>NC_138355.1:8950409-10342075 GCF_046562875.1 Panthera onca | reverse complement strand
CAAAAAAAGAGGGGGAGCCTGAGGCCAAGCGCCATAACACTTAGAGTCTGCCAGAGGAGGGTGAGTCAGCGAGGAAGACAGAAGGGGAGGCTGTGAGACGGAGTGTAACCAAGAGACGTGGTGTCCTGGAAACCAAGAAAAGAAAGCATTTCAAGTGGGAGGGAACACCTCTTTGGGTCGAAAGTTGCTGACCTGTCCAGCGAGGTGCCCAACAGGCTTGGTTCATGGAAGTCGTCAGTGCACCAGAGTGAAAGCTTTCACTACTGGGGGGAGGCTGCCAGAAGGAGCCTAAAATCAAACAGAATGGATGTCTTTCTGGCAGTGTGGTGAACTAGTCATCAGGAGCAAGCTTCCCCATAGAAAACAGACAAAGTAGGGCACCTGGTTGGTTCAGTCGGTTGAGCATCTGGTTTTGGCTCAGGTCATGATCTCATGGTTCGGTTAGTGAGTTTGAGCCCCATGTTGGGCTATGGGCTGACAGCTCAGGACCTGGACCCTGCTTGGATTCTCTCTCACCACTTGCGATCAAGTTCTTCTAGAGTTCTAATCTCTTTTGTAACTTTCAAGTCATTTGTTATCTTTTAGAAGTTGTTCTGTGTCCTGCCTGATCATCTCCCTTTTCCTCGTTTTTCATTTACTCCCCCCCCCCCATCTTTTCCTTTTTAGGTGGTTCTGCTGTAACAGAGTTACTTTTTTTACAATTTTTTTTCTCCCTTTGCTTGCTGTTTACTTTTTCTTTACTGCTCCAGAAGCTTCTCCCTCTGCTTTTGTCTCATTTTTTATCTTTAAATGGAACTCTCTGCTTCCATTTTCATAACCACAAAATCTACTAACTACTTTTCCCTTTCTCCTACCATTTTGGGCATCCTTGGGGGGACAGAGTCTTGCCAAGACTAAAAAACTCAAGATTCTTGAATTTGAAGATGTTGTATTCATGATTTGCATAATCTTACACATACAACACAAAAAAACCTTTCGTTGCCCTTCTAAACACAGCTCTATGTTCCAGGGCCATGGAATGGTAAGGCCTTGTAAAAAAAACCCAGTGTTTTTCTGAGGTTTCTTCCATGTACATTTTGGTCTGCTTGTTTGTTAAAAGAAAACTGACGAATGCCTCTTCCTGGAATGTAAAAATCCCAGAGCTTGGCTTCTACCACCATACTGGATGATCCGGCCACAGAAGTGTACTACAAGACCATCTGTGTGGCTGGTGGAATCCACTGCAAAATTCAGTTCACTTTAGGAACAGCTGTTTCCTGAGCCACCACATCAGTAAACTTTAAAATACCACTTTGCAATTTCTAGAATCTGCGTTTCCATTTCATATGATGTTGACAATCCTTCCAGAGTGTCCATAGTTTTCCAGAGCTCCCCATAATATTCCAACAAGTCACAAGGACTGAATAACAAAATGATTTTCCTGGTTCTGGTTTTGAAGAAAATGCACCATGTGTTCTCTTCTCCCATACACCCCGTGTAGACACTGTGTTCTCTTTTCCCGTACAGACTATGTGGTGCACACATAGGCAGGTGGGGTGGCTGGAGCCCCCTTCTCCTCACAGAGGTCCAGAGTGGAACCCAGATTCCTGAGTGCAGAGTAGCTGGGGGAAGATTTCCTCCCTTTGCTTCAGAAAAATCTCCAGAATGGTTTTTTACATCTGCTTCCAATTTCATGTCCAAAAGTCTTGCTGCTTCATCAAACACCAGGACATCAAAGGATCCACTGGCTAAATGCAATCCCTCAGTCTTCCTTCAGAACATGCCCTCCAAGTGGCTTGAAATTTCACCTTGGGGTGTCTGGGTGGCTCCGTCGGTTAAGTGTCTGGTTCTTGATCTTGGCTCAGGTCATTATCTCACAGTTTGTGAGATCAAGCCCCACATCAGGCTCTACACTGACAGCGTGGAGCCTGCTTGGGATTCTCTCTCTCTCCTCCCCCTCTCTCTGCCTCTCCCCTGCTCACTCTCTTTCTCTCTTTCTCTCTTCCCCCCCCCCCCAAATGAATAAAAACTGAAAAAAAAAAAAAAAAGAAATTTCACCTTATTGGTTACTCTCCAGTGTTCTCCCCAGGATTCCCACTTCCTGTACAAATTATCTAAGCAAAGAGAGGACAGTACCTTGTCTGTTTGAATAACCAATTTTCTTATTGGTATGATAATTATGGCTACATTCCTGTTTTTTTAAATTCTTTTTCTTAAAATAATTTTCAGGATGGAAATAAAAAATGTGAGCAACACTTTGACTTAGAAATATTCCCTCTAGGAATATACCTTGCAAATATGCCTTCACAAAAAGAAAGAAACAACACGCACAAAGATTTTTCTGATGGGGTTCTTTGGAGTAGTAAAATATTGAGGGAAAAAATACGTATCAGTGATGACACACTCGAACATGTGATACTATACAGCTTGAGAAAGAAAAAGATTTCTCTGTTCTGATTTGAAGAGATCTCCAGGATATAATATATACTATGGGGGAAAAAAGCAATGGGCTGGACAGTACATATGCTATGTCACCTTTTGTGTGTAAGAACAAGGAAATGCTGGATAGAGGCATAATATCGTATGAAAATCCTGGAACTATCTCATATGTGTTGTACAATAAAGCAAATAAGGATATATGTTAATTTTATTAAGAGCCAAGATTTTAGATATGAGAAAAGAAGTACACAATCAAGTAAGTTAAGAAAAATTCTTATGATGTTAAATGTGAAATGGAATGTTAAAGCAAACTCATGAGTTTTACAAATATACAACCCGGCTTTATCCAACAAAAGGGCCTAAAACAAATGCATCCCATTGCTCCTTGGACAAATGGCCGATTTCGGGTCTGAGGCAGGAAAAGAACAAGGTGAATTTAGAACATACTTTGCCAAATCAAGGAAGCCATCAAGCACCAATGGGGACATGACTAACAAACCCAAAAATATCCCTTTTGTTTGTCTGGCTGGTTAGTTGGTTTGTTATTTTTTTTCTCCCCCAAGAACATTTTTTTTGAAAGTTTATTTATTTATTTTAGTAATCTCCACACCCAATGTGAGGCTCAAACTCACAATCCTGAGATCAAGACTTGCACGCTCCTGTGACTGAGCAGGAGGGACTAGGCACCCCTCCCCAAGAACATTCTTAAAGTAGTTTCCACTGACTAAATATGGGGGACACTTTGAGCAGCAAAAAAATAATAACAACTATAACTTATTGAAAAACATCAAATACATTTTTAAAATATACAAGTCCCATAGTAATAATGAAACAGAGGGAGAAAAAGAAAACTACTAATTTTCCATCACTGACTGTAATTATTAATTACATAGATTGCTTATACCACAAATCGGTAAAGAGAAAAGTGTGCATTTATTGTAACTCCTTAGGAAGAATAGTAGGAAATTCTTTTATGTCCAGATGATGAGGGAATATCAAAATAAGAAATGTAGAAAAACACTCGAATTAGAAGATGATGGTCAATGAGATATTTAATGGTGCCAGATAGCACTGCCTTTAGTTTTCTAGGGCTACCAAAACCAAGTACCACATGCTGGGCTGGCTTAACAGAAATTTATTGTCTCACCATTCTGGAGGCTAAAAATCCAAATGGAAAATATAGGCAGAGCCACACTCTCTCTGAAGGGGCAAGGGAGGGATGTGTCCAGGCTGCTGTCCTCGGCTCGTTAGATGGCCATCCCCTCCCTGTGTCTCTTCACATTGTCTTTCCTGTGTGCACATCTGTCTTTCTGTCCAAATGTCCCCTTCGTATAAGGACACCAGTCACACTGGGCATAAGGGCCCACCTTAGTGACCTCATTTTAATTTGATTACTTCTGTATGGACCCTGTCTGCAAATAAGTCACATTCTGAAGTACTAGGGGTTAGTACTCCAATTTTTGTGTGTGTGTGGGGGTGGGGGGAGAACACAATTCAACCCCAAAAATCCACCTTAGAAGTTGATTGCTCATTTTAAAGGGAAAGTGATACTTTTATAATAAAAAGACTTGGTGATCACAAGCTTAACCAAGTGACCTACATCAACATCCTAACCGTGGAACAAGACGGCCACCCCCACCGAGGGTGATACGATGGGAAGCAGGATGGAGTCTGTTGGCCAAGTGTGTCTAACCTGAGCCCAAGCCTGCCCTCGGGCCTCCCTCAGTTTATAAGAGGGGGAAACAAGGCAAACAGCATTCACAACATCACATGGTCATCTGCAGACAAATTAAGAATATGAAACATTCAACAGTACATCTGACCTAGAGGAGTCAATGCTGTGAAAATAAATGTGTCAGCACTTGTCTAGAATGTGATAGGATAAAAAGACATATTGATACATATTGGTAAGAAGTAAGTAATACATGCTCCTTGACTGGACATCTGTTAGAAAAAAAAAAGGCTCTAGAATACAATTGGGAGACAATTGAGATGTTGAATATAGACTGAATATAGAGAAGTAGTGAGGTGTGTGCTTCCTGATGAGATGTAAGAGACACAGTACGATGTTGTATAAAGAATTCCTTATTTTTCAGGGAAGCAGTTAGAGATGACTTCCACATGTTATCTGCAATGTATTTTCAAAGGAATTCAGTTACACAAATTTGTCATTACTGGAAGGGATTGTTATACCAGTTCCTTATTCTGAAAATGGATAACCCAAGGGGAAAAATTAAGCATCTATCCTGACTTTTTAGGAAGGACCTTAACAAATGTTGAATTTAGGTGGTGAATGTTTACCCCTTTTGAAAAATTTCATGATAAAAATTTGAAAGATAAAAGAGCTAACTAGAGATTCATGTGTTGGTGGACAGGAGGACCTATATATCCAATGCCATTACAATCAAAATCCCAACAGAGTTGTGTATGTGTGTAACTTTATAAATTAATTCCAAATTTCATATGTAAATTTTAAAAGGACCAGGAGTAGCCAAGATTTTCCTGCAGGAGATTAACAATGTGGGATGTGCCCTCGCAGATATTAAGACTTCTAGCAAGGGTAGAATGATGATGACAGTGTGCTTTCAGTGCAAGGGACTCAGGAAGTGCAGAATTCAGGATGATGGCTGCATTCTGGGGGAGGTGGTTGAGGAGGAGGGATGAGATTGGAAAGAGATCTTTAAGGGCTTCGAAGGCACTAGAAATGGTCTGTTCTATAAGCTGGGTGATGTGTGAGTATTCACCTTATTACTCGTTAAACAGTACAAAGTGACTATATATATGTATAATACATATATAATACATATGATCACATATATATCATATATATCACAATAAACAAAAGAAAACATGGAATGAAGTGGCAAAAAGACCCCTACTAATAGAAGTTAGGAGGTGGCAATAAAAGCATAGAAAACTCTTTTATAACTTTTCATTGTCAAAAAACCAAAAGCAAAGAGTATTAGGACTCTACAGACAGACTCTGAGACAGTAGAGTTCAGTTTGTTTACTCATTTGCTAGCATGTTTATTTCCTGTCACAAAAGATCCTGCAGAAAGGAAACGTGGATAATGCAGGAGGAAAAGGTAACCATCCCAAGAGTGAAGTTGCTGCAAAGACAAGAGAGAACGGGAACCAACACAAAGACGAAACAGCAGACACAGTCTCCAAGGCAGAGAGTGATCAGATTTGATGCTGGGAGGAGAGATGTGGGCTGAGAGCTTCTCCTCCTTCTCTGAGTAGCAGATAAAGCCATAAGCCGAAGAGGCAGAGCGACTGCAGAAGACAAGGAGATTTAGGAGAAGGCATGGAGGCCTTTTTGGGAACAGCAAAGTCATCGGGGCAGGGAAACGAAGTAGGATCGCTGCACTGTGATGTGCACCTATCTGTACCATGTGACAAACAGGTCAGCACAGCCGGCCAGTTTCCTCCAGCTACTTCCACCTTAGAAGACGTTTAGGGGGCTTCCGCAGGTTGAGGACTCAGTCAAGGCTGCAAATACAAAGATGCACTATGGAATCAAGGATGGGCAAGGCAGGAGGAGAAGACGGAGGTGGTGATGGAGAGCTTTGAAAGCAGAGGACGGAGGTCCAGGTGGGAGCTAAGAGTGACTGAGGGACCATCAATGAGCTGACAAGCTAGTGTCCAGTAGATAGTTGTGTCATGGGTGAGGCTATCAGTGCTGATAATCAAATCTAATGTGTGGTCAAGGGAATTGGTGACTAAGATGGAAACAGACTGGGAGACACGACTATAAGAAACCATTTAGAAGCCAGGGTGTTGGGTGGGGCCTCCAAACTGATGCAGAGGTCACAAGGGCCTAGAAAAAGAGGGCATTCTGAGAAACTACAAGCTGCTTTTCAGATTTTTGGTAGTAACTAATGTGCTAATCTTTGTAGGTAAATGGATACCTTTTAAAGTGTGAAAATATAATTAGTCACAAATTTTAAACTGTCAACCTCTAGCATACATGCTACATTGTGGCTGATTTTCTAATAAAAAAGAGCATTTGCAGTACAATGCACGTCTTATAATTGCCTATGCTCCTGACACGTTTTAATGATCTACACCAACAGTTTTCGTAAGTGGGGTTATCCATATAATAAGCGTGTATATCTCTTCCAAAGAAGAGATAATAATACCAAAGGGTATTATTTATGATGCTACCATGGTAACACACAGTATCTAAAACAATGTCTAATAAAATCCCCCAGAATTGGTGAGTATCTCACTTTGCCAGGAAAAAATTCCCTCAAATACTCTTTTTTTTTTTAAATTTTTTTTAACATTTATTTATTTTTGAGAGACAGAGCATGAGCAGGGGAGGGGCAGAGAGAGAGGGAGACACAGAATCTGAAGCAGGCTCCAGGCTCCGAGCTATCAGCACAGAGCCTGATGTGGGGCTCCAACTCACAAACCATGACATCATGACCTGAGCTAAAGGCGTATGCTTAACCGACTGAGCCACCCAGGCACCCCTCAAATACTCTTTGAAGGAAAAAATATCTAAGATTTTCTGAGCTATATTTAAGCAGCAGATAATAAATAGCAGCAGAGAAATATTTAAGCAGCAGAGAAATAAATAATGCCACTTGGACTTTGTATGCCCTTCCTTGGATAATGTAAAATAATGGAAGGCTCAAGCCAAACTGACCTGAATTCCATGTATTCCAATAGTCTCTCTACAGTGGCCAGAGCTATGTTTCATGGGATATTAAGAGAAACACTAGACCCCTAATATACATAAGCATCCCCTTCATAGCTGCACAGATTTATAGAACCTGCTAACCCTGGATGTTGGCTATCTTTCGATTTTATGAGCCCCAGAGGCCATATCATCTCATGTGCAGCAGATGTTTGGTATTGGGCAGGTGCTCTCAAACTCTGCTGTATGTCACTGCTGGGGTGTATAAAAGGCATGATGCACTCCCATAGGGATAACAATATAAATTGCTAAAGTTGCTGCTTAGGGTAACCCACCCAGGTAAGCATAGACCATGGTCAACTGAAAAATCCATGCCATGGCAGTACTTGAGTTGGGAGTTATGCAGAGAGAGACAAGAAGAAATACATGAAAATCCCATTCCTCTCCTTGTTCTCTGCTTGAATTTTTTCTTTTAATGCTCACGCAATTCTTAAATTTGATCTCTACACCCACTTTAGTCTGTTGGCAAATAAAAGAAAATACTTTCAAAGCATCTTCATGAGAAAAGACATGCAAAGTATCAGTTATTTGGTGCCAAGGTCAAAATGACCCTGGTGTAATTGTTTTTATTCCAATTACTGAGGGGTTGAAAACAATAGAGTTGATGTGTTCACAGCTGAGGGATAAAGTAACAGAATAAAAAATATAGAAATATCTGATTCCACGTTGGTACTGTTACAGTGAACATATAGTTTCTGCATTTATTTCACTGTACCGTCCACTATAAAATCAGCCCTCAGTCAGACCAACCAGAAGTGTGCCTGGCTTAGCTTACAGGAAGATTATTTTCTTCCCAACAACAGATGATCTCAATTCCTTTTGTCACAGACCCTGAAAAATGTCAGAGAAACATGGCAGGACTTAGCATGACAAGCAAAGAACTGGCCACACTTTTTCCGGTGGTCAAAGTCATGGCTCTGGCTTTAGTACTTGTGTCTGGTTATAGGCATATCACCTCACAGAAGAAGGGTCTAGGCAGCAGATTTTTTTTACAGTTTTGCATGGGGGGGGTCTATTGTGATTCAGTGATCGTCATTTTAGTATTACCAATAAGGAAGCAAAGTAATGCAATGGAAAAAGAAGCACAAAAGTGATTCTGAAAAATAAGGTATGGAAGATATTAAAGTCAGGGAAATGATAAAGGAAGGTATTGCTTAGAGAGGGAGTCTGGAATTTAGGAAGAGGGGTATATATCAAGAAGTTATTGGGAGCGCCTGGGTGGTTCAGTTGGTTAAGTGTCCAACTTGGGCTCAGGTCATGATCTCACAGTTTGTGAGTTTGAGCCCCACGTCGGGCTCTGTGCTGACAGCTCAGAACCCGGAGCCTGTTTCAGATTCTGTGTCTCCCTCTCTCTCTGCCCCTTCCCTGCTCATGTTCTCTCTCTGTCTCAAAATAAATAAAACATTAAAAAAAATAAATTATAGAAAGATTCACATTCTCTTACCCACACAAGGGAAGGTAATGGATAACCAAGAAGCAATCTGACCAAATAAAGGTTTCCGCAGGCATACCCCAAACCCGCTCCACATCTGGTTGTCCTAGAATCAGGACACCTGCCTTATGAAAAGAAGAGTTATCAGAGTCAGGGGCACACACAGTATACTTGGCTGTGCCTGGGGAATGTTTGGGGAGGAGCCTGGGAGGAATACATCTTGCTGTCAAAGAGCAATGCCACACAGAAGAATACCAAAACACATCACTTAAAAATGAATGTGAGCCTTCGAGCCCCTTGCTTGTGCTGACCTCAGCTACTTGTGCTGACCTAAGGCAGAAGCAGCTCTAAGTGAGAAGCTCTGTCTACAGTGAGGATCCCCAGTGGCTCACCTGGTTGATGGCAGCATTGCTGCTCAGCGGGAGACCAGTCTGGGGTCTGACAGGGACAAGGCAGATGGCATCTCCAGCTGTATCATGGGTTCAGAGACCTTGAGGCAGCCCGGTACTTACCTGGCTCTGCCTGACCATCTCCCCGTGGGGCTGGAAGCTCATGGTGTGTGGGAGGGAGGGCAGGGAGGGAGGCAGGGAGACAAACACGAAGTCATCTTGAGGGTTTTGGGAATCAAGAATTCTGTCAGAGAAGACCAAAAAAACGTGGGGGGTTTATTTTGCTTGTGTTTTCTCTATTTCATTTGCGGTTCACCAGGATGAAATGAAATGCATGTTGTACAAAGTTAGCAATAAAAACGTTCAAGTAAAAAGACCTTACTAAGAAATGTGTTTCCATTTATTTAACTCAAAATTAATTTTATTTTTTTTTAAGTTTTTATTTATTTATGAGAGATAGAGACAGCAAGAGTGGGGGAGGGGCAGAGAGAGAGGGAGACACAGAATCGGAAGGAGGCTCCAGGCACTGAGCTATTAGCACAGAGCCTGACGTGGGGCTCGAACTCACAAACCATGAGATCATGACTTGAGCCGAAGTAGGACGCTTAACCAACTGAGTCACCCAGGTGCCCCAACCCAAAATCAATTTTAAAAGTTTGTCTTCATAGGCAACATTTAGTTATTATATTCAACTGGCATTTAGGCTTTATTTCTTAGTCCCTTCTCCAACGGGGAATTTGCTTTCTGCTTGATGAATGGATTCCATTTCTTTTTGCCTGAGTACATGCTAAATACAGTCTGACATTAATCAGAACTGTAGACAAGATGGAGACTTACACTGAACTTGGTCATCATGAGTGGTTGCTTGCAATTTTTCTCTGAAGGAGAATTAAGAAACAAGATGAAGGAGATAAGCCTGAGTCAAAGAGATGTGATCAAATGGAAATTTGACTATTAGTAAACAAGATGTACTCTTGGAGATAAAATAAGGCTGACAGGGTGTGGAAAGAAAGGGATCAGTAGTACTGAAATTTCAGGGTTTTAAGAAGGGAAGGAGGGGGTATCTGGGTGGCTCAGTTGGTTAAGCATCCGACTTCGGCTCAGGTCATGATCTCGTGGTTCATGAGTTCGAGCCTCGTGTCGGGCTCTGTGCTGACAGCTGGGAGCCTGGAGACTGCTTCAGATTCTGTGTCTCCCTCTCTCTCTGCCCCTTCCCCATGCACTCTCTGTCTCTCTCTTAAAAATAAATAAACATTAAAAAAAATTTTAAGAAGGAAAGCATCACTCTAGCTCCTGGGATCACAGAACACAGAGAGATGTATCCTGGAAATGTAGAGAAAGGAGAATAAGTGTGGTTCACACAACAAGCAAGGATGACTGGCTGGATAAAGGAAAAGTTCCTAAAATAACTATAACACAGAAGTTTGTAATGGACTGAGAAAAGGAGGAGTAGGGTACTGGATGGTTAACAACAGAAACGTCTATGCAGAGTAATGTTTATAAAAGAAATGCCCTCCTGATTCCACTTTCCCCTCCAGCTGCCATCTCATTACCTTTTTCTTTTCACAGAGTACCTCAAAATATCTCTGTCTTCACAGGCTCCAAATTCTACCACTCCGCAGAAAATTCCCTGTCAAGGTTATCAACAGCCTCCATATTGATAAATCAGCAATCCGTCTTCAACTTATGGGACTTCCAACAGCATCATTTCTCCTCCTTGAGAATTTGTCTCTAGCTTTGAGAACCAAACTCTTGATTTCCTTCCCTCCTGTCTGGCCCCTCTTTCTCTGTCTCTTTTATTAGTTCCAAATCATTTTTCACAGTTCTAAATGTTAGAGTGTCCCCAAGAATCAGCCAGGGACATATTTTTTCTGGTTCCACTGATGACCTCATCCAATTTCATGACGTTAAATACCATTGGTCTCTGACATTTATATCTCTCCCTGGACCCACCTGGACCTCCCCCCATCCACCAAACTCTACACTCAAATAGCCAAATGCATATCTAATAACTATCTCAAACTTCACACGTCTGTCCCCCCACAGTCATGTAAGTTGATAGCAATTCCAACCCTCTGTTGCCTGAACCATCCCTGACTCCTCTCTCCTCTCTCTCTCTCTCTCTCTCCCTCTCTCCCTCCCTCTCTCTCTCCCTCTCTCTCTTTTTTCTTGCATCCAATTGGCCAAGTCCTACTAGTTCTAACTTCAAAATATATCCATAGTCCAATCACTTTGCCTTGTCACCAGTGGTATCACACTGGTCCCAATCACCATCCTTAGAGAAGAAACATGACACAGGAAGCTATGACACAGAATAAGAAACTATAACCAGTAAAACCAATAAGGACAAAGACTAGTAATTCCTCCATGACGTGGGCTCCACTTCAACAGGGATAAGAGAAGACTAGAGATCCTACTAATAGTATGGCCAAGGCTTAGAAGATAGAAAATCTTTCCAACACAACAATATACTATCTACCTAATTAATCCTCTAAGACCATTCTAACATCACCTTTTCTATAAATACTTCTTTGACCTTCTTGACATGTCTTTTTTTTTTTTGGATCCTCAATATCTTGCAGAATTTTTAGACTAGAAAAGAAACATGTACAAACATTTACTGAAAGAAAGAAGGAACACATTACTGCTAACTCAATAAACTTGACAATGGTTTGAAGAGCTAAATTAGAAACATAACAAGAAAAATTGCCAATTCTAGAGGTACTTAAACTCAAACACCTTTCCTGAGAGGACATTTGGAAATGTATTTTCCAAAATTAGACTCCCTAGTAATAGCAGAAAGCAAAGATTGCATGGATTCAAAGGATATGGATAAATCAAGACCATAGGAAGAAAGTTCAAATAAGATGTGGAGGGAAACTTATGTATTTACACCACAGGCACATAGAGGATCCAGCAAGAGAGCACTTACATGAGCAACACAGCATTGCAGATTATCACATGTAGGCCAATGTGGAGATTAACATTCCATTCCACGGACTTAATACAGCTCACCGATACTCAATTCTTTTTTTTTAATTTTTTTTAACGTTTATTTATTTTTGAGACAGGGAGAGACAGCGCATGAACAGGGGAGGGTCAGAGAGAGGGAGACACAGAATCTGAAGTAGGCTCCAGGCTCTGAGCTGTCAGCACAGAGCCTGACGCGGGGCTAGAACTCACGGACCGCGAGATCATGGCCTGAGCCGAAGTCGGCCGCTTAACCGACTGAGCCACCCAGGCGCCCATCATCAATACTCAATTCTTAAGGGCTATGTTTCTCCAGGGATGCTTCCTGTAGCTCAACCAAATCTACGAGGTGTTTCACAAAAGGAACAAGATTTTTCCACTGAAGAGTCTAGAGTCTTGTTGAGAACACCTCTACTGTGATCACCCAGCCCACGGCAAGAAGGAATGTGCTTATCCACTTCAACAAAACCTCAGCCATGTCTGTCTCGCTCCATATTCTGTTTACACAATGTGTTTGGCTACCAATCACTAAACGCTTTCTGGAATCTCCTGCATTGCAATCATGAATGCCATTGTTTGGTGGAAAGAACGTACATTTTGGAGTTTCAACTTCAAGTTTTAAGTTTTTGTTTTACTAGCTGTGCGACCTTGGGCTTACTCACTTAACTCCGACCCATTTTCCTCATCTGTCAAATGGGGAGCATTATGCCTAGCACTTATAATTGCTGTAAGGAGAAAATATATGAAAGCCCTTTGCAGACTTCCAGCATCGCATGAATGCACGTTATTCTAACAGAAGGCTCTTTGGAGATCTTCAAATTTTTGTAGGCATGGCATCTGACATTAAGACCAAATGGAAGCCAGAGAGGGAGGTCTCAATACAATATCAGGACATGACTTTAACATCCAAGTTGTTCAAAATTCCAGCAGGAAACCTAGGGAAGTGGTGAGCCACTCACTAACAAGGGTCAGGCAGGAGAGACAGCAGCATTGGGGGGAGGTGTAAAAGGGGCACATGCTTTGAGCAAGGGGTAGAGGGACAGCTCTCCAGTCCTTCCCAGTCTTAACATTCTGGGAAAATTCTCCTTTCTTCCAAAGTGAAACCTTCTCTCGATCATTAATTCACAAGCAGGAGAACAAGACTGCATGATACTAATTTGCATTCATCACATGCTTAGCATTGTGTTCTACACGTAGTAGGGGCTCAACAAATATTTGTTCATTAACTGAGAAAAGCTATAATAAGTGTCACTGCTCTGAAGGCTTTCTCTGCAGGAGGAGAGGGAAGTTATGTGAAGAGAAATAACTAAATTGCATGCATCCAACATAAACAGTATCAAATCCAATTTGTGTCTGAAAAAGATGTTGGCACTCACTTTTACGTGTCTTGGGAATGCTTCCAAATTAAATACATTCTGGAAAAAAACACGTGACACAATTAAGAAAATGCCGGATATGTAAAATTAGCTGAGCGTCTTCATTCTTTCCTAGAAGTAGAAGCCATACTTCCAGTGCAGAAAGCCATATTTGGTCTCAAAAATATTTTTTAATAATCCGAAAACAGAAAGAATTCTTCTCGATTAGTTTTAACTGTTGCCTTCAGGCTTGGTGGGGTGGGCAATGGAGGCTAAAATGTAAACAATAAAAAAAGTCACCATTGTTTGTCCTATATATACTGAATGCCCAAATACTGAGGTTTAGTGAAGGACAAAATGAAGAAATTCATGGTACCGGCCTCTGATGAAAAACAATGTTGTCGAAAGGTCTCCATTGCAGAGTGAAAGCATAGGCCCTACAACTACAGATAAGGAGATTACAATTCAGTTTTAACCACATTTATCAAGCACTGTATATTATATATTGAGTCTATTTATATCCACATAATTATACACAAAAAGTCTCATGTCGTCGCATGAGCTGAATACTCTTTTTACCCCTATTTTTCAGGTAAGAAACTTGAAGCTCCGGGCAAGAGGGGCACATCATGGACCTAAAGCCAGTGTTCCCAGATTCCAAGTCCCAGGATGCCTCCAGCCCCAGGCTGCTCTTCCAGGCCCGAGAGCCTTCTGTCAGTGCTACCATGTGCATATGCCTCTTCCACATGCCACGCAGGGAAGGAAGACCCAGCGAAAGCATGAGCCCAGTGGGAACCCACATCCATGGAGCCAGAAGGAAATTCTGAAGTTGGTAGAAGCTACAGAGAGTGAAGAGAACCCATCCCGTAGCTTTAACAGTCATCTCCATGTCAGTGATGCCCTGCCCCCTCCCTTGAGCTCCAAACCATTATCTTTACCCACCCAACACAAGCTCAAATATATGATACCCCCATAGTCTGCTCCTCTTCCCCCCATCCCCACCTCCATGCAGTCTGCTTGTGCCCCAAAACCTGGTGTCATCCCTTTTCTTCTCTGACATTCCTGCCCACACTGATTATATCATTGATTCCCACCCCCCTCCGCAATACCTCCAAAATGTACTCCAACATCACCTGTCTCTGCGCACCCCCCCACCACTGGCATTCTTGCACAAGCCACCCTGACCCCTCAGCTGCAAGAAGACAGCTTGTGGACCCACTCTTGCCCCTCTGGTACTTGTCTACCCAGTAGCCAAAGTGGTCTTCTGCAACCACAAATGAGATTGTGTTGACCCCCGCCTCCACAGTCTTCCTGACACACTTGGGATGACACCCACACTCCTTCTGACGGTCTGTGAAGGCCACTGAGTTCTGACCTCGTGGGCTCATGCCCTTGTCCTATCTTGTTTCCTACCACAGGACTCTCCAGCCATATAGGTGGTGACACTCTGTCACTTCCTCTGGCCATCTACAGTTTCTGTTTCTTCTGTCTGGAATGCTCACCTTTCAGACCCTGGCATGCCATCACCCTGATCTGTGCTCCAATGTCACCTCTCAGAGAGGCTGCCCTTGGCACTCCTATCCAAAAGGAGGAAGCTGCTATACTGGGTCAGTATCCCTGCCCCACTTTAGGTCCTCCATGGCTGTTGTTGATTGCTTGTTATTGCCTCGCCCACCCCATCCTCCTACTCATAGGTGCCCAGGGGGCAGGAACCCCACCTGTCCTGTTCATCAGTGCATCCCCAATGGCCACAGCAGTTCCAGGCATGAAGGGGTGTTCAGTAAACATTTGCTGAGTGAATGAATGAATCACATTAGGGTCATGTTCTAAGGTCAAGAGAAAAGAACATAAATTTGCTTTCCACATAGAATATTCTCCAACACAGATTTCAACCTTGTTATAGTTCTTTTCCAATGCTTTAGTGCTGTCCCTACCATCAACATTGCTAAGAAAATGACTAAGAGATTTCAAGTCCATTCATGCTGAGAAAATGGTATGGAATACATTTCAAAGCAAAGTTAGTCAATTATGTTACTGACAGTATAACTGTAAGATATAATTTATATAAAACTTGAGAATAACTAGAACAAATAGGATTATTCATAATTTTATAGCTCCCATAATAAAAATCAAACAATACAAATAAGATTTGTATTGGCAAAGATTTTTTGGCACAAATCTTTACCAGATTGACCTTCACTGCATTGATCAAAATTTTTCCAAGGAGCCCTTTTTTTAATTTAAGATTTCTTGTGCATTATGAAAAGACAGGAAAATAAAGAGTTACAAGGAAAATAATTATAAATGTCAAGGTAGATCTATCTATATAACACAAAATAATTTAAAATGTGAATAATCAGTGGTGCCTGGGTGGCTTAGTCGGTCGAGCCTTCAACTCTTGATTTCAGCTCAGGGCATGATCCCAAGGTTGTGGAATCAAGCCCCACGTTGGGCTCTGTGCTGAGTGTAGAGCCTGCTTGAGATTCTCTCTCTCTCTCCCTTTGTCCCTCTCCCCTTCTTGCACTCTCTCTCTCCCTCTTTAAAAAAATGTGAATAATCAAACAAATTATATGGTTGCCTACTCTATATAGCACTACTTTGTTGAAAACATTATGGTATTAATTTATTAGTTAGCTGGCTATAGAGAAAAAAAATACTCATTTTTGTTGGTACTATTGTATAAAAGATGGATTTAATGTATCTATTTAAGATAGATTTTTATTTACTAAACCTGCACCTGAGCTAATCTTTCCCCATAAATCAGTACATTCTATTCTTTAATCTCCAAGCTCATTTTTTCCTTCTAATAAGAATGCATACAAGAGGAAGCTTCCCTTAGAAGTGAAAAATGGCACCACATATAGTAGGCAGTGAATACAGGGCAGACTAGAAATTGTGGGGGTGAATATAATTCCCGTTGCATGAATCAATAAAGCTGCACTATGATTAGCAAATGGAGGGAGATCTTTTAAGATCCATAGAGGATGTCAGGAGTTACAAGCAATTTACAATAGTAATCAATTCCATAGTGATGAGTACAAACCCCAGGAGAGAACATTAAAGGCTCCATTTCTCCATTTCTATAGTTTCTATAGCGGTGTCTTCTAGAAATCTCCTCTCCTACCCAACCCTCCTAGCACCAGACTAAGAAACAGAAGACACATGGAGGTAGCCTGATCTTTCTGCAACATGTTTAATCTCCCCTTGAGGGAAAATGAGGCAGTGCCTCTGGTGTGGTATAGGACCTGACAGTTCCCAGGTCAGCCGGCCATTTGCCAGGGTGGGCAGGCCAGTCCCCAGTCGGAGCCCTGGCTCGCCTGCTGTCAGCCTGATTCTGGCTGTGGCTGCTGAGGCCAGGATGTATAAAGAACACAAAGCATCTCCCCTGTAGCACAACAGGTGTCTTGCAACCCACTCTGAGAGCTGCCCTGAAGCACAAAGATACAAGCCATAAGGAGGGGGATTCATGCCACAGGGCCGCTCCCCAGACAGGGAGCTGGGAGGTGGTGGTTCAGAGCAAGGGTGTGCAAGTCTGAGAGGCATCCTCCAGGTCTAGAAGCCCCTGGGCAGTAATGAGTCCCATATGCCCACAGGGGAGACCGTAACATTTTGGATGGCCTTTTTCTCCTCCTCCTAAGTCCCTCACTCTGGAGTCTCAGCTAGATGGAACACAAGGTTCCTTCCAGTTCTATGTGTTATTAAAATGAGGGGATGGGAGGAGAGGGGAGGGAAGGGGAGAGGAGGAGGGGAAGGAAAGTGGGGAGCAAAGGGGAGAGGAGGGGGAAGGGGCAAGGGAAGGGGAGGGGAGACAGGAAGGGAGAGGGAAGGGGCAAGGGAAAGGGAGGGGAGAGGGGAAGGGAGGAAGAAGGGGCAACGGAAGGGGAGGGGAGGGGAGGAGAGGAAAAGGGTTACCTGGTGGCTCAGCTGGTTGAGCATCCAATTCTTGATTTCAGCTCATGTCATGGTCCCAGGGTGGTGGGATGGAGCCCCATGTCCAGCTCCACGTTGAGCATGGAGCCTGCTTAAGATTCTCTCTCTCTCTACCCCTTTCCGCCCCTCTACCCTGCTCACGCACTCTCTCTAAAATAAAAATAAATAAATAATTAAAAAATAAGATGCTGTGTTGAAAAGAAAAGAGAAGCAAAAAAAGAAAAGAGAAGAAAAGAAAATGGAAGCCACATTCCAGATATAAAATCTAGTGTCTCCAACCTCACAAGGCTTCTGAAAAATCCAGAATTTGAATAGTTGGCCAAATCCACTTCTTGACTGTGAATGGCAGGCACTGAGCTGGGTGCTGGAGACCGAGGAGGGGGCAAGACAAACAGATCATCCATCGGGGAGCTGACAGCTTAGAGGGGAGACGGCAGGCAGTCAGCAAAGCTACAACACACTGCAGAAGCACCAGACCAAGAAAGAATAAGAGCTAAACCAATCCTGGGGTGCAGGGAGAGGTCTTGGAAGGTTTCCCTGATGACCTCTTTCTTTTTTACTTTTTAAATGTTTATTTATTTATTAAGAGAGAGGGAGAAAGACAGAGAATGGGGTAGGGGCAGAGAAAGAGAGAGAGAGAGAGAGAGAGAGAGAGAATCCCAAGCAGGCTCCAGACTGTCAGCACAGAGCCTGATGCGGGGCTCGAACTCACAAACAAACTCAGATCATGACCTGAGCCAAAATCAGGAGTTGGACGCTCAATCTACTGAACCATCCAGGTGCCCCCCGATGACTTCTTTCTAAGACCTTAAGGAAAAGGGCAGATGAGGGGAGGTGGAAAGAGTTTACTGATGAGGAGGGATAGTCCAGGATGCGGCTCTGAGGCGGGAGAGTGAGGCATGTTTAAGGAACAAGGAACATTTCCCCTTTTCCAATCCTCATCAAATGTGCAGAATCCAATCAGGCCAGTTATCAACTACAAACATGCATGGTTTCTAAGTAGTGGCGGTTGTCACACTTGGCTGGCAGGAGTAGGGACAGAGTGAAGGAACTGAATTCCTATCTCAGGACCATTTCCACTGGCTACATCACTATCCCATTTACAATTTCCTTGGACACCATGTCACTAACTAGGCCACATGTCATCTTCCTAACCCTTGCCAGTCATCACTGTCACTGCACTGTCACCCTTACTTTCTGTGTGGGCATCCTGAGTCCCACATTTAATCACATGTCCACTGGTCCCACACACTCACATACACATACTCACATAATTGAGTTTCCAAACCTGTGAATCTCCATTCTTGGTCACATCTCCGCATCCCTCCCTTCCTTCCCTGGGACCTCTGCCTGATTACTGCCATAGCTCCACATGCATCCAGATCTCCTGTCTGTTCCCGGTTAATCCATTTTATTTCAGAGCAAATCAGGTATCTCAATGAATGGCTTCAATGTTTCCCCAGGGTTCTCAAGGTTGTGATCAGATCCATCACATCACTGTTTCCCTCCTGGGCGATTTTATCCCCCAGGGGACATGTGGCAATGTCGGAGACGTGTCTGGTTGTCACCCCCGGGGATGGAGGCAGCTGGCATCAGGTGGGTAGAAGCCAGAGATGCCACTTAACATCCTACATTGCATGGAACCACCTCCCACAGCTGGGAATTATCGGGAAGGCCTGCCTTTGCCCACCCCAGCCAGCTTTTCTGCATCTGACCCTGCCATCATTCTCAACTCACCTCCTGTCACTTCCCCTGAACACCTTTACTCCAGCCAGAAGGAACCATTAGGTTGCATCAGATGAACCTGCCAACATTTGACAATTTTGACCTAAAAAAAGAGCAATTTCACAATTTCATGATTTAACAAAATGTTCATCACGTCTTGAGTGCCACTATATTCCTTCCATCAAAAATGCACTCCTCTCCCACTGCTCTCTCCTGCTGATCTTCCAGAACCCAACGTCCCCAACAGGCCTACCTTGAGGAGCAACCAGGATGCGCACATCTGTTCTCGGTGCTCCAGGCACCCTCTCCTTCCTATCGCACTCTCAAATCTGCCATCTGGTCAGACAGGTGCGATTCATGACCAGGAGACATGCCTCAGTTTACTCTGGATACCTGGGGCCCAGCACAGGGCCTGGCACCTTGGAATACTCCATAAAGTACAGCACAAGGTATGACTGAGGAAATTTGCTTGTTTGGATTTCCACTAGCTCCCATGACCCCCCTGGGGGTCTAAGGGCTAAGGAAAAATTTTCTCCACATACACAACCAGCAATTTTGTGGATCCCTAAATACTGATTCGGAACAAGGTTGTGTCTTAAGTAGAATAAAACTAACCATCTGTGGTCCAAGTTTCTTGCTGGTTGCCAAAGAAGCTTTTACTAAAGTTTAGAAAAACCTGGAAAAGGTTCAGAGAAGTCAGCTCTGACAGTCGTTTTGAGAAAAATACTTAGTTTCATCAAGACTTTGGACAACGGCTCAACTTCTAGAACACTGTGGAACGCTATCCAAATTGAGAACTTAATGCAACTTAAAAATAATATTTCTTTTATAAAGTTTAAGCAGAGGTCCTGAACTAGGATTAGGAAAAAAACTCATAAGTTATTTCTGGCTATCTAGGAAATAAAAGCCTTTAATTAGCCATTAAGCCTTAAGAGCCATAATTAACTAGCCATAAAACTAATTGGTAATTAATAATTAATAAATAATAATTAATAATTAATTAGCCATAAGAGCACTTCCCAATTGGAACAGGCATTTAACAGAAGGTATGCACACTATGATCTGTTGTTGGGGTTCTGTTGTTAGTGACTTTAAACAAATATTTTTTTGGTCTACTTTTTGGTCGCACAATGATTTTTTTTTTTTTATTCTCAACTAATGTATTATACATTTCTATTTTTTTTAATGTTTATTTATTTATTGTGAAAGAGAGGCAGATAGAATGACTGTGACTGGGGGAGGGGCAGAGAGAGGGGGAGAGAGAATCTCAAGCAGGCTCCGTGCTGTCAGTGCAGAGCCTAACGTGAGGCTCAATCCCACGAACTGCGAGATCATGACCTGAGCCACCCAGGTGCCCCAATACATCTCTATTTTTAAGCAAAGAACTGAAATTCGGTCTACTATAACATATAGTCTACACCAAAATTCCTCCTACCTCATCACTACCCCTCCAGAGATAATCACAGCTACCAGTTTGCCATATTTCTGTAGAGAGCTCCATGCACTTTTATACATCTATGTTCCTATGTAAATAGATAGCTTTGCTGGGGTTTTTTTTTAAACAAAATGGAATCAAACTGTACACATTTTCTGCTGCTTGCTTTTTTTTTTTTTTTTTTGCCAAGTCTTTGAGATTCTTCTGCCTCAGCACACACAGCTATTCTCTATTCTTTTAATAGCTAAAGAGTACTTCAAAGTATAATGGATCATCACAATTCCTTTTAAAAGATCAAAACATTTAAAAAACATTCTCCAATGACTAACTTATCTCGTAAATTTATTTACAACCATAAATCGTGTGGAAGTGAGCATCCTGCTGTTCCAGAAGGGGATTAACGTGTCTTGGTGAAGGATGATTTCGTACTTCCAGAGAAGATGGGGTGAGGATGCATGAAGTTCTAAAGTCAAGAATTTCCTGACAGGGAAGGATTAATTATTATAGAGACTAGTCAGGAAAATGGCAGTGTTTCTACCCTTTGAAAATGTTAGTAAAAGTACCTTTCAGCTCAGGCTTACCTGGAGGAAAGTTCCAGCCATGGGTTCTAGACCCAACTTTGTCTCTACTAGCTCATTGGCCTTGAGTAAAACAAGCTTCTCATGCCTGTTTTTTCATCTGTTCCTTAGCATTTTTGTACACATCAAGTGAAATAAATACTTTGAAAAAATATGAGTCCTCATACAAGTTTAAAATTTGAGGGCAGGAAATTGAACTAGATGATTTTTGACATCCATTTCAAGATGATGACAAATCCTAGCAGTAATTAAAGACAAAGAATTTCCTTTCTCATATGACATGTAAGGAAAAAAATGCTTATTAGTGCAAACAGAAGCTGAAAGCATTTGGCAGGAAGGCAAAGCTGAAACATAAAACTCAGGACACACAGCTGTGTACCTAACCAAGGGGCCGTAGAGAGGAACTGGCAGCTAAGGGCTATCCAAGGTAACTTCTACAACCATCACAAACTCAGTACACGAGGGATCTGCAAATACAAAAATACATCTGCTTGGACAGACCCCAGTAAAAAGCCCATTCATTTTCTGAGATATGCTCTCTGGAATATTATGTCATCATTTCCCAATCTCTAGAGATACTGCTCTGTGCCTCACTCTGTACTTCAAAGGAAAAACAACACAACTGATTGACTTGCTGGAAGAAAAGGAGTTAAGAAAGCTACTGTGTATAGAGTTTTTTAGGTTGCTGTTTTAAAAGACAATTTTCTTCCTTTCAGGAAAGAAGGGAAGTCAAATGAATCTCATCAAATATTCACTAGTAACTTGCAAAAACCTGCTTTGGTAAAGCCTGGCATGCTGCAGATATCTAGGGAGGGGGCTGCATCCAAACAACTATTAACGTCCTCTGTGATGCTGTATGTCTCCAGTGGTCAAACACTAGGCACTAGCAGAGAATGGAAATCAATGAATCAGGATTGGAGTGTTGCACAGGGTTTTGTTCTGTGCTCAGTGCTGCTTTTACCCATAATCTTAAAAAAACCCACAAATATTGGGGCATCTGGGTGGTGTCTGATTCTTGGATTCAGCTCAGGTCATGATCTTGCAGTTTCATGAATTCAAGCCCTGCATCGGGCTCTGAGTCGGCAGCATAGAGCCTGCTAGGGATTCTCCCTCTCTCTCTCTCCCTCTCTCTCTCTGCGCCTCCCCCATTTACACTGTCTCTGTCTCTCGCAAACTAACTAAATAAAATTTATTTAATATTTAAACACAAATATTTTAAAGGCCATTTAAAGATGCCAATTACTCCAATATGGATAATAGGAAAGGCCAGCATTTTGAAAACAAGATAACAACCCAAGGTAACGCTCATAAAAGAAATGGATTACAATGAACACAAAGAATCCTAAAATAATAGGTTCTTCAAATGGAGACACGCTTGAGGGTCCCAGACGGCAACTCTTATCTAACCATGAGCTCTCTCTACAGAAGCCCTGAGAAAGGACTGCTCCGTTGTGGTTGTTTTGAACTTTCAACATTGTGTTTTATCAAGAGGCTGAATTTTAGCCCTTAATGAGGAGCACAAATTCAATATAATACATTTCATAGTTATTTTAGGGATTTTACAGGATAATTTAGACTGCTGGCAATGCTTTAATTGGAATTTTCATCGAGATAACTGTAGATTTGCACGCAGTTGTAAGAATAATACATAGACATTCTTTGTGTGCTTTGCCCAGTTTCCCCCATTGGTAACATCTTGCAAAATCAGAAATAATCTTACAACCAGAATGTTCACATTAATACGATCCTCCAATCATGTTCAGATTTCCCCAATTTTACTTGTACTCATTTGTGTGTTAATAACTTTTATCACTTTTACACATTTGTCTATTTACCACCATAGCCAAGGTAGTGAAGAATTCCTAATTTTGTCATTTCAAAAATATTACATAAATAGAATCATACAGTACTTAACCATTGGGATTGTTTTTGTTTTTTTCTTTAAAAAAAATTTTTTTAATGTTTATCTTTATTTTTGAGACAGAGAGAGGGGACATGAGCAGGGGAGAGGCAGAGAGAGAGGGAGACACAGAATCGGAAGCAGGCTCCAGGCTCTGAGCTGCCAGCACAGAGCCCGATGCGGGGCTCAAACTCATCAACTGTGAGATCATGACCTGAGCTGAAGTCGGACGCTCAGTCGACTGAGCCACCCAGGTGCCCCTGTTTTTGTTTTTTTCTCAGCATAATTCCCTCAAGATTTTTTCATCTTGTTGCTTGCATAATGTGTGCTTTTTTTTTTTTTTTTACTGCTGAGTAGTGTTCCATGGTGTGATGGTTATGTATCAGCTGAACTGGGCACCAGTTTGGACATTTGGTCCAGCATTGCTCTGGGTATTTTCTGTAGTGTTTTGGAATGAGATTACCATTTGAATGCATAGACTAAGTAAAGTAGACTTTGCTGCCTCGTGTGGGTGGGCCTTACCCAATCAGTTGAAGATCTGAATTAGAAGAAAAGGGCTGAATAAGAAGTAGGTTCTCCTGACTACTTGAGCTTGACACTGGTCTTTATATCTTTGTACTTGAAGCCACTAAAGTATCAGCTAATCCTAGCTCTTGAGCCCGTGGCTTTCAGACTAGAACTATACCTTCTGCTTTCCTTGGCCTCCAGCAGGCCAATTTGAGATCATGCAACTTCACATCCTCCATAGTCACATAAGGCAATTCCTTAGGATAAATCTCTTATGAACTTTGTTTCTCTGGGTAACCCTAATACAAATGGAATGGACGTATCATGCCTTGTTTCACCATTCACCTGTTTGGGGCTGATTTCAATTTTTAGCTATTACAAATAAAGCTGCTAAAAACTTTTGTGTACAGGTTTCTGTGTGAACATAAGCCTTCTCTTTTCTGAGACATATGCCCAAGTGTGCCATTGCTTGTAAATGATTAGTTATTTTTGTATGAAACTGTCACACTGTTTTCCAGGGGGCTGTCCTATTTTGCATCCCCACCGGTAACATATGAATGATCCTGTTTTTCTGCATCGTCACCAGCATTCTGTGTTGTCACTATTTGTTCTTTTAGCCATTCTGGTGGGTGTGTAGCAATTTCTCATTGGGAATTTCGCCCAGTGTTTTCTGAAACCCCCAGATATGAGCCTTGTGAGTTCTGAGGACAAGAGAGCCTTTCACTTACTCTCCAGGAGGTCGAGATGTGACCCTCTGTCACTTCCCTGCACTAACCCTATTTCTCTGGAACCCCAGTCCTCTCTCCATGACCACTCCTTTTCTTCCCATCTTGGAAATGCTCTTTCTTCTCCCCCAGAGGCTGATATTCTTGCTTAGTTCAATTATGTCTCCAAAATCACGTTTTGCAGGCCTTTGCCATCATGATCTTTCTGTTTCACTCAATACCACCTCCTTTTTTTTTTTTTTTTTTTGAATGTGTATTTTTATTTTTGAGAGAGATAGTGTGAGTAGGGGAAGGGCAGGGAGAGAGGAGGACAGAGGATCTGAAGCTGGCTCTGCACTGACAGCAGCAAGCCTGATCCAGGGCTTCAACTCTGGACCTGAGATAATGACCTGAGCCAAAGTCAGACGCTCAATGGACTGAGATACCCCGGCACCCCAATATCACTTACTTCCTGAGTTCCTACTCTGTGTTCCAGACACTATCCTGGGCTTAGGGATATATGGTCAAATCAGATGAGATTCCATCTACGGAGATGTTTATAATCCAGCAGGGGAACAAACACTTTAACCATGACTACTTACACTATACAATACAGTAAATGTCAGCACACAGATGTCTACCTAGCACAATTAATATTTGCACACTGTCGGCCAATGCTACCACGCATGAAGATTGAGTTCCCACGCACAAGCCTTACAGTGAAGGATAAACACATCCATGTAATTTTAATGCAGTGTGAGGATGTGGGGGCGGGGCTGGAGTTGGGGGTGCCAGCAGGAGAAAGTCCTGTGGAAGAAGTGACCCCTGCAGGAAGAGGGGGGCCCTCTGGGGTAAGACTGGCCTCAGGAGAAGGGAGGCAATTTGAGTCTCTGATAACCTATAGGGGGTGAGGGACTGCTGGAGCCTGGCTCGCGGGAGCCCTAAGGGCAGACAGTGAGGAAGACGGGAGCAGGGAGGCCCCCCGGTCTGGTTAAGGGGAGTATGCCTTGCAGATCGTGGGGTGTTAAAGGAGGGAAGGCAGATTGGTAGCTGTTTGAAATCGATCCTTGGGCAGCTGTGTGGAAGGTGAACCTGAGAGAGAAGAGCCCAAGCAGGAGCCCCAGGAGGAAAGTTATTCAAGTCTTCCTCCCGAGATGTGCTTCAGGTGTGAGCTAAGGCCCTGCAAGTAGGAAAGGATGGGATGCGAGGCTTGGGGAAACAGGAGGCAAAAATGGCAACTATGAGCTGATTAAACAAGGAGATAAAGAAAAGGGAGTTAATTAACAAGAAAATATGATTGGAAAGTGTAAAAGGATGAAAGGTAGAGGGAAGAGAGGGAAGGAAGAGATTTCAGAAGGAAAGGGTAAAATCTGAGACTGAATCTATAGGGTGATTTAACTCTGAGCTTCAGTTCTGTGGGAAAATTCCAGATTGAGGAAGGCAGCCATACCTCTCTCCACTTTTCCCAGAGGAAATGGCTCATTTGGAAACACAAATAAGATAGGTCAGGTGTGTGAATACTGTTGGAGTTAATAAGAATTAGAAAAGACTACTCAATTCCCGATGCAAATTTAGCATACAATAAAGGCTGTGTCTCACATAAGTTTGGGAAAGGGAAAGGCTTTATAATAAACTTTTAGGAAAACAGGAGAACTGATTAAAAAAAAATTTTTTTTAATTGGTTCTTTTCCTTACTGCACACACCAGGATAAATTCCAAACAGATCAAAGATTTTGACATAAACTAAACCATACAAGAACTAGAAGAAAATATATGTGAATTCCCTTATAATCTGGGACTGGGAACAACTTGTCTAAGACCAATTCAAAATCCAGAAAGAAGAAGAAAATGGTAGATGGATTTAATTACATTAAAAAAATATTGTTGGCAAAAGTTATTGTAAGTCAAACAAACAGACAAATTGGGAAAAATATCTGCTACTGGCATCACAGTTGAAGGATCAATAAAATAGAAAAGGAAAGAGATCAATCACTGTAGAAAACCAGGCTGGAGACAACACAGTTCACAAGCAAAATGAAATGGGAATGTCTCTTAACCCCATGAAAAGTTCAATTTCACTCAAAGAGAAACTGAAAGTAGAATTACACTGAGCTATGGTTTTATTCATCTGTTGGATTGACAACAATCCCAAAGTTTGGTGACAAACTGTTGGTGAAGCTGAGGGAGCAGTCATTCCCATAGACTGCTGGTAGGAAAGCAAAATGGCGCATGTACTTCCTACGGAGGAGAGTTTGGTGATATCTAATTAACCGCACTGATGCAGTTAGCCTTTCACAGACCAATCCCTCTTCTAGGAAAATCATGCTGACAACTCCCTGGTAAGAAAATATGAGAAGATGAATGTATGGAGCTCTGAAACAGCAAAAAACTGGAAAGACCATGAGCAGGGGGCCAGTGGATTCAATTATGGAACATTCACCAATGGATGTACCTATCCCTTAATCAAAATTATCAACCATGTGTTCATTGACTTTCCATCCCATCAAATATTATGCAGCTATGAAAAAATAAACAATGAAAGAATAAACCATGAAGTTATAAAAAAAGAAAAAGTTCCCTAAGGAGAAGCAAAGTCCAGGATAGAGTGGTCAAGAATAGAAACTAGACTTCTTGGAAAGTACTTTTAATGGATTCGACTTTGGATCTATATAAGTTTTTACATAATTATAAAGCAAAATTAAATTTTAAAAAGCAATGCCTAACAATTGAAATGAATGTGTATATACTTGCATGTCTACACTGAGAACATTTACTACAAATGGGTGATAAAACCCTGTATCTCTGTGCACTCCCGGAGGGATATGTCCTAAGGACAAAGAGAACAGTAACTCTTAAATGTTCAGTAACTGCACTGTTGCTGGGTGTTGTTTTCTGAGACTGTCTTACATGTATCTGTGGGATGGATGGAGAAAACAGGTAGTTACATAATGTTCTAATTACATCATTTCCAGTGTTGCTGAGAACTGAGGTTCTCCCTGTGGGAGAAAGAAGACAGAAGATTTTAAGGAAAGGTTAAAGGAAATTGGACTGGCCACGTGCCAATAGATTTTAAAGTTGCATTATGGCAACATGGGGGATTCACAATACTCTTCTATTAACTTTATGTTTGAATTTTTATATATAAAATGTGAAAAGAAGAAAAAAGAAAAGGAAGGGAAAGGAAGAGGAAGGGAAAGGAAAGGAAAGGAAAGGAAAGGAAAGGAAAGGAAAGGAAAGGAAAGGAAAGAAAGGAAAAAGAAAATAGAGCAAGTATAATGTTCTAGCATGTCTGAAGAAAAGGATACAGGTATGATTATTTGACACAGAATATGTAAGTGTGATCCTCCCAAAAGAAGGAAGGCTAAGATCTCTTAGTTTTATGAGTCTGCAAACAGTATTATTGAAACTTCAAGTCAACAAATTCAGCTACTAACATGAGCCAGAAAGGATGGCAAAATAAATAAAATTACCCTATCAGAAATAATTACACGGCCTTCTGCTAAAAAGAACAACTTCTTGGCTTCTGGTCATTGCTTGAAAAAATGCTGTTTTATATGTACTAATGGCCTATATTATTATACCACAAAAACAGGTAGCATGAAATGATTCTTGAGCTAGAGACAACTCTGCGTATGATTATACAAGGTAATATATACCTTTAACAGTTTGAAACAAGTCAATAGTGTATCCCCTTTCCTTTCTCAGCAGATACCTAGATGGCTTCTTAACAAGCGAGGATGGTGTTGGCAAGCCCTGAAAACAAACACCTTCAGCTACATATAGTGAACCAATTCATTAAAAAAACAAATCACCCTTGTTATACTGTATGAAAATAGAAATTACCATTCGTGAACAAAGGTGTTGATTCAATCATTCCCCTGATAACTTCCTTAGTGAACAGTTTGCTCTTGAAGCCAGAATGTCAGCTCCCATTAGGACATGCCACCATGCACATATGTCAATATAGCACTCACGTATCCTCATTCATTCATTTACTTATTCACTCAGTAAACACTTATTAGAGCCCCTGTTATATGTCAGACCGTGGACATACAGTGTGAACAAAACACACAAACATTTCTGCTCCCTTCTCATGAGAAACAAGAAAGATAAATTTTAAAAGTCAATAAAACACATACAGTTTCATGTGGTTATCAGTGCAATCAGAGGCGAGATGGTAATTTTAAAAGATGGCTAGACAGCTACTAAGAGGTAATACAAGTGTAAAGACATAGAGCAGGGGGAAGTTAAGTCATCCAGGGGAAGACTATTCCAGGCAGAGGGAAGAACAAGTTCCAGTTCTGGAGCGGGAATATTCTTGACATTTTTGTGGAAGAAGGGGGTGGTGGATAAGGGATGAGAAGACAGAGAGAGAGAAGCAGGATCAAAGGTCAGCAAGGCAATGAGAGCCCACATCCTGCAGGACCTGTTAAGGCCATTACAAAGGACTTCCCTGAGTGAAGTGGCAGAAAAGTGACCTGATCTTCGCAAAAGGACACTTGGCGAGAATCCTCTCAGGGGATGAGAGCAGACACAGAGAGCTTTTGCCATGATCCAAGGGAGAAATTTGTCCTGGATGAGTCAGAGGTGAGAGCCCATTAGACACACAAATCAAGCATCCCATAGGCAGCGGGATGTGAGTCTGAAGTTCAGGGACGAGGTATAGTCTCAGGACATACACATCAGTTGTCCGCATGCAAGAGTATTTACAGAGCGGAGTTTGAGTGGGTCCATCTAGGCAGTGAGCCTGGAAAGAGAAAGGAAGAACCTCTGACACTTCAGTAGTTAGCTATTAGCAGTAAGAGGTGGATTCGGCCAAGAGGATCACAGAAAGGCCAGAAGAGTGGGGTCTCCAGCCATAGAAAGTACGCTGGCTGGGAGGAGGGGTAATTTACTCCATCAGATTCAAATGCTGTTGGTAGATTAAGTAAAATGGCAACTGAACATGGGGAGGCCTTTCTTGCCCATTGCCAACAGTCTGACACCAGTCACCTGCCTCCAGCAGTCTGAAGCTACAGCCACCTGCTCTTGATTGAGGGTCCAAAGAGGAAGTGCTCTTGATCCCAGACTCATGTAACACCAGCACCAAATTGGAATAGCACTCTCCAAGGAAAAAAGATACAGGGGCGCCGGGATGGCTCAGTCGGGTAAGCATCCGACTCATGATTCTGGCTCAGGTCATCTCACGGTTGGTGAGATCGAGCTCTGTGTCGGGCTCCACACATTGGGCGTGAAGCCTGCTTGGGATTTTCTCTCTCTCCCTCTGCCCCTCCCCCACTTGTGTGCATTCATACATTTATTAATTTTTAAATAAAGACTCATCGTGATCTATATATTCTCTAACAACCAATATTTTAGTTCCCCAGTTGGAGACAGAAGCAGGTCCGTGTTCCTCTAAATGAAGGAAACTTCACATAGAGCCACACAGCATGGGTAGCACCCAAGTCAGCTTTAATGCCACCACAAATCAAGTGCCTCTTCCTTGCTATGACTTCTGTGTCCTTTCTGTCCCCTCCGAGGGCATGAGGGGGGTCACACAGGCTAGGAGAATACTCCAGCTCCCCACTGCACACTGGGCATGAGCCAAACCTTGCCCAGTGGTGTGAGTTTGTAACTACTCTCTTTGGTTAGAGACTATACCCAGACCCAAAGAGAAGACTGTTTCAGGGACACTTACAAAGCTCTTCACTAAAACTATTAGAACTTGGGGCTCTGGCTCCTTGCTACAGAAAGGTCTTGTAGCCCTTCTACCACGTTGCAAATAATACCATCTTGTAATGAGCACTGGCAGTGAGCCAAGCACCATTACAAATGGTTTCTGTACATTGTCTCATTAATATTCACCAAGCCTTTGTACAGTGGACACATCATATGGATGAGAAAACTGGGATTAAAAAAGATTCGGTCACTTGCCCCAGCTCGCATGATTAGTAAACAGTAGAATCAGGATTTCAAGCCAGGCATTTGGAAATAAGTCAACATGCTACATCTCCTGCGAATTGTCTGTGGAGGTCAAAATCAGTTCCTACTCTTACAGTTCCAAACTCTATAAGCAGGGTATAGGATTCTGATGCCGTGTAACTTCCCACTCCTATGTCATTACTTAACCCTTCCTTTTCAGGATCCTTACCTTAACAATAGCTCTTTTGTCAAGGTTTATTTCTGCACCACTTCTTAGGATGCAACTAGATGGAAATGTTAGTGACTTTTTTTTTAATGTTTATTTATTGATTTTGAGAAAGAGAGAGAGAGAGAGAGAGAGAGAGCAGGGGAGGGGAAGAGAGAGGGAAACAGAGAATCCCAAGAGGGCTTTACGTTGTTAACATAGAGCCCAGACATGGCACTTGAACTCACAAACCGTGAGATCATGGCCCGAGCCAAAATCAAAAGTCAGACACTTAACCAACTGTGCCACTCAGGCACCCAAAAATGTTAATGACTTTTGCCTACACGGATATAACAATTTCACTGGAAGCAGCAGAAGGATGGATATATACATTCGAATGCTTCCAATTTCCCTATCTTGCTACTTCTCCCTTCTGGATGCATTAATTACCCCGGGCTCATCTTCTACTCACCTCCCAGCCAACGCTTCCCAAACTTCCCCACCGAGGTGGTCATAATGGTATGTGTCTCAGCGGTCTGTCGGAGGTAGACCATCAGAGCTATGAGAGGTCCAGCATTCTAACACTTTATATCTTTTTCAAAAACCAAAGGATGTCAATTTTGCATCTTACAACTTATTCATAATTATTTTAGTATTTAAAAGGTTTTAAACTACTGAATCTTAAAGATGAATGAGAATGAAGACCATTGCTTCATTCTTCTCCTGTGTTCCCAGTGTTTAGGCAGGTCCTAAAGATTTATTGAATAAATAAATAAATAACTGGTGGCTCCAGGATCCAGGCTGGGTTCGGGTCTGTCAGAAGCATCTTCTGAAAAGAACAGTTCCTGTCTAGATATGGCCTCTCAGGACAAAAAGGACAGGTGTGCTGGAGGCTGATCTAAACTTGGTAAAATCACAATGCATGTGTCTGCTCAAAAGTGCTCTACGACACATACCGTGGGGTTCCATCTGCCAGAGCCAATCACATGGCCAAGACTGACCTTGGAGTGCAGGGATTCACAGGGCAGGGATGGAGGGAACACAAACAGTCACACAGCCCTTGACATACACATAAGTGCAGGTTGGGAGGACTTCAGTAAGCTTCCAGAGGAATCTTCTAGAATGACAATGGTCTGGAGGGCTTAGTGTCATTCAGTTGCAAAGGTCGTTCATTTGTATGCACTTTTGTTGGTGACGTTGCTTTCAGTAAATGTAAATATATTTTGAATGTATTAAAGCAGCTCAACTTTAAATTTTTTTTACTGTTTATTAATTTTTAAGAGAGAGAAAGAGAAGGAGACACAGAATCTGAAGCAGGCTCCTGGCTCTGTGCTATCAACCCAGAACCAGACAAAAGGCTCGAACTCACAACCATGAGATCGTGACCCGAGCTGAAGTCAGCTTAACTGACTGAGCCACCCAGGTGCCCCAAGCAGCTCAATTTTAAAGAAAACAAGGCATTTCTTTTGAGGAAATGAAGAATCCTTACGAAATACAAATATCTTCTCTAGTGAGTGTTTTAACAGTTTGGATTTGGGGGGTACCACATTTTCCTAAAGCATAATACCCCATCCTGCCTTTAAAAGTACCATAAAATTTTTGAAAACTTCCATAACATTCAACTGGAGAGGAAGAAGCAATGTTACTGATGCAAAGATTCACTGTCCTTCAATTCTCACAGCACATTCTAAGTGAGGCGGGTTCTAGAAGGTCCTCAGTTTTCAGTCTGCTTCCCAAGTGTTCTTACGGGAGAAAGTCTGTCTAGTTTTTTAAAAAAATTCTTTTCTTTCTTTTTTTAATGTTTATTTATATTTTGAGAGAGAGAGTGAGGGAGCATAAGCAGGGGAGAGGCAGAGAGAAGGAGAGAGAGAATCCCAAGCAGGCTCTATGCTCGGTGTGGAGCCTGATGCAGGGCTCGATCTCAGGAACCATGAGGTCATGACCTGAGCTGAATCCAAGAGTCATATACTAAATGGGCTGAGCCATCCCTGTCCCTTTTTGCTAGAGATACTTAGTTTTCATGCAAGGTCCTAGTCCTGTCTCAGATCAATGGAAAGCACCAAATATATATGTTCTGCTCCCTCCATGTTTCCCAAGGGGAAGGGGGGCGGAAGGGAAGAGGATGCACAGAAAGAGGACATCTGTTACAAAGCGAACTGCCTAATTCATGGCAAGAAGTGCTTGGCTGGTGTGTCCCACTTGTCAGAGAGCTGCCGCCTGCCCCACACCATCAGGTGCATCCTCCTGGGCCAGAGGAGCTCACGACTCCATGCAACATCATTTGAGAAGCATTTTTATAAAAGGTAGATATGCATAGCAAGTTATCATAACGTGAATTTCCTAGCAATGACAGGATTTTCCAGGTGTTCTTCATCTGTATGTTATATTGTATCGTGTTGTGTTATGTTATGTTATGTTATGTTATGTTATGTTATGTTATGTTATGTTATGTTATATTATATAGTACATTTAATTTGCAACCACAATACTTAAGTAATCATGGAATTTATTTAGGAAAAATGGAGTTGAATTTTTCTTTTTTTTTTTAATGTTTATTTATTTATTAGGGAGAGAGAGCAAGCACAAGCAAGGAAGGGAGAGAAAGAATCCCAAGCAGCCTCCACACTCAGCACAGAGCCCGACGTGGGGCTCGATCCCACAACCGTGAGATCACGACCTGAGCTGATATCAAGAGTCAGACACTCAACTGACTGAGCCACCCAGGCGCCCTGGGAGTTGAATTTTTCTTCAAGTAACTTCACACTCTTGGAAACGTTTTTGCAATGACAGGTAACAGCAGAATCTGGACACCCAGCATCCACCGAACAGGATTGAGAACATAGTTTTGGGGGCACAATGTTGGCAGCAGAAGGTCTAAAAACATTAAAAAAAAAATCACCTCAGTTTCTGCATCCCAGCTCTAAGCACCACGGACTAAAAGAAGCACAAGCTGAAGTTTCTGCCCACAGTGAGGTGACAGTCTAGGCAGAGGTAAAGCATATTTCAAAACAACTGGTAACCAAGGGGATCTGCGAAAGGTTAAAATTTGCATCAAACATCAATTCAAACCTAAGAACAATGTAGAAAAATAAGGAGTGGCAAAGCAAAGCAGAGAGTAAACACAAAGGCATCAGAAAAGTGGGAGGTGATAGGTGTTCTAGAGAAGAGCCTTGCTCTAAGCCTGAAGATGGGGAGCACATCTGGAGGACAGGGACAGCATGCCAAACCATCTGGCTGATTAAATGGACCCTGCGTCACTTCATACTGACACACTCGAGACTACGGTGACCGTGGCTGAGGCATTTAGGCTACCTGGGCCTCAGTTTCTCCATCTATACAAAGGGAAGACCCCCATCAGGTGATTATATCAACAGTACAATGTCTCATCAGAAAGTCACCCCTCACACAGGCTGACACGCCCACCGTTTCTTGCAATGCTAGACTCCATGAGAAGGACACTGTCATGTTCACTGGCCCACCCCCGCGGCTCTGCAGAGGGCCCAGCACATATATAACAGGAGTTCAATGAATGCTGAACAAGCTGCATGAGAAAAGACACTATATCCTACAAGCAACTGTTTCTTCTCTCACAGCCACCCTGTCTGCTAAAATCTTCCTCGCTCAGGTGAAGTTTAAACATTCCTCCCTTGGATGGATTTGATGTGGACAAATTCCTCACACCGGGTTACTTTCTAAGTATAAAGCCAAGAAGAAGCAATAAAAAACAATAAAGCAATAATGACACTGCCCAAAGCCAGGGGCTGCATTCTGCTTCATTTTACGTTATGGCTGATCATGGGAATGAAAATCAGTGTTTCTATTCCCCTCCCTATGGCTCCTGCATTCCCTCACCCCCTCTTCGTTTTCCATTTATTTTCCAGCCCCCTTCACTCTGGCTTCTGCCCCCGTTGCTATACTGACAGCATTGCTGGGTTCCTTCTAATTTTTTTTAAATTTTTCTTAACGTTTATTTATTTTTGAGACAGAGAGAGACAGAGCATGAACGGGGGAGGGTCAGAGAGAGAGGGAGACACAGAATCTGAAACAGGCTCCAGGCTCTGAGCTGTCAGCACAGAGCCCGACGCGGGGCTTGAACTCACAGACCGCGAGATCATGACCTGAGCCGAAGTCGGCCGCTTCACCGACTGAGCCAGCTGGTTCCTTCTAAACACGAACTCTAACGGCCCTTCCTCGCCAGCAGTCTGCAAGCACCTCTTCTTGCTTTTTCCTGGGTGAACCAAGCTTATCCCATGACTTCAAAGACTTGGTACCCACAAGACACAAGCCCCTTCTCCACCATAAATTACAGATAGAATTTCCCAATGTTTCCAGAACATTCCCTTCAGCAACCTTGAATTCCATATTATGTAAGCCTGAGGGCATGGTCCCATTTTGTCCTTTTCCCAAAGTTACTCCCAATACCTTTGCTCATTCCTGTGGAAACCACAGAATGATCCTTTTCTCTGTGTGTGACGCTTCAAATCCACTGGGACATCAAGTTCTGTCCACCTCACCAGAAAAAATTCTCTCAAATTGGGTCCCTCTCTCAGACCCACTGCCACTGCCTAAGTGTGGAGACTGCACTTGTTAACTGCTTTTCAGAAGGTGCAGAATAAGCCTGTAGCTTCGGGATACATGTATGGCAGTTCACAGACATTTCCTTTGAGCTCTCTGACCTATAGGAATAACAATGTCACAGAGTAAAATAGCTCCTGACATTTAAAATAACTGTAGAGGTGCCTGGGTGGCTTAGTCAGTTAAACGTCCGACTTCGGCTCAGGTCATGATCTCATGGTTCGTGGGTTCGAGCCCTGTGTCGGGCTCTGTGTTGACAGCTGGGAGCCCGGAGCCTGCTTCGGATTCTGTGTCTTCCTCTCTCTCTCTATGCCCCTCCTCTGCTCATGCTCTGTCTCTCTCAAAAATAAACTTTACAAAAATTAATAACTGTAAAGATGAGGCAAATCTCTTCCATTTAAAACTTAGGCAATGCAGGGGCACCTGGGTGGCTTGGTTGGTTGAGCATCTGACTTCAGCTCAGGTTATGATCTCACGGTCTGTGAGTTCAAGCCCCGCATCGGGCTCTGTGCTGACAGCTCAGAGCCTAGAGCCTGCTTCGGATTCTGTGTCTCCCTCTCTCTCATTCTGCCTCTCTCTCTCTCTCTCAAAACTAAACATTAAAAAAAAAAAAACTTAAGCAATGCAATAAAAACAATTAACAAGAAGGGCGCCTGGGTGGCTCAGTCAATTAAGCATATGACTCTGGGATTTTCGTTCAGGTCATGATCTCACAGTTCATGGGATGGAGCCCTGAGTTGGGCTCTGTGCTGACAGCATGGAACCTCTTTGGGGATTCTCTCTCCCTCTCTCACTATCCCCCTCCCTTGCTTGTACCCTCTTCTCTCTCAAAATAAATAAACTTAAAAAAAACAATTAAAATAAACAAGTACATTTCTGTAGCTCACATCAATCTATTCTTAGATTATTAGGGCAGAGACTAACTAATTATTAACTCAACCTGTTTCCTTCTTGGGAACACAGCTGGGTTGCACTCCCCACTGGTTCTGGTAGTTAGGTGCACCCAGGGGGCCTGAGCTCCAGCCTATGGAACAGGAGGAGAAAGGGTGTGCACTGTGGTCAGGCTTGGCAAATAAAAACTTTGCATGCATGACCCTGTGCACTTTTTACCCTTCTGAGGCTTGATGGAGGTAAGTACCCTGCAAGCCTCATGCTGAAGCACCCAGAGCAACTAGATGGAAGGAACCCGGGTCCTCAAATCCCCACTCAGAGAAAAGAAAGGCACTTGCCAATCAGGAAACACATTCTGAACTTCAGCTGAGCAAGCAATAAACTTCTTTCTACTGAATCTGTAATTGGTTTAATATAACAACATTTACACAGAACGTGCATACTGTCTTTCATCATGTAAGTTAACTAACTCTGTGGAGGGGGAAAGGAAATAAAATTTACTGTACGAACTCACTGAGATTTTGAGTTTCATGTGTTACAACAGCTGGAATTACCCTAATTAATACATGATTATAAAGCAGAATGGTCATTACCTGGCACATTAAGTCATTCATTTGGGGGATCAAAAGTCACGAGAATACTATAACAATAAAAAGTTTCTAGAGTTTAACTCCAGAGGGTATTGTCAAGGTTAATGATAGTTATTAATAATTAACACAATTATTAACATTACAAAGCAATACTGTCACCTTGGTGCCCTTTCTCATACTTGGACCAGAGGAAAGCAGTATGTCTTCTAAAGTCTCCCAACTATCATGTGTCTCATGTTTGAACAAACAGAAAGCTGTGGGGGCACTTGCGGGCTCAGTCAGTCAAGTGTCCAACTTCAGCTCAGGTCATGATCTCATGGTGTGTGGGTTCGAGCCCCGCATCGGGCTCTGTGCTGATGGCTCAGAGCCCGGAGCCTGCTTTGGATTCTGTGTCTCCCTCTCTCTCTCTGCCCTGCCCCTGCTTGAGCTCTGTCTGTCTGTCTGTCTCTCTCTCTCTCTCTCAAAAATAAACATCAAAAACAAAATTAAAAAAAAGAAATCTTATGAAGGTCCATCCCACAGCATGTAATAACCACTCCCGACCACGTTAACTCGAGAGCGAGTGAAAAGTACAGTGAAGGTAGATGTGAACGTGAAAGGCTTTCTTTCTAGCTCATCTTCATACTTTAGGATCCAGCAAGGTCTAAACTCCTGGAAATTTTACAAAGCAGAAACTCCATCATCACATATGGAAAGCTAATTGCTTTCCTTTTTAACATACTTATTCTTAGATCAGTCTGGGCATCATCTGGAGTAGACTGACGATTAGCTGATGAAGTGTTTCCTCGTGCCCACTAGAACCAACAGGCAGCAGAGAGCCTCCAGAGATGACCTTAACTGCCCTTCCCCACCAGGAATGACGCGTGCTTTAAAGCGGTTGTCCTTTGCCCATTTTTTTCCCCACTCTTATGAGCAAACCTGACTAACAGACATTCTTTAGTGCTCCCGATGAACAGCTATTCTCTGGTCCGAACAAAAAACCATGAGCAGTAAAGATGGGAGGACCAGGGCAGGACATGGTCATCATCAGACTGAAACAGAGTTGCATCCCTCTTCGTTCTAGAAGATGAAATCCTCTGGAGCTACAGGGCCAGAAGTTTTATCCTAGAAAAGTTCCAGAAACTTCCAAATATTTTTCTTCTAATTGTCTCCATTTTAGGCAGACGCAGTGAATTCTAACAGACTGTTGGGGAAGGCTAGGGTGTCACCAAAACCTCCTCAGAGAAACAGCTATTTTGGACTGTTTGGCACAGTGAGTGTTTAAAATAAATGAAAATGCACTCTGCTGAAGTCTTCTAGAACAGGAACGAAGGCCAAAATCGCTTCCCATGTTGCCTGCAATTGCGTTGGCTCATAAACCAATTGCAGAGTCTCACAGTTTTGTTCTATATGAGGACATATTTACTCTCTGGCTAGAAAAATAGCTCGCAACTACTCTTCCAATGTTTATTCTTAAACAAAAATTATTTTACTAGGTACAGAGCTACCAGTGCACGGAGGTTAGGGGGGAGAAAAGGATGGGCGTTCAGCCCTGGTTTAGAAACTCCTTAAAACGGTTCAGCAGGCAAGTCTATCTGTGCAAAATGTCAGGTTATCTTTCAAGATCCAGAAGCACAGCACATGGCCTAAGTCAGCTCAGAGAACTCAGCTGCGGGTCACCTGCTCATTCAATGTCATATTTAACCCAAGCAGCTGCTCCCATAACCCATGACTCCCTCTCCTACGTTTTTCTGGTACTTTATCATCTCATATCGTAGTTGCACACTGGAAAAAAAAATGTGCAACAAACTTTTCATCGTACAAATTGTACAGTTAGAAGAACAAGGGGAGAGAAAAGGGAGCAGAGAAGGCGGAAAAAAAATATACCCTGGAAGAGCAGTGGAGAAATGTTGAACTGTGTCAAAAGAAATGACACAAGTGCCCATTTAGTTGGGGCCAGCAGGCACCCGCCTCTGTGATGGACACAGAGGCCTCCGGGCAGAGGCTCAGAAACAGGCAGCCACCCTCCCGTAAAGCTGGACATGGTCTTGCCAAGCTACAGGACATTTCTCGGTCCCTCCATCCTCCTGATGCCAGGGCTCTGCGAACAGCAAGCTACAGTTCAAGGGTGAATGGCCATGTAAAGGTCATCTGATGAGAATTAAGATGTCACAAATAATATGAAAAGGAAAAGGAAAACCTGATCTTGGAAAAGTTCAAATGACCCTCAAAGCCACATCGAGTTTCCTTTGATGTCGATCCAACTTGAACATCAGCCACAAGGTTTGCATTGAACTCAGGAGCAGGAACACAAGCCTTCTGGAAACAACTGAACGCACAGCAAATCAAACCAGCAGCCTCAGTGTAACTGCAGGGACTATAAACAAGAATGGAAATATTCTTCGTGCATTTATCATCATGGCTCCGGGAAAACTGTATAAAATATTTTCACTGGTTTCCTGACTGATTACCATTTTTACTTCTTATCATGAGTCCATTCCCAGTGGCATTACACCACCTTTCTGTAGCCAAGATTAAGCACTCCTTCGGCATGTTTAAATCACCATGAGGATTTGGCCATAAAATAAAAACAGAAATCTGAATTTATGAATTAAAATGTTCATTGACCACACTTCTCCTCCAAGCAAATAACGTTTATAGATGCAATAATAAGTGAATATATTTATGATATGGATGCAATTGTCCTCCTCAGGAAAATACAGAGTTCATTTTTAAGGTTTTTCTTTTTTTGAGCCAACGAATACTCCAGCCCCTAATTCCTCCCCATCCCCAACACACGAAGCACATGGACTTGGGGCTCACCACTCCCTAGTGGGGCCACAGGAAGCACCAATGTGGCTCGGCCCCACCTGTCCAGACATGACGTCCATGGTCTCTGCCACTTCAGGCTCTGTGACTCCCTCGGGGACCAGGAATCCAGGAACCACACTGGAATCCCATGAAGCTTCTTCCTCTAGTCTTCTGAGTGGATGTCAGGTCCAGTATAGCTCAGCCTCCTCAGGCTGCCATAAGAAAAAGCCACAGGCAGGATGAATGAAACAGAAACATATTCTCCCCCAGTCCTGGAGGCTGTAAGTCCAAGATCAAGGTGCTGCCTACTTTGATTCCTGGCGGGGGCCCTCTTCCTGGCTCACAGATGGCCACCTTCTTGTTTTGTGTCCTCCCATGACCGAGGAGGAGAGAGCTCTGTGTCTCTTCCTTGTCTTATGAGGACACTAAACCCATCATGGGGGCCTCACCCACATGAACACATCTAAACATTCTTATCAATAAGGTTGCTTATGTGATTGTTTTATATATTGGGGGCTCCCAAATTTGGTGCATAGACATTTATAGTTGTTAGCTCTTCCTGATGGATAGACCCTGTAATTATTATATAATGCCCTTCTTCATCTCTTGTTACAGACTTTAATTTAAAGTCTAGTTTTTCTGATGGCTACTCCAGCTTTCTTTTGACTTCCAATAGCATGATAGATAGTTCTCCATCCCCTCACTTTCAATCTGAAGGTGTCCTCAGGTCTAAAATGAGTCTCTTGTAGACAGCAAATAGATGGGTCTTGTTTTTTTATCCATTCTGATACCCTACGCCTTTTGATTGGAGCATTTAGTCCATTTACATTCAGTGTTATTATTGAAAGATATGGGTTTAGAGTCATTGTGATGTCTGTAGGTTTCATGCTTGTAGTGATGTCTCTGGTCCTTTGTGGCCTTGCAACATTTCACTCACAGAATCCTTGAGATCTCTTGTAGGGCTGGTTTAGTGGTGATGAATTCCTTCAGTTTTTGTTTGTTTGGGAAGACCTTTATCTCTCCTTCTATGCTGAATGACAGACTTGCTGGATAAAGGATTCTCGGCTGCATATTTTTTCTGTTCATCACATTGAAGATTTCCTGCCACTCCTTTCTGGCCTGCCAAGTGTCAGTAGATAGGTCTGTCAATAGTCTTATTGATCTCCCTTTATATGTTAGAGCATGTTTATCCCTAGCTGCTTTCAGAATTTTCTCTTCATCCTTGTATTTTGCCAGTTTCACTATGATATGTCGTGCAGAAGATTGATTCAAGTTACATCTGAAGGGAGTTCTCTGTGCCTCTTGGATTTCAGTGCCTTTTTCCTTCCCCAGATCAGGGAAGTTCTCAGCTATTATTTGTTCAAGTACACCTTCAGCCCCTTTCTCTCTCTCTTCATCTTCTGGAATTCCTACTATATGGATATTGTTCCATTTGATTGCATCACTTAGTTCTCTAATTCTCCCCTCATACTCTTGGATTTTTTTATCTCTCTTTTTCTCCGCTTCCGCTTTTTCCATAATTCTATCTCCCTCTCCTCTGCCTCTTCAAAGCGAGCTGCGGTCGCCTCCATTTTATTTCGCACCTCATTTATAGCATTTTTTAGCTCCTCATGACTATTTCTTAGTCCCATGACCTCTGTAGCAATAGATTCTCTGCTGTCCTCTATGCTTTTTTCAAGCCCAGCAATTAATTTTATGACTATTATTCTATATTCTTGTTCTGTTATATTGTTTAAATCGTTTTTGATGAATTCGTTAGCTGTCACTACTTCCTGGAGTTTCTTTTGAGGAGAATTCTTCCATTTCATCATTTTGGGTAGTCCCTGCAGTAGCTCCAAATTGCAGGGCACTTCCCCTGTGCTGTCGGGAGTAACTTGTGTTGGTGGGTGGGGCCGCAGTCAGACCTGATGTCTGCCCCCAGCCCACTGCTGGGGCCACAGTCAGACTGGTGTGTACCTTATCTTCCCCTCTCCCAGGGGCAGGACTCACTGTGGAGTGGTGTGGCCCTTGTCTGGGCTACTTGCACACTGCCAGGCTTATGGTTCTTCTTCAATGGGACACTGAGATATCACCTCACACCAGTCAGAGTGGCTAAAATGAACAAATCAGGAGACTATAGGTGCTGGAGAGGATGTGGAGAAACAGGAACCCTCTTGCACTGTTGGTGGGAATGCAAACTGGTGCAGCCACTCTGGAAAACAGTGTGGATGTTCCTCAAAAAATTCAAAATAGATCTACCCTATGACCCAGCAATAGCACTGCTAGGAATTTACCCAAAGGATACAGGAGTGCTGATGCACAGGGGCACTTGTACCCCAATGTTTACAGCAGCACTTTCAACAATAGCCAAATTATGGAAGGAGCCTAAATATCCATCAACTGATGAATGGATAAAGAAATTGTGGTTTATATACACAATGGAATACTACTTGGCAATGAGAAAGAATGAAATCTGGCCATTTGTAGCAATGTGGATGGAACTGGAGAGTGTTATGCTAAGTGAAATAAGTCATACAGAGAAAGACAGATACCATATGTTTTCACTCTTAGGTGGGTCCAGAGAAACTTAACAGAAGACCATGGGGGAGGGGAAGGAAAAAAGAAAACAGAGAGGGAGGGAGCCAAACCATAAGAGACACTTAAAAACTGAGAATAAACTGAGGGTTGATGAGGGGTGGGAGGGAGAGGAAAGTGGGTGATGGGCATTGAGGAGGACACCTGTTGGTATGAGCACTGGGTGTTGTATGGAAACCAATTTGACAATAAATTTCATATTAAAAAATAAATTAATTAAAAAATAATAATATTAATTAATTAATTAATTAATTAATTAAAATAAACATAATTACCTCCTAAAGGTGCCACCTCCAAATATCATCAGGCCAGGGGTTAGGGATTCTACATATGAATGCTAAGACATAAACATTAAGTCCATAATCCCCAGAAATGACCACAAATGACCCATGTGCTTACCATACACCCTCCCCACCATTTAGTTGCTATTCCTACTGGCTGGCTGGTTCCTTCCCATAGACTCTCTGTCCCTTGCTAAAACAGGGTCCTTTCCCTGAACAGCACAGGACCCAAAGCCCTGCCTTCCTCCTGCTGTCCTGTTTCTCTCAGTCCAGCCCCAGCCCCAGCCAGCAGTGATAGTCACTCACGGGAAAGGCACATGACTTTCCTGTTCTGAGTTTGGCGCTGGTTCTACACTCTTGCTCCAATCCACTGTTGAGTCTAGATAAACTCAGAAAATGGCTGGACCCATGAGCATCGTGTCCTCTTGCCTGCCCCACACATCTCTGAACTTGGGTCTCTGGGTTCATGCCTCATCACCCACTCTGCTTCACAGGGGAGGTTCTGTCCCTGGACCCAGCACCTTCTCTAGCCCTGCCATCCCGTGTGTCCTCAGACTAAGCCTCATGTCCAAGCCCTGAGTAATTTACATGTGTCTAAGGAAATGTGGCTTTGATTTAAAAGCTGGTTCATAGGGGCGCCTGGGTGGCTCAGTTTGTTAAACATCCAACTTTGGCTCAGAGCCTGGAACCTGCTTAAGATTCTCTGTCTCCCTCTCTCTCTGACCCTCCCCTGCTCGTTCTCTCTCTCTCTCTCTCTCTCTCTGTGAAAAAGAAACATTAAAAAAAATTTTTTTAAAGCTGCTGCATAAAACCACCCTGGGTCATCTCAAAGACCCTGAAAAAACACAGATATTTGTCTTGTGTAGCCATTGTCTCTTTTAAAGGAGAAGAGACTTCCTGGGATGATCTCTTCTAGGAAATTGAGGTAAGAGGTAAATCAGGGTGGGGCACCTGGGTGGCTCAGTCAGTTAAGCGTCCAACTTCAGCTCAGGTCATGATCTCATGGTTCCTGGGTTCAAACCCCACATCGGGCTCTGCACTGACAGCTCAGAGCCTGGAGCCTGCTTCTGATTCTGTGTCTTCCTCTCTCTCTGCCCCTCCCCCACTCATGCTGTCTCCCTCTCTCCCTCTCTCAAAAGTAAATAAACATTAAAAAAAATAGGTAAATCAGGGTGAGGTCAAGTTCTGATGTAATTAAATCTGTCACCCATGTCACTGCACCAAGCACATTCCACTGTCACCCCACTCACCACGTACCATGATCCCACTGTGGCCCCCGCTCACAGTGCATCACAATCCTGCTATATTTCTCATCTGTGGCTTATTTGAACTTCTTTTGTTTTAGCTACTTCAGGAGGAAATCAATGCAAGAGCACCAACATTGATCAACACTGGCTGTCACCTGCCTAACAGACTTTGTCAACAGGATAATGGAAATTTAAGTCACATACGCCTGAAGAGTCAAGCGTCTGGGTATTTTGAAGATTATATGTATCCCTTCAGTTGTGTTAACTTTGGTTCCAATCACACTAGAAAGCCATTAAGTTTTAGGTATTCCTGTCTCAGGCAGTGCCGTTGAAAATCAGAACAACAAATCATAACTATGTTAGAAGATCATAAAGTTAGGGGTGTATCAAGTCAGAAGGCTCAAGAAAGCTCTCTGGGCTGCTGGTTGCTTAGCTCACTTAAGTGCCCTAATTCCACCCCTCGGAGGGAAGTCACTGAGGGTCACAGAAATCCTACAAGGAAATCTGAGAACCCACCTGCTCTGCTTGCCATGAGCTAAAGTGAGATGACCCATGTCACTGGCAAACGTGAAAGGAGCATATAGAAGTGGAAAGTGGGCATTCATGGAATCGTAAAAGCAACGAGACTCCACGCTGTAATTAGCACTGCATCATGACTGATAAACATTTATTGGGTACCCACTTACTGTGGGTAAGGATCTGTGGGGAATTTATGGCTTTATACTTTATGGCATAATATTTTTGTTTTGTCTTACATCGTTCTCAGCTCATCCACTATACGTACAAGTCCAAAGACCCCACTGACATCTGGGCAGGACAGGAAGAAAGAAATGGAATAACATTAAAGGGATAAATACTGACAAAACCAATAATAAGTATTAGCAGTAAGCCATTGATTCCCACTGGAAACCAAAGAAGAAAATTAGCTTATCCTAAGACGAGGACACAATGGAACCCGTCAATTTCGGGAATTCCTTGTGAGGTCTAAGGGACCAAGGGAAGATACAGGAGGGACCATCATCCACACCTGTGTGTGGTCCGTGCCACTGCCCAGTGCTCATAACTGGAAGTTCTGTCTTTAGAAATCTGTCACCCAAGGCTGAAGCTTAGACCACTGATCAGTCCCTGGGACCTTTGTCCCCAGGACACGCAGCCACACAGGAACAAAGGAAATTCTCCTCTTTGTCCAAGATGATCCCAGGAAACCTCACCGTGGCATGAAGCCTAGAGGACAGTTGAGTGCCTCAGCACAGGACGTGGACAGCACAGGAGGACCAGAGCAGAGCAGGGGGCATCGCTGACGAAGGCCATGCTCCTGGGCACTTTTACCTATTTTTCTCACTTAGATTTTCGTGCACAAAGCTCAGATGGAAAAACCACAGGGGAAAAGCCACAGGGGGTAGGGGAGCCGCCAAAAAGACAAAGGCAGACTCCAACAGGAAGACGTGGCCATTTAAAATGAGACGGAGTTGGAATTTTTCAGATTAAAAACCCTCACTCCACATGCTGCAACTTGACAGTGTGCCCACTGCATCCCCGTGTCAAGGTTTTTGTGGCAGATGGCAAGGAGCAAAATGACCCCAAAATGTCAATCCTTTTTTCTTATAATAAAGAGAAGCTGGTAAAAATACACAAAACAGTGGGAAGAAAAAGTAACAAGAAAACTGTGAGAGCCCTTCCTTTCCAGACATAGAGCAACATCTACTAGTTCCCAGAAGCTCTAATCCTTCCACAAAACACAGCTCATACTCAGTAGAGGGGCTTTAAGTAAGATGCTCTCTTTAATTTTTTGTTGGCTTGTTTTGTGCCCCAGGAATTTGTATTTCATTCTAGAGCAAAGATACACAGGTTTGTATTGTCTTCCCTTTATATGCAAATGGAGTGCTCTAAACATACTGTTCTGGGCCTCACCTTCTTTTCTTAGTATATTGAGGGCTTTATTCCATATGTATTCTTTCACTTATTCATTCAATCAACAAATACTTACTGAGCACCCGCTATTTTCAAGGCAGTGGTCCAGGCACTTAATGCAGCAGTGAACAAACTAACCACTTCTTTGCTCCTAGGAGGCTAACATTTAGTAGAGGGAATCATACCAAAAAACTCAAGGTCTAATAAATATGTATTATGTCAGATTATAATAAGCATTATTTAAAAAGAAAATAGGGGCACCTGGGTGGCTCAGTCGGTTAAGTGTCGGATTTCGGCTCAGGTCATGATCTCACGGTTCATGAGTTTGAGCCCCATGTCGGGCTCCATGCTGACAGCTCAGAGCATGGAGCCTGTTTCGGAGTCTGTGTCTCCCTCTCTCTCTGCCTCTCCCCTGCTTGTGTTCTGTCTCTCTCTCTCAAAAATAAATAAAAACAATAAAAAAAATTTTTTTTTAAAGAAAATAAAGCTGGGTAAGAGGACAGAGTGACAGGGGTCATGAAGAGAAAGGAGGAAGGCTTGCTTTGTGTGATGACATTGCAGTCGTGGATGTAAACAGAGATGTGGATTTCAAAAGGGTATCTGCTCAGACAGAAAGAAGAGCATGTGCAACGGTCCTGAGACACATTATGAGATGATCACAACTGAGGAGCAGCAAGGAGGTCACCATGGCTGATGTACAGTAACCACGACAGAGAGTAACAGGAAATGAGGTCACAGAATGAGGAAGAGAGACAGATTTTAAAGACTCTTGTAGCCCCTGGTCAAACATCTGGTTTTTGCTCTGAGATGGCAAGTGACTGGCGAGTCTGGAGCTGAGAAGTGATGGGCTAGACATATGTTTCAGAGTGATCACTCTGACCGCTGTATAGAGAGAGGCTGCTGCCACTGTGGACACAAGGAGACCAGTCAGGAGACGGTGGCAGGAGTCCAGGCACAAGGTGACACCGGCAGGGACAGAGCAGGGACATGGACACAGTGGGTGGCGGCCAGATTCTGATGCCTTGTGAATGCCGAGCTCCCAGAAGGTGCGGGTGAACTGGAGACGTGGGGAGCGGAAACAAGAGAAGTACCAAGGATGGCTCTGGGAGTCCCAGCCTGAGCGACTGGAAAGACAGAGCTGCTGCTGAATGTGGCAACAGCAAGGCTGGGAAGGGAGACGCAACCCAGATGCTGATGTTAGACACGGCAGATCTGATACGTCTGGGAAACCTCCAAGTGAAAGTGTCAGGAGGCCACAGGATCCATGAGCCTGGAGGTGACGGAGGCTGGGGGTGGGGACGGAGATGTGGGAGCTGTCAGCATACAGACAGCGTTCCGAGACACCTATCCATTACAAACACTGCTCAGACTCCGCTTGCTCCTTTTAAACAGCTTCATGACAGGAAACTTTAAATTATATCGCAATGCAGATCTTCGCTTGGAGAAAAGGTCAGGTTGCAGGGTAGGGCGGATCCTCATTATTCACAGATTCCGTAGTTGCAAATCTGCCTACTTGTTAAAATTTATTTGTAACACTAAAATCGGTACTTGCAGGGCTTTCTCAGGTACTCACACAGCGGTGAAAAGTTTCAGTCGCCCGACACACACATCCCCAGCGGAGGCTGAACAAGCAGATGCTGTGCCTTCTTGCTGCAGTGTTCACACCATACCGATGTGCCCTCCTTCATGGTCTATTTGGCACCATGGTTTTTTGCGGGGTTTTTTGTTTTGTTCTTTTTTTGCATTTTTGTGATTTTGTTGGTGATTTCCCTGTTCAATACACCCCACCCCCACCCCCACTCCAAACAAACTGTTGAACTGAGTTCTGGCTCTCCCAAGCACAAGAGAGCTGTGATGTGCCTCACAGACCAAATGCGTGCATTAGATAAGTTTGGTTCAGGCACGAGTTATAGTGCGGTTGGCTGTGAGTTCAACGTTAATGAATCAACAATATGTGTTAAATAAGGTGTCTTTGAACAGAATCACGCATAGGCCAAAGTTATGTATTGATTAGTTGAAGACAATACTGTGACCTGAGGTTTGTAGGAACCTAAGCCTACATTCCCTCTAGGAGCACCTGGTCAATATTCACTAATTCAGCATTTGTGGTGACTTTATAGAACATAACGGCCACAAATAATGACAACTGATTTACTTTTAGATCTTTCCTACCCTTGACATGGAAGCATAAGACTTACTTAGAGTCATAAATTACTTAGAGGAATCATCCGCCACTACTCTACACCTTAAGCTAAACCTCAGAGAGGCCAACCCAGAAAGGTGGGGCTGTGACCTATTTTTAAAAAGTAGTAGAGAAGAAAACCAAAACCCAGAAGAACTCCATTAGTAACTCTGTAGAGGTCAACGGGACAAAAGAGGCCACTCTGGCATAAAGATTATTTTGAGTTAAAAGCAATCAGGACCCAACAGTTTCAGAAAGCTCTTTACATCCCCCACAACTACTTAATAAGAATTTAGATAGAGCCCCTGCTCCAGGGAGAGAGCTATCACCATAAATAACTACTTTATGATATGAACAAGGTATGGTATACAGAAAAGAACCTAGCAGGGCCACTTTGATCAAAGTCCTCTCTGTCCCATTGTGTCCAAGTGGCACCAAACATTTGTGTACCACACACTTACTCTTTTTCATTGTCCCCAAGGTTTGCTTTCCTTCCCTTTGAAGACCCAGGCCCCTCCCCTCTTTCCCCTTAGTTGTACATATACACTGCATTCTGCCTGGCTTTAGAATTTCCACACCTGTGTGGATTCCCCATACATACTCTGCTACATTTTCTTTTCTCCTGTTCCACTGTGTCCTGTCAATCTGATTCTTAGTCTGGCTAGGACCTGGAAGGGGACAGGAATTCTCATCCCCCAACAAGTCTAACGATCTGTGCACAGTGGACTCCCAATAAACGCTGCTAACAACGTTCAAAACCCACTAGGAGTATCTAATAGCTCTCCTTGTCGGAAAAGTATCCTTGTGTCTTACCCAAATTCCCAGCACAGTTTAAAACTCCATCTGCTCTTTGCACCCATGGTAGAAATGCAAACTTGACCGCTAGCTTCTGTTAACAACAGCCCTTCACACACTCCAACACATAGTAAATTGCCCGGCGCTCTTCCATTGTCTAAATAAAAAAAATCCCATTTACTTTACAATTTCTTTCTTCAATGTTATTTTCCCTCCTCCAATTATGTAAATGGCACTCGTTCTGTTTTAAAACACGGACAGTCATGTCATCTTTTCCATCCCATTAAATGATGAATTGCAATTTCCATCTTCTTGCCTCCAGAGCCCACCTGTCGTCATAAATGTTTAACTGATAAGGTCATTTCCTATCAAGATCTCCATTAGCAACTGTTTTAATGTGTAATTGTTCTACTGATCCTTCTGCTTAAGGATTCACTTTTTTTATTATAAAAACATCTCTACAATGAAACCATGATTAATTATTAAAGACAACGGCTCAAGTGCACAGAGAAAGCTTTTTATCTAAAAGAAAACAAGGACAACAAAGTAACACGGAACATAATTAGCCTACAAATGGAAGCTGATTATAGAGAGATTTAATGTTTATTGACTCATGTTTTTAGAACATGTCCACCTTGGGAGAAGTGGGGATTTGGATACAAGCTCAGGGACCATTTATTTTCAGTCCTCACTGGCAATAGTGTTCAACCTTTGAAAAAAGCATTTCTTCTAGTTTGGATCATCAGGAGGTTGTACCATGTTCTACCCACCACCTCATGGTCATATTTCTATGACCTTTAGAATCTATTCTAAGAATTTGTGTAGAAATTAGTGCAAGAACTTAAAAGAACAAAGAAAAGAAGCTTCACTGGGTTGAGAAGCTAACCTATTAGAAAACATACGGCTGGACAAGGCAAGAGAGAATGGGGTAGCAAGATAGGAAACTAGGAGTCCTGAAAATTGAACCCCACATCTGGAAGGCTGTATGTGACCCCAGATTAGTCACATGACCTCCTGGTATTTAAGGCCAGGTCCTCTCTCAGACATCCACTGTTTCAAAATCCTGGGCTTGCGGGGAATACAATTAGTTGAGGCTGGAGGAAGATCAGTGACAGCCCAAATTCACAGGCGGTTACAGCCAAGTTAACTGAGGGTGGACACGGTATTGTATTGCCTGTCGCACACACGTCCCTCCACAGAGCCTACCAAGTGACCAGCAAGCAGGACATAAGACACCATACTCCCAAGTCTGGAGGTAAATTTCAGGCTTGTCTCAAACAAGGTGTTCGGTCATTTTCCAACAATTCAAAAATGTCATTGCAATGCCAACTGGGTGCTCTACAGTTCAATTCAATCTGACACTAACTACCCGGAGTTAGCACAGACCCCACAGGCTAAGGGCTCAGTCCCATAAGACTTCCTCCACTTCAGATAGCAATCAAATGGGGTCCCCAGGCCACCTGCACTTCTGCCTGGATCACTTCTGCCTCTCCCATCCCCATATGATAATTCTCTGCAATGTCTCACAAAACTTAGTGGGTATGAAACTGGGGAACAGAGATGTTAAGCAACTTGTTCAAGGTCACCCATCAAACCTGAGTCCATGCTCTGACAACTAGGCTACCGTAGAAGCTCCCAGACAGAAGCTCCCAGACTCGTTACTTGATACAAGGTGCTATCCTGGAGGGGTATTACCTCTTTCTTCATTTTAAAAAGGAAAGTCTCTTGGGAAGCCTGGGTGGCTCAGTCGGTTAAGCATCCAACTTTGGCTCAGGTCATGATTTCACAGTTCTTGAGTTCGAGCCCCGCATCAGGCTCTGCGCTGACAGCTCAGAGCCTGGAGCCTGCTTTAGATTCTGTGTCTCTCTCTCTCTGCCCCTGCCCCACTCATGCTTTGTCTTTCTCTGTCTCAAAAATAAACATTAAAAAATTTTTAAACAAAAAAATAAAATAAAAAGGAAAGACTCTTTAAAATTGGACTGGTTTCTCCCCTCCTCATTTTTTTTGTTTACTTTTTTTTTTTTTTTTTTTTTTTTTGCATTTTAGGGGAGCTTAAATTATCATTTAGGCCATGGATTGCAAAATAGTGAGGAGGACTGCAAGTTTTGAAGTATTCTTGGTTATGGAGTCTGACACTAACAAGAAACTTTTAAAAAGGCCCCCAAATTCCCCTCCAGATGCACTAAGTGTGTGGGGGGCCACTGGAGCAATCTCCAGGCAGAGACGGTGTGGTGGTATTTATGGCTGCTTGCACACTAGCAGCAGCAGGCTAAGAGAGTGGCTTCAGGACAAGTGCATGGAAAGAGGGTGTGTAATGCTGGCCTCAGCAGGTGCATCATCATTCCTATCTGGACCGACGTCAGCTCTTCTCAGACACTCTCCACACGGTCTGTGTGCGGTGGGAGTTGGGCCAGACAACCTGTCCCCTGGACCCAGATGCTTGAATCAGGGTCCACACTGGGAGGGGGTATGGGAGTGCACTGTGGGAAGCTCACAAACATCTCATCATTGAGTTGACGCTGCTGTCTGGGAGAGGATCCAGTGAGGAACAGTTTTATGTACAAACGTGTTAACGAATGAGCTCTGAGAGGACTCTTCAGAGATACACAGGAGAATGGAGCAGACATTGTGAGGCAGAGATGAGGCCAAAAAGGGAGAGAAAAACAAAGAAGCCACCAGATTTCTCTCTAAAATCAGGTCCAGCATCATGGGAAACATGGCTGTACTTCCTGCTGGGGTTTCAGGAAGCCCTCATCGCTCATCACAAATTCTTCTTTAACTTAAGTCAGCTTATGTTTCCATATCTTGGATACAAACAAAAACAAAAACAATCATGATTAAGAATCTAACCTATAACATGCATAAGTTTATGATTTCAACAAAAAGTCAAAGTCTTGATGGCAGTATATTGCAAGGGGTATTAAGAATTATCTCTCTCCATTCCAGCTTCCCACATCACAGGAATTAATTCAAACTGGAAAATAGTATCCACCCACTTTATGGAAGTCCCTTGTATAAGCCAATGATATCTTTCCTTTGATCTTTAAAGGCATCAAGAGACACAGAATCAATGCAAAGTCATTTGGGGTCACTAAGAACAAATCCTCTCTACTTTTGAGCTCTTTAAGAAAACTCAAGGACATTCTCCCAAACTTGTACATCCTGCCTCATGCCATGATGGTTTTTAACTAGTCAGAACCCTATGATCTTGGGAAATTTTTGGAATTTTGTTGGAAATTCCTTACCACTCATGGAAGCAGTGGGAATAAGTTTAGAAGGGGAGTCTGTGTGCTGTCCTGCTTTCTGTGATTTTCCTATATCCTCATTAAATTGATAGTTATTTTCCAACTTTCAGAATTTAACCAACAATGCCTATTTAAAGACCTCCACTTCATTCAAAGACTAATTTATAGCCAGCACCCTCACGCTCCAACATGATGCTCTTATCAGCCTGTTAATTTCCTTCATAGCTCTTATCTCCATATGTAAAGTTCTGGTTCATTCCTTTACATGTTTATTGTTTGTCTCCCTTATTAGAACCTAAAAAGGAACTAGGGATCTTAACTGCTTTGGTCACCATTGTATCCCCAATACCTAGTACAGGGCAAAAAAACCTGGTAGGAACTTGATAAAATCAGGTTAACTCACAGCTAATTGTTCTTAAAAACAGACCAAAATGTAGAAAGGCTCAAATACAGGCAAAGTGCCCTTTCCTGCTCATTCAGAGTCCAAGTCAGCTGCATGTGGGGAAGGGGAAGGGGCCTTTACTTAACAAGGTCTTCCTGAGCCCCAGGTTGATGGTGTCTCTACCCTCATCTTCAGCAGGTGGCTTCCTAGAACCCTGGACATTAACATGCAGACAGCAGAACGGGAACAACACATGGAGGCGCGAGTGTGGGAAGTTTTCACGGACAGGCCTTCGCTTTTGCCCACGTGCTATTGGCTGGGTACTCACGTGGCCACACCTACTAGCTGGGAAGGCAGGGAAAGGGACTCAGCTGTGTTCTCAAAGAATGCACAAGGATTGAAAGAGAAATGGGTAGAAGAAGTGACAAGCAGTGAAAGTGCTCCATTCATCAAGGTTCATCAAGTTTGGGAGACTCCAATTCACTAGTCAGTCTTGACTACCTCCTCGGTGCTCCCCAGTTTGGGGAGTTTTTGTTATTTATTTCAAGCTTTTATTTATTTTTTTAATTTTTTTTTTTAACGTTTATTTATTTTTTTGAGACAGAGAGAGACAGAGCATGAACAGGGGAGGGGCAGAGAGAGAGGGAGACACAGAATCTGAAACAGGCTCCAGGCTCTGAGCGGTCAGCACAGAGCCCGACGCGGGGCTCGAACTCACGAACGGTGAGATCATGACCTGAGCCGAAGTCGGACGCTTAACCGACCGAGCCACTAGGCGCCCCTATTTCAAGCTTTTAAATATCACTGTGCGTAACGACTGAACACACTAAATACTTAGTCCCGTAGGTAAATGGGGACCATTCTCAGGTCTCAGAACTGCCTAGGCAAGCCCCAATTATTTGAAGGGGGCTTTTAAAAAAGGATTTTTACCTTTTAAAAACAAATACTTTTAATTCATCCCTTTTTAGGCAATAGCATGATTTTGAGTCACCCTGGTGGAAGGAAATAAAGCCTGGTTGTACCAAGCATCCAGACACTTCAAAATAGGTCACTGGTCTCAAGAACTGACCCAGCCAATTCTGTTGTTTGAAGAGGGTAGGCAGGAATGAGATTATAACACCCCAGGTGGGGCAGGCTGTGCCCACCTGCGTGCTGTTCCTGTACGATCAGTGCCTCATACGGAATGAGTAGACTGAGGATTATTTACCTGAGGCTGATTATATAGTACACCTGATTGGGCAGACTATAAGCCATTGGCAAAGCCTATATATTTGACCAATTATAAGGGCGAGCTGGACCCTATGAAGAGCAAAGGTGGATAAGGAGTCCTTGCCCTACAAGGTGGCCCAGCACTCATAACTCAGAATTTAGTTACAGATTTTAGCTACAAGGGAGATGAGACATTGGCTTGCCGGACTCATCCACATGCTTCTTTTCCTCTACGTCCAGGCCTCTTCTCAATCCACAGAGCACAGAATAGGCAAAGCCCAGTGGGGTTCCAGACCACCTCAGTACAGTGAGTCTCGCCATAAGGCAAGTCTAATGTTTCCTGGGTCTCCAAAGACATATAAAAGTTCTGTTTATCCTCTACTGTAGTCTATTAAGTCTATCCTATATTAAGTCTATTAAATGTGCAATAGCATTATGTCTTAAAAAAAAAGTGTACATGCCTTAATTTTAAACTATTATTGCTACAAATTATTAACCATCATCTGAGCTTTTAGCTGATTGTAATCACCGATTCCAGATCACAATAAATACCATGATAATGAGAAAGTTTGAAATATTGTGAGAATTACCAAAATGTGACACAGGACACAAAATGAGCAAATGCTGTTGTAAAAAAATGGTGTTGACAGACTTCCTTGACACAGGTTTGCCACAAGGCTTCAATTTGTAAAAAAACAAAAACAAATCCGTAGCTGCAGAGCACAATAAAATGAAGTATGCCTGTAAATTCTTTCGGAAACGCTCCCCCATCTTTCTCCCTCCCTCTCTCTGCTTCCTTCCACTTCTCTGTCCATTACTCTACTTAACACTTTTAAAATTAGGTCATTTATTCCCTTGATGTTGTATAGTGAAATAGCAAAAGAACTGAATCAGCAATTGCTTAAACTTGAATGTGCAAAAATGCTTACTCAGTATACTATAAACAAAACTTTTGCAGGAAAACTGGAAATAACATTCATGTCCATTAAAATGATGACAGAATTACACAGCACAGAATGATGGCCACCATAAAGTAAGTAAAAAAAACCAGAACTCAATAGCATGTTTATGAATATTTACAGATGCACACTTACTTATGAACCTGAGTGAAATATTTGTTTTTTGTTCTTTCAGTAAATATTTAATATGTCAGCCACTGTTCTAGCCACCAAGATTACGATGGGAAACATGGTTCCTATTCATGGGAGTTTACAGTCTATTGGGGAGGTAGACATTCATTGAATAATAGTATAAATAATTTAAGGGGCTCCTGGGTGGCTGAGTCGGTTAAGTGTCCACCGTCAGCTCAGGTCATAATCTCGTGGTTCGTGAGTTTGAGCCCTGCATCGGGCTCTGTGCTAACAGCTCAGAGCCTGGAGCCTGCTTCGGATTCTGTCTCCTTCACTCTCTGTCCCTCCCCCACTCATGTTCTGTCATGTCTTTGAATTAGTGTTCTTGTATTCTTTGGGCAAATACTTAGCAGTGCAGTTGCTGGATCGTAGGTAGTTCTATTTTTAACTTTTTGAGGAACCTCCATACTGTCTTCCAGAGTGGCTGCACCAGTTTGCATTCCCACCAACGGTGAAAGAGGGTTCCCCTTTCTCCACATCCTGGCCAACACCTGTTGTTTCTTGTGTTGTTGATGTTAGCCATTCTGGCAGGTGTGAGGTGTTATCACATTAGAATTTTGGTTTTCATTTCCCTGATCGTAAGTGATGGTGAGCATCTTTTCATGTATCTGTTAGCCACCTGGATGTCTTCCTTGGAAAAATTTATATTCATATCTTCTACCCATTTTTTAACTGAATTTTTCTTTGGGTATTGAGTTCTATAAGTTCTTGATACATTTTGGATACTAACCTTTTATCAGATGTGTCATTTGCAAATATCTTCTCCCATTCTGTAGATTGCCTTTAGTTTTGTTAATTGTTTCCTTTGTTGTGCAGAAGCTTTTTATTTTGATGTAGTCTCAGTGGTTTATTTTTGCTTTGATTTCCCCTGCCTCGGGAGACATCTCTAGAAAGAAGTTCCTATGGCTGATGTCCAAGAAGTTACTGCTTGTGTTCTCTTCTAGGATTTTTATGGTTTAAGGTCTCAAATTTAGGTCTTTAATCCATTTTCAATTTATTTTTGTGTATGGTGTAAGAAAGTGGTCCAGTTTTCCCAATATCACTTGTTGAAGAGACTTCTTCCCATTGGATATTCTTTCCTGCTTTGTAGAGAATTCATTGACCATATAATTGTGGGTTCATTTCTGGGTGTTCTATTCTGTTCCATTAATCTATGTGTCTGTTTTTGTGCCAGTACCATACTATTTTGATCACTACAGTTTGTAATATAACCTGAAGTCTGGAATTGTGGTGCTTCCAGCTTTGCTTTTCTTTCTCAAGGTCGCTTTGGCTATTTGGGATCTTTTGTGGTTCACATTTTAATTTAAAGTACACAGTTTAGGATTGTTTGGGGGTGCCTGGGTAGCTCAGTTGATTAAGCGTCCAACTTCAGCTCAGGTCATGATCTCACAGTTCACAAGTTCGAGCCCTGCCTCGGGCTCTGTGCTGACAGCTCAGAGACTGGGGCCTGCTTCAGATCTGTGTCTCCCTCTCTCTCTCTGCCCCTCCTCCCGCTCATGCTCTCTCCCTCCCTCTCTGTCTCTCTCTCTCTGTCTCTCTCTCTCTCTCAAAAATAAACATTTTTGGGGCGCCTGGGTGGCGCAGTCGGTTGAGCATCCGACTTCAGCCAGGTCACGATCTCGCGGTCCGTGAGTTCGAGCCCCGCGTCAGGCTCTGGGCTGAGTTCGAGCCCCGCTCAGGCTCTGGGCTGATGGCTCGGAGCCTGGAGCCTGTTTCCGATTCTGTGTCTCCCTCTCTCTCTGCCCCTCCCCCGTTCATGCTCTGTCTCTCTCTGTCCCAAAAATAAATAAAAAACGTTGAAAAAAAATTTTTTTTTTAAAAATAAACATTTTTTAAAAATTAGGATTGTTAGCTCTATGAAAATGCTATTGCTATTTTGAAAGGGATTGCATTAAATCTGTACATTGCTTTGGGTAGTATAGACATTTTAACAATATTTCTTCAAATCCGTAAGCATGGAATGTCTTTCCATTTCTTTGTGTCATCTTCAATTTCTTTCATCAGTGATTTATAGTTTTCAGAGTGTGGGTCTTTTCACCTCTTTAGTTAGGTTTATTCCTAGGTATCTGATCGGTTTTGGTGCAATTGCAAATGGGATCAATTCCTTAATTTCTCTTTCTGCTGCTTCACTACTGATGCATAGAAATGCAACAGATTTCTGTACATTGATTTTTGTATGCTGTAACTTTACTGAATTCGTTTATCAGTTCTAGCAGGTTTTTGGTGGAGTCTTTAGGGTTTTCTATATAGAATAACATGTCATCTGCAAAGAGGGAAAGTTTGACTTCTTCCTTGATGATTTGGATGCTTTTTATTTCTTTTTGTTGTCTGATGGCTAGGACTTCCCGTACTATGTTAAATAAAAGTCGTGAAAATGGACATCCCTATCTTGTTTCTGACCATAGAGAAAAACTCAGTTTTTCTCCATTTAGGATATTAGCTGTGGCTTTTCTCATATATGGCCTTAAGGTGTTGAGGTATGTTCCCTCTTAAACCTACTTTGTTGACTGTTTTTAACATGAATGGATATTGTACTTTTTCAAATGCTTTTTCTGCATCAAAATGATCAATACAGTTCTTATCCTTTCTTTCATTAATGTGATATATCACATTGATTGATTTGCAAATACTGAACCATGCTTGCAACCCAGTAATAAATCTCACTTGATTGTGGTAAATGATTTTTTTTAATGTATTGTTTGGATTTTGCTTGCTAGTATTTTATTGAGAATTTTTGCATCTATGTTCATCAATGGACAGATTATCTAAACAGAAAATGAGCAAAGAAACAATGGCTTTGAATGACACACTGGACCAAATGGATTTAACAGATATATTCAGAACGTTCCATTATAAAACAACAGAATATACATTCTTTTCAAGTACACATAAAACAATTTCCAGAATAGATCACATATTAGGTCACAAAATAGGCCTCAACAAATACAAAAAGACTGAAGTCATACATGCACCTTTTCTGACCACAATATGATGAAACTGAAGTCAACCACGAGAAAAAATCTGGAAAGAGTACAAATACATGAAGGTTACACAACATGTTACTACAAAATTAACGGGTCAACCAGAAAATCAAAGAGGAAATCAACAAGTACATAGAAACAAACAAAAATGAAAACACAATGATCCAAAACCATGGGGATGCAGCAAAGGTGGTTCTAAGAGGGAAGTTTATTTTCTTACTTCATGATGCCAGAAAAATCTTAAATAAATAACCTTACATGTAAAGGAACTAGAAAAACAACAAAAAACAAAACCTCAAATCAGCAGAAGGAAGGAAATAACAGAGGTTAGCACAGAAATAAATAGTATAGAAACAAACAAAAAACCCCAATAGAACAAATCAATGAAACCAGGACCTGGTTCTTTGAAAAAATTAATAAAATTGTTGAACCTCTAGGCCAGGCTTATCGAAAAGAAAAGAGAAAGGATCCAAATAAATAAAATCACAAATTAAAGAGGAGAAATAACAACCAACACCACAGAAATATAAACAATTACAAGAGAATATTATGAAAAACCACATACCAACAAATTGGACATCCTGGAAGAAATGGATAAATTCCTAGAAACATATAAACTACCAAAATTAAAACAGGAAAAAATAGAAAACTTGAACAGACTGATAACCAGCAAAGAAACTGAACCAGTGATCAAAACACTCCCAACAAACAAAAGTGTATTTGTCTTATTTAGTTTCCTGAATCAATCACATGGCAGGATCTACTTATAGATTTGGGCTCACAGCCCTGTTCTGTCTTCCCTTACGATAAAACAAGAATTTGTATTTCCTGACTTTAGACTGCATAAGAGTATATTACTTTGACACATTTGAAAGGAATAGTAATAGAAAGCTTTGAGAAAAAAATGGGTCAGGCAGACATCATTTTCCCAGGGGACATTATTGGCCATGCAAGGCAGATCGGGCATCAAACCCACCTTCCTCTGGGGCCCATGGGAACTTACATTTGTACACAGCAACTCTGCTACAGTTGAAACACCAGTAAAGTTAAAGCTATATCTCAATGTGAAAGTGCTAGCAAGACTATCAAATTATTTCTGATTAGACTTATTTCTTTACAAAGACATACAGATAATTAACTTGCAGCACATTTTAATCTTTGCAATTTATAATTTATATTGCTATTAACTGTTTCTAGTACATTTAAGAGCTCAGCCTTAAACTTGAGTGTGAAGCAAGAGTGAAGGGTTTTGCCTGCCACCTATTGCTGACATTCAAAAAAACCTCTGACTGGGACCACAGAATTCTTCCCTACTAAGGGCCCAAAGCATCACACAGACTGGTCCTTCAGGTGATACGAAAAAGTCCTGGCCAATGCCCGTCATAAAACATTTCAAAGACTTACTAACAGGCATCACAGTTTGAAACAGTTCTTTTTCAAAATTGCTTACATATTTTTTGTAAATGGCATACACTCATTTTAATAAAGAACACTACTCAAATAAAGAAAAGAATGAAGAAAATTTGCAAATATCCCCCACTGTTTAGTGTGGGGAGCATAATCTGCTATATCTCCACCCATGCACAGAGATCTACTGATGTAAGCTTACAAAAATGGGATTGTTGGCTTCTTTTTAAAAACAAAAAGGAAGGAGGGCATATAAAGCTTAAAAACAAGTAAAACTTGATTTGGGGGCTATAACTCAGGATCATGAAAGGCTGGATAAAGGGGACTTCAGGGTGACTTTGATGTTCTATTCTTCAAATGAGTGCTAATTACAAGACTATGTTCATTTTGCAAAAAATGTGAGCTGTACATTTATGATTTATATACTTTTTCACTTTGGAAGTTATATTTGAGAAAAAATTCTTACTTAAACCCCCTTGATTAAGTAAATCAATACTCCAAGCAGATGATGGAAGGGCCCGGGAGAAGAAACATACATAATCCTGGAACCAATTAACTCCATCTTAAAAAATTCACCCATTACATGTCAATGCACTTTCACAGAAACTTACTAGGCAACTCCAAGTCCTCGACTGAGTAAATGGTATTCAGCTTCTTCAATGTGATTAAACAGAAGTTATAAACATAGTTTTACAAAGAATTTCTGTACTCACAAATGCGGAAGTCTTAGATGTCGCAACATATTACAAAATAGCCTGCCCTTGCTATGAGAAATACCTAAGCCGATGAGCCATACTTTCCATGAATTGATTAATCAGCCACAGTGTGTTAGAAACATGAAAATCATATAGATATAGAATAACAGTTAATTAAAAAGTGAGATTTATTAAGGATATACTGTTGTGATTTCCCCCCTTTCTATCAGAGACTATCCATTTCTTAAAACATTTCTATACATGCTTTACTATATTTTGATTTCACCACCAAAACCAAAATAAACACGGTAACTAACCAAATAAGGAAATTAATCCAAGTACTTTTGTAAAACAAGCTATAAATCCAAACAGCAAATTTCACAATCCAAATACCCAATGCCTCTAAATATACTTGCCCTTCAGGGTGGGGACACAACCAGGGGAGCTGACTTGGGGAGTTGGGTTTTGGGAAATCTGGGCCCTTCATAGACCCAAAAGTCCTCAGGGGTCCAGGATGTCTGGGCAGGTAATTCACACACTCAGTTGCTACATCCAAAGAGTAAGATGGGAAGTAAGAGATGACGGACAAACACTAACAGGCATCTGGGAATGCCGATAAAAAGGGCAGAACCAAGAAAATCAGAGAGTTGGGACAGTGAAGCTGCCTATCATAAGCTCACCTGGAAGTAATGGATATATACTGGAGGATTGTAACGTTATTCCTGGGTCCACACTTACAGGAGAGCATGTAAAGTTGTTGGTAAGGCTAACAACCTGAACTACTCCATTTCTCCTGCAATCCTCTGAGCATCTCCCCAGACACTTGAACCTATTTAATTTCTAGGTTATCCAGTTAATTAGTCTCTTTATCCCAGGTCTTTCATCTATCACATTGATTTTACAATCAGGCTTGATAAGCAACAACTTCAATGGTATTTTATCCACCATCCCATATACACTTGCTCTTGTGTCTTCTCGCCACGTGGGACGCGTCCAACACCCATCGTGAATCATCTGTAACTGTGAGGCTGACCAATGGGATGAAATCTGAAGTGAGTTCATATCTTATTTGCAGCTTCGCACTTTCTTTAGCCCACCAAGTACAACTCCTTCACAGAAGACCACAGAAAGCATAAGAGAGATGATTCGTCTTCATTAAATTACTGATATGTGCAATTTTTAATGCTCTTGACATGATCTTCAAGGAGAAACTCAAAGTCAACCAACACTTTCAATTCCCTAAAACTTAGCATCAAAATACCCCCCTTCCTGACAATTAGTATCTTACCTACTCTAATTAATAAAATTATTCATACCTTCATTCTGTGTGCTTTTTTTTTTTTTGTTTTGTTTTGAGGGGAGGGAGCTTCATACCCACTCATTTCCTTCCACATCTTTCCATTCATCTTACCAATGTGGCTACAAGTAATCAATTATCAGGAAGATCACACTGCAGTCCTTTGTCATTTCTGGCTATATCCATACCACCTCCAAACTTCTAAAAGTTTGCCTAGAGATATATATATCCTGCATATATATATATATATATATATATATATATATATATATATACACACATACATACATATTTTTTGAAAAGAGGTACATAGAACCTCTTGATTCTGCCCGATCTGCCTCTCTTGGAGTTGCCTAGAGATATATATATCCTGCATATATATATATATATATATATATATATATATATATATATATACACACATACATACATATTTTTTGAAAAGAGGTACATAGAACCTCTTCTGATCCTCTGAATCCACTTTCTCTTCAGGAACACAAAAGATCACTTAATACCATAAGCCTCCACATTTGTCCCAGAACACACTGCACTGTCACTCACTTCTAAATACCCTACTGGACTTTGGGTGAGAGACTCCTGTGGATGTCTTCTTTTATTCACTCAACAATACACAGAACCTACTCTACATGAGGCATCATGTCAGGTAATGTAGGAATGGCAGCCAGGTGACTCTTCTTCAGTTAGTAGCTTCAAGTCCCGGTCTGTGCTTTTCTTTCTTTTCTTTTCTCTTTTTTTTAATGTTTATTTAACCATTTTGAAAGAAAGAGAGACCAAGCAGGGGAGGGGCAGAAAGAAAGGAGAAAGGGGAACCCAAGCAGGCTCTGCACTGGCAGCACAGAGCCTGATGTGGGGCTTGATCCCATAACCATGAGACCATAACCTGAGCTGAAATCGAGTCAGACACTCAAACCAACTGAGCCACCGGGGCCCCTCTGTGCTTTTCTTTTTCATGTTCACACCAATCAGTGGTCGGTGCAGGTGAATTTTTCATGCACATCACTTCCTACTTTGATTCTTTTCCATTTTCTCCCCATCATCTTCATTTAAATCCTTATCATCTTGTACTTCAAAATTTCAAAACCTTCCTTGCAATTCATCGTTCCACCATGATTCACAGCCTAATCAAACATCTGACTTTATATAAACGTATTAATGTAATTATTACAATGACCCAACAGAGGTAAGAGTCATTGTTCCCATTTTGCAAATAAAAACACTAATTGTTAAAGAATTTAAAAAATTACCACATGAATACATGGGTAACCCAGAAATTTAACTCTAGGTCTGAGTGCACTTAAACCCTCTTTCCATAACATTAGACTCTCTTCCAGACTGAGGCAACTCTTTAAGGGAAGTTGGCCAGAGTGGAACTTAAGGTAAGAATTATGGTGTTGGGGGGCACCTGGGTAGCTCAGTTGGTTAAGCATCTGCCTTCAGCTCAGATCATGATCTCACAATTCATGAGTTCAAGCCCCACAATGGGATCACTGCTGTCAGCACAGAGCCTGTTTCAGACCTCTCCCCATCTCTCTTTGCCCCTTCCCCATCCCCCATTAGCGCATGTGCACTCTCTCTCTCTCAAAAATAGACATTAAAAAAAAAAAGAATTATGGTGTTGGTATGCAAATGACAAGAAACCCAAACAGGTGACATCAAGAAAGAACAGACCTGTCTTGGAGCAGATTGGATATGAGGAGGAAAGAGAAATGTTAAAGATTATTTGAAGTTTTAGAGGCTGGGTCACTTAAGGTTGGCCTGGCTCACCTTCCTATCTACCTTCACAGGTTGTAGGATGAGGTGGTTTAAGAAGTAAGGGTCGTACAGGGTCGACCTGTTTAAGGTCATACAGGTTTAAGAAGTAAGGGTCGTAAGAAGTAAGGGTCTTAGCCTTGCACTACCTTTTACTAGCTATGTGTCCTTAGGAAAGTACTTAACCTCTCTGAACCTTACACCTCATTACAACAGTATTATTAATAATAATCTGTCTTTAAAAGCAAGGATATAAAAAAATAAATAAAAGCAAGGATAAGGATTATTAAAGTATTAAAAACACTTGGCACATAGCACATATGTCCTCAATATTTGTAAAATATTACTTAAAAGCATTCACACATTTCCTTTGTTTTGAAATAACTTGCTTGCAAATACGTGGGGTGGATTTAATGATTTGCATTTCCTTTAAATTTGTAAATAAAATAAAAAGAAGCAATCTGAAGTCAGAGCCCACAGCAGGCTGACTTATTTGGTAAAACAGCCAGCAAGCCCTGACATGCTCCCGATTCTAATAATGAGGTCAAGGAGAAGGTTTTAAACACAATTGAGTGTCTCTTCTCTTGGATAAGTAAGGGAACTGATCACATCTGCATGTTGAGAAACATGATTGGTTTCCTTTTCATCATGGAAGGGACTTCATGAAAATCTAACCCACAGATTCACTCCCCTTACAATCAAAGACTGGTTTTTCAACCCACTGGTCTCTGGACAGACTTCTCACTACAAGAGAAGGGGAAATATAGTCCCCTTTGCAAAAACTAGCTGGTTAGAATGTCCTCCCTACAAAACTATGACCGTTTTAGTGTTTGCGGTTCAGAAAAGCTCAATTAGACGGAAGCTTTCATTTTAATGTACAACTGGGTAATTTTTCCAACTTTTTTTTTTTGGCAATCAAAAAAGAGGTCTACATACTTTCATTAGGTTGTGCTATTGCATTTAAGTGACTCAGTCCCTGGTGGCTCCTTGTTGTCTCCCTGAATACTGTACAAGATTGTCGCTGTGCTTAAGTTTATGCCCACGCTTAAAGTGTGCTGGCAGGAACTCTATCTGCATTTCAGCCCAGTCCTTTTTAATCCTTAAAGGAATGTTCTTGGGCTAATAAAGAGAAGAGAAGAATTATTATGCTTCAAGAACTCAAGCAAAACATTCCACAGCAGTAAGGAGCCCCACTTAACCCTTATGCTGGGTATGTTGGCATTTACGCACCCGGCTGGTCAAGAAGAAACAGATGAATCTTTAATGTGACTTCTCCACAGGTTAGAAGAGTTTCTAGCACAGATGCAATAATAAAGGGTAACACATATCAATAAAGGAGGGGAAAATCTGACCCTGAACTTTGCAGCTGTTTCTAGGATCTGTTCCTAGCGATCTAGGACGGATGATGAGGGCAGGAAGTGAGATGAAATATTTTCATAAATCTGGTTCCCAGTGTCCCCTTTTCAGAGTTGTTGGAAAGGCAGACTTCTAAAAATTCCCACATCCCCTTCATCAGAACTCTCTTCATTCATCTGGATTATAAACAGAATAATCATTTCCCACACATCAGCTGTGCAGTCAAATAAATGTATTTCAGGCATTCTCTCTATACAGTAATAGGTTATATTTTCTCTTAAATGTTATATAATCTTATTATGACCACTGTCCTTCATCCCTTGACTATTAAAGAAAACGTTTAGTGGCTTCACTCTTAACACCAGATCCTCCCACCGGTCCTGCATCACGGGCACAGGAGGAGAGGTGCACGGAGAAGCCACAGAGACCACAGCCGACCCCGACCTCAGCACACCGTCCTCCCACGAAGCCCACACCTCGTCCAAAGACCTCACACTTCCATGAAGGCATGCCTCACGCTGGCAGTGTTGGCTTTGCTAGACTGAAATCAAACGAACTTCCTCCAAAGTCACTTACACTTTCCTTTTAGAACATGGGCTCCTTTTGTCACTGTCTACATAGAATAGTTTTGAAAGGGGGGAAAAAAAAACACTCCGAAGTTTGCTCTAGTAATGGTTAATCTGCAAATGCCTCCCATCAACTAGTGACAACTCACTAGTCAGAAAAGATAGCTGTTTCATTATGAATGGGTTTGTACCCCCGCATGAAAACATCGAGAAAGCAGGCGATTCTTTCTTTCAGGCAGGCTCCTGGAAATGACAATTGCATTCAGAGGAAGAGCACATATCAGAGACCACATTAATCAGGGCTCGCCTTTGAGGTCACTGTGGGACTGTCCTTCCCCGGCAGAGCCCTGCAAATGGTCCTTATTAATTACAAGGCTCCTGACATGAAAGGAATCATTTTTCAAAAGTCAGTACCTTGGTGCCAAGGGTTTCCCTGCCCTTCTGAGTAAAAGGCTGACAGTGCCCCAGAGCTCAAGTTCAGTCTCATGCGACCCACAGCCACTGTCACCAGCAGATGCTAGGTATTCCTTCCCAGGTAACAAACTAGGTCTGCAGAAATCTTGGGAGTTTCTTACCATTGTGATCCAGTCTTCCCTCCCTGCAGAGTCCAGCAGCCAGGAGCTGTTGCTGCTGCTGTGCTGTTCCCACAGCCACGGGAGGCTTTGGAGGCAGAGAACGATTCATGTGGTACAAATGTATTGCCACCGATTACATTTCAGTCCCTCAATTGCTGGCCTGGATGCTTTGGAAATCAGCCAAACGAAGCGGGAGGAGAAAGGGCTGCAGTTTGCATTTTCAGAATTTCCCCCTAGAACCTGCTCTTAGCAATTCGGGTCTCTCATGTAGCATTTTAAGCAAATACCGAAGGCTGCTACATTCAATTAGATCTCGCTCTTTTCCTTTTCAACTGAGATGGTTGTGTTGCTTTGTGGGATGAAATTATAGCAGGAGCTCAAGCTGACCCAGGGGACACAGGCACTCTGCCCACATCCACACACCTCCAACCTGACCAGAAACGCCACTCTTCCGATCAGAGAGGAGAGCCCTGGCCAGATGGAGAGGAAGGGAGAGGGCAAGGCTGGTGAGCACCTGAGGCCACCAGGGTCACAGCAGCTCCGTCACTGGTGTGCCAAGGACCAAACACAGGACCTAAGTCTGGACTACAGTGTTCGGTGTCACACTGTCAAATCCAAACATGTGGGAAGAAAAGTTCTTTGCTCATCAAAGGAGTCTACGAAATATATGTTATCCTGAAGAATAAGCCAGAAGTTCTTCACCTGCAGGGACTGTATCTGCCAAGATGCTTTAAATCAAGCCAGGTCTGCTCACTCATACCAAATCACTGGGCTTTTTGTTTTCCTAGGTTTTGACAACATTTTATTGCTTAAAAATTCATCTATCTCAGAAGGATTCAACCACACAATCAAAGCTCAGGCCAGGACTCCAAAATAATAATATAGGGGCACCTGGGTGGCTCAGTCGGTTAAGTGTCCCAACTCTTGATTTCGGCTCCGGTCGTGATCTCACGGTTTGTGGGTTTGAGCCCCACATCGGGCTCTGCACTGACAGTGGAGCCTGCTTGGGATTCTGTCTCTCCCTCTCTCTCTGCCCTTCCTCCGTTCATACCGACTCTCTCTCTCAAAAATAGATAAACATCTGGGGCGCCTGGGTAGCTCAGTCGGTTAAGCGTCCGACTTCGGCTCAGGTCATGATCTCCCGGTTCCTGAGTTCCAGCCCCGCGTCAGGCTCTGTGCTGACAGCTCAGAGCCTGGAGCCTGTTTCAGATCCTGTGTCTCCCTCTCTCTCTGCCCCTCCCCCGTTCATGCGCTGTCTCTCTCTGTCTCAAAAATAAATAAACGTTAAAATAAATAAATAAATAAACATTTAAAATTAAATAAATAGTACACAAAAGCAAAAATACCTATTAATTTCTAAACTGTTTATCTGCTGTTCCTTCCTCGCTTGGTATAGATTCCAGTAACATGGTTGCCACGTCGGTTCTATTCCCTTCTATGTTCCTACTGCAGCATCTACACATTGTATAATATTTATTGCTGAATTAGTTACTTCTCCATAATTGTTGAAAATGTGAGCAGTCCCACAAACTGCTAAAATTCCTTTTACTTGGAGCCTGATGTGTTCTAGGCTGGGGTTGGGTTCCTCTCGTGACAGCTTTCCTCACACCAAAAGAAAGGTCCACGCCCCCTAAGAGGTTAGGCAAGAAAGGGCAAGAATAACTTCCCGCACAGCTTGCAAATTCAACACAAGGCATAAAATTCATGCCGATGGCCATGGGTTCTGATTTCTTAGAAAGAATTCATAGCGTTCATCAGGCCTGATCAAGAAATAGCCGTGAATCCACAGAGTCAAAGAAAACTACTCCCTTTTCACGAGGCAAGTCTTTTAAAAGAGAAAAGCAGAAATGGTAGGCAAATCAGGTGCCCAGGTGAGACACTAGAGCCCATTTCTGTGGCCAAGATGTAGCCCAGTGCTGGCAACAAAGGAGGTTCTGGATACTTACTGAATTCATGTACACCCTTAAAGCAATGCCCTGGAACCCTGAAATGTCAGACACTTTCTCTCGAGCTAGGAGGAGCCAACACAGCCTAGTGTGGGGTCTCAGCTCATTTTGAGCCCCATTCGTGGTCCCATCTCTAGGACACTCCCCACTGCTTCAGCTGCTCCCTGCACCATGCCCCATCACACTTGCCCTCACGTGCAATGAGGTGGTGACACTGTCTGCCGTGTGACCAGGAAACGAGCCTTGTCTCAGGGTGCCTGGGTGGCTCGGTCAGCAGAGTGTCCCAGTCCTGACTTCGGCTCACGGTTCCTGGGATCGAGCCCCACGTCAGACTTCGTGCTGAGCCCTGCTTGGGATTCTCTCTCTCCCTCTGCCCCCCTACCCTGCTCACACTCTGTCTTTTTCTCTCTCCCTCTCTCAAAAAAATAAAATAAAAAATAAAAATAATTTTTAAAAAAGCCTCGTCTCCTCTTTTCTGCTAGCCTCTGGAAACCCGTACCGTGGTGTCAGCGAAGCATCTTCCTTTCCTTCTCCCTGTTCCTCCCTTACATCCGCATCAGAGCCCCACACAAACCTACGCAGATTTAGAAGCGGTGCTGTTTCCACCCTAAAGATGCTCATACGGTGTATCGGCATTATTTTTCCCTGAGAAGAACGAACGTCTTCTCATATAAATTGCCATCTGGCAGAAACCACAAGGGAATATGAGGAAGTCTTTCTGAATAACCGTCTGCTGACTGAATAAGGAGTCTGTCAGTGTTAAGACTTGTTTGGACACTTGTGTTAATCAAAATTGTTAAGACTTCTTGGCTTGATGTTGTCGGAACTCACTGAATCACTGAATCACATCCCCCTCACTGATACCAGCCCCAGACCCCACCAGCAGGAAAGTTAGAAACTTCTGGTGAGAAGTGGGGGGAAATTGGAATTTCCTATAAAATAGTAAATTCTTTCAGGGTGCCTGGGTGGCTCAGTCAGTTAGGTGTCTGACTCTTGATTTCAGCTCAGGTCATGATCTCACAATTCACGGGATCTGGCCCCACATCAGGCTCTGTGCTCACAGCACGGAGCCTGCTTGAGATTCTCTCTCTCCATCTCTCTGCCCCTGCCCCCCAAATATTGTTTTTAAAAAATAGTAAATTCTTTCAATTAAAAATGTAGACATTCAGGGGTGCCTGGATAGCTTAGTCGGTTAAGCGTCTGACTTCGGCTCAGGTCATGATCTCGAGGTTCATGGATTTGACCCACGTGTCGAGCTCTGTGCTGACAGCTCGGAGCCTGGAGCCTGCTTCGGATTCTGTGTCTCCCTCTCTCTCTGCCCCTCTCCTGCTTGCACTCTGTCTCTCTCTCTCTCTCAAAAATAAATAAACATTTAAAAAATATAGACATCCAAAAAGCCAGTCCTCTCCTCTTGCACCCCTATGGCCCCATCCTCCCACATATCCCTGAATACCGAGACATTCAAGATACACAATGTAGAGTCTCAGAGCCAGGGGTGAAAGGCCCAGTGGCAAGCTGCCTCCACCCCCTTTGAACCTGAAAGGGTGCAAAAAAAAAAAAAAAAAAAAGAGAGAAGTTCTTTTACAAATGTGTACAAATAGCTATACTAGCTCTTTTAGTGTTTTCTTATAAAAAATCCATTTTATCTTTTCAGTGAAATCTTTACTGTATCTTCAAGAGATACTTAAAATGTATATGAGGGGCGCCTGGCTAGTTCAGTTGGTGGAGCGAGTGACTCTTGATCTTGGGGTTGTGAGTTAGAGACCCACATAGGGTGTAAAGATTATTTACAAATAAAATCTTTGAAAAATAAAATGTGTATGAGAAGCCCACCAAACATGACTACCTCCCTCCAAAGAATGCTCGTGATTCACTGGTCAGTATTTAAAATGTTGGTCCTGCATGAATAGCATTTACTTGGCATTCCAAAAAAAAAAAAAAAAGGAGCCAGTAGAGACTAGAGGCTCCCATGGCCACCATAACGCCTACTCTCTGCTGCCACAATCCCCTGGAGGTAAGAATCCAGAGAAAATGAAGGATAGTAGGTTCCTAATTGTTCCACAGCAGCAAAATTATGCCTGTCCACCCCCTCAAGACAACAAAGAGAAGGGCTGGGGACTGCTTATCTTTCCACAGTTCTCCCATCGCCACTTTTTTTTTTTAAATTTTTTTAATGTTTTTTTTTTGAGAGAGATTGACATACTGTGAGCATGGGAGCGGCAGAGAGAAAGAGGAAGACACAGAATCTGAAGCAGGCCCCAGGCTCTGAGCTGTCAGCACAGAGCCCGACGCACGCGGGGCTCGAACCCACGAACCATGAGATCATGACCTGAGCCGAAGTCAGACACTTAACCGACTGAGCCACCCAGGCGCCCCTCCCATTGCCACTTTTACCCCAAATCCCACCCTCCTGTATTGCCCGGTGTTTTGCTGTTATTGGGATACATGTGGCCTCACCCTCCCCACCCCCCACCCCCGTCCAGCCTCACAGCTGTAGCCAGTTCAGAAGGCTGGGCTACAGGAGCACCCATAGACCAGTGATTGCAGGATCGCTTAGAAATAAGCACGTGGGCAAGATGGCACTGTTTTCAAATGTAATCTCAAGCAGCCCTTCTCAGTCTAAGAACCACAAAGCATGTAGGGATGCCTTTCAGTTTCTAATAATGTGTCAAAGGTTTCTGTTTCAATAGATTGGAATTGATGTTGGCAGACAAAAATTTAGGTCAAGGCAATGAGAAAAAGAAGCCATCACTTCCTAAAACCACCCAAGATTGCCAAGTATTTATATTACGAGAACAGTCACACAGAAGGAAACAAAGAACAAAAACATATTTCGGCAGAAAAATATTCCCATTAACTTCTATCACGGTATTATTTATGAGATATGAAATCATGCAGGATGGTTTCTAACCATGAGAAGTGGACACAGTAGGAAGAAAAATTAAGGAGATAGCAATAAAGGGCACATGCCCTCAAGGAGGGTAGCAACCATCATATACAGAGTCCTCTGCAGGGTCTAAACTATCCAGTAGAAGACATGGATCCTGCTTTGCAAACAATCCTGAATTATGGAGACAGCTGAATGGAGGCCCAGGATCTTTGCAGACCATCTCAGTTGACCCTCTCTGGTTCTGTGCCTGGGACCATCTATTTTCTTCCAGGGGCATGGATTATGTTCCTATTCTCCCTTTTCACCACAGGAGGGAGCTGCAGTGTAACAAGGGTAGCGTTCTCCAGCTTTGCCTGAGCGGTTGGTGACCAGTTTTCATTGCCAAGTACAACCTGTGTGAATGCCTCCAACTAGAAAAGAATGTGACCAATCAGTGGTTCAAAACCAGCTTCCCAAGCCATCCTCCAACTGACCCTGAGTTCAAGGGTTTCACATGCAAGTATGTGTGCATGTAGTACAACTGTTATGTTTTGTTATCTACTTTAATATCAGAAATCATTTGAAAGACGTTATTTTGATGAGGATAATCCAGGAACACATCCTAAGCATGAAGATACCTGATTTTTTAGCTAATGACTTTAATCACATGGAACTCACTGGACTGATTTACCCACGGATTAAAAGCAATCTGTAAGCTATCTTCGTCTGCCCAATTCTTTTGGCATAAATGATCGCCCCAAGTAAGAAAAGTCTGCCCAGGCATATTGCCAAAGATGATTTAGTGATAGTAAATAAGGAGCTTAATGAAGTGAACTCTCCTTATTAACCTTCGGCCAGAGTCACATCTGTGCCCATTGCTTGTTTCGGTTCTTAAATGCTCTTTAAAAGCAGCAGCCAACTTCAGTTCTAATTTTGCCTCTGAAGAATTCAGCACAAGCCCATCTAGAAGAGTGATTATCCCTCAATTTGGAGGCAGTGAGGTAGGCACTTCCGTGAGGTCCCAAGAGGCATCAATCCGATCACAGTGCTTGTCCCAGAGGGTAGGTCTAGGCCCAAATCAACACAGGAACTCATTCTGTATGGTAGTTCTGCAAAGCTGCGTGTAGTGTCTTCAAGTCAAGTGCAGCTACAGCCAAAAGGGGGAACAGGTGGAACATGACATAGGAACAGAAGTGTCCGTTGCAGTCCTTGAGTCCCAGTTAGGTAAAGTTCCACTCTATCCTGGCTCACTGGTCAGGCCATTGTGGTGCAGGATGGAGCTGGTGTGGAGGTGGGGGGGGGGGGCAGCTCTCCCCACACCACATGCTCCAAGCCAGTACTCAATGAGTCCAGGAATTCTGAATTTGAACCTGGCCTTCCAGGCCATTATGAAGAAATACTTGTCCAGGTAGGAGGATGGAACATATTTTACTTAAGAGTATGTCAGCTTGATTTGTAAGCTTCATATATTTAGAGGTATAAAACTTTGAACATTGGGGTGGGTGTATTGCCTTCCCTTGCTCCATTTTGCGAATCAAAAGCATATCTTTGGTTCAATTCAGTAACTCTCGGTTGGGCTTCTGAGAGGATGAGAATTTGCAGACACCATGGTAAGGCTTGGTAGCCACTGGCTAAGACACCACTGGCTAAGGCTTGGTAGCCACATGTGACTAAGTTTAAATTAACTAAAATCAAATAAAATAAAAATTCAGTTCTTTAGTCACCTTAGCCACATTTCCAGTGTTCGGTAGTCTTCTGTGGCTCGTAGCTACTGTATTGGACAGCACACGACAGAACATCTCCATCACCACAGAATGTAAACAGAGTAAATACAGAATGGGGAATACTGGGACTTCTGCACTCTAAGGGCACAAATCCGCAAGGAAGTCTGCCTACTTGGACTGACTATGCACTGACCATCATAGATGCATGTGTTTGTGGATGGTCTAATTCAGAGGTCTCAAACTGGCCACCTGTGGAATGAATATTCTCTGTAGCTTCTGTCATACAGTAAACACGTTTTAAAAATGGGAACTCATTAAAATCTAATTTTTTTTTTATTTCTCTTGAAAAATAGGAAGATCTGGCCCCTCTGGGCCTACATTTTCACATTGGAACACAGATCTGGAGCCAAGAATCTGTTGTCCCTTCAAAGGGATCTTGTGATTTCAGTCTACCAAAGCCCACGCTGGCCACTGTGTTCAAGGGATTTTCTGTCTAATTCTTGCCATGTATGCATTTGAATGGGAACAAAAATAATGTCTCTAGTGTTGTAAAAAAGGAAGTATCTATAATAAAACACCATAAAGAAGCCTAGAACGCTCTTGCTTATTTTTTCTGTATATATTTAAATAAATAAATTCCACTCACTTATCCAAATGGTACTCTACAATCTATAGAAATAGCATTAGTGAATTACAAAAGAATGAATGTCCTAATTTCCAATAATTCTCTACTCAATAACTTAGGCTTTCATACTTGACGGGAGAAGAGAGGAAGGATAACAGAGATGTGATTCCTTCCTCCCTTATCTACTGTCCCGTTCCTCCACAAGGAAACATACACACGTACATATGTAGTGCACACACACACACCACACACACACACACACACACACACACACACACACACACATCTGTGTTCCACAAGTATAGTGGGGCTATAAAAAGGTCTAGCTTGGGGCGCCTGGGTGGCTCAGTCGGTTAAGCGTCCGACTTCGGCTCAGGTCACGATCTCGCGGTCCGTGAGTTCGAGCCCCGCGTCAGGCTCTGGGCTGATGGCTCAGAGCCTGGAGCCTGTTTCCGATTCTGTGTCTCCTTCTCTCTCTGCCCCTCCCCCGTTCATGCTCTGTCTCTCTCTGTCTCAAAAATAAATAAACGTTAAAAAAAAAAATTAAAAAAAAAAAAAGGTCTAGCTATGCATAAATAAAAATGGGCCCACTTCTGAATAAGATTCTGAATAATATTTGGAAGTCTAATTGGAAAATATCTAATAATGAACAAGACTCTTCATTCAAAAATCTAGTCTCATGCCCATGAATTTGTACCCATTTAAACTTAAGCTCCACTGGTGCGCCTGGGTGGCTCAGTCGGTTAAGCGTCTGACTTCAGCTCAGTGATGATCTCACACTTTGTGGGTTTGGGTCCCACATCTGGCTCTGAGCTGTCAGCATAGAGCCTGCTTCAGATTCTGTGTCTCCCTCTCTCTCTGCCCCTCCCACACTTGCACTCTATCTCACTCTTTCAAAAGTAAATAAATATTTTTTTTATTATTTTTTTTTCAACGTTTTTTTATTTATTTTTGGGACAGAGAGAGACAGAGCATGAACAGGGGAGGGGCAGAGAGAGAGAGGGAGACATAGAATCGGAAACAGGCTCCAGGCTCCGAGCCATCAGCCCAGAGCCTGACGCGGGGCTCGAACTCACGGACCGCGAGATCGTGACCTGGCTGAACTCGGGACGCTTAACCGACTGCGCCACCCAGGCGCCCAGATATTTTTTTTATTTTAAATTTAAGCTCCATTAAAGCAGGCACTTTATCTGTCCTATGCAACACCATCATATAGCAGATATTCAACTCCCAGTAAATATTTAAGTGGAATATCAAAACCGTCAGAGGGAACAGAACATTTCCTTAGAAATTCTAGGTCTCTGCTATATTCTCCTTGATATCAACCCAATGTAATGACATTATATTCATTTATTCCACAAACAGCTGATAAAAAACTCTTATGTGCTGGGGCTCAGCTGGAGTATTATTTTAGTATGCAGCTGTTTATTCTCTAAGTCATAGGTCATACATTTAGGAAGGGCGCTGCAATCACATAACAAGAATCTGATTTTGGATACTGCATTGCCTTTTTTAAAAACTGTATATGCACGAAACAGTTCTACAATTTGTGCCTTATCTGATCTATTACATGATATATGCCTATAATATCTATTTTAACAAAACACCTAGTATATCATCTATGTAATACTATTATTATATCATCCATTTCTCAACCTTCCCTTCACCTCCTGGCACCAACTTGGCTGTCCTCTGGGACTACTGCTTTCCCTGTGGTGCTCTCAAGGCAAAGCTGTTTTCCTCTTAGTCCTTGGACCACTGGATGAGGATGGCAGTAGACTTCCCCCCTGCCCCTCCCTGCCACTTTGAGACCATTCTTCCTCCCTCCCTTCTCCCAAAAAAAGCCCCAGCTCGAATTTCATGCCATCAGAGGAGATCACCCAATACTCAGTGTCCTGAGTGTCCCCGTGGTCTACTGACCCACCAGGTCAGCTCTCTTCTCCCTTCTCTCTGCAATGTAGTCTATCACTGCTTGTGTCTTAACCTTGGACATGTCAGTACACATGTAAGAGACCTTCCCGGTGCTGTGGGGTCTCGTCTCCTTGAACCATCCCTTTCAATAATCCCCACTCAGCCTCAGGCACTGGCTCTCACATCATCACCACCAGCTGCAAACGCTCCAGAATCTCAGTGTAATGCACCCCACTGTGTGCCACAAGTCTCTATCTTCTCCTCAGTGTAATGCACCCCACTGTCTGCCACAAGTCTCTATCTTCTCCTCTCACTTTCTCTGCTATCCTGACTCCAGCGATTTTTTTTTTTTTTTTTTTTTTTGCCCCCACTAGGATCAGCGACCCATTTGATCACAGCACCATGTCACCATATCTCAGCCCTGGAGGTCTTTTCCTCCCCTACATCAGCTGGAAATCAAAACCAATCCGTGCAATCGCGGTCTTCCATGTGACCTCTATTTTCTGCCCTTCTCCTCTTCACTGTCCTTGCTTTGCCCTCCAGCACGCAACACATGCACCCTTCACTCCTGCACCTGCACAGCCATGCGTGGCTGGAGAAAAGCAAACCTCGTATCATGTCTGCATCACCAGGGGATCCCCCAGTGCTCCCAAGCAACCACTCTCCTCATTGCTAATCAATCCACTGATTCACCCACTCTCCCAAAGGGCTATTTCACATTTTCTTATCTCTCTCCAAACTTCCAACACCTTCTGGATGGTTTGTACTCTCAGCTTATGACCTTTGCTCTTACTTTATTTCCACAGATCCCACTGCCTCATCTGCCCACCATCCAGGGCCTGCCTCCCCGCTGGTACCAAGGAGGAACTAGCCCTGCTTCTGCCTAAAGGCAGTCCCTCTACTTGTCCCTCAAGTATATCACTTCAGTTATTATCCCCTCTTCTACAAAAAAAAATGTATTTTTCGCTCTATATTGAATCATTCCTATCAGCACACAAAATGCTATTATTATTCCTCCCACCTTAAAAAGGAACAAAAAGACCTTCCCTTCTCCCCATTTTCCCCACCAGCCACTGTGTCATTTCTTTACTTCCTGCAACAAAATTTGGAAAGTATTGTCTATACTGTCTCCCTTCCCTGCCACTGCATTGACACCACACATGACCTCCACACATCGCCAGACCTAACGTCGGCTCTCATTTCTAATCACACCTGACCTTTGAAAGCCTTTCACACAATAGGCCATTCTTCCTTCTCGATACGATTTCTTCACTTGGCCTCTTGGTACATCAAACCTTCCTGATTTTCTGTCAACCTTGCTGGCTGTTCCTTCTTAGTCTATTTTGCACGCCCCTCCTCCTCCGCCCAAGCTCTCAATTCTGGAGTGCCTTTGGGCTCAGTCTTTGGTTTCTTCTCCATCTACATTCCAGTCCCATGGCTTTAAATAGCAATTAAATGCCAATGACTCCCCAATTCTATCACCAGCCCCAACCTCTTTTGCTAGCTCCAGACCCATCTATCCAACGTCAATGCAACAATGCCACTTGGGCATCTAAGAGGCATCTCAGATTCAACCTAACCAAACTGAACACTGTTCAGTCCAATCTACCCTCTTTTACCCACTGTCATACTCATCTCAACAATGCCAACTCTATCCTTGAAGGCCAGACACTCTGGAATCACACTGGATGGCTACAATTAACTTTTTTTTTTTTTTTAATAATGGAAAATAACAAATGTTGGCCAAGGATGTGGAGAAACTGGAACCTTCATACATTTCTGGCTGGGATGTAAAATGGTGCAGCCACCCTGTGGAAAACGTTGGACAGCTCCTCAAAAAGTTAAAGACAGAACTACCAGATGATCCAGCATTTCCACTCCTAGGCATATATCCCAAAGAATGGACAACAGATGTTCAAACAAATACCTGTGTACAAGTATTTGTGGCAATACTATCACAACAGCTACAAAGCAGAAACCATGCAATGTCCATCAGTGGATGAGTGGATGAATAATGTGTGGTGTATCCATACAGTGAAATGTTATCCAGCATAAAAAGAATGAAGTATCAACACATGTTACAACATGGATGAACTTTGAAAACATCATCATAAGTGAAAGAAGCCAGACACAAAAGATCACATATTATGTGATTCCATTTACATGAAATATCCAGAATGGATAAGTCCAGAGAAACAGAAAGTAGATTAGTAGCTGCCAGGAACTACACAGAGGTAGTGATCACACAACACTATGAAGGCACTAAATGCTGCTGAATCATATGCTTAAAAATGGCTCATTTTAGGTTATGTGAGTTTCACCCAGATTAAAGAAAAAAAAAAGGGGGAAATCTCCCTTAACTCCTTTCTTTCTCTGATACTCCAAATGTAACCTGTAAGAAAATCATCTGACTCTACTTTCCAAACACATCCAGAATGCAACCACTCTGCTCAAGGTCAACACCATCTCCCTTCATATTACTGCAGTCATTGTCCCCCTCGTGCTGCTGTTGACCCCTCTAATCGACCCTCAACACAGCACCCAGAGTGTGTCATCATCTGTCAACTGCCACCCTCCTGGGGCTTCCCATTGACTATTCAGGCCAACCTTCCAACACTGGTCCAAAGCCCCACAGGAGCCCATCTCCTGCGCCTGCCGCTAACAGTGTCCCTCCTCCTCTCTTCCCTGTTCCCTCCAGCACAGCCACACTGGCCTCCCTTGGTCTTCAGTGATGCCAGGCACATCCTCAGCTGGCAGGTTCTCTGCCCTGATGTTCTCCTGCTTCAAAACCACTGGGCTAATTCCCTTACCTCCTTCAAGACTTGGCCCAATCTCACCCTGTCAAAGATGCTTCTCCTGCTCACCCATACACATAACTCTGGTCCCCCTCATGCTGCTCTATTTTTCCTTTTATCCATAGCACTTTTCTCTCCCAATATACTGTATGATAGCAGAAAAGTGCTGTGTGCCTCAGTTAGGGTATAAGCTTCATGAAGGGAAAGAGTTGCATCTGTTTTGTTCCCCGATGTATCCCAGGTACACAAAATGGCACCAGACACATGGCAGAAGGTGAGTAATATTTACTGAATTGAACAGATCTTCAAAGTACAAACAAAAATGGGTCATAAAAATCTTTACCAAATTGATAATAGTGACTGTCAGAGGGAAATGAGGAAAAGATGTGAAATTCGGGATAGATACAAAAGGGGCTTCATCTTTGCCAGAATGTTTTGTTTCTTTCAGTTAAAAATGATGAAGTGCACTCAGTACTACAAAATCTTAATATGTGCCAATTCTGCATAATCTCTCGGTACTGGTTACAGGATTCTGTGCACATTTTGGACTGCTTAAAATTTTTCAAAATTTTAAGGGCAAGTAAGGGAAAAAAACCATTTTATGGTTTTTAGAGAGAATTCCTTTGCTCTTCCCAAAAGAATAAAAGTTATCTTCTTAGAATTTCTGCAACAATGTCTTTTCTTGACTGAATACAGCCATTGGGCAATAGCCCAGTCCACTGGAGAAAGGAACAAACGGAGTTACAAATACAAAACTACGATTTTCACCAACTTGACCTCCTCCACACCGTGTGATGCTAAGGGACAATCCAAGCTGCAAGGGAAGTGGTGTCCCTCTGGCACACAGTGACATTACTGTCAGAACCCACCGGGTGGTGTACTGTGTGAAACTCACCAGAGCCAGGGCTCCCAAGCATCCCCAAAGAAATGCCCTCTTTCAAATGACCTCTTGCGGAGAGTTCTAAAGCTGCTTCAGCCGGTCTGTGATGGAAGTACTCAAGCTTAAGTCTCCAGCTCGGAGGAAAGCCCCCTGCCGTCGATCCCCTGCAGCCCCTTTCCAGGCGATAGATAACCTGATATGACAGAACCCTACAATCTCGAGGCAAAATTAAAATGTATTTATTTTGGAAAAATAAGACTCAGTCATACACTCCTCTCCTTTTCCAACATTTCACAGCAAAATAAAGGTTGTATTGCCAAGAGTTATAAAATTAGAGAGGAAATGAAAATCTGTTATTTTCATAATAAGGTCTTTCCGCTTAGCCAGAGTATTCTGAGTTCCAAAACAACTCATATCCCCAAATGGTTGAGTTTTCATGGGGACTTACCGATTTTAGGCATTTGTAGTGGGCTCTAATTTAACCAAACTTTAAACACAACAATTTTTAAGTGATGCCTGGAACTACTGAATAGAATCTTTCCAATATTATACTAGATTGATATCCAATCAGCATATAAGCTGTATGTAATATGCTGATTATACTGAGCAGATAGGTAAGACAGCCTTATTTTTTCACTGTAAAAGTGATATAAGCTGTAGTAACATTCATGTATTTAGAGGAATATAAAATACAATCACCTTCCTTTCTTTGCTTCTAGCCTAATCTGTCCCAAGCCTTAAACTACTTAAATTCCTGGTAACAGTTTTGCACATATGCTTGCAGACCTTTTTTTTAAGTTTATTTATTTATTTTGAGAGAGAGAGAGAGAGAGAGAGAGAGAGAGAGGTGGGGAGGGGCAGAAAGAGAGGAAAAGAGAGTATCCCAAGCAGGCTCTGTGCTGTCTGCGTGGAGTCCAACGTGGGGCTTGACCCCACGAACCGTGAGATCATGACCTGAGCAGAAACCAAGAGTCAGATGCTTAACTGACTGAGCCACTCAAGTGCCTCCCCTTGCAGACTTTGAAAAATATGATTTTAGGGGCACCTGGGTGGCTCAGTCAGTTAAGCCTCCAACTTTGGCTTAGGTCGTGATGTCACAGTTTGTGGGTTCAAGCCCCATGTAAGGCTCTGTGCTGACAGCTCAGAGCCTGGAGCCTGCTTTGGATTCTGTCTCTCTCTCTCTCTCTCTCTCTCTCTGTCTCTCTCTCTGTCTCTCTCTCTGTCTCTCTGTCTCTGCTCCTCCCCCACTTGTACACGCTCTCTCTCTCAAAAATAAATGAACGTTTTAAAAAATGAAAAATTAAATAAAAATAAAAATATACTTTTATTTTTTCTTTCACTAAGTGAGATTTTACCATACATACTATTCTGAAATATTTTTTTATCACTTAACATTTTTATGATGGAATATGCCAGGTCAGAATATTCATTCTCCTCAACGACTGACTGGTATTTCTCAGAATAAAATAACAACAGCAACAACAATAATAAGAGAGAACACTTCTACCAATGCTCGCTGTCTCAGGCTCTAAGCACTTTTCATGTCTGGATTTAATCGCTAATGACAACCCTCTGTGACAGGTACTATTATCCCCTTTCAGATGAAGAAACCGGGAGATGATAAAGAATTTGCTCACGGTCATAGAGCATGTAAGAGATGGTGCTATAATTTAGACTCAGGCCATCAGGTTCTGACGTCTGTGGTCTTAACCACCATAATAGACTGATCATGCTGTAATGTGCTTAAGTCTCCCTGGAAGTGGACATTTAGATTGTTTGTTTGCTTACTATTTTAAACAGCGCCACAATAAATATCTTTAAAAAAATAGGTATCGCTCTTTCCTGACGATTCATTTCTAGAGGTGGGATTGCTTATCCAGGCATTTCACATTTTGGTAGGTAATGCCAGACCGACCTCTAGAAAAGCTGCATCTATCTACCTTCCCCCAAAACAATGCTGTATTCGTGCCCCATGCTGCCTCTAGATTTTGTCAGTCATCCCTCTATTCCGATAAACTGATAAACACCAAACAGAATCATGGCGTTGCTTTAATTTGCATGGTCCTGATCACTTGTGAGTTCAGGCAGCATTTCAAGTGTGCATTGCCTGTTTGTATTTATTGATCCCTGAATCTTGCCTTCTCACATTTTGGCCCATTGTTTATTGAGTTGTCTTTTTTTTTTTTTTAATGTTTATTTATTTTTGAGAGAGAGAAAGACAAAGCATGAGTTGGGGAGGGGCAGAGAGGGAGGGAGACACAGAATTGGAAGCAGGCTCCAGGCTCCGAGCTGTCGGCACAGAGCCTGACATGGGGCTTGAACCCACAAACCACGAGATCATGACCTGAGCCAAAGTCGGACACTTAACTGACTGAGCCATCCAGGCGTCCCCTAGGTGATCTTCTTTTCCTCCTCAAATTAAAACTCGCCTCCACTTCCATTTACTCAGGGAGTAAGAGCCTATCTTCCCTTTCTGCCCTTCTCTGTCTATGCCCACGAGTCTCAGCTATGCTCATGAGAACAACCCTGTTTGCTCCTGTCTTACAAGTACTGGCACCAGACTCCGCTCTGAGGTTAGCAGGCTCCCCTACCACTGTTCTTTGTCCAAGACAATGTGGCTGGGCCTCTGGCACCAACAACAGTGCACATCCCCTTCCAAGCCACAGCGGTTCCCGGGGCGGTGTGAGAGTCTTAGCGCCATCGCTATGGAGGACTGAGCTCATTCCAGGGCTCCCTGGTGGAGCTGGCCTGGGCTCTCAACTTTTCACCTCCTTTGATCCATCCCTTCCCAGACTGTGGTCCTCCCCCGGGGGTGGAGGGGTGAGCTGTCTGCCTCTCTCAGCTACCTAGGAGGATTTACCCCTTAGACCTCTCCATTCCGGCAGGTCCCTCCACCTGTGCCCCAGCCCACGTCCTTTCTCTGCTGCAGAGTGCATGATTATTTCAAGAAAAAACAATGCTGGTCCCTCTAGGATACTTTACTCCTCTTCCTTTGCAAGGGACCTTCCTCAGACCCAGGCGGTTCCTGAGGATTTGGTCCCATTCTAGCTGCTGAAGTCCCATAACTGGGATCCACCTTGGAGCTCAGGAAGTTCGTTCGTGAACAAAACGGATGTGAAACAGAACCCCTACTTTTCTGGAACTGCCAGGTTCCATCTAGGACCCATAAATGCCACCCACACACAATAAACAATGACACTGGCTGGATTCCTGAAACAGAGTTTTATATAAACGGTAACTGTTTTGGTAGCAGCATCCCTTAGGAAAAAACTGTGTTCTGAACTTTGAAGCCAGTCAAGTGTGTTACGTAACAGGCTGGCGAACAACCACGATCATGATTTTTCTTCCTGTTCCTTCCCTTAGCCACCCCACGTTGGAGAGTATCTGAAAGCAATTTGGTTTCATTAAGTCAGGGATGTGATGGAAATTTGTTGCAATCACTTACTGGTCTGCTTTCACAAATCATTTTTGGGAAATTAAAGGACCCTGAGAGACCAGCTTGTTGAAATTTCAACAACCCGCAAGATTATGCGTTTTCCTTAGTGTCGCACAAATAAGCTGACTAAACTTGCAATTGCAGAGAAAGCAATGACAGCACTGCTGAGCAGCTCACGCATGGGCAGGTGTTCACACTTAAACTGGACGTGTGCAAAGAGTGGAAAACGGAGCCCGCGTTCACTCCCCACTGCTGAACTGCTTGGGGCTGGAGGAATCATGGATGTTGATAACGGAAGACACATGGGCTCACTAAACTCCCAGTTTCCAAAGACAGTCCCAGATGGCTGATGCATAAGGAAGACGCTTTTTTTTTTTTTGCCTGGACGCGTCCAGATGTGTCTGCGTGAACAGGCATCTGGTTCCATGTCACAGTGTGCTGGCAGAGCATCCGTGTGATTCTGGAAACGAATTCCGGAACTATCCTGCAGTACCCAACTTTGTGGTCAGAAGCTGGGCGAGGCGTGGGTCTATCTGGCCGTGCAAGTGCACACTCTTGTTCACAGAGGTGTTGGGATGAACATGATGTTCTGGTGTCAGCTGTGTAGACCTACAGTCAACAGGTGAGGCTCTCCTCTGCTACACACCTGAAACCAACGTAACCCTGCGTGTCAACTGTGCTCCAAGAGAGGAAGAAAGAAAAGAAAAACAAAAAGAAGAGAAAAGAAAAAGTGAAGTGCTCTGCTTGATATTCCCAACTGGAGACTAATATAGTCTGTTAAATGCAGGAGTCTCCTGGGCTTCAGTAAGATGTATCCCTAGGGGCGCCTGGGTGGCGCAGTCGGTTAAGCATCCGACTTCAGCCAGGTCACGATCTCGCGGTCCGTGAGTTCGAGCCCCGCGTCAGGCTCTGGGCTGATGGCTCGGAGCCTGGAGCCTGTTTCCGATTCTGTGTCTCCCTCTCTCTCTGCCCCTCCCCCGTTCATGCTCTGTCTCTCTCTGTCCCAAAAATAAAAAAATTAAAAAAAAAAAAGAAAAAAAAAAAAAAAAGATGTATCCCTGACTTTATTCATTCAAAGGACTAAACCTGTAACAAAAATAAAGTTAAATAAACTATACATACTATGTATCTATTTCACATCACACACACACACACACACACACACACACACACACACACACATATTAAGCCTAAAATGTTTTCTTTTTCCTGGTTAAAAGTCTCCACTGAATCGAGTACATGTGTTCCAAACAGGTATGGATTTCAGATTATGGAGCCCATCTAACAAATGACTTAAATGTTACCCAAGATAAAAGCTGAGGCCGGACTACTTTTTAAATAAACCAGCAGAATCATTGGAGTTTGTTGTGGCTTTTTTTTAATGTTTGTTTTGAGAGAGAGCCAGTGGGGGAGGGGCAGAGAGAGAAAGGGAGAGACAGAGAATCCCAAGCAGGCTCTGCACTGTCAGCACAGAGCCTTGATGTGGGGCTCAAACTCATGAACATGAGATCACAACCTGAGCTGAAATCAAGAGTCAGACACCTAACCGACTGAGCTACCCAGGTGCCCTGAGTTTTAAAGAATAGTGTAAAAGAGAAATTCAAGGAAAAAGGAGAAATGATTCATTTTCTCTTGTTAATCTCCAAATATCTTGATATCTTATGTGAAATGAGAAAGAAGAGAAGATAATAAAAAAAGGAAAGAGACAAGGGTGACTGGGTGGTTCAGTTGGTTAAGTGTCTGATTCTTGATTTTGGCTCAGATCATGATCTCACGGTTGTGAGATAGAGCCCCACATCAGCTTTGGGCTGGGTGTGGAGTCTGCTTGGGATTCTCTCTCCTTCTCCCTCTGCCTCTCCCTTACTCACTCTCTCTCTCTCTCTCTCTCTCTCTCAAATAAATAAATAAATAAATAAATAAATAAATAAATAAAATAAAATAAAATAAAACAAAATAAAACAAAGAGACAGAAGACAGTATTTTTTTTTAATGAAGAATAATGTTCAAGTACAAGCTAAAACAGAAGTCTAAAGTTGCATGTTAGCATTCAGGAGTACATGTCTTAGAGGCTCCCCAAAAGGATATTTCAATTAGCAGTACATCCCATACTGTTGGAGTTCCCAAATCTAGATTTAAAGAGTAAGATATCAGGGTGCCTGGAGGGCTCAGTGGGTTGAGCGTCCGACTTTGGCTCAGGTCATGATCTCGCAGTTTGTGAGTTTGAGCCCCACATGGGGCTCTGTGCTGACAGCTCGGAGCCTGGAGCCTGCTTCGGATTCTGTGTCTCCCTCTCTCTCTGCCCTTCCCCCCACTCACACTCTGTCTCTCCTTGAAAAATAAATAAACATTCAAAAAAAAAAAAAGAGTAAGATACCATTTGGTTCAAAATAACCAAAATGGTATGGGAATTTAAAATAAGTAAGTAGATAGCAGAATGGGAAGACAAAAAAAGGGTAGCCTGGCTCCGTTTCAATACAAATTTGCAGTCCACCCTTGAGTAAAATGCAACCGCTCCCTTTTGGTCCGATTTCCAAATGGAAATGGTCCTCATTCCCTTATAGATGGCCAGTGTGAAGATAAGTACCACAGTACACAGTACAGAGCAAGAACATGAAAGGTTGATGTTACAGAGGCTGGCTGTGATACTGATGCTCTTAGAAAAACAAAAATAATTTGGTTTGTATTTCCACTAGTATCAAATAAGAGTATTGTATGTTCTAGAACATAGCATGGGGTCTGTTGAAAAAGATAAAGATAAAAATCATATAAAAGTTTTTCTCCCCAGAGACTCTTAAAAACTGAGAACAAACTGAGGGTTGATGGCGGGTGGGAGGGAGGGGAGGGTGGGGGATGGGTATTGAGGAGGGCACCTTTGGGGATGAGCACTGGGTGTTGTATAGAAACCAATTTGACAATAAATTTCATATATTGAAAAACTAAATAAATAAATAAATAAATAAATAAGTTTTTCTCCCCAAAGGTAAAATCTTGCGAAGTGTATACATGAAGGACTGTTACTAAAAGCAATGTCTGGGGCGCCTGGGTGGCTCAGTCGGTTGGGTGTCCGACTTCAGCTCAGGTCACGATCTCGCGGTCCGTGAGTTCAAGCCCTGCGTCGGGCTCTGTGCTGACAGCTCAGAGCCTGGAGCCTGTTTCAGATTCTGTGTCTCCCTCTCTCTGACCCTCCCCCGTTCATGCTCTGTCTCTCTGTCTCAAAAATAAAATAAAACAGGGCGCCTGGGTGGCTCAGTTGGTTAAGCAGCCGACTTCGGCTCAGGTCATGATCTCGCGGTCCGTGAGTTCGAGCCCCACATCAGGCTCTGTGCTGACAGCTCAGAGCCTGGAGCCTGTTTCAGATTCTGTGTCTCCCTCTCTCTGACCCTCCCCCGTTCATGCTCTGTCTCTCTGTCTCAAAAATAAAATAAAACAGGGCGCCTGGGTGGCTCAGTTGGTTAAGCGGCCAACTTCGGCTCAGGTCATGATCTCGCAGTCCGTGAGTTCGAGCCCTGCATCGGGCTCTGTGCTGACAGCTCAGAGCCTGGAGCCTGCTTCCGATTCTGTGTCTCCCTCTCTCTCTGCCCCTCCCCCGTTCATGCTCTGTCTCTCTCTGTCTCAAAAATAAATAAAACGTTAAAAAATAAAAAATTAAAAAAAAGCAATGTCTATTATCTTCCTGGGAACTTCAAGGGAAAAATAAAATTGCTTGCGTGCACTAAAAGGATTTACGGTTCCAGTATGCGCTGGTATTTCATCAAAGTGCCGAGAAACACCTCCAGAAAACAGAAAGAGCTTGAAAGAGGCAACCACAGAAACTAATGAGTGCTGTCTGGTTTTCTAAATTGAGTTTCAACTACCCAGGAACATTCCATTTCCCAAGACAAGAATGGTATGGACTAATTACCTGGAAATCTGTTGAGTTACAAATACAAATAAGCCCAGCCTCCACACGGACTGTTAACCCATGTGACAATCACTTTATTATGCAGGCGCTACAGGATTAAATCCAAGGAGACACTTCCCAGAATCAGCATCTTCAGGAAAGTCTGTCAGGGCTGAGAAGTCAATGAGACACAGCCTCAGTCTTTCCTTCCGTTGCCACTGGCCACCTCCACCTGGATTCCTGCTACTCTTCCATCGTCTACACTCAGCTGATGGTACCACCATGCTCCCAGGACTCAAGCCGGAAACTGGAACTGCCCCATACGTGGTCTCACCAAGTCCCTCCAAAATCACTTCTTCATTGAGCTCCTCATGATTCCCCATCTACAAGATTGCATTGGAGTCCTGGTTGGTTTCCCTGTTGTTCTCCTCGACCTCCAGAGCCACTCCCTCACAGGAGTGACCTTCCAAACACAGAAGCTGGGCACATTACTGCCCTGCTTAAAATCCTGCAGTGAAGGCACAGATGCCTTCTGATCTGGCTCCTTCCTTGCTCTGCGACGTCTCATCTTTCACGTGTACCCATAAATACTGTTCTCGAACTACACCGTGCAGTTCCCACGGCATCCACCAGACAGATTCCTAATCATCTTTCAGAAGCCAAACCTGAGGTCGGTCACCTTCGCTGTGAAGTCTTCTCTGCCTGCCCGAGATCCACTGCTACCTTCTCTGGCTACTTCGTAGTTTGCTCACAGCTCTACTACGGTGCAGAACACCCTGCATGACAAACGTGCATGTATTTGTACAACGTCCCACAATCGACAAGCTCTCAGAGGACACAGCTGTTTCTTAGTTATTCCTGAGTCTGTCGTGTCTAACACAGTGCCTGGCAAAAAATAGTGCTCAAGAAATGAATGCTGAATTGCAAAGCTACAGCCCCTGAACTATGTCTCCTGGGCGTCAAATAAGATAGACCTACAGTGAAGCTCAAGTCACAATTAGGGAAGCACAGAGAGAGAGAGAGAGAGAGAGAGAGAGAGAGAGAGAAGGAAAGGGAAATCAGGAAAGCAAGAAAAGAAAGGCTTCACGTTGAGAGTAAGTAGCTACCACCAAGTTTTCAAACAAAACCTAGAACCAAGTTTACCTATCCATGTTCACTAAAGTATCGTACCCAAGAAAGGTCACTGGAGCCCCTTCAGCAGAGTAAACAAAACAGAAAGGAGACTATCACACACAGTGGCAGGCTGCACTGTGCCCCCAAACTCGAAGCCCCAACCCTAGCACCTCAGAACGTGACCCTTTGGGAGACAAGATCTTTAAAGAGGTAATTAAGTTAAAATGAGGTCCTTAGGGAAGGGCCCTAATTCAGTAAGACTGGAGTCCTTAGGAGAAGAAGAAGGTGGAGTGGGTATGTGCACAGAAGGCCAGCTATGAAAAGAGGCAGGAAGGGGTGAGGGCAAGCAAGGGAGAGGGGCCTGGAATCCGTCCCTCCCTCACAGACCTCAGAGAAAACCAACCCCACCAGCACCTTGATCTTAGACTTCTAAGCTCCAGAATGGTGAGAAAATACATTTCTGTTGTTTAAGGGGCTCAGTCTGGGACATTTTGTTACAATAGCCCTAGGAAACTAATCTTATCCTATACAGGGGATTTGGTTAAGGAAAAGAAAAAACCTGGGGTCAGGGGCACTGTCTTCCAGTATTTGAAAGGCTGGTGGGTAGAAAAGGAATCATTTTTTCTAGGATTTGGGCATTCCATCTTGGAATAAGAAAGGACTAATAACAGGATACATTAACCTTAAAGATAACCTTCTGGTCCCCATACTCTATGATCATTAAAAAAGACATTTTTCTTAAGATGTCTGATTACAGACAGAGCTAAGATCTGCCTTTTACGAGTTCAAAATACTTCCACAAATGGCTGGTATTTTGTGTTGTACTTCATCTAAAACATTGCAGTATGGCAGAGACCGAGCCAGGTCAAAACTGGAGTTCAGGTACTTCTGTTCAGGTACTCCTGGTCCCCCACCACCGTCACCACCATGTAGATTTCCTTTCCTCCACTGCCTGGCATTCAGGGTGAAGGGCTTCCTGATAAACAAATTCAAATCTGTCCATTCACAGGGTTCGCTATATATATATAGGCATACAGGTGTAGAGGGAGAGGAGCAGGGGAAGAACACTCCAAGGAGGAAGAGAAGAGTCCTGAGAAGGACATTTAGGGCCAAAGACCACAGCCAAGTGCTGGCCCTGATACTGCATGGGGTCCTGGTGCTGCATGGTGGTCGCTGGCTGAACCCGCATGAGCAAGGTGCTCTCTACCGGCCATGTGCATGTCATGGGGACAACAGGTATGTGTCGGATCAGTAGAGCTGCCCTCCTATATTCTGCACAACTTCTGGACTTAACAACATAGCGTTGGCCACTCTACAACAAGAACAGCAGAGGCAAAATGTCTCAATAACTTTGGGGAAGCATGTGATAAAGCAACATACCCCTGGAGTGTGGAGTCGTCCTCGCAGCTGAGCAGCGGAGTGGAATGGCATGCTGGCCGGGAACAGTAGTGGCTCAGAAGCCACTTGGCAGTGGAGGCAGAGTTCTGGCAGTAGAGCATTGACAATCCAGGCTGGGCAAGCACGCAGGCACAGCATTAACAGGTAGTCAATAGAGTGAGCCAACATTCAAGGTCATCAGGTTTAGGACAAGCAAGAGGTGGGACCGGTGCAAGTGGTACCCCCCCCCCCTCCAGGGGGGACATTATTCCAGGACAGCCAGGAACAAGAGGCCAGCAACATGAACTCAACCTTGGAGGATCCTGTAAGCATACAAGCTGTATCCTAAGTGCATGGTTCTACTAAAAGATATGGGGACTGTTGAAATGTGGCGTGAGTTCCTTCTGTCATGTAGGTGGACAGTACAGAGCTCTGGAAGTTGAGTTTTAAAAATAAACATGTCCTTATTGGTATCCACAGCTGGTGAGGTCTGAGAACATTTACTATGCAAAAACTCTACATTAAGAACATGTTCTTTAAAGCACATTTCCAAGCATATACTTATAAAGCAACCCGGTAGAATGCCATTAAATCTGGGCAGAGTGCCAAATGGAACATGACAGAATAGTGATTCGGGGGAGATTCAAGGTCAGCCAGAGGATTTCCAACTAATCACCACCGATGGCTCTCAAGAAGGCTCTGACCTTTAAGCCCAGATTCCCAGAGGAAAGCTTTGTCTGAGTAAGGCCTTCAGAAGCGTGCTGAAGGGAACATGTCTCTGGAGAGAAATGTGTAGTACAGGGTACAAGAAATTCAGAACACTCTGGCTTAGTTCAGAGAACACTAGTTCTCCTAGTTCCCAGGACAAGCTGGGAGAAGAGGTCCAAGAATAGGAGCCAATGACTGAGACCTTGGGTCCTATTTCTTCCAGCAACTAACCATTTGGCTTTACTTTCTACCTCTCTGCCTGTGTTTCTTCTATCATCTGGCAGTATTCACATCTAACTTACTGACCAACCAGTAACGGGAGGCTCAAATGAGAGAGCAGATGTTTCTTGAAAAGGTCCAAGTATACAGAAATAAAAGGTATTATTTATCAAGTTTAAATCACCTCTCAAGAAATACCAAGTCCCATCTGTCCGTGGGAAATTTACTGAGTGTTTACCATATTGCAGGATGGCTAGGCACTGGAACCAATGTAAAATATTGCAACCCTTTGCTCCTCTCGCAGAGATAGATGTTCATGAAAAAATTATAACACCATGAGAGAATCATTATACCAGAAACAAGCAGAAAGTATCGGAAATAAAAAAAGATGATGTGAAGAGGTTTGCTACAGTAATATTTAAACAAATGCAGACAACCTAATAACTTACAGAACATTCATATGATAGAATACTAAACAGCCACTAAATAGAAGTTTTTATGAAGAAGTTTGAATGACATGAAGCTATTTTAGAGAAAAGTAGTACACAAAACAGACGATGTGGAATAAGACAAATCCTGCCAAAATTAAATTCATAAAACTCCCTCTTCTGGCTCTGATGAGTTACTGTACCAGACTGGCTCTCCCACTGTTAATACTTAGGAAACTGGACAAAATGTACAAAACATTTTTCAGATATTGGACAACAAGCAGCACAGGAAATGAGGCAAGAAATGCAATAAGCACAATATCAATATGTAAAAATGAGCTGTATTTTTATACACAATTGGCCACTGTGTATAGAACAATGAACTGCCAAACGCAATGAAAAGCACAACTTATAAGACCACTGAAACATACGTGATTTAGGATAAATTTAACAAGATATTCCAGAGACCTATTCACTGTAAACTAAAAATATGCTGCTAAAAGAAAGAAAATCTAAATAAATAAGGAAATCTACTACATTCATAGATTAAAGTGGATAATGAGATTTCAATTCTCCATATATTGTTTTATAGATCCGATGCAATCCTAATCAAAATCCCAGCAAACTTTTTGCAGAAATTAACAAACTAATTCTAAAATGTACATAAAAAAGAGGTGAGGCACCTGGGTAGCTCAGTCAGTTAAGCGTCAGACTTCCGCTCAGGTCATGATCTTGCAGTTCATGAGTTTGAGCCCAGCATCGGGCTCTGTGCTGATAGCTCAGAGCCTGGAACCTACTTCAGATTCTGTGTTTCCTCTCTCTCTGCCCCTCCCCTGCTCTCTCTCTCTCTCTCTCTCTCAAACATAAATAAAACATTAAAAAATAATAAAAAAATAACATGTATATAAAATGAAAATGACCTAGAACAGCCATAGACTTACTATAAAACTTCAGTAATTGAGACCATATAGTATTGGCATAAGAACAGCACACAGATCAGTGAAACAATAAACAGAACAGAGAGTCCAGAAATAACAGATCAACAAAAATATGGCCAATTAATTTCTTCATAATAGTGGCAAGAAAAATCAATGGGGAGTGCTGGAAAGCCCTTCTGAAAGATGATGCTGGAAGAAACATATAGCAATATGGAAAAAAGAGATAAACTCTGACCCCATCTCACATCATACAAAAAAGTAATTCTAAATGAATTACAGACCTAAATCTAAGAGCTAAAATTCTAAAACTTTTAGAAAAAAACTGATGAAAATTGTCTTTGCAACTTTGAGGAAAGTATTCTTAGAGAGGACATAAACAGCACTAACTATACGGGGAATGAGATAAATTGGGCATCATCAAAATTGAAAACCGCTGTTCTACCAAAGACATCATTAAGAAAATGAATATGCACCCCACAGATCTGGAGAAAATATTTGTACTACACATAGCTGGCAAAAAGCTTATATCCAAATAGAGAAAGAGCTCTTGGGGTGCCTGTGTGGCTCAGTTGGTTAAGCATCTGATTTTTTATTTTGGCTCAGGTCATGATCTCACAGTTCATGAGTTCAAGCCCCACATCGGGTTCTCTGCTGTCAGTGCAAAGCTCACTTCTCTCTCTGCCCCTCTCCTGCTCGCTCTCTCTCTCTCTCTCTCTCAAGAATAAATAAACATTTAAAAAGAAAGAGCCCTTAAAATTTTTATTAAAAAACCATAAAAAATGTGCAAAAGATCCTAACAGCTACTTCACAAAAGTAAACAGAAGAATGGTCAATAACCACATGAGAAGGTGTTCAACATCATCAATCATGAGGCAAATACAAATTAAAACCCTGACAAAATGCTTAAAGGGCTAGTATCCAAAATGTAAAAAGAACCTATAAAACTCAACACCCAAAAAATAAATAATCCAATTAAAAATGGGCAGGGGGCACCTGGGTGGCTCAGTCAGTTGAGCATCCGACTTCAGCTCAGGTCATGATCTCACAGTTCATGGGTTCGAGCCCTGCATTGGGCTCTGTGCTGACAGCTCAGAGCCTGGAGCCTGCTTCGGATTCTGTGTGTCCCTCTCTCTCTGTCCCTCCCCCACTTGCGCTCTGCCTCTGTCTCTCAAAAATAAACAAACATTAAAAAAAAATTTTTTTTTAATGGGCAGAAGATACAACAGACATATCCCCAAAGAAGACACCCAGATGGCCAATAGACACATGAAAAGATGCTCAACACCACTCATCATCAGGGAAATACAAATCAAAACCACAATGAGATACCACCTTACACCTGTCAGAATCACTAAAATCAACAACACAAGAAATAACAGGTGTTGGTGAAGATGCAGAGAAAGGGGAACCCTCTCACACCACTGGTGGGAATGTAAACTGGGGCAGCCACTGTGGGAAACAGTATGGAGGTTCCTCAAAAAGCTAAAATCAGAACTACCTTACGACCCAGCAATCACACTACCCTCTGCCTCCAGGACCAGCCAACACTCTATTTTGAGCTTAGCTCCTTATTACCGATCAAACATGAGCTCCCAGATTCATCAGACTTATTCCACTGAGGTGAAGGCTGCTGTCAACCACCTGGACCACATGCACCTGCAGGACTCCTACACCTGCCTCTCTCTGGGCTTCTATTTGGCCCATGACAATGTGGCTCTGGAGGGCATGGGAGGGTGCTGAGTGCCTCTTGAAGATGCAAAACCAGTGCACTGGCTGCGCCCTCTCCAGGGCTTGCAGAAGCCATCCCAAGATGAGCGGGGGTAAAACCCTGGACACCATGGAAGCTGTCCTGGCTCTGGAGAAGAGCCTGAACCAGCCCCTTTTGGATCTGTATGCCCTGGGTTCTGCCCGCACAGACCCCCAGCTCCGTGACTTCCTAGAGAACTACTCCCTAGACAGGAGGTGAAAGTCATCAAGAAGATGGGCGACCCCCTGAAGCACCCCCGTGGGCTGGATGGCCCCAGGCGGGGCTGGGTGAGTATCTCTTCGAGAGGCTCACCCTCCAGCATGACTAGGAGCCTCAGGAGCCCAGCAGCATTTGAGGGGCCCCTCTGGCAGCCCCCTGGGGCCACGGCTGGTGCCTGATCCTCTCCCTGCAGTCACTAGGTAGCTTTTTAACAACCTAGAGCCTTCTCCCAAGCCATAGACCAAATGGAAACAATAAAGCTTTTTGCAACCAATAATAATAATAATAATAATAACAGCAGAATTGCATAGGATTTCACCAAGCACAGGAGAGAGAAATCATTTCATGTAGAAAGAGAACTTCTCCAGAAGTACAACTGAGGATGCATTAGTAATATGCAGAAACCAGCCTACTCCAGGCAGGATATTTAAGTTGTAATTAGAGGATGGAGCTTTTCTGTCACCAGATCTTGACTGAAACAGGAAAAATTTCTACTCAAGTCTGGCACTTCAGTGCATCAATAATGGAAGGACCTTGGATTCAGACTTTTTCAAGGGATTCACTGGAATGGCAGAGTTCACCTCTGCAAAAAGAACCACCCGCAGCTTCCCCCGCACACAGGAACGGCGAACCAGTGAGGTCTGATGCTCACCACTGACAAATGACGCTAGTAACCCTCAGTGAGAAGCATGGCTCCAGCCACAGGCTCTGGGTGGGCCTGGGTCGTACTGGTGACGGTACCATCTGCTCCGAGAGGTTCGGTTCTCACCTCAGCTTTTATGCATTCATTTGTAATAAGCCCAGAAAGTCCAAGTTGGCAAGCTCTTTCCTGGCTCTTTAGAGTCTACTGCTTTGATAAAAGAAACCAAATACCATTTTTTCTTGTTTTGCAATTATGTATGTACATATAAATCTTCCTTCCGTCTTTCTTTAAACATGAAATTTCAAGGGGCGCCTGGGTGGCTCAGTGGGTTAAGCACAGGACTTTTTGGCTCAAGGTCATGATCTCGTGGCTCATGAGTTTGAGCCCCTCATCGGGCTCTGTGCTGGCAGCTCAGAGCCTGGAGCCTGCTCTGGATTCTGTGTCTCCCTTTCTCTCTACCCCTACCCCACTTGCCCTCTCTCTTTCTCTCTCTCTCTCTCTCTCAAAAATACATAAACATTAAAAAAAATCAAAAAAAATTTCAAAACTGTAAATTGAATCTAGAATCACTAATCTTGGACCCTCTTCAGTTATGTAGAGTTACACTGTTTCTTAACGTGGTTTTCTTCTCTTTAATAGTCTAGGTTCCTCATTGGCTGAGTCAAAGAGCTCCTTACTGTATTGACTTTTGTTTCTAAAACATTTGGGGTGCGTGGGTGGCTCACTCGGCTCAGGTCATGATCTCACAGTCTGAGAGTTCGAGCCCCATGTCGGGCTCTGTGCTGACAGCTCAGAGCCTGGAGTCTGCTTCCGATTCTGTGTCTCCCTCTCTCTCTGCCCCTCCCCTGCTTGCACACTGCCTCTGCCTCTCTCTCTCTGCCTCTCTCTCTCTCTCTCTCTTTCTCTGTCAAAAATAAAAACATAAAGAAGATTTTTTAAAAATCCCATACTGCCACTGCACGGCAATGCCTCAGTTCACCGTCACCCTTTGCTTAGAACCCACATCTGCTTTACAGAACTTTTTCACGGTCTTTTTAACCGTCGGAATCTCAAAATCTTCCAGAAACTGCCTACTGCTGACCTACTGCCATGTACAACAGTGCTTCTCAAACTGTGATGCGCCCTTGAGTCCCCTATAAACATGGTAACTGCGGACCCTGATGCATTACGTTGGAAGGGAAGCTCTTTGGCTCTAGAGCCCACGGGATGCTCTTTGGCTCTAGAGCCCACGGGATGCTCTTTGGCTCTAGAGCCCACGGGATGCTCATGCCCCCACTTTGTGCACCACACACTGCCCAGCACGCCGAACAAGGGCTCTTGCTCACCCAACTTTGGTTTTTCTCCACATACATACCCTTGGGGCAGGGCAGACTCTTCAGAAACAGTTTATTTCCTTGAACTTGACTAAGAGATTCCTCAGGCTAAAATGATCTAAGTTACATTCCTAATTTGCACTGGTAACCTTGCATGCTTAACCCTTCTTGGCACCTTCCTTATCCTTTGGATTCTGTCACCTTCATGTTCTTAGCTCGGTGTGCTTGCACACAGCAACTTTTTCTGTAGTAGACCTTCCAGATCCACACTCATTAATCTTTGCAGGTCTTGTTTAAAATTTAAATCTGGGGCACCTGGGTGGCTCAGTCGGTTGAGTGTCCGACTTCGGCTCAGGTCATGATCTCACAGTCTGTGAGTTCAAGCCCCGCATCGGGCTCTGTGCTGATGGCTCAGAGCCTGAAGCCTGCTTCCGATTCTGTGTCTCCCTCTCTCTCTGCCCCTTCCCTGCTCATGCTCTGTCTCTCTCTGCCTCAAAAATAAATAAAAACATTAAAAAAAAATTTTAAATTTAAATCTTTCCTCTCTGAGTTGTTAATCATGATTCCAGATGAGAAAATTAAAATACCCTCCTTTCTTCCATATTAGATAAATACGGATATATAGAAATAGGGGTGTGTGTGTGTATATACACATACATACACATATACATATGCATATATACATGTTTACGTACTGACCTACTTAAGGAAAATGAAAGTCCAAATACTGTCAAGGTTTGAGAAGGCAAACACATTGCCCAGCTCCACGGGGCTAGAAACCAAATCCATAAAATAGGTAGAAAAATAAAAAGGTAGTAATCCTGTATTACATCTAAATACTTCAGATATTTAAACCATTCTGTGAACTGGGCTCTGTTCCACATAGAAAATTTCAAGACAGCTCATTGTTCCTACTGCTCTCCACTTCCCAGTCTCACCTGCCAGTCTAACCTAATCCTTATTCCTCCCCCTGAAACTCTGCCCTTGGGGCTTTATATGTCTCCTTCCTAGGTACACGTTCTCCCATTTGAAAATTTACTTCGGGCCATCCTTCGCTGGTCTGATGTTAATTGGACTCTGTTTCCATGAAACTGTTGGAGTAAATTTCCATGCAGGTTCTTAAAATCTGGCTCATTTATATCTTCCCTTTCCACCTCCACTCATATTGATCTGCAATTACCAAAACTTTATGGACTCTGGAGTCTGAGAACCCTAGATATTTATCACAGGCTTGAAATGTACAATCCATATCTTCACTGGTCATTACCATTCTTATCTGTGTAAGCCACACATCAAGCTTAACAAGTGCATTTATTTCTTACTATCTCATAGTCTATTGATTTTCAATACAATAGCTGCTTATGAGAATATCTAATGGCAAGGTATAGAGCCAAGAATTCTAGAAGTACCCCCACCCTCCTCTGATGCTTTCTCTTTCTCACCCAGCCATCAGTAGTATGGTATTGCTAGAGTATTACATACTATAGTAATCCCATCTAGCAGATGCATTTACAGAGCAGCATAGAGCAGGTTTCTTCTTATAGGGCATTACCCCCATCCACAAGGCTCCACCCTTGTGACCTAATCACCCAAAGGCCCCCACCTCCTAACACTATCACATCGAGGGGTTGGATTTCCACATATAAGTTTTGGGAGGTATGCAAACACTGGTTTCAGCCCATAACACTACGTTTTTGTTTTTGTTTTTTTTTCAATTTTTTAAGTTTATCTATTTATTTTTGAGAGATTCAGAGTGGGGGAGGGGCAGAGAGAGAGAGAGAGAGAGAGAGAGAGAGAAAGAACATCAAGCAGGCTCCACAATGACAATGCCCTACTATGCAGGGCTTGAACTCACAAACTGAGATCATGACCTGAGCCAAAACCAGGAGTCAGATGCTTAACTGACTGAACCACCAGAATGCCCCATAATGCTATGTTTTAAAACATGACAAAAGAAAAAAATAAAAAAAAAACAAGAAACAAACCTTATCTATATAAATTTCTCACTCAAGCTAACTAAAAAAGAAGTTAGAAATACCATCTGGCTGGCTCAGTCCACAGAGCAACCAACTTATGATCTCCAAGTCATGAGTTTGAGCCCCATGCTGGAGGCAGAGATTACTTTAAAAAAAGAAAAAAGAAAAATACTTCAATGCTTACTATCTTAGAATACCCCACTATTATCTTTAGGATTTGAACAAGTTAGCAATTTTCCTACATCATATTCAGAATGTCTTGCTTGGCCAATCACTATTACTGTTGTATAAATCTTGACCCTGGTCACAGTGCATGCTCTAGGTAAAATGACAGGGAAGCGGTGCCTGGGTGGCTCAGTAGGTTAGGCATCTGGCCCTTGACTTTGGCTCAGGTCATGATCTCATGGCTCATGGGATCGAGCCCCACATCAGGTTCTGCACTAACAGCACAGTGCAGAGCCTGCTCGGGATTCTCTCTCTCCTCTTCTCTCTGCCCCTCCCCCCATGCTCGCTTGCTCTGCTCTCTGTCTCAGAATGAATAAATAAATGAACTTTAAAAAAAAAGAAGAAATGATAGGGAAGAGCAGGCTGCAAAGCTGGCTGGGGAGAAGGTAGGAAACCCCACATGGAGGAAAGGGCGGGCCACACCCTCTTCCTGAAATTCAAATCCAAGGTTTCAAGTGCAGCAAACCCTAGTTCCATCCAAGCATCAAGGAGCAACGGTCAGAGTCGAAGGAGGAGAAGGGTGAGCACAGGGTCATGCTTCTGGGCAGAGTCAATTCTGAGGGTCAGAGGAAATTTTCAGGTCATGGGATGGGCAGGTCCAGAATGAACTTTCAGCAGGGAGGACTGGAAGAGTCTGGTAAGAGGAATCAGATGCCCCTCTTCACCGCCAGGGCCTGAGGCTGCCACAGGCCACGTGGGCTGCATGAAGACAGGACAGGCCTGTCTGAGGCACAGGAAACTGCCAGGATGGGCCACAGGGAGCCCAGAGTTTGCTGCTCACCCACACGTTCCCTCTGGCACCTCCAGCACAGGACAGGAACACACAGTTCATTATCATCCCCCAGGGCAGGGAGAGAGCTCCCCGCTCCAGTGCAAGGCAGGGAATCCTGTCCATGGGACCAGCCCCAGGAGGCAGGCTCCAGCAGGGAGGGACTCATAATGCTAAGTCCCGTAACCAGTACCCCCCAGGGCCACCTCCTTGTGTTCCTGACTGCACAATTCTCCTCTGGGGGTTAAGCTCTGCCCTAAGGAACGTAAGCAGTGAGTTATTCTAACTTAATATGTGGTCTTTAGGGGTGAGCCCAGGTATCTCAGAAAACCACTTTTTATCTTTCCTCCTACCTAATTAAAAACAATTTTTTTTAATGTTTATATATTTTTGAGAGAGACAGACAGAGTGTGAGAGGTGTGGGGGGGGGGGGGGCGGTAGGTGCAGTGCAGAGAGGGAGACACAGAATCTGAACCAGGCTCCAGGCTCCGAGCTGTCAGCACAGAGTCCAACGCCGGGCTTGAACTCACGGACCATGAGATCATGACCTGAGACAAAGTCGGACGCTCAACCAACTGAGCCACCCAGGCGCCCCTCTCCTACCTAATTATTACATCTGCCCTTGCACCAGGCCCCCTCCTGCTTCTCCCTCAGGGTTGTAAGGTAAGGTGTCCCTCCTGACTTCTTCCCCAGCTTTAACTCTGGGCAAAGACACTCTTACACCATTTTCACAGATTATGCAGGATGCCACTCCTGGCCCGTGTCCTGCTCTGTGCACCAGGCACACCTGGGTGGGTGGCAGGTTCGATGCTCCCCACACCCACGAGAGCTGCCTGCTCCACGCACACCTGCAGCAGCCCTTTCTGCACTCAGGTCACAGGCTTTCAGAGGATGGCTCACCCCCAGCCTTCCTGGACACGGTTTTCCCATCACCTCTGCCGCCACCCCCCACCCCCACCAATGCCCACAGTAGGTCCCAATCACAGGGATCAGGTCTCCCACCAGAGATCACGCTGCAAGCCGGCAGGTCAGGCTCGGCACCAGGCTTTACGTAACAGAAACGCCTGTGATTTGGAGCTGTCTGGTACGTGCTGCCTCAACCCCCAGCCAAGGTTTATTTCCAAAATGACTATAAACCGTCTCAAACTCATTCTGGACTCTCTCATCCATGGATCTCAATAACTGAAAAAGAACATCACCTCATCATCACTGATTATTTCTTTATGGGGGTTCTCATGTAATGGTCTCAATATGTCTCCTAGTCTCTATTTTTCTTTCTGCAAACCTTCCTTTCATCAGGCTACTTGAAAACCAGCTACCACCACCATAAATCTACCTACCAGGTTTTTTGTGGTGGTTGTTGTTTTGTTTTTGCCTTTATGGGTAAGCAAATCCAAGCTGCCCTTCCTTGCCCTTCTTACTTTTATTCTCTCAATCTCTCCTCTCTTCTCCTATTAACTCCTGAGCTGTGTTTTACCTCATACCCCTGCCAAGCTGGAAGGGAGATGACTATCCCGTGATGAAGCGTCCCTCCTGTGGTCCCCACTCCACCCAGTCCCTTGCCACACTGTGGCTCCCTGGTTGCCACAAGCATTCCTGCCCAGTAGCAGCAGTTTCTCTCCCCGAATCACACCCTCCGTTGTGCCCTCTTGAAAGCGGGAGGCTGGACTGTCATCCAAGTGACCACTTTCCTAAGACACAGCAGGAAATAGTGCTGTTTTTCCATCTTATTTATGAAATGCCTATGTGCACAAGCCAAGTCATTTAACCAGCTCAGACAGACAGTTCTGCCTCTGCTGAAACCTGAGACTTAGCAGAAAATGGGCTTTTGTCTCCAAACCTCTTTCTTTTCTAATTTCCAAACCAGACTCCCTACTCCAGTCCCTGGCTGTGAACCCAGCAGGTGCTCCATAAATGCTTGTTCCCTGGCATTCAGCATCCACAGACCCCTGGGGAGGCCTTCACCACAGGAACACCACTTCCGCTAGCAGGGGGTCCATTGATTTCTCTTTCCAGGCACAGAAAAAGGAAACTTTTAGAAGAACCAGGTTCCTAACAAGTTCATGAATGAAAACAGCAGTGAAGATATAAACTATAAGATTCTAGAGAGGAACACAAGCAAAAACACAGCAATCCTTCTAAAATTAGAAGGGAAAAAAATAGGGGCGCCGGGGTGGCTCAGTTGGTTGGGTGTCCGACTTCCGCTCAGGTCATGACCTCGTGATTGGTGAGTTCAAGCCCCACATCAGGCTCTGTGCTGACAGCTCAGAGCCTGGAGCCTGCTTTGGATTCTGTGTCTCCCTCTCTCTCTGCCCCTCCCTGGCTCACACTCTCTCTCCCTCAAAAAATAAACAATAAACACTTAAAAAAAAATTTTTTTAAAGAAGGGAAAAATAAAATAAAGAAGGGAAATAATATTTTCAATACTACTGAGATGTTATTTCCATTTTAGCATGTCTTTAACATAATTTTGTTACAGACATATTAGTTCAAGGAAAATGACTGAATAAGTGAGTAACGAAGAAATATAGGGGGGAAATGAGGCTGTTAACAGGGAGAGAAGGGGCCTGGGAGACAGGCTGTGATTAGCTTGATTTCCAATGTCTGACAATCACTGGTTTCACATGAAATACAACCTCACCAGGGGTTAAGACTTGTGACATAAAGAACACTGATTCCTTTTTCTTTTTTTCTTTAGAGAGAGAGAGAGAGAGAGAGAGAGAGCAAGAGCAGGGGAGAGGAGCAGAGGGAGGGAGGAGAATCTTAAGCAGCCTCCACGCTCAGAGCAGAGCCCAACCTGGGGCTCAATCCCGCAACCCTGGCATCATGACCTGAGCCAAAATCAAGAGTTGGATGCTCAACCAACTGAGCCACCCAGGCGCCCCAAGAACACTGATTTCAGTCAACAATGTTTCAATTATTTCTTCAAGGGTTAGAAACCACCAAAGTACCGCACATGTCTTTTATCATCAGGTCCCTGTGGTAACTTAATGTGCTCTTTTAAACTGTAGATGACATATTAACAGGAGGTCCCAGCCTTCGTGTCTTATGCTTAATTATATAATCTTAATACGCCCATGACTTTGTGGTATCACATTGGTGTAATGCAGATTGAAGAAGAAATCACCAGCACTTACATTCAAATTTCCATTTTGTTCTTTCAATTACCGCCAAAGGGCAACAATTCTGTTTCATGCCTCCGTTGTACAGCCAGAGACACTTCGCAGACCACAATTATATCTCGAAACACAACATTACGCTCCAACCAGATAATTTTTGCAATGGGCAAAAAAACCCCAGAAACCCCAAATAAGCTGCATCCTCCTTTAAATTGCATAAGGGAGATAAAACCAGGAGGTGGGGGGGGAAAGTCTTGCTTGAATTTTTGCTCTTAGATGGAAGGCACCTTGAAGAAAATACTACGCAGTACAATTACTCTTGAAAAAGTTCAAATTCAGCAGGCACAGGCTGACACCGCTTTCAATAATTTTGTTCCCATGGAGGTTTTTCGCTATTTAATGTCATATAAGGTAAGGATTTAATAGCTTCCACCTCAGCCTTATCAACCATTACTTGATTACGTTCTGACTGGCAGTTTTTAAAGAAGCATTTCTGGATATATTCGCCTTCCTTCACTTCATCAGACTTTAAGAGTTCGTTCCTGTAAGGAGACTAAGTCAAACGGCAGCTGAAAATTCACCAACACTGTCGTTTACAATTCCCTTTCATTTTGTCCCTATACACACAACATACACATCCATATAATTCATAAAAGTGGTATTTTTAGCACACCTACAGAATCACAGAATGCCACAACTGGCTTCAAAAGACTGTAGCACAGGGGCGCCTGGGTGGCTCAGTCGGTTGAGCGTCCGACTTCGGCTCAGGTCATGATCTCGCGGTCGGAGAGTTTGAGCCCCGCATCGGGCTCTGGGCTGATGGCTCAGAGCCTGGAGCCTGCTTCCGATTCTGTGTCTCCCTCTCTCTCTGCCCCTCCCCCGTTCATGCTCTGTCTCTGTCTCAAAAATAAATAAACGTTAAAAAAAATTTTAAACAAAAAAAAAGACTGTAGCACAGGGGCGCCTGAGTGGCTCAGTGGGTTGGACGTCCAGGTTCATTCAGCTCTGGTCGTGATCTCATGGTTCACGAGTTCGAGCCCTGCGTCGGGCTCTGTGCTGACAGCTTGCAGCCTGGAGCCTGCTTCGGATTCTCCCTCTCTCTCTCTGCCCCTCCCCTGCTCACGGTGAGTGTGTGTGTATGTCTCTCTCTCAAAAATAAATAAACATTTTTTTAAAACAAGACTGTAGCACAGATTTCTACGTATCTTCGTGTCTGCTTTCCCAGAGAGCCCCCCAGCATTAGCTGGCCACGTAGCTGCCCAGAGCAAGGATGCCCCTTCAGCTGGGCGTGGAGTGTGACAAAGTTTCAGACAAAGAGATCGGTGGAAATGCGATGCTGTGGCTCCAGGTTATGTTTTCACAGGGGAGGGGGGATCTCCCCCACCCAAACTCCATCCCCCAGCTGGGAAAGCGGGTGTGAACATGGGTGCTCCCCCGTAGACTCTGAGAAGGAGGGTCACCCAGGAGGGAAGGCGGAGCAGAGAGCTGGCAGGGGACCAGGCACAGGAGCTGCCTCCGACCGGACCCCTGTGCTCCACCTTCTTCACCACCACACGGGAACTCTGTCACACGCCGCAGAAATCATCCCTGATGCACAAAGATGGCACAAATAAGGAAACGGGGCTGGGACTGAAACCCAGAGTTCTTTCGGGTCCACAGGAGATCTTAACAAATGTTGTCTCCCTATTTTAAAAACTATGAATAATATATTAATAGTTTACTGGAGGCCAGCTGGACCACATTCTTCTCTTGGGTTTTTTTGCTCCTAAAGGAGAAAATGACCTCTAGATGCAAATCACTTCCTGAAAAAGACCTTACCTTCCTCCAAATTTCCTTTATTTCTGGGCCACAGCCTTTAAGGGTGGGGTGCAATAAAATGAAGACTCGCTCGCATTTATTTTTTTTTAAGATTTTTTTTTAATATGAAATTTATTGTCAAATTGGTTTCCATACAACACCCAGTGCTCATCCCAAAAGGTGCCCTCTTCAATACCCATCACCCACCCTCTCCTCCCTCCCATCCCCCATCAACCCTCAGTTTGTTCTCAGTTTCTCAGGATCCACATAAGAGTGAAAACATATATACACAATGGAATACCACTTGGCAACGAGAAAGAAGGAAGTATGGCCTTTTGTAGCAACATGGATGGAACTGGAGAGTGTGATGCTAAGTGAAATAAGTCACCTGTGTTTAAATCTCAGTTCCGCACAGTCTAGCTACTTAGCTTCTCTAGGCCTCTGCATCCTGGTCTTGAAGAAGGGCTCCATTCCTCCCTGACACCCTTGCTGCAGGAATTAACTGGAATAACATATATGAGGGCCCCAGCACTGCACCCCCATGTAGGAAGTACTCAACAAACAGACCTCTTTGTTTTCTTTCACATCTTTATGCATCTATTTATTCATATGAGAGCTACTTAGAAAGTACCCACCTACCATGTGCCAGGCACTATACGAGGGACTGGGGCAGAGAGAAGGCAATTCATGGAGGACGCCCGCCCTCATGAGGCTTACCTGTTAGATAGCAAAGAAATACAACCAGGGCGGAGCTGTGAGAGGCTAACAGCATAGACACCACCTTTGCCCTCCCCCTCCCCAATCTTGTTCAGGCTCACTCAATAATAACCCCCCTTGGGGCTCAGGTTCCGGCTCCATGCTGGCTGACACATGACCTGACCAGAATGCAGGAAGACTCGTTCTGATAGTCCACACAGTGACCCACAGATGACCCCGCTTTTGATAACTAGTAGCAAGGACAGGCACACAGGTGGCCCCACTTTATGCAAATTCCTGTGACCTCGCCACGATGCCCCTTACTCTATACAAAACTGTGGATTAAGGTCCGGACTGGGCAGAGAATAGCTGTGACAGCACGGGTCACCCATGCACCCAATCGCCCCCATCACTAAGTCACCCCAAATAAAACTGTGTATCTGTATGGAGCAGCTTGCATTGTTCTTTGGTCTCAAAGTGCCTTCTTCATTTGGAGAATACTTCACTGTCCCTCCTCCACCTTCTACCATTAACAACAGGGAAAGCAGTTTGCAAGAACAGGTTTCTTAATTTTCTTAATTTCGTTTTATGAGGCAATGCATGATGACTGTAGGGCATTTAGGGAAAACACACAAGCAAAAGTCGAGAATAAAAATTATTCAAATTCCCACAACTCAGAAATTACCAGTGTTAACGCTTTAGAGTGTATCTTCCCCATGTTTTATTCCGCGTGCTACGCAGTCCGCTATTATAAACATACAGGTTATACAAAATATACCGGAAATGGGTTTTTTAACTTCTGATGTGAACGTTTCCCTGAAAACATTTACATGACATTAACCATTTCAATTGCCGTTTGGAATCCCCTTGCCTGGATGTACCAGATTTCCTTCAACAGTCTCTACTCAGGATGTTTCAGTTTCTTTCCAACAGCTTTGCTGAGATGTTATTGAGACACAAAGAACTACAGACATTTAATATGTACAACCTGATGAGTTTGGACATCTGTAAACACTCAAGACCACTTCCCTGCAATCAAGGCGACAGACCCAGAACACCCCCCCTCCCCCCAGTTTCCTTGGGGCCCCTTTGTTTTCATTTTCTGTTTTTCTATTAAAATGAACACTGTTGAAACGACAACTTCTTAGGAGAGTTTTTTCCTGATGTCTCTAATTAAAATAGTTCCTGTTTGGGGTGCCTGGGTGGCTCAGTTGGTTAAGCGTCTAATTCTTTTTTTTTTTTTTTTTCAAAATTTTTTTTAACGTTTTATTTATTTTTGAGACAGGGAGAGACAGAGCATGAACGGGGGAGGGTCAGAGAGAGAGGGAGACACAGAATCTGAAACAGGCTCCAGGTTCCCAGCAGTAAGCACAGAGCCCGATGCGGGGCTCGAACTCACGGACAGTGAGATCATGACCTGAGCTGAAGTCGGATGCTTAACCGACTGAGCCACCCAGGCGCCCCAAGCATCTAATTCTTGATTTCGGCTCAAGCCATGATCTCAGGATTTGTGAGTTCAAACCCCTCATCAGGCTCTATGCTGACAGAACAGAGCCTGTTTGGGATTCTCACTCTCCCTCTCTCTTTGTATCTCCCCCACACACCTCTCTCTAAATAGATACATAAGCTTAAAAAAATAGCTCCCACTCCCAAAAACTGCTCCCTGCTTTTTCGTTTGCACTCGTAATTTTAAAGTACTCTATAGGCGGCAGGGTTTATCACCTACTCCCCCATCAGAATCGAAGGTCAACACAACCACTGACTTTGCTGTTTTCACCAGAGTACCTCCAAGGTCAAGAACACTGCCTGGCATAGACCAGATGCCTGTGATACCATGATTTATAAGAAATATATATATGAGCTCTAAAGCCCTTGGAATTTCCTGTGACAAGAGCAATAAGGTGTCTGTTGTTAGGTTAATGGCATGACTTCTGGAAAACACCTGAGGATAGGGACTATTGCCTGGATAGTCAATCAAGTGATAAGAGGTTTGGAACTTTCAGCAGCACCCCCTGACCCCCGGGGTGGGGAGAGGCGCTGGAGGTTGAATCAATCATCAACAGCCAATGACTCAATCAACTGTGCATATATAATGGAATCTCCATAAAAAAAACAAAGGACAGGGTCTAGACCACTGCTGGGCTTGTGAACACAGGGAGGTGTGGGGAACGTGGCCTGTTCACAGAGCATGGGAACTCTGTGCCTTTGCCCAGATCTCATCCTCTGCACCTCTTGCATCTGGCTGTTGCTGAGTTATATCCTTTCACAATACACCTGTGATCTAGCAAGTAAAACGTCTCTGAGTTCTGTGAGCCACTCTAGCAAATTAATCAAACCCCAGAAGGGTGGGAACCCCTGGCTTAGAACCAGTCGGTCAGAAGGAAAGGAACCATGCTGGACTTGGGATGGGCGTCGGAAGTGGAGGCAGTCTTGTGAGGCTCAGTCCTTAACCAGTAGGGTTTGGCACAATCTCCAGGTAGATGGTCAGAAGTGAGTTCAACTGTAGGTGTCAGCTGGGGTCAGAGAACGGCTTGGTGTGGGAAAGAACCCGCACATCAACACTGCCGTCAGAACCATGATGCCCAGAGTTGTTGACTAGGGCGCCTGGGTGGCTCAGTCAGTGGAGCATCTGACTCTTGATTTCAGCTCAGGTCATGATCTCATGGTCATGAGATGGAGTCCTACATCGGGCTCCCCACTGGGCTTATATAAGGCCTGCTTGAGATTCTCTCTCCCTCTGCCTCTCCCCCACACTCACTCTCTCTCTCACTCTCTCACTCAAAAAAATAAATAATTGTTATCTAGTGAAAGTATGAATACTGTGATGTACATCCTCAAAGAAAATGTTTATGTATATATATAACCACTTCCTTAAAATGAATGTATTAAAGAAAATCCTGGGTGATGGTATTAGCAGCATTAATTCTTGATGTATGTTGCCAAATGATTAGACAAAATGGTTTTTACACCATACTCTCCCCAAAGAGTTAAAAGTGTTACTATGCTTTTGATTTGTATCTATTTGACTGTTATTGAAATGAGCCATTTTCGTGTGATTCTGGTGCAGTAACATCTGAGCAGAGATAATGAAGAGGAAACTTTGGGCATATCTGCTTCTTTTCTCAGGCTCTAATATGTTCCTTGTAGGTTCCACAGAGAAACAAAAATTAGCAGAAAGAACTGTAGCAAGGGACTCAACCAAGTCGACTTGCTGTTATAAAGATTTGGGAAGCAAAATCTAATTACCAAGGGTTATGTTCATAATGTACCTGAGCCTTTATCTAGCTTACCTATGTCCTTATAGTCCTATGTATCTATATATATCCATATCTATATAACCACACAGTTAGATCGGCCCTTCTCTTTCTGCCACTTTTCTCTCTCTCTCTCTCTCTCTCTCTTTTTCTTTTTTCTTTTTTTGTCTTTTAAGATCTTCACCTTTTCTTACTTTATATTCTGGCCTGTTTTGTTTGTTTTGTTTTGTGTTTTGCTCATTTGTTTTAGTGTCACGTGGTTGTCACTAAGATGGACCACACAGGGGTGACCAATGGAGGTCTATGGCCTCGTTTTGAGGAAATGCTCCCGTTACCTAAAACTGAAAGAAACCACCCCAACACTCCACAGCATAAAGCCGCAGCCCTTTCATGATGCTCGTGGATTCTGTGGATCAGGAATCCAATCAGGGCACAGCAGGTGAGGTTTGGCTCTAAGTATATGTGAGGCCTCAACTTGGGAAGAACTGAATGGCTAAAGATGAGGACCTTCTAGAGGGCTTTTCACTCACGTGTCCGGAACCTTGGCTGGGACAGTCAACCACAGCTCCTACATGTGGCTTGGGCTTCCTTACAGCATGGTGGTGTTAAAGCAGTCATACTTCTTAGACTGGGGCTCTGAGTTTCAAGAATAATGTTCTAGAAGTTGTAGACCTTTGATGACCAGGTCTTGGAAGTCACCTGGTGTAACTTTTCCATGGTAGGTTGGTCAAAGCAATCATAAGCCTAGTCTGGTTCAAGAGACAAAGACAAAGAATTTGTGGTCATATTTAAAAACCACCATATTAAGGTCACCTGGGTGGCTCAGTTGGTTAAGCCTTCAACTCTTGATTTTGGCTCAGGTCACAATGAGTTCAGCCCCACATCAGAATCTGTGCTAACAGTGTGGAGCCTGCTTGGGATTCTCTTCTCCCTCTCTCTCCATCCCTCCCCTGCTCATGCTGTCTCTCTCTCTCTCTCCCTTCCCCTCTTCCTCTCTCACACAAAATAAATAATTTTTTTTTTTTTTTAAAGAAAGATGCAACAGGGCTGTCTGGATAGCTCAGTTGGTTGAGCATCTGACTTCAGTTCAGGTCATGATCTCACTGCTCATGAGTTCGAGCCCTGCCATCGGGCTCTGGGCTGACAGCTTGGAGCCTGGAGCCTGCTTCAGATTCTGTGTCTCCCTCTCTCTCTGCCCCTCCCCTGCTCTCTCTCTCTCAAAAATAAACATTAAAAAAATTTTTTTGATAAAAAAAGCTAAAGAAAGATGCAACATAAATTCACAAACACAAGAAAGCTGTGAGGGTTGGTGCTGTCAGAGACAAAGGCCCCACAGCAGGCTTTGCCATGTACGTGGGTCTGGGGTCTAACTCTTGGTGAACAGGTCCAGAGAGGAAGGGAGAAAAGAATGAGCAAAGGTGTAGAGCCCAGGAGGCTGCGACAGCGTGGACTGAGGGAGCACACTGGGATGTGGTAGGTGACAAGGAGGGTTGGAAAGAGGTCGACCATGAAGAAGAAGGATAGTCCACCAGCTGGGATCCATTTAGGAAGGGGTCATTGTGGAATCTCCAGCTGGCAAGCTGTGTTCAGTATCACTAATGTCAGGGCTTTGCAGGATCGAAAGGAGAGATGGAAGGTCAGGGGCAATGAGTGGGAGCCTATCCACATACCACCTGTAGGATTAATGTTTTTAAGTCAGCTAACTTTTTTAACCGAAGTACATTTACGTAAAAAGGAGAAGTTTTGTAGTATTCATGTATGTATGTGTGTATGTGTGTGTGTGTGTGTGTTTGTGTGTGTGTCCCTGCCTTTCTATAGGGGAGATTTAGTGGTAAACCGTTAAGACTCTCCAGCACCCCCTTCACTATGGCAGCAGAATTACAAGAGACCTGAAGATATCACTCACTTAGCACCATAGCGGGTCTGTACCTCTAAAATTCTCACTCAACTGCCAGCTCTCTAAGAAATCTCAAACCAACCAATGAGCACCGGACAAAGCAGCTGGACTGATTATGTCTGAAAGTACAATGCACGGCTCTCTGTACCCTTGCGGAAATAGTAATGACAATAATTATTATAAACCCGACTACCATCCACATGACCCTTTTCCTCTTCCCTCTTTGGCTTTGCCATATTTGTAGTTCTGTCTACTCTAAGGCAGACATTAGCCTCTCGCATTGATATAAACACTGTAAATTCTTAATCATCCAGGTTAATAAAGAAAAGGAGTTAGATCCAAACCCATTTGCATTTGTCTTGGGACTGAGTACCTCTGATTAGAATTCATAAATAGTAAAGACTAAAAAATAAAGCAAGGGAAATCCTACTTCTTTTGAGCTTCTGAATGCAGAAAATAGCTAAGACATCAAAGAGATTTACTTTCCTAATTCCTCTCTATTCAATCCACAATTAAGATATATTAACCTTGGGAGCACCTGGGGAGCTCAGCCGGTTAAGCATTGGACTTTGGCTCAGGTCATGATCTCACAGTTTGTGGGGTCAAGCCCCACGTTGAGCTCACTGCTGTTAGCACAGAGCCCACTTCAGATCCTCGGTACCCCTCTCTCTCTCTCTGCCCCTCCCGCATTTGCGTGCCCTCCCTCACTCAAAAATAAACATTTTTTAAAAACGGTTGTTAACCTCATCTACCCTCATGATTTTAGCTACCACCTCATGATTCTTGAGTCTGTCTGCAACCCAGATGGACATCTGTATTTCAGAGATACATCAGATATCTCCATCTTCAGAAGAATGTCAAATTTAACATATCCAAAACATAATGTCAGCTTTCCCCTCAAGCTCTTGCTTGCTCCTGGGTTTACAGAGTCGGTGGTCACTGTCTAGGGAGTTACCCAAGAGAGAAACTTGTGAGGGATCCAGAACTAGTTTCTTGATAACTCCCCACAGGTAATCAGTAGCCAAGCACACATTGCCCCCTTTAAGGAATTCACGTATCACATGTTTTTTAATAGAGACCTGTTTATGAAGAATAGTAACGGAACAGAACGACATAATCAAATATCTATTCTGATTACAGTTACCAAGACTGTTAATTTTCAAATAATTAGAGTATAACAAAACACACAACACTGAGAAATATAAGGTAACCCTTCTTGCACTTCTTAATTATTTAAGTCTTGGGAAAATGTAAAGACCACCAAGTCAGTCATAGGCAACTGTGTTTGTGGGTGGGTGCACGCGCGTGTGCATGCGTATCTCCTAGTTGCTACAAGCATATTGAAGAGGGAGAAGAAGATACGGAAGATGTAGGATAAAGGACTGCGTGGCAGGTCTATCCGATAACCACTCCCACTTCTGCACCATCTTATTCAAAAGAGGCTCCCATATTGAGCGTAGAGGTGGAGAGCAGGCACGTGCTTGGGCTCATCCAGCCCCAGGACAGGAAGCATCCCATCTCCCCCACGAGCGAGTGGCTTAGGAATGGCCCCGCGGAACCCTCATGCCAGTGAGACATGTTGGTGCGTCTCACAGGGAAAGAGCTTTTGAGAAATGTTTCGTTGTCTTAAAAAGGGGCATACGGACAAGTGCTCTCTTCTGGTCTTTGAATACGGGGAAGATATGATGCCTGGAACCATGCCGATGCCATTTTCCAGCCTAAGACAGAAGCCAGAGGCTGGAGATACAGCCCAGAAAAGGAGAGAGAGCCCAGGGACCCTAATCGGATTACCGAGTGGCTGAATTCAGCTGTGGGAGGCACATTGTTTCAACCTGTTTATGTGTGATAATAAATTACTATTAAAGACATCCTGCGTGGGACTTCTCTTGAGGCTTGATTCATCCTAAATGACACAAACTAAATAAACAAGTGTTATCTAGTTTTATGTTTTGTTTTTTTAAAATATTACATGCCTTCCACTTCCTCTCCCATAAAAGACACCTGCAGGTGGTAATTTTATGTAGCCCTTTCAGATACAAGATAAACAGAAGTTAAATATACCAATGTGGGGAGGGGAGGAAGGTCCATCTGATTTAAAGAAAAAGCACATGCTTAGCGGCCTCTCGAAAGGCCACAATCCCTCCAGTCCTTAAAGTTCTCCAATAAGCAGCCAGCTGATTTGTCTTCAATTTATTTACTTAGGGGGCTTCTCTTAGTAAAAAAATGGGTCAATATGGGGGCGCCTGGGAGGCCCAGTCAGCTAGGCATTCGAATCTCGATTTCAGTTCAGGTCATGATCTCGGGTTCATGATATGGAGCCCAGGGTTGGGCTCAGCGCTGACAGTACAGAGCCCGCTTGGAATTCTCTCTCCTTCTGCCCCTCCCCTGCTCAAGCTCTATTTCTCTATTTATTTCTCTAAAGAAATAAATAAACAAACATTTCTTTTAAAAGGGGCGCCAAGTATGGGCGTTAACTAGTATCACTCAAGAGCATTTGAAACTCCAACACCATGAGAAGCTGAGCTCTGGGCTCTGCAACCCCTGGGGCCCAGTTGGGTTCATCATTCTGGAATACAGCAAGAAAGTCCTCCAATTCCCTCTCAAACCAGACAAAGTGAACCTGTCATCGCTGGGCAATTATCAGCATGGTGATCTGCTCACTGCCTCCGTCCATACAAGCACATCTTAGACCATAACATCTAAAAAAAAAAATCCTCAGTTCTCCCCCTCCCCCAACAAGTTTATAGCTTGAGTGTGGGGAATAAGCTCAGGAATTCCCTGAGCCTGCACTGATGGGTCAATAATGCAAAAAGAATTACAAAGCCATAGGATGCTCACACCCAAGTTTGGGTAAACAAGATTAGGTAAATAAGTATAGAGAGGGTGAGGCAAAGGCCCCAGAGTATAGAGAGGGCAGGGCTGAGGCCCCAGGATAGAGAGGGTGGGGCAAAGGCCCCAATACAAAGGCATATGAGGCAAATAAGTTTAGGTATTCAGGACAAAAAGGCCACCCAGTTTAGTACTATAGGAGAAAGCTGCTTTCACAGGAAGGAAGGACCAAATTAGGTAAACAGGTAAATAGGGCTATAGGCCGCTGCAGAGTGAAGCTGCCCAGAGCGGAGCTGATTAGCAAAAGAAAGGTGCCTTGTTGACCTGAGGTGGCACACTCTATCTGTATTATCCCCTAGGCTGGTAAGATAAACAGAAATGGTGCCTCATGTCTGCAGTTAGCATCCATCTGTCGGGCTCCAGGATTCTGGTTTATATTGACCCAAACCCCTAACACCATATATCTTCAAAACCCCCTTTCCCTCATGCCCATGAGTTAAGTTCACAGATTCATTGTCTCTTTGTGCACACCCATCATGTTTGTAAGCCTTCTGATCTTAATAAATACAGAGCAAGGACCCTTATTTGGGGTGCTTGTCTTTTCCCAGACATTAGCCATCTCTTGCATTTTAATCCTGATTCCACTCTCTTGCTGGACCAGAGAGAACTTTAGGCCCAGAGTCTAAGACATTTGAGTTTACTTTTTAGCATATGTTTATTGTTGGCCATGTTAGAAATTTTTTAAAAATGTTTATTTATTTGAGAACGAGAGAGAGAACACAAGTGGGGGAAAGGGGCAGAGAGCGCATGAGAGAATCCCAAACAGGTTCAGGCTCAGCACGGAGCCTGATATGGGGCTTGATCTCACAAGCACGAGATCATGACCTGAGCCGCTATCAAGAGTCGGATGCTCAACTGACGAAGCCACCCAGGCGTCCCTCCACTTTAGAAATTTTTATCTCTGAAAAGTCCATTTGAGTACTTGGGGAAAAGGTGTTTCCCCCCACAGGGTGAAACACGATTTTCCTTAGGTTTTAATTTTTCTTATGGACATCTTTTACAAACTAGTTTTTCTAATTTTGAATTTTAAAAATTGTCTTAAGAATCGTAACTCTGCTGAAATACAGAGTGACTTAATCCTTCTTATTCTGTCCTAAGAAGAACAGAACAATGGGGGGGGAATGGGTTTTTTTGCAACAAGGTTTAATCAGACACCAGGAAGGGCTTTCTGAATAAAGATGCATTTCCAGGGGCGCCTGGGTGGCTCAGTCGGTTAAGCGTCCGACTTCGGCTCAGGTCACGATCTCGCGGTCCGTGAGTTCGAGCCCCGCGTCGGGCTCTGTGCTGACAGCTCAGAGCCTGGAGCCTGTTTCAGATTCTGTGTCTCCCTCTCTCTCTGAACTTCCCCCATTCATGCTCTGTCTCTGTCTCAAAAATAAATAAACATTAAAAAAATAAATAAATAAAAATAAAATAAAATAAAATAAAATAAAATAAAAAAAAGATGCATTTCCAAGGGAGGCTACGAGGGGCACATTTTCTCCATACACTCATGGTTTTATTGCCTTCCACAGACATCACAGAGAGGCTCTGGAGCATCGTGTCTGTGGATCTTGTGGTTCTATCTGGTGCACCATGGAAAGGGAGACCTACCGTCTGAGCTGTGAATTGAGCACGGCATCATCAGATCTCGAGATGAAGGACAGGTGGGTGTGGGTGTTCGGTGACGGTTACAAAGCCCAGTCATCCCATCCACACCAACCAGTCTGCTGAGAGATCACTACCTTCCTCGCCCTTCTGTTACCAGCGCGTCTGAACAGAATGATGGCGTAATGAAAGCAGTGCCAACGCAGGTGTGGGAGTCAAAAATGAAAAGAGGCTTTAATAAAAAGCAGTAAGTGGAAAACAAATACATAGCACTTGTTTGAGACAATACAGAAGTTCCCGTTTTTTTTCTCAAGAGCTCATAAAAAATGCTGTTACCATTCATACAAAAATAGTAAATTTATGGAGCACGTCAGAATCACTCGCTAAATGACTAATACGGGCAAGCGTTTGCACATAGAATTTTAACTCTGGGAGGAACCGCTGGTGGTTCAACACTTTTCTTTGGCAAGTTAATAGTCCTCTCCTCCTCACTGTATACAGACCTTAAATCTATATCAGATGTTCTCCATTCTCTCTTTGGGAACCCCTGGGTGTGAGGACAACGTGACTGCGATATCTCTCACTTCACTGAGCCCTCCACCTTGTCACCCACGAAGATTTAACCTCAAGGAAGAAGATAACTTGGCAGACAGAGGCATGAGGGGCTCCAGGACCTTGCCCAGGCTGACCCTGTAGACCGAGTATGCACTCAGGAAGGACTAAGGGCTGACGCATGAGGACCAGCGAGCTTCCCAGGAAGGAATTCATCCTAAAAGAGAGAATAAGAAATGAAGACAGGCCCCAACCACTGGAGGAGAGGGGCAAATGTGAGAAAAGCACAGTCTCGGCTCTGCCTTAAAGCTCTAACCTCATCAAGTAATAGGGTCGTAGGAAGGAGCGGGGGGCAGTAGAATAGATTTGCCACAGAAAATCTGAAAGGTATTGGAAACATAAGGCAGCATTCCTTAGAAACAGTGCTCAGCATGGAGCACAATGTTGGGGGGAAGAGATTCTTCCATTTTTAACAGAGTGGCTTCAGTGCTCTGGCGCAATTCAGTTTCAAGGAGGAAGGTACCTCAGCTAAGGCAATGGAAGCAGCCTCAGTGCCAGCCCCAGCTTCGGCGTCTGGAAGTATCCCGGACGGCAGCAGAGAAGCGTCACAGTAGCAAGGGTGACCTCCGTGGGGGCCACTATCCTCAGCAGCTCAGAGGCGATGGGCACCATGCCAGGGGTGGGAAGTGAGCCCAGCAGTTTTGTGGGCAGTGGGAAGCAGTACCCCTGGGCAACGGCACCATTTTGCAGACCTAAGAGTCTCCCTCTGGAGGTCACCATCTCTCCCCAGCTGACGAAGAGCAATCCTTAACAAAGCTAATGTCTACAAAGTCTTTTGACCCTGATCCCAACACATCTTAAAACTCAAAACACTGTTTCTGGTCAAGAAAAGTCACAAGAAGAGCAGCCCTTTGGCATTTAGGGATTTAAAGTGCTTGGTCTACATTGTTTTACAAGCGACTGTGAAATTGAACTTAATGTAGTAATTTATAAACTTTGGAGACACAAATCTGAGTTGTGGGTGTTGTGTGCAAGTGAGTGAGGCGAGCTGGCCACCCAGGCCCCACATTGTACTGTGGCTTTGCTGGGGCCCTCAACTCTTCTCTGGAAGGTGCCACACGAGAAAGCCCCTCTGTGCTCAAATGAGTGTCCTTTCACCACAGAGACGGGTAGCAGGGAATAAGATGTGGAGTCATTCACACTGATGTCTGGACCATACAGAGAACGAGATGTTGACTCATCCATGCTGGTTGTCTAGACCACACTGATAACTACCCTGAGCTATAGGAATAAATGCTAATGCAATGATAAATCCATCCATCTAATATCCCACTCAGACCGGACAACTAATCTTGGAATTACTCAGATGGTAAGTCTCCTCCTATAAATAAGTCCTTTGCTAAGACAATACAATTCAAAACATAACTAGAAATCTACTCTGCTCATGCCAAACAGGAAGTATCTTTCTAGATTATTAGCACAACTACCTGCCAGTTTTATCCTAAAGCCAATTTATCTTCTTGTGTTTTCATGTGGAAACATGCAAGAGATTCAGAACAGATGCTAGGCTAGGTACTGGCCTTAATTTTTTTTTAAGATTTTTTTTTAAGTTTGTTTATTTTGAGAGAGAGAGAGACAAAGCATGAGCAAGGAAGGGGCAGAGAGAGAGAGGGAGAGAGAGAATCCCAAAAAGTTCCACACTGCCAGCACAGAGCTCAGCACAGGGCTCGATCTCACCACTGTGAGACCCTGACCTGACCCAAATTAAGAATCGAACACTTAACCAACTGAGCCACCAGGCTCCCAGACACTGGACTTATTCTGGTGGGAATTAAATTTAACGCATCGACATAAGGAGTCATTATTCTTTCCCCACGAGAGATACAAAACTTTCAGGTAATTTTATCAATAAAGAATTCTTAGAACTTATTTTTAATTGCTGAGCAGCACTTTTATTCAAATAGTTCATCACCAATAGCAGGTTTGCAAGCAAAAGAAATATATGTTTACTCTCACAAAACTTTTCTTAGGTATGCAAATGAAAATGAACAAGTGTGTCATTGAGAGCTGTGTCATAAGTATACACAGTTGTGTCAGAAACCCAGAGACTTTACAAGCTGCCACACTGGCAAGCTTTTCCCCACGCTCTGTGCCTTCCAGAAGCACATCCTCCTTTCTGCCACTTAAAGATAGGAAAGAGATTAGAGACTGAAGTGAATACTTTCTCCACCCACAGTAATTCATCTGTATCTACGAGCCTTTTTGCCGAATATCTTCTTTTTTTTTATATAAATTTTTTAATGTTTTTTTAAAATTTATTTATTTTTGAGACAGAGAGAGACAGAGCATAAGCAGGGGAGGGGCAGAGAGAGAGGGAGACACAGAATCCGAAGCAGGGTCCAGGCTCTGAGCTGTCAGCACAGAGCCCGACGTGGGGCTCGAACTCACAGACTGTGAGATCATGACCTGAGCGGAAGTCAGATGCTTACCAGACTGAGCCACCCAGGCACCCCACCGAATATCTTCTTTATAAACATTCACATTTTATCCAGGCACATCAAGCTTCTTTCCAAGATCTCAATAGCAATCCTGTGAGTTAGGTGACCCCTGAACAACACAGGCATTAGAAATACCAATCCCTGTGCTGTTGAAAATCCATATATACGGGGCACCTGGGCGGCTCAGTTGTTTAAGCATCTGACTCTTGGTTTCGGCTCTGGTCATGATGTTGCAGTTCATGAGCTCAAGCCCCATACTGTCTCAGCGCTGATGGCACAGAGCCTGCTTGGGATTCTCTCTCCCTTCCCGCCCCCCCCCCCCAATAAATAAATAAACTTAAAAAGGAAAAAAGAAAATCCACATATAATTTTCACTCCCCCCAAATTTAACTACTAACAGACTGCTGTTGACTAGAAGCCTTCCTGATAAGTCAATTAACACATATTTTATGTTATGTGTGTTACATATACTGTATTCTCCAATAAAGTAAGCTGGAGAAAGATGGTTATTTATAAAGTTATAAGGAGGAGAAAATACATTTCCAGTATTGTACTATATTAATAAAAAAAAAAAAAATCCACATATAGGTTAACCCATGGAGTTCAAATCTATGTTCAAGGGTGAACTATATTCTAAACCCAATACAAAAATCCAGTAATCTGTCCAAATAGAAAAAAAGGTCCTAATAAAATAAGAAAGCAACTGTAGAGGGCAGGGGTGCCTGGCTGGCTCAGTCTGTGGAGCATGAGACTCTTGATCTCAGGGTCATGAGTTCGAGCCCCATGATGGGCATGGAGCCTATTTAAAATTTAAAAAAATAAATAAATAAATAAATTAATTAATTAATTAAATTAAATATAAAGTAAAATAAAATAAAAGTCATGGAGGGCAAGGCAAGGGCCTGCCTCTTCTGAATGCCTCCCTGTATGCCACTCATTGTTGACGTTCATCAGTATTAATGCCAGTCATCAGGAGCAGATTTACTATGACTGCTCCACAGGCCCCAAACATTTACTCTTCCTTCCTCTTTCACGCTCAGAGCATTTATGGGCTCCCAATTCATCTTTGTTTTTATTTTAAAAACAAACAAACAGTGACAGTAAGGTGTTCCTTTCACAAGCCATGAATAGTAAAGCCCTGGGAACTGTCTTGCCATTACTCCATTTTTCAAATATTTCCTGGAGTGAGAAAAGCTCCAACCATCCTATAATGAATTTCGTTATCTGGTCTGCAGAGCTGTCATTAGGAATAAGAGCCTGATATGCCTACATTCGTGGTATAACATGGAAATCAGGAGGACAAGGAAGCCAGCACTACCGAGTGGCACGGCAGCACGGGTGTGCAGGAGGAGCAGGGTGGGGACCAAGCATCCTGAAGCCAGAGGTGGGAGACTCCAAAGACAAACATGGGTTCCTGCCACTCCACGTGCCAGAAATGCCAACCATGTGTGTGTGCCCTGGGACACTGCATTCCCGTCCTACCACATTTCCTTTTCCTCTTTTTTGCCCATCTTCTGGGCTTTCTGCTTGGAGATGTTCTCTTGATGTAACTAAGCCACTGTTGAACAGTTTCCAACTAGGTTTTCAGAGGGGACTTGAAATCTCAGAGACTAAACAAGACACATAAAAAGATGTTCAATGTCACTCATCATCAGGGAAATACAAATCAAAGCCACACTGAGATATCACACCGGTAAGAGTGGCTAAAATGAACAAATCAGGAAACTACAGATTCTGGCGAGGATGTGCAGAAACAGGAACCCTCTTGTACTGCTGGTGGGAATGCTAACTGGTGTAGCCACTCTGGAAGACAGTATGGAGGTTCGTCAAAAAATTAAAAATAGATCTACCCTATGACCCAGCAATAGCACTACTAGGAATTTACCCAAGGGATACAGGAGTGCTGATGCATAGGGGCACATGCACCCCAATGTTTATAGCAGCACTTGCAACAATAGCCAAATTATGGAAAGAGCCTAAATGTCCATCAACTGACGAATGGATAAAGAAGATGTGGTTTATATATACAATGGAATACTACTTGGCAACGAGGAAGAATGAAATCCTGCCATTTGCAGTAATGTGGATGGAACTGGAAGGTTTTATGCTGAGTGAAATAAGTCAGTCAGAGAAGCACAGATACCATATGTTTTCATGCATATGTGGATCTTGAGAAACTTAACAGAAGACCATGGGGGAGGAGAAGGGGAAAAAGTAGTTACAGAGAGGGAGGGAGGCAAACCACAAGAGACTCTTAAATACAGACAATAAACTGAGGGTGGATGGCGGGGGGAGAGAAGGAGAAATGGGTGATGACATTGAGGAAGACACTTGTTGGGATGAGAACTGGGTATTGTATGTAAGCCAATTTGACAATAAATTATATTTAAAAAGGTGAAATCTCAGAGACTAGTATCTTGGCATGATGGCTGACAATGGAAACCTTTTCACACACAGGTCTAGTATCTAAACATGGGAAAGGAAGTTGAAAATAATGCCGACCTGGCCATCAGGGAATGTGAAAGGCAGTGTCAACGCCCAGAACTTGATTCTCTGAAAAGGGACCACTGACACTGGAAAAATAGAAAGAATGAGAGTAGCTATACACACAAAGAGGTCATGCACGTATGTGCATGCACTCATTCATATGCACATACTACATTTAGGTAAGATATAAAGTCACTGCACCACTCAGCATGCCTTATCATTGCTCAGTAAACTTCTTTCTATCACCTGAATGAGAGTTTATGGGCTGGAGTCATAATTTAAAATATTTCAGGAGTTTTATAAAAGTTCAAATGAAGATGTTCATCCTTATCAAAATACATGTATGGGGTGCCTGGGTGGCTCAGTAGGTTAAGTGTCTGACCCTTGGTTTCAGCTCAGGTCCTGATCTCACAGGTGTGGGATCAAGGCCCTTGACAGGCTCTGTGCTGACAGCGTGGAGCCTGCTTGGGATTCTCTCTCTTCCTTTCTTTCTGCCCCTCCCTGCTTGTGCATTCTCTCACTCTCTGTCTCTCAAAATAAATAAACATTTAAAATATAGATATAGATAGATATAGATACAGATATAGATATAGATGCATACATGTGCTGAACTTTCACTGGATATATGGTCTTTATTGGACCCTTTGAGAGTGGACGTGGTTGGCAATGAATCATCTCCTTTTTAAATACATGTATAAAAAACACCTTGAAGGGGCGCCTGGGTGGCGCAGTCGGTTGGGCGTCCGACTTCAGCCAGGTCACGATCTCGCGGTCCGTGAGTTCGAGCCCCGCGTCAGGCTCTGGGCTGATGGCTCAGAGCCTGGAGCCTGTTTCCGATTCTGTGTCTCCCTCTCTCTCTGCCCCTCCCCCATTCATGCTCTGTCTCTCTCTGTCCCAAAAATAAAAATAAACGTTGAAAAAAAAAAAAAAACACCTTGAAGAATATATTAAGGAGAGGCAAAATAAATAAATAAATACCAGATGAGCCTGAAGCACTCTGCACTATCACTGAGTAAGGGAGTGCCCAAAACCTACAAGGACAATCTCATTTCCAAGGGATACAGGAAAAGCCTAAAACAGCTCCCAGCACCCAAAGTGAGAACAATTCAGGAAACAAAATAAATAATACAGATTTGGATTAGGACAACAGTTTAAAATAGGTATCCAAGAGATCTGCTGACACAAATAGATGATTGAACAATAAATTTGGGGGGAGAAGGGTTACATTTTCCTTACTGAAGAATGCCACATAATAAATGTGACTATTCCCCAGTCCCGGAGTTGTTGAGTGTGGGGATTTGGGACTTAATGCTCAACTTACAAAAATTAATGTGTGGAAAGGGAAAAACAAGAACTTTACAGTGGATTAACCTGGCAAACACTACTTGAGCCAAGTGATCAAGGTTAACAGCAAGTAATATTACGTGGACAACAAGTGTACCTTCGTGTGATGAAAAGGGCACTTCATCATCTCTTTGATATTCTTTCCAAAAATCCATAATCAGTCTAATCATGAAAAAAAGTAAGACACACCCAAAGTAAGGGACATTTTACAAAATGCCTGACCAGTACTTTTAAATCTGTCAAGTTCATGGGTTCTGATCCAAGATGGTGACAGATGAGCCTCCTGAACTCCCCTCCCCGGCAGACATACTAAATCCACAGCTATACATGGAACAACACCCTTTGAAGGAAATCCAGAAACTAGCTGAGCAGCCACTACACATCAGACAAAAGGAAAAAACCCCACACCGCACAGCACCAAACAATGAGGCAGTAACTCATGACTCCCAGCTTCAACCTGAGGAGCAAAGTTTGGACCCAACATCTAACACACCCACTTCCAAGAAATTCCACCTGAGGGATAGGGCCCCCAAACACCTAGCTTTAAAAGCAAACAAGGCTTGCATCCCTGAGGCCCATGAGACTATGGCCAACAAAGAAACATTCTAAACAGGCTCATGGAGACCTACCATGGCTACCCTCCACCCCAGGGCTCAGAGCATAGGCAGCAGACAGAAACACCCATCTCCCAGTCTTTCCCCAAAGAGACCAATATACACATCTTAAAAGTACAGCCTGAGGGTCAGGAACCTAATTCAACATAAATCTGGGGTCTTACTGCAATCCTCTCTGGAGACCTGTGAGGTTGGTGGGCACCATCTTTGTATTCTTCCTCTGCCTGCTCCAGGTCACCAAGTCTCCCTGAAAGGAGCTTGCGCACACACATGCGGGTGCCCTGATTTTGGTGGCCACTGCCCAGAGAAGGCACCTCTTGAACTCTTGGCTCTTGAACCTCTTGGCTCTGGTGGCCAGCAGAGTTTGCATTCAGAGGTTCAAGAATACCAAAGCAAACAAAGAAAGAGTACTTAAACAGCTATCTCTCCAAAACTCAACCCAGAGACAGCAGACAGAAACACCCATTTCCAAGTCTCCCTGAAGGATGTGTATCTGCACACTTTTAAAAGTTGCCACAGGAGGGTCTGGCTTCCAGTCATCCTGCATCTAGGTGTTGACTGAGATCCTCACTTTTGGGACACTGACAGGTCTTGACACACCCTCAACCACTAGGAACCTCTAAGAACAAAAAAGGCAGCTTTGACAGTCACAAATGTATGAGAGATAACCAATAGCTAGGACCCAGCTGAACAATAAGGTTTATCTCCTCTATGAGACCACTCCTTCAAGATCAGGAGTGCAGTCTAATGCAGGAACCAACATGTCAAGGAAAATTGGGAAACAGAGGAATAAGTTCCAAACAAAAGAACAAGATAAAACTCTAGCAACACACCTTAATAAAATAGAGATCAGTGATTTACCCAATAAAGAGTTCAAAGTATTGGTCATAAAGATGCTCATGAAGGTCAGCAGAACAATGCATGAGCAAAGTGAGATTTCAACAGAGAAAATATCGAAAAGAACCACACAAAAACCACAGACCTAAAGGATACAATAAGTGAACTGAAAAATTCAATAGACAGGTTCAACAACAGACTAAAGCAAGAACAAAGGACTAGTACTCAGACAGGAGAGTAAAATTCAATCAATCAGGAAGCAAAAAGAAAAAGAATGAAAGAGTGAAGCCAGCTTAAGATACTTAATGGAACACCATTAAGCTGACCAATATTTGCATTTTAAAGGTTCCAGAAGGAGAAGAGAGAAAGGGCAGAAATCTTACTCAAGTAAATAATGGCTAAAAACTTCCCTAGCCTGAGGGGAAAAACAGATATCTAAATCCAGGAGGCCTAGAAAGTTAAAAAAAAAAAAAAAAAAAAAAAAAAGAGTCCAAAAGTGAGACACATTATAAATAAACTGTCAAGTTAAAAACAAGGAGGGAATCTTAAAAGCAGCAAGAGGAAAACAACTTGTTATAGACAAGGGAACCCTATAAGAATTCCAGCAGATTTTCCAGCAAAAACTCTAGAGGCCAGAAGGGAGTGGCATGATATATTCAAAGCGCTGAAAGGGAAAACTGCCAATCAAACCTCCAAAAGTTGTCCTTCAGGACTGAAGCAGAGAAAAAAAGTTTCCCAGACACGCAAAACTGGAAGGAGTTCCTCACCACCAGACCAGCCATACGAGAAATGTTAAAGGGACTTCTTCAAGCTGAAATAAAAGTGCGCTAATTAGTAACAGGAAAACATATGAAGTGTAAAAGTCACTGGCAGAGGTAAACATATAGTTAAAATCAGAATACCCTAATGTTGTGACAGTGGCAGATAAATCACTTATAAATCTAGTATGAAAGTTTCAAGACAAAGGTAGTAAAAATAACTATAATTACAATAATTTATTAACGGATACACCAGCAATGAAGATGTCAACTATGGCATTAAAACATAAAATGGGTGGGGGGGTGGGGAGGAGGGAGTAAAAATATATAGCTTTAGTACGTGTTCAAACTTAAGTTGTTATCAATTTAACATACACTGTTATAAGATGTTTTATATAAGCCTCATGGTAATCAAAAAGGGAAAACCTATAATAGATACACAGAAGATAAACAAAAAGGAAACTCAGTGCACCATTACAGAAAAATATCAAATGACAATGAAAGAGCAAAACAAGAAGGAACAAAATATAAAACAGGCAGAAAACAATTCACAAAATGGCAATAGGCTATATCTATCAATAATTACTTTAAATGTAAATGGACTGACTTCTCTAATCAAAAGACATATAACAGTTGAATGATTTTTTTTTCCTCACTGCCCCACCATCACCCTCCACACCCAGCCAATGGGCAGGGAGGAGAGGCAAGGGGCCTGCGGGCAGAGCAAGAAAAGTGGTCCCATTCACCATGAATATCCATCCCTCATCTGACACAGCTTTCAGGCTCAGGCTGGGAGAGGACACATTCATCACATCAATTGGTACATAGCTGAATGGATTCTAAAAACAAGAGATATGGTATCCACAAGAGATTCACGTCAGCTTTAAAAACACACACAGACTGGGGCACCTGGGTGCCTTAGTTGGTTGAGCGTCCGACTTCAGCTAGGGTCATAATCTCGCAGTTCGTGAGTTCAAGCCCCACATTGGACTCTGTGCTGACAGCTCGGAGCCTGGAGCCTACTTCACATTCTGTGTCTCCCTCTCTCTGCCCCTTCCCCGCTCATGCTCTGTCTCTATCTCTCAAAAATGAATAAACATTAAAAAAAATTAAAAACACACACACACAGACTAAAATTGAAGGCAGGGAAAATGGTATTCATGCAAATGTAAACCAAAAGAAAACTGAAGTAGCTATACTTACATCAGAAAAAATAAGACTTTAAAACAAGACTCTAATAAGAGGCACTAAAAGGTCATTAGATAATAATAATAGGGTCAATCCAACAAGAGGATATAACATTTGTAAATACTTATGCACTCACCATACAAGCACATAAAGCAAACATTAACAGACCTGAAAGAAGAAATAGACAACAGTACAATAATATTAGGGGACTTCAATACTCCATTTTCATTAATGGATAGGTCTTCCAGACATAAAATCAATAAGGAAATGAGGGACTCAAACTACACATCAGACCAGATGGACTTAACAGACATTTATGACAATTTCCATCCAAGATCAGCAGAATACACATTCTTCTGAAGTGCACATGGAACACTCTGGACAGATCATATGTTGGCCACAAAAAACAGTCTTACTGCATTTAAGGAAACTGAAATCTAAAAACGTCTCCTCTGACCACAATGGTACGAAACTAGAAATCAATTAAAATGGAACACTGGAAAATTCACAAATATATGCGGATAAAAAAATATGCTATTGAACAATAAATGGGTCAAAAATAAATAAATCAAAAGAGAAATAAAGTAACTGTAGACAAATGGAAATACAAAGGAACAAAGCTTATGGGATAGAGGAAAAACAATTCTAAGACTGAAGTTGGTAGAGATAAATGCCTACATTAAGACACTAGAAAGAGTTCAGATAAACAACCTAACTTCACACCTCAAGGAACTAGAAACAAAAGAACAAACTGAATCCAAAGTTAGAATAAAGAAGGAAATAATAAAGATCAGTGCAGAAATAAATGAAAGAAACTAAGACAATAGAAATGATCAATAAAACTAAGCTGGTTTTTTGAAAAGGTAAAATACACAAACCTTTACCCACACTTTAGACAGACAAGAAAAAAAGGGGGGAGGACTCAAATTAAATTAGAAATGAAAGAGGAGATGGGGCGCCTGGGTGGCTCAGTCAGTTAAGCGTCTGACTTCGGCTCAGGACATGGTCTCACGGCTTGTGAGTTCGAGCCCTGCATTGGGCTCTGTGCTGTCAGCTCAGAGCCTGGAGCCTGCTTCAGATCCTGTGTCTCCCTCTCTCTCTGCGCCTGCCAGTCATGCTCTCTCTCTGTCTCTCAAAAAATAAATAAATGTAAAAAAAAATTTTTTTTAATGGGACGCGTGGGTGGCTGAGTCAGTTAAGTGTCCAACTTCAGCTCAGGTCATGATCTCCCAGTCTGTGAGTTCAAGACCGGCGTCAGGCTCTGTGCTGACAGCTCAGAGCCTGGAGCCTGCTTCAGATCCTGTGTCTCCCTCTCTCTCTGCCCCTGCCAGTCATGCTCTCTCTCTGTCTCTCAAAAATAAATAAATGTAAAAAAAAATTTTTTTTAATGGGACGCGTGGGTGGCTGAGTCAGTTAAGTGTCCAACTTCAGCTCAGGTCATGATCTCCCAGTCTGTGAGTTCAAGCCCGGCGTCAGGCTCTGTGCTAACAGCTCAGAGCCTGGAGCCTGCTTCGGATTCTATGTCTCCCTCACTCTCTGCCCCTCCCCCACTAATGCTCTGTCTCTCTCTGTCTCAAAAATAAATAAACATTAAAAAAATTTTTTTAATTTTTTTAAATGAAAGAGGAGACATCACACTTGATAAATACAAAGGATCATAAGAGACTACTATGAACAATTATATACATTTCCTCTGGATACCCAAAAGTAGAATGTTCCTATGAAATACTTCATAAACCTAAATGGCATAAAGCAAAGAAGCAATTACCATTAATTTATATGGAAAAATCTTTGAGTATTCCCAGACCCAAAAATTAACCTCTCTTAGGCTTTTCTGATACCATGTTGCTAATGGATGCAGAAAATAAATCCAGATAAATCACAGATGCTCATAGACCCAGTTCAAAGCTATGTCAGCTTCAAGCAGAGAAGCTGAGTGCAGTTCCTCAGGAAGGAACTTGGTGGCGCCACTTTTACTGCTGGGGTGTGCACTACCTCTGTAATGGTTCACTGCAAAATAAATACTGAAACCTGTTTTCACTTTTTGTGAGCAAAAATCCTGTGCAAATTTCTTCCAGTTAGCGAAAATAGGTACCAATGTAGGCCATCTGTAAAAGTGAAATGGAGTAAAAACTTTCTGACAGCAGGTGATACCTATACCAACAAATTGGACAACATACTAGAAATTGATAAATTTCTAGAAACATACCCCTACCACAACAGACTTGTGAAAAAACAGAACACCTGAACAGACTGATTACTAGTAAGGAGACTGAATCAGTAATGAAAAACCTCCTGACAAACAGGAGTCCAGGACCAGATGACTTCACCTGTGAATTCTACCAAACATTTTAAGAAGAATCAATACCAATCTTTCCCAAACTCTTCCCAAACATAGAAGAGGAGAGGACGTTTCAAAACTCAATATAGGAGGCCAGCATTACTTATTACCAAAACTAGATAAAGACACTACAAGAAAAGAAAATTACATACCAATATCTCAGATGGACATAGATGCAAAAATCCTCAACAAATTATCAGCATACTGAATTCAGCAATACATTAAAAGGATCAAACATCAAGATCAAATGGGATTTATTCCAGGAATGCAAGGATGGTTCAATATCTACCATCTATATGATACACCACATTAACAAAATTAAAGATAAAAATCATATGACCATCTCAATAGACACAGAAAAGCCATCTGACAAAATTCAACATCCATTCATGATTTAAAAAACTCTCAACACACTGGTTGTAGGGAGGATGATTCTCAACATAATAAAGGGTATAAATGACAAGAGCACAGCTAACATCATACTCAGTGGTGAAAGCTGAAAGCTTTTCCTGTAAGGTCAAATAGGATGCTCACTCTCACCACTTGTATTCAATGTAGCACTGGAAGCTCTCGGAAGAGCAGTTAGGGAAGAAAAATAATTAAAAGGCATCCAAATCAGAAAGGAAGAAATAAAACAGTCTCTCTTTGCAGATGACATGATATTATATATAGAAAACCCCAAAGACTCCACCAAAAAACTGCTAGAATAAACAAATTCAGTAAAACCAGGACACAAAGTCAACATACAAAAATCAGCTCCATTTCTATACACTAATAAGAAACTATCAGAAGAAGAAATTAAGGGGGAAAATCCCATTTGCGATTGCATGAAAAAGAATAAAATACCCAGGAAAAAACTTGTCTAAGGAAATGAAACATTTGTATACTGAATACTCTAAGACATTGATGAAAGAAACGGAGGAAGACACAAATAAATGGAAAGACATTCCAGGCTCATGGATTGGAAGAATTATACTGGAACAATGCCCATACTCCCCAAAGCAATCTACATATTTGACACAATCACTATCAAAACTCCAGTGGCACAGGGCACCTGGGTGGCTCAGTCACTTACATGTCCGACTTTGGCTCAGGTCATGATCTCGCAGTCCGTGGGTTCAAGCCCCACATTGGACTCTGTGCTGATAGCTCAGAGCATGAAGCCTGCTTCAGATTCTGTGTCTCCCTCTCTCTGCCCCTCCCCCACCCATGCTCTATCTCTGTCTCTCAAAAAAATAAATAAAAACATTAAAAAAAATTTTTAATCCAATGGCAGTTTCACAGAAATAGAAAAAATAATCCTAAAATTTGTATGGAACCACAAAACCCTAGAAAAACCAAAGCAATCTTAAGGAAGAAGAAAAAAGCTGGAGGCATCACACTTCCTAATTTCAAACTAAATCAATGACTTTTTGGATTTGACCCCAAAAGCAATGCAACAAAAACAATAATAAATGAGTAGACAACATCAAACTAAAAAGCTCTGCACAGCAAAGGAAACTATCAACAATGAAAAGGCAGCCTACCATATCAGAGAAAATATTTGCAAATTGTATATCTGATAGCAAATCATATATCTGATAAGGGATTAATACCCAAAATATATAAAGAACTCATTCAACTCAACAGCAAAAAAAAAAAAAAAAAAAAAAAAGCCAACTAGGAGCACCTGGGTGGCTGAGTTGGTTGCGTGTCCAACTTCAGCTCAGGTCATGATCTCATGATCTGTGGGTTCAAGCCCCGCATCGGGCTGTGCTGACAGCTCAGAGCCTGGAGCCTGCTTCAGATTCTGTGTCTCCCTCTCTCTCTGCTCCTCCCCCCCACCTCCGCCCCGCACTCTCTGTCTCAAAAATAAACATTAAAAAAAATTTTTTTTAATCCAACTATATGGCCAACAGGTATATGAAAACATCACTCATCATCAGGGAAATGTAAATCAAAACCACAATAAGATATCACCTCACACCTGCTAGAACAGCTATGGTCAAAAAGACAAGAGATAACATGTGTGGGCAAGGATGTAGAGAAAACGGAACCTTTGTGCACCGTTGGTAGGAATGCACACAAGTGCCACCACTCTGGAAAGCAGTAGAGAGGTTCCTGAAAACATTAAAAATAGAACTACCATATGATCCAGCAATCCCAGCATATCCAAAAGAAAGGAAAACAGGATATCAAAGAGATATCTGCCTTCCCATGTCCACTGCAATGTTATTCACAAGAGCAAAGATATGGAAATAACCTACATTTCTATCAGTGATGAATGGATAAAGAAGATGTATATCCATATCCGCAATGGAATATTATGTAGTCATGAGAAAAAAAAAAGAAATCCCGCCATTTGTGACCACGTGGATGGATCTAGAAGGCATTATCGTAAGTGAAAAAGCCAGACAGAGAATCACAAATACCGCATGGCATCACTTATATGTGAAATTAAAAAAGAAAAAAAAAAAGTCTGACTCATAGCAACAGAGAGCGGAAAAGTGGTTTCCAGAGTTGGGGAGTGTTGGGGGAAATAGGAAGAGACTGTAAAAGGGTACAAACTCTCATCTATAAGAAGAATGATGTCTGGGGGTGCCTGGGTGGCTTAGTCAGTTAAGCGTCCAACTCTTGGTTTTGGCTCAGGTCATGATCTCACAGTTTGTGGGTTCAAGCCCCCATCAGGTTCTGCACTGAGAGTACAGAACCTGCTTGTGATTCTCTCTCTCCCTCCCTCTCTGCCCCTCCCACATCCTCTCTCTGTAAATAAATAAATAAATAAATAAACTTTAAAAAATATTTGCTAAAACAGTAGAACTTTAATGTTCTCACACACCCACAAAAAGAGAAATATGTAAGGTGATGATGTTTTCATTAACCTGATGGTGAAAATCCTGTTCCAATGTATGTATACCAAATTATCACAATGTTCACTTTACATTTCTTACAATTTTAGTTTTCAATAAAACTGGGGGGGGGGGGGGACTGTCAAGGTCATGAAAACTGAGGAAAGCCTGAGATACCGTTGCAGACCAGAGGCTAAGGACACATGACAAGTAAACACAATGTGTTATCTTGGATTGGATCTTGGAACACCAAAATCTTTGAACACAATTTAAAACTGGTGAAAATCTGAGGCACCTGGGTGGCTCAGTCAGTTAAGCATCTGACTTCGGCTCAGGTCATGATCTCACGCGTTTGTCAGTTCGAGCCCCGCTTCAGGCTGTATGCTAACAACTCAGAGCCTGGAGTCTGCTTTGGATTCTGTGCCTCCCTCTCTCTCTGCCCTTCCCCTATTCTCACTCTGTCTCTCTCTCTGTCTCTCTCTCTCTGTCTCTCTCTCAAAAATAAATTAAAATTAAAAAATAAAATAAAACTGGTGAAAATCTAACAAAGTGTGGAGTTTGGGACGTAATATTAAGGAAAACCGCAAATAGGGTGAAAGATGTGCAGGAAATGCCTTAACTATCCTTGTGACTTTTCCACAAATCTAGAGTCATTCCAAAATAAAAGTTTATTGTAAAAAAAAAAAAGATGTATTGGAAATTGTATAGGACAGGTTTAAACAATGTGTGCATGTGTCATGAATTAAAGCAAGATCTCAGAAAATGAAATTAGTTTGGAAATAGACAAGTCAGGAAGTCATAGCGGAGGTTCTTCATGATCAAGACTGGCAGGTGCTTTAGGGGACTTTGGCGGTTTTAACACACTCCCTGCCACAGAGTGTCCCACAGTTTCTGATCAAGCACACGCAGCCAGAGCAGGACGGAGGCTAAACCATGAACCAGCAGATTCAGGCGCCAACAAAAAAATCAGCCCAAAGTACTTGGGGAAAATTCAAAAGATAATATTCTCTTCTTGACTCATTAAAACTAAGACAGACAGAAATTTAAACTCAAACAGGGACACCTGGGTGGCCTGTCAGTTGAGCGTCCAACTCTTGATTTCAGCTCAGGTTGTGATCCCAGGGTCGTGAGCCTGAGCCCCGTGCTTTCATATGGAGTGTGGGGCATGCTTGAGATTCTCTCTCTCTCCCTCTCTGCCCCTCTCCCTAGTTTGTGCTGTCTAAAGAAACAAAAAAGAAATAAATATATATATGTTAAAAAAAACTCTAACAAAATTCACTATAAACAATAGCATTAGACACCAGAATAGGTCAATAAGGTGACCACGAAACCCCCATCTCCCAGTGAATGGAGCCTCAGCCTGCGGCTGGGCTAGAAGCATTATCTTCTTGTCTATTATCTTGTCTATTATCTTCTCCATCTGAAATGCAGTCTGTAGTTTCCATGTAGCTTCTCGTGTTTCTTTCCACTGAATTTTTGCTGCATTCAGCGTCTGTTGCATTTATCTGCCAGGTAACATATGCCACCTTGTTCCTTCACTTACATGTGTAAATCCTCCCTCCCTAAGCCCATATTCATTCATTCATTCACTCTTTTAATAGTCAAGTCACTAAATACTAGATGTGCACCGAGCACTGTGTTGGCCATTAAGGATGCACTGTCATGACTAAGACACTGTTATTATCCTCAAACTCTCCATTGAGGGCAAAAAATAGACAATCAGCAATTTTAAAAAAGTATGTCAAGTGCTATGTAACAGATGCCTGCCCACAATGCCTGCACAGGGAGGCTAATGAGGCCTCAGGTCTGGAGGTGAGTTCTGAAGGACTAAACTGTAAGCAATCCAAAGCAAAAGGTCCAATCATGTGTATCTGAACCTTCCTAAGCCTGGGACTCCGTTCGGTGCAGAGAGCAGAATTGGAGTGTCCGTGAATTATGATCATAATCAGGTTGACAATACAGATCAAGATAATAATAAATTGGACCCAAGATTCGATGATGAATAGAGAAGAATTCCAACTCTCAAGGAGTCTGGGGACCTTCCTTGCTCATCCTCCTACCCATTGTGCCAATCACAGTTATGGGGACATCCCTGGCATTCGACACATGTTTGCTGAATGCAGAAGCTTGCTCAGACCCCTCACATCCAGCCAAGCACCAAGTGCCATGAACTCTCTTACGTGATGCTATTTCTTGCATCTGTCCCTCCTCAATTTTTCCACTTGTACCACCTCCTTTTGTTCCTTCCCACTTCAACCACTAAGAGAGACTAGCACTGGTCTCCCCAGTTCCAGGCTCTCTCCTGCCTCGATGCTGCAGACTCTCTGAAACGTGGATTTGCTAAATTCAAACGCCTCCCCTTTGCTTACTGAATGAAGCCCACCCTCCAGAGCTGATCGTTCCGGTCTTCAAGCCCTGCACAGTCTCATCTCACCCCTACCTCCGTGGGTGTTTTCACACACAGCATTCCCTTCCACAAAGCCTGTTCTCCACTCATATTTGTTCACCCACTAATCTTCCCCACAGGCTCTGTGCTGCCTGCATTTCCCTCAGAAGCCTTGGTTCAAGCCAGCCCTAACTGGCTTGAAGCTCTTCTTCCTGGGCTCCTGAGGCCCCATATAAACCCTTGGTTAGGGTTCACCCTTCCCCGGACAAATTGTGACTTCAGGTGTCTCAGCTCCAGGAGGCTACGATTCACTCAACAATCGCTCTCAAAAGGGGCTAGAAAGAATGTTACAAAAGAGTGAACTGAGAGTCCATGGGGAAGGTAATAAACACAGCCTCAGAACACAGTGTAATCTAAGCAATGGAATGATATGGAAGGTTGCCCAAAGCAGACGGTGAGGCTGTGGAGCAGAAAGGACCCAGGGAGGTGACAAGTAGGAGTCAGCCACGTGAACACAACAGGGACAGGGCATCATGGCCCAAAGTCTGTGGGCTAGAGAGAACAGAATAGAAGCATAGTCTGAGGAGTAACAGCCGGAGATAAGCAATAAGCAAGAGGAAAGGGCACTATACCCATTTTACTGTTTCTTTAAATAAACTGTGGAAATAATGATACATATAAGGTGTGAAAATAAATGTTACTTTGTAACCACCTCCTAAAAAAAAAAAAAAAACGAGACAGAAAACTACTAGCCTCCGGGAAATCTCCCCAGTTCCCATTTTACCCCCAAAGGTAATCACTAATTCTGACTTCTTATATTCATTATTTAGATTTGCCTGGGTTTTTTTTTTTTTTTTTTCACATAAATAGAATCAGTCTGTGTCTTCCTTCACTTATTAGTGTGTGTGAAAAGAGTCATCCACAGCATTGCATATACAGATATATGTACATATATAATTAAACCCTTTTCACTGTCTAATGTATTATATGTTGTATGAGTAAATTAGAAATCGTTATCCATTCAACTACAGGATATTACGATATTACATATATGAGCCTATAGGATATTCAACTATATTGGATATTAGACTTGCATTCAGTTGGGGACTACTAAAATAATGCTTCAATAGACATTCATTTGGTGCCCATGAACACACATTTGTTTGATATACCCATAGAATTTAAATCACTGGGTCATAAGGTATACATGCATTCAAATTAGTAGAGAGTGTAAACAGTTTTCCATAGTGGCTCTATGAATTACAGTCCTTCCGGAAGTTATGAGAGTTACAGACGTGCCTCATTTTAATCAACACTCTTTATTGTCAATCATTTTCATCTCAGCCATTCATGTGACTATATACTGATGTCTGATTTCAACTGTTTGCTACCTTGATGACTGACAACATCAAGCACCTTATCACACATTTGATGGCTTGGATATACTCTTGTGAAGTTCTTGTTTAAATGTCTTGCTCACTTTGGGACACCTGGGTGGCTTAGTCCCTTAAGTGTCCTTGATTTTGGCTCAGGTCATGACCTTACAGTTCATGGTTTTGAGTCCCATGTCAGGCTCCCACTGACAGTACGAAGGCTGCTTGGGATTCTCTCTGGCCATCCCCTGCTTGCACGCGCATGAGTGCATGGTGCACACGCACTCTCTCTCTCCCTCTTTCCCTCTCTCCCTCTCTCTCTCTCAAAATAAATAAAAATAAAATAAAACAAATGTCTTGCTCACTTTTTGGGGGTTGTCTGTTGTTATTGATTTGTAGATGCTTTTTATATATGGTAGATACAAGCTCTTTGTCATAGTGTGTTGGGAATATGTCCTCTTTTATGATATGCCTTTTCATTCTCTTAATCTTTTACTGTCAGAGCTACCTACTTTTAATGTAGTCCAGTTTATTAATAACAATATATCGGGATTCTTAAAATTACTTCAGAATTTTTCCCCTAGTCCAAGTTGATAAAGGTTTTTTTATACTATTATTTTCTAGAAGCTGCATTGTTTCTAATTTAGATCTATAACCTACATTAAACTGATTTTTGTGTAAGGCGTGAAAGAGAAATCAAGATCATTTTTTTTTAATTTTTTTTAACGTTTATTTATCTTTGAGACAGAGAGAGACAGAGCATGAATGGGGGAGGGGCAGAGAGAGAGGGAGACACAGAATCGGAAGCAGGCTCCAGGCTCTGAGCCGTCAGCCCAGAGCCCGACGCGGGGCTCGAACTCACGGACCACGAGATCGTGACCTGAGCTGAAGTCGGACGCTTAACCGACTGAGCCACCCAGGTGCCCCAAGATCATTTTTAATGTAGATGTACAACTGAGCCAGCACCATTTTTTAAAAGACCATCCTTTTCCCACTGCCCTTCGGAACTGCCATTTCTGTCATAAATCAAGTTCCTGTCAATAATTAAGTATACACAGGTCTGCTTCTGCATTCTGTCTTGTCATCTGATCTGTTTGTTCATCCCTGCACTGCTTTAATTAATCGTTTTAGAACAAGTTTTGATATATGGAAGCAGTCTTCTAACTTCATTCTTTTTCATAAAGATTATATGGGCTATTCTTGGCCCTTTGTATTTCCATTTAATTTCTAGAATCATTTTCAACACATATACACATGCACAAACCTGCTGGGACTTAACTGGAATTGTATCTACTCTCTAGCTCAATCTGGAGAAATTAAAAAGAGGTACCCATTTCCTTAAGAATATGATATTTGTATCCTAATGTGAATGGTAAAAGGTTTTAGTTTTGGGGCGCCTGGGTGGCTCAGTCAGTTAAGCATCTGACTTCAGCTCAGGTCATGATCTCACAGTGCATGAGTTTGAGCCCCGTGTTGGGCTCTGGGCTGACAGCTCGGAGCCTGGAGCCTGCTTCGGATTCTGTGTCTCCCTCTCTCTCTGCCCCTCCCCTGCTCTCACTCTGTCTCTCTCTCTCTCTCTCTCTCAAAAATAAATATTAAAAACGCTTTTTTAAAGTTTTTAGTTTTACATTGGAATTATTTTTTTCTAGTTTAATTTTGCATATTGACTTTGAATGTAGTGGCTGTGATAACCCAGGGACATTATTAATTCATTAAGTATATCCGTGGTTTATTCTGGATTTTCAAATGTACATACTCATGTCATCTGCTAATAATGACAATTTTATTACTTCCTTTTCAATTATATTATTTCTTTTTCTTGCCTTCGTGCATTGGCTATGACCTCCTGTGCAAGGCTGAAAACAGGTACTGATAGTGGGCATCTCAATCCCACTCACAATCTATGCAGATATTTTTTTCAATATTTGTCCATTAGCTGTGATTCTTTTTAAAGAAACCCTTAGTCAGAGTAATAAAGTTTCCTTTTATTTCCATTTTGTTGAGAACTTTATCATGCTTGGGTATAGAATTTTATCATATGATTTTTCTTCATCTGTTGAGATAATCCTATGGGTTTACTTTATCCTTCTGCTAATGTGATAAATTACACTAACCGATTTTCAAATTTCACAGCAACTTTGCATTACTGAAATAAATTCAAGTTTGTCGTAATACAGCATCACTACATATGACATTACTTTTTTTTAAGCTTTTTTTTTTTTTTTTGAGAGAGAGAGATAGAGACAGTGAAAGTGGGGAAGGGGCAGAGGGCGAGAGAGACAGAGAATCTCAAGCAGACTCCGCCCTGTCAGCACAGAGCCCGACGCAGGGGATCGAACTCATGAAACCATGAGATCATGACATGAGCTGATATCAAGAGCCAGATGCTTAGCTGACCCAGGCTCCCCAACATTACTTCTTTTTTTAACTGTATTTTATCCTTGTCTAAACAAGTCCTTTGAAGGCAGTGTTCTTATACTATGTTGCACTTTTTGGCATTATTCATAACACTGTAATCATATTATAACTATTTATTAAGCCATAAACATCTTGAGGGAGGGACTCTGCTTTGGTCTTTGTAAATTCTCCGCCATTTGGAACACAGTATATGTCACCTGAATGCTTGTGAAATGAAAGTCCTCGTGATCTGCTAACAAAGTGTTGGTCCCATAACAGGCAACGGCAATAAGCGTGGGTTGACCCATCCCACCTTCTCAAGGTAACTCCTGATGGTATCGCTGGACCAGACCTAACAACGTATTGGCAGGAATACAACAGCTCAAGTCTGAGAAACAGTATATTCACAGGGTTCACTGTCCTCTGTAGAGAATAAAGAGCCATATTTATGACCCAAAGGCCATGACATCCATTCCCACGATACCAAATCAGGTAAGTTCAACTTGGGCCCACTTCCTATGTTAGACAGCAGTGACATTTTCCAATGCGATTGATTCCACCTAGGAAAGTCTGCCGTGTTCTTCATTTTTCCCCATAAGCTCTGCTTAAGAGCTTGAGGGTTTTAGAAAGTGGGCTCGTTTTTCCATTTGTGAGAAAAATTAAAATGTACTTTTTTGGTTTAAAAAAAAAAGTCTGTCTCTTAACAACTACAGTTTGGCATTTCAACTGTTCCTGAACATCCCCATTGTACTCTAAACTCACTCAGCACAATCTGTGTAGATATGAATCGTAGGCTTAACTTTATGTGTCCCCAGTATATATACTTGAAGCAACATTTCTGGGCTGATAGTCTTACCAACAAGTCTACCTCTGCTTGATCATGCCACCTATCAGTCAATGCAGTATAAAAACTTTTGTTATAAAAGATCCATCAGATTTTTTAATCTCTGGAACTAAAATAGAAGAAAGGAAATCTGTTATACAGATTTAAACCTGATAGAGACACAGAATTTTGCAAAGATAAGTAAAAACTTCTAGAGAAATTGGCCACAAATTGGTATGTGGTTGTCACATGGACGAAGGGTAGAAAAAGAAATCTTAAGTCCAAGCATCTTGAGCTTCTCAAATTAAATATACTAAATATGATGTCATAGGCTACACCTTAAAATAAATCAACAAGCCACACCCAACAGAGTGCAAAGAATCAAAGGTTTTTCAAAATAAACTGAAATGTCAACCCACAGTTAGAGAGGTCCATTAGCAGAATTAATATTTGCTACCTGTAGCAGTGACAAGTCCAATAATGGACACAACATGAGGTCCATCAGAACACACTCCAGAGACATCTAAACTTCCATTACTTGACCGATGAGAGGATCCTGACTCAGCCTAGGTTTTGTCTGTTCTGTCTATCAAAAAGCACAGGAAATAATCCTGGTAAATGTTAATGCTCTTAAACATCTACCTCCTGAAAATTATCCTATAACACACAAATTGAACAGTAGTACATAAAGATTAAAAAAGAATATTTTCTGCTTGTGTGTTCATTTGATTTCTATTTTTTCATTTTATTCTTTTCTAAATTAATTTTTAAGTAGGCTTCACACTCCGCATGGAGCCCAACACAGGGCTTGAACTCACGACCCTGAGATTAAGACCTGAGCTGACCGAGATCTAGAGACGGATGTTTAACGGACTGAGCCACCCAAGCGCCCCCATTTGATTTTTAGTGGAACATTTTAAAGATTCATTCCTTCAGTTTGAACTGTCTTTGGTGCTTTACTGGTCTGCTCTGTGGGGTGTAATACTCCCACAAATTTGTTCTGTGGGACATAAATGGCATTACATAATAGAAGCCCAGACCACAGTGACCAAGTTTGCTCCAATCCATTTATTATTTGCTCATCGTGTGAATAATTTATTCCAGGAATCAAGTGTGTGCTTCTCATTTACTTACTATTCACCGGTAACATAAATTCTATTTAGCAGGTGCATATTCACACTTAGAGGAGACAGTTTTTTTAAGTGACGCACTCAACTAAACCAAGCAAGATCCTAACGCTCACTATGAGCATGTACATTAAAGATTCTTCTACCTTTTACTCTTTACAAATTCTCCCTTCTGCTTTCTCTTTCCATTTTAAATAGGCCTTCTGAGCCATCATGCAGATAAATGAACTATCGCTCGACTTAATTCCACCGGCACAGAGCTGGGAAAAAAAGCAGGGGTTGGCGACAGAGCAAAGAGCTGTTTTCTGCTAGCAGAGTCCGCAGAGAGTGGGAACAAAAAGAGCAAGCCTCAGGGTGGCCAGGCAGGGCACAAACAAGGGTGCCCTGGCTCAGAGCACAATCAGGGTCCCAAAGGATAGACTGGAGGCCAGGCAGAGGCAGCCTAAAGAGCCCAAGATAGTCAGCTGGCCTTGCTGGCCAAAAGACCCATATACTCTGGGTCCAGGACTATAATGCAGGCAGGCTGATCTCAAATGTGACATCTGCAAGCTCTCAGGTGGAGGGTAAGGGCTCCATGGACGCAGCTGGTCAAGGATGTTCTCTTTCCCTTCTTTCTGGGTCTTGGTCAGATCTCCCTTCCTCACCTCCTCGAAGCAAGCCTTGGCCTCAAAACGGTCTTTGGCCAATCAACAGGAGTCAAATGGATGTTTTGCTTCTGGGTTGAAGCACCGAGAGATTTTACGTGATTTATCATCCTTCTCTTTAACTGCCTTGAGAACATGTATCAGGATGGAGCTTCCCCCAGGCCAGGCAACTAAGATGAGGAAAATCCCCTGGTGCTGTAGACTGGATGTTCGTGTTTATTCAAAACTCATGGTTGAAACCTAACCCCAAGTGGGCTGGCATCGGGAGGTAAGGGGTCTCTGGGAGGTGATCAGGTCATGACGCTGAAATCCTCATAAACAGGACAGTGGCCTTGTTAAAGAGTCGCCAGAGAGCTCCCCTTGCCTTTTCTACCCTGAGAAGATGACCAAAAAGACAGCCATCAGTGAAAGAGGAAGAACCCCCTACTAGACCCTGAATCTGCTGGTGACTTGATCTTGAACTTCCCAACCTTCAGAACTGCAAGAAAGAAATGTTCACCGTTTGTAAGCTGCCCCCATCTGTGGTATTCTGTCATAGCAGTCTGAATGGGGTCTGAGAACCTGCCAACATGCACAGATGAGATACGGGAGGTAAAATACACCTTTGCAGTGTTGAGCCCCTGGCGTCAGGGGCCTGTGTGTCACTGCAACAGACACATGGATGGTCTCCCTGAATCATCCCAGGAAACCTGTGACTCCTTTAAGGAGGAATGTGAATGTGTACCCTGGTGACTCAGAGTCTTTTGCCTAAGATCACAGAGTTAATAAGAGATGGTCTACCCAGAGCCCTACTCTTAACTGCACTTTGGCAAGAGCTAAGCATGAGAGAAAATAAGGCATTCCTATCTCCATAAATGGCATCAGGAAACTTCTACACGTACAACTGGCATAAAACCAGGCAAGCGAGCAGAGTAGCCTCTGCAACAATCCTACTCTGAACAACAACAAGAGCAACAAAATAGTGCCAACGGCATATGCCACGGTGAGACATTATTGTTACAGTGTAACATTATTGTTACAGTGTCCTCTAAGATAGTCAAACTGTATTAAGTCGTTACCCTTAAGGTGACCCAGCCCCAGGGCGGGCTGACAGAACAGGGGTGGGTTGGGGGGGGGGTCAAAGGAATGGCTCCCTGCTCCTCTTGCTTTGCTAGACCATAATCCCTCCCTGTTATGTTATACCTAAAGTAACAGAGGACCCTACAGAATGTGAGACTTCCACTGTTTATCAAACCTAATGCCTTCCAAAGCCACAGGCATGGTGAGGCAGAAAAAGAAGCAAAAAAGTCTAAGAACCACGGGGATTATTTGCAGCTAATAAGAAAACATTCTGTGTGTGGTCAGCAATTTTACTTTTTCCTGAAATTTCCCAGTGGAATTCAAAGCCCAGAATTCATGGTACAAATCTCTGTAGCTTCTCATCATGACTTAAGAATGCAAGAATTCTGGGGCGCCTGGGTGGCTCAGTCAGTCAAGCGTCTGACTTCGGCTCAGGTCATGATCTCACCGTTAGTGAGAAAGAGCCCCACGTTGGGTTCTGTGCCGACAGCTCGGAGCCTGGAGCCTGCTTTGGATTGTGTGTCTCCCTCTCGCTCTGCTCCTCCCTGTGCTCTGTCTCTCAAAAATAAACATTAAAATAGTTAAAAAAAAAAAAAAAAAGAATGCAAGAATTCCCCCACAAGCATTTCTTTCTTAATGGGCATTCATTTTAAGTACCGAACAACAAATGCCAAGAGACAAATTCAAGGATGGGCTGTTAGTATTCCTATCCTTTATCAATTCATGGATCTTTTCAGGTGCTGGTATAGCCTGGGGATTAGCCCTTGCAGCCTTTAAACCAGAAAAGGAGAGAGAAATGATCCTCCCTTTTAGCTAAGTGGGTGCAAGTATATTCTTCAGCTGTCCCTTTGCATCGTGTTATTGACTTTCAGACTGAGCAATGCCTCTGAAGTCTGGACAGAGTCCACACACGGCCACGTTTCATTTCAGGGAATCCCGTTAGCAATGACTGAATACGTGTGTATGTGAATCCACCAGTTATATGCCCTTAATACTAGATTGGCTTTTAAAACACCAGCAAAATAACGTAGGCTGCTTTCGTGCTTATGATCTCCATCACAATTACTAACTCACTTTGTAGCCTAATAAAAAAAATGGTGGTTATCCATTTGATTAGATGGATTGATGGGATTCTTTTTAACTACCATATGTCACTTTTGAATTTCTTAGGACACTCTGTAGTGCCACATATGTTCAGAATATCGTCTATCATAAAGTCAACATTCACATTTTCAATATGCTAGGTTACATTCGTTATGAGTTTTTAAATTTCAAATATCTAAACAGAAATTAACATCGAACTATCTGAAACATAGCACACCACAACAGAAGACATATATTACAGACACCCCGAGCTTGAATTCAAATAAAATTTACATTTTTATGCAAATTTTAATTCTCTCATTGTATATTCATAAATACTATTTCATTTAAAATGCAGATGTTTCAAAGGAGCAAAAGAATATCACAAAAAAATTTCACTGGAAGTAAAGCCCCCTTTCTAACTGAAAGCAGATACACAGAAAACCATCAGAAACAGAATACCTGTCTCGTGGAATGTATTGGAGAGAGCAAACAAAAATGCTAGGCTGATTTAAATAACAAATGAGGTGGCTTTTTTCTTTTTCTTTTTTTTAATGCAATGCTGTCTTCGGAGCATCTGAGTGAAGAAGCAAGCATGGTCCTCACATGCTTTTAAACAAGGAGACTTTTCCTTTCCTTGATCTCTGACCCCCAGGAGAGGCTGAACATCCTGCACTCATCCAGAAAGGTAAGGGTGCCAGGGCCCTCCCTGGTAGGACTTGAAACTGTCAGTGGAAACACAAAAGTGAGGACCCATTGAAGTATAAGGTGTGCAGTGTCTGACTCATGGAGATGTAGACAGAAAAGGGTGCACTACTGGTTTTCATGAACTGAAGAAAGGAAACAGCAGCTAAAAGTACAAGATGCAAATGAACACGGAAACACACATTTTTCTACCACTGCTTAAGTCTGAACCACTCTCCCTGGTCCTAACATCCCATACCAACAGCAAGAGCCAAATTCCATGAAGATGCTCTTTGCCCCCCTTTAGACATTAATAACCACCGGTTCCTGTGCCATTTCTGGAGCTCGCATTTTTAAGCGGATTCTGCTGCCTTTCAAACAACTAGAAACCAGCTACTTCCCTGGTCTTAAGGATGTGAGACATGCTTTTGATACTAGGAAATGGTTTTCCACCCGCAAGACAGCCGGTTCCCCAACTCAAAGCTTTACACCAGAGCTTTCAAGGGACTTAATCAGGCCCTGAGAGAAAAGGCACAGACCTTCCGTTCAGATTGTTGGAGAAATACTCCTTCCTCTCGGGAAGCCAGGTGTTGCTGCAAAGCCCAGGAGAGGAAGAGAAGCCCTTGGGGGCGGGGGGTACGGATAGGAGTCAGGACCGTGCAGCGGTATGAAATGCGTGAGTTTCGGAAGTTATCTTTCCGTCATAATTGGAGATGTGACCCAAATACAAGGAAGCCTGCCCATTCCGCTAACACTCAGTTTGGCTTATGCATCTCCGCGGGAAGGAACAGCATCCTCTCCTGAGCTAGTGGTGCTGCACTCTTGAGATAATTCTTAGTTTCATTTTAACATCTGGTCTAAGGAGATGCCGATGGGTCAGGCTGGAAACTGTGGATCCACTAAACGTCTCTTTAGAGGGACTTTCCCCTTCCAGAATGGCGAGCCCCAGGGGCTCAGCTCCAGTGCCGGGAACGCTTCCGGCGAAGCGCGCACTCCAGCGAGCGGTGGTCCCCATTCTCCAGCTCCCACCCTGCCCACGGCAGGTGCCCGGGGATCTATCTGGGCGATCTATCCGCTCGCCCTCCCCTAGCTGGGCTCTAGAAGCAGATCGCCAACTGTTCATCCCAGAGGACAGGCTCCAGAAAACTCTTCCAGCTCGTGCGCGGACCCAGGCCGGGTGGCCGGCGGCGGCACCCTCACGGATTCGCTAATGGACAGTTTCCGGACGAAGTAACACAGCCCCCAAGGCCGTGCAGACACCCCCTCTAAGAGCCCCCCGCCGCGCCGCGTTCCTTGGAGCCCCGCCGTGACAGGTCCCCTCCTCGTTCACCCCGCAGAGGAGCCCCAAGAACGCGGTGCAAATGAAGCCCGCGAGAAGCCCGTGGGGAGGGTCGAGGTGCGCGGGGGGCCAAGCAGTGCCGGGAAAGGCATCTCCTCCCCTCTCCTCCCCGCAGCCCTGTCCTTCCCGGCAAGAAAGTGCAGGAGCAGAGGCCCCGGGTCGGAGGGAGGACGCGGACGCCCGGGTGTCCGAGTAGTCGGGCCACCTGCCGGGTCCCCGCGCCCGGGCCCGCCGCCCCGCGCGCGCTCGGGCCGCCTCCGGGGCAGGTGCCGGGCCCAGGCCCCCGGGGAGCGCGCCGCTCTTACGTGCTCCAGCTTGTCTTTCCTCCGGAGCCAGACGCTGGCGCTGTAGTCCTGCTGCTTGACGCTGCTGTAGAAGTTCGCGCCCACTCGGGTCAGGCTCGGCGAGGGCTCCTTGGGGCGGCTTTTGAGCCTCATCTGCTCGAAGCCCTCGTGGGGGGAGGCCGAGAGCCACTCGTGCTGCCGGATCTCCATCCTGACATGACCAGGCGGCGGCCGGCGCGCAGCGGGCTGGAGGGCTCGCGGGAGGCCGGGCCGGGGCTGGAGGAGGAGCGAGCGGGCGCGGGGGGCGCGGGGAGCCGAGCCGAGCGCGCGGCCGGGCGGGAGGAGCGCGGCCGGCGGAGGGAAGGCGAGGTCGAGGGTGGGCACGGGAGGGGGGAGGTGGGAGAAAGGGGCGGGGGCGCGAGGGACGCAGGGAGGGGAGCCGGCCCCCCGGAGGCCCGGCGCGCGCCGCGGTGGCCGCGACGCCCCGGGCGGCTGCGGTCCGGGCGGGCGCCCCGCACGCCGGCTCCTTGCGGCAGCGGCTGGGACTGGGCCGGCCCGGGGCGGCGGCGGCGGCGGCGGCGGCGGCGGCGGCGCGGGTGGGGTGCGGGTGGGAGGGGCCGCGGCCCGCAGCCAGCCGGAGCCCGCAGGTTGGTGCAGTGAGGAGCCGCGCCGCCCGCCGCCGAGCCCGCCCCTCCGCGCGCGGCTGCACCCCTCCGGCTAGCGTCCCTGCTGGAGAGCAAGCAGCCGCCGGAGGGGGAGCGCCGTCCCCGCGCCTCCTCCCTCGCGCCCGCCCGGCGCGGGGCTCGATCCCGGGGGAGACCCTCCGCGCCGCCTCGGCCCCTCCCCCGCTCGCCCCCCCGCGGGCCGCGCGCCGCCACGGACCCCGCCTCGCCCCGGCTGCCCGCCCCTAGTTCTGAAAGTTCTGTAACTTCCCACCGCGGAGACGCAGAGCGCGCGGCGCCTGGCAACCCCCGCCCGCCCCAGCCTTCGCCAAAAATGGCCACAAGGACAAGTGTTTGGTGTAGACGCGCACACTACTTTCGTGTGAGCGTGCGGCGCTGCGGGTCCTCCGGAGGCGCCTCCCGGGCCCGCCTGTGCACCTGCAACCCGCTGCCCGCGGCGCCCCGGCACCGGACCCTGGGCCTGGACTGTGCGTTCGCGAGGGGGGGGTGTGGCCCGAGTGCTCTGCAGCTGTTTCTAGGCTCTGTCCCTGGGCGCACCCCTCCCCCCGCCCCCCACAAGGTGTTACCACGGGGAGGGTTTTCGCCGCTTTCCCTCCCAGGCCCAGTCTCAAAACTGCCAGGCGTGATGATTTTCTGGAAATAAGGCGGCATGTTAAGAGTTAAATCTGAAACCTCTTTATCTTTTGCTGTCTTTGCATTCGGCATCTCTGAACGTTTTTGGGTTTTTGTTTTTTGTTTTGTTTTTTATTTTAACGAAAAGCTCAGTAACAACTCCTGTTAAGAATTTCTCGGGTCCATTTAAAAGCTTCGGAAGCGTGTGTAAGAGCTGAAGTAGCCGGGAGATTCTAAAAGGGGCCGCAGAGGGTTAAACTGACCTCTCTTCAGCCCTTGGCTGACCTGTTCCCCGAATGTCCAGCTGGGATGATTGCTTCAAGGAAATCCCGGCTTGGAATGTGATGCTTTTGTGAGGGCAAGAACGGGGTCTCCAATCTTTTCAGAGTCCCATGTAAACGGTTGCTGTTGTAATAACGGAAGTTGTCATAAAATCTTATGAGCAGTCAATTTGAGGACGAAGCAACTAAAAACAGGTTTTGGTTATTCGGGATTAGTTTTCTTAGGAGCTGAATCGAATTGGGTGATACGTACCCCCAACCCTCCAGCCCTTGGGTTATCTGTCAATCTCACAGTTACTCTGCAAAATAAAGGTTGTTAAGCCCATTTTCCAGGTGAGAGAACTGAGACTCAAACAGAAATTACACATCAGAGCAAAAATATGAACCAGGGTTAAAAGGCTTCCAACACTATACATTCCAGTGCCTTGTCTCTCACTTTTTACTATTACAATTTAAACTTGACAGCTTTTGCTTTTTTTTTTTTTTTTAAGTATAAACACACAATTTACATGACTACAAACACTTCTATATCTTTTATGGTATTGGTGTTAGGAAAACCTGACTGTCCCTGCAAAGGGTATCTGCAAAGGGTATCTCTGATTCTTCTCAATAAGAGTATACTGAAGGTCATGTGATATATATGCAAACCTTGACAAGGGACAGCTATCCAATTCAGAGTAATAACGAAGTGTTGCACTGTAGTGGAATTTAAACAAATGGTTTCCACGTCAAGTCAGGTTTTCATCCTGAATAGATTTTTTTTAAACTATACCTTTATAGGAGAAAACACTGTAGGAGTTGCAACCTCCATTTTTTAAAAGGATTATACTGGTAGCATATATGTTTCAGGCAAGCTACTGAACTGAGCAATTATAATCAACGCATGGATGGTGTGTGTTAGGATCAAAAATATCAGGCCAAGCATAAATTTTTACTGCTTCCTACTTAACCTACTTAGTATATAGTGCCAGTCATTAAAACAGACACAACAAGTTCAAATAAACCTGAGTGAAATTACATTCACGATTTTATTTCTGTCTTAGATACTTGTTCAGGTTCATTGTTTATGGCAGTCATATGGGACTTGCTCATTGACCTTCAAAATCATGTTTTATATGAAACTGAGCTCAATTAAAAGACAAATACTATTTCTGAAGATGGTCAATTACAATATGTGAATCTTGCACCAAAAATATTATCAAAATGTATAGGTATCATTGACTCTATAAATTAACTCCCTTGGCACTTTTTCCCTGTCCATGTTCACAACCCTTACACGGTCTGAATGCAGCTGAGGTCCTATGCATTATCCATCCTGCTAGTCCTGGCTTCTTGCCAACTGGGGCCATCCCTGACCCTTTCCTATGCTTACATTCACATGTTTTTGTTTTGTTTTTTTTTTGTTTCTTTGTTTTTTTTTTTTAATTTTTTTTTAACGTTTATTTATTTTTGAGACAGAGAGAGACAGAGCATGCGGGGGAGGGGCAGAGAGCGAGGGAGACACAGAATAGGAAGTAGGCTCCAGGCTCTGAGCCATCAGCCCAGAGCCCGACGCGGGGCTCGAACTCACGGACCGCGAGATCGTGACCTGAGCCGAAGTCGGACACTCAACCGACTGAGCCACCCAGGCGCCCCCATTCACATGTTTTTTGTGTCTTTGCCTTCAAGGGTACTGGACTTAACATTAAAATACCTTGGTTTTAGTACCAGTTCCTTTAATCACTAAACTGTGACTTTCCGGGTTTTCATTTGACTTCAATAGCCTTCAAGTTCATCTGCTAAATGCAGAATAACCTTTGCTACCTCAAATGATTGCTACAGGGATGAACTGATATAATACATGAGAAAACACCATATGAACTACACAGGGCTATGTTACTGTTCTTAGAGCGTTCAGACACAGGAATGTTCTTTACAACCACCCTTCGTCATTTTCATTGGCAGTTATATCCCTTCCTTAATCTTGATTGCTTATCATTAATCATAGAAATTGCACTCAGCCACAAAATTGCATCTCATTAATGTTTATATTTATTCTAGGAATACTGTACTTAGGGGTGCCTGGGTGGCTCAGTTGGTTGAGCATCTAACTCTTGGTTTAGGCTCAGGTCATGATCTCATGGTCGGCTGTGGGATCAAGCACCATCGGGCTCTGTGTTGGGCATGGGGCCTGCTTGGGATTCTCTCTCTTCTCTCCCTCTGCTCCTCCCCACCCTCTAAAAAAATAAAATAAAATAATAAAAGTTTGAAAATACTTTACCTAAGTTGCTATTGGTATTTTACACAATACTTTCAAACTATATAAAAATTTCAGGTAAAACATATATGAGCTGTCAGTATCTGGTGATTTCAAGCTGAAAGTCTACAGATGCCACTGACCAAAAACTGTTAACATTGTCTGAATAAGACATTTTGCAAGAGTGTAAAACCTTTGGCCAGAGTTGACCAAGAGTATCCAGAAGCTCTGGGAGTATTTCTTAAAGCCTTTCATAATAATAATGATAATGATAATAATAATAATACCTTACATTTGCACAATATTTACAATGATAGCATGTTTTCATAGCCCTTTAGCACTACCTTATGCAAAAATTATCTGAAAATAGTCTTGGTATTTGCTACCATCTCCATTTTTCAAAAGGAAGAAACTCATGGACGTTGGCCTCAAGACCTGCCCAAAGCCGTGTGTCTAATAAACGTCATGTCAAAAAAATCTCGAATACTTCTCAGTACTTACACACTTTATTTTTCATGTGTTTACTTTTATTAAGTAGTACCAGACTTTCTTAAAGGTTTATTACTGATGAATAAAACATTTCAATAATTAGACCTTCTTTGGCAGTGTATTTTATGTCCTGCATGATTCTCCTCACACGAGACAAGACCATATTAAAACATTGACCCAAGAAATTCCTCTGTTCTTTGTTGTCAAGAAGTAAATCCAGCAGCTTAAGACAGTGTTACTTTTTTGTAACACTTTATTTTTCACAGATGTTTGAGGTTCACCTCAAAATTGAAAGGAAAATACAGAGATTTCCTTTATATCCCCACCCCCACACATGTATAGATCCCCTCATTATCAACATCACACGTCAGAGTGTTACATTTGTTATAACTGGTGAGCCTGCCCTGACACATCATAATCATCCAAAGTCCATAGTGTATGTTGGGGTTCACTCTTGGTGTTGTATATCCTGTGGGTTTGGACAAATGTGTGACGACATGCATGTGTCATTATATTGTCATAATGGAGTACGTTCATGGCCCTAAAAATGCCCTGTGTTCTGCCTAGTCACCTCTCCCCACTCCCCGCCAGCCTCCACACCTATAGCCACCACTGATCTTTTTCCTGTCTCCAAAGTTTTGCCTTTTCCAGAATGTCATACAATTGGAATCATACAGTATGTTGACTTTACAGGTTGTATTCTTTTACTTAGTAATATACACTTAAGATTCCTTCCTGTCTTTTCATGGCTTGATGCCTCATTTCTTTTTAGCCCTGCATAATATTTCATTGTCTGGATGTACCCCAGTTTATTTATTTCTTCACCTACAGAAGGGCATGCTGGTTGCTTCCAAGTTTAGGCAATTATGAATAAAGTAGTTACAAACACCCATGTTCAGATTTTTGTGTGGACATTAGTTTTCAATTCCTTTGGGTAAATACCAAGGAGCACTAGACAGCATTACTTTTTATAAATACATATGTTAATTATAAGATTATTTCTGTGAAAATTTGAATAAAATAAATCTCCTAAAACAAAATTAAAGTAGTCTTAGATTTAAATGGTTTCCTGAAAGGATGTACAAACAATTATATAATATATTACTCCCTGAGAGGGGTCTTTTATGTTATACTATTTTCTTTAGTCATGTATTATTGATTAGTTGTGAAATGACAATGAGAATTTTTTTTAAGTTTAATCTATTTATTTTGAGAGAGACAGAGACAGAGTGGGGGGGGGAAGGGTAGAGAGAGGGAGAGAGAGAATCTCAAGCAGGCTCTGCACTGTCAGCACAGAGCCCGATGCAGGGCACAAACCCACAAAACCATGAGATTATGACCTGAGCCGAAACTGAAAGTCGGACACTTAACCGACTGAGCCACCCAGGCGCCCCTGACAATGAGAATTTTTAAATCCTGTCATAAGTTATTAACAAAGTGGATTTTTCTACATACAAACTTAATTTAGATTAAATTCTCATTTTTTAAGTATCTGCCGTGGGACACCTGTGGCTCAGTCAGTTAAGTGTCCAACTCTTGATGTCAGCTCAAGTCTTGATCTCAGGACTATGAGTTCAAACCCTACACTGGGCTCCATGCTGGGTGTGAAGCCTACTTTTAAAATAAATAAATAAATAAATAAATAAATAAATAAATAAACAAACAAACAAACAAACAAATAACAACAACAAAAACTATCTGGTTGAGTATCTGCTGTGTTTTGGTCATCATGGTGGTCCATCATGAATGGGATTACTTTTATCATTTGTTTATCACAAAAGCCCAGCAAAGTAAGAATAACCATCCCATGTTACATATGAGGAAACAAAGACCCAGGAAAACCAACTTGCCCAAGAGACAGAATTAACAAGAGGCAATGGTATGGCTGACGCCCAATGTGGCTCCACTGACTCTCAATGCCTTTTCACAGCACAAACCTGCCTGGCCTTGTGTGGGCTCCTTGATCTCCACCAGGGTGAAAGCCCCACAGTAAGCTGGAGAGCTGGTGAGTAGCGGCAGAGGTGGCAAAGCCCCCAGGATGAGACCCTAGCGGAGTGGGTTTCTACTGTGACCCAGAGGCTGCCATTTTACTCTCACAAGAACCAAATCCAATAGCACTGGAATATTTCTAAGAGTCAGAAACCCTGGTTCCAGTGCCGGCTCGGTGGACCACCAACCAACAGTGGGGACTTAATCAAACTGCTCTGCCTAACTGGATCTGTTGAGTTGCTATGGTTTAATTACAAGGTTGGATTTTGCAGTGATCATTGGATGGATCCATCACATCAATACATCTTATTGTCTGTGTCACAAAGAATTAGCCAATGTCTTTACTGAGAAAAAAGAGAGAGAGAGAGAGAATGGTTGAAATAATTAACTGGACACTTAGTACAACTAAAAGATTCTGGTAGGGGCATCTAGGGTGAAACATCCAACATCGACTCAGGTCATGATCTTGAGGTTCATGAGTTCAAGCCCCGTGTTGGGCTCTGTGCTGACAGCTCAGAGCCTGAAGCCTGCTTCAGATTCTGTGTCTCCCTCTCTCTCTGCCCCTCCTGTGCTTGCACTTTGTCTCTCTCTCTCTCTCTCTCTCTCTCTCTCTCTCAAAAACAAATAAACATTAAAAAAATATAAAAGCTTCTGATAGGAAAAAAAATCTGAATTATCCTAACTCATAGTGTGGACAGATTAAATCAATCAGACAGTTGCTTAAATTTTCATTTCATGTGGCCTTCATGCCCACAGCCTTCAAACTGTGAATTAATATTTCAAAATCACCATGATTTCCTAAGACAGTTTTTCATGTATCATGGTATTCTATATAAAGTACGTCCAACTCAACAGTAAAAGAGGAAGCATCTAATGATAATGTAAGCCGCACCATAATTCTAACTCATCCTTAGATTCATAAAACTGAAATCTCACCTTAAATGAAAGGATGTGAGAATGATATGTATTTATTGCATTTGAGCACCCATAAAGGATGGATTCTGTGTGGTTTCCTATCTTTTTATTCTACACTGGTAGTGGTCATGGCTGTCTTTTACTTTTTGTTCTTTTTAAGAACCATTGTTATTGAGGGGTGCCTGGGTGGCTCAGTCAGTTAGGTGTCCAACTTCGGGTCATGTCATGATCTCATGGTTTATGAGTTTGAGCCCCATATCGGGCTCTCTGCTGTCAGCACAGAGCCCTCTTCAGATCCTGTGTCCCTCTCTCTCTCTGCCCCTTCCCTCCCAAAATAAATATATTTTTTTAAATAAACATTTTTTAAAAAGAACCATTGTCATTGAGTCCAACAATATCGAATTAGTAAATGTTGTAAAGCTATTTGGATACCTCTGACGGTTTCCATTTGTTCCTCATGCTAAGGAGAAATTCGCTGACTCCTTGATCTTATATTCCTGACAATCAGAATAATTTCTTTTTGTAGTAAATCAGTTAAACAAATATAAGGTGGTGTGTACCATCTCAGGGCTTGTCCAAACTCCTATTGTTCACTTTATGTGCATTACACGGTGTCTTTTGAAGGTAAGACGTACATTATTCAGTTCCTAACAAGGAAATGCATAAAGCTCAGAGCTCATTTTTCTGCTCCGTTGCTGGAGCTTTCATTGGTGTTAGGTTTTCTAGGCCAATGATGTGTGTCTCCTTTCCTATTATGTGGCTCTAGCTCTTTGCCCTTCTCTTCATGATGTTATTTTTCTGGTCTTTGTTTTTTACTAATGGCTTTTTTCAAGGTAGGCAGAATATAAATAATAGATGCAGAATTAGTTAATCTGTCATAAACCAGGACTGCCTGTCAACATGTCAACCTGATTGATTGGTTTCAAGCTATAAAAAAACTATTAAATTGATATACCAGGATGGATGGGGCACATTAAATATCTTCCCTTTCCCTCTTTTAGCATTTCTAGCCTAAGTATGCTCAAGACACTGTTCTTTCCAAAAGCATTTGTTTTATGGCAGTTGATGTGTGCTTGGCCATGGAGACACAGGATAAATAAAACAAAATGAGATTTAAAATGATTGAAGCTTGATCTAGCTGGAGAAGCAGACAGGTGAATGTTGTGACTCAGCTACAGGTACACAAGGTGGAGGGTGAACTGTGGGGGAAGGTATCAGAGAAAATGACCCAAATGGAGATAATATTCTAGAAATAAAATATGGCTGAGGCACCTGAGTGGCTCAATCAGTTAAGTGTCCAACTTTGGCTCAGGCCATGATCTCATGCTTCATGGGTTCGAGCCCCACATCGGGCTCTGTGCTGACAGCTCAGAGACTGGAGCTTGCTTCGGATTCTGTGTCTCCCTCTCTCTCTGCCCCTTCTGGCTTGAACTCTGTCTCTCTCTCTCAAAAAATAAATAAACATTTTTAAAAATTAAAAAAAAAGAAAATATGGTTACACATTTGGCTGAAATTAGCATGGAGACACTTTGAATTTGCTAAATTCAACTTCACAAGCATGTATTGAGTTTGAGGGTATACTTACAGCTTGATAAGCATGTGAGGCTTCAAAATTCTGAGAACTCATAACCCCTCCTATAAATGAATTTGCAATCTTAAAAAGTAGACAAACTCTGGGGCACCCAGGTGGCTCAGTCCGTTAAGCATCTGACTCTCAATTTCAGCTCAGGTCATGATCTCATGGTTCATGAGTTGAAGCCCCACATCAGGTTCTGCACTGAGTCTGCTTGGGGTTCTCTCTCTCTCTCTCTCTCTCTCTCTCTCTCCCTCTCTCCCTGCCCCTCCCCTGCTTGTGCCCTCTCACACTCTCTCTCAAAATAAACTTTTTTAAAAATTTTTTTTAACATTTATTTATTTTTGAGACAGAGAGAGAAAGAGCATGAATGGGGGAGGGACAGAGAGAGAGGGAGACAGAATCAGAAGCAGGCTCCAGGCTCTGAGCTATCAGCCCAGAGCCCGACGCCGGGCTCAAACTCACAGACCGCGAGATCGTGACTTGAGTTGAAGTCGGAAGCCGAACCGACTGAGCCACCCAGGCGCCCCTCAAAATAAACTTTTTTTAAAAAGTAGATAAAATTTAATGAAACCACAAATAACATAAGACTATGATCACAAAAACATCAAGAGAATAAATGCTGAATAAGCAGTTCCCAAATGAGGCAGGATTATATAAAAATGAAAATGCAATATTGAAAAACACACATTACCAGAGTGTGGGGACTAGAACCTGGTTTGGGAAGACAGGTCCAAGTGGTTGTAGGCAGAAAGCTGGTTTTTAGAGTTGTTTAACAGAGTTAAAGATAAAATAAAAAGGCCTTCTACAGAAGAGAGATACTAATTTATTTGATGTAGCTAAGGTATCACCATGGACTTGCACACTTAGGCCATCCTCTGAGAGCTAAGAGGCTGGGTCCAATGTTTACCTGGACCTAGGTTCTAGGTTGGTGTTATTCTCAGCCTAGAATGATAACATAAACTCTGCAGGCTTCAGTCTCTTTATTATGAATGGATATGGAGGACTATGTTATACTTAACATCACAGTAACAGGTGCATATAATTTCACCCCTTTCAATCCTATTAGCGAATTACCCAATTATTTATTTGACTACTTTAGATGCATCAACTACAATTCTAATAAAATAAACCATCCGTGCACAATTATTTCAAATGGTTGTGTACCTAGAATTTTATTGACAGGAAAAAAATTGAATAATTGTAGACTATTAGCTAAAATCTACAGTTACCCCCTGAATATGTACACTTCCTAAAGTTTTAACAGACAATCTCAAAGTCAGTGTATGCACCATGAGGGAAAGGCAATAAAAACTTTTAGATTCTCAATGAAGGAAGCTCCCTGACTTAACACTTATGTACCTACCTGCAAGTGATGGGTGAGGGATGCTGTAAGTTCCAGCAGAGGAACCATAGTGACAAGTGGGCAGGAGAAACCATGGAAGTAAGAACAAGTTTTAACTAGAAAACCTGGCCCAGGGGTCCCTTAGTGTGCTGGAGAGACAGGAGGATTCATCCATCTCCAGACCAAGAACTCAGAAGGAAAGGGAAGGGAGGCTAGAAACAAGTTAACAAAATCAGGTATCGGCAGTTACCTAAGAACCTGTCTAGCAAAAGCAGGAGAAAAACTGGTTTTGCCGATAAGTGGGTTTAGTAAATTGAATGTAAATTGTCATGAAACAGTTTAGAAAAAGATACGATTGCAGCAAGCCAACCGAAATTGCGAAGAATCATTGCTTCCATTTACAATGTTATTATGGGAAGTAAAATGGTGTGTGATTTATATAAACTCTTTGATTCACCCTGTCACAACTCCTCACATGAGGCAAGAGGCAGAGTCTGGCCTGAGACATCGCTGTCCATACTCCCCAAGGAGATTTTCACATGAGCCAAAACCATAGACTCAGGAGGCGAGCAAGTCTGAATGCTGACTCTAGGCTAGGCACCGTGTAGGAGCGTTGCCCGCACCTCATTTAACCCCCACAAAGGTCTACTATGATCTCCCTTTCCTGGTCTAGGAATTGTGGCTCTGAGAGTTTAAGTGGCTGCTCGGGGTCACAAAAATGAGTGTCAGAACCAGAAATCCAACCCAGCACTGATCTCAAAACCCAGGTTCTCACCATTTTTTTACTGTAATCAGTTCATCAAACAGTAGAAAGCAGCAGTACCCTCTTCCCCTGTTAAACTCAGGCTGTGGACTGCTTTCCCTAGTCAGGAGGACGCTTCTGGCATGTCTCATAGTGGAGTTTTGTGTGTGTGTGTGTGTGTGTGTGTGTGTGTGTTGTTTTTTTAATTTTAAGAAGACTCAGTCTAGGAATCATGCAACTCCAAATTTGCATGCTGTTGAAAGGTCCAGCCCTCTTTCTGGAAACTTGCAGAGTCAGACGGTGACAGCTTATCTCTTTCAGCGCTGGCTTGGTAATTGCTGCTCATGGCCCCTTCAGGTCAGGCGCAGGATGAGGAGTACTGCAGGTTCCCCAGGAAGCAGACTCTGAGACACAGATTAATGGACAAGGAATGCTTGGGAGATCACCACCTATGGAAGGGAAGGGGCAGAGGGAGCAGATCAATCCCCGAACAAAGGCTCCAGATGGCTCCTTGGAGAGCTCTGAAGCTGGGTGGCCCCTTGGAGTTGACCTGAGCTGGAGTAAAGGGCTCAGAATTGATTTGTGCCCCACACTGCTCAGCCATTAGATGGGCTGTTCTCCTGGAAAAAGTTGTGACCTTGAGCAAGGCAGTTTCCTTCAGGTGAGGCAATCCCCAAAGAAAGCTGACAGGTGAGCACCACCTTCAGGCAGCACTCTTGAAAGCTGGGGAAATACATGCTTCTGTTCTGAAGAGGGGTCCCCATAGCACAGCATAGCACCCACCCTAGGGAACAGGGGAAGAGGGAAGAAAGGTGTTCCTAACCAGATGGTCGTCTGGCCCTGAGGCTCTTTGACTAAGGCAGGTACCAAATACAAACTGTTTTCCTCTTGTGGGGGTGCTTGAGGGTTCTCTGAAGGTCTTCCCATCATGGAGGGTCTCTCTCCTCCACTCCGCCTCATGTTGGCGATGCACATTCAGGCTAGATGCTTATAACTTGCCCCTCAGCACCCTTCTATTCTGGTCCCTTTGGGTCTCACTTCTAGCCTTTAAGGTCAGATGTCCTTGCTCTCAACTCCAGATGTGCAGACCTTTTTGGTATAGCCCTGACTTTATGTTCTTCAAGAGAAAGGTGTGACCTTCCATCTCTAGGCTTTCCCAGGAAGGAGTGGGGTACTAGGACTAGGGTCCCCCAAACTCCAGAGGTTACCCCTCAAGTTCCCAAACTGCTTCTCTGGAAGACCCCTCACTTGACTTGAGATGACCAGAGAAAATATCCCTTTCACTGATGAATCCTTACCAACTGGCTTCTTTAACCTCCCAATGAATTAATTACCTGCCTTTTTTTGTTCTGGTTTAGAAGTAGGTGATGGGCAGGGCACCTGGGTGGCTCAGTTGGTTAAGTGTTGGACTTCAGCTCAGGTCATGTTATCACATCTCGTGGGTTCAAGCCCTGCATCAGGCTCTGTGTTGACAGCTTGGAGCCTGGAACCTGCTTCACATCCTGTGTCTCCCTCTCTCTCTGCCCCCACTCCTGCCCCATCCCCCCCACCCCCGCCGCTCATGCTCTGTCTCTGTCTCTGTCTCTCTCCCAAAAATAAATAAATATATATATTTTTTAAATGAGAAGTAGGTGATGGGCTAATCCTGGGAGAATTTGTTTGGTTTTGAAGCAGGCTGTTGCAAGGCTGATCGGGTACCTTAGGAGCTCCTGGCATCGGTGGCATTATACTCAATGTCTTTGGTAACATTCTGAGACACTAAGGCAGCCTTCAGCATGCAGTCTTATTAGGTTGCCTCTCTTTTATCTGCCCACACTGGCCCGAAAGCCCTCTTTGGTTTTAACGCAAGCTGAGTGTTTAAAGGCCATCCAAAGAAGGAAGGAAGGCAGGCGTGGATGATGAGTAAATAGTAAGCAAGTAGGTAGTACATAGGGAAAATATATCCCCAACGGATAGATTTTCTACCAAGTAGTGTCCTTGCCAAGACTGATGTTATACACCTTGACCAACAGGATCTTGCCAAAACGTGACTGATCATGTATGATCCAAATGCTCTGTGCCAAATGCGTTCCATCTGTACCACGTCATCACTTACTGGATTTAGAATGGACCCCAGCTGTCAAAGACTGTCCCAAATTGCTTGTTTGCTTAAAGCCTAGGTTTCACAGAAGTTCCTGCAAATATCACACGTCAGCCAACTGCTGGCCTTAAGTAATAGGGTGGAATTAATCCCTACCTAATTGTATTTTATATATCTCAGATGGTTTCACATTTTTATGACCCATTAACTCAATACAGAAAAAAAAAAGTCAGTGTCTGTTTTTCTGTAGTTTATGTCCAAATGTTCTGAATGTCATATTCTCAGCTGAACAAAATGAGAAGCTTGGACTTTGTGTGGCATCAGTATGTGCACTACCGCATAATTCCTTCCCCATTGTCCTCCAGTGTCTCCTTCTGGAATGAACTTGGTTACGTGGTTGCATTTTCAGCTTTCATTTGAATCCACTAAGGAACATTTTAATTTTCTGGCTAGGCATTGCTTGATTCTAGAGAATTTGGAGAAAGTCGCGGGAAAGGTAACAGCCATGTGATTATCCCTACTGTGGGGCGGGGACTGAGAGTCATCCATTCTGTGATAGGAATATCGGGGATGTGTCATTGTAGGGGGACCATATAATCCATATGTTGAATATTGCTACCTTCCTATCTCTTCAAGATAACATTCCCTTATTTTTACATATCACACTTTGAAAACAAGAGCTTGAATGATCTCCCCGAACAAGACATTTATGTTTTCTTTTCACCTGATGGCCCCTAGCCATCTGGGCCATGCCTTCACTCATGCATTTTGAGGGCAGTTGAGGTGTGTTGTGTCTTCTCCCCTGGTTGTGACAGCCAGTTTTAGCAAGGTCACGCAGTACGTACAGGAGCAGTATAATCAACACCGTAACTCACCTGTACTGATATATAAATTGTAAACTATACTAACGAGAGTGTGAATCCACTAACAGGTAAAGGTGGAAATGGCCGTGAATACCAAGTGTCTGTTACTCTTACCAGGGAGCACCTGTGTTTCATGGTCTCTGCTCTAGCTTAATAATTCCTCTAGGGACTTGGCAGAGAATCAGCTCAATTCTCACCCTGTGAGTCAGTGTGTTAAGAACACCTAAGGCATTGCTTCCAGTCTTCTGCCTTAAGCAGGTGTAAAGTCAAGGATGATCCTGGACATCTTCTACATATTAGAAGAGGAAAGGCTTTAAATGAAGTACAAGACATATTGTATTATAACCATCATTAGAAATAGTGTGGACAATAATACCATGCATTGGAATAGTACTTTAGATTTTATGATGGCTTTTACATACATCCCACGGTGCACAATAGGGCAGCTCCTTGAGATATACCAGAAAATCCCTTCCCAGTAATAATAAATGAATTGTAGGGCAGAGTATGGAGAGGCAACCAGCTCCACCATGTGCTACCGGACAGAACGTCCAACTGCCATTGACTCCATCCATGGAGAGTCACAAAGAATTTGAGACTACACAGGGGAAACCCAGTCTCTACCTCTCAGCCAGCAGCAAGAGGGATTCATCCCATTGACTGAAGCTTCCTTCAGCCTTGGTCACAAATGCACAGATATTTTTATTGATCCATTCATTCCCTTGACCACCAGGAAATTAACAGATGGCGAAATAAGGAGAAAGTATGCACAGTCAACCCAGACTCACATTTTGGTAGGGTCAAGAAACAATTAAGAGACTTCAATTTGCCAAGTACCTCCTAGTTCTCAAAAAATGAAACCAACAAGCAACTTTAACAAGTATTGATCACATTCAAGTAATAATCACTGTCTAGAAGTCATAGAAAAGCAGATCCCATTCTGCCTGTTCTTCTAGCACAAAGAAGAGGAGGAAATCTCTGTGTGATGGCCAATGGATTGATCCGGGTGGTAAAGGTGGAGCACGTTATCCCTCAGGTATTTCTTTAGGAAGGAAATTCTTAGTAAGCAACTTCTCCATTCAGGATCCCAAGGATCTCATGGAGCTTTAAGGCACAGGAAGGGACTGACAAAAAAGGTTTGGAAATTCCCCCCTCTGCCTCTACCTTAAAGTGGTCCACTTCTCATTATAGTTCTTTAAACTATGAAATGGCCCAGAAAAGAGAGTATAATGAATATAGCCTTTTGTGTCCTCCGAGGAAAGGATTTTTATTGTTCTTACAGGCTGCAGTAAATGAGCTAAAGAATAGACCCAGTAACTGGTAGGTGAAGTGGCGATTGTATTCCGATGCTGATAGAAGCAACAGATACAGGATTCTGAATTTTCTCACCTCAGAATGTGCGGGGAGAATCGAGGGACACAACAACATTGCTAACAAAGACATTGCGGACCTTACAAAGTGCTGCCCCTCTTCTGCCTTGGCCCCGGGGGAGTGCACTGGGCAGAGGGTTTGCTCCCTTGAGGCTCCATGCTGCACCTCTTGTACTGTTTGAGGCAAGAAACCAGAAAAACGACCTGAGAGCTAGCCTGCTAGAGCAGAGCCCTGAAGGGAAAGTCCACAGCTGGTGGGATTGGTAGAGAGTGCAATACTTGGCGAAGACCATGACTCATTGTGAAGATCAAGTTACTGTTGGATGTCTTGTTTCTTAAGGGAGGGGGAGGAGAAACTTTCAGGAAGAGGGGAAGAGGGGAAAAACGGTGAGAGCAGACAGAATTCCATGACTGATATAATATGATGCTTTATATTATGTTATGTTGACCAGAGGGAGTGATATATTTTGTTTCTCCTTCCTAGAAATAGCTCAGGGGATTAGGATGGCTGCCCACTGGTAAAAGGAAAAGGCAACAAGATTGTGAGAAAGATACTCAGTCTCTTCCTTCCTTCCTACCTTCCTCCTTTCCTCCCTGCCTTCCCCTGTCCCTCCTCCCTTCTCTTTTATTTTCTTTTCAAGTTTTTATTTAAATTCTAGCTAGTTAACATACATAACATACTGGCTTCAGGAGTAGAACTCAGTAGGGACGCCCAGGTGGCTCAGTCAGTTGAGCATCAAACTCTTGGTTTCAGCTCTCAGGTCATGATCTCAGTTTGTGAGTTTGAGCCTCGCATTGGGCTCTGTGCGGACAGTGCAGAGCCTGTTTGGAATTGTCTGCCCCTCATGCACTCTCTCTCCCTCTTTCTCTCCCTCTCTCTCAAAATAAATAAAATTAAAGAAAAAAAGGGAGTAATTCATCACTTACACACACTTACACACAACACCCAGTGCTCATCACAGCAAGTGCCTTCCTTAATACCCATTACCCATCTAGTCCATCCCCCACCCACCTCCCTCCATCAACCCTCTATCTTTAACAGTCTCTTATGGTTTGTTTTCCTCTCCCCCCCCCCCTTTTTTTGGTATTATTAGAACCAATCCATGTGGGACTCCTGGGTGGCTCAATCGGTTAAGTGTCTGACTCTTGATCTCAGCTTAGGTCACCATCTCACAGTTGGTGAGTCAAGCTTATGATTCTCTCTCTCTCCCTCTCTCTCTCTGCCCCTCCCCTGCTTCTTGTGCACTCTCTCTCTCTCTCTCTAAATATATAAATAAATTTTAAAAAGAAAGAACTAATCCAGGAATCCGTGGATAGTAAATCTCAAGACTTTCATTGTTTCCTTCAAGTCCCACATTTAGAACTTGAATAATTTTCAAAGATCTTTCCTTTTATTTATGAATCATTTCTTCCTATTTGCCTGTGTCCATCTCTTCATCCCTTTTTGCAGACCTTCTGGTGAAACAATTTGGACTCCACGAGCACACTACACAGGGAAGAGGGGATGAAATTATTTTAAGAGACTGGACAAAAGTCCTCAGGTGAAAATCCTTCCAAAGGGATTCCCTGCTAGATTGCATTACTTCCTCCCCAGAGAGTGCCCCTGGGACTCCAAATGACACCTAAGAAATTACCATCATTTACCAAAAGAGGCTACACAAAGCATCCACTTTTCTGACTTGCCAGGAAAGCACAGAGCAATGTGCGAACACAGGCAGTGTGAAGTCAGCTTTAAGTGGTAGCACTTATTTTTAGAGTCAGTCAGACTGTGATGGTCCATTTGGACAGAAAGTATATATCAAAAATTCAATACTCACGGTGATGATCTCACAGTAAGTAACTCATTTATCTTCGTTTGAATGTGGTAGTACGTTGGCCAAGTTAGGGCTCAGTCATGAAGAATATTTGAGTTCTAACTCCAGGGCTAATTTTTACTTGTAGAACTGTATTCACTTAGTTTGGTGCAAGGCAGGGTCTGTGAGCACCGGCTGTGCCCATAGCTTCCCAAATCTGTGTGCAGTGACTTCAGGTTGGTGACCTAAAGTCAGCAACAATGGAGAGTATTTACATCATGGAAACAGCACAGATCAGGGCCCCCCGGTCTCCACCTCCTCAAAAATTCAGACATCACTGCATGTAGGAGAAGAGGTAAATATGGCTCCTTTTTCTTATTTTATTATAAGGGAACAGTCCTGTTTCGTCAAAATATTAGTTCATGTTTTGCATAGATGAGGCTGAAAACCAGCATGTTCTTTATCTGTTTAAAAGATTTGCTCCTGACGAAAATGAACATGAGAACAGACACTCTCTGCAGGGGAATGAGTAAAAGACAGCGGGAAATGGCAATTGTTGCCAACAGTGTCCCTTTTGCGTCCTGAGAGCTGGTGTGATGCACCACACATGGGCTCCCCCACCACATGCCCCCGCCGGGCGCTGTGTATACACAAGGCATTTTCCTCAAGATCCCGGGTCACTTCATTGCCCATTTAGCTCTACACTGTTTGCACCTTGGTTTTTTACCACTTCCATTTTCTCGGAAAATAAACTCAGAGACTCAGACACACTTCTCTTCTGTTAACACATAATAGTTCACAGTCTTCGGCAACGCCCCTGGACTCCAATCTTTTACCTTTCTTAAATGAGAATCTGATGGCATCTGGAAATAATAAAGACAAAAGACCTGTTGGGACAGAACAGCCCAAATAGATCAATCAGAATTCACCAGTGCTTTAAGAAGTATCTGTAAAATCAAGCAAACAGACAAAAAATACCATACACAATTGTATCTGGCTTCCAAGAGGCAAATTGCTTTTGGAGGGAGGTGCCAGGAAGGCTGAGGGCAGGTGATGGTCTGGAGGCCACAGGGGACCCACAACTGGGGTTTGTCAGTAAAGGTAAATCTGATGTTGCACATACGCTCTGTCTGCAGCTTAGCAAGAAGCTCTCCACCCTGTAAATCCCACTGGAAACCAGCGTGAGCAGTGTATCTTCACAGTTGCGTCGGGAACCGCATCCCAGGCTCAGTTGACATTAGTCACTGGAGTGGGTAGTTTGGGACTTGTTTTACATGCAAGAACAAAAGGACTTTTTTTCCCCCTCAATTTTGCAAAGCTGAGCCTTGAAAATCAAGGGCAGGGAAATAGCTCTTTTCCATTCCCCTCCTTCATATAAAGACTGAATCCTCTCCTTTATTTCCTCATTTGTGCACTCATGTGTGATAATCAGCATATGCCATCTTTTCTGTAGATGCGGGTAAATGTCTGGTCTGGTGCGTGTGTGCATGAGGGGTGGGCGGCTGTGTCATAGTCATTTTATATCCCAGCTGTAGTAGTGGAGGTTCCTGCATGCTGGTGAACAGTGGTAATTTAGCCCTCTTTTCACCTTTAAAAAAAATATTTATTTATTTATTTTATTAATTTTTTTTTGAGAGAGAGAGAGAGGCAGGCAGAGCGCCTGCAGGGGAGGGGCAGAGAGAGAGAGAGGGAGACACAGAATCCGAAGCAGGCTCCAGGTTCCAAGCTGTCAGCACAGAGCCCAACATGGGGCTCCAACTCATGAACCATGAGATCGTGACCTGAGCCAAAGTTGGATGCTTAACCGACTGAGCCACCCAGGAGCCCCTTCACCTTTTTTTTGAAAGCTTTACCCACCTATTATTAATTCAATAAACACATTAAGCACATGTAATTAGAGTGTGATCTACGTGCACACTGAATTAAAAAAAAATTCTTTTGCTATAGGTCTGCTGACCGGCAATTTTCAGTTTTCAAAAAAGCGTTTCTTAGCTTATTATATCTAGTATGTGGCTTATTATTGTCTCAAGCTCTTAACACTCAGCTTAACATATAGTTGATTCTCAACAGATACTCCTATTTTTCTATTCCCACGATGGACTCAGATTATCTAGTCGTTTGTTCTCTGATTTTGGATATTGTCTGGGCCACCTTAGCGGCATGTATCCACCAGCAGGCTAAGCAGAAGACTGAGCACACACACATCCCACAGACTGTCCCCACCACCTCCCCCACCCCTTGTGCATGGCTAGCACAGCTCCAGAGAAGAGGCAGTAATGTGTGATCTTTGGGTCTTGGCTCTGCGGTCAAACGATCTTATCTGCATCCCAGCTCTGTCACTAATTTGTTTTATTTTCAAAGTATTTACCTGTCTCAGCCTCATTCTCCTCATCTGTCAAAAGACAGTAACTAAGAGGGTGGCTGCAAGGATGCGAAGATACGATGTAGGTGCAAGCCTTACCACCACGTTACAAATGGTCATTGTTGTTGGCATTGTCTTTAGAAAGTTTCTCTGAGGCGCAGCTCACTGAGGATGGCGCTTGTCCCTGTCCCCTGATCTGGACACTCCAGAGGAATAACAGTTGGATGGGGATGGGGTTGTGGCTCTTAGAGGGTGGAGGAAGCACTGTGCGACTGAAAAACGAAGCAGGACACTTCTGAGTGTTATAAATAAAACACAGAGTTTTATTCAGGGTAACTCACTGAGGTGGGCGGTGGGGGGCAGGGGGGGATTAGGTGGGCATCAATCCAGGTGCTGCACAGTATTCTCTGCAAAGCCCAGACCTTAATCCACAGATTTTATAGAGTCAGGGAATGTGGTGAAGTGAAGGGATTTAACATTTAATAGACCACCTGGAGCCATTCCTGTGTCAGAGGGCTAGGAGAGGAAGACACTGTTATCTCTACTTGTTATCTAAACAGCTTTAGGCAGGATCAGAACAAGCCTTCCCCCCATTTGGTCAGAGAATATATTACTCCAAGGCACCTGGAGCACAGCCCCAAGGGAGGTCATTGCACGCACCTGAACAAGATGGAGGGCCAAAGATGGAGTCTGTCTTGTCAGCGCTCCTACAGGGGTCCAATAGAAGGTCTAGGGAATTCAAAATTTGAGTTCAAAGTCCTTTTCGTGTTCATGTTCTGTGCCCCCTCCCTGGTTCCCAGAGGATCCTCTGCATAATGGGGGTGCAGGGGTGAAACAGCATCTGGCTCCAGGGGTCCCAAACAGACCAGACTGGGCCACTCACCACTGACAAAATCCAAAGGCAGAGACAGTGATGGTGAAACAGGAAAGGAATTTCAGTGAGGCCAACATAGGGAAGACAGAGGACTAGCGTCTCAAAGACTGTCTCCAAGGTGTTGAAAATACTTCTGGGTTTCTGTAAGGAAAGTGTGGGGCAAATCTCGGTGAATGCATATAGGTGGGCAATAAAGGTCAAGGTGATCATTGCCTTGGGATCAATCACACGGGGACTTGCTGGCTCTGGACAACCCCCATTGCTTAAGGGGATGGTGTCTGTCCCCAACAGGGGATGCTTTACCTTAGGGTCTCTTGCCTGAGTTAAGAGATAAGTTGGAAAGAACTTAATCAGTTACAAAGTACAGAGGCAGGTCAAAATGGAGGTGGTTGAAGTCCTCTCTCATCTGCCTTGGAATTAATTTGCTTCTCTATCTTGCTTCTCTGTCCCCACATCCCCTATACACACACCCAGGTCACCCCACCTAGTTCTGTTCTATTCTCACAGGTCCATGGAAAATCTGTTTTACCTGCAAATGTGTATCTGCCATCCCCTCAACTAACTCTGGTGTCTAAGTCTCCTGGGTTAGCTTGGGATAGATGGGATAGATGGATCTGCAGAGATAGGACTTTAATGTATAGTCAGAACTCATTCATTAGCTTTCTCCCTTAAAAATATTATCAATGAGGGGCACCTGGGTGGCTCAGTGGGTTAAGTGTCCGACTTCAGCTCAGGTCATGATCTCATGGTTCGTGAGTTCAAGCCCCACATCAGGCTCTGTGCTGACAGCTCAGAGCCTGGAACCTGCTTCAGATTCTGTGTCTCCCTCTCTCTCTGCCCCTCCCCTGCTTGAGCTGTCTCTCTCTCTCTCTCAAAAATAAACAAAGATTAAAAATAATTAAAAAAAATATATTATCAATGAGGGGCGCCTGGGTGGCTTGTCGGTTGAGCATCCGACTCTTGATTTCGGCTCAGGTCATGATCTCACAGTTCATAGGTTTGAGCCCCACATGGTGCTCTGTGCTGACAGTTCAGAGCCTGCTTGGGTTTCTGTCTCTCCCTCCCAAGCTCAGGGGTGCATGCGTGCATGCACATTTTCTCTCTCTGTCAAATAAATAAACATAAAAAAAAATTTCCACATTCAAAGATGGATTCTTGGGGGGACAGGGGAGGTGGTTCATTTCCCAACACTGAAAATGTTTAAGCAGAGATGGAGAAATCATGCTATGCATGTTTAGATATTGGTAGGAGGAATCAATGAGATCACCAAACTCAAAATACCATGATTCTATTTAATTTTCATACTTTTTTTCATATTTTGTAATTAATTATTATATTTTAAAGTTCAATAATTTTAGACTAAAGTGGGACAGTCTATCTCACACACACACACACACTTCGTCCACACTTGGAAATTCTTCCGCAGACTGAATAAGGGTGCAATGAAAAACCCCAGAGAAATCAAGACCTTCCAATTTTATTTTCCAAAAGCACACTCCAGGACACTCAGGGCAAACTCAGAGATTATTAACTGCAGTCCTTCATTTAGTTAATTCTCTTTATCATGCAAAAAAAAAAGTTCTGCCACTTCCTTTGGAGACGGAGCAAGGCATTTGGTTAATAAAAATCTACTTTGCATGTTCCTTTTGCATAAATCCATTGCTGTAGGCCAATATGATTTGAATGACAGGAATCTGCCCAAGTTCTGAATGGACCCAGTAAATTGGAACAACCTTACCTGAGAGAAAATAGAAATCCCAATGTTGAGTATCTATTTGGAATCAGGCTGGCCTGGGAATAGAGCAGATACTGTATTACTATGTCAATTTCAAACCCATCTTTCATTTGACACTTGAATCTTTATTCCCAGGGCTTCTTAGGTCTTCTACAATTTCCTTGCAAAATATGATTCAGCAGGATTCATTGCATACCTGCTAGGTACAGACACACGGTAGGCCCTGGGGGAAAGAGGAAAATCAGAAATAGAAAGTTGAATAAGACCTGGTTCCTGCCTAAAGGTATTTAAAATCTCCTGGGAGAGGAAGTAAGGGCTAATACTGTCAGTTAGACTATTGAGGTATTTCATTGATTTAACATACTTTAACCAAGAGGGGTAAGGAAAGAACTATTGAAGGGAAAATTCCCTAAGGAAGGAAGACATCAAAAGGCTAAGAATCATTGTGGTAGAGAGCTGAAGTTCAGTGATTCATTGTCTTTTGCTGTTTCTTTAACAAGATTATAATTTGTTTTATCATGAATGAAAATACATATACATTTAAAATTTTTTCTAGAGTATTTTCATGCTCCCTAAAAACATAGCTGTCATGTCTTTAGTATAGGCGAGCAAAGGGAAAAAAAAAAGACAAAGTATAGTGAACACGCTGCTGATTACCAGAGGGAGGTGGGTATGGGGGAAATAGGGCATGGGGATTACAGAGCACATTTATCATGATGGAAAGAAAAAGATAAGAAAGAAATACATTACAACGATAACAAAAAAGAATTCGCTTTGAGGGACAAGGAGATATAAAGTTGAAATCAACATCAAGATAAATAGAATTTACAAACATGGTGGCCTCCATTTGGTTCTGTAGGTACGTACATACATATATATGCATCCCTACATGGCTATATAGATGCATACAAAACACACATATTCATTTCACAAGCACATCTGTATGCATATACATACATATGTACATACATATATTCATTGCCAACTCTAGAATGTTCATGAGCTAATGACCTGTGTTTTGGTTTCTTTTTCTTGGCTTTTGTATTATTCTGATGATTGGAAAGACACAAGGTAACCAACCCCCACCCACCACTTTGAATCCCAGCAGCTGTGTCAGATAGTAAAGACCAGACTGATGAGCCTTAGCTCTGACTTCAGATCCTCCTACTCATTACCTCTTCCTGAGTGCGAGTGTAGATGTTTCTCAGCCCCTGCCTGAATATTCTCAGTGGAATGGAGTGGTCAGTCAAATCCTTGCTGATACCAGTAGGTTATTGATTCTTAATCCGAGTGAGGGAAAGAAAGAAAACGTTGAGAAGAAGCACTTTGACTTCTCTTGACCTTCGAGAAAGTCTTTGGAAATCTAGTCCATCCCCTTTCCAAGCACACAGTAGATGAAGATTCTGAGACCCATATATTCCAACTCTAAACACTGTGCTGTTCACCAATTTCTGACCCTTCATTACTCATCAACTTCCTCCACCTGCTTCATGGGGGGTGTATCTGTGGCACAGTTACACTAAAAATTGGCTAGAGACAAATAACAGCTACTAAAAATAGCTGTTTATCAAAAGTCTATCATGAGCAAAGCTCTTACCTCCATTATTTTATATAATATTCATGAGAATCTTCCCAGTTAGCTAGTATTTTCTTGATTTTGCAAATGTGGAAACAAGGTTGAGAGAACAAATAACACACCCAAGGAGGGCTAGCTCATGAGTGAAAGAACCAGTGTACCAATCAGATTGCTGCATTCCAGAGGAGCCAAGGGCAGACTGACCCCATGGATAAAAAATGATGCCAGAATTGACTGGTTTTAGGGCTCAAGGAGGATTCTGCAGTAGTTTGAGTTGGTTTTCCCTTTTCCACAAGACCTTACTTCAAGGCAAGGAGGCAAATCTTTACCTGTAGCAGTTCTGACCATGCTTCTTAGCATAAAGAGAGGAAGGAGGGAGGCTGAGAGGAAGGGGACTGCTTACAAAATTGTAGTCTTTGGGTAGCTAGAACCAAAACTCAAGTTATTGGATACAGATCTTTGCGTAAAGTGAGTAAAGTCCATTTTGAGAGGTATCCTCCACCATATACTTAAATTCTGTCTTTGCTCCAGGGTCTCCACGTACAAGTCTTCTGGCTTCCGTACAGCATGGTCCTTCTCTTCCGTCGCATCTCCTCCAACCTACCGAGATCAGGGTTGTTATGAATGTCAAAATAAAACACTGACTGATACAAAATGACTTCAAAAATTTAAGAAGAGAGGAGAGCACAGGGGAATGAAATTTGAGAAAATTTTTAAAAAGAGGTCAGTACCTCCAATCTGATACCTAACCTGGGCTTATGAAGTGCTGGGCCCCGTCACCTGCCCTCTCTCGGTGTGAAGGGCAGTTGCTCTAAGTATAGAGGTAAAGGCTGCCTCGAGCTCTGTAGGGAAGCTCAGTGGGGAACCTCAGGGGCTGTGCACTGAATGCTGTCCCCCCACCCTCATGCTAAGGTGGTCAGTGGGGTGAGGTCAGTGGAAGCTGCACCTCCAGGTGCTGATCAGCCTTAGAATGTGGCTGGGCTTCTCTGCCTGCTCCCTTTGGTACTCATGCCATGAGCAAGAGATCCCCCAAAGCACAAGTGTTCCCTACTCCGGATGACTACATTATCATTTAAGTCAGACCGTATTGAAATCAGGGTCCCTCTTCCTGCTGATCAGATCATTTAAGTCCTCGAGCTGACTCAGGGCCTGCAGGGAATAAAATTTCTAGAATATGGCACACTAGAGACAGACATAAGGGACTGAGAGTGAAACCCACATCCCTGTGCTATAAAAATGACAGACTGTTTACCTTATATGGAATATCTCTCAGTTTATTTCCGTTAAAACGAATTTGTTAGCCTATAAATTAAAATGACCAAAGGAAGAGACTTTTTTTTCTTCTCTTCTCTTTCTACCCCTTCTTGGATATATTGGTGGAAACAAGATTAGCCAGGTCCTAAATGTCATCATCAAAAATTTACAACCTTATTCAACACTTTGATTATTCCCTTTATCCCACAACTGAAGAGAACCCAGGCCTCATTATCTTCCCAGTGGACAATAAGGAGACAAATAAACTTCATTGCCCATCTCATCAATTTAATATTGGTATATATAAGTTTCACACTGAACCAGGGAGTCAGTAGTCAATAAATATAACTTATAGAAATAATCATAGTGGAAAAGACTATAAAAATATTAACCTTTGAAGTTTAATTTTTAGTATGAACACAAAATCTATTTTAAAAAATTTTTTTATGTTTACTTTTGAGAGAGAGACACAGAGTACAAGTGGGGGAGGGGAAGAGAAAGAGAGGGAGACACAGAATCTGAAACAGGATCCAGGCTCTGAGCTATCAGCACAGAGCCCGACATGGGATGGAACTTAGAAACTGTAAGATCATGACCTGAGCCGAAGTTGGATGCTGAACCAACTGAGCCACCCAGGAGCCCCTATTTTTTTATTCAAAATATCATATTTGGGCTATAATTCATTTTTTTTAACTTGCAAATGTTTCATACATACATACACACATGTTTACCTAAAGAATAAAAAACAAAGCAAACACCTGTATAACCACCATCCATGTCACCAAAAAGAACACAGCGCCCTAGTATTCTGCAACCAGACTGCCCTGATTCCTTCTCCAGCCTCAAGACAACCATGACCCTGACTTCTGTGATCATCATTCCCCTGTTTTCCCATGTCCCCTTTAACACACAGTTGCACTGATTTGTGAACTTACCTGCTTCTTCCTTCAGTATTATGTCCGTGAGAGTCATCTGTGTTCATGTGTCTTGCTTACAGTCTCTTCATTTGTATGCTGATAACACTCCATTGTATATCGCAATTTCTGTACTCAGTCCTCCGTTAGACATTTGCTGCTTTTCAGTCTGCACTGCAGCATGTGGCAAAAGGAAACATAGAAAGATAAACCCGAAAGTACTGACATTAGTTCCCCAGTGGGTGAGTAGGAAGTGGCTGCAGGTGAAAGAAAGCACACTTCTCTTACTATATATTTTTCAACACACCTTTTGCCTTTGATCTATGTTGATATGTTACATATTCAAGAAATAAAAATAATTTTAAAAAACACTAAAATTTTATGTTAACAGAAACAGATGAGCCAACTATATCAAATTTTAATACTTGGAAGAAAACTGTTAATCCAAATAACTTGTAAACCAGTATGTTCTAAGGACAAAAAAACTACGATAAAATACTCGTTGGTTTTTTTAATGACATTGCATTGAATTTATGTGCCCATTTGAGGAGACGTCTTTAAAATATTGTCTTCCTATATAAAACCACGGCATGTTTATTTATTTATGACATCCAATAAAATGTTATAATTATATCTTTATTGAGGCTCACGCTTTATTAGACTTATCAATGGCTACTTCATACCTTTGATGCTATTGTAAATAGTATCTTTTCTATTCATTTCCTATTTATTACAAGCATATAGATATGTAATGAATTTTTGCATATTGATTATGCATCAATATGTTTGCCGAATTTTCTTAATTCTAAAATTTATTTGGAGATTATTTGGCATGCTCTGATCATAATCATGTCATTTCTGGTTTTTATGCCCAGGGTTTGTTTTTATTTTTTTTTCTTTCCCAACTGTACCTACTAGAACCCACAGTACAAAGTTCAATGCTGGTAAGGGACAGTGGGCATTCCAGTGTGGTCCTTGATCTCAATGAAAATGATATCAATACTTCACCATTAAGTGTAATGCTTTCTGTGTGTTTATGTACCCTTTAACACATTAAGGAATTTCCCTCTTGTTCATAATTTTACAGAGTATTTTTAACTAATAAGAAGATGTTGAATAATCTCTAGCAATCTTTCTGCATTTATACATTTATTGAGGTTTGCTTTTTTCCTTTATTTAGATAATGGGGTGATTTAGGTTAACTTATTGTTATTAATAAATCTTACATTCTTACAAATCAAATATCATTATATTATATATTTTTTACGTTGCTGGACTTGGTATGCTAATTTATTATGATTTTTTCATCTGGTCTGTAATTTCTCTTCCCCATGTTTGTTCAGGTTTGGTTTTGGTGTTGAGATTAGTCTAGTCTTTGTTTATTTTATTTTTTTTTTTTTAGGTTTGTTTTTGAGAGAGAGAGAGAGCAGAAGCAGGAGAGGGACAGAGAGAGGGGAGACAGAGGATCCAAAGTGGGCTCCACATTGATACCAGCAAGCCCGATGGGTGCTCAATCTCAAAAACTGTGAGGTCATGGCCTGAGCTGAAATCGGGCACTCAGAAGACTGAGCCACCCAGGCACCCCAGTCCAGACTTATTAAATGAGTCAGGGAATGGTTTCTTCTTTTTCTGGAATGTTCTCTGGAAGAGTTTGTGAAAGATTAGAATTATATCTTTTCAATCATGGACCTCAATGATAAAGCCATATAGTGATTAATATTTCCTTGGGGGCAAATTCTTGACTATTAATTCAGTTTCTTTAAGTATTATAGCACTTATAAAGTTTCTATTTCTTTTCGTGTCAGTTTTATATTTTTCTAAGAGCTATCCATTTCATTTAACTATACTGGCATACAATTTTTCACAGTACCTTCTCCTATCTTTTAAAAACTTTTTTTAATGTTTATTTTTGAAAGAGAGATAGACTGTGAGCAGGGGAGGGACAGAGAGAGAGGGAGCCAATGAATCTAAAGCAGGTTCCAGGGTCTGAGCTGTCAGCACAGAGCCTGATGTGGGGCTTGAACTCATGAGCTATGAGATCATGACCTGAGCCAAAGTCCAGATGCTTAACTGACTGAGCCACCCAGGTATCCTTCTTCTCCTATCTTTTTAATGTCTGCAACTTCTGTAATTATGTATCACCATTCACTCCAAATACAGTTAATTTGTGGATCCTCTCTTCTTCTTTTTTTTTTTTTTAACATTTATTTGTTTTTGAGACACAGAGTGCGAGTGGGGCAGGGGAAGAGAGAGAGAGAGAGAGAGAGAGAGAGAATCCAAAGCAGATTCCAGACTCTGAGCTGTCGGCACAGAGCCCTAAATGGAGCTTGAACTCCCATGCTGTGAGATCATGACCTGAGCCGTAGTCACATGCGTCACCAATTGAGCCACCCAGGTGCCTCATATCCTCTTATTCTTGACTGGAGTTATCATGAGTGGTTTCAAAGAATCAACTTTTAACTTTGTTTCATTCAGTAATTTTAATTTCATTTTCTATTTTATTTATGCATTTATCCTTATTTTATTTTTATATTTTATTTTGATTTATTTTGCTATTTTTCCCTCTTTGAGTTAAATGCTTATGCCATTACTTTTTGTCCTTTGTATTATAACCATTGAAGGTCATAGATTTTTTTATACATGCATCCTACACAAATAGATAATAGTATTTTAATTATTGTTCATTTTTAAATATAACTTGACTTGCATTAGTTTGTTCTTTTACAAATGTATTATTATATATTATGATTATTATATACTCTTTAACTGTCAAAATATGGGAATTTTATTTTTGCAATTGATTTCTGATATGATTTCATTTTGATTTGATTTGATCTCATTTCATTTCATAAGATATTGGGAAAGATTTGTCAGGTTCTTGAAATTTGTTGAGACCTTGAAGTCCAATATGTGGCTAATTTTGTAAGTGTTCTGTGTTTGTCTAGAAAGAATATATATTTAGCAATTTTGTGTTACAATATGTATATATGTATGTTAGCTCTACTTTCTTAATATGTTGCTTAAATATTCCATATCTTTACTGATTTTTGATCTGTTTGTTTTACCAATTAATGAAAGTAATGTGTTAAAAATATTCCTCTGTGATGGTAGATGTTCACTGATCTTGTAGTTTTGTTCACATTTCGCTATATACATTTTTTATATTTAGTTAATTAAATTTTAAATTATTGTTTCATCCTGATGATCTTTACTCAAAATAATATGATCCTTTTTGCTCCAAAATTTTTTTCCCTTAAATTTGTATTTTATCTTTTACTGATATGGTAAGACCTAGGGTTACAGATGTGATCCTTGACCTTATAAAATTCATATATAGATATGAGGTTCTAAATATTAAGGTAGGTCTCATTTAAGCCTCTTTATAGTAAATATAGAAATCTTTAAACCTCAGAGATTGTGAAGAATTGAACAAAAAGTAGCATTCAAGTATTGGGGTATTTTTATAACCACCTTTCCCTTACATTTATCCCTTAGGCTCATAAAGAAACCTCAAGGGCTAATCTTTGCATTGTCTTATGTACACAGAAACTTGTAGTAAATATTTATTCATTTATGTATGATGTGTGTATGTATGTATGTATTGTCTTCAATAAGAGTTGTTTCTGCCCACATTCAAGTGACAACTGCGGTTTTTGTTACTTTTCTTCAAAATGATCCTGACACATAGAAGAACTGTTTAGAACATTTGTGGGCATTTGGACCAGGCATGTTTAATCAGGGTCTTTCATCTGGAAAGAAATAAGCCAGTTTTAATAGAGTATCTGAATGATAAAATATAAAACTAAGAATCTGATGCAGGCCATCTTCCTCCTGTGTCCCAGAAAATTAGAAGAAACCAGAGTATGGGGAAGAGAAATAAGAATGAGAGCAATGCCCAAAAAAGAGGGGAGAGAGAAGGAGAGAAGAGAGTGCTGTTTTATTCTCTGGTTGTAGTGGTTCCTGAGTTCTAGTCATTTTCTTTTTTTAGATCCTTCAGAAAATGTTTTTTTCCAAGGAAGTGAAAGACATTTACACTGAAAACTATACTACCTTGGTGAAAGACAGTGAAGAAGATGCAAATAAATGGAAAGATATACCATGCTCATGAATGAGAAGAACTAATATTGCTAAAATGTCCATATTACCCAAAGAAATCTATAGATTCAGTGCAATCCTTATCAAAATTCCAGTGGCGTTTTCCACAGAAACAGAATAAACAATACTAAAATTTGTGTGGAACCACAAAAGACCCTGAACAGCCAAAGCAATCTTGAGAAAGAAGATCATGTTCCCTCGTTTAAAACTGTACCACACAACTTTAGTTATCAAAACAGTAGGATATTGCCATAAAACCAGACACATAGGTCAATGGAACAGAATCAAGAGCCCGGAAACACATTCATGCATATTTGGTCAGTTATGACAAGGAAGGCAAGAATATACAATGGGGAAATGACAGTCTCTTCAAAAAATGGTGCTGGGGGGGCACCTGGGTGGCTCAGTCGGTTAAGCGTCTGACTTCGGCTCAGGTCACGATCTCGCAGTCCGTGAGTTCGAGCCCCGCGTCGGGCTCTGGGCTGATGGCTCAGAGCCTGGAGCCTGCTTCCGATTCTGTGTCTCCCTCTCTCTCTGACCCTCCCCCGTTCATGCTCTGTCTGTCTCTGTCTCAAAAATAAATAAACTTAAAAAAAAAATTAAAAAAAAATGGTGCTGGAAAAACTGGACACACACACACACACACACACACACAAAAGAATGAAATGACTACTATCTTACATCATACAGAAAAATTATCTCAAGGTAGATTAAAGAATGTAAGACCCAAAACCATAAAATTTTTAGAAGAAAACATCGGGGGTAAGTCCTTGACATTGGTCTTGGTGATGATTTTTTGGATTTGACAACGAAAGCAAAAATAAACAAGTAGGAGTATTTTAAACTAAACAGCTACGCACAACAAAGGAAACAACAAAATCAAAAGACAACTTCCTGAATGGGAGAAAATATTTGAAAATCCTGTATTTAAAAAAAATTAATGATTTATTTATTTTTGAGACAGAGAGAGCATGAGCAGGGGAGGGGCAGAGAGACAGGGAGACACAGAATCCTAAGTAGGCTCCAGGCTCTCAGCTATCTGCACAGAGCCTGATGTGGGGCTCAAACTCATGAACCATGAGATCACGACCTGAGACGAAGTTGGACACTTAACTGACTGAGCCACCCAGGCAATGCACAAATGATAAAGAATTAATATCCAAAATAATGGAGAACTCTAACAACTCAACAGCAAAGACCCCAAATAATCCAATTAAAAACCTAGCAGAGGGGCACCTGGGTGGCTTAGTCGGTTAAGCATTGGGCTCTTGAATTTGGCTCAGGTCATGATCTCACATTCATGAGATCAAGCCCTGCATCAGGGTTGAATAGCATGAAGCCTACTTGGGATTTTCTCCCCTCTCTCTCTGCCCCTCCCCAGCACATTCTCTCTCTCTCTCTCTCTCTCTCTCTCTCTCTCTCTCAAAATTAATAAATAAATAAACATTTAAAAAAATGGGCAGAGAATCTGCCAAAGACCCAAATGGCCAACAGGTACCCAGAAAGAGCCCAACATCACTAACCATCAGAAAAATGCAAATCAAAATCACAATGAGATATTACCTCACACGTGTTAGAATGGCTATTGTCAAAAAAAAAATTTAAAAAAAAAAGAACGAGTGTTGGTGAGGATGTGTCCAATCCTTGTGCATTGTTGGTGAGAATGTAAACTGGTGCAGCCACTATGGAAAACAGTATGGAAGTTCCTTGAAAACATTAAAAATAGAACTACCATATATTCTAGCAATTTCATTTCTGGGTATTTATCAGAAGAAAATAAAACACTGACTCAAAGAGACATATGCATGCTGTTAATTGCAGCATTACTTACAAGGGCCAAGACGTGGAAATAATTGAAGTGTCTACCAATATATGAATGGTTAAAGAAAATATCACACACACACACACACACACACAGAATATTTTTTCAGTCGTATAAATTAATGAAATCTTGTCATTTGCAACAACACAGATGGACCTAGGGGGCACTTTAAGTAGAATAAGTCAAACAGAGAAAGACAAACACCATATGATCTCACTTATATGTAAAATCTAAAACAAACAAACAAATAAAAAACCCCAAAACCCAAAACCAAAAAACCCAAACCTGAGCTCATAGTTGCAGAGAACATATTGGTGGTTGCCAGAAGTGAGGGCTGGCATATGCGTGAACTGAATGAAATCCTGGGGATGTACAGCATGGTGACTATTGTTAATAATACTGGATTTTATATTTGAAAACTTACTGAGACACTAGATCTTAGAAGTTCTCGTAACAAGAAAAAAAATGTACCTATGTATGTTAACTAGACTCATTATGATGGTTATTTTGCAATGTATACAAATATTGAATTTTTATGTTGCACCTGATGTGTCAATTGTATCTCAATAAAAAGCCGTTGTTGTTTTTTTTCTTACACCACACTTCTGTTACTTGCAAAACGTGGTCCCTGTCAATGCTGTTCATCAAATATTTCAGCTCTCTACCTTCTAGATATATGATGGGATCGAACTTCTTGTCTACACTCCCCACTGCCCTCGCTTACACTTTTAGTTGAGTGGAGCCCTGTGACTAGTTCTGGACAATGAGTTGTGTGCTGTGGTTACAGGTGTCACTTCCAGAACAGGGCATTTTATTCCAGGACAGACCTCAAGGCCATCCGGAGCTCTTTCCTTCCACCATGGAGACTGTCAGCATCTGGAAAGGTCGCTGCTCGGTCAGTCTGGGTCCCTGCCGGAGAGGACGAACAGCAGAGATCAAGGAATGTAATGTAAACAAGAAATAAACTTTTGTTTTTATAAACCACTGTGGTTTTGAGGTTGTTTGCTAGCGTAGCATAAATTAATTTATTCTGATTGACATTCAACCAAAAAGCCATTAGCAAGAAAGCCAGCTAACTTCTGAAATCAAGACATCAGTCTGAGACCTTTTAGAGCCCCTTTTGAGGGCATAAGATCTGACCTGCGTATTAGAGTATGATTTTGTGTTTCTGCCAATGATTATAGAAAACTCACCTTTACAACAATTCTTAGCTTCATATTGTATTAACAACATCATGCGTTTTATCAAAACATGACTTTAAATGTGATTTTTTTTTTTTAATTTTAATTTGGCTTCAGTTTGTCAGACAATGAAGTCCAAAAGAACAGATGGAATTCAGAAGCCTAGCCAGGAAGTTTCTGTCTCAGGGAAAGAGAAACTGTGGATTTGGTGGTGTGAAGTAATAAAAAGTAAATATTTGCTTTTTTGTCTCTGGTTCCTAGAGTTTTTCCTTTGTTCTTGGCACATACCTCCTAATTTAAATCTCAGGAACATAAAATTGTCTTTTGTGTGCTAATGAGCTGACTGGTGTCTCCATAGCTCACGATTGTGTTGGTCACCAGAAAGTCCAAGGTATTAGTGGTGTCTGGGTAGCTCAGTCTGTTGGGTGTATGAATTCAGCTCAGGTCATGGTTTTGCAATCTGTGAGCTTGAGCCCCACATTGGGCTCTGTGCTGACAGCTCAGAGCCTGGAGCCTGCTTCAGATTCTCTGTCTCCCTCTCTCTCTGCCCCTCCCCCACTCGTGCTCTGTCTCTCTCTGTCTCTGTCTCTCTCAAAAATAAATAAACATTAAAAATTTTTTAAAAATTTTAAAAAAAATTTAAAAAAAATAAAAAAATAAAAAAATAAACATTAAAAAATTAAAAAAAAAAAAAAAAAAAGGTATGCTTAGAGGGTTGGGACCTCAGCCGCGTTCCCAACTTCAGGGGTGGGAGGATGGGGGGTATGGCTGGAGATTGAGTTAATCACTAATGGCCAATGGTTTAACCGATCTTGCCTATGTAGTGGAACTCCTATAAAAAGCCCTATGTTCAGAAAGCTTTGGGTTGGCAAATGCATCCATGTGCCAAGAGTTTGGAGCACCCAGTGAGGGCATGGAAGCTCTTTGCCCCCTCTTCCTCGCCATACCTTGCCTTATCTGTCTCTTCCACTCATCTGTTTCTGAGGTGTAGTCTTCATTATAAACCACTAATCACAAGGAAATTTCTTTCCTGAGTTCTGGGAGCCATTCTAGCAAATCACTGAAGCTGAAAAGGCATGATCGTGGGAACCCTTGACTTTGTAGCCAAATTGGACGGAACTATGGGGACCCATAGTTGTAACTAGCATCTGAAGTGATAGCAGACTTGTGGGACTGAGTGCTTACACCTGTGGAAGCTGATGCTAACTCTGGGTAGTTAGTGTCATCATCGAACAAACTTGTAGGATACCTGATTGTTGTCCAGAGAGCCGGAGAAATGGTTGAGGGTGTGGAAAACACCCACATATTTGCTGTCAGGAGTATAAAAGCATCAGCAAGTGTAGACGTGTAAGCGAGAGGCCTTACCAATTTCCATACATCTTGGCTCCTGGGTATGAACTGCCAGAACATATTCCAAGTGGAAATTCTTCCCTTGCTTGTTAGGAGAGAAGTTGCCTACATGCCCATTTTTTTTCCTCTGGTAGCAAAGAATCACATACATTCTATTATCTGGGATAATGAATCAAAGCTCTGGAAACTTAGATTCACAAAACCATAGACTGATATAGTCCTAGAGATGGATGTGATCTCAGGAGTTATCTAAACTTGGAAAAGAGAAAACAAAAGCCCAGGGTAGAGAGGGCAATGGCTTGAATTGGGGTGATGCCAGTGAAGTTGGTGTTTCAATCGTGGGTATAATTTGAAAGTGGAGGCACATACTTTGCTAATGGATTGTATGTAAATTACTGGAAAATAGGAGAGTTAAAATGAATCCAAGAATTTTGACCCAAGCAACTGAGAGAGCAGAAGCAGCATACCTAAGGTCACAAAGCTAATCGATGACATAATCTGAAATAGAACCACGTCTCCTACCGCCAGCCTAGTGGTCTTGCTGCTTTTTCCTGGAGAAAGTAGAAAGGGAGCTAATAGCAGAGCTTATATATTGGAAATTTTTATTGAACACATTTCATGAGATTTCATAAAATTTATTTTTATCTTCATAGTACTTTATAGAACAAAGGAATAGTTTCATTCTATTTTAATTTCTGATATGCGTTCCCAGCTACAGATTACTCAGGGGGACATTTTTTTTTCTTTTTTTTTTTTTTTTAACGTTTATTTTTGAGACAGAGAGAGACAGAGCATGAACGGGGGAGGGTCAGAGAGAGGGAGACACAGAATCCGAAACAGGCTCCAGGCTCTGAGCTGTCAGCACAGAGCCCAATGCGGGGCTCGAACTCACGGACCGCGAGATCATGACCTGAGCGGAAGTCGGCCGCTTAACCGACTGAGCCTCCCAGGCGCCCCCAGGGGGACATTTTTATAATAGAACTTGCACAGATACGAGAACAGTGTGAGGCTATTACTCTACTGATGATACAGCATCTGCTGAGAAGGTTTTGTGCTACCCCTGGGGCCTATCTGACTTGAGACATGGGAGGGAAGGACTGAAGGGGGACAAACAAGCAGAGTTCTACTGTAAAAGACTGGATTAGGGGCTCCTGGCTCAGTCGGTTAAACGTCTGACTCTTGATTTGGGCTCAGGTCATGATCTCACAGTTTCATGAGTCAAGCCCAGCATCCAGCAGAGCAGAACCTGCTTGGGATTCTCTGTCTCCTCTCTCTGCCCCTCCTTTGCTAGCACCATCTCTGTCTCTCCCAAAAAAAAAAATAAATAAATAAAAATAAAAAATAAATAAATAAAATAAAATAAAAGACTTGATTAGAGAGGCACTGGTGTTAGGGGTAAGGTGGCAGGGAGGCCAAAGGGCATATATACCTAGCCAGGTTTGGTTTGAGTCATGTCCTCAGATCCTAATTACCAGCTTCTAGGAAAGTAAAGTCAATGAGAACAATACGGGCAAATGTTTTCCTCAGATGATGCCATGGCATCCCACTGTTCTATAGCAGTTACAGTGAATAAATGAGAGACGGAGTCACAGAATATAATAGCAATAGTGAAAAGATCTGAGTGGGCTCCCACACACTCCTTCATCTATGAAGTAATATTTATTAAGCCCCTGCTAAATGTCAGCACATTCTAGACACTGGTGATACAGTGGTGAACAGAGCAGATGAAATTCTTGCCATAATTGAGCATACTTCCCAGGAGAGAAAGAAAGACAATAAACAAATGATTAAGTAAGATTATCATATGTCCCAAAGAGATCAGAGCTAGGAGAACAGTAAAGCAGGAAGGGGAAAGGCAAGAGTGAGTGGGGGTTGTAGGAGGTGTTATTATTTACAGAGATTAGTCAGGAAAGGCTGATCTAATAAAATGATATTTAATCAAAGACTTGAAGGAGTTTCTGGTTCCATGCACAAGGAGCTTAGACATCACCACACTGTCCTAACAAAAAGTAAAAACCCAAATAGATTGAAAAATCAACAACTCTTCTTGGATCCTTAAGAGAAGAAAGATACAGGGCAAACCACTGTGTCCAAGATGAGAGAGACAGGTGAATTCCTGGAGCAGAGATGCAAGAGTGGAGCTTCTGTGGGAACCCAGTGTGTGGGTGGAAAAATCTGAACTGTAATTGACAAACTGCTGGAAGCAAGTCTGAGAGTTAAAAATTTATAGGGAGCTCCCTGCCTCCCCCACCTCAAGGATTATGAGATTTTCCTCCAGGAGTTAGTTCCCAGAGTAAATATCACAAAATATGTCCTCTTGCTTCGAAATAAGCCAGAGAATGCTGTTCTTTTTAACAAATCCTGCCCTCAGGGCCAATTAATTAACTGGACTCTAACCTTCTGGGATGTTATCAGAGCCTGCCTGATGCAGAGAAGGGAAATATTTAATTCCAGCCCAAGCTAGTCATCTTGTCCCACCTAGAGTGGGGAGAAAAGAAATGGATAAACACTTGTGAAGTTCATGTTCTAGAGGCAAAGTCTCACTAAAAAAGACTGAGAGCTAACCAGAGGACTGTAGATCACTTCCCCTCTCCTAACAGCTCATCACCATATTGCTAAAGTCTATTTACAGCAGCTCTTTTTACCCATTACATCATGTTCAGCTATCAAGAAAAAATTGCAAGACATACTACATGCAAACAACACAACTGGAAGAGACAGAGCAAGCATCTGAACCAGAATGGCAGACATGTTTGAATTATCGAACCAGGGATTTAAAACTGCTATGATTAATATGCTAAAGGCTCTAATGGATAAAGTAGGTATCAACCCCCCTCAAATAAAGTACTAAGGTGTAATTCTAAAACATATATGTACACGATACATATGAAGAAAACTACAAAACTGTGATGAAAAATAAAAGAAGAACTAAATAAAGGGAGAAATAGTTCACGTTTGTGGAAAGGAAGACTCAATATTATCAAGATATCAGTTCTTCCCAATTTGGTTGATAGATTTAATACAAGTCCAATCAAAATCTCAGCAAGATAGTTTGTGGATATTTGCAAACTGACCCTAAAGTTTATATGAAGAAACTAAAAAATCCAGAATAACCAACATGATATTAGAAGAGAAGAGCAAAGTTGCAGAGCTGACATGATCCAACTTCAAGGCTTTACTATAAAGTATAGTAATCAAGACAGGGTGATATAGGTGAAAGAATGGACAAATATATCAATGGAACAGAAAAGAGTCACAAAATAGACCTTTACAGATGTAATCTACTGATATTTGACAGAGGAACAAAAGTCAGTACAATGGATCACAGCTAGTCTTTTCAACAAATCTTGTTGGAACAATGGGACATCCACCTGCAAAAAAATGAATCGAGACACAGATCTTACATCCTTCACAAAAATTAATTCAAAATGCTTATGACACCCAGCCTTAAACACGAAGCCATACAACTTCTACTAGATAACATAAGGGAAAACCTGGATGACCTTTTTTTTGACAGAACAGAAAAACCTGACCCATGAAAGAAATAAGTGGTAATCTGGATTTCATTAAAATTAAAAATGTTTTACTCTGTGAAAGACAATGTTAAGAGGATGAGAAGACAAGCTGCAGACTGGGAGAAAATATTTGCAAAAGACACATCAGATAATGTACTGTTAGGCAAAATATACAAATAACTCTTTTTTTAAAGTTTATTTATTTATTTTGAGAGAGACAGCAACCACCGGAGAGGAGCAGAGAGAGAGGGAGAGGGACAGAGAATCCCAGACAGGCTCCATGCTATCAGCGCAGAGCTCGATGTGGGGCTTAAACTCATGAACCATGAGATTATGACCTGAGTTGAATCCAAGAGTCAGACATTTAGCTGACTGAGCCATCTACAGGTCCCTACGAAGAACTCTTAAAACTCAACCATAAGAAAAACAACTCAATTATAAAATGGGTCCAAGACCTTAACAGACACTCCACCAAAGAAGACATACAGATGGCAAATAAGCATATGAAAAGATGCTCCACATCATATGTCATTAGGGAAATGCAAATTAAAACAACAATGATGTACCATTACACACCTGTTAGAATGACCAACTTCTAGAATACTGGCAGCACCGAAGGCCAGCAAGATGTGGAACAACAGGAAGTTGACATTCATCACTGGTTGGAAGGTAAACTTGTATGACTACTTTGGGAGAAGTAAGGAGGGCTCTTACAAAACTAGATACACACTTACCGTAGGAGCCTGGACGTGCTTTCCCTGGCATTTACCCAAAGGAGTTGAAAACTTATGTCCATACAAACACCTGGAAATAGATATTTACAGCAGCTCTATTCATAATTGTCAAAACTTGGAAGCAACCAAGATGCTCTTCAGTAGGTGAAAGTGTAAATAAAGGATGGTCCCTCCAGACAATGGAATATTATTCAGAGCTAAAAAGAAATGAGCTATTCAGCCCATGAGAAGACAGGCAGGAAACTTAAATGCATATTACTAAGTGAGTAAAACCAATCTGAAAAGGCCACATGCTGTATGATTCCAACTATATGATATTCTGGAAAAGGCAACACTATGCAGCCAAGAAAAAATTATTGGTTCCCAGGCTTTGGAGAGGGAGGGATAAATAGGCAGAGCCCACAGGACATTTAAGGCAGTGAAAATACTATATGATACTATAATGATGGATACATACCTTTATATAGCTGTCTAAACCCATAGAATGTATAACATTGAGTGAACCCAGCTTCTTTCCTTCCTCCCTCCCTTCCTTTCCTCCCTTCCTTCCTTTCATTAAAAAAAAAAAAAAGGAGTGAGCCCTAATGTAAACTGCAAACTTTAGGTAATAATGATGTGTCAGTACAGGTTTCTCAATTGTAAGAAATGCACCATACTGGTGGGGGAGGTTGATAATGGGGGAGGCTATGTCTGTTTGGGGGGAGGGGCATATGAGACATCTCTGTACTTTCTTCTTCATTTTGCTGTGTACTTAAAACTACTCTTAAAAAATTAAGTCTTTTTTTTTTTTTTTCTAAGTCACAATAGAAGAGTTAGGATAGACCTAGAAGTTAGGATAAACATGAGACTTTCTGGCAGGAAGTATTTTAGAGGAGAATGAACACAAGCAAGACATGAAGGAGAACAGGCTCCCTGTGTGTGAAGAACAACAGGAAGGCCAGCGTGGCTGGAACAGAATATGCAAAGAAGAGAATATAGCAGAAGGGCTCAGGGAAGTATCAGGGAACAAGGCCAAATATGGTCTTTTAGGCCATTGGAGAGTTCTGTGCAGAGAAGTCAGATGCTGTGACGAGAACTTAACAGAATTTTTTCACTGCTATATTGAGGCTACCATGAAGCAGGAGCTGAGAGGTGATAGCAGTTGTGTCTCACGGTAGGGAAATTGGTTAGGAAGCTATTGCAATATCCAGGGAAGAGACTTGAACCAGTGTTTGAATTCCGGGTATAATTTGAAGGTAAACACACAGGAGTTGCCTATGGATTGTATGTTACTTATTAGACAAAGAGAAGAGTCAAAATGAACTCAAGGATTTTTGACCTGAACAACTTTTGGGGGGAGAATGCAGAAAAAGTGGATTTTGGAGGAAAAACTGGGGGTTTTATCTTGAATATGCTATTTGAGATGCAAATTATGTATCAGAGAGTAATATTATGTAGGCTGTCAGAGATAGAAGTCTGGAGTTCAGGAACAATTCTGGGCTCTAAATACAAATCAAGGAGCCATCAGCATAGAAGTGCTATTTACAACCATAAGGCTAGATGATATCACTAAGGGAGTGGACATGAATACAACAGACAGGAGACGTTGGGATGCTCCACTAGTTAGAAGCAAGGAAGATTGGGAGAAATAGGCACACACAAAAAAGAAGTGATCATGGAGATAAGAGGAGAATCAGTAGACACTCATGTTCCAGGAGCCAAGTGAAATATTTAGAGCAGTATGTGATCAACAATGTCAATGGTCAAATGAGTAAAATAATATGTGGACTTAGAATTGACCACTGGATTTTGTAACATGGAGGTTACTATTGACCTTGACAAAAGATGTTTCAGCTGAGTATTCAGAATGAAGGAAAGCCTAATTGGAATGAATGTGTCCAAGGAAGAGAAGAAACCTGAAAGAGGTTCTAGTCCCAATGCAGAAGAACACTAAATACCTCTGTTCTGTGACATCAAGAAAAGCTTGATAAAAATAAGAATCCTATTTTCCTCTGGGCCAAGCCAAAAACTACTGAGGCAAGAAAGTCCTAATGACTTGAGTTCCAAAGACACAGCAATTCAAAGGAGGCCAGAGGACCATGGCAACTTCCATACCTGGTCTGGGCCACAGAGAAGAGCATGTCTACCATGAGGGAGAAACTTACAAAGCATAGAACAAGTCAGTGAAGCCTTAAACTACAGAGCAGGCTGGTGGGGCCGATTGGAATCTGAGTGTCACAAATGCAAAAACAAAATAAAAAAAAAAAAACCCTAAAAGTGAAACAGTTGCTTAGCTTGACAATCCCTGGCCCCAACTCTGACTCTTGAATCTTGGGGAGAAAGCAACAGTGGAAGGGGGCCTGCAGGACAGAGGAGTCACACAGCACAGGGCATTCTCCTGTTGCTTTCATCCAGGGGTCTGCTTGGGGTTGAATCTAAAGGTGAGAAAAAAGTATCTGAAGCTGTTACCCAATCCTCTCTCAGCTCAAATACTGATAGCACTGGGGCCTCTAGGTGGCTCAGTCGGTTAAGCCTCTGACTCTTGGTTTCAGCTCAAGTCATGATCTCATGGTTCATGAGTTTGAGCCCCATGTCGGGCTCTGTGCTGACAGTGTGGAGCCTGCTTAGGATTCTCTCTCTCCCCTCTCGACCCCTCTCCCACTTGTGCGAGGGGGACACGTGTGCTCTCTCTCTCTCTCTCTCTCTCAAAATAAATAAATAAATGAACTTAAAAAAATAATTGCACCATAAAAAATACCTAGTTACAGTTTAAAACATGTAAATGAAATAACTATTTTGCATTTTTTCACAGGTAACTTGGAAACATGTCTTTAATAATAATAGCTGGTACTATGTGAAAAGCATGCTTCTAAATGCTTTATATATATTCATTTACCTAAAAATAACTGACATGACTTCAAGGCATTCTTATCTAATCACTTAATTGCAGGGGTAATTTCTCTAGGCTAGATAAGTAAAAAGAAACCCATATCTAGACATGCCATAGCCAAACTGCTAAAAACCCAGAGATACAGAAAACATTTTAAAATCACCCAGAGAAACAACAATATGAATCCCTCTGACTTCTGATCAGAAGCAACAGAGACAGAAGACAGAGGATGACATCTCTCCATGCAAAGAAAAATAACTGTCAACCCAGAATTCTATATCCAACAAAATATCTTCCAAAAATGAGGGTGGTCATTGCTGTGGGAAAGCAAAATGTCATAGCCACTTTGGAAGACAGTTTGGAGGTTTCTTATAAAACCAAACATACTCTTACCACATATCTGGCAGTTTCAGTCCTTGGTATTTACCCAAAAAAGTCAAAAATTTACATCCACAGAAAAATCTGCGCACAGATATTTACAGCAACTTTATTCATCATTATGCCAAGTCTTCAAAGCAACTAAGATGCTCTATGGTGGTGGATGGTACAACAGTAGTAAATCCAGATGTTGGAATATTATTCAATGATAAAAAGAAACAAGCTATGAAGCTACAAACAGACATAGAAGAATTTTAAATGTATATTGCTAACTGGAAGAAGTCAGTCTGAAAAGGCCATATACTACATGTATTATCAGGGTTCTCCAGAGGAATGGAATCAATAGGAGATTGATAGATAGATAGATAGATAGATAGATAGATAGATAAAGAGATTTATTAAAAGGAATTATGGCTCACATAATTATAGAGGCTAAGAAGTTCCGAGATCTGCAATCAGCAAACTGGAGACCCAGGATAGATGAAAATATAAGTTTCAGGGGCGCCTGGGTGGCTCAGTCAGTTAAGTGTCCAACTTTGCCTCAGGTCATGATCTCACAGTTGGTGGGTTTGAGCCCCCCATTGGGCTCTGTGCTGATAGCAGAGCCTGGATCCTGCTTCAGATTCTGTGTCTCCCTTTCTCTCTGCCCCTCCGCCTGTCACGCTTGCGCGCTCTCTCTCTCTCTCTCTCTCTCTCTCTTTTTCTCTCTCTTTTTAATAAACATTTTTTTAAATAAGCAGAGAAGAAAATCTGTCAGGAAGAGCCCAAGTCCAAAGACAGGAGAAGATTAATGTCCAGCTTGAAGACAGAGAGACCCAGAGGGAGCAAATTCTCCCTCGCTCAACCTTTTTGTTCCATTCAGACCCTCAACAGATTGGATGAGACCCACCCCCATTAGGGAGGGCAGTCTGCTTTATTCCTTTTACCAAGGTAAATGTTCATCTCATCCAGAAACACCCTCACACACATGCCCGGAATAACATTTCACCAAATATCCAATAAGCAAATATCTGGGCACCCCATGGCCCAGTCAAGCTGACACATACAAATTAGTCACCACACTGTATGATTCCCACTAGATGACATTCTGGAAAAGGCACAACTATAGAGACAGTAAAAAGGTCAGGGGGTTGGAGAAGGATGAATAGGTAGAACACAGGCTACTTGTAGGGCAGTGAAACTGTTCTGTATGATACTCTAATGTTGCACACATGTCTTTACACAATTGTCAAAACACACAGAATGCACAACACCGTGAACCTAATGGAAACGACAGACTCTTAACAATACTGGATCAATATTGGCTCATCAACTGTAACACACATATTGAACTACTGTCAGATATTACTAACATGAGAAACTGAGGTGAGGGAGGCACAGATTTATGGGAACTCCCTGTACTTTTTGCTCAATTTTTCTGGGAACCCAAAACTGCTCTGAAAAGTCAAGTCTGTTAATTTCAAAGCACAATGAAGGCAAAATAAGGTCAAAGATGTGCTGACGTTCCTTAGGCTGCATGGAAACGGCACCAAATCTCCTGGAAGGAATGAAGAGTGACTGGAATTCGTAAACATGGGGGCAACCATAAAAGGCTATATTTTTCCTCTTAATTTCTCTCCTGAATCACCTATTAGTCAACGTGATGTTACCTCGAGGTGACTTAACATGAATAGGAGCGAAAGATGCAAACTAACTTCTCAGAAATAATTGACATTTTTCATAATTAAAAAAACCTCTTTCATCCCAATGACATTGAATTTATGGGAGAACAAACTAGAAAATATGCCTGATGCCCCAAAAACAGTTAGACTGTAAAACACCTGCTCTTGACTTGAGTTGGATTGCTTGAGCCGGGCCCATTCTGGCAGCCATGGGTTGGGCCACTCAGACCCTCTGCAAGACAGAAGCTGTTTCAGAAGCTGATGGACTGCCATCAGCTAACAGCATCCAGCTGCAGTGCCTTTGGGATCCACTAGGGCATTCAAGCCCGGGTCATGAGGGCATGCTTTCCTGGGCAGACGCAGCCAGCAACAGAAATGGTTTAACTCCGGAGACCTCCTGCAGGATTGTGGGCATCACCAGGGGTCCATGGACCACACTTTGACAACGGCTGTTCTAAATTGTTTTTTTGTGTTTTATTTTATATTTGAGAGAGGGACAGACAGAGCTTGAGCAGGTGAGGGGCAGAGAGATGGAGACAGAATCTGAAACAGGCTCCAGGGTTCAAGCTGTCGACACAGAGCCCAACATGGGGCTGGAACCTATGAGCAGCTAGATCATGACCTGAGCTGAAGTCAGGTGCTTAACTGACTGAGCCACCCAGGTGCCCCGAGAACTATTGTTCTGAGATGTAAAATGCTTCAGTCTTTTTTCAGAAATTAAGTCCCACACTCTTATTTTGGTAGGATAAAGAGATGCTTTTGGGATGTGGTTGCATATATTTGTCAAATACAAAATTCCTAGGAATCCTAGGTCCTTTGCCTTTCCATAAAAAGTTGAAAATCAGCTTGTTGATATCTATGAGAAATCCTTCTGGGATTTTGATTGAGTGAGTGTAATATCTGTAGACCAATGTGGGGAGAAAGTAAGCCTTCCAATTATTTACATGATATATGTCTCTAATCAAGAGAATGTGCCATTGATATCGGAGTTGATACACAGATGGGTAGAACAAAATAATGGGTCCCAAGACTGATTTTTGGCAAAGGTGTCAAAGCCATTCCATGGAGAAATAAAAATCATCTTCTTAATAAATTGTACTGGAGTGATTGGGTATCTGTATGGCATCGGGGGCAGGAGAAGAGTCTATCTCACATTTTACACACACATCCCTCACACGAAGAATCTTAGATGAATCATAGACCTAAATACAAATATAAAAACTAAACCTATATGGCTTCTCAAGTAAACAGACTATATTCACAGCCCGTGAGAAGACAGATATTGTTTGGACAAAAGATAAAAACCACTAACCATAAAAGCAAAGTGTTGATGAATTACTCTTTATTAAAATTAAGAGCTTTTGCTCATCAAAAGCCATCAATAAGCAAATACTGAAACCACAGTTGGAGAAAATACAATTTCAATAATTATATCTGACAAAAGACTTATGTTTAGTATATATATTTTTTAAAAACTCTAATTTGGTGTACTCCTAATATGGTCCTCACAGTTCCCACCCCTGGTGTATATGCCTACCATAACCCTCTCCCCTTGCATGTGGGCAGGCTCTGTGAATACGACGGATGTTACAGCTGTAGTTAGGTTACGGTCCATGGTGAAGCTAAAAGATTTTGCAGATATAATAAAAACCAATTATCAGCTGATTTTAATCAATAGGGAGATTATCCTCTGTGGGAAGCTTTTCAAAAGAGACTCAAAACAGGAAAGGGGCACCTGGGTGACTCAGCTGATTAAGTGTCCCACTCTTAATTTCGGCTGAGGTCATGATCTCAGCGTTTGTGAGTTTGAGTCTCACACTGGGCTCCACATTGAGCTCTATGCTGACAGGGCAGAGCCTGCTTGGGATTGTGTGTGTGTGTGTGTGTGTGTGTGTGTGTGTGTGTGCATGTGCGTGTGTGTGTGTGTGTGTCTCAAAATAAATAAACATAAAAAAAAAAAAAAACCAAAAAACAGGAAAGACTTTCCCCTACAGGCTTTGAAGAAACAAGCTGTCATGTTGCGAATTGCCTGAAGTCAGAGGTGGCCTCTAGGAGCAGATGGCCTCCGACCTACAATCACAAAGAACTGAATTCTGCCAACAGCCTGATTGAAGTTGGGAGGGGACAACATGCTCCAGATGAACAACTAGCCCCTGGCGTCACCTTGACTGTAGCCTTGCGAGACCCTGGGCCTGAGTCCCAGCTAAGCCAGGCCCAGGCTCCTGATACACAGACACTGTGAGGAAATACATGTGGTCTTCACGCCACTAAAAAAGTAACAAATAATGACAATTTGTAAATTCAGTATGTAATTTAGGGTGATTTGTTATGCAGCACTGGAAAACTAATATAATTCATTAATAAGACACACTCAATTTTTTAAAAATCAGCAAAAGATTTAACAGATTCTTCACAAAAGAAAACATACAAATGGCCCATAGGCACATAAAAGATGCTTAGTATCATCAGGCACCAGGGAAATGCAGATTAAAGCAACAATTATTTATCATTATGTACCTACACAACACTGAATTTTATTTTATTTTTTTTTAATTTTTTTTAACGTTTATTTATTTTTGAGACAGAGAGAGACACAGCATGAACGGGGGAGGGGCAGAGAGAGGGAGACACAGAATCGGAAGCAGGCTCCAAGCCATCAGCCCAGAGCCTGACGCGGGGCTCGAACTCGCGAACCGCGAGATCGTGACCTGAGCTGAAGTCGGACGCTCAACCGACTGAGCCACCCAGGCGCCCCTGAATTTTATTTTTAAAAATGTAGATTAACTGGTAAGGTATGCATTTCTGGTGGGCATATAAAATGTTAACAACCACTTTGCATAATGGTTTGACAGTTTCTGATAGACTCAAATGTGTTCCTGTTCTCCGATCAGGCAATTCTACTACTAGGTGTGTTTATCCAAGATAAATGAAAACATATGTCCACAAAAAGATGTGTACGCAAGTTTTCGCAAAACTTTTATTCACAACAATGAAAATCTGAAAAGAAATTCAAATATCCACCAGTAGGAGCATGGATAAAAATAATTATGAAATAATACTCAGTAAAAAAAAAAGTTACATGTAACTGACGCATGCCACAATATGGATGAATCTCAAAGAGACTGTATTGTGTGAAGAGGTCAGACACCAAAGGGTTCATAACATGTAATTTCTCACATATGAATTCAATAATAGGAGGAAGGAATCTGTGGCAAAAGAGATTAGAATTGTAGATGACTTTAGGGCAGGAAAGAGTAACTAGAAAGGAGCACAAGACAATTTGGGGGAGTGTTGGAAATATTCCAGATCTCATTTGGGCTAGATAGGTCAATACAGTTGACTGAAAACATTGCCTTTACATACATTACACTTTCACTTTTAGAAACATTAAAGTTGGGACATGTGGGTGGCTCAGTTAAGCATCCGACTCTTGGTTTTGGCCTAGGTTATGATCTCACGGTTCGTGGGATCGAGCCCCAAATAGGGCTCTGCACTGTCAGCGCTTGGGATTCTCTCTCCCTCTCTCTCTGCCCCTCCCCCACTTGTGCTGTCTCTCTCTCTCTCTCAAAATAAATAAATAAACTTAAAAAATTGAAAAAAAATCTTTAAAAGAAGTGTGAAAGGAAGAACGGATAATAAGGAATCAGAATCATTGATTTTGTCAACCACTGTTGATGTCAGTGAGGAAAAAGAGAGCAAGGAAGTGAGGAAGTAGCTGGAGCATGATGTGGGGCCTCACAAGGAAAATTTTAAAGCTTTTACAGAGTAGCATGTTTGTATGCTGCACTCCAGTACAGAGGGAACAGATTGGTAAAGCAGGAGAGAAAGGGGTGATTGGCTGGAATGATGTCCGTGAGTAGCCAAGGGAGAAGGGGATCTAGTGCCCAGACAGAAGGATCGACTTTAGGCACAACACGGTCCCCAAAGGAAGAAGGGAGAGCACTGGCCATGCAGTACGGAATAGGAGGGGTGTGGGGCCCAGGGCTCTGGTTTTGGAGTCCAAAGTTCATGCTTCCTGAAATCAACATTTACTAGACAGAAAAAGTAATTCCTGCAATGCTGTCCTTACAGAATTGTAGTGAGGACAAAACCACACTAAGCCTGAGAAATAACAGCGCCTGTGGAAACAATAAAGTTCACTACAAACATTGTAACGGATAATGAGGCTTGCCCTGCAGTAGAGCAGACTGGCTTATGAATTCATGGGCTCTGAGTCTTGGGCTGTTTGCAGAGACAGGGCGGTGTTGATATGTGGGAGGTCGAACTAGGTGATTTCTAAAATACCTTACCAATCTGGGCTGTTGGGAACAGTCATACAGGGAACACAAGAGTGTACATATCCCTTCGAGATCCTGATTTCATCTCCTTTCAATACATACCCTGAGGTGGGATTCCTGGATCATATGGTCTATTTCTATTTTTTTGAGGAAACTCCATATTGTTTTCTGTAGTGGCTGTACCAACAGCATACAAGGGTCTCCTTACCATATCCTCGCCAACATTTGTTATCTCTTATCTTTTTGATAATAGATGCCCTAACTGGTGTTGGGTGATAACTCATGGTAGGTTTGATTTACATTTCCCTGATGATAGTGATATTGAGCACCTTTTCATGTACTTGTTGGCTATTTGTATGTCTTCTTTGGAAAAAAATGTCTATTTAAGTCCTTTGTCAAATTTTTATCAGATTTTTTTTTTTTTTTTTTTTTTTGCTCCTGAGTCATGGAAGTTCCTTTTCTATTTTGCATATTAACCCTTTACCAGATATGTGGTTTACAAATATTTTGCCCGATTCCATAGGTTGACTTTTCACTTTGTTGATCGTTTCCTTTGCTGTTCGCAACCTATGCGTCTATTGATGGATAAATGTATAAAGAAAATGTGAAGTATATATGTGTGTGTGTGTGTGTGTGTGTGTGTGTGTATACACATGCACACAATGTATATACACAAATATATATATTATATATAATGGGTTGTTTTTAGCCATAAAAATGAAGAAAATCCTGCTATTTGTAATAACGTATATGAACCTGGAAGCTATTCTGCTAAAGTGAAATAAGCCAGACACAGAAAGACATATACTGTAAGATCTCACTTATGTGTGGAATTTTTAAAAAGTCTAACTCCTAGAACCAGAGAGTACAACAGTGGTTGCCAGGACCTGGAAGTGGGCGAAATAGGGAGATATGTTGGCCCAAAGGCACAACCACTCAGTTCTAAGATGAATAAATTCTAAGGGTCCAATATAAGCATGGTACCTCTAGCTAATAACACTGCATTGTAGAGGTGCCTGGGTGGCTCTGTCAGTTAAGTGCCCAACTTCGGCTCAGGTCACGATCTCAGGGTTCTTGAGTTTGAGCCCAGTGTCAGGCTCTGGGCTGACGGCTTGGAGCCTGGAGCCTGCTTCAGATTCTGTGTCTCCCTCTGTCTCTGCCCCTCCCCTGCTCATGCTTTGTCTTTGTCTTTCAAAAAATAAATAAACATTAAAAAAATTTTTTTTAAATAATACTGTATTATATATTTGAAGGCTGCTGAGAGTAGATCTTAAGTGTTATGAGCATACATACAAAAATGGTAACTATGCAAGGTGATATAAACTTGACTGTGGTAATCACTTCGTAATATATACATACATTAAATCATCACCTTCTACACCTTAAAAAATTATAACAATATTTTAAGAAGACAGGATTTGAAAAAACAGAGAACTGAATAAGTAAGATACCTTAACAATCAAAATGAATAAATGCAAGACCTAAATGGTAAAATGATGTGAGAGGATGGTGTGGTGGCAATCCTCCCTGAGAGGCATCATCTCCATTAGGCCTGTACATGGCAAAGATTTCAGGTAGTATATGTCATGGGATGAACACAGGCTTTGGTGGAACGCATTCTGATTTTGAGTTATGGCTCTATCTTTTACTGGCTATGTGACTTTGGAGGAACTTTTGTTTTCCCATCTATAACATAAATAGTAAATGAATAAAAGAACAAAAAATATATTTATAAATGAATGTAAATACATTAAATAGAAAACAAACAAATCCCCAAGTGTTGTGAAGATTAAAAGGGTGTAAATTTTACAAAGCATCTAGATTAGAGCCCAGCACAACTAGACCTTAGCACAGCTCCTCTGGTGTGGGTTACAAGGGCAACTTAATTATGCTAAGAGGGGGTGTGGGAAGACCTGGGAGGGGCAGGAAATGATATTAGGGCAAAGGAAAGCCTGGCAGCTCCCAAGACCCCTTTCCTTCAGATTCAGTTCCTTGTGGTAAATTGTAGAAAATCTTATTGTCACATGAAATTTCAACATTGGTGGGAAAAATATTCATACGAGTTTCTAACGTCCCATCCTCAGAGAATCTCCTTCATCTGCAGATGTACACATCTAGGAATCCACCTCCACTGACATTTCTGTAAGTCCCGTCTGAGAACTCACTTATTAAAACTTACCTCTCTGAGGACGAAATAAATTCTGAATATTACCTGTACTATAAATATCTTTCAACAGGTCTTATTTATAAAAAGTAGCTATATAAATACCTGTCTGAAAATAATTCTAACTTCCCTGGGTAAAGAAGAGAAAAGATAAGCAAAATTGCTCAACATATGGATACAAGGAGGTATACTTACGTTAAGGACGAGTTGAGGAAAGTTCAGGTAGATAGGAGAAACACATTATTAGCTCAGCTGCTAAACCAGGTTCCTTCGGGCCCTAGCATTGCTCTAAGCTAGGAATCTGCAGACGTTTTCTGAAAAGGGCCAAATAGTAAATATTTCAGGCTTGTGAGCCACATATAACCTGGAGTCCAACTATCGGACTTTGTTTTGTAGCATGGAAGCAGCCATTGGCATGGGAAATGGACAGGGATGGCTGTGTTGCACTCAAACATGATTTATAAAAACAGGTGACAAGGCTGGTAAACACTTCCTGGGTAGACACCAAGGTCAAGTATTGTTTCTGCAGTGTGAATCTTAGAATATCGATGAGGAAGGTGAAGGAAATTATCACTTTTTCAGAGCCAGCGACGTACCTGGAACTTTCATATCCATAATCTCCCCAAATTTGCACAAATATTCTGGAAAGGGGGCTCATGCCCTCCAATTTTCCACCCGTAAGGAACTCCTCAAACCACTTCTCCAAAGGCACCTTGCTATTAGTGGTGGTGGCTTTGGAACTGGGATGATTTGCAAAGCCTAAATTCTTTCCATCACTCTAAAATGGGGAATCGTCAAGCACAATTTTTAAAAGAAAGAATTCATAAAAGTTAAGAATGGCTACAAAACAACAAAGGAGATAAAGAATGAGGATAACTCGGGGCACCTGGGTGTCTCAGTCAGTTAAGCATCTGACTTCAGTGCAGGGAATGATCTCATGGTTTGTGAGTTCAAGACCCACATCAGGCTCTGCGATGACCGTGCAGAGCCTGCTTGGGATTGTCTCTCTCTCCCTCTCTCTGCCCCTCCCCCACTCAACCTCTCTCTTTCTCTCTCTCTCTCTCTCTCTCTCAATAAATAAATAAATACTTAAAAAAAAAAAAAAGAATGAGAATAATTCAAGTCCCTGGAAACAAAGGTGTTTTGCAATGAAGCTGGCTTAAAAAAAAAAAAAAATCACAAGAATCTGGTTAGTTTGTTATCTGGACAGTGTTCCCATTCAAGAGGACAGGATGAAAATACCTCCCAGCAGAGCCTCCACTGATATGCACCAATGGAAGGTAAGGAGGGACAACTCTGGGCTACGTCAAGAGGCCCAGGGAGGGTGTTCAGTGTTTCTGCTTCCCTAATAGACACCTCTGCCTACTCAGGAGCAGTATTTACTTGTGTTCAGGGGCCTTGGGATCTCTTCCCACTTCCCATTTCCCCTGTGAAAAGAAGACACGGTTTGGTACTTGCCATTTTTGCCTCATGCTTTCAGTGACCACCAGCTCGCTTTCATGTGTCTTCCTCTGTGGAGACAGCCCTATGGAATTAGGGCCCTGCTTCTTACTCATTGGCTCAGCAAGATAAGAATTATGTGACATCAGTCAGTCATTACCATTGATCCATGTCCAAAGTCATTTTAAGATCCATGCAATACCTCAACTGGCACTATCATTTAAGTTATATTTGTCAAATTGTAGATTTCAATAATCTCCTACTGTGTGCTGTTCCTCACCTAAAAACGTCAGGCATCACTGTATGAGTAGGATTTGGAGGGAAGAGGTAGGTCCTTATTCACAATGCCAATTTCCTTCGGACCTTAGGGGATGTGAGTGGGGGAGGCAAGGCAGAATTGAAAAGGAAAGAAGATAGATGACAAATAAATAATCCTGACCAGTTTCTGTAGAGGAGCGTGATGCTGGGGATGGGGATCCCAGCAGCTAGAGCTCTGGGGGCCACAGTCATGGAGCAGACAACACTAGCAGTTTCCACAGCCTGAAACCAACAGCCAGTTCAGCTCAGGTCACCAAAGGCCCTCTCCCTCTAAGACCTACCATACATATGAGGGGCTGGTTTAACATCTCTGGTCCTGCCTAAGGAGAGGATGCACCACCATTGTAGATGTTCTTCTACCCCAGGATTCCCACTGGGGAGTGTTTCTTGTGGGGGCTATTTCAGGGTGCAGGCAGGGCGACACAGAGAAGACTCCACCTGCCTGCATCGTCTGTCCCTTTACTTCTCCCGATTCTCCAACAGAAGGCTGTACTGCCTGGAAATTTCTTTTCTTCTCTTGTTTTAATGTCTATCTATTTATTTTCAGACAGAGAGAGAGCATGTGCACATGAGGAGGAGAGGGCCAGAGAGAGAGAGAGAGAGAGAGAGAGAGAGAGAGAATCCCAAGCAGGCTCCACACAGTGAGCACAGAGCCTGATTGTGGGGCTCGATCCCACAAACCGCGAGATCATGACTTGAGCCAAAATCAAGAGTTGGTTGCTCAGCTGACTGACCCACGCAGGCTCCCCTCAAACTCTCTTCCAGGTTTGGAGGTCTCAGCTAGGAAGTGGGGGAGGGCACAAAAAGGGCACAGCAGAGGGCAGGGATGACTTAAATTCCAGACATTACACTTCTGGAAATTTCCTCAGCTATTCTCTTCCCCTCTGGGAATGTCTCTCTGGCAAGCTTTTCTCCTCTGTCTCTGATCTGCTGCCATGTTGCTGACCCCTCTTTCTCCTTGATTTTCTTTTTATACCTATTTCTAAAAGTGTTACTGGACTTATCAGAGCCATTCCTAGTGGTCCTGAATCTGACAGAATTTAGAGGCAGGTGTCCATAACTGAGCCCATATGGGTAAGCCTCTGACCAGCTCCTAGCCACTGAGAAAAGGCCAAAGGTTGAATAAAACTGTCAGTTATCATATAGGATTCCCACTGGGTAATACAAAGTATAGTAATGGTTAATGGAGAATTCGTGTGATCTAAAGGCACCTGCTTCTAATGAAAATGGAAGCCCCAAGTTCAGACCTCATTTGTGACAGAGGACTCTCACACATATTATAAATGGAAGGTCTAGTAAGCTAAAAGATCTATAATGGAGGGTGGGGGCAGAGAAATGCCCTTTAAAATAATTGGTTTGACCACATTGTGGTCCCAACCAGAGGTGAATATATTCACAGACTTCTTCATGGTGATAAGCAGTTTTTCAAGTTCACCACTTAGAATGACTAATATTAGGACCTGCTTAGAGGAAGAAAATCTTTCTCAGGTTCTTGACTTCTTTTGTACTTCCAAGCAAATATCCAATATGTGGGAGTGTTACTAGGATTTGACAATAATGAGGCTCAGTTCTACAATGTTCAGTGTAGGTGACCTTGATTTCCATATCTAAGACAAATGAATGACTTTTTGTATCAAATAGAATTAGGTTTCCAAGACCTTGATCACCACATTCAAACAACTGGTAACCATATACCCTACTCTACCAACATTACGGCATCTGAAGGCATAACTCAGATTTCCCTCTAGGAGTGATATCATTAATGAGCAAGAAGGTATCAGGATATTAAAGGCTTCGAGGTGGAGATATATATAAAGTCTTCCCAAGATTTATAGCACTCACTACATTCTGTACAACTAGGGATAACTTGTATATAAATCCAGTAAAGAAATTTCCGTCTTTGTTGACAAATACATCCCTGGAGAAATGGGCCCCAGGAAAGCAATACTCTACTTCCCCGTGACTCTGGGTAGTGCCCATCAATTGTGCTGCCAGTCCTGACATTTGGGGCCCCAGAAATAATTAATTCCACTGAGAGAGTACATAGAATAAATAAAGGCTAAAATTAATCAAAATGTGACCGGAGTTTCAATCAGGCAGCACAGGACTTGACGAGAGGGATGTAAATATTATTGTAAGTCACATCAAACCTGTCAGCAAATGAAATTGAAATCCAGAGAAACTGATTCCTGTCAGAGAAGGGGGAAGCTTGGGGTGGGGGTGGGGGTGGGGGCTGAAACTGATGATGCTCAGATGGGTGGGTCTATTCTCACCTCTGCCAAGAGTTTTCAGTGAGGAAAAAGAAGAAATCAAACCTTTAAATGTGTGGGGATAGTTGTTTTTATTCTCAAATATGTATAATGCTATAATCTTTCAAGCTTACCTTTAGAGAGATTTATCTTTGGGGAGGGGGCCCCAGTCAATCACACGCCAGGGAGAAATCGTAGACATTATAAAAAAGTCCACAATATCCATTTTGAGTGTAGGATCTACGGTGTCTCCTTTGCCTTCACACTCTGGAGACTATTAATGCACGACAGTGAAATAAATGAATGGGTTCAAGGACTTGATAAATCACCAAAATCTCGTCAAGCGTGGAACGTTTTGTTAGGTTCTGTAGATAAACTATCACCTCATTAGGATTACAGACCACTGAAGCTTGGGAAGTAAATCTCCTAGTTAAAATAAGGATAAACAGAGCTAACAAATTCAGGTACACAGAGGCACCAGAGTCTTAACAACCAGATTGCCTCAAGGCTCACCAGGAGATAGTGTTGCTATTTGTTTCCTGCCCATCCCCCAGCTCAGGTGTGGCTGGCTGAGAGCTCACCTTCTCCCCCCCGCCCCCCCCCCCCCCCCCCCCCGACCATGGGCCAAGCAGCTGCTCCCCTTTGACAGCACCTCAGAACAGGAACCCGCAGACCAAAGGTAAGGGCCTCTCACGTGGCTGCCTTTGGCTTCACTGTTTTCCAACAGCTCTGTTGAGCCTTCCTTAGGCAGCTGGACGACAGTCTTAGGCACCTTCCTGCCATCTCTCCCAGTCTTCTTTACTTGGGATCACATAGTCAATTCTCAGCTTCCCAGACTCCCTAGTTTACCTCCCACAGGCATTTCCCCTATAACGTCCCTGCACATTTAATCCCATCTGGGCATCTAGGTTAACACACCATGACAAAGGGAAGACTTTCCGGAGGTACAGCTGCCTTTTCTCTGACCTTAATAAAATGAAGACACTCGGGTACCCAGGTTTCCACTCTCCCCGCCCTGCCTGTAAAGAGCTATCAGCTACTCTTAAGTGAAGGAAGATCTGCTTTTAGGTAAAGGCAGTAACAATATAATAATTAACATATAATGAGATGTATAATAGACGTATGTAAGGCAGAAATTAATCAAAGTATGAAATCTGAGCACTAGCATCTAAAATAAGAGGGAACCCATTTAACATTTTCAGACGTGACAGGTGATTAGAGGTGAACATTCATCAGCCTGTTTCACTGCGCTAAGTCATCATGCACGTACTCCAAACCATCTTTCTTAATCTCGCCACGCCCTCCGATGCACTGTTACCATCATCTGATGAAGAAACGGAAACAGGTGAAGTGACCTGCCCAGGGTCATGGACAGCCTGTAATTTTCACTTTCACAATTCTGACTCCAGGAGTTGACTCCGAACGCCCTGCTCTCCAGCCTCCTGGGTCATACCCTGCATCTGGCATGGTAAAGGCGTCTGATTTACTGTCACATTCTCAGTCTTGGCTTGCTTATCCAATTCCAATTTCCTGCTTGGCCCCGGCCATTCATGGCTTAGGTTCTGCCACTTAAGAGTGTTTCAATGATTAAATCTGGAAAGAACCAATCCAGGGGGATTCTGCTTCTAGGAGTGCAGCCCATTCTGAAGCAGGACCCACTGGCCACCTAACAGCTGGGCGAGTGTGAGGAGGGACTTCTTATTTATTATTATTATTATTATTATTATATATTTTTTAGTATTTATTTTGTGAGAGAGTGTGAGCAGGGAAGGACTGAGAATAAGGGAAGGAGAAAATCCCAAGCGGGCCCCATGATGACAGCATAGAGACCGATATGGAGCTCGATCCCACAAACTGTGAGATCATGACATGAGCCAAAGTCAAGAGCTGGATGCTCAACCGCCTGAGCAACCCAGGCGCCCATAGGAGAGACTTTTAATACATTGCTGAGCTTATAGGATGTAAAGAAACACTCCAAATGCCACATCCCAAATAGAAACAAATCAAGGAGGGGGATGGACCCTCATTTGCAATCTGAACATTTTTGGAATCAATTCCACCAAAAAATAGATTGGAGATGCTGCTGTCTGGAGGAAGAGCATTCAGCAGAAGAAATTTCCAGGACAGAGACCCTGAGGGTGAGCATGCCTCTCTGTCTACCCTCTGCTCTCAACATGGCAGCGACAGAGATCCTATGAAAATGTAATTCAGATCACCTGGGCCATGCATATCATTCACAATAAAATCTAAAGTCCTTTCTGGGGCCTACAAGACCCTACGTTATCTTGTTCCCTGCAACCCTCTGCCCTCTGTCACTGGTTGCATCTGCCCAGGAAAGCATGCCCTCATGACCCGGGCTTGAATGCCCTGGTGGATCCCAAAGGCACTGCAGCTGGATGCTCTTAGCTGATGGCAGTCCTTGGAACAGCTTCTGTCTTGCAGAGGGTCTGAGTGGCCCAACCCATGGCTGCCAGAATGGGCCCGGCTCAAGCAATCCAACTCAAGTCAAGAGCAGGTGTTTTACAGTCTAACTGTTTTTGGGGCATCAGGCATATTTTCTAGTTTGTTCTCCCATAAATTCAATGTCATTGGGATGAAAGAGGTTTTTTTAATTATGAAAAATGTCAATTATTTCTGAGAAGTTAGTTTGCATCTTTCGCTCCTATTCATGTTAAGTCACCTCGGGGTAACATCACGTTGACTAATAGGTGATTCAGGAGAGAAATTAAGAGGAAAAATATAGCCTTTTATGGTTGCCCCCATGTTTATGAATTCCAGTCACTCTTCATTCCTTCCAGGAGATTTGGTGCCGTTTCCACGCGGCCTAAGGAACGTCAGCATGTCTTTGATCTTATTTTGCCTTCATTGTGCTTTGAAATTAACAGACTTGACTTTTCAGAGCAGTTTTGGGTTCCCAGAAAAATTGAGCAAAAAGTACAGGGAGTTCCCATAAATCTGTGCCTCCCTCATCTCCATTTCTCATGTTAGTAATATCTGACAGTAGTTCAATATGTGTGTTACAGTTGATGAGCCAATATTGATCCAGTATTGTTAAGAGTCTGTCGTTTCCATTAGGTTCACGGTGTTGTGCATTCTGTGTGTTTTGACAATTGTGTAAAGACATGTGTGCAACATTAGAGTATCATACAGAACAGTTTCACTGCCCTACAAGTAGCCTGTGTTCTACCTATTCATCCTTCTCCAACCCCCTGACCTTTTTACTGTCTCTATAGTTGTGCCTTTTCCAGAATGTCATCTAGTGGGAATCATACAGTGTGGTGACTAATTTGTATGTGTCAACTTGACTGGGCCATGGGGTGCCCAGATATTTGCTTATTGGATATTTGGTTCAATGTTGTTCCTGGCATGTGTGTGAGGGTGTTTCTGGATGAGATGAACATTTACCTTGGTAAAAGGAATAAAGCAGACTGCCCTCCCTAATGGGGGTGGGTCTCATCCAATCTGTTGAGGGTCTGAATGGAACAAAAAGGTTGAGCGAGGGAGAATTTGCTCCCTCTGGGTCTCTCTGTCTTCAAGCTGGGCATTAATCTTCTCCTGTCTTTGGACTTGGGCTCTTCCTGACAGATTTTCTTCTCTGCTTATTTAAAAAAATGTTTATTAAAAAGAGAGAGAAAGAGAGAGAGAGAGAGAGCGCGCAAGCGTGACAGGGGGAGGGGCAGAGAGAAAGGGAGACACAGAATCTGAAGCAGGATCCAGGCTCTGCTATCAGCACAGAGCCCAACGGGGGGCTCAAACCCACCAACTGTGAGAACATGACCTGAGGCAAAGTTGGACACTTAACTGACTGAGCCACCCAGGCGCCCCTGAAACTTATATTTTCATCTATCCTGGGTCTCCAGTTTGCTGATTGCAGATCTTGGAACTTGTTAGCCTCTATAATTATGTGAGCCATAATTCCTTTTAATAAATCTCTTTATCTATCTATCTATCTATCTATCTATCAATCTATCAATCTCCTATTGATTCCATTTCTCTGGAGAACCCTGATAATACATGTAGTATATGGCCTTTTCAGACTGGCTTCTTTCAGTTAGCAATATACATTTAAAGTTCTTCTATGTCTGTTTGTAGCTTCATAGCTTGTTTCTTTTTATCATTGAATAATATTCCAACATCTGGATTTACTACTGTTGTACCATCCACCACCGTAGAGCATCTTAGTTGCTTTGAAGACTTGGCATAATGATGAATAAAGTTGCTGTAAATATCTGTGCGCAGAGTTTTCTGTGGATGTAAATTTTTGACTTTTTTGGGTAAATACCAAGGACTGAAACTGCCAGATATGTGGTAAGAGTATGTTTGGTTTTATAAGAAACCTCCAAACTGTCTTCCAAAGTGGCTATGACATTTTGCTTTCCCACAGCAATGACCACCTTCATTTTTGGAAGATATTTTGTTGGATATAGAATTCTGGGTTGACAGTTATTTTTCTTTGCATGGAGAGATGTCACCTCTGTCTTCTGTCTCTGTTGCTTTTGATCAGAAGTCAGAGGGATTCATATTGTTGTTTCTCTGGGTGATTTTAAAATGTTTTCCGTATCTCTGGGTTTTTAGCAGTTTGGCTATGGCATGTCTAGATATGGGTTTCTTTTTACTTATCTAGCTTAGAGAAATTTCTCCTGCAATTAAGTGATTAGATAAGAATGCCTTGAAGTCATGTCAGTTATTTTTAGGTAAATGAATATATATAAAGCATTTAGAAGCATGCTTTTCACATAGTACCAGCTATTATTATTAAAGACATGTTTCCAAGTTACCTGTGAAAAAATGCAAAATAGTTATTTCATTTACATATTTTAAACTGTAACTAGGTATAATTTATGGTGTAATTATTAAAAAAACTTTTCTTAATGTGTATTTTTGAGAGAGAGAGAGAGGGGCAGAGCATGAGTTGGGGAGGGGCAGAGAGAGAAGGAGACACAGAATCCAAAGCAGGCTCCAGGCTCTGAGCTGTCAGCACAGAGCCACTTGTGTGGCTCAAACCCACGAATCGCAAGATCATAACCTGAGCCAAAGTCAGATGCTTAACTGACTGAGCCACACAGGCACCCCATATTGTGTAATTATTTTTTAAGTTTATTTATTTATTTTGAGAGATTGAGAGAGAGAGAGAGAGCACAAGTTGGTGGAGGGTCAGGGAGAGAGAGAATCCCAAGCAGGCTTGCCCAGGGGTCCCTTATTGTGTAATTATTTTTTAAGAAAACATTATACCTGGGTGGCACTGTCATTAGAGTGCCTGACTCTGGGTTTCGGCTCATGTCATGATCTAATGGATCATGGGTTTGAGCCCCGCCTTGGGCTGTGCACTGACAACACAGAGCCTGCTTGGGATCCTCCCTCTCTCTCTCTCTCTCTGTCTGTCTCTTTCTCCCTCCTGGCCCCTCCACCTCCCCACCTCACAAAAATAAATAAACTTCTAAAAAAAGTGAAACATTGTTCTTCATACATGGAGCAAAGGTAAACTACAGCTATGCATTACCTGTAGTTATTACAATTCCAAATTACACGAATATAAACTAACATGGATTTTTCTGTGCACCAGTTCCCCAAGGAGAGAGAGGCAAATGTTATGGTTTAGTAAGACTTTAGACTGACAATCTTGAAAAAGGACGCAATCGGAAAGTGTTAAAGGCAAAACCACCTGTGCCCAGGCAAAGGCTTCTCATACTCTTTGAAGTAGAAAATGCAGTGATTTTGATGTGATTTGTAGGTAATGGGAAGCACTGTGAAAAAGTGCATGTGTTTGTTGAGTTTCTTGGAGGATTGGCGTTTCTGATGGATCCTTCCAGAATCATGTTATTTTCTCCAAAATAATGGTTTGTTTCAAGAGAATAATAACTAATTTATGTGTGGTGATTTTCTAGTTCACAACGAATTTTTAACACATTTGATCTCATTGAATCCTCATAAAAACTAATAGGATCATCATCTCTGTTTTATTTATAGATTCAGGCAGCTAAGCAACTTTTCTAGGGTCAATACACCTAGTTAGTGGCTGACCTGGGCATTGAAACCACACCTTTCAGTGCTACACCACATATTTGAACACCCCACCATGATTCCACTGCAAATAATGACTCATTAAATCACCCCTTGCATCGTGAAATGAATCCACAGTAACTACAACCCAAACACGGAATTCAGCGGATTGGGCATCTGCTGAAGTCTGGAGCACCCCGGGGAGTTCTGGAGGGCGGGACAGGGGTGCAGGTTCACAGCACACAGCACCAGCACATCCAGAAGGGAAAGAAAGCATAGTTTTGTGCCAGACCCTTAAAGGTGGATCCACAGAAAGAAGAAGGCAAACGGGAGACAGGGGATGCAATACAGACCGTAGCATTCAGAGACAGTGGGGAAGAGAACTCTCAGGAGCTCTCCAGAGTACAAAGGAGTGTTCCGCCAGGAAAAAAAAAAAAAAAAGGAGTGGGTACAAAAGATAAAGGAGTGGTCACAAATGCCAGTCATGACACTGCAGCAACAATACGTAAACATTTAGCCCATGTCTCTAATCCAAATTGCTTCCCAATAATACAGATGGATTGGACAACAAGCCCCAGACCCACAGCTTACAAGAAAGGATGTGAACTTTACAACAGGTCTGGCTGACTTCAGATTCCACTCTCTTAATGACTCCAGGACTTTGGAATCATGTGTAACAGCGCCTGGTAGCAGGAGCCCTGGGCAGCAGGCACATCACAGAGCAAGACTGTAAATTCACGAGCAGGTACAAGAAGAGAGAAAATGAGCCCTCAGAGGCAGGTGAAGAAGACACCAGGGATAGGGAAGCAACATCAACACACTGACCCCTTCACTCTTGACACAGCTTTTCGGTGGGCGAGGCGAGTAATAGAGAGTCATTTCAAATCTAGAGGTGCTAAAACATCTTCAGTAAAGTGATTTCTTAGTTTTCCCAGAGTGGGACTCTTACTCTCAAAGGCACCGTCTTTATTTAAATTCTCAGTGAAGGACTGGTCAGATTTTAACTGAAGAAGCAATCCCATTTAATATTTGTATATTCCTTTTATGATCCAAAGAGGCTTTGCACACATATTATCATTTGCTTCTCAAAAGTTCTGTGAAGAGGTTATTAAAATGTCAGGGTTTTTTTTTTTTTTTTTTTTTTTTAGAAGAAAAAAATAATCATCTCAGTGAGACACAAGATCAGCACAAGAAGCAAAACCAAGGGTGCCTGGGTGGCTCAGTCAGTTGAACGACTGACTTTGGCTCAGGTCATGATCTCACAGTTCATGAGCTTGAACCCTGCATAGGGCTCTGTGCTGACAGCTCAGAGCCTGGATCCTGCTTCAGATTCTGTGTCTCCCTCTCTCTCTGTCCCTCCCCTGTTCACACTCTGTCTCTGTCTCAAGGATAAATAAAACATTTAAAAAATTATATAAAAAAAAAGCAAAACCAGACATTACACAGACTCGGGTTCACATCCTGGCATAGCTTGAGAGTTATTAGTTTGTGACACTGGGTAAGTTACTAATTTTTCTGAACCTCTATTTCCTATACACAAGATAGGGGTGCAATTTCCTAGATTGCAGTTTTTTGCCAATATCCTGTAAGATAACAGGGATGTGTAAAATACTCAAGTGTGGGGGCTTGATAAATAGATCTTGTTTTACTTTTTCAGGATTCTTAGCTTCAAGTGACCAAATTCTGATAATAAAATGTATTTATTATCTTAACCAAACTGCAAGAGCAGGAGAGATGCAGTTAAGTCTTAAGAACTACAATCAGGGACACCTGGGTGGCCCAGTTGGTTAAACAAATGACTCAGGTCATGATGCCAGTGTCGTGGGATCGAGCCCCTCTTTGGGCTCTGCACTGTGTGTGGAGCCTGCTTGAAATTCTCTCTCCCTCTGTCTGTCTCTCTGTCTCTCTGTCTTCCTCTCTCCCTCTCTCTCTGGCCCATCCCTGCTCATGTGCATGCACAAGCACACACATCTCTCTCTCTCTCTCTCTCTCTCTCTCTCAAAGAAAAAACCAAAACAAATTACAATCAGCTGCACGAAAGGAGCTGGGATATCACTCCATCTTTTCTCCCAGATCTTCTCTGGCTATCATTTTCACTCTTTCTTATTATAGATTGTTTCTTTTCAAGGTGGCAAATGTGGCCTCTGATGGATACCAAGTTCTATATCCTCTGCCACTGAATAGAATTAGAACTTAACTCTCTGGATCCTGATCTAGGGTCAAGTGCCCCCTTCCTCCACCCTCCGTCCCCCTCACTGTGGCCAGAAGGGAGATGTCATGTAAGAACATGGCATCCGTGTGGCCATTTGGGTGGAGGGGGGCTGGAATGGGAGCACAAGTGCCCAGGAGAAGGTGGTGATGGCAAAGCGACATCATAGAAGTTCACTAAACAATTACGGTTTCACAAGGTTACAGACCTAGTGTCAGAGGTGAAACTTAGACTCACACCAGACTCCAAGTCACCTGTTTTCTGCTATATGAGTGCTGATGAAAGCTACCAACCATCTGGCCACTGGACACTGGGTGATTGCACAGAGACAGGCTCCTTCTATGTGACTCCCTGATTATCTTCTTCACTGAGAGGAGGATGGAGATTTTCCTGACTGGTGAATGCAGAGGCTCCAAGTCACCCTAAAACTATGAAATCCATACCCCCCCGCACCGTTGCTAAGACAGCATTCATCTGGGATCCGCTTTGCTGTGAGAATCTGACCAGGGTTTGGCTATGGAGGCAGTGGTGGATTTAGGGGCTGGAGGCTGGGGCATTTGTGTCACAAGAGCCAGTGTTCAGCCCACAGCATGAGGCTGCTCTGCCCCAGAACCATGCTCTCCACCAAGAGGTATCTTCAGTGACTCCTTTTCTCCTTCAGGTTGAAGTGTTTGTGTATTTTGGGGGTCAGGACCCCTTTTATAATTGCTACTGCCTTAATGTTCTTGAAGGAACTCACAAAGAGACAAAGGCCAATTTTGCTGTGCCATAATTTTAGAGGTTTTATTTTTGGCAAACCAAAGAACCACGACTGGAACAAGCAAACCTCCACCCCAAATCTGTTACAAAGGTGTAGTTTTAGCCCAAACTTACAGACTAAGGAAACCCTCCTCAAACCTATTACAAAATGCTATTTGGAGCCCACTCCCAACACACCATAGTAAATCCTTGCACCTCAGAGGGTTTGAAGGGAAAAGTAAGGAGAAATGGCTTGTGTCGCAGCCCTCAATCTTTGTCCTAGCTGATGCTGAGATGCTGGGCTTTTCTGGCATCTCTGTCCACAAACCAGAACTTAGCCACTTGGCACTTGGGTTCTTCTTCCACATCCAGCAACACAAGATGTAAATACTCCTATAGATCAACCAGAGAGAGAGAGAGAGAGAGAGAGAGAGAGAGAGAGAGAGAGAGAGAAGCCTGATAGTCAGGGAGTTCAGGCTGTTTCTGGGTAGCTCATATCCGATGAGAACACATAATCTAGAGCATCACATGCTACTGAGTCCTATAGCACCTGTAACTCCAGACCTTCACGGCTTAAGGAAGACCCCAGTATGGTGTCTCATTCCATCATAACAAGTTAAACTAATTTCACCTGGATACAAATGGGGTCAGTGATCACCATGCTTTGCCTTTACTCTTATTACATTTGGGAAGATATTAAAAACAAGCATTAAGGGAGTGCCTGGCGGGGTGGGGGGGGGGGAGGTCAGGAAGCTAAGCATCCAACTCTTGATTTCAGCTCAGGTTGTGATCTCACCATTTGTGAGTTCAAGCCCCGCATCAGACTCTGTTCTGACAGTATGGGAGCTGCTTGGGATTCTCTGTCTCTCCCTCTCTCTCTGCCTCTCTTTCTCTCTCTCTCAAGAATAAATAAATAAATAAATAAATAAATAAACAAACATTTGAAAAAAAAAAAACCAAGCATTAAGTAAAAACCAAGCAGGTCATAATATTTCGGTTTTAAAAACTTTTATTGCATGGTGACTCAGCTTTGAAACAGTGCTGGTATATGGTAGATGTTGAGTTAATGAGAGTTGATTGCTTGGTGTGTGCATGGATTGATAACGCCTTCCCTCAAAGGTAGGTAAGAGGGGCGTACATCTTGAGCTACAATAACACAGCTCTTTGGAAAGTCTTAGTTTGACTTCAAGTATTTGAGACCACTCACTGGACTATTAGAATTGTCTCCACATCATGCTTTGCAGTTTTGGAAAGCATGTTTTGTGGGACCAAAGAGAGTAGAATTTTAATAAAATAGGGTTCCTTGGCATAACTGATGAACCTTCACTATTAAGTCTGAATTTACATTAGCATTGTGATATTTCACTTTTGGAATTTATTGGGGTTCCATATTGAACCTGAGGTCTTGGACATGGTCCCATATGAAAAGTCTAGTTCTGTGTACCATCCCCCACTCCTCAGGGTACCACAAAAGCACTCCCCATGAAGCAATGCAGGCATTCTGCTCCTAAGCACGTGTCCCCGTCACCTGAATTTCTCAAAGACGCAAACAAGTTGGGGCCTTGGCTCATCCTGCCAAAAAATGCATTCTCCTGGAAATAGTAGTTCATGGTCACAGTCTGTTCCAGAATTTTTAGAAGATGTCTGGAAGCACACAGAGGTTGAGCACAGGCCAGCAGTGCATCTGGTCACACGCAATGCCAATGAAAAATCACATTGTGGTGTGTTGTGCCCACAGCTATCATGATGGGCTCTGATGGTAGTCAACCCTCATTTACGTTCTTGGCTCTAACCTTTAGGTTATGTGACTTTGAGCAAAAATCACTTTCTGAGCCTATGTTACCTTATCCACAAACTGGGACTAGCAGTAGAAGCCAGTCAGCAGGGTTTCTCTGAGAATTGAATGAGTACAGTATCTCTGAGCGCTGGTGCAGACTAGACTTCCTGAGGGTTCAATAAATGGTGGCCATTCCTGTCCTTCCAGAGAAGTCACTGGCTGGCTTATGTTTTGGTCATGGCTCACGTTCTTTGAGAGCCTTCTGTGTACAAGGTCAGTGCTTTATTTTTCTCTCCTGAATCCTGCCCCAGGGACACAGGAAGAAGGGGAAGAAATAGACACTAAAAGGACTCTCCACATCTGAGCAAGTTCTGTGGCAAACATGAGACACCAGTACCTTGTTAACTGATGAAGTATGTTTTTCCCTGATTAGAAGGCTTCGGTGTAAATTCTACCTGGATGGTTTCTTACTATGCTCAGGGGACTGTTTGCTTCAAGATGTGTTGGTGAATCAGCATATGCCAATTCACTTTATTCTCAGCTCTTGGGAATTCAAGAAACAGATTTCTTCCTGGAAAATTTCCAATGTAATGCTTAGAATTCCTTAAACAAAGAGCAGCGGGATGTGTGTGTGTATGCGTGTGTCCTATTTATCTATTTGACCTATTTCATCCTTGAAATTAAGTATGAGATTGTATCAGTTCACCTGTTTAAGGAAATTTAGCCTTTAATGTGGGAATCTCTGAGGTGTACATAGCACGAGCATTTTTGACACATCTGTCACACCTCACGACTCAATTTCAACAAAGGATAAAGTATTCTTTGCAATAACAAAGATGTATTTCTATATACTAAATACTATAGAGATGTATTCTGGGAAAGATATGTTTTTGCACCAGTTGTTTTCCCTTTGGTGGTGCATCTGTAGAGCCAATGGCCGCATGTAGTATTTCCTAAAAAACAATGGTAATTAGAACAATAGACATTATCTTCGTAGCCGTTATAATGACAAGTGTGTAAACTTCTTTATTCCAATGAATTTTAGCAAATGAAAACTCATGCTTCCCTTTGTCCTATTCCTGGCCCCGGTGCAGAAAAGAGAAGTCTGTGAAAGTAGAAAGAGATTAAATATGGGGAAGTAGGTCCTAACAAAACTATTGGAAGGAGTTGATTCCATGTGTGTCTTCAGGAACGTTGTAGAACAAAACGTGACTGTCCCCCTAGAAGGGACGCTACTGCTGAGGATGCTGCTCAGGTGGGCGGTAGGAGCTGCTGTTGCTTCTACAGTTTCCTCACAACCATGCAGCTGGAGAATAGGCACCCAAATCCAGTCCCAGGTAACCAACCTGGTGATGCCTCCACAACCTCTCGGCACTCAGGAAACAGGAACACGTACAGGGACACTGCTGCCGGGAGACCTTCCACTGCCTCCCACTGCCTTCCACAAGCCCTCAGAAAGGGCCAGAAGTTGCAAAAGATGGCCCCACCCAGTTCCGTCTTCCACACCTCCTGAGCGCATCTAATTTGCATTCAGATTCCTCCTTGCAAGGGAGTCTGGAGAGGGTACATTTTGGTCGCTTAATTTCTCTAACTCATACGAGTGTGGCATGGAAATAAAATGAATTAATTCAGAGTCTCTGGCACTCCATTTACATAACAGGTGGATCATAACTAGTTCTTGCCCCCACCGCTGCACTGTGCTCCCCTCAGCGTAGCATCTCTATTCTTATGTGCTTATTTATGTATGTAAGTATGGTATGTAAACTCCTTGAAAATGTGATTCATGTCTCTAATACCTGACACATAGTACAGACCCAACAAATGTGTGTTAAGTGAGTAAATGAGTAAACAAATTCTCTTCTTTTCTAGGCTTTAGGTTTAAGGTGGGGGCTGTGTCTTATCCAGCTCCCTGCTCTGGACCTGGTCTACATTTGAGAAGAAAAGAGGGACATAAATTGATACATAATGTATACTTTAGTATTCTTATATCCAACTGGAATGTCATTCTAACTCCTTTATACAAGATGACCATTTCTTTGAGCAGATTCCACATTAAATCTTATTTTATGCTACTTAGTTTACTTGCTTATTTGTAATTGGTGCTTCTATATCCCAAATGTGTTTCAAAAAGCTTTTCATGTATTAATTTATTTAATCGCATCCTGGGAAGTAGGGACTGTTACTGACCACAAAAATTCCTTATGTATAATTATTTTCTCTCATTCAGAGGACTTGCCTTTTCTCTTTAAAAAAAAAAATACCAGATTTTTTGAAAAAAAAATTATTATTTTATTGAGGTATTAACATACAGTGTTATATTAGTTTCAGGTTTACAGTATAATGATTTAACGACTCTATACATTTACTCCATGCTCATCACTATAAGTTTAATTTTAATCCCCCACCGCCCTGCTGGCAACTACCAGTTTATTCTCTGTATTTGTCTGCTTCTTCTGTTTGTCTCTTTTTGTCTTTACTTGTTTGTTAATGTTTTGTTTCTGAAATTCCACAACCCAAGTGTCCACCCGTAGATGAATGGATAAAGAACATGTGTGTACACACACACACACACACACACACACACACACACACACAGAGGAATATAACTCTGCCATAAAAAAGAATGAGATCTTGCCATTTGCAACAACGTGGATGGACCTAGAGGGTATTATGCTAAGTGAAACAAGTCAGACAGGGAAAGACAAATACCATATGATTTCACTCATATTTGGAATTTAAGAAATAAAATCAACTAACAAAACCCTTTCTTTCTCTTAATGATTACTTTTGATTAATAGAAGTACCTTCTTTTAATGGATTCAATTGTTTATCCATTGCCTTTAGTATTTTTCTTTTGTTTAAAAAATATCTTCTCATCATGAGAGTCTGAAGATATTCTCCTATATTACTCTGCAAAAATTTTTCTTTTCAACCTTGGGTCTGGAATTGATTTTTGGAGTGAAGTAGAGGGTCTAGATGGCCATTTGATTGTTCCAGCGCCGCATATTAAAGAGAGCTGTTCTCTCCCAACTGCTCTGCCATGCCACATTTGTCATAAATCAAGTGTCAATAGATAAGTGACCTAATATAAGTGACCAACAGGACCTTTTGCGCTTTTCTATTATTTTATTTGTTTATCCATCCAACAATAGATTGGCCCAAATTTGAATGAATATTGCTATCAAGTGGAACAGTGTCTCTGATGCCATTCTTCTTCATGTGTGCTTTAGCTTATTTTTGGCTGTATATTTCTCTGTGTACTTACAAATGAGCTGATCAAGATATACAGAGAAGCTTGGGACCTAAGCTACAATTACATTGAATTTATAGATCAATTTGCGGATTGTTAACAGGTCTAAAATGCTGCGGTTTCAATCCAGGAAGGCGATATATCTCTCAATTTACTCAGATTATTTACAATTTCCCTTAAAAACATTTATAGTTGGGGTGTCTGCATGGCTCAGTTGGTTTAGCATCTGACTTTGGCTCAGGCCATGATCTCGCAGTTCGTGAGTTTAAGCCCCATGTCAGGCTCTGTGCTGACAGCTCAGATCCTAGAGCCTGCTTTGGATTCTGTGTCTCCCTCTCTCTTTGCCCCTCCCCTGCTCATGCTCTCTCTCTCTTTCTCTCTCAAATATAAATAAACATTTTAAAAAATTTAAAAAAAATTTACAGTTTCCTACAGAGCCATCTTGCTTAGCTTTTGTGAAATTTATTCCTAGGTATATGATATACAGTATCTGATGTTATTGAAAATGATATTTTTAAATTTTGTTTGTTGATGGTACTAACACAATTGAATTTTTATAATGACCATGAATCCATAGATCCTGCTAAACGCACTAATCTAGCAATTTGTCAGGTTATACTTTTTTTCTACATGCACAAGTGTATAATTTGTGAGTAAGATGTGGAGCTAGTCAAACTTGAGGTTAAAGACAATTCTCCAGGAGCACCTGGGTGGCTCAGTCAGTTAAGCATCTGGCTTTGGCTCAGGTCATGATCTTGCTGTCTGTGAGTTTGAGCCCTGCGCCCGGCTCTGTGCTGACAGCTCGGAGCCTGGAGCCTGCTTTGGATTCTGTGTCTGCCTCTCTCTCTGCACCTCCCCCATTCGCAGTCTGTCTCTCTCTCCAAAAATAAATAAACATTAAAAAAAAAAAATTTTTTTTTAAAGACACAGTCCTCCAGACTGCTAAGTCTTCCCAAGACAAGCACAATTTCAGGGGTTTCCCAAAAGCAACTACAGGTTTGAAACTTTGCTGGAATGACTCATAACTCTATTAATAGTCACAGACATGTTTATTATGGGGGAAAGGATACAAAGGAGAAGCATTTAAAGGAAGAGACACATAGGTCAGGGTCTGGGAAGGGGTGGAGCTTCTGGTAATCCTCTCCCTGTGGAGTCGTGGATGGTAGTTTTCTTTCATTCTGTCCATACAGAGAATTACACTGATTTATTTTTTAATAGCAAAAAAGCATGCATTCACAGAATAAACACAACTTGGTCATGATTTACCCTTCTTATATGTTACTAAATTAGTTTGCTGACTTTTCCATTTCATTCATGAACAAAATTTTTCTGAAAAATTTCTGAAATTCTCATAATGTCCCCTCTGGGCTTTTCTATTAAAGTTATGCTGGCTTCAAAATACATGTTTGAGAGTGTTCTCTTTTTTTGTTTTCTGGGAGACTTTGTGTATTATATGACATTATTTACTCCTGAAATATTTGGCAAAATTCCTTAGTGAAATTATCTGGACCAAACTTCAGTTATGGATTCAATGTCTTTAATCATTACGGGAATATATAGCCTTTCTATTTCCTTTTATGTCATTGTTTTTAAGTTGGTACTTTTCTGTACATATTTATTACTTTTAATTCAAGTTTCAAAGGCATTGGCATAAAATTGTTCATAAGATCCTCTTCCTATTTTTCAATGACTGCATGATGTATATTATATGCCCTAGGTTAGTGGTTATTTTCTCCCACCATTTTGAAGATGCTGTTTCATTATCTTCTGGCCTCAACTTTTTTAGTTGGGAAGTCAGGTGACGGTGGTTGCTCTTTTTAATGCAATCTGAATTTTTTCTCTAGCTTCTTTTAAGATTTTCTCTTTAACTTTGTTGTACTTCAGCTTTATTGTGATGTGGTGTGTGTGTGTGTGTGTGTGTGTGTGTGTGTGTAATTTTTGTCCTCCTATGTATCATTCTGGATGTTCATTTGACTCAAGGTCCAGCCTATTTTTCTTTCTTCAGCCATGTGCAATCTGCTGTTAAACCCCATCCATCAAGTTTTCAAACTTCTGTTATCGTATTTTCTTTCTTTTTTTTTATTAAGAATTTTTTTTTACATTTATTTATTTTTGAGAGACAGACAGAGCATGAGTGGGGGAGGCAGAGAGAGAAGGAGACACAGAATCTGAAGCAGGATCCAGGCTCAGAGCAAGCTGTCAGCAGAGAGCCCAACGCGGGGCTCAAACCCATGAACCATGAGATCATGACCTGAGCTGAAGTCGGACACTCAACCGACTGAGCCACCCAGGTGCCCACCATTATCGTATTTTCTAATTTAAAAGTTTCTATTTGATTATTCTTCAAATCTATGTCCTTTTTATTGTTTTAGTTCTTGGCTAAAATTATCTACCTAGACAACATATTAAGTGTAGTTACAATCTGCGAGATGTGGTTCTGATATCTGAAGCTCCAGGGGTTCTTTTCCCTTTGTGTGTGTGTGTGTGTGTGTGAGAGAGAGAGAGAGAGAGAGAGAGAGTATTAATGTGCCTGGTTATGTTTTGTTGTGTCCCAGAAATAGCTTTTGGAATTTTACTTGTAAGAAAAATTTAAGGACTAGGATAATTGAAGGGTTTGTTTACTTATAGTTCAGGTAGTTGGTCTAAATTACTTGGTCTGCTATTGCTGTTAGATGAAATTCTAGGGGGATCTCTGAAAGGCACAGTTATAATCATGTCATTCCCCTCTTTAAATCTTTTCAATGGCTCCCCATGGGACTTCGAATAAAATTTAAATTCTGTTTATAGTTAAAATAACTTCTTCAACCTCATTACATGTTCAGTTTGCTCCCGATTTATGGAGCTTTTTTTTGTTTCCAGAGCAAGCCAAGCTTTCTCTTCCCTCTGCCTAGAATACTCATTCCTGGCTCTGACTAGCTTATTCTAGCTTATTTTTCAGTTCTCAGTGAAAGATGGCTTCTTCAGGGAGGTCAAGAGAAATTTGATCTAACTAAACTAGCTTGTCCAAAATTATTATTCTCTTTTGCTCTGTTTGCTTCTTTGATAACACTTACCAAGATTGGTAATTGATTTTTTTTTTTTTTTGCTGATTTATTATCTTTCCCCCACTACTAGAATGTACACTTTGAGAACTAGGAGTGTTTCTCTAGCAGCTAGCATGAAACCTCACACAAAGTAGTCATTCAGTAAACAGAGGCTTAATGAATGAAGGTTGTAATAAGTGCTGAGAATATATATGTGTGTGTGTGTGTATATATATACACACACACACACATATATATTTATATATTTATATATATTTTTAAAAGATTTTATTTCTTTTCTCTTTTTGGAGAGAGAGAGAGTGCATGTATGAGAGAGAGAGAGCAGGAGAAGGACAAAGGGAGAGGGAGAGAGAGAGCCATTAGCAGACTCCACACCCACAATGCGGCCTGACGCAGGGCTAGGTCTCACAGCTGTGAGATCATGACCTGAGCTGAAATCAAGAGTCAGACACTCAACTGACTGAGCCATCCAGGTGTTGCAAGATTTTATTTTTTTAAGTAATGTCTGCACTCAACATGGGGCTTGAACTCACAACCCTGAGATCAAGTGTCGTGCACTGTACCTACTGAGCCAGAAAGGTGCCTGAGAATATATTTTTAAGTAGAAGTAATCGCTGTTTTTTCATATCATAGTCGCAGTATATTAGTGGTAGCAGCAGCAGTAGTCTGGCAGTTAAAAATAGTAATACTGGCATGAACCTGGGGTCATAACCTCTTAATTAGTAGTGACAGTCATAGAACAATGAAAATACAAATGCCACATAGACCATGAATTATTTTGCTCTGAGATCCCTTAGAGGCAGAGCATTCTTTGAAGATAGGGTGGCACATAGTGATGGGAGATGTCTGCAGCAGCTGTTCATAGGAAGATGTTGCCAAAAAAAAAAGGAGCAGCAGAGTTTCAGAATGACATTGCATTCAGAAATGACACTGCAATTAAAAAAGGAAAGTACATGCAACTGTGTCTTACAAGTACACTATTTTTTTTCTTTTCAAAATAACCATGAGACTTGCCAGAGTCCTCTGGGCATGGGCAGTATGTGTGTTTGATTGCATGGAGGGCTAGTTTCTTGGAACATAAAATTTCACATTTTTATAAGTGTAACTGAAGACATAGATTCAGTCTCCCCAGTGAGCCATAGGAACTAGAAATGGTAGGAGGAAAGTCTTACAATCTACAAGCAGTCTGGCTCATGTTGTACATCTAATCTAAGTGTAATTTCTGTCTTTTTTTCTTTTGATGGGATTTTATTTTATTACACAAAATCCAGAAATGCATAAATTAAGGTTATCATTGTTTACATTCTGGCCCACCTTCCAGATTTTTCTATGCATATATTTGTGATTTTGAAATGACCTTTATTATACCCAGCAAAGAGTTCTGAGGCTTCTTTTTCATTCAAAATCATATATCCAAGCGCTTCAACTCAGAGAATTTATGCCCTGGATCGTATCACTCAGCTTTCCCTTTGTGTGCACAATCTATCATATATTTAACCCTTCCTTATTGTTAGACCTCAAAATTATCTTTTTTCTTTCTTCTATTCTTCTCTCCCTCCACTCCTTTCGAGAGTAAACAGCTCTTTGATGAACATCCGTGTGGCAAAATCTTGGTACGTGACCTCAAAGATGAAATGGCTTTGAGAAGCAAGTGCTTGCCAGATATCCGGGGTCTGTTGTCTTCCCAGTTGTGATCCTGTGTGGGTCAGCAGTTCACATGAGAATTCTGGTCAATGGGCCATGAGCAGACATATCTGTGTCTCTGTGTGGACGAGGCATGTTCTCCACGAGCGTCCTTTCTACCTGGTGAAGCCGGAGGGCTGCATGAAGCCCCCAACAGCCAGGGTCCCCGAGTGACTGCACAGCTCAGTGTGCCCAGTTCCCATTGATTTGTTTTGCACCTGAAGCTTGAGCAACAAGACAAAAACATCTTTATGTTGTCGGTAAGCAATTAGGTTTAAACTATTACCCCATTCAATGGGAATTAGGCAATATCCAGCAAAAATTATACCAATTTACCTTCCAACTTGGCAATGCTATTTCTAGGATTCTTCCCCAGTCACACTGGCTAGAAAAGAAAAGAAATAATGTATGTGCAAGGCTATTAATTGTAGAGAAAATTCCTTCTGAATATTTTTGTGTTTAAAAAAAATTTTTTTTAATGTTTATTCATTTCTCAGAGACAGAGAAACAGGGCGTGAGCGGAAGAGGGGCAGAGAGAGAGGGAGACACTCTTGTGCATCTGGCCTTGACGTCATCTGAACATCAGTGTGTGAACGTAGGAAACTGAAGCAGGCTCCAGGCTCTGAGCTGTCAGTACATAGCCCAATGTGGGGGCTGAACTCACGAAACATGAGATCATGACCTGAGCTGGTCAGACACTCAAACAGCTGAGCCCCCTAGGTGCCCTAACCTTCTGAATATTTCTGAACAAACACGCTTGAAAAGTAGTACTTCATCTTTTGCCGTTAGGGTGTTGCTCTGTTCTCTACTGAAAGAAAACAAAGATACTATCTACTGACTTGGGAGTTATTTCTGGTGATATTTGTGTTTATTTGCCTGTCTTTCTGCTCACGCCTGCATACATGCTTGTATCTTCTGATTCTGTGGGAGGTCAAAGTAGTTTCCTACGTTCACACTCTGATGTTCAGATGACATCAAGGCCACATGCACAAGAGGTATCCTGAGTTATCTGTGGGGAGGACGGGTTGGATCATTAGGAACCTGGGAGCCCACAGTGGTTTGAAGATTAAAGGTGTCAGAGAAGCATTTGTCCAAAGCGCTTTCATGTAAAGGTTCGGCTGTGCACAAAGAGTTGTGTGAGGCAAGTTGAAAGGCTTATCTGGGGGGTTAACATGCTAATGCACCTGAGAGGCAGTGGAGAACTCTGGGTCTGGGTTGTTAACAGGGAGTACGATCCTTTTAGCTTTTCATACCCAGCATATAGTATTTTAATTTCCTCAAGGGATTTAGTTTCATTTGCATTTGAGAGAGCCCAATTTTGCAAGATTTCTTTTCTTTTCCCCCTTTGGGCATATATTCAAGTGCTAATACATTTCCCCTGAACCTCCAAAAAGATGAAGTGCTTTTTATGTTTTCTCTCAAGGCCTCACTTAGTGGAGCATCTGAGAACCTGGAAATCTGTGATGACACCCACTTCCTAGCAGTGTGGCAGTGTGTGTGTGTGTGTGTGTGTGTGTGTGTCCGTGAGAAGTATTAAATGACCTGCTGCTTTCAGGAGCCCAATCCACATCCACCCCCCTGCCTAGGCCTTGTACCGCATTCAGAAAGTGACCTGTGGCAGGTGTGATGAGAACGCCCAATGTGCCCAGAGGGGCTGGATATGACGGGAGGCAGCAGCACAGATCCGAGCATCACCCTGTCATGGCTGTGCTGGGGCGGGTCATGAGGGGGGAATCTCTGCCCCACGCAGGTAGGGGCTGGGGCGTGACCCCAGTGGTGATGAGCTCTCAGCAGCTGAGGCCAGGCCAGGACGCTGCTCTTTGCCCCGGCTCTGTATTGTTCCTCTCATTCTGGGCAAACCTGGTAGCCCATTTGGTACCCACAGGGCAGTCATCAAGATGTAGGACGTGAACAGGAGGGCCGTTATCACACATCTGTAATAAACATGCACGACACTATCCAGCACCAGCCACAGACCTATGTCCAGATGGCGATGGACGGAAGAGGGAAAGGCCACCCCAGACATGGGTAGAGGAGGGGCAATCTGCAGAGACGGTGGCCAGGGAGACAAGGAGACAGAAGCTTGACTGGTGGACACGGTAAGGGTGTGGGCGCTGGTGGTCTTCCAGTGGAGATAGAAAGGGTGTCGGGCAAAGCTGTCTTTCTCTGCCCCTGCCATGTTTCTGGCCGGTCTAATGATGTGCTTGTAGAGGAGGGAGCCACCACGCTAGCTCTGGTTGACCCAGAGGTCCTGGGCCATTCCCAGGCTTGAAGCCCAACAAATGGGAGTGTCATACATGGTGATGGGGAAATGAGAAAGGAGGAATTGGTAATGAGCACCATTTTGGACCTGTCAGCTTTAACCTTGCAGGGGGACATTCCAATGGAGTCACTTGTGAAATGTGTAGGATTAAGTCGAGGGTGGTACCCCAGTGTGCTCCTTTAGACTTAGAATTGCAGTTACAGGGTGGTTCTTGACCACAGAGAAACAACAAGTTTTCCAAAGGAAGAAAGTGAGGCAAAGGAAGGAAATACAAGAGGGAGAGATGGCTGGGAGTGGGAAGCGACTGTGTTCGTGGGGCACAAAACAGGGCTGGTGTTGGAGGCAGCTGAGCTTGTGGTCGGCAGACTGGCTTTGGAGACTGACAATGTGGAGGCAAATCTGCTGTTTCCCACTAAGACTCAGGTTTCTCACTTGTCCAGTGGATAATAATAATACCTACTTCATAGAGGTTGGAGAAGGAAGCTGAGATAATATATGAAAAACACTCAGCACAGTCCCTGGAATATAGTGAGCCCTCAATAAATAGCTATTTTTTTTATTAGAACATAAAAAAATAGAAAAAAATAGTAGTTAATGGTATTCTTTTAGAACATAAAGGGGAGATTAAATTTGAAAAGGAGAATTCTGGGTAAGGCTAAATCCAGGGTTGTAGATATAAGAATACATTAACAGGTTTTGGAAGGAGCCAAGGAACTTTCATATATACATTCTATGGTACATCATATATATGTGTCTTAAAACCCCTTGAAACATTCTGTCTTCTATCAAAAGGAGAAATATTTTTCTATGCTTTTTCTATATCCAGTCTTCCAACCAAGCTTACTGGGAGAGGCTGGTTTTCTTCAGTTGACAATCTGCACACTGCACAGTTTGCATTCCCAATGACTTCAAGACTGCCTTATGATTGAGAAGAGAAGTCTTAGGAGGGACTTATTGCATAATTCCCAGGAAAATATTGTTTCATGCACACGGGTCGACCTGGGCCCTATTCTGTTCTCTACTCTGTCCTAGAATCATATTCTTCACCCAAATGGTGCCACTCATTTCTGCTCTGGAGTATGCCCCCAACGCTTTGGCACAGACAATATCCCTTTCTTGGGGTGCTCTGATTCATGGTTATTTAGGGTTTCTGTCACCGACTGGAAGAAAATATTGGAGCTGATATAAAAAGAAATGAGTTTGAATGCTGGAGCTACAGTTTATTATCTTGGTTGAATTAATTAAACAAGGAAGTCATTGAACTGAGGTGGGTTGAATGCCTTAGGAGGCCGTGTAAACAAACCAAAATCTGTCTGTAACACCTCAATGTTTAAGAATTCTAAGAACAACCAATCACATACAGCCAACTAGGCTTTCCCAAACAAGGCAACCCCTTAAGCTATAGCCAGTCAAATGGTTTTCTTGTTTTGTTTCTTCCTCTTCTCTATAAAAGTATTTCTTGTGGTTCTTTGTGGGCCAAGCACTCCTTACCACTTCTGGTTTGGTGGTGATTCAAATCAATTTATGCCCCTGTAAACTCTTAAAACTTTTAATGTGCCTCTGTTTATCTTTTAACAGCTTTATGACCTAAACTTTCACTTCTCCTCTCTGAAACAGGCATAATTCACAGAACTGTGAAAATAAAATGAGGGTCCATGAAAGCTCTTTATAAATTATATAAGTATGTGGTGGTATTATTACATTTTTATCTTTAATAAGTTAATTCTTTCTTAATCTCTAAGCACTTGGTGCTTCATTAGCTACTGAGGAAATGGTAGCATCTAGCAATCAAGTACAGTATGAAATTCATATTCAGTAGCTACTACTTCTAAGGATATGAAACTGTCTTGTATCTTTCTAGAGCAGCAAGAATACATATCGCTAAGATTGTAAATAGAAAACTTCCCTCCCCAAACACAGACATATATTTACCCACCTAACTTTGTTAGACTACACATCAAATAATGTCTATTCATTCAATAACCAAGTGTTGAAAGCTAAAAAAAAAAAAAAAAAAGAGGAGACAGAGAAAGATAACAAGGTGCTTTTTTCCCCCTTACCAATAACCAAGTCTCTAATTATTTGACACTAACTGGGAATCCAACAATTCAATTCTGACAATATCTCCCTGGAGCTAGTGTCAGATCCCTAGGAGTTAAAGGGTTCAGTCCCACAAGATGCCCCTACTTCAGATGGCCACTGCAAATGGGCTGCCCTGGCCATTCATGCTTCTGCCCAGCCAACAACAAACTTGGGGGAGGGGAGTCCTATGACCCCCACCCCCTCAGATTTGACATTTTGCTAACACAGCTTGCAGAACTCAGGAAAACACTTTACTTGTGGTTACCAGTTATTATAAAAGATACAACTCAGGAATAGCCAAATGGAAGAGATAAATAGGTATGGGATGAGAGGGCACATGGCTTCAGTGCCTTCTTAGGGCACACCACCTTCCTAGCACCTCCCTTTGTTCACCAATGCAGAAGCTCCCCCAAATCTCATCATTTAGGGTTTTTTATGGAGATTTCAGTATGTAGGCATGATTATCAAATCATTGGCCATTGCTGACTGAACTCAATCCCCTGCCCTTCTCCCCTCCCTGGAGGTCAAGGGTAGGGTGGAAAGTTCTAACCCTCCAACTGTGGCTTGATCTTTCTGATGATGAGCCCCCATCCTGAGGATATACTGAGGACCTTGCCAGAAGTTACCTTATTAGCTACAAAAGGCACTCACCACTCAGGAGATCCAACAGTTTTAGAAGCTCTGGAACCAGGAACAAAGATCAAATATATATTTTTATTCCACCACACCACCAAACCTACAGCTTCTCTTTCCCTGATACAAAGACTTCTTGACTTCTTGGCTAGGTTATTCAATTCAGTCTATTCTTTTATACTTATATATTTAGACCAAATATATATTTTTATGAAATCACATGAGGTTATAAGACTTCTACCAACATATTGACCAAAGGGGCATTTTCTTGTTGAGTTTACCCTAAGAAGCTTGTCTCTCAACCTCTTCAGTTCCATAGACATGGTCCTAGTCAGAGAGACTGGCTTCCATCTATCATGTTCACCAAATCTGAAGTGTATAAACTAAACCAGCCACATATTTGCTTTACAGAAGAAACTTTTCTTTTTCTGCCATTCAAATGCACGTGTCTTCCTCCTGATACCATCTTCTAATGTCAGAATACATGGGAAGACAAAATAGTGATCAAAAGATTGCTTAGTGAGGATGAAATTAAAGCCAAAGAAATGCATAGCCTTAAGGGATATTCTGCCTGGCTCTGGGGAGAACGGGAGAATCATCCCTGCTCTGATACGTTTCCCCAGTGACTGGAAAATGTGTGTATCCAGAATTTATTGTCTTCCTTCCCAGATAGTACTAAATAAACACAACTATATCAGGCTTTTGTACTTTATTCTTCTATGCTGACCATCCACACTGTCTGTTCATACACTCTCTAAATAGGATAATTTGTAATTGGTATTTCTTATCAAGAAATTATGCCTTATTTCTGGTACTGTTTCCCTGAGATTTCACCCTACTAACCTTGGAATTTTGAGTGTTTCTAACTCTTGGCTATATATTTAAACACAGTCTCTTGGAATTCCCCTTCTGCTGTCTTAACCATATCTTCTATTTGTGGGTTTTCCTGGTTTAAGTCACAGTGCCTCATGCATTTCCAACTAATAATAATATGCATCATGTATTGAAGGTCTCCTGTGTGCCTGTATTTCAGTTAGGCTCTCAGATGCCAGGAACAGAGATTAGCTCATGAAAGGAAAAGGGAGGCAAGGAGGGGAGGGAAAATTGTAGACAAAGGAAGGGAGGGCTACTTGGGAAGCCAAGGATGGAAACCTAATTTGACCCAGTCTCAGAAAAAGGATGCTTTAGGGGGGGTTAGTGGCAAAATGTCATGGATCTTCAACCAAGTAGTCCACTCTTAAGGAACTCTAATAATTTCCAATGTTCTTTCTAGTCTCCTCTTGCCAGCCTCCTTAGCTTCTATTTTGTGTATCTTTTCTCATGATTACAGCTTTGTTTAATCCTAATTTAACTCTGCCATGTTCCCTCTGGTCTGGACTGTCTCTCATTATGTCTCCCATTCTGTTATCCCACTGTTGACAGTTAATTCTCTGGGCATTTTCCCAATTAAAATTTCCAAAAACAAGTATTTGAATGGTTCAACCAATGTTTCTTAGGCATGTTTCTTTTTTACACCAAGTTGATTTGTGCATACCTTGAGTCAGTTGCTACTCACAATTCCAGGAGGCACAGCCAAAGAGGACATTGCTATAAGGTGTTGTAACTTGTCTGGTGAAGGTGAATTCATCTATAGGGACTGTGAGAAGAACCATTTTCCTTAGTAAGGCAAGAACTATCATCAGCCAATTTATTTAGGTATCTTGCTAAGAAAGTTGCATACATTAGTTCACTTAATCCTCCAACAAACATATGGGGTAGATATTATTATCCTCACTTTGTAGGAAAAGAAATTTAGACTTAGCAAGATTAATCCCCAAATCATGCAGCTTTTAAGTAGCAGAGAAAGTACTCCAATATAGATTATTATGCTTTAAATGTCCCCAAAGCCCATAGTTTAACGGGCCAACTGTTTTCGAGGGTAAAGATCTCTATCATCTGAAAGAGTAGAGATAAGGTGTTCCCATGACATTTGAGTGCATACTAAGAGTGCATCTTTCTATAACAACAGTAAACATTTTCTAAGTGCTTTTCTACATACTGGGTTACTGTTCTAAGTGTTTCAAATGTATTATCTCCTGAACACTCTTAATAACCCTATGAAATAGATGCAATATTATCCCCATGTTATAGATGAAAACTGATCTACAAAAGAAGGAAGAGGTTCAGACAAAGAAAGTGACCCATTGTTAATGGCACCTGAGATTCAAATAAAAATTCCAACCCTATGCACTTGTTAGAGGCAATAGTGATTGAGAAGGACCTCTCAAAGTCTGCCCCTTTTCCACTGAAGGCAGGACAGTGGTAACATTTTTTAACTAAAGGAGGGCACTTTGGATTACACATTAGAAGTGACTTTGTGGCTATAAAATTTGGGCTACATAGAAACACCCAGGAAGTCTGAAAATCAATTTTCTGTACATATTCTCTTCCACCTCTTCCCCTTGTATCCTTGAGCCCTGCTCCCCACAAGAGTAGCTAATTATTTTTCTGAAAGGGTTTCAGTGCATGTTCATATATCTCAGTGCCTACTTCTGAAATGGTAAAAAAAAAAAAAAAAACCCTGCTGCCCAGGGGCACAGAGGATGACCAGGAACCAGGAAAGGGACATGACTTGCACAAGAGTAATGGCAGCCACATGAGGCTTTGGTGAAGAGGGATTGCCAGCCTCTCTCCCTGTCTGCCACAGTCCCTGTGATTGGTGAGGCTCTCCCAGAGTCATCTGTAATCAGAAATGGCAGTCAATGAAGTCTTTCACTGATCATTAACAGATTGCTTGGCAATGACTGATTAGTGAAAGGCAAAGACAAATGACCCAAGTTCTGGAAAGGAGATATTTCATTCCAGAAAATCCAACAGATAATGGGGAAAGGCTACCCTGTTCTAGATAGTAGAAAGGGCAAGGACATGCTAAGTAATCTCTCCCTCCTCTGGCTCCTCAACACTTCGCTGTGCCCCTAATTTAGCCCTTGTTACTGGCTGTCTTGGTGCTGAGTCGGTTGTGTGCACGTCCATCATCCTTGCTGGACTGTGAGCTCCTTAAGGTGGGTGTCCATGTGCCTAGGACAGAGTAGATGCTCAATTAATATTTGCTGGGAAAAATTTTTGGTATTGTCCCTTGATATATAGGTAGCAAAACCAAGATGTAGAGAATGGTCCTACCCCACGGTTATTCAGAGTCAATAAGTATCCAGTCTATCTTCACAATCCAATCTCATACTTTTCAGTTTGGGAAAGCTCTAATCTCTCCCTGGGCTCTTTCTCAGTTCCTTCCCCCTGACTTCCTCTCTCTCCAGAGTGCGGCAGTAAATTACGAGCAATGTGGAGACAACTTTCCTGGGTTTCCTCTCTCCACTGCATGCATTTCATATAAGAGGACATGTGGTGGTGGAGAGGTAATGACTTCTGCTCGACATACTTTTTCCAAGTTTCTTATGAATCTGAGCATGACCTGCTCTTCCAATTTTGGTTGCTGGCTTTAAACTTGCCTTGGGATTCATTTCATCTTCCAATTCTCCCCATGCCCCTTCTATCATCTTGCCCATGTTTAAAATGCAATGAGGCAGGTGCCAAGGAGAAGGTGGGCATGGTTGAGGCCAACATTGGCAGAGTTCTAGGGGCATTATGTTTCTAGTATGAAGGGCCATGGAGGTTATCTAGTCTAATAACCTCATTTTACAAATAAGACAGTTTGAGTTCAGGTAGTTCAAATGACCTGCCCAAGATCACTGTCATGGAGAGAATGGGTGCAGAGAAGGAGATGAAACCATTGTCTCTCATGCTCGGTTCAGTGCCTTATTGTTATGGCACACTTATAGAGGAAAATAAATGAGCAGTAAATATCAGTTTTATTGCCATTTCAGGGCACATCACAGAGCCTCAGACAGAGGTTAATAATACTATACTTGTATAAAGACAATATTCCTTATACATCTGGAGTTTTAGCAAAGACCAAGGTTTATTTGCCATAATTCTGTTTGGTATGTTGCTTCTCAGTATCTTAGAGAGCAGAACACAGCATGGCAGAAACAGCTTTGGCTTTCATACACAGAGTTAATTGGTCAGTGTTTTATTCCTGAGGTTTTACTGTACCATTGTTTCCACTTTATAGCTTTTTATACCTTGGATTCAATCATGTTGGTAATAAGTGCTCCCCATGACTTTGGAATCTATATACCCTACAGCTGCACTCTTAGAAAGGACTTTATTATAAATTTAAGCAATGGACAGTTGAAGAATAAAACCAAATCTCAACCCATGAATGGCATCATCTGGTGTCACCTAGTAGACATATGGGATGAAAAAAGCTTAATAAGTCGTGTTAACTTTCATATATTAGGTGGGCATTTTATTCACAGGTACTTAGAGTACTTAGCTGTGGTAGATACAATGGTAAAGGTATTTTCAGACTTTCTAGGTTTTTAGATTGAGAAAAACTTCCTTAGAAATTAAATATTAAACACAGAATTCAAATGGCTTAATTGCTGTCCTCCAGTACTCCAAAGTTTGCTCCTGAACCGAGAGTTGCTCAGAAACAATAATTTTCAAACTGTGTCTAAAAGGTTGTTTGCATGGACCTCAGGGCTCAGAGTTAGTACGGGAGGGGGAGGAGGGGGGCTGAATGGGAAGGGCCTCAGGGCTCCAAACTGTGCTTCAATTGGATAAGCTAAGGCTGTTTTTTCTCCCTTCCCTTCCTCCCTCTTTCCTTCCCTTCCTTTCTTTCCTTCCTCCCTCTTTCCCACCCTCCCACATTCCTTCCTGTATTTTTCTAAATTTCTGACTAAGATAGCTTTTGAATAAAGGGAGATCATTTTTAAAAATAGAGTTTAAATATAGTACAAAGACATTGGAGATTATATATCCAGTATTTTATAGTCAGATTTATTGAAATATCATTTACAGGCATTAAATCACATCACTGTAAGAATACAGTCTAATGAGCTTTGACAAATGTATACAATTGTCTGATCACCACAATCGAGATATAAAACACTTCCATCACCCCCAAAAGTTTCCTTAAAAACCAATACCCTCCTGATGCCCCAGGTAAATACTGTTCTGCCTTCTGTTGTGGTGACCCAGCTTTTTCAAGAATGTCATAAAAATGGAATCAACCTGTAGACTTTGAGACTATTTCTATCATTTCCTTCACTTGCATTGTATGCTTTTGAGATGCATTCATGTCATTGTGTATATTCCTAGTTCATTCCTTTTTATCGGCTCAGTAGTGTTCCACTGCATTGATACTCTATAGTATTTTTCTAGTAAATATGTGAATTTTTTGTACCTTTTATAAATTTTTATTTTTTATTTTTTAAAAAATATTTACTTATTTATTTTGAGAGAGAGAGAGAGTATAAGAGCATGAACCGGATGTTGCTGAGCCTCATGCGAACTGTCCTATTGCTGCTTCCTCTCACTGGCCCAGAGTACTTGTAAATCAGCCCCTAAAAGAGTACCACTGAGCAAATTAAAGTGCTCACTGCCTTCATTCATTCTTATGGTGGGGGATGGGAACTACCACTTATTGAATATTATGTGACAGACAGAAAGTGCTTTAAGTGAATTATCTCATTTAATCCTGAAGACGATTCCATGATTTGAGAAATATATACATACATACATACATACATACATATGCCTATCACATATATCTATGGATATATTAGCAATTGGTATATTCCTTTAAAAGTGTGATATTAATACAAGTGACTTTCAGTACCTTAAGTTTTATGATACTCTACATGGTTGTTGCTGCTGCTGGTGATGCGGACAATGAAGAAATCACAGTAGGACAATTAGAATTCCTCTGGCATGTACTTCTGGCATGGATACTGATGGCAGACAATTCTGCGATTATGTTACAACCGTTTAGAATAATTCTTGACAGCATCAAGAACTACTATGGGAAGTTTTCTCACCATCTCAATAAAAAACAGAAGGCTGGTTAGGGACTTTCTCCACTTGATTCTTCCCAGTGCTGTCTGTAGACGGTGTCCACTGTCTTATTCGAAGAAGAATATGAAGGATTTGCCTAGAGGAGCAAATCTTAAATTGATGGCTAAATTATGCCTTGTGGCTATATTCTCTGCCATGTGCAGTCTCCCTCTGATTTTGCACACACAGATTTGTATTATGCAGAGGTCTATCTCACAGATAGAAGGCAGGTGACCATATCCAACGTCCCCCCACCATACAGGGACAAAGCATTTTCCCCCCGTCCCTCTTTACCCACTGCTAAATGAACACAGAGCACAGGAGCATGCATTCTTGCAAACTCATTGTCACTTCTTATGAAAATCTGGAGGATTCTGCCTTATATTACTCTACAGGATAGGAGATAGTACACTCCACAATCTATCCAACCATGGGAAGCTATTGCGTTAGTCCAGCTAACTCCAGCATAAAGAAGTATATCCACTGTAGGAGGCATTAAATGTTAAATACATGATTTAAGTAGTTCCTTTCCAAGGCTGTGTGTTAGTGAGTGAGCGAGAGAGAATGAGTGTGTGTGTATGTGTGTTTGTTTTGTTGCCAAGATATATCCCAGGCAGCTCTAACAAAGACCGTGTCTAATGAACGGAACTAGGCTGGAATTTCACACTCAAATCATATTGCACTTAGCTCTCCCTGCCCCTGTGTCTGCTTCCTGATGTTTGGTTGTAAGCAATGTGGTAGGGCGGCTGCTGTTGTTGTCAGGCAGGACTGGCTCCGGGCAAAGCCGTGAGGCAGGTAAATGTCTCCTATAAAATTCCTTCTGAAGCCCTGGGCTTCCCCTCAAAGCCCTGGGATCTGGCTCCCTTTGGTTGTTTTACAAGCACAAGCCCCCACTGTTGTCCCTTGTCGGGCTTTACTCCCTTTATCTTATCCCAGGCTTGAGAGAGAAGCTGGACATTTCCTGTCCTGCCCCATCAAAATCCCCCCCTGACCCTGCCCCATTCCCGGCTAATCCATTTGATAAAATAAGTAGAATGAGGTATGAATGGTTGGGAATGACCTTCAATTAACCTTCTCAGGTAACTGTGCATTTTTACGGAATGCTTACTTCTTCTAGCAGGGACAAAAGTGAGCTACCAAAATGTGATTCTGGATAAAGAAGGGTGAATTTCCCTCAGGGAGACCCTCCGAACATCCATCAGATTAAACCAGGCAGGTGTCCTCCCATGCCAGCCTGGTGAAAGGTGCTCCAAGGAGGTCAGTACCTTAGCTTGACTCAAGGCCACAGACCACAGTCTCAAATTAAGCTAGCTTTCTGACACATGTACACGGTCCCTCACAAGAGGAAGAGGTGGCAGAGGTGGATGGAAAGGCCCAAATTCATCACCACTGAGGGAAAATGAAATCGAAGCAGAATGTGCTGTAAACGAGTTAGTTGCACAATCTTCACTTATAAACACGACTCTTCACTTAGAGTCTGTAAGGAATAGAGGGAAAAGGATAAGTGCGCCAAACTTTAGCTCTGGGAGATATGTCAACATAAGAGGTTGAGAACAAAAGAATGATTGTGCTTGCATTGAGGGGATGCTTTTTCTGTAAAGCACAGTTTGCACAGGTGAATTGGTGCTTGACACAGACATTCCAGACCTGAGGCCTTCTTTAGGGCACTAGGAAAAGGACCAAAGAGCTCTGTTTGGAGGAAAAAGAATTCATTGTCACCAAAATGAAAGAGGAAAGAATTAAGAATAAAAAGAAGAGAAGGGGCACCTGGGTGGCTCAGTTGGCTAAGCATCCAACTTCAGCTCAGGGCAAGATCTCACAGTTTGTGGGCTCGAGCCCCACCTCAGGTTCTGTGCTGACAGCTCAGAGCTTGGAGCCGGCTTCAGATTTTGTGTCTCCCTCTCTCTCTCTGCCCCTCCCCCACTCATGCTCTGTCTGTCTCTCTCTCAAAAATTAATAATAAAAAAAAATTAAAAAAAAAAAGAAGGAAATTAAGAAATAACATTCTTTCTGGGGCACCCGGGTGGATCAGTTGGTTGAGCATCCGACTTTTGATTTCAGCTCAGGTCATGATCTCAAGGTCATAAGATTGAGCCCCACATGGGGCTTTGGCTGAGCTGGCACCTGCTTAAGTTTCTCTCTCTCCCTCCCTCTGCCCATCCCCTGCTCTCTCTCTCTCTCTCTCTCTCTCTCTCTCTCTCTCTCCCTCTTTGAAAAGAAAAGAAAGGAAAAGAAAAGAAGAGAAAAGAAAAGAAAAATAACATTCTTTCTACAAATCTCATTCAAACCACTTACCCCAAATGCTGCTGGACATGTCAAAATATTTTACTTTATATTTCCCTTTACTTCTAGAAAAACTCGGACCAGTTTTAGATGTTTTCCTCAGTTGTTCATCCACAATCATCCTAACTTGGCAGAGAAACAGGTCTACCTGCATTTATAGTCTTAGCTTGAACACGAGGAAACAGGATTATTAATTAATCCAGGCTTCACACACTGGAGGCCTGCTACACGGAGGATGTCTGGTTTCATCATGGAGATCAGAGGCAGGGGGTTAACGAGAAAATGAAGAAGATGGTTCTCACTTTTGAGGAGCCATAACCTAATGGGGAGGAGTAGACGTGATCAAGGGGCTCCAGCACAATGCAGTGAGTGTCATGATAAAGACAGGTTCAATATGAGTGGAGATACAGAGGAGGGGCAGGGACTCTGTAGAAGGGTGACTGGGAGCTTCAGTGACCAACCAGGCTTGAAGTGCAGTCTCTAGGGGAGCATTATGGAACAGCTTGACCTCCTTTCGTTCTACTTAAAATGCATTTGGAACATTGAAAGGGAGGGTGATACAATTTGGCAAAATGTAACCAGCACCTGCTTGCCAATGGTTAACAGGGCAATTAAGTAATCTAATTTAAAGTAATCTAATTTATTTTGGTTATACCGCCTTGAATTTTTGTAATAAGGTAGGGATGGATAACACAAGTTTCCTTACTCGTATGTTTTCACTGAATTCGGGGTAACTTCTATGTCTTCTATGTCTCCGTTTTCAGGGTCAGTGTTTTCAAACAGGTAGCTCTGGGATCATGCTTTTCTTCAAAGCCCGATGCTCCGGTAGAAGAAATAAACTCTACAACCAATGAGTAGAAGTTACAAAAAACAGCCCATTTGTGTCCCAATACAAGAAAGACATTTCCATAGACTGTGTTTTCCAGAATGGGATGGATGGACTCTCCAGGAAGTGAGTATCTCTTTATGAGACTTGCCCAAGCATGTGAGTTTCCTCTGTTGGGTGGGAGTTTGAGCTGAGTGGTCTTCAAAGAATGAAGTTCTACCAACGATTCTCTCTTCTAAGTTTGTGTCTCTGGCTCAGCCTGCGCTCCACAGACAGCAGAGCCCGAGACCATTTTCAGGGCTGTCAGAGAAGATGTAATACAGGAAAGAGGGAAGAACACACTCCAGGTAGTGCCCTACCCCACGGGCTACAGCATCACAAGAAACACAGCCAGGGTTTGACCAGGTAGAATATCTTCTAGACAGGCTGGGCAGAAACACCATGCCTCTGGTGCAGGTCAGAAGGAAGGGGAAATTATCTCCTGGTTCTTACTGATCAAAGCTGATCTCATGGATGTTGACTCTGCTGCACTTCAGTTTCTAGGCTGTGTTGCCTGGTCCTTGGGAACAGCTGCTGGAAACACCAGTGTGGTTCTCTATCCGCATCTAGAAGTTGTTTGGGAACCATAGTCCGTCTGGTCAGGTGAGGTCAGGCAAGATAGAGACTTTGCTCATCCCGGTCCTCATCCCCAAGGGAAGCTGAAAAAGCCTGTGGTGCTAGGAGACTAAGCCGGGTGGTGGCAATCTTGCCCTGCACTGAGCAGGTGCACAGGCCCCAGGGCCAGTGGTGCCGAGCCGATATGAGGAGGCACATGCCCCAGGCCCAGCAGCATATCCTGTCTGTGTCAGCAGTCATTTCCCACAGATTCTCCTTAGTTTCAGCTTTCTCCTCCATATTAAAAATCAGGCAGTATTTTGTAGATGTAGGAACAGAAATGAGAGGAGTGAATTAACCCAACACAAAGAAAGAAGCCTGGAATAGAAAGAAGGCTGTAAGAAACAGAAAAAGACAAAACAAAAGAGCAGTTTGGGGGTGGGTACAGCTTTCTCTGGACCCTTTGTCTTCATTCTGGCTCATCCTCCTGTGACCGTCACGATCCACAGAAATGTATTTTTCATGTACAGTGTGCCGGGCACCATTGATTCCTGGAGATGCAGTGTGGCACCCCAGGCTGGGCCAGGTAGGCTCGTGCTGGCTCCAGGATCCCGGCATGTGATCCTCAGGCCTGCAGCAGGCAGGGGCTCCCAGGGCCTTCTGACCTGTCTGAGCGACTGCTTGCGGATGCGCAGTGGATGGAAAGGTTGGTTGACTGGCTAAGATCTTCCTTGATCACAGAGGCACAGAAAGTTTCTGGGCCTCTTGTGCCTCCCAGTCCAGAGATGCGTCTGCTCTCTGACAGTTTCAGGGTTCACTTCCACAGCCCAAACAGAAAACTGGGTGTGAGCGAGCAAGAAGAACCCCAGTGGTTAGCACACAGAAAGAAATTACAGGATAAAAGCCTGTGCACAAAGCTTCTAGCTTCTCCCTTTCTTTAAAAAAAATTTTTTTTTAATGGTTATTTATTTTTGAGAGAGAGAAAGAGAAAGAGCACAAGCAGGGGAGGGGCAGAGAGAGAGGGGAACACAGAATCCAAAGCAGGCTCCAGGTTCTGAGCTGTCAGCACAGAGCCCAACGTGGGGCTCGAACTCATGAACTGCAAGATCATGACCTGAGCCAAAGTTGGACTCTTAACCGACAGAGCCACCCAGGCTCCCCATGGCTTCTCCCTTTCAATCGTCATTCACTCCCTGGCTCAGCAACCCCACTGAAGATTGAAATGATTTTCTCAAAGTCATTTCCAGCCTCCAGATCACCAGCTCGATTGGCTAATCCCCAGGACTCATCTCCTCCAAGCCGTTGCCATCCTGAATATCTCTGACCATGTTCTTCTTCTTGGAACGTATTTTCTCTTGTTGAGACATTGCCTTGCTTTTGGGAGCATCTGAGGACCAGGTTCCTGTGTGTCCTGATCTTTGAACCTCTAGCAAAATGTCTGGTGCTTTTGAACTAGATCTCAAAAAATGCCTAGTACTTTGAAAAGACTCCATAAACGTTAGTTGAATTGAATCCCATATCTGTGCCCATTATGTAATGACTCACAATATCCTCAAACATGAGGCAGTTGCTGATGTGATTGTACTTTATAGCTTGCTACCAATTTCTTTGATTTTTATGTTCGTGCACACCCTCACTCCTTTAGCTTATCCTTAATTTCTTTTGTTGTTTATACTTCACGCATATTGAAAACAGACAAGATTCAGGCTCCATAGAATATTGGCTGTAAAAGTCCAACACACAAATCAATAATGACTGATTAAGGCCAAGAAGTGTCTTTTCTCAAAGTGCTATCTGTCAGAGGTGATACGGATATGAAAGGGACAGCGATTCTGTGGCTTTGGCATGGTCAAGGCATCCAAACAATGACTTTTTTATGGTAATGTTCATGTATGTATTCCCACACTTTTTTCAGTTTTTTAGGTGTAACTTAAATACAATAAAGTCATCTTAAGTATGCAACTTGTACATAGTCGTGTAGCCACCATTCCCCTCCATGACCACTGCCCCCACGCACCGGACTGACCTACCTTTCTTTTCTAGGATTTCATGTAAATGCAATCAGACAACGTGCTGTCTTACGTTTGACTTCTTTCACTTCAACACACAGTTGTTTAGATTCGTTCATGTTGTACGTTTAACATCTTATTCCTTTGCTGTATGAATGTTACAGAACTTGCTTACTCGTTCACCAATTGATAGACGTTTGGATTAATTTCATTTTTTTGCTGTGATGAATATGACACTATAAACATTCACGTACAAATATTTTTGTGAACACATATTTTTGTTTTTCTCTTTAAAACAATTTTTTTAAGTTCATTTATTTATTTAGAGAGAGAGCAGGCAAGGGGCAGACAGAGAGGGAGACAGAGAATCCTAAGCAGGCTCTGTACTGTCAGTGCAGAGCCTGACACGGGGCTTGATCTCAAGAACCGTGAGATCACAACCTGAGCCAAAATCAAGAGTCAGATGCTCAACCGACTGAGCCACGCAGTCGGTGGCTATTTTCCTTTCTCTTGGATAAATACCTAGGAGTGAGATTGCTCAGTTGTATGATTAATATATGTTTAATTTTATATAATGTTGCCAAGTTGTTTCCCAAACTTGTTATCCCATTTTACATTCCCAGCAGCGTGAATGAGAATTCCAATTGTTCCTCATCCTAGTCAACACTTGGTATGTTCAGTACTTTTTACTTTGGTCACTCTAGAAATTGTACAGTGGTGGATCTTTGAATTTCTCTGGGGACTAATAATGCATCATGTACTTAATGGCTACCCATATATCTTCTTTTGTAAAGCGCCTGTTCAAAGATTTTGTCCATTTCTCAGTTGGGGTAAAGTGTTGTTCGTCTTCTTGTGATTGAGTTTCCTTTTTTTTTTTATAATCATACATTTTATTTCATTCTCCTTTGTTATTATATTCTTTTTTGTTTAGTTTTTCTTTTTCATTCCAGTATAACATACAGCGTTATATTAGTTTCAGGTGTGCAATATATAGTGATTCAATTCTGTACATTCCTCAGTGCTCATTATAAGTGTGTTCTTAATCCCCTTCACCTATTTCACCCATCCCCCCACCCTCCTCCTTTCTAGTAACCAGCAGTGTGTTGTCTATAGTGAAGAGTCTATTTTTTGCTTTGTCTCCTTTTTCCTTTGTTCATCTGTTTTGTTTCTTACATTCCACCTATGAGTGAAACCATAGGGTATTTGCCTTTCTCTGACTGACTTATTTCACTTAGCATTATACTCTCTAGCTCTGTCCATCTTGTTGCAAACAGCAAGATTTCATTCTTTTTTATGGCTGAGTAATATTCCATCGTATGTTTACACCACTTCTTTGTCCACTTGTCTATTGGTGGACACTTGGGCTGCTTCCGTAATGTGGCTATTGTAAATAATGGGGCAATAATAAACATAGTGGAGCGTGTATCCTTTTGAATAAGTGTTTTCGTATTCTTTGGGTTAATATCTAGTTGTGGAATTACTAGATCATACAGTAACTCTATATTTAATTTTGTGAGGGACCTCCATACTGTCTCCCACAGTGGTTGCACCAGTGTGCATCCCCACCAACAGTGCATGAGGGTTCCTTTTTCTCCACATTCTCGCCAATACTTGTTGCTTGTTGTGTTTCTGATTTTAGCCATTCTGACAAGTGCGAGGTGATATCTCATTGTGGTTTTGATGCACATTTCCCTGATGATGAATGATGTGATTGAGTGGTTTTTAAAAACATATTTTGCATACAAGCTCTTTGTGAGATACCTAGTTTACAGAAGTTCTTAACTTTGATGAATCTATTTGCTGTGGTGGCAGTTTGGTTTGATTGATGCCTTCTGCATCTTAAGAAAACTTTGCCTAACCACATATCACAAAGATTTTCTTCTATGTTTTATTCAAAATGTTGATAGTTTTAATCAAATAACAGCCCTTTTTCATGGTTATTTTCATTTATCTATTCCTAGTTTATAAGCATAGTGCCCTTCAGGGGTGCCCACTTTACATGATGAAAAACCACATGATACAGACATATAGGAAATGATTTACCATTTGTTTTACAGTGATCATGGTTGTAAAATAAGATGAATGTTAAGATTTTAAAAAGAGAATCCAGAAAGATATACACCAAAACAGAACAGTGCTCATCTCTGAATTATGAGTGATATTTACTTACTTATCCTAAATGCCACTGAGTTATACACTTCAATTGATATGTTATCTCTTTACTTTTGTTTTTCTATATTCTTCTGATTTTTTAAAATGAGTGTGTATGGGGTGCCTGGGTGGCTCAGTCAGTTAAGCATCTGACTTTGGCTCAGGTCATGATCTCACAGTTCGTGAGTTTGAGCCCCGTGTCAGGCTCTGTGCTGACAGCTCAGAGCCTGGAGCCTGCTTCGGATTCTGTGTCTCCCTCTCTCTCTGCCCCTGCCCCGCTCATGTTCTGTCTCTTTCTCTCTCTCTCTTTCTCAAAAATGAAGATTAAAATGAGTATGTATATAAGTTGCATATTTAAAACTACTATTAGTATGAATAAATAATATGTAGTAATAAATAGATCAGGCAAGTTTATGGAACTCAGCTCATTTCTTTTTATGTCATACTTATCTGGCAAATTCAAGAAAAATGAAAAACTGTTTATGGAGCTGGAGCTTTCCTTTTAAAACATCCATCTCTTTAACAGGCTCACAGCTACTACATAGAGGTTTCAGTGTATTTTATTTAAAAAATCTAAAAAGTCTCTACATTGACTTCGCCTTAAGCTCTAATTTTTTTATTCAAGTCATTATATCATATATGAATGAGACAAGAAGTTTTGGTTACTTCTGACTCCTTCCTCATTCTATCCTTACCCATTTCCTTTGGCTCACCCTCCTCGAAAGTAGTAAAGGCCAATGAGGGTTATAATTAGGGTTGTAAGTGGCTAAAACTGCAAGAAACTCAAGCCATCTATCAAAAGCCACCATCCCAGGAGAATGAGTTACTCCCTCCGAAGGTGTAGACTCCACAGGATAGCCAGGGCCATGTGATTCCTTGAAGTCTTAGAATCCATGTGACTCCATGACCACATCGGCAACAAGAACAGTAGAATCTCAACACCAAGGAATGTGCTAATCTAGTGGTTCAATACAATTCCTTTTTTTTTTTAAATTTTTAAAAATGTTTTTAATGTTTTATTTTTGAGAGAGTGAGAGACAGAGCATGAGAGGAGGAGGGGCAGAGAGCGAGGGAGACACAGGAGACACAGGATCCGAAGCAGGCTCTAGGCTCTGAGCTGTCAGCACAGAGCCTGACACAGGGCTTGAACCCACGAACCATGAGATCATGACCTGAACCGAAGTCGGTGCTCAACTGACTGAGCCACCCAGGTGCCCCAATACAATTCCTTTTATTTACGACTCAAGACAAGCCTTAAATGACTTCAACCTCTATTGCACACATGTATTCCAAACTCCCACCAAACCTTCTTCCAAAGTCCATCTGGTCAGAACACAGCCTCTAAGTATTACTTTCTTCATTTACAAGTGGTTTTTCTCTTTGTAGTATCAACATAAGCAGCAGGCCCTAAGCCTGGCTACCAGCTCTGGTGCCTGCATAGTGGTGTCTCAAATGGGAATGCTGGTTTCTGAGCTCACGAGCTCACAGGCAAGGAAACTGGTCAGTCTCTCCCATTATCTTCTCTACATTAAAACCCATTTCCACTAAGTAGAGCTAGTGCATTCTCCTCCAATTCAATGCTTTTCCATTCAGGTCAATGCTAAACAGTAGTTTCTAGAGGGAAGCAGAGAGAAATTGTGGGTCATGATTAGTCTCAGACTGGATTTCCTGTTCTGTTAAATCCAGGCCTCCAGGCCCCTCCCATCACTGGTGCCTGGAAGGGAGAAGCATCCATAGACTGTTCCAGGGAAAAGAGACCAGGACTCATCCTGTCTCTTAGTTCAGTCTACAGAGGCAGTTCTAGCAGAGACGGGCCCCTGGCTCTTCCCAAACACAGGCTTATTTACTAAGAATGGTCTGTTTTTAACGGCAATGAATATTGCTTATAATGAAAGCAACCTCTAATTACCCAAAATGCACATTAAAGTTTGCAGCAAATATTCATCAAATCAAATAAATTACTCTTTCTTCCTGTTCTGCTCTACTTCCTTAAGTATTTATAAGCAGGGCTAATTAAGACTTTTTGAAGTTGTTTATGGTCTGCCTTTCTCTTCATTTGGAACAAATGTTTTGGTTCTACAGATTCAAGCTATGCTTTTGAAGCATGCAGAAGCTTTTCTTGTGCAAACCCAGCTACTCAGGCTGACTTCGTCCCCACAGACAGAGGCTGTAGTCATACGTGACCACTCTGACCACTAAGTTGAGCGTTGCAACACCTCACATCATCCTAACCCTGCATCTGAGACCTCACTCATCACCTCTTCTTCTGTTTTCTCCAGATAACTCATGCCTTTTAAACACACTCTAAAATTTACTTATTTATCACACCTACTATTACTGTATCCCCTAAAATGTAAGCTCTGGAAGGGCATGGATCTTTGTCTGATTCATTGACATACCTTAAATGCCTGGAGCTGTCCTGGCACACAGCAAGCCCTCAACAAATATTTGTTGGATAAACAAGTTGATGATTCAAAGGCCCTCAGAAAGCCTCCTTTGCCCTCCACGGTATCTCTATCACCCGGGTGGCACAGTGCCTGAATTGCTATCATTATAGATTCTGCATTGGGGTTTCTTTCTTTGTGGCTTTCTTTGGGTTGTGATGCATATATATACTTCTATGAGGAAAAATATTCGTCTCTCCATTCAGTGACTCTTTCTGATTATACGCTATTCATAAGGCACTGTACTAGATATTTCAGGACACAGAACCAAGTCCTGTCCTAAAGGCGGGCTTACATTCACTATTTATGTGGCATCGTGCCACTCAAGAACGGTAGGCAGAGTGCTCCACAGTTGCACACCACTGGAAGCAGCATGAACCTTCATCCCCAGGGAGCTCAGTGCCTCGCTGACCCTGAGGATGGTACATCTAAAAACAGAGAGTGAGAAATGGGGACTCCCATTCACTCATTTGTCCACTTGTTCTTTCATTTAATATATACTGAATGTCTTCTAGGTGCCAGGCATGTGCAGAGTCCTGGGTGTGTCGCAGTGAATAAACAAGACAGAGTCCTTGCCTCACGAGGTCACAGTTGGTGAAGTGAGACATTGGATACTAAACAAGAAATGATCTCTTCTACGTGTGACAAGGGTTTTGGTAAGGGATGGAGGGCGGTGGGTTATAGAAGCTCAGAGCAAGAGCCCCAGCTCTGACCTAGCCTGGGAGGAAGGGCTGGACACACAGAGGACCTCGGGGAGAAGCCAGGGAATGGTGTGGGTTTGTACCTCAGCTCCAGATCTTGTGGAGATGATGCAGAGATAGATATGTGTGTGAAAGCCTAGTGGGTTTTTTGTGTTGCTGTCTTTGTTAGTCGGGTTGGTTTTTGTGGATGTGGTTGTGGTTTTTATCATTGTCACGATTTGTTTTGTTGCATAGATTGCATGACAGTTGTCCTGGGATCCTTGGAGTTTGCCCTGAGGTGGTGTGCAGGCCAGGGTTGGGTCTGGGGTTCATCACCCACCTTCTGGGCTGTGCCTGGGCTGTGTCACACGGGGGATATAAAAACTCAGATGCCTGGGACCATCCCAGGCATCAGGGTCTCCCACATCCTCATGTTTCCTGTGGTATTTTTCACCTCTGGGGCTTCACATAAACCTTTCCCCACCACGGCTTACTGTTCTCTCCCTCGGGAGATTATTCCCTTAAGCGCCTAATACCGAAGCACCCATCAGGTCAAAAACCTTGGATTTAAGGTTGATCTCATCTTGATACATCACCCGTCTTTATTGCTGGCATCTTTCAACTTTGGGAAAGCCTCCCAAATTTGTAGGCTTTGCCCTAAGTCTTCATTCATTCATTCATTCATTCAAATGATGACAATAGATACGAATCGAGTGCCTACCATGTGCTGGGGCACTTGTGGGTCCTTGCAACCCACCAGTGCAAACTTGTGACCTGATTAGTAATTACCGCATCTTCCAGTGGGATGGGAACAAAATGCAAGACAAATAAATGATGTAGTTAGTGAGAGATGATCATAGTCCTGGGGAAAAAATCAGAGCAGGGTCAGGAGGATGGGAATGCAGAGAAGGAAGCAGTTTGCAGTGTATAAGGTGATCAGAGCAGATCTCCCTCAGGAAAGATATATGAGAAAACACTGCTTTTTTCCATCCTCACTGCCACCACCCTAGAGCAGGCCTTGGTTCTTTTTCCTGTGGATGCTGCACTGGCGTCCAACCAGACTGCCTGGTCCTAACTGGGCCCTTGATCCAGTCTCCACCCCGAAGCCCAACTAGTACTTCTCAGCCCCCCAGTCAGATGATGCTCCTTGTCTGCGGAAATCCCTTCAGAGGCTCCCCATCCACAGGTCTTGGGCAACGTAGCATGCAGGGTCTTCACCCATATTCTCTTCCGCCATTATCTTCACCACATCTTCACTCAAAAGACACAGACTACGGCCTTCAGGTTGTTGGCAGTAACTACATCTGCCTAAAACACGCACCCACAGCCCACTCCTGCTTGCCTCACCAGCTCAGCTCGGTGGTCCTCTCCTGGGGGAAGGTTTCCTGCACTCCCCTCCCTGGAGACCATGCAGAGCACAGGGGACACATCTGAAGGGGTAGCATGTGGAAGAGAGACTTCAATGGGTACCTACGGAGGGCAGGCACATTCAAGTTGTTGGAAGTTACAAGGAGACAGAGTTTGGCTTACTCATCCTTATTTTGCATAAAACACTGGCTTGGTTTACTCAGGCACTGGACTGAGTTCTCCACAAGCACCATCCCAATGACTCCTTAGGAACAACCCTAGGAGCCAGAAACCCCTCAGGAGCTTCCTTTCCCTTGCACCCCGCTACGAGGTGCCCACAGGTATTTGAGACTGAAAGAGACTCATCGTATGATACATAGTGACTATAAGTGAAAATAATGGACATTATCATTTTCTGTTCAGTGTTCTCACTTCCTGGAAAATTTGTATCTAGAAAAGGTGTCAAGCTTTTCAAATGGAACTGCTTTGCATTTCTGTGAGCTAATTAGCCACAGCCCTGATGTTAGCTCACCTTGGACTTTGGGGCACTCTTAGGATTCACTCTGAGTTAAACAAGAGGTGTCTAACTGCAGTATGACTCCAGAATCAGGGATTTGCGGTCACCTACTTGGACTAGATTGGAGTGAAAAAAGAATATTTATATCTGAGAGTTTCACTGTAAAATTTGAAAGAATGTAAGCCCACTTTTCAGAAATTACATTTAGGCAGACTGGGGGTGGGAGGTGTTGTGTGAGGTGAGCCAGGAAACATCATGACCAAGAAAGGTAACAAGTGGTGTCTGATTTACAGATTCCCCAGGCACAATGCGAATATAAGATGTTATGATTGAATGCTGCAAATGCAGAGGACCCTTGAACCAAGCATGGGATGACCTAAGAAGAGAAACTTCCCCATATAACTGCCACCAGCACAAACTGTGGGCCACAGGGCCACCCAGGGTGTGTAGGAGCTGCTTCTGGAAGCTTCCCAGCCACCTACAAGTTTCCAGACTACACTCCCCCCTGTGTTGAGTAAAAAGATGTCCTAACAGTTAATACCATCGAAATAGCCAGAAATAACTACATAAGAGAGACAGGCATCTGTGTGTGTGTGTGTGTGTGTGTGTGTGTGTGTGTGCGTGTTTGCAGTGGGGTGGGTGAGTGTTTACTGGAATACATACTCCAAATAAACCATATAGATAATGTCAATAATGTGGCATCTCTCCTGATCATCTGGGGGCCCCCAAATGTGGGGCAATGATCCGGTGGAAGCAGGTGGCATAGGCAGTGAAAGAATTCTCTCAAGGCAGAACAAAGGAGATGGAAGTTTATTGAAGGGGGCAGTGGACAGGAAGGACAGTGAGGGGAGACACTGTGTGCAACAGCAGTCGGTGGGGGCTGTATTGAAAGGCGGAAGGTAAGAAGTATGGGGACATGTAGAATTTTCCCTTTTTTGGTAACTGTGCCTGGTTGTAAGTAGCCCATTGATCAGTTAGGGCCAGTGGATATTTTGAGGTGGGTCGCCTGATGGGCTGGTCTGTGTTCAGCCAGGTGGTCACCGGGGAGCCCTGCTTACATTCCATTGCTTAAGTCTGTTGCCTAAAAGCAGCCTCTGTGCATAATGGAATGAGTTTAAAGAATTTGTGATGTAAATAAGTAAACATTCATTCTCCAGATCACACCAGCACTCAAAATTTCCTATGAAAACTCCGTAGAGAAGATGTAGGGATTCACCAGCTAGGCCAGTTAGTTCAGAATTTAAATCATTTATATAATGGTAAAAAGGTTAACATTATTTTATTAATGTGACATTTATATACCACTGCATATTTTAAAAGTTCACAGCCATTAACATTGGGCATTTATGGTCCTTTGTAAAGACCTTGGAAAATAAGGCAACATTCCCCGGGGAGCCCACAGAGGAGGAGGGGGTGAGGGTCCTGAGGCCACTCTCCCTGTGGGAAGCAGGAAATGGCTGAGTGTTAACAGCAATGGGTACCGGGCCCATCTGGAGACTTACCCTTTCTTTCCTTCAGAAACACCTGCTCCTTTATTTTCCCTGCAAGAGTAGTGCAAAGACCTTATTGTCTCGGACATGAGCTGAGCAAAAAAAGTACCTGTGTGAAATAACTTGAAGTATTTCCCACTGATTCTGAAATGTAGCAGAAACTATTCTCTGTAGGGCAGAAATGATTTTCACAATGCTTAGCTAAAGCCAGCATCAAGAGTAGTTTTGAATCACCAAGGGAGTGGACACTGTCTGAAAGGGTACGCCCAACTAGTCTACTGAAATTTGCCTATAGGCTTCTTGATGGGGTTGGAACATAGCCCTTTTGTTCCAATGAGAAAAGCAATCCATGCAGAAAGGGATGGGATTGTGGTTCTAAAGTAACACAGCATTGAATGATGAAGTCAGGCTGGGGTGAAACGACCCTCGAGGGGACTTGTCCTGCTTTTTCCCAGTGACCCCGGGAGCACTGGGAACAGAGTCTGTTCTTTCCGCTGCCCCCCCCCCCCCACCATCCCTTTCAGGGCCTCATTCCCCCAGCTCATGCTTTTATCTGTTTCAGTGTTCTGCCTTACATTAGGTCAGGCCAGCCCAGTACCATATAGCTGGTACCTAACGCTTCCTCGATGGGGTGTTACAGGGGTGTCATCAATCTCAGTACTCCATATTCATCGGGAGCTTTAGATTTAAACGTTGGCCACTATTCTTAAATAAAACCTATAGTCAAGAGCAGCTGGGTGGCTAGGTTAAGCACCTGACTCTTAATTTTGGTTCAGGTCATGATCTCACAGTTGTGGGATTGAGACCTGTGTCAGGCTCCACACTAAGTGTAGTTGCCTGCTTGGGATTTTCTCCCCCTCTCTCTCTCTCTCTCTCTCTGCCCCTCCCCCCACTTGCACTGTCTCTTCCTCTCAAAAATAAATTTAAAAAACTTAAAAAAAAAAGAAATCAAACCTATTATCATCTTGCAAGTGTCACACACGTTGTATTGATTTTTGTTAAACGTTAGTTTGGCGAACACAAACATTTAACGTACAACAGTGTTTCGCAATCCTATTTTAACTTCTCTTCATTTTTATGTTTTCTCCGGAGCCTCAAAAAATGGAAATCGTCCAGGCCTCTCCAGACACCTGAGAGGCCCTGTTGGTGCCCCTGTAAATGAGCCTCCTGGCAGCCCCATTCAGTTCACGGCAGGCGCTGGCCCGCTTCTGTTTCACCTGCCCTGGTTCTGTGCTCTACTGCTCTACTGTTCTCTGCTCTACCGTGGTCCTCGTTCTGGATCTGCACTTGATCTCCTGCGCCCAGGCCCACCCTCACCCTGGAGATTGGACATCAGGTCAGCTTTTTCTGGTTTGGACTCTGGCTGTGTCTTCAGCCATAGATTGAACTTGCCTTCATATTTCTCTGCTCCTCCTACCCACGCAGTCCTGATCCTCCAGAAGCCTCTACAGGTTTTTCCAGCGGTCTCCTCCACCCACCTCAGATAGAGCTGGATACTCTTGCTTCAAACATGCCCATCGCTATGGCAACACAGATGCTCTGGTGGTTACCCAGCAATCACTTCACCTGGGAAACAGTGCTGAGGGAAGAAAATGCCAGCCTTTGTGTGGAAAGGTCATTGGTAAGGCAGAAGGAGCTTCAGGTCATCTCTGCTCCATGGCTTCACCTGCCACAATCTCTGGAACATTTTTGCTCTTTCCCATAAGAAATTGGAGACAAGGCAATACAACTTCCAGACTTTGTGCTGTGGCTTTGAATCCATATGGAATATTAGACCCTGAAATTTGGCTCAAGAATACAAAAGTGTCATGCTCTATTTTGCTTTAGTTATTTATTGATGTGTAGCAAATTACCTTAATATTCAGAGGCTGAACTGGAGCTGTAGTCATCTAAAGGTTGGACCAGAATTTCAGGTCTCAAGGGGGCTCACACACATAGCTGGAAAGTTAGTGCTGGCTGTCGGTGGAAGGCCTGCCATCTTCACTGCGTGGACATCTCCATGAAGCTGCTGGGGTGTCCTCACAACATGCTGGCTGACTTCCCTAGGTGAGTAATCCAAAGGAGAGCAGGGTGAAAAGCTCAATGCCCCAGAAGTCACACTTTGACATCACTGCAGTGTCCTTTGGGTTATACAAGACAGTCCTTTGTGTGGTGTGGGGGGAGACTCTTTGCAGGAGAGAACACCAGGTGGCGAGCATCACTGGGGACATGCTGGAGTCTCGTCACCACAAAAGCAGAAGATAAAGACAGATTACAGCCCCGTAGCTCATTTTAGGGTTTTCTAGATGAAACTCAGTGTATGAAGTTTTGGTGACCTGTGACCATACCGTGGCCTAAAGCCCTTGAACCTCCACACTCAGAGCCCCCAAGCATCCTTTATGCCACAGCTTCCGAAGTGTGTCACTGGGAACCCTGAGTTAGTTAAAGGTGTTCTGAGATACTGATCTCCTCTGCCGTGGGGAAATTAAGCAGGCTTGAAGTAGATAGGGACACCTGAGCAAATATTACTTTCTATGTGGTCTGTGACTATATGCAAACTGTATATGCCTACTATATGAAAATATCTACTCTCAATTATTAGGAAAGTCCCCTTGCCAAGGTGCCAAAAAGGAGCATTAGTCTCCCATTCTGTGCATGATACAATGTTCAATATATGTCCCTTAAGTCAATGTGTTAATCATGCTGTTCAGATATTCCGGAAATCAGTCATCTATGGTCTGTCTTGCCTATGCTGTAAATACTAGAAGCCTTGTACTTTAATCTCCTACTATAAAGGTTTATTTACTTCTCCTTTTTAGTTCTGCCAATTTTCCTTTGTATATTTTGAAGTGATATTATTTGGTGCTTCTAAATTTAAACCTGCAGTATCTTCCTGGCAAATAGAAACTTTCACCCTTCGAAAGTGAACATCTTTATCAATAGGAATGTTCTTCAGCTTCAAGTATAGTTTCACTATTCTTTATTAGCATTTATGTTATTCATCTCTGTCTATGATTTTACATTCAACCTTTCTGAATGTATCTGTTTTAGATGTATCTTTTGTAAACAGCAAATTGTTAGATTTTATTATTTTGTGTTTTGTTTTAAATACTGCTTGACAGGCAGGGGAAACAAAAACAAAAACAAACTATTGGGACAACAACAAAGTAAGAAGCTTTTGCACAGTGAAGGAAACCATTAACAAAACAAAAAGACAACCTACTGAATGGGAAAAAATATTTGCAAATGACATATCCAATAAGGGTTTAATATCCAAAATATATAAAGATCTTATACAACTCAACACCAGAAAGACAAATAATCCAATTAAAAAGTGGGCAGAGGACCTGAATAGACATTTTTCCAAAGAAGATATACAAACAGTCAACAGACACATGAAGAGATGCTCATCACTGATCATCAGGGAAAAATTCAAATCAAAACCACAATGAGATAATCACCTAACATCTATCAGAATGGCTAGAATCAAGAATATAAGAAATAACAAGTGCTGGTGAAGCTGTTGAGAAAAAGAAGCCCTCATGCACTGTTGGTGGGAATGTAAATTCATATAGCCATTGTGGAAAACAGTATGGACATTCCTTAAACAATTAAAAATAGAAATAACATATGATCCAATAATTCCACTACTGGGTTTTTACCCAAAGAGAACAAAAACACTAATTCAAAAAGATATATGTACCCATATGTTTACTGTGGCATTGTTTACAATGCCAAGGTATGGAAGCAACCCAAGTGTCCATCAATAGATGAGGGGATAAAGGAGACATTGGATAGCTATACCTCAAATTATACCACGTGTCACTGACACACCCTGTGGATGCCTCCCCAAGAAAGAAGACTCCACTCTGGCCCTCAGTTTTCTCCCTTCTTCTTAGGCACACCACATCAAATGTATCATTGGATTAGATTTGGAGGATGTTTTCCCCACCATTTCTACCATAGATCTTCATAGGCATCTTAAAATTTAATTTTAACAGGTACAACCAACAGCATTAAGAAAACATACCCTTAACTTGGATTCTATTTGTTTAAGCTAAATTTCAATGTCATTTTAACAGGCTTGGACCGTAAATAGTTTAAGTTCTGGTGCCAAGAACCAATTATCTACAGCGAGCAAAAACCAAATGATTTTATGCAGAATGAATCATGCAGGGAGCTTCCAAATTCTCAGCAGGGAAATTGGCTCAGATAAGATGTAATATTGTTGCTTGATTAGAGATGAAGCAGCCAACTTAAGGTGGCTGATTTTAGGGGCTGAAGGGGGTACAAATCCAATAATATTTATGTGGAATTCCCGAATTCCGTCAAGACGCAAGGATTCTACGTACTTCTCTGCTTGAGGCCTATTATTCTCAAATGTACTTATTTTTACTTGCTCCATTTTTTCCCCAGTTTTTCTAATAGCCATCACTACCTATGGGGTAGCACCTAGCATGGTCTGAGACTAAAGATTGATTCCCAAACAAACAATAGATATTCCTTCTGAATTTATAATTCCAATGATCAAATTAAGTTGAGAGCTTTCGCTGGCCCTTTGTTTTCATCAATTTGCTGGATTTATATTCAAAAATATCTATATGATATTGTTTTAAACTTATTAGAATCATGATCCTTTTTCTAAAGAAACTGATGAAATCTACGCCTCATCCCATAGGAAACTCTCATGTAAACCTAAATCCGCAAGTTCATACACAACTTGTCCTAGTCTTTCAGGAGGTCACAAGTCTCTATGAAACTCAGGTGAATCTCAGATTGAGAACCTTTGTCATAAATCTACTGTGAGAGCCCCCAAGGACTGTTGGTCTTTGGTTTCAGGACCTAGAACAGTGACAGGTGCCAAATAAATGCATATTTACCTGAGAAAATTATCTCTAAACAGACCAGCTCCTTTTTATGTACACATGTACTGGCTTCTCTGCTTTTTGTGCTGTATCTACTCACACTGGCTCTCCAGTTGAAACTTGGCTGAGAAAACCAGACCACTCTGATATAATTCAAGAACATATTTTCATGGCAAGATGGTGATAATTCCTGATGGAAGCCATTGGTCTCAGTGTATTCTCTGGTACTAGTTCCTGTGTTTCAGTCCTTCTGAATGGCTCTTAAACATGGCTGTACCCAGTTCCTGTACAAGCTCTGCCACTCTGTGACTGCCACTTGCATTGTAGTTGGTTGTGAACTAACCAGAGGGTCTTGGATGTTTTCTACAAAAGTTTTGCTAGGAAACAAAAGGTGGGAAGTAGCATTCTCCTTGTCCACATGGCTGCTCCTCCATACAAAGAGCCTGATGGGATTTGCTGGCACAGAGCCTGGAGCTGGTTTCAGGTTATTTAACTCAATAGATATACTGTAACTTAAACACATTTACACCAAGAAAAAAGGCACCTTCCTCTTTCATTTCTCTTTAAGCTCACTTAGTGGAAAATTAGACCAGCTAACAGGACTTTACTGTCTATTACCCAGGAGACATTTGTTCATACAAGTGAAATGCCCTCCTCCTCATTCTCTAATATTTTCAGAGCAGTTTGTGAACTGTGACTCAGAATAGTGTGAGGGTGATAGAACGGTGCTGCTCCCCTGAGAAGCTGGCCACCAAATTTCCCTGAAACCTCTAAACTCACAAATGAAAACCTAGAAAGCAAGGCAGCCACCTAATCATTTCTAATTACCTACAGCTCTCAGTTGGCACTAATGGAGCTAAGCCCTTGCTTGTGTCATTAATATTTAATGATCTGAGATTTTCTTAAGGTGGCCCCGGCTTAAAGACCTAAGGTAGTATGTAGTTTAACTGATTTTTCATTGGCTATGGTTTTTTTGTGGAAGGGAAGTGCCTTACCAACCGTGAGCTTTGAAGTTGGCCTGATGGCCAAGCTTAACTTCCATTCTGCTGTTCCCAAGCTTTGTGACTTACCTAACACCTGAGCCTCCATTTCTCATCTGTGAAAATCCACTTGTATTTCTGTGAGGACAACATACAATGCCGCATATATACTTGAGGCACAAGCAGCACGTGTGGCATTTAGTGATACACATTTCTAAGGGAGGACTAGAATTTTTTGGCCAAATTATACATGAGATCAGTGGATGTACCCAGGTTGATAAAAATCCTTAGAACACAGTAATTCTGGGAATCCCTCTGGTGTCTGACAATGTGCCATTTGTACCCAAGAAGTACTGAAATTTAGTGCAACCTAATCCATGTTTACATTTGGGAAATAGAGAAAACTTCTTCACTAGCAGCCAGTATGGTCTTTATTTTGCCATCGTTTTTCACTAGTGGTGTTTAAGTCGGAGCTCTCAGGGCTCCATCTCAGATGCTCAGTGGTGAGGGAAGAAACAGAGTTACTTCAAAATCTTGGTGGGGAGAAGGTCTAGTATCAAGTGAATTAAACCCGAAGGAATGATTAATCTCATCACCAATTAACATCTGAGCACCCTGTGGTTTGATTTACACATGAAAAGTCAACTGGAATTATCATTAAGATAACTCTAATCAAAGATTTTTTTTTAGTTCAATTAAGATAGCTTTCTTGTACCTGTGATTAATTCACTGTTGAAAGATAAAATGAGAGTGACTATCACATACCTCCCCTAATTTAATCTGTTTCTTTGCCAAACTATGGTACTTGCTTTGCAAATCCTAGCCTGATCCTGGAAGAGCATCACAGTTTCATTAATGAATGTTTACATAGTCACACACATACAAACACACATACAGGCTGATGTTCACGATAGGAAAGAACAATTTTCAAGCTTACAATTTAGGCTCCTATTTATATAAGTATTTATAGCAGCACTTTCAACAATAGCCAAATTATGGAAAGAGCCTAAGTGTCCATCAACTGGTGAGTGGATAAAGAAATTGTGGTTTATATACACAATGGAATACTAGTTGGCAATGAGAAAGAATGAAATATGGCCTTTTGTAACAATGTGAATGGAACTGGAGAGTGTTATACTAAGTGAAATAAGTCATACTGAGAAAGACAGATACCATGTTTTCACTCTTATATGGATCCTGAGAAACTTAACAGAAGACCATGGGGGAGGGGAAAAAAAAAGGTTAGAGAGAGAGGGAGCCAAACCATAAGAGATACTTAAAAACTGAGAATAAACTGAGGGTTGATGGGGGGTGGTGGGGGCGGAAATTGGGTGATGGGCATTGAGGGCACCTATTGGGATGAGCACTGGGTGTTGTGTGGAAACCAACCTGACAATAAATTTCATATTTAAAAAAAGTGATATCAAGGTAAATCTTTTTGTTTATTTTTACCAAAAGCAAACAATAACGTATCTGGATTTTTCCCAATCTTGTTTTTATAGTAAAACCCCAATTTGAAGCATAGAGATCTTGACACCAGTAATTGAGGCAACAGGCTTACCTTCTAGGATAAAATACAGTCTAAATGGTAGAAATAGAAGTAGCTTCCTTCATTTTGTGAGAATAAATATACATTAAAAAAAAAGGGGACTTAGGGGCGCCTGGGTTGGTTAAGTGTCCAACTTTGGCTCAGGTCATGATCTTATGGTTCATGGGTTTGAGCCCCATGTCGGGCCCTGTGCTGAAAGCTCAGACCCTAGAGCCTGGATTCTGTGCCTCTTTTCTCTCTGCCCCTCCCCGACTCATTTGCTGTCTCTTTCTCTCTCTGCAAAATGAATAAACATTAAAAAACAATTTAAAAAAAAAAATAAGAGGCTTAATTCTTCCTATTGAAAATAAAGAAAGGGATTCCTCTTTATCTCTTTGTCTTAGAGTGTTTTGCCTTAGAAAACCAGTCAGGGTACACATGTTTCTCCTTTCTTTGAAATGTATATAAATCCTTTTGAAGACCAGGTAGAACTTTTGTCAGCTTTCTGATCCAGGAATGTCTTTCTCAAGACCTGTGAGCCATTTCTTTTCAATGTAAACATCAAAGGAGGGAGTACATCACTATGTCCCCACTCTCTGTGAGAGTAGGAGTCTATTCAGTGGGGTCCTTCCTCCAGTCTGCAAAACTATCTCCTGTCATAAAGATATGAGAAGATAGTGTTTTCCTCTTGGTAAAGCCAGTTAAATGACACAGATGGTCACCCATCTAGTAGGTACAGTTAGGTTGGACTATGGATGACAACCGGTGCTGTCGCAGTCCTCAGTCATCAAGAAACATAGTGTTTCTTGACAACGTGTAGGTAGTGGATTGTATCTGCTTGGCTGTATAAGACAGTGACATTTCTTTCTGTCTTTGGGGATTGTGGATCTCAGTGGATCGCCTGTGACAAGCATCATGCTCTGGTTTAATTCTTGTTTGATAACAAAAATGTTTTCTTTCTCTACTACCTTTGTGGAAAGGATTTCTCCACTACAAGATTTTTTTTTTTTTTTGATAACATTTCCCCAACAATTTGACAAATGTTTCCCAGGGGCCTATCATTGCTAGTCTTTTAGACATGAGGGCTTGTTCAGTAACCTATATAGATAAAACTTCTGCCATTATGAAGCTTATATTCCAGTGATATCTTTTCCACAAATAAGGTATATTAAAAATTATATGTTATTCCCCAGCATATATATAGAGGGGATGTGGGTTTGCTTCCGGCTTTCACTTTCTGAATAATTGATATGTCACCACATCTCGTGCTTTTGATATGTGATTTAAACTGCCAGGGAACATTTAGATGGGAATACAGTCCCTTGTAAATAACCATTGCCACTTTGTACTGGGATTAGAGCAATAGCTTTTATATGGTTTCTGGTGACCTAGAATGATAGAAATAGATTAGTTTATCATTCTCAGTGTTATTCAGTACTCCATGGTTTATACAGTTCAACGTTTAAACAGATCAAAATTTCTTTCTTCTAAGAGTCTTTAAAGTTCTGAAAAATAAAAAACCTAAGGTGTGTTCTAAAGATGCCTCCAATTGACAGCAATAAAGAAAAAAAAGTTTGTAAAATTTTAAATAATTTAAGACCACATATAGAATGGCCACCAAAAACAACAACAACAGTATTCATGGGAACTGTCACGTTATGAATCAATCAAAACCAAACTGAAACAAAAATTCTAGTAAATGTTAAAAATACAGTCTGCGAGGGGTGTCTGAGTGGCTCAGTCAGTTAAGCATCCAACTCTTAGTTTTGGCTCAGGTCATGATCTCATGGCTTCCCGGGTTCAAGTTTCTGTCCGGCTCTGCACTGGCAGCATGGAGCCTGCTTGGGATTCTCTCTCTGCCCCTTCCGCATTTGCGCTGTCTCTGTCTCTCTCAAATAAATAAAAAACTTAAAAAAAAATAGTCTGTGAAAACAAGATATCTCTAAAAGTATTAAGGGAAATTCAATTAGTAATTTAAGAAATGTTTGAATGCTGTGGGGGTACCATTCCCTGAAATATCCACTGTCCTCCGTTAGCAATCCGTTAAGACATAATTTAGATTAAAAACTTACCTTTTTGGAAATTTCTCATCTTGTGAAATTTGAAAATGTACAGCATTGTGCTTTTTTCGACATTTGTCTTCCAAATTGTTTGGAAATGTTTTTGAGTCCTTTGAAAGTATACTCCTATTTACCTAATGTTTGTATGATTTTAATATATAAATCTATATTTTATGAAAAATAGAAAGTAAATCTTAATAGGTGTGCTATGGAAGACCATTTATGGAATCCAATTCTAAATTCTAATTTTAAGAATGTATTTGTGCTGCTTTAAGAAGGTTCTCTCACTAACAGGTTGCTCTGCTACTTTCCAGTCTGCATTTTTATATGAAATTTATCAGTGCAAAAATTTACCTATCTCTTCCATTTATTTCCTGTAAAATGAAGATAAAGATCAAGGTTTACTTGATGTACTCCCACATCAAATGAGAATCAGCTTACCATGTCGAGGGAGTCATACTGATAACCTTTCTGGAAGGCTGTCATCAGGTAGGCTGGTGGGAAGGGGATTTCAGTAAATAGTAATTCCACTCTCAGGTAACTCTAAGAAGGAAATGCAATTATAATCACCTTCTTCTCTGGACAAGGAAATAGACTTAAAGAGGTTGTCCAAGGTGATGCCATTAATATCTACCTCCAAAATCTGTGCTTCCTACAGAATAGATGTGTATGTGATTTGTGTGTGTGTGTGTGTGTGTGTGTGTGTGTGTGTGTGTGTGTGTCTGTGTGCATGAGTATGTGACATAATAAACATATATTTGGTTTCTGCCTCTGGTTCCTGGCCAGAGATCCTCAAACCTATGTAATTTCCTAAGTGATAAAGGTAGTAGGAGGGTTCTTTGTTCTAATATTTGGTCTTTGGCTGTGGTTCCTGACCCAGGAGCTCCTAAGGGAGCCAAATCCCTTGGCATTTCCTAGGTGACAGAACCATCTTTTATTCCAATGAGGCAACTCTTGATTGGGTCCTGGATGGCTTCAGGATGGGGGTTGGTCACCAGAAACATCAGGCCATGATTAAAAGCTTGGAACTTTCAGTTTCATGGCCCTGCCCCCATCATCTGGGAAGAGGAGAGGGCTGGAGATTAAGTTAATCATCTATCATGCCTACAAGATGAAGCTTCCATAAAAATCCCTAAAGTACTGGGTTCAGAGAGCTTCCAGACATGTGAAGACACCTGCATGCCTGGACAGTGGTGTACCCAAACTTCACAGGGACAGAAGCTTCTGCCCTCAGGAGCCTTCTGAACCTCCCCTTATTTATCTTTTCATCTGGCTGTTCATTCTGTCTCTTAAACATCTTCATAATAAATTGCTAAGAGTAAGTAAAGTGCTTTCCTGAGTTCTGTGAGCTGATTTGGCAAATTATTGAAACCAAAGCGGGGGTCATGGGAATCTGCAATTGTTTCATGCAAGGAAGGTATATGCAAAATCATCTCCAAAGCCTAAGGGAGCCATAAGACCGAAGGAAAAGGCTGATAAACCCAGGTTGATGAGAAATGGTTTATTCAAAGGACTTAGGGACAGAAGTGAGTCTTGGGCAGCCACAAGATGAGATCTACTCATCTTGCATTACTAGGGTCTGAGCAAAAGACACAATCTTTGAACTGTGTGTCTTTTGGGGTGGAAATGTTATTTGTGTTACAACCAATCAGATAACACAGCAGAGCTATTATAAGGCATTGGGCACAGACTCATTTGGGCTCTCAGTGCTCTCTGGCAATCTTTTTATAGTTCCCTGTTCAGCTCCTATTTCCAGTTCTGGGGCAAGTCTCCAAGACTCGCCACCCTCTCGAGCCCCTCCACCCTCCCTGCGATGTACCTCTGGCCAAATCTTGCCCATTTCTTTCTCCTCTGTTTCGAAGGCTTCTCCCGTCCTCAGATTGAATGCTCCTGGTCTCCTGACTTCACTAATTACTTCACACTGCTGCCATCATTATCCACCTTTCTCAGCTCTCCGATGTGCCTTGCTGCTTGGTATGATGGATCTTTGCCCTTGCTCCCACACCTAAGAACTTCCATTCATTCTGTGAAACCATTCTGAGATGCCTCCTCCAACACCTAAGCACTGATGATATCCCACTCAGGACAACCCTCCCCCACCACCTCAAATTTGTTATAACTTCTTTGGCAGTATCCCTTCTTGAAATTATTCTATGCCTTTAAAAGTAGAGCCCACCATCTTGGCTGAAGAAAAATGAAGCAAAGTAATAGTAAGTGGTTCTGCAGTTTCCTGGTTATTCATTAGTAGTTTCTACATCTAGCAGTGGATCTATCTCCTGTTGTTTAATTTTTTTTTTTTTTTTTTTTTTTTTACAAAATGCCTACTTTGGACTTTTATAATGGGTTTTAGTTCATTTGAGGCTTTGGTCTTCATGATGCTTAAAAACTGTCATTCTTTAAAAAAAGTGTCATTCTTTGGGTCACATAACCTTGATAGTGTCTTTTATAGATGGACTTTTTAATCAGGGTGCTCCTGTGAAGCACCAGTCTGAATTCTTTTGATGGCTCTTTGATGAGCAGAAGTACATTTTTGTAATGATGTTCCATCCTTTGTGGGCCACATTCCCTTTCAGAATTTTGTCCATGGAATGAACACTTTAATTCTTCTGAATATTTTTGATGTCTGTCTTCCCAGAGTCTAGACATATGTCTGATAATCTGTGTCTAGTGTTAATAATCTATTGCAGAATACACTTCCAGAATACTTTGCCTAAGATTATTTTTTGATTTCTGTATTGCTAATAATTTTGATGAATAACCAAAGAACTTAAGTATCAAATAGAAGCTTCTGTACATTGAGAAATGAAATTGTGACCAGAGTCAAGCAAGAATTTATGATCAGATGCTCTATCTTTCACAGGACAGATGCCCACTTTTTTGAAGAAGATTCTACTCTTGCCTCTCCGTAGGTCTTTACATTTCTGTGCTCAATCCTCTGGCCTCTGTCCCTGCCTGTTTGAGCGCACTGTATGTTTCTTTCCCAGTGTCTCTCCTCTCTTTCTCCCCTTCCACCTTCACTCCCATGGGCTCTGTCTTTATTCAATCATTAATTCAACCCAATATAATACATACATACAGCACAGTGTCTACTGTGTGGTGAGCAGGCTCTGATCTTGGCACCTTCTTATTAAGGAAGTGAATTTCTCTGTAAGGACATACCTTACAGAAAGAAATCTCTTGAGAACTCTGCACAAAAGTTTGCTTTTCTTTAACTCGTTTTCAATGCTGGACTTACTCTTCTCAGCAATTGTTTCTTCCTGTGTCCAGCATGACAGGGATTAGTGACTTTCAACAAAGATCTCTGGCTCTCTGCTTTTAGAACACACGTGTCGATGCATCTCGCTGCCACCTTGGGATTGGGTGGGGATATGTGACTGATCTGGCGAATAAAATAGAAGTGGGAGTGAGGAGTGCTGCTTTAGACCTCAGTGTTTAATTGCCAGTGCAAGATCCTCTGAAACCCTTTCCCTTCACCATAGCAACAACACTGTTTGTGATGATCGCCATTCAGACGACATCAGTCCTGGAAAGAGGAGACAAGGAGCAGAGCCCCTTGCAAATCTACAGTGCACTTGAAGGCAGGGGAGAAAAGTAATCTATCAAAATATGGAGGCTGGTTGTCCACATAGCACATCCTACCTTATTCCAGCTGGAACAATAAGAATCCATCATTCTAGCGTATAGTGACGGACCTGGAGATGGAATTCTGGCATGTGTGTAGGCAAATAAACAGGTTGTGGCCCGCCTCTATTATAATCAGAGCCATTAATTAAAATAAATGGAAAAAAACCTTGGATTTTATATCTTGAGTTTCCATCCAAGAACTTCAAGGTCACTCTGAGTAACTCCCAAGTTTCATCTACCATTGTTTTCCTATAAAATAAATGCTGGAGGTGATTTTGGGGTCTAATGAATCTTGGCATAATTTCTGTAACATCTTAAACCTTAATTACATTTCGATTATTTAATGTCATTTTACAGGGCAGATGTGAGGCTACATTTCACTTTGTACATTACCAAATCGGAGGATGTTTGCACCAAAATGCTTAACTTGGTAATGTAACTGAGAAATACTCATTGAGAGCAGCCGTCCAAAATTTCAGGAGAAACACAATGTTCTTTTTAATCATTTGTCTATTAAGCCCAAAGCACATGGTATTTGTTGGGTCTGAAATTCTACTATTAGAAGAGTCATTTCACTTTATAAGCTGTGTTTGCAAGGTCAGAATATAAGGAGAAATCTTATTTTTCCTTGCCTTTTCCACACATAAAACTCAGATAAAATATACTCTATGTGTTACAAATGTGTTCCATAATGTCCATCTTCTATACACATGAAAAATTTAGGAAATTTGTTACCCAGTTCCATTTAAATATGATTTTTCTGTTAATTAAAACTGTAAATGGTTAATAAAATTGTTAATTAAACCTAATCAAACATGTTGAAAAGGCCAAATCAACTCAGACCAACACTTAAAGACACAAAGCAGTTAATATAATTAGGTTACAAGGTAACTGTTTAGTCTGTATTTACATAGATATTTCTCCCCCCCCCCCCAAACATGAGGGTCTAATTATCCATAATTCTCTTTTTTTAAATATATTTTTAAATGTTTATTTATTTTTGAGAGAGAGAGAGAAAGCAGGGAGGGGCAGAGAGAGAGGGGGACAGAGGATCTCAAGCAGACTCTGTGCTGACAGCAGAGAGCCCAATGTGGGGCTTGAACTCATGAACTGTGAGATCATGACCTGAACTGAAATTGAGAGTCAGATGCTTAACCGACTGAGCCAACACAGTGTCCCCCATAATTCTCTATCTTAGAGGTAGACTCTTTGTTAAACTTATCCATAGTGCATGGTGTTATGCCCAGAATTCGTGATCCCCAAAGACCACCAGGGAGCCGAGTCCGATGCAAAAGCAAAAGAGCCTTTATTCGAGCTAGCTCGAGCTCAATCCCCTACCTGCACCGACACAGCAGTGAGATACCGGAGAGAGAGAGCGAGTTTCAAAAGCACAAAGGTTTTATAGGGGTCTAGGGGCAGTTGGTGAGGTAATGGCTGTGGCCTCAGCCGATTGGCTGGGGAAGGGTCGGAGTCCTGTTACGCAGGTCGCTGGGCGTGTTTTGATCGGGAAGTTTGAACGGGTGAGCGGGAGGTTACTCAAGGGGAGGAGGCGTGGTCTGAGGTTTCTGCGATTTTCCCGGAAAGGGGGCATGTCGGGGACATAGTCACTCAAGGTGGAGGACACAGAACAAGATGGAGTCGGCCAGCGTAGGTCCGCTCTTTCACGTGGTTTTCTGTCCAAAAGCCCGCGTGGGCAGCATCTTGTAGCATTTTCTCTTTCTAGAAGAGGTAACTCTTGCTGACTACTTCCTGCTTCCAAGAAAACATTGCCTTTAATGCTTTTGGCATCATTTCTTTGGAGCAATCTCCCTGACCACCCCCCACAGTTCCATTTTTCGAAAAGGACAAGGAGACAGGAAATAACTTCATGGTGATGTTCCTGAGGTGAATCCTGGATCTTTAACCGATTGGATCCTGCTGGTTGGAGTCATGGCACCCCCTCCTCAGCCCTTTTTCCCTAGGTAGGGGCTCAGAGGGCCCTCTTGTTGGAACTGACAGCACTTTCCATCTCAATGCAATGTCAGATTGAGTTCCATACTCTGCCCGGGGCTCTGAAGTCCCTTGTAGGTATGATGGCCAAGATATTACATTGCAGCCCTGCCTTTCCATTTCTATCCTCTTTTCAAGTCACATGAGTAAAATTGGCCTTTGGTTGCAAAAGACCAACCTTCCTTTGCACACAGAGGTACTCAGAAAAAAGATGTAGCATGTGCGGTGAAGAAGGGTGGGCCCTCTCTTCATAGAATAAGTGGCTGGTCCATTGGTGGACCTCGTCTGACCTAGGGCTTTCATGGTGTCCAGTCTTCTTGGTTTGGGTGCATGGCTAAACTCGTTTAGAGCTGTTTCTGGTAGGAACCCCACCAGCCAATGGTTATTAGAAGAGGGCCTACTGTAGGTAGTTGGAAGACAGGCATTTTAAGATCTCTTGGGAGAAATGGCCCTACATGTGCAGGAGTTTGAAGGACATTGTGCTTGATCTGCACGGGTGAATGGACTCAGGTATACCTCCCCATCAATCAGTGAGTACCCCTCCAGAATCCCCCCATGCACCAGTGGAACCCTTAAATGTTTTCTTTAAAGGAGGTATGGGAAAATAACAGGGATGAGGTTGCTCATCAGAACAATTTGTGACTACATTTTCCAATCAGTGATTTCCCTGACAGTTTTCAAATTGCTTCAGGTTCTCCTCTTCCATTTGTTTCTAGCTGTTAGATGTTTACCAGTTGCCTATAATTTGTCTTGTGTCCTGACGCAGGAAGAGCACAGACTCTGGAGGTTCTCAGTGGCTGAGTCAGTAACGTGGGTCGAGTCGTGAATGCACACTAAGCGCGAGTACTCCCACCTGTAAAATGGGAGTAATCAGGGTTGTTGGGCCAATGTCACAATACCTTTAAATAGAATGCAACTGTGTCTGAGTCAGAATACAGATAGGAGTTTCTTTGCAAAATAAAAAGTAATTTTACAAAGGGCACAATAGGTACAACTTAGCCAAATTCTTTGACCTTCCAGAAAGTAGCACGTCAGTCATTTCTGCATTTATTAATGAATACTAGACGAGCCTCCACTATGTGCCAGACCATGTGTTAGGTTCTGAGAGAGACTGCAGGTGTAGAAGGCAAGATCTCTCCATTAAAGGAAAATGTGTTTTAAAATGCACAAAATGGGGCACCTGGGTGGTTCAGTTGGTTGGGCATCTGCCTGTTGATTTCTGCTCAGGTCATGATACTAGGGTGGTGAGACTGAGTCCCAGGTTGGGTTCTTTGCTGAGTGTGGAGCCTGCTTAAGATTCTCTCTTTCTCTCTCTCTCTCTCTCTCTCTCTCCATCTTTCTCCCCACCCCCCCCCCCCACTTATCTCCCCCGTGCTCTTTCTCTCTGAAAATAAATAAATGATTGAATAAATAAAATGCACAAAACAAGACAATAGCAGGCTGTGTGTGGGAACCATCTCATTCAGAAAGTAGGGAGAGATACGGTACAGATGCCAGAATACTAAGCAATCCTATAACTTATCCAAAATACACACACTGACGAATCAATTCTTATTAAACCCGCTGGCGTGGGCGGCAGCCCTGGAGCCCAGCTGCTGAGCCTTAGTGGAGCTTATTTGCATTTCAAACAGCAACACCTGAGGCCACATTCAAATGCGTCTGCTGGAGGTGTGCAGGGAACAGGGACTTTGGTAGATAATGTACCATATAATTTTTTCCTAACACTGTATCCACAGGGAAGATTCAGTTTACAGCAAATTAAGTAATATTATTTAAAATTGTATGTGAAAGACTTGTATAATTATTCCTAATCTGAACATACTTTTGCTTTGCAAGCTTTTCTAGAAATAAAGTTTGAATATTTTGGTTGGGGAGGAATCACAGTAAATAAATATCCCATTAAACCTCAAATTGATGCGGTCTTAAAAATGAAGCTCCAATAAGTGATTTCAGTTCCAAGCAAACTCCATGTGTGATACAGACAGACATGAAGGTGACAGTGACTTACGTAAGTGTAAGGTGTCAGTCAATTCAAGTCTAAGTTGCACCCATGAATGGTGTCCAGACACGAGTGCTAGGTGGCTAGCCAGAGTTATTTTGCACTGAAGACTTCTAAGATGCCTAAAAAGGAAATTTTCAAGAAACTGACGTAGCTGCCCCATGTGCTAGCTCTATTCTGAGCACATCCTGTGTTCATAGGGGTTAGCTCAGCTCACAGCAACCCCATGGGGCGGGTACCATAATAATCCCCATTTTGTAGACAGGGAAACCGAGTTTCAGAAAGGTAGAGTAAGTAGCCTGAAGTCACACAGCTACCCTCGGCAGTCTGGGGTCAATCTTTACCCACAAGCTGTCACGCACTGAGCTTGACTCAGCAGCAAAGCCTGAGTTGTCAGAAGAAAGAAGGACTCCCCAGGATAAAAGAAGCTCCGTAAAGGGCAGGGATTTTGTCTGCTGTGCTCACATAAACTGTGAAATTAACACAGGATTAGATGGCTGGTTCAGGCTCATGCGAACCCCTAGAACACATCCAGTATCAAGATCTGCTCATTATTTCAAAGACACAGTCAATCAAGATGCACAAAGCCCAGACACCTGTGTGACTTCCCAGGCCCATGTGACAGCTAGTGTCATTCCCACTTTGGACACCTGGGCTCTGGCCCAGAATAATAGAGGAGGTCTCTAAGTGAGGTTCTGCTGGGTTCCCACACACACGAGGCAGCGCTTACAGCCCAGAAAGGTGTGGAGTGTATGGGACATTCTGCAGGGACCCCTGCCTCATAGATTCTGGGTTTAATGCTGCAAGTGGTACTTAGCCGGGGATATCCAGCTAAGGTCATCCAATAGTTAGGGCCCTTTTTCCTAGCAGATATCATTCATCCATCAACTCAGCTGTTTAGCTGATGAGGAAATTTGGAAGGATCACTTGCCTACTTTTTCTTCCCCCAGGGAGTGTTGCCCCAGTAAAAGGAGGGAGTGAATGCCCAGGCAGATGTCATAACTCCTCCCTTCCCAGTCACTGACGGAGCCCAGCTCCTAGTACATTGTTTGACATGTAGTAGTAGGTACTCAATATATATTTGTTGAATGAATTCACACAGCATGTGTCTGTCGCTTACATTTTCTGTGCCGTGATACTCACCCTGACCTGCAACCCAGGATGAACTATGGGTAAACACAAAAAGAGCAATTTTCGCTCAAGATTTATCCAAAACTTTGTGAGACACAAGGCGGTATTGCTTTGGTATGATGATGATGGACTGGAACACGCCAAAGGGAAGACGTTATTTCCAGCAACTTCGTCAAACACTGTGCTGTTTGGGACCCTCCCAGACCTCATGGCAACTACAGGAGGGACACTGTGCCCTTGAAGGTGGCAGAGTTCCTGGTGTATGCACAGCATCTGTGGAGGCTGCTGTCTATGCCTGGGTACTGGAAGGGCCGAGAAGGGAACAGCTGGTGCCATTGAGCACCAAGTATGTGCCAGGCACTGTGCCAATGCTTATACAGGCTTTAACGCATTTACTCCTCACACACAAGCCAACAGAGGAGATTATCATATTGTTCTTTCTTCACAGCATGAGGTCTTTGACTTTCTGTTAAATAACCAGGTGTGTTAGGAAAACCCAAGTGCAAGTTCAGGTTATCACTTGTGCTCTAACTGACTATAAATCTGAGGTTCCCATGACCCTTCCTTGGGTTTGATTAATTTGCTAGAGAGTCTCACAGATCTCAGGGAAACACTTACATTTACCAGTTTATTAAAGGACGTGAAGAAAGACACAATGAACAGCCAATGAAGAGATACATAAGGTGAGGTCTGAGAAGGTCCTGAGGGCAGGAGATCTGTCCCCGTGGATCTGGGGTGCATCACCCTCTCGTATGTGGAAGTGTCCACTCCCCTGAAGCTCTCCAAACCCTGTACCATTGGGATTTTTATGGAGGATTCTTCAGGAAGGGCGTGATGGATCATTACCTACATTTCAGCCCATCCCCCTTCTCTGGATAAGTGTGTGGGGGTGGATGGAGGTGAAAATTCCAACCTTCTAATCATGATTTGGCCTTTCAGGTGACCAGCTCCCATCCAGGAAACATCCAGGAGTCCACCCAGAGTTGCCTCGTAGAACTAAAGAAGCTGGATTGCAAGGAGCCCTGTATCAGAAATGGGGGCAGAGACCAGTGTATGTGTTTCCTATTATCTCACATCATGGCCACCCAAAGAAACAAAACACAAGAGGAAGGAGGTGGTGGAGAGCCAGAGGCCACATGGGTCCCCTTATTCTCCCCAACCTCACCATTGGACACGTTCCCTTCACCCTTCTGAGCAACAGGCAGTGGAACTCTGACTCTCACCTCACACCGGAGACTGAAGACTTCTCACCCAAAGAGTGCTGGGGAACAGCCCCTGCAGGGAGGGAGTTACCAGGACTTAGGTGCTGGAAGAAGGGGAAACAGGGTGTGTAAAGAGGACTGAATGCCTTCAGGGTCTGGGGAGAGGAGCTCCAGGGTTGCAGTCAGGGCTGACAGCTACGTAGACAGGTGACAACAGTGAATGGTCACCACGCCTCCCACTAAGCACACACCTAACACTCCCTTGCTCAGTAGTTTGGAGTCCATTGACTAGGATAAAGGGCTGTTTGAACCTTCAGCACTGAGCCTTGAGAGATACGTGAATGTGCCACCACCAACAGAAGCAGATGCTGGACCCAAGCCCAATGCGAGAGACAGAAGGTAGTGTGGATCCATCATGAGGATCCCCTGACCAACTAGCCAGTGGGACTGATTTTTCTGGCTCCCTTTCTTTATCTCCAAAAGTCACTGTGGGCCACAGATGAAGTATCTGGTATGCAAGGTAAGGTTCACAGATTGATCCAGTGCAGGCAGGCTCCCAGACTGAGAGAACATTCTTATTCATCCATCATACTTTTAGGCCTGGCTCAAGTGTCTCCTCCATGAAGCTCTCTGAAGAACCTTCCACCTGTGGCATTTCTAGACAGAATTCCATCTTGCCTTCCCATCGTATGTATTTATGCTTCATATTACTTATCTGTAAGCAACATGACTGATAAATAATAATCCTTTAGAAAGTTGATAGGAGATGCATCATCTGGTTGGTCTATTCTTACTCTGTCCCAATTAACTTTCTAAAAATAATTCAGGGGAGGTATCTAAAATCCCAGCCTCGGGGCGCCTGGGTAGCTCAGTCAGTTGGGCGACCGACTTCGGCTCAGGTCATGATCTCGCAGTCCGTGAGTTCCCCACATCGGGCTCTGTGCTGACAGCTCAGAGCCTGGAGCCTGTTTCCGATTCTGTGTCTCCCTCTCTCTCTGCCCCTCCCCCATTCATGCTCTGTCTCTCTCTGTCTCAAAAATAAATAAACGTAAATTAAAAATAATTTTTTTTTAAATCCCAGCCTCAAGTTTTGCAAAGTGGCAGGTAACAGAGATCCACTATATTGATGTATGTTGCACTATGTGACTCATCCGGTACCTTCAGGGTTAAAGAGATTAGGCAGTAAGTTTGTTTCCTGTATCTGTGCATTTCTCTAGTCTTGGGAGCTCTTGTTCCCTCCTTTGTATCTATTTCATTCTTCCTTCCCCTGATTAAATCTCTTCCATCTGCACTGTTTGACTCCTCCCTTCTTTTCCAACACCCTATTCCTAGGGACAGCTAGTCCGTGTCTTGTTCATGCTATCACAGGTTTGTTATTCACCTCTGACAACTCATTTCTCAAGGACAGTGCATTCACACCTAGGGATACACACCGTGGGGGCCAGGTGGCAGCCAAAAACAGTGGGCTGCATAGAATGATTTCTCTCAGTGCCAATTTTACTTGAAGACTTGGGAAGCTTTTGTTTTAATCTCTTAAACATTTTTTTTTAAGTTTATTTATTTATTTTGAGAAAGAGAGAGAGAGTTGGGGGCGGGGGGGGGGCAGGGGCAGAGAAAGAGGGAGAGTGAGAATCCCAAGCAGACTCTGTGCTCTCAGTGCAGAGCCCGGATGTGGGGCTCCATCCCACGAACCATGAGATCATGACCTGAGCCAAAATCAAGAGTTGGATGCTCAACCAAATGAGCCACGCAGGAGCCCCAATGTCTTAAATATTTTTGGTGCACTTATACTCAAGTACATATTAGTAGAATTCCACTTTTCCTATGTTGGCCTACCCCAAACTGTGTGTCAGCTGTGTTTAGACGTGAATGTAGGTGAGTGCGGTAGTCTGCAAAGATGGATACCAATGCTTCCACTCCCTGTATCCACATCCTTGCAAGGTGGCTCTTTAGCTCTTCCCATGAAGAGGTAGAGTCTTCTTCCAGCCCTCGAGCCTGGGAGGACCCTAGTATGTGTAAAATGTGATGCTCGAAGGGATTTGAAAAGCACTGTGCATGGGATCGCTGCTCTTAGAATACTGCCACCATGTGAGAAGTTCAGCCTAGGCTGCTGGAGAATGAAAGGCCATGAGAAGAACAGAGGCACCCCAGCTGTCAGCCAGCCCCAGAGCAATTTGTCAGCTCACAGGACACATGAGTGAGCCCAGGAAAGATCAGCCTTGCCCGTATCAGAAAAACTGCCCAACCGAGCCCAGCTCTAAATTGCTGACCCACAGAATTGTGAGGTAAATCAATGATTGTGGGTTTTTATCTCATTTTAGAGAGAGAGAGAGCGCAGAAGCAAGGGAGAGGGGCAGAGAGAGAGAGAGAGAGAGAGAATCCCAAACAGGCTCCACACTCAGCATGGAGCCTGTGTGGGGCTCCATCCCACGACCCTGGGCTCACAACCTGAGCTGAAATCAAGATTCAAACACTCAACCAACTGAACCGCCAAGGTGCCCCTCAAGTACTGTGGTTTTAAACCCCACATTTGGGGATGATTTACCATGCAGCAAAAATTAACTGATACAGTGAATAAGAGAAGGAAGAAAAAAAGCCCAAGAAGTAAACGATTTTGACTGGAAAGTTCAGGGTTATTAGAAAATCCAGTGTTATTGTTTGTCCTACCTGTGCTCCTCCACATTCTCAAACATCCTGAGCAATTCTTGCCCCCAACTATCATTATTATGGAGATATTTTCAAATATGCCATGTGCAAATTTAAAGATAATTTCAGCAATGTTTGCAATGAAAATAAAGCAAGTGTTGGCCAGGAAACCATGTAAAACACAACCGAACAAGCCCATTAGAAATTACATTTTGCAGAGGAAAAGAGGATGGAGCTCTGGCTCTGGCCTCAGCTGTTTCTGACTCAAAGGTGGCCACAGGGTGTATTAGATACTCCCCCACGACCAGATGATGATTTTGTTCCTCTCCACAGACAGATGTGAACAATTGGTTGGAAAACAATTTCAACCTGGTTGTTTGTGTTACATTTGAATGTGTGCTTAGATGTAATGAGCTGTTGCCTGTATTGGTTTCTTTGTTCCCTATGTTTATAAAGATGATGTTTATGAAGTATTTGTGTATGTTCAATGAGGTGGTCAAAATGATAAATTTCACAAAGGAGAAAAGTGCACTGAATAATCATCTTGTAGCTACATGGCAGCATAATGGGAAATAACTTTGAAGATTTGCCCACACAATACAGCAGTGGCTTCTTAAATTGGTCAGCAGGAGCCATCTGTCCTGGGGACAGGCAATAAAGGGACGCATTGTCTGTAGAGAATTGAAAAATCATTGCAAAGCCCATGAATTTGGTTTGTTTTTTATTATCACTGTATGTCCCAACAATTGCAGATAATTTCAGTGATAAAATACATACTCCTCCTACAGGGGTAGAGCCCCTGCGGCCCTCCCATGCCCACCCTTGTTACAGACATGGAGTCCCATGCTCACCCCTGTTACAGACACTGGGTGCTTCCCTAGAGTTGGTATTCTCAAGCTTCCATGGTATATTTCTCCATGAGAAAAAAGTGCAACAAAGGGGGAAAACCTGAACAAAGGAAATGAGTTCATTGGTAATCATAAGAATAAAGGATAACTCACAAAATCATAAATCTCATAAAAGTACTGGAAACAGTTGCCACTAATAGGCATATACTTTGGTGGGCCTAGATTTTAGAAGTATTCTTTTTTTTATTTTTTTTATTTTTTTATTTTTTTTTATTTTTTTTTATTTTTTTTAGTATTCTTTTTTTTAAAAAATGTTTATTTATTTATTTTGAGAGTGAGAGAGTGTGAGCAGGGGAGGGACATAAGGAGAGGGAGAGAGAGAATCCCAAGCAGGCTCTGTGCTGTCAGCACAGAGCGAGACACGGGGCTTGAACCCATGAACTGCAAGATCATGACCTGAGCCGAAAACAAAAGTCAGATGCTTAACCAACTGAGCCACCCAGGCACCACTAGAAATATTCTGACACCAGCACAGAGAAAAGAATTTCCTCTTCCAAGAGATAAAATGTGTTTTTCATGATGGCAAGTTATTTAAAACATATATATACCTACATTTTAAAAGATAACAAATATAAAACAGACCACAAAATTCACATGGATAGCAAATAACTCTTTTTTTGTTTGTTTGTTTGTTTGTTTGTTTGTTTGTTTGTTTTTACAGAGAACCATTGTAAGCTATACCTCCATTCTGTCCTTGTCTATAGTTCAGGGATATTTTGATGAAAAATTTGAGTTATATTTTCACAGCATAAAACTTACCCTGTTGTCCTATAATTATTCATACATGGGTGTCTCCCTCTTCTTACTGGATGACATGGACAAAATTGTATAGTCAGCACCTAGCACATAGACTGATAGCACATAGACTGATAAATGCCAATCCACCCCTTGTAAGCCTAAGGTCTACCCTTAGAGCGTGCTTGAAGAGTGGCGTGGTTAGCCATATTTGGTACAACATGACTGTCTCCTGCCACAGTGCCCCCGATTGTATATATGTCACATGTATATGCACAGATACACATACATACACACATATACATATACAGACTTACATAAAAATAAGAATATTTTATCAGATATAGATTCCACTAGCACTTTGTTGGAATTTTTTAATAGTTCTTTTGCGCTAGATAATTTTTGATTTGTTTATATACAATGGTATGACAAGATTGTGAGATATGAGGAGGCGTTCTATGGATTGGCTTCTCAATACATGCTCCAAATCCTTTCTAGAATTATTTCCTACAGTGTTGATGCTGGAAGGTTAGAACTACAATTCCCAGAGTCCCTTGCAGGTGGGGCTCAGGATGTACCAGGTTTCACTTATCTATTGTGTGAGACTTGATATGGAGGGAAACACATTGCATGTGGGCATCTGTTCAACTGGCATGGGTTGTACTGGAGACAGTGTGGTTTCGCAGTGACAGTAGCAGCTTCCTTTCCTACTTGGAGCACAGGCAGAATGGTTCTAGGAGCTGAGAGTTGTTCCTGGAAGCTGAGCCTACAGCCTGTGTCTCTATCCCTTTTGGTGATTTTGTAAACCTTTTATTAGTCAGTGCAGTTTAGACCAGCTAGAGTGGAGTCTGTCCTTTGCAATTGCACTGAGCAAAAAGCATGATTGTGTGTGTGTGTGTGTGTGTGTGTGTGTGTATGTGTGTGTTGATTGAGGGTAACTCTGTTGTAAAATCCAGCTTATATATTCTAATAATAACAGTCTAACAAAATATCTGGAGATCAGACCTCAAATAACCTCTTCCCAAATGCAGGTTAACATGAAGATAAATGTTCGAAGCTTATGAGCATGTGGGATGACGGTCCACGTGCTAAAGTCTGCTAGTTAAAAATGTATGGTTTCCAAGTTCATTTATATTTGCATCAAAAAAACTGGCTTCATTTGGGTTATTTGCCCAAAGCAATTAGAAGAGAACATGGCTGTTAAAGAAGCACAGGCTTAATGGCAATATGTGTTATCTAACTTCCTGACAGTGAAGAACGAGCCAGGAAATTAAGACAAAATGTGAGAACAAAGAAGCTTTAGTAGTCTGGTCCATTAGTGTAGGTCAAGGGGAAGTGTGTTCCACAGCAGCCTGAAGGACATCTCTAGCTTACAGTACAGCAAATGCTGATGTCCGTATAATGATGACACTAAATCAGAAGGGAAACTATTAGATTACGTTGCCTTTTCTCTCATTCGTAACAGGAAAGTCAGATGTCCAGCACTTCTGTGTTATGTCTTCCCAAGAAACTAGCTTCTTGCTCTCCAGGTTCAGGTCAAAGCCAGTGGCAGGGGGCCAGAGAGTCTTAATTGTGAGGGTGTCTCACATACCTCATCCCACAGCACAGCAGGGGATGAAGAGTTGCCATAGAGATCTGTGAGGCCACTGACCTCTTACTAGACTCTAGACCACTTTGGTTTTACATTACATCTGACACCTTGTCATCTGGGGAAGTGGCATAATGGAGCCCAAGAAATAGAAGGAAAAGAGCAATGTGCAAAATTGGGACAATTCCATTTGGTTCCTCTTACCTCATGGTCTGGTTGGTACTTGCACAGGATAAATATATAACATGAAATGCAAATTTCTCTGGAAAGAAGGAGAGGGGAAGTCTTGGAAAGAGGGGAAAATGTATTAAATTTTGTATGATTTTGATTCCAGAAGTTTGATAGTGAGGCAAAATAACTGTAAACATTATTTTTATTTTTTTTTCCAATTAGAAGAGGTTTTTTATTCCAACTGCTTTTCCTAATGGCAGAGCTTAAATCATGGGCCCTCAGGAAAGAGGTGGAATTCACCAATTCTGGAAAGACAGGGTGAGAAGTTTATAGAATTCTCTGGCAAGCTAAAAAAAACAACAACACGTGAATTGTATGCTATGAAGACAGATAAGGTGAAGGGGGAATCACTAGAATTTCTTCGGGCAGTGACCTCAGAAATCCACCAAGAGAAACATGTGCTCTCCATGCTCTAAACAATATCTTCCAGGTCAGTCATATCTCGTCTAGGAGGTACTATGAGAGATTTTTCCAGTTGTCTCTAAACACTGTGGTGACATGCCTCTAAGGGAACATACAAGATGTGATATATATATATATATAATGGAATTTTATTCAACCGTGAGAAAGAAGGAAACCTGCCATTTGCAACCACATGGATGGGCCTTGAGGGCATTATTCTAGGTTAAAACATCAGACAGAGAAAGATAATTATTGCCTGATACCACTTATATGTGGAATCTAAAAAACCAGATTAAGAGAAACAGTCTTAAATTGTGGCCACTGGGGACTGGAGGGTAGACGAAAGGGGTATGCTGGTCAAAGAATATAAACTTCCAGTTACAAGATGATAAGTTCTGGGGATCTCCTGTACAGCATAGTTTTTATAATTAATAGTATCATTTTATATACCTGAAATTTATTAAGAGAGTAGATCTTAAATGTTCTCACCACAAAAAGAAAGGCTAATTTTTTGATGTGATGCAGGTATTAGCTAATGCTATGGTGGTAATCATTTGGCAATTTATAAGCGTATCAAATCAACATATCGAGAACTTATTTGTCAATTATATCTCAATAAAACTGGAAAAAAACCAAAATTATCCTTTAAAAATGATTCATTGGAACTCATCAAAATACATTTCCCCTCTTCAAAAATTACTGTAAGAAAATGAAAAAGCAAGCCACATACTAAGAAAATATTTGCAATACATAGATCTAACAAAAATTTTTCTCAAGACTATATAAAAAAGCTCTACAACTCAATAATATGATTAACCCAATAAAAATGGGAAAAAATTGAACAGACCCTTCCCTAGAGAAAATATATAAATATACAAATGAGCACACAAAGAGATGCTTAACATCAGTGCTCATAAAAGAGATGTAAATTAAAATCACAATGACAGCTGATATGGTCCAAAAAGTCTCTCTCAAAAAAGCAGTATTGGAGCTGAGACTCACATAGTGTAAAGAAGGTAAACACACTCCGATTTGGGAATAGGGAATTCCGCTCAGAAGGACCATGAAAACCCTGAGAAAGGTATGAGTTTGATGTGTCCAAAGTCCAAAAAGAAAGGAGGTGTGGGTTAAGTGGGGTGAGCAGAAAAAAAGGTATCTATCCAAAGGATACAGGAGTGCTGATTCAAAGGGGCACTTGTACCCCAATGTTTACAGCAGCACTGTCAATGATACCCGAAGTATGGAAAGAGCCCAAATGTCCATTGATGGATGAATGGATAAAGAAGATGTGGTATATATATATACAATGGAGTATTACTCGGCAATCAAAAAGAATGAAATCTTGCCATTTGCAACTATGTGGATGGAACTGGAGGGTATTATGCTAAATGAAATTAGTCAGTCAGAGAAAGATGAAAATCATATGACTTCGTTCATATGAGGACTTTAAGAAATAAAACAGATGAACATAAGGGAAGGGAAACAAAAATAATATAAAAACAGGGAAGGGGACAAAACAGAAAAGACTCATAAATATGGAGAACAAACTGAGGGTTACTGGAAGGGTTGTGGGAGGGGGGATGGGCTAAATGGGTAAGGGGCACTAAGGAATCTACTCCTGAAATCATTGTTGCACTATATGCTAATTTGGATGTAAATTTTAAAAAATAAAAAAGAAAAGAAAAAAAAAGAATTAAGAAAGATGTTATTAAAAGAAGTTATTAAATTTTATCTATTAAATGAGGTAAATGATCAAAATAAACAATATCTTGAAATCAAGACCTTCTAGTGGGTCAAACTTATAGACAGTCTTGAGGTAGCCATTAACATGACTTATGATGTATTTAAAAACGGATTCCCTGTGTCAGCATCTTTGTCCAGAGAACAGGAATTCTTTAGAGGAAAAATTGCCTATGGATGTGTGTTCAGGGTATTTTGTGGAAGCTTTGGGAGCACGGAATTTTGTTTGCTAGCGACAGTCATTCAGGGTTTGCTCGTTTTGACAGTGACTGCTGGTTTTGATTAGGAAGGATTCCCTTGCTGGTTTTAGCAGAATATTCACACATTCTGTTCCTTCACAGTTTGCTTGGAAGCTATTGTACTGGGGATCCAGGCAAGCTCTGATAAATTTAGCACTGATTAAACACCGCATCTTGAATGGTAAGATGGGTTAAGGTACAATTGCTTTGCACAACTGTTTTCTTTCCCACTTAGGGAGGTGACTTCCTAAGGAAGGCAGATGCAGAACAATCGGATCTCAAACTTCTTAACTACTCATGAACTCTGGTGATTATTTGCTCTGTGAAGAAAGACTGGCTTCCTGTGTGACCACCTTATATCGTCTGTATGTCATGTGGAGCAAAACTACACCAGATCACAAAGTCATCAACAAAAAGAGAAGCAAGACCTGAATTTGTGTCTGGCTGTTAGGCTGGGAAGTTACAGTTTCGGAAGCACAAGCAGTGATGGCAATGGATGGAAAGCCTCATGGAAGTGACGATTGAATTATTATAAACAGAGCAGACCATCCATGTGGCAAAAAAAGAGCCTCCCACATCATCAGGTTCAACAAGCACTATTGAAAAACTGCCACACGCCAGGCCCTGCACATGGTACAGAGTTTACAGTGATGAATGGTGATTGTAGGGCAATTATGGGGCGGTTGAGCATGTGCTTCAGAATGTCAACTTCAGTGGCCTGACACATGTTGCCATATCTCCCACTGGGGCAATTCTGTGAACCAGAGCATTTTCTCCTGAAAATCCTTGTCAGATGCAAACATATCACCTGGAAAAGGGTAAGGTTTTAGCCATTTCTGCATTAGCAGAGCTTAGCTTTCTAGCAATGTGGGAGATCCACTGGTTTGCTCATGGGTGGATTCATTTGTTTGGTTATCTATTGAGTGTGTGTATGTGTCAGGCACTGTTTGGATAAAACAGACATTAATTCCCTGCTCTCGAAAACTTACATTCTGGTGAGAGGAGAGAGAGACACACACAGACTAAGAAGTATTTATCTTATGTGTCAGATAGTGAGAAAGATGTCAGGACAGAGGGATGGAGTGAGCCATGCCTACTTTGTGCAGGGCTACTGGGAAAGAGCCTTTTAATAAGGTAGCATATGAACAAAGACTGAAATTCAATGAGACAAATAGCAGCCTGGGCAGAAGGACCAGGGAGAGCCAGGACCCCATGGCGGGAGTGGCTCTGGATGCGATGTGGGAATGTGGTAATGAGTCCAGTGTGGCCAGCGTGGAGAGGCCCGGGAAAGAGTATGTGCAGACATAGGACAGGTGGACACAGGAGATCATGAAGGAAAATTCATCAGCAGATCTGCACGACAACATTGCCCCTGAGGCCACCTGCCTGTGGGCACTAGATACAGGGGTGAAGAGGAGGTTGTCTTACAAGAAAAAGCAGAAATAGTGGGAAGAAACCAAAGTGTCCAAAGACAAATTTCTCCTGTCTCATATTTCTCTATCTGACCTGGTCCCTGGCTATATATACATCGTTATCTCCCATACTGTTATATGTTCTGTCTTGTCTGTAGACCCCAATTCAGTCCACTCTTGCTGGTGTTTTCCTCTGCATCCCTCTCCTGGACCAGTTCCTTGGAAAACCAACCAAAGTAAACTGAGAGTCAAAATATATGGGTTTTTTGTTCTGGCTCTGCCATTAGAACCATGTGACTTTGGGCATTTCTTCATTTTATAGGTGAGAAATCCCAAGGCCAGGGAGATGAGGTTCAGGTATACCTTCCTAGAATGCATAAGTAGTTGGTCCGCGTACAATTTAGCCTTTATTCGTACATTTAGTTTTGTCCTAATTTTCATCATGCATTGATGCCTATGAACACTCCATGAACCCTAATCAAGTAAACACCCAGTAGAGCCTTCAATAGAAATACATAGGGAATCCCAGTTTGTGATGGACACACATGTCCTCAAATTCAGTGATTTTCCTATTTAACTCCCTACAAAGCTCACCTGGGAGCTTGTTTAAATGCAGATTTTTAGGGGCACCTGGGTGGCTCAGTCGGTTGAGCGTCCGACTTCAGCTCAGGTCACGATCTCATGGTTCGTGAGTTCGAGCCCCGCGTCAGGCTCTGGGCTGATGGCTCAGAGCCTGGAGCCTGCTTCCGATTCTGTGTCTCCCTCTCTCTCTGCCCCTCCCCCATTCATGCTCTGTCTCTCTCTGTCTCAAAAATAAATAAACATTAAAAAAAAAATTAAAAAAAAATAAATGCAGATTTTTAGAGAATATCCACAGATTTGGGTTCAGTAAATTTCACGTAAGGTACAGGATACTATAATTTTAATAAGATTGCCCCGATTCTGAATCGGGTGGCAATGGGCCATTCTTTGAGAAACGATGGCTAACATGTTAGTGATAATTATATTGTTGGGGAGGATACAGGTGGCACGGGGGTGGTGATGGTGCTGTTTGGAGATTAGGGGAAGTGGTAATGGCAGATGGCAGTGTTGGTGATGGTGGCTGAGGTGAAGGCATTGGTTGGAGATTGTGGAAGTGGTAATGGTGGCCTTGATGCCGGTGGTGCTGGCAGTAGAGGTGACCGTTGGGAATGGTAGAAGTGACACTGGTGATGTGAGGGGGGGTGGTAGTGAAGATGGTGATGGAGGCCAGGGTAGCACAGGTGGTAATGATCATTCTCAGGTGCAGTGCACCTGGTGCTGTTGCTTAGTTTCCTTGAGGACTCATTATGCCTGATGGTGTAGAGTCCACTACATTCACTGGAGTTCAGCCTCTGTTTCTCTAGGCACATGGGCCTCCAATGGCTATTCGTCTTCTGGAACTATATATTTCTAGATCTGATCTATACACTGAACTCCAGGGCTTTTCTTCCAAATGACTACCAACATCATGTCTTACATCCAGCCAAGTAGCTCATGTTTATTGGATGCTTCTCATGTGCCAAGCATTCCAGTGGATTTTCTCATTACATACTTACTACAGGCCTGTGAAATCGATGCCAGTATAATGCCCAGTTTAAAGATGAGGTACCTGAGGGTTGGAAGGTTTAGTAACAGCGGATAAGTGGTAGAGTCAGCCTGAGACCCAGAGAGTCTCTGATAGATTCTGGAGTTATGGTTCAGTGAAGCCACTCCATCAGTTTCTATGCCGGGCACGTGGTGGGAATATAAATATCTGAGTGAATAAATAAAGCAGTATGACAGTTTAAGAGCAAACCAGATAAAACTATACTTCATTCATACTAAACTCTTTTTAGTCTGCTCAAAAGTGAAGTAACAAAATCTCTAATTAGTTTCCAGCATCTACCCAGTGCCTGGCATATAGTTAATGTCCTCAGCAAACCCTTAGTAACCAATGAACGAAACCTTTTCATATGGAGTTTGGTGAATAATTCATATTCAAAATATTCACAGGTAATTCAGAGAGTGTTTGACTCTGTATATATTGTTTTTAAGTAAACAGTGGAATCTTTGGGGAAGTACACTCCTGAGATTCAGTGGAAGAGGTCACCCTGAAGGGCATGTCAGGATAGACAAGAGAAAGGATGAAGTTCTATGTCCTGCAGCAGAGCTAGGGGAATGGGAATGAGCTATCACCTACCCTGGCTGGGGGAAGGTGGCACCACAGAAATCTCACTCACTAGCTCCCTGACACTTTATACCTTTTTTTTTTTTTTAAGTTCATTTATTCATTTTGAGAGGGGTGGGGGGTGGGGGCAGAGAGAGGGAGGGAGAGAATCCCAAGCAGGCTGACAGCTTGCAGCCTGATGTGGGGCTCAATCTCATGACCCATGAGATTGTGACCCGAGCCAAAAATCAAGAGTCAGACGCTTAACCGACAGAGCCACCCAGGCACCTCCCTACACTTTAAATCCCTTTATGAAGAGGTCAGTCATAACTGCAGTTAGATTGAAGGTTTCCAATGTAATTGATCCCTGCAGAGGAAGAGCTTTGGTTTAAGTTTGCTCTGCAAGGAAAGTGGCTAGGAACTATCTTCTGAGGGCAGCAGGGACATGAGGGTGTGGTGGGGGTGTGTGGGGAGAAAGGAACGTTGTAGGCATAAAGGGATGCTTGTGGCTTCACCAGATTTCATTGTTGGAATAGATCCTCCCAGTGTTCTGATATTCTTTCCCTTCGCGTTTTGATCTACTCCATCATCCCGTCATTAGGCTGCAGTTTCTCTCTGCAAGAGGCATTAAATCTGCTCGGGAGTAAACAACGTCCTGTCTTGTCTGTTGGAATGAAAGGATCGGGGTTGGTTCTGCTGCTGTTCACCGGGAGGAGTGGGCCAGGCCACAGCCCCAGGACCCTGCCTTTGGCTGCCTGATGCTCTCAACTGCCTGCCTTTGGTCTTAGGTCCTATGGTGCTATGATTGTCCAGGGTCCGCTGCTACCCCTGCTCATTTCCTGGCTGCTTTCCCTGGAGTCCAGAAACTGTGCTTTTTGGCTTGAAATTTAAAAAACCAGCAAGAAAGAAGTCTTCCCTGCAGGAAGAGGAGCTACAGAGAAAAGCAATTACAGTTTTTGATTATGAAAGAGAACTCTCAAGAGATTTACGTTTAAATATTCCAGCCCAGTCTCCTTTTGTTGATCAATAGCAGTATAGGAGGGGCCCCAAGCGACTGAGGGGTTTGGCTGCAGTTCAGCTCCATGGCCCAGAGAGGTGAATAGCTGATTTGCCTTCAGCTTTGCTTCCCTGCTAACTCCAAAGCGTTTAGGTCTGAGAGCTGGTCAAGAAAACATAACCTGGAGGGGCACCTGGGTGGCTCCGTCGGTTAAGCGTCAGACTTCGGCTCGGGTCATGATCTCACAGTCTGTGGGTTTGAGCCCTGCATCGGGCTCTGTGCTGACAGCTCAGAGCCTGGAGCCTGCTTCGGATTCTGTGTCTCCCTCTCTCTCTGCCCCTCCCCCTGCTTGCGCTCTGTCTTTTCTCTGTCTCTCTCTCAAAGATGAATAAAAATGTTTAAAAAAAGAAAAAAATAAATAACCTGGATTTAATACATGGTCCTCACCTTCCTCTGGGGATTATATTCTTGAGGGTTTGCACAGTGTTAACAGCCTGCCAGTCACACAACACATTCCCCGGGGACCTGGTTGGGATGTGTAGTAACGGCACAGCCCCAGGGGACTTTGTACATGTTGCAAACTCTCTGTACGGTGTAAAAGAACCCCGGATTAGAAAGGGGGTCGTGACATCTATGAATAACTACCGGTTGCTGTTTCGTGCTTTCTGTAGGAGAAGTGACAACGTGCTTGTCTTGTCTCATTGTCTGTCAATGAGGGGTTTTTACTGGCCCGAATGCCATTTTCTATGCATATGTTTGACTCTGCTCTGTTCCAGCCCTCTTTTCGGTGATAGGGCAAATGTGTGAATAAGACAAAGTCCCTGCCTTTAGGGCTATCACTTGTTAGTAGGAGAGACAGAAATGTAAAGTACTAACTCCAATACTGCTTAAGCACAATGCCAGTTATGCTATGATCTAGAGTTAGCCAGTCCTCCCTAATCATTGGTGATCTGGGAGTGTTAGCTCACCACGCTCCCTCCTTCTCCAGTTCCATACACATGGATGCCCCCAAAGTACTCCTTCCCTCTTCAGAGTCTCCAATAAATCTATCTCCTGGTTGTATGGCAAAGCGACCTGCCATGTTTTCTGTGGTTTAGAAGCCAGCTGACACTCAGCCCTTCAGAGAATGTGGGCCTGTTGTTCCTTGGATTCAGTTGTGCGTGCCGGGAAAGGAAGGAGCGTGATTCACTCCTCTTGCAGATCACGAAGCCTTCACGCAAAATAACAACGGATCTGAGTCTTGAAGAAGCAGCAAGAGCTTTGTGAATGTCAAATGCTTTGCCTGAGAAGCCGTGTTCTTCACAAGGAGGTCCACTGCCGCTCTTTTCGCAGACCTGGTGGTCAGGACCAGCAATCGGTTCTACCCTGGCTTCTCAGCCGCGAGTAAAGCTTTCTCTTCTGTGAATGCCTCATTACTGTTTAATTTCACAACAATTCTTGAGCGGTACTGTGGGAATGGAGATGTGGTAAAGGGTGTGTGTACGTCTGTGCGCGTGTGTGTGTGTTAAAGACAAGTAACAGAGCTCTGTATGCTGTGAGAACAAATGTAAGTAAATTAATGTGACTGTTCTGTCTAGTGTAGAATGTAGGCAAATGAAATTAATGACCTTTGGAGTAAAACAAAACAAAGGAGAGAAGGGGTTTTGAGAAGGGTCTTGGGGAAGTTTCTAAACATCAGGCTGACCCACAGCCTTAAAATCACAGCCAGCCAAACAGAGGACAGGCACTCACAGTGGTCCAAGCACCAAGGACAAATCAGACAGCCCTGACCTACATAATAAAAACACAATTTAGCAGGTCACTTCCTATTATGTACTTTAATTCCTACAGTTCATAAATAAGAAGGGATTGGGATGTGTTTCTCACTTTCTTTCCTCATGGATTTAGGTGTGAAGATGATGGGGACTACATGTGACCATACGTGGAGTACTACAATAGGTGTTGTCTGTCTGCTTCAAAGCTTCCTAGCCGTGACCTCCACCCTGCCTGCCACTCTGAGCAGAGCCGTTGGGGCATAGCTCAGGGCCTAAGGCTCCTGACCCTGTCCCTGCCCCACGTGCACAATAGGACTATTGACTTTATTGATCTCTCTTATAATGATCAAAGCAGATTATAGAGGGGGAGGGGCCAGGAAAGAGACATCATAAAGACCTTTCTGTTTTTACACAGTGTACTGTCTGTTCCTTCCTCCAGAGACATTACTGCTGCTCAAGCTAACAAAATTTACTGAGCTCCCAGTAGAGAGTTTCCGAGTGAGACTCAAGGAGTCACACAGACCTGGGTTTGAATCCCAGCTCTTTAGCCTGCCAGGTATGTGACCTGGGCAAATGCCCTGCCTAAACCTCAGTTTCTCACCTGCAAAAATATAAACCTACCTCAAAGAAATAGTCTAAAGAATAAGAAAATTATACGGCAAGCATATAGGTAGCAACTCTGCAATAGTGGAGAGCATTAGTGAGACACTTTAAGTGACACCAATCAATCAATGAATACTCTTTTCCAATTAGGGATAGGCCACATTCAAAACAGCAAAGGAATCACTGTCTCTTAAAAAAACAACAACAACGAGACATTTAACTCACCTGTTTTAAATGGTTGTAATTGGAAAAACAGGATCATAGAACTTTATTCAAAAAGTAAATGAGGGGCGCCTGGGTGGCTCAGTTGGTTAAGAGCCCAATTCTTGATTTCGGCTCGGGTCATGATCTCATGATTCGTGAATTTGTGCCCCACGTTGGGCTCTGTGCTGGCAGTGTGGAGCCTGCTGGAGATTCCTTTCTTCTCTCCCTGCCTCTCTCTCTCTCTCTCTTTCTCTCTTAAAAATTAATAAATATTTAAAAAAAATTTAAGTAATGAGAAACTATTCAGACATATTTTGTGTAATTTAGTATGGAGAGAAGATAAAATGGAACAAAAAGGAAAAATGCTGATGGTGTGAGTAAAGAAGAGGGAGAGTGTGGAGGAAGGTCGTGGGAGGTAGGGAGGAAGCAGGATGGGGAGAAAACGGGGAGAGAGAGTGGAGTTAGGAACTGAAGGGGACACTGGCTGGGGGCGTGTCCTGCAAGTCCTGGGGTCTTTGAGCTTCCGAATAATATCATTCATTCTTTCTGCCATTTCAAGTATTAGCTCATCAGCCATTCCTCACGCTACTTAATTCTGTTGAGATTGGAAATGAAAACAGACCATGCGTAGCTGTTGGAAACGCAGAACAAGATAAGAGATTGAAACTGGGAAGAGAATAGGAAACCATAGATGTAGAGGGAAAAGTAAAAATGCAAAGTAAAAAAACACATTCCTCTAGGGGAGAGGAGAGAAAAAAAAAAGACAGGAACTGAACCTGGGGGCCCATGCATAGTCAAGCAGAAGGAAGAGGAGAAGCATGAACAGGCAGAGGGGTGCCACGAAAGCCAAAGCAAAATAGAATTTTACAAAAGAAGAGCTGATGGGGGCTCCTGGGAGGCTCAGTCAGTTGAAAGTCCTACTCTAGATTTCAGCTCAGGTCATGATCCCAGGGTCGTGGGATCAAGCCCTGTGTCAGACTCTGTGCTGAGTGTGGATCCTGCTTAAGATTCTCTCTCTCTCCCTCTGCCCCTCTCCCCTGCTTATGCTCTTGTTCTATCTAAAATAAAAAATAAAATAAAATAAATTTTAAAAGTTATAAAAAAAGGGGGAGGCACTTGGGTGGCTTGGTCAGTTAAGCATCTGACTTGGGCTCAGGTCATGATCTCACGGTCCATGAGTTCAAGCCTTGAGTCAGGCTCTGTGCTGACAGCTCAGAGCCTGGAGCCTGCTTCAGATTCTGTGTCTCCCTGTCTCTGCCCCTCACCTGCTCACGCTCTGTCTTTCTCTCTCTCTCTCAAAAATAAACATTAAAAAAATAATAAAATAATTAAAAAAAAGAAGAGGTGATGGACAATGTCAAATACCATAAAGGTCAAGCAGGATAAGGACTATGAACATTTATGTCTGTCTTGCTAAGATTGATCTTCAGTGTTTTAATAGTGAGATCTTCCTAGAGGGCCATTTGGCAACATGTTTTCAGTGTCATTAAAATGATGTATCCATCTACCCAGCACTTCTACTTCCAGGACTTTACCTTTAGAAAAAAGTCAAAGATTAGAATGAGAAAAGTAAAATATGATCATTCTAAAAAAAAAAGTATTTTTTATGGTAGCCAATGTAACAAACATCAAAAAAGAATCACCAGAGGGAGTGGGTTAAACAAACAATGAATATTGATACGGTCAAATACTATGTAGTCCTAGGAAAACATGTTTTTTTCAAATAGAACAAATAGAAATAAAACATCATGAAATGAGAAAAGTACATAAATTATAAGTGTACTTTCCCATGAATTTTTACAAAGTGAACACAACTATGAAATCACCACACAGATAAAAAAATAGAATATTATCAACACCCTAGAAGTCTCTCTCATGAACCCTCTTGGTCATTACCGCTCCCAAGGTGCCCACTCCTCTGACTCTTGTCGTCGTAGATTAGTTTTACATATTTTTTAACTTACACATTATTATGTGTGTAAATTTTGCCCAAAGAAACTACATTTATGAGCCTTTTCCATGTTGTAGCATATTGTAACAGTTCATTACAGCTGCTTTTCATTACATTATATAAATATATCACAATGCATTTATCCATTCTATTGTTGATGGACATTTGAGTTGTTTCCAGTTTTTAAATTATTACAAACAATGCTATGAATATTCTCACATGTGTCTTTGGTACCTATATTTATGTCTGTTGGTGTGCGCCTAGAGTAAAATCGTCTGGCTGTAGGGTATGTATATGTTAAGCTTTAGTTGATAGCACTAAATTATCTAAAGGTAGACATTCTCAGGCCGTGTATTACAATTTCAGTTGTAGCGTATTGTTGTCAACAGTTCGTATAGTCAGCCTTTTTAATTATAGCAATTCTGGTATATAATGGTAGTGTCTCATGTGGTTTTATTTTGTATTTCTGAATGACTGATGAAGTTAAGCAATTTTCTTTATTTATTGACCAGTTTAGCATTTTTCCTTTCCTGTCCAGGTCTCTTGCCCATTACTATTAGGATGTTTCTCTTTCTTATTGCATTGTAAAAGTTCTGTGTACATCCTGGAAATGATTGTTTTATCATGTGTGTTTGTGTGTGTGTGTGTGTGTGTGTGTGTGCGCACACGCACACATGAGCATTTGTAGCAAACATCTCCAATTTTGTGGCTTTGCTTTTCACTGTCTTAATGTGTCTCTTGATAAACAAAAGTTTTTAATTTTAATAAAGTCCAATTTCTCAATATTTTTATGGTGAACATACTTTTCCTGTTTAACATTTGCTCACTCCAAGGTCATGAAGATATTCTCTTATTTTCTAGAAACTTTGTTTTATCTTGGATTTTACATGGATCTAATTGGATCTATAATCTTCCTATAATTGATATTTGTAAATAATGTGAGATAGGGACCAAAAACCATTGAAAAACTTTGTATATCCAATTGGCCAAGCACCAACTATCAAACAGATGATTCTTTCCTTACTACATCCTGTCAGGCACCCTTATGTTGTGGGGTTCTGTGTCTGGACTTTCATGTCTACCAGGATCCATTGTCTAGCATCGTGGTCAATGTTACACTGTCCTTCCTTCTACATTCTTGGGGTTTAATATGCTCACTTTGTCTGGTTTCTTGAAAGACGTATTTAGAACTTAATTTTTTCTGTTCTAATATATGGATCTGAGACTATAAATAACTCTCTAAGCAGAACTTTGTCTATATCTGTATCCCACAAGCATCTTCTTTTTTTTTTTTTTTTTTTCAACGTTTTTTTATTTATTTTTGGGACAGAGAGAGACAGAGCATGAACGGGGGAGGGGCAGAGAGAGAGGGAGACACAGAATCGGAAACAGGCTCCAGGCCCCGAGCTGTCAGCACAGAGCCTGACGCGGGGCTCGAACTCACGGACCGCGAGATCGTGACCTGGCTGAAGTCGGACGCTTAACCGACTGCGCCACCCAGGCGCCCCGCATCTTCTTTTTTTTTAAGAAAAGTGTATAATAATTTATGTGCAGTAAGTTGACCCTTTACAAGTGCCATTTGATGAGCTTTGACAAATATATACGGTTATGTGACTACCCTAACCACACCAAGACCAATGTTTAAAATATTTCTGTCAGCCAAAAAGTTCTTTTGTGCCCTTTGTAGTCTCCCCTCCAGCCCTTCTTAAACACTGCTTTGTATATTTTTGCCTGTTCAGTGTGTCACATAAAGAGGATCATACAATTTATGGTCTTTTTTCTATGGCTTTTTACACTAAGCATAATGCTTTTGGGGATTGATTCGTGTTACTCCAAATATCAATAGTTTGTTCTTATTTATTTTATGGATTTCCTTATTCAACATGGATGAAACATGCTCACTCTAGACAGCTTGGTAGTATTTCACTGTGCATTTAATTTGTACGTCTTTCATAACTAATGGATACTTAAGCATGCTTATTTATTACCTGCATATCTTCTTCATTGAAGTATCTGGTATTTCAAACTTATTTTTACTGGGTTGTTTGACTTACTAAATTATAAGATATCTTTATATATTTTCAATATATATCTTTAATCAGCTATATGTATTATAAATATTTTGACCAATCTGTGGCTTGCTTTTTTATTCTCCTAATAGTATTTTTCAAAGATAATTTTATGAACTGTGCTTTCTGTGTCTTACCTAAGAAACCTTTGCCTAACCCAAGGTCAACAAAGATTTAATCCAATGATTTCTAGTAGACATTTTATAGTTATAAGTTTTATACTTAGGTCTACAATCAATTTCAAGTTTATTTTTATATATGGTGTGAGGAAATGCTACAGTGGGGTTCATTTCTGGGCTCTCTATTCTGTTCCATTGATTGTTTATGTCTATCTTTTTTTTTTAATTTTTTTAACGTTTATTTATTTTTGAGACAGGGAGAGACAGAGCATGAACAGGGGAGGGTCAGAGAGAGGGAGACAAAGAATATGAAGCAGGCTCCAGGCTTTGAGCTGTCAGCACAGAGCCCGAGGCAGGGCTAGAACTCACGGACCGCAAGATCATGATCTGAGCCGAAGTCCGCCGCCCAACCAACTGAGCCACCCAGGAGCCCCTGTTTCTGTATACCTTTAGGCCAATATCTAGCATCTTGTTTACTTAGATTCATAGAAAGGCTTTAATCCAATTAATGCAATCTTTCTAAATTTGTTTTTATTTATTTAGTTATTTTTCCAAAGTTGTTTTGGATATTCCCGGTATTCTGCTTTTTTATATTCAGTTTAGCATTGCTTGTCAATTTCTACCCAAAAAGCCTCACTGGGATTTTGCCTGGGATTGCATTGAACGTATATGTCAATGTGAAAAGAACAGACATCTTAATAATATTGAGTCTTCTGATCCATTCATAAATCTCTTATAAAATCTCTCACTATGATTGTGAATTTATTTCTCTTTTTACCATGTAGGGTTTCATTTATGTATTTTGAGAAAATGTTATTAGGTGCATAAAATATAGAATCATTATATGTTACTATTGCTGCTAACTTTGTATCATTATAAAATGCCCCTGTTATTTCTAGTAATGCTCTTGTCTAAAGGCTTCTTTGCTTGATATTCATATAGCTACCCCAATTTTCCTTTGGTTAGTACTTGTATGGTATATTTTTCTCCATCCTTTTACTTTTAACTTTTTTGTGTCTTATATACAAGATGTGTCTCTTTTAAGCAGCACAGACTTTGCTTTGATTCAGTCTGATGGTCTTTTACTTAGCATAGGTAGTACACTTACAATTACTTACATAGTTGTATTTATAGCTATCAAATCACTTTTTTTTTCTATTTGGCTGATCTGTTTTGCTTTCCCTTTTACTCCTTTTTTGCAATAATAATTTTTAAAATTATCATTGCATTTTCTTTTAGTGGTTACCCTTAAAATGAAAACATGCATCTTTGTGTTAATTTAATCAACTATCAATTAGCATTTTTACCATTTTCCAATGGAAAACCTTAGAGTAACTTCATATATCCTCTTCTTTCTCTTTTCATTATTTTTGTAACCATTTAAATCCTACATAATGTTAGAATCCTACAAAGCTTTATTATTTCTTTTAACAGTGTTAATTCATACTTACCACATTTTACCACATCTTTGATTTTATTCCTTTCTCAATTTCTACATTTAAATAAAGGATATGTTTTTATGTTTTCCTGAAGACTTCTTTCTAGTATCTCTTTAAATGTAGGTTCACTCAAAACACTTTTCTTTCAGTTTTTGTCTGTCTGAAAATGTCTCTTTCAGTTTAATTTATCCATGATATTTTTTGGGTATCCAATTCTAGGAAGGCAGTTAGCCTTTCCTCCAGTTCTTTAAAGATATTATTCCATTTTCTTCTGATTCCATAATTTTTTTTTTTTTGGATAATTCAGCCTCAGTATTATTGTTCTTTATAAAAGTGTGGTTTTTTTTTTTTTCTGGCTGGCTTTTAATTTTCTTATTTTCTTTAGTTTCACCAGTATTAGTACAAAGTACCCTGGTCTAGTTTTCTTTTTTTAATTTTTTAATGTTTTTATTTATTTTTTAGAGGCAGAGAGAGACAGAGTGTGAGCAGGGGAGGGGCAGAGAGAGGGAGACCCAGAATCCAAAACAGGCTCCAGGCTCCGAGCTGTCGGCACAGAGTCTGACATGGGGCTCGAACTTTGGAATGGCGACATAAGGACCTAGGCTGAAGTAGGATGCCCAACTGACTGAGCCACCCAGGTAACCCTAGTTTTCTTTTTATTTATACTACTCAGTGTTTGTAACATTTCCTAAATGTGTGTTTGATGTATTTAATCCACTTAAGAATTATTGGCCATTATCTGTTAGAATATTGCTTCATCCATTCTTCCACTCACCTTCCAGAACTCTAGTTACATGCATATTATCCTTTCATATTGTCTCATATTTCTTGTATATTTTTCTCTGTATTGTCCATATTTCTCTTCTCTGTGCTTCAGGGTTAATATTTTCTCCTGAACTATCTTTCAGATGACTAATTCTCCTTCTCACTGTGTCTAATCACTGTTAAATGTTATGTTTTCTGTTATAGAATTTGTACTGAATTCTTTTTTATAGTTTCCAATTATCTTCCAAAGCTTCATATCTTTGTCACCTAATTTGCTGAACATATCAATCAAAATTGTTTTAAAATCTGTTTTCAGTAACTCCACGGTTACCATTTTCATTGTTTTTATCTATTTAGTCCAATCTTCTGGTAAACATGGTAATTTTTGAATGTTATAACCTGTTACAATTTTAGAAATTCTGGTTACTTTCTTGGAGTAGAAATTAATTTTCTTCTGGTAAGCAGTTTGAGTAAGGCCAGATTACCTTGGGAACTATCAGACATTTGGATGGTTTGAGACTGTTTCTTAGTTTTTGCAAGGCTGGTCTTTTCCTGGTTTGCTTTTTCCCTTGAGATGTAGCTTTTCCTGGGTCTCAATGGAAGACACAAGTGTGTACTGGGACCCTGCCTCCTTAGGGGTTTCTGAACCCTAATTTTTATTTCACCTTAAGAACATTGGAAACCCAAGTGTAATTAGCTCTTCATGTTTTTATCAGCCACTTCCAGCTTGATCCTTTGGCTTCTTATTCAGAGGCCAAAATGCAGAGTACATTTTTCTCTTTTCATCTTTTTTTTTTTTCTTGACCCCTTGAATTCTGGAACATAGTAATTTTTGTCTCCCTCTTTCTGTTCGGCTTATGTGCCCTAACGTGCTTAGGGATAGAGATACATGGTTCAAGAAGGAAAAAACAGGAAAACACTGATCTTTCAATAATGTGGTTTCTTGGCCCCTCAAGCCCTGGCTGCTTTGGTCCTTCTCCAGTGACTTCATCTAGATGGATTTCTCACATTTTATCCAGCTTCTATAATTGCTTCCTGAAAAAGGTTGATTTGCTATAAGCAACTCCATTACAATCTGAAGAAATTTCTAAAAATCCATATTTTAAAACAATATTCATCATATAGGAATATACTTCCAGTATCATATGAAATTTAGAAGATATTAAACAGATAGTCACAGATTTGTTTTTTAAATATATGAAACAAATGATATAGACATGGTACATGCCTATTGAATCTAAAATTGGGATTATACACATAGACACACATATGAAAGAAATACATGATGGTAGTTGATTCCAAGGAATGACATTATATTTGATTTTCAATATTTTCCAAATATTCTGCAGTGCTTTACTTCAGCAGTAAGCAAAAGACCTGATGTTTTTAAAAGAAAATGTTTAGCAAAGTATATTTAAGAGGCTAACAGCAAGTTAAGTTGCTAGACATTTTTATTTTCAGAAGAAGACCTAATGCCAGAAAGGGTTTCATTTGGAGTGGGCTGAAGGCAATTGGCTGACTCCTTGGGGAGAGGTCTGCTTTCAGGATCTGATGCCCCTGGCACGAGAGCAGACTGTATGTGTAAGCAGTGTGGAAGGAGAACAAGGATAATATTGGTCTTTTCAGCAAGTTTGGTGTGAGCTTTGAGAGTCAGATGAAATGGAACTTCCTTTAATTGTTCTTTATCGAGCTATGCCATTACCTTGGCCTCTCCTGTCTGGGCACAGACCCTGGCATTGTTTTCCATCTTGTAATGTACTACCCCCTCAGGGGTGGGTCACTGTATTTCTAGGAAAGAACTGCAGTTTCATCTGTGTATTTTTTCCCCTTTTCTCAGGGGAAAGAGGAGTATCATTGTACCATAATATCTGAAGCATGGGAACATTTTGAAATCATCCAACCTCTGAAAAGTATTCAGCACATCAAAATTATTTCATTCCAAAATACTTCTCCAGTAGGATAGCTCCTCACAGCTTACTTAGAGCAGTGCTCTCTGCTTCCGTTACTCCAAATTAAATTAGTACTAATCTCATGGAATATCTCCATCTCTTCTCCACAGCTAACTTTGATTTATCTTTGGTGGCAAATGTAGCACAGCAGAGCATAGTGATTAAGCTCCCAGGTCCTGGGCCAGACAGCCTGGGTTCAAGGCCCAGCTCATGTATTTATACATTAAATATTTTCTTAGCTTCTATAATGAGTTAGGCTCTGTTTGGGGAAGCAAAAGAATACCATGTACTAGCAGTATTATCTCAAACAATTCCTTAACCCTCCTGTCGTGCAAAGACAATATTAAGAGGAATTCACAATTAACCAATAGCTTCTAGTTTGTGATTTCACATACATTATCTCCTTTGATTCTTTGTTAAAGCAGGGCATATTGCCCCATTTTACATAAAGAAAAAACAGCTGCAGGGCAGTTTTAGAAGTTTTAACAACATCTAGTCCTCCCTACTAATTTTACAGAAAATAACACTGGATCTCTGTAACACTCCCTTCCTTGTAAAGTTAATAGTATCTTAACTGCTTTCAGATAAAATACACACGTATGCTCACTCGCACTCCTCTCCTTTTTAGCATTATAAATAGATGATAAAACAGAAATAATCACATTCCTTTTGATTTTGAATCAAAAGGAATTCTGCATTTGAATAATCTAAATTATTTTGAATTTGAACAATCAAATTCCTTTTAACCTGATTTGGATTTAGGGGGAAAATGTCTAGGAGGTCAAACATTTGGCTTCTTTCCTCAACTCTCTCTTCCTTCATTTCATCTAAATCAGAAGTATGTCCAAATCAGAAGTCTGTCCCTAGTTCAGTACCCTTTCTATTGGACAGTTCAGTGTATAGGAATTCTTCACGTGAACACTTTCATTGACCAAGCAACCCTCAGGAGAGACAAAAGTGAGATTCAATTTCTTCTGAAACAGCAATACTTGAAGTCACCTAACTTTTACCAGCTTAAAATCTTGCTCAGTGTCATGTCCTAAGTAAGTTCTTTTCATTCTGCCTTTCCTTTCTCAGTCACTTGTAAATGCCTATAATTTACGGGAATACTTCTTTATCTGTGCACCATTGACAGAATCCAGGTAAGGTGATGTTGTTTTCACAGAAGTAAATGTTAGAGCAGCGAGCTGGAAGTTTAATTTCAGGTGGGCACATTCCGATGAGGAGAGCTCACAAACGGTCACGTCACCTCTGAGAGGCTCTTATGGTTCCAGTTGTGCTTCCACCCCAGAATCATTCATTTCCTGTCTGAGCTGCAGTGAGAAGCACGTTGAAGAAGAAAGATACACTTAATTAGGTGACTGTTTTCACCAAGGAATGTCAGGGGAAAACACCAACAGGGAAGTTAATTTTCAATCTCAGATGAGGTATGAAGTGGTTCATTTAAAAGAAATTTAAAATGATTATTAAACACTGTTTTTTTGGATCGCATTAGTTCTGTCATTTTTTTTATTTCTTTCTTTTTCTTTCTTTGAGAAAGAGAGAGCACACAAGTGAGGGAGAGGAACAGAGGGAGAGAGAGAGAGAGAAGAGAATCCCAGGCAGTCTTAGCACTGTCAGGACAGAGCCCGACTTGGGGCTCAATCCCACTAACCATGAGATCATGACCTGAAGTCAATAGTTGGCTGCTTAAGCAACTGAGCCAGATGCCCCAGGATCACATTAGTTCTAACAGCATTTCATTTCTGTTTTGACATGGTTAAAAACCAAAGGACAAAAATTCTGGGGACTAGAGGAATGAAAGAAAAAGGAACTTTTAAATAAAATCTGAGAAGAGATGAGAAATCAAGGAGCTGATAGGTGATTCTGGATGTAGGAAACCACACGTGACTGGATGCTCCAGCTATCCAGATCGGGATGTTTGTGAAGAGTGTTTTGAAGGAAGACAGGTTCATAGAAAGAGCATTCACTCATACATCTGTAATTCAAGAGAAGTTTATCCTTCTTCTTAGGCATGCATACATATGTGAATTTACTGAGCAATGCATATTTAATACACATCAGAATTAGCATTTCCTGGGTTCTCACTATGACTCAGACTCTGTGCTAACCTCTACATATGAATTCCATATTTAGTTCCCATAACTACCCTAGGGTTTAGGCATTTTTATTGTCTTCATTTTACAGAATAGTTGAGCAGTTAAGAAATTAGGCCAAGGTCGCACTGCTAATAAGTGGCAAAACTGGGAGTCTGTGTACGTCTGTGTGTGTGAACATATATTTCCAATACTTTAGTCTGGTAAATCCTTAACACTGTATCCTATGGGAGAATCTGTCCCAGATGTTCTAAAAAGGATTAAGATATGGGCTCAAGAAAAATGAGGATTTTAGGGTGAATAAAATGACCTAGAACAGCCGATGGTATCAGGAGGATTCATGCATCAATGTCTAAGCAGATGGTTAATGTGATTAAAAGAAGGAAAGAAATAGAGGGAAAGGTACAAATCTTCGACTTTCTGGAATTTTATTAAATCAAAATCAGGTTAATCAAAAAATTATTCCTGTTTTGGCTTATTTCTATTTATAATGCTGATAAGAGAACATAAATGTGTATATTATCAAAAATCAAGATCTAAATTACATATGTACCTTAGAGATTTTTTAGGACCATCTTCAGTGGTTTCCCACTTATCTCCAGGAATATCACAAAAGCATGAAATCTAAAAGCCAAAAGGAGAAAGCACATTTACCAATAGCAACGTGATCAAGTAGAAAAGGCCACCGTCTGGGGTCTGAAATCCTGAGCTCAGTGACTGCACCCACCATCTCCAGCTGTGTGACTAGAACATTCCCTCAAATTCCTTGCACGAGGTAGCCTCTGATGGTACATACCCCCTTGCTTGCTGCTTTCTCAATCACACACCATTTTTTCTTTTAATACCTCATACCTATTTCTAATTTTTGTTCTCTTTCCTCCAAAATCTTCAGTTTCCAAGGGACCTGTGAGTCTATCCCTTATCACTGTGGCCTCTGACTTCCTGGCCCTCTGCTTCAGGGCTCTCTCCACACCCACATCTATAACCATTTCTGGTGAATTGGATCCCCACGTGGGATGACCACAGTCTGTCAGGCCCTGGATTTTCTCGCCTCCATGTACTTTTTCCTTTCCATTCCCAGACCTGGCACCTGCTCCTTTTCATGGTGGTCGTCGTTGGGTACATGCTCAACCCCACTCTTTGGAGGTGAGTTCTCATAACTCACACTCTCCCCTCACGCCTCCCACATCTCTTCTCTCCCACTCTTGCCCCAAATCCCTGCTGATAATCTTTCTTTCTCCTTCACTGAAAAAATAGAAGAATTACAACTGTCTTTCCACACCCAAGGATGCAGAATATCCAGATGTGTACACGTCTTTCTTGTCCCACTACTGTGGAAGAAGAGTTATCCACTTAATGCTCTGCAATCTACCCCTGTGGTCTCCGAGGAGTCTTTGATCATTGGTTCCAAGTTTCTCTGCATCAACCAGTCCTTCTGCTGGATTGTCCTTTTAGTACATGAACACAATCTGCTGTCTGCCTTGGCCTCATACCCTTTTTCTTCTACTATGTCATTCCCCCTTCACCTTCTCAACAAAAGTCTTTGAAGTAGACTAGACTGTGAGTCTCTCTTTCCTTATCTCCTGCTCATTCTTCAGCTCAGTCCAATCCTGTTGCTCTTTCCACCATTCAGCTAAAACCGTGTTTTGGAAAGTCTCCAATGATTCCCCTGCTGTCAAATCCAGGGGACACCTTTCTAACCTCATCCACCCACCCTTTTCAGTAGTATTGAACATTTAATTCTTGAACATTTAATTCTTTTTGAGAAACTCTCTTCAGTTGGCTTTGAATTACCACAGTTTCTTAATTCTCTTCCTGCATTTTTGGCTGATGATTTTCAGTCTTCTATGCTGACTACATCTCCTCCACCTGACTGGGTATCCTCACAGCTCAATCCTCAATCTTCTTGATTTCCTATACCTTCTCTCTAGACTCAGCGCCTTAAAAACCACCTATATGGTGAGGATTCCCAATCCTTCGCTTCTTCCCAAAGCTCCAGACTCATGTGTCCAATTGCCTACTTGATATCAACATGTGGGCATTCAATAGGCATCTCAAACTTAGTATTCCCCAAACAGAATACTGGATTCAGGCTCTACTTTGCATTCCCTCTGCCCCCACTTCTTTTTCTCCATCTCAGTAATATCATTCTATCCATTCTATCCAACTATCCAATCACTCAAGCCCAAAACATACATATATGAAAATCAGACAAACAAGGGATCATCTTTTATTCTTTCCTTTTCTTCATCTCTCATATTGGATCCATCAGCTGATTCTCTTTATCACTTATTACTATCTAAACTTCTCTTATTTATCTCACTTATCATTTCCTCCTCTATAAGACTGTCAGCTTCATGAGAGGAGAGTTTTTGGCTTGTTTTGTTCCCTGTTAGAATAGTTTTGCTTGGTACACAGTAGACCCATGCCAAAAATATTTGTTGAATGAAAGTCTCAAGGTCAAAGCCCTTCACCTCTTCTTGAGCTTGTTGTAGCCTCAAAGACTATGACATTTGAGCCATTTCTTCACTCAAAGCAAAGGGCCAGGCAAAAATAACACATGCAATAATATTTCTGTTAAATTTCAAAATTATTAATCTCTTCATGTAATTTTTTCACTTGTTTGTCCTATTATGGAAGAAAAGGAGTGCAGAGCTAATAAGGTGAGTAAATAAGAGAAAAGGGCCATAACACAGTAGCTTAGTTTTAGTCCAAAGTTTTAGTAGTCAGAGTGAGCTCTCATTCCAGTGCCTCTCCTATGGACAAATAATCTGAGGCTCAGCGCAGTGAATTTGCCTAGGTCACAAATCTGCTGAGCGGATACCGCCAGAAGACACTGCGGTTTTCTGGTGTTTAGACCAGAATGTTGGCATGTACTTGTCATGTGTACTAACTACACAACTTGCTGTATGGCTTTTTTTAGACACTTATAATCAGGTGGATTTGTGCACATTGTGTTGCCCTGTTGTCCTTTTAAAATTACTGTTGATTCTCAGAATCCGTTCCTGGAAGAAGAATCAATCCAGACATGAGATAGCATATAAGTGCTAGTGAATTTGGCATTGTGATAGGCCCACGTTCAAGAGAGGAAGTTTCCAGGTTAACTGCATGCTTCAGGGACTTGCCAAGCATCACTAAGCGTATGACTGAGCCATGGGAGTTTCTGGAAATACAGGCATTTTCTGACTATTTAGACATTGACTATAGTCCATATGTACTTTATCTAGGGGAGTAAAACATAAATGTGTTCTTGATTAATCCATTCGAATTCACTATATATTTGCATCAGGATTTTATTCAAAGATAAAATTTGGGAAAATGTTTCAAAAAATGGGAGAAGATGCTAGGTTGGGGTTCAATTCCAAATTTACAAATCTGGAAACAAGACTAAGGATTCTGGTGATCTCGCTTTGCTTTGAACATGAGCCCATAGAGTAGGAGGAAGTGTTGGAAGTTTTTTTGTTGGAAGGAATCCAAGAGACTATTGATTGGGTTTCACATTTTAGTATCAGAATCTTTACTTTAAAACCATAGAAAGCAAATAAATGGAGGTATAGCCAGAGCCATCATCTTAATAAACATGGACAGAAGCAAAAATACCTAAGTTTAAAATTTGCTGAACACACAGAAAGATAGTTTTATGGCTATAAACTATTTAATGTTACAAACTAACAGTGGAGAATTAAATGTGCTGGTTTACTAAGGTTTCCTAGCAATAATCTATCATTTATATAGAAACTTTTGACTGCATGCCAATGGCTGGGCTCAGGAAGGGAATCGATAAATCAAAAATAAATGCTTGTTTGGTTGGTCAGAGTCCACAATAGGTCAAGATCATGTATTAGGTTAGTATGGATAAATTCTCTTCCCCTAGACAATGTGCATTTAAGCATGGATTTCATTTTCCCAGAAAACAGTCTCTCATCCTTTGAGACTAGATCTTTTTTTTTTTTTCTTAAGTGATATCTGCACCAACTTGGGGCTTGAACTCAGGACCCTCTAGATCAAGAGGGATCAAGAGTCACATGCCTTACTGTCTCAACCAGACAGATGCCCCTAGACTAGATCTTTTTAAAGCTTGTGTTTCCATAGAATTTTGTTTTTGTCTCTTCAGATCATTTATAATGCTGTATTGAAATCATGTATTTCCTTTTCTGATTCTCCTACTGAGGCCAAATACTGATTCTCATGTTCTACTGTGTCTCCAGCATTGCATATAGCAGATATTCAAAAAATATTTGTGGATGAAATAAATGCATGGATAAAAAATGTGTTTGTGTGTACACATGCACACACACACACACACACACCCCAGGAATGTCCAGCACTGAGACAGGAACTGAATGTGCAGTTAAGAATGATGGATGGGGGGCGCCTGGGTGGCGCAGTCGGTTAAGCGTCCGACTTCAGCCAGGTTACGATCTCGAGGTCCGTGAGTTCGAGCCCCGCGTCAGGCTCTGGGCTGATGGCTCGGAGCCTGGAGCCTGTTTCCGATTCTGTGTCTCCCTCTCTCTCTGCCCCTCCCCCGTTCATGCTCTGTCTCTTTCTGTCCCAAAAATAAATTAAAAACGTTGAAAAAAAAAATTAAAAAAAAAAAAAAAAAAAAAGAATGATGGATGGTCCAGGAGCTCAGACGAGGTGGTGGTACTGAAGGCTGGGTGTGCTAAGGAAAGAAATTAGAAAGAAATTTTTTTGGTGAAAGAAATAGAGCCAGTCTGGGCCTTGAAAGGTGAGTGGTAGGAGGTTGATAATGATCAGACCAGGGGAGGAGAGTGCAGATCAGCGTTGGGACTGGGGATAAAAGCCAATCCTGGGAGCACCTACTTGGCTCATTGGTTAAGCCTCCAACTCTTTTTTTTTTTTTAATGTTTATTTATTTTTGAGAGAGAGCACGAGTGGGGCGAAGGGCAGAGAGAAAGGGAGACACAGAACTCGAAGTAGGCTCCAGGCTCTGAGCTATCAGCACAGAGCCCCATGCGGGACTTGAACCCATGAACCGATGAAACATGAGATCATCACCTGAGCTGAAGTCAGACACTTAACCGACTGAGGCACCCAGGAGCCCCAAGCCTCCAACTGTTGATTTGGGCTCAGGTCATGATCTCACAGTTCGTGAGTTCGAGCCCCGCTTTGGGCTCTATGCTGACAGCATGGAGCCTGCTTGGGATCCTTTCTTTCCCTTTCCCTCTGCCCCTCCCCCTCTTGTTCTCACTCTTTCTCTCAAAATAAATTAATAAACTTAAAAAAAAAAAGGCGAGTCCTGAAACTGTGTCCTTGGTTGTGCCACTTGGCTCCAATCCTGAGGGCATTAACTTTCACTCTAAAGGTCTTTCCCAAACCCTTGTGTGTGTGACCCCCCCACACAGCACAGAGTCTTGAGTTCTCCTAGCAGCGTTTGCCAGCTCACCACAAGCACACTCTTCCGTGTGTGTGTGTGTGTGTGTGTGTGTGTGTTGTTTTAGCTGCAGCTTTTGCCCCAAAGAAGACTTGATTCATCTCCCCACCTCGTCAACTTCATCTCATTTTGAAACAATTGAACATGTTTCCTTCATCTAAACTACTTAGATTTTCTTTGCTCTGTTGTTCCTGCCCAGTAATTGTATTGCTCATGGAAAGGACAACCCGATAGCATAGAAAAATGCTATAAATAAAACGTAATTATCACTGTATTCTTTCTGCCTCTCCATGTTACTGAGCAGAGCGAGAGGCCATCTCAAAATAAACGATGAAGATGGTGGCTGTTAATAGTTGCAGTGGCTTCATCGCCGCCCTGGACGCAATGGACAAGGCAGAATGGCCCTGCGGGTTCTCTGTGCGCACACCACAGGTGGGCCTGGATCACCAGCGGGAGGCGGAGCATGAAAAGTTGCAGGGGACTTGACACTGAACGGAAGACATTATTGTGCACAGCCTTGGGATAAAAAGGAGACGCGGGTGCCCGGGAGGCTGCGCAGTCATAACATAGAGGATTTGGAGTCAACCCTGCTCCCTGCATTAAGAGAAACCTCTGTGAAAGAGTGAATCAGTATAATCAGCAAATCGGGGCAGTGTTCTCGCACTTAGTGCCAAGGCTATTGTGCAGAGTGAGTTAATTAGCACACGCTCTTATTTCTTCCCCCTTCCTATTGGCTAAGCTTAATATAGTCGCACACATGATTATGTAAAACCATTAATGACCATATTCTGCTATTTTTTAAGCAGCAACTGGAGGGGGAAATGCAGAGATGAAGATCTAAATATGTCCTGTTCGTGTTCCTGGGTCACAGCTGGGGTGCCAGAATGAGCTGAGAATGGGGAGAGACTGAGAGGATGGGGGAACTCAGCTCTCCCTTTGTAAACAGGCTAGTGAATCCCGTGTGATACAAGGGTCAGAAGGAGGGGAGAGTCTGTGGCTAGGTCCTGGGACTAGGAACTTAGCTAGCAAACTGGACTTACCTCTCTACAGCTTTGGTCTGAATCTCCTGGCTGCAAAAAGACGTGCTATAAAGATAAGATTCAGCAAAACTTTAGAAACAAAAGTATAATGCAAGTCAGGTGGAGCTGTTACTAAGATTGCATCCATTCGGCAGCCAACTGTTTAGGGTCTGAAATAAGGTCAATTGAGGCAAAAATCTGGTATTTGTATGAGAACCAATGAATCTTGGCAATTAGGTTCAGAAAAAGCAAATACATTTTTGTTTTGCAAAAGTGATAGCTCATTTATTAATGCATTCATTGATTTAAGCCAAAATGTAAATAATTCTAAATGTATGTGGCTTGAGGTAAAGGAAAGTTTTTATTTTAAAATTTCCATTCATTCAGTAATATCTTCCTTCTATTGTTCTTGCTTGATGCTTGCCCTTTGCTCACGGGTCTGTTTAATTTAATTATTATGCAAACAGAGCAGAGAGGACTTTCCAGCAGAGAGAAGCGCAAGCCCATAACATTCAGCAGGTGTGTTTGGGAGTGAGCATGATGGCACTTGCTTTGAATGTACTGACCTTGACCTTGACCTTGACCTTGGAGTCTCACGTGGGACGCTACCAGATTTCACATTTCTCCCTGCAGGTAACCACTGGGTCCCTGCCAAACAAAGCAGTGGCTGCCCAGATAAGGCACTCACAGCAAGTGGACTCTTTCTGACTGTGTCCTATGAGAACAAGGCAAGGAGTCGATGCTACCCAAAGGTGCACCTGGAGCCCTCCTTCCACATGAAGTCCTGAGCACAGCCTTGTTCTCTGAGGGGCATCTTATGGAAGCTTATGAAGAGCCCAGCACCCAAGTCAGACCTGTCTTATGCTCAGAATGCCTGCTGCCAGGACTGCTCTGTCAGATGCAGAGATGTACCAGGCCTACTGAAGGCTGACCTGTGGGCTTCATGCTGGGACACGAAAGGAAACAAGGAGAGAATTTGGCTTTCTGTAACTCAAGGCAGAAAATTCTGCCTGTCTTCGACTTGGAAGAAGATTTAGAGGCTATTTTAAGGGGTTCAACTGAGCCTGGAAAGTCCAAATTGAATAACTGGACCCACAGCTGTTATTCCTGAATAAGCTTTCACTCACATAATTATCTCCCCCTCATGCTGGGCTCTGAGAACATCCTAGAATTGGTTTGTCAAGACTGAAATGTTTTAGCTACCCCAGGAGTGGGAAGCATAACCCTGGTGGCAATACAAATAAATGGGTCCAGTCATTTAATCAGCAAGGACATTGAGCACTGTTGCGTACCCAGCTCTGTGCTCTGGGAGCCTCTAGTCCTGTGCTGAGAACAGAGAAGTCTTGGAACTATGGAACAGGATGACCAGTGCTGTGACTGTCTCAAGTAGTTGAGGAAGAACCTTTAATCCAAGCTGGCCTTGAAAAAAGGCTTCCTGAAACACCTGACCATTGAGCTGGGGCTGGATGGAGAGCCAGCAGGAGGGGAGGCAGGTAGGGCAGAGGCAGGAGGCTGTGCATGCAGACCTGGAGGACCTGAGCCCACCATCTGCCAAGAACATGCTAAGACCTTTCCCTCCCTGGTCCTGTTGCCTCTGGAGGATGACGGCTTGAAAGGTTGAGAGCACTGAACGTGTGTATTGGGTTGGCTTTAGGACACATTTTTGCTAGTGAGGTCAAGTCTCTTTCATCTTGTGGTTTTACTCTCTTTTGCAACCTTGAGTATTTCTGCATCTCAGAAATGAATGCCACAGCTATTTTGTTCCATTCAAGATAAATCTGGGGTCCAAGGTAATTTAGATGACCGCTTTGGGGTATTGGATATGTTTGATTGGGGTAGAGGTAGAGAGAAAAGAATGTTTCAAAAGAGTTTTTTTCCCAGTGTGCTTCTTATCATCTGTAAAATGGTTTTAAGAATACCTAACCTCAGGGTGCCTGGGTGGCTCAGTTGGTTCAGCATCCGACTCTGGTTTTGGCTCAGGTCATGGTCTCACAGTTCATGAGTTCTAGCCCTGCATCGGGTTCTGTGCTTACAGTGTGGAGCCTGCTTGGGATTCTCTCTTTCTCTCTCTCTGCCCCTCCCCCAATTGCACTGTATCTCTCTCAAAAATAAACTTAAAAAAAATACCCAGTCTCTCTTTCTCATAAATAGTAATGAGATTAAAATGAAATAAGCTACTTCAGTGTTTTGAGATGAGATAAAAAAATAAAGTATTAGAAATTTTTATTTATTACGGGACACGTGGCTCAGTTGGTCAAGCAGCAGACTTCAGCTCAGGTCATGATCTCACGGTTCGTGGGTTCAAGCCCCACATCAGGCTTTCTGCTGTCCATGTGGAGCCCACTTCAGATCCTCTGTCCCCCTTTCTCTGTGCCCCTCCCCCACTTGTTCTTTCTCTCTCTCTCAAAAATAAATTAATTAATCAAAAAATTTTATTTGTTAATAGTTTTATGTATTATTAATTACACTTTTAAGGAGAGTCATGTGACATTGATTGACTTAGTACAATATCTTGTTTTGATTAAACATTTGTTACATGGTAATCTGAGGATGTTATTGTTAGTTTGCTTTATTTCATTGGTCAGTATTAATGGCTGGGAATGATATTGCACAGATTTCTAGATTGAAGTGAAAGCTGAGTATTGTTCAGTGAGTAAATTGTGGTATTTATGTTCAATCAAATTTTCTAATTATGTCCATGTTTTTCTTGGAATTCACTTAGTAAATTTCCATCTTTCTCACTGTCGATCAGCATCCAAGCAAACTAATTGGAAGGTGCTACATTATGATATTGCCATCATACTATTTGTCTAATAAATGTAACTTTTTTTAACTTTTATTTATTTTCAAGAGACAGAGACAGAGTGCAAGCAGTGTAGGGGCAGAGAAAGAGAGGGAGACACAGAATCTGAAGCAGGCTCCAGACTCTGAGCTGTCAGCACAGAGCCCGATGTGGGCTCGAACCCACCAACGGTGAGATCATGACCCGAGCTAAGGTTGGACGCTTAACCGACTGAGCCACCCAGGCACCCCATGTTTGCCTAATAAATTTAAAACTCACCAAAATGTTTCATTTGGAAGACTGTTTTTAACAAGCTGGAAAATTTGTATTCCAAGTATTAAGTGTGCAGAAATGAGAGGCCTTATAAGTTATATGCACTGTTTTAGGTAACAAAATTTTGAAACAATGGAAATATTTGTAAACATCAGTTTTTAAACGTTCTCATCATCACACAAGTTTTTTTTCTCTTGAAAATTAGTTTTTCTCACTCATTTCTCAAAAGTCACCTTTACAGTGAAGGGACAAATTCACTGCATTTGTTAAGAGTTTTTCTAGGATCTTTTTGTTTTGGCACACATTTGAAACACTTGTGTTTCTACAGAAGAAACATATATAGCACTTATGTAGCATTGACTCATATACAAAATATTTAGCAAAGCTTAATTCTTTAAAGTTTTGGTATATTATCTATCTATATAAAAGTTCCATCTTTTCTTCATGTGTCCTAATGATTTATAAGGGTTGTGCACACCCTGCTTTAGACCCCCTGCTGTCACAGTTGGGAAAAGACAATTTGCCTTACCTGTTAGGAAGCCAGGAAATTGGAGCTGACAAGAGAGCATGCAGTAGAAAATTTTGGGTCCTGTCTTCTATTGACTAAAGTATGCCACAAAAGACAATGGGTACTCAGCCTCCCCTCTCCAACCTGTGTTTATCCCACCAGTCACTGAAACACTCTAACTCGAGTCCGCAGTGAGGTCCCTTCCTTATTACCTGTCTACAGCTCTCACTCCCTGCCCCTCTGCCCATGTAGGTTATCAAAGATCTTAGTGCTTTTCAAAAGCCATCAGATTCATGAGGCTACACTTCAAATTCATTACTAATTAGGAGCAGAGGGCATACAATTTTGTGAGTCAGAGTTTTCTCAGCTATAAAGAGGATTCAACTGTATTTCAAAGATCTCTTCTATCTTTAAGAATCTAAGGGTGCCTGAGTGGCTCAGTGGGTTGACCATCTGACTCTTGATTTCAGCTCAGGTCATGATCCCAGGGTCATAGGATCAAGCCCCACATCAGTCTCCACGCTGAGCATGGAGTCTGCTTAGGATTTTCTCTGTCCCATCTTTCTAAATTTTCTGATTTTTCCTGGGCAATGATGTACCAGCTCATAGTTAATTAGAATGGTTTCACTTGATTCCCTGTATTCTCCATATAAATATTTTTTATTGTATTGTAAGTTAATTCATGTTATAACAATTTGCTGAAAATATTTATTGAAGAGTGTAAGGACTTTTGATCTTCTTCCATTGAGTACTTTCAACTCCTTCCATTCATTCTCAGATTTGAAACAGAATTAAGCTATGTATTTCATGTGCTGCATGCCATTTAAATAAATCCAAATCCATTATTATTATCCTTGCTTACCATTTACATGACATTTAATATTTACAAATTGGCATTGCAGTTATTTGAGTGCACAGAATTAGAACAGCTGCTAACATGAATTTCTCTTTAGGGTTTGGCAGAAAAAGAGTTTAATAACAATAATAAAGTGTGATAATAATAGTGGCAATAATAACAATTTGCCTCTCCTTAGAATCGTAGTTTTGGGTGGTGGAGGTAAGTGCATTCTTTATAGGTACCATCAGTTGTGTTGACAGAAAAAGAAGTGTGCTTCTGGGGAGCCTAACAAAAAATAAATCATATTTATTGGGAGTCTCTTGCCAGACATCATACTAGGTGCATGTAAAAGTTTGTTCGTTCAGTAAGTTGGACACTTGGAGTGTTGAGACCAGTAGAGGTATCATTTATCCATGGTGTGAGATTCAGCACTGACTTGAGGACTCAGGCTCTCTAGATAGACTTGAACCTCTCTGGGCAAAACTTCGAATCCAACCCTGTAGATGGTCTTCTAAGACGATGATAATCCAGGATTAGGTCAGAGGACCCCTGCTGCTTTGGCTGCAAACATAGCAATCAGAAGATGATTTAGCTCCTTGAAGGCACATGGATGTGATCAGACTGTACTGCTTACTTTTTTGTTTTAGCACGGAAGTCCCTGCATCTAGGGAAGCACTTCAATCCCAGGCATACTGGGATGGGTGATCACTCCAGGTCTAGTTGAGTTTTGGGGAATAAGAGGTGAATATGGATTTTGTTCCACAGCTAGCCGATTCTGCTAAACAAGCTTCAATGGCACAGGGTCCGGAGTTAATTGTAAGTCTCTTGCAAACATCTTCAGTTCCCTACATGCCACCCTCCTATATGCTCAGCAAAGCCTCAGCCATAGTTGAGGCCAACAACTGCACACTTGTACCCACGTACTTACAGGTTGCTGGAGTTAATCACAGTACCGTCCTCACTCTTCTTACTGGAAATCTCAAGTGGATATTTATATTTCCGTTTACTTTTTGTGATTGTGGGGTAACTTCACTTTCTCACTCTTTCGAAACCTATTGCACGCCTTCTCCTCTGTGTTCCCCCATCAACACTCATCCTCACCCCACCACCAACTGAGAACTAATAACTCATTGAAGAGGGGTGCTTGACTGGCTCAGTCAGTAGAGCATATGACGCTTGATTGCAGTGTTGTGAGTTCAAGCCCCATGTTGGGTGTAGTGATTACTTAAAAATAAAAGCTTTAAAAAAAATAATTCGCTGAAGAAAAATAGCTGGAGTTCTATGTTGATAATCCCATTTTCTCCCTGTACAATCCAACTGTCTACCGGGCTCTGTATATAACTCTGCCTCCTCTCTTGTTACAATGCAAAATGCAGCTTTGGTCTTAATGAAGGGTTGACCTTTACACTTTTGCTCTGATTCCATCCTTTCTCTCCAACAAGTTTTCTCTTGCAATTTTTTATTTCTCAATTTCATCATTTTCTCCCTTTCTACTGGCATGTTCACCATTCAAAAACTAGTAACTACATAAATGGATAGTTCTTCAGCAACCCTCGCCTCTTCAGCTACCCCTGTTTCTTTGTTTCACTCAGGAAGAAGTGACTAACCCCACAAACTTATCTTCCCATCTCTCAATCACCCCTTTGGCATTGTTCCCCACTATCTCTTAAAACAACTCTTACTGGGGACCCTGGGTGGCTCAGTTGATTAAGCGTCTGGCCTTGGCTCAGGTCACAATCTCAAAGGTTAGTGAGTTCGAGTCCCGGGTTGGGCTCTGTGCTGACAGCTCAGAGCCTGGAGCCTGCTTGGGATTCTGTGTCTCCCTCTCTTTCTGCCCCTACCCCACTCACAGTCTGCCTCTCTCTCTCTCTCAAAAATAAATATTAAAAAATAATTGAAACAACTCACTAGTATCTAATGGTCCATCCCCCCCTTCCCCTTATTTTATTTGACCTCTCAATAATATTTGACACACTTGTACCTCCTGTCCTCTTGAAACACCTTTTTTGGTAGATTTTCTAGACAGCATAATCTTTTGCATTCTTTTCTACCTTGATGCTGTCCCTTCTCAGCTTCCTTTGCTGGCTTTTTTTGAGTGATTTGTAGGTACTGCGGTGCTCTGGGGTTCAATGGTGGCCCCTCTTCTCTATATTCTTTCCCTATATGATCATACCTTGACCCAAGGGATTTAATACCTCCTATAAGCATAGGCCTCCAAAAATGTATTTATTAACCTTGATCTCCACTTAATTAAAATAAAAATTCCAATCGTATGTCTAACAAAAACCTCAAAACTCACAGGTAAAAATAAACATTTTCAATGTTTTGTCTACAAAGTAGATCCCTCAGTAAATGGCAATATCATCCACCTAGTAACTAGAACTAAAAACCTAAGAATAAGCCATGATTCCATTCTTTCCTTTACATGACATTTAATTCATAAACAAGTCAGTTCTGTCCCCCAAAATAGCCTGACCCTGACTGCTCACCACCTCCAATACCGCAGCCTACTTGCAAACCACCATTACCTTGTGCTTGACTGATCGTAAGCCTCAGTTTCCTTTTCTGCAGAATGGGAATGGTAAAATAATATTAATACTGCGACTAACAATAATAACAAAACTCATGGTGTTATGAATAGCAAAGGAATAGTGCATGAAAAAAGTTAACAACATTCATACACAGAAAATTCCCTTGGTGTAATGGCGGGTGCTGTTGATGGTTTTGTGCTTCACTGAACATCCCCAAAAGTCTCAAGACCTGAGGGGGTGTGCCTGGAGGCCTTTGGGGCTGGGGGTCCAGACTCCACTCACAAATCTCTTCAACCAGGGTAGCATCTCTACTTGGTTAAAATTTTTATTTCTTTTTAATTTGTTTACTATCCCAGGTAAGATTTCATTTGGGAAAATATAAGTTCATTGTCAGTCATTAGAAAATAAACTTTAACTTCTGCTCTTCCATGGCTGGGCATTTCTGCTCCAGATGGAAGCTTTGCATCTGTCTAATGGATACTGGTGTCCTTTCCAGTGGAGGGGACAGAAAAAGACCTCGAGGTAGACTGCTAGAGAAAGAAGGGAGTCAGGTTACATTGCTCCCCAAGTACAATTCCCAGCACATGGCAGGTCCTTGGGAATCAGCAGATCCCATGCCCTTCCTTGTGGACACCTACGTCAGATAACACCCACATCCCAAAGATCAGCAAACATATTCCAGGTTTCAGGACTCATGGCATGAGGATGACTGGTCATTTGGGATCATACACAGCATAGATCCCATGCACAGTAGGGCCTAAAAAGGCACTGTGATGTCTTGAAAAGATTTCAGGAACTTAAACCCGGTCTTTATATCTACTTGTTTTTTTCTACAGAGAAACTGGTGCTTATCTGTGGGCCCCAAAGCTAGAGCCACTTTAGCCATTATGCCAGGAGAGCCCACCTGTCAGAGTTCTTGACCATGATAAAGCTGGACATTTTCCAAAGGAAAACCCTTGGGATTCCTTCCTAAATAAATGATTCACCACAAAGACAGAAGTCACAAGCATGTACATGTTTGTGCAGAAGCCCTTCTCCTGGAATCAGCAGCCACGTGCATTTGTGTGACTTCATCTGGCTGCCTGGGAAACTTTGCAGTCTCCCAGGCTGAATGCCCTCCCTCATGGACATATTTTGAGATTCTAGTGAAAGGCCTCCCTCAGCCAACAAAGACAGCAGGATGGGCACAAGGCTAGTACATGAGGACAAGAAGCAGGGCTTGGAGAGACTGACCCCCACTGGGCTGTGGGAAATGGGTCCTGTATCTGACTGACAAAGAATGTGATTCTGGAAATAACTCAGGACTCCTTCCCACCATGGGGCCTAAGTCAGGCTTGGCTTGGCAAGATGGAGCCATGGACAGGGAGCCATGGACAGGGAGCCATGGACAGGACAGATGAGAGGAAAGGGATGGGAGAGGAGAAAGCAGGAGGGCTGGGAGATCTTGGATGAGGTACACTCAGAAGCTCCAAAGTAGAACCTGAATCCTGAAACCTGAACCACCAGGTCTACCTTCTCAAGGCCTCCACCACAGTTGAGTCTCTGGGCCCCAAACCTGGCCCGACCAACCTTGACTCCACCATCAGGGCTCACTCTGAACCCTGTTCAGCCCACCTGTATCCATGGCCCCCATCATGAACACCACCACCACATCTCCACATGTGGTCTTGGAATCGTGCCTACCTGGGCCGGGCTCATGGGTAAAAGTCCTGGTTCTGATGCCTACTGGCAGCCTGCCCATGCTCCTGTGGCCTCCACTATGTGGCTGAGGATTGTCACCACCAGCCTCTGTGGGGAAGGCTCACAGCTGGAGAGAGGGGAGCACAGAACCGCCAAGAGGGAGGAGCTTCACCCTGAGTGCCAGGGAGAACCTGCAAAGAGTTTAAGTGGATTGAGTCTATGTTTTAGGAAAATCTCTTGGGTGCTGTGTAGAAAAGATGACATGTTCCCTTTCCACAATTTGGAGGCCCAGTTGTTCAGTCTGTGGTAGGAGACCACAGAGGAGAGAAGAAAGGAACTGAATTACATGCAGTGGTGACAAGGCAAGTTTCTGTTTTCTTTTCTTTCTTTCTTTTTTTAATGTTTGCTTATTTATTTTGAGAGAGAGCGAGACAGTGTGTGAGTGGGTGAAGGGGCAGAGAGACAGAAAGAGAGAGACAGAGAGACAGACAGAGAGAGAGAGAGAGAGAGGGAATCCCAAGCAGGCTCCACACTGACAGTGCAGAGCCCAACAAGGGGCTTAATCCCACAACCTTGGGATCATGACCTAAGCCAAAATCAAGACTCGGATACTTAACCGACTTAGTCACCCAGGCGTTCCTAGTTTCTCTTTTCTATTCTTCACACTTCTTTTCTCAGCTGGGCTCCTGGAGCAGAAGGAATTTCAGACCAGAAATCCTCTCCAAGTCCACTTGAGAGAGCTGAGGGTGGACAGAAACTGACCATGCCAAGATCACCTGGCTAAGTGACAGCAAGGAGGGATCAAAGAGCAGTTGTTTTTGTATATAAATTTGTCCCTTTGGAAATACAAATCAAAACCACAACAAGATACCATCTCACACCTGTCAGAATAGCTAAAATTAACAACACAGGAAACAACAGGTAATAGCAAGGATGCAGAGAAAGGGGAACCCTCTTGCACTGTTAGTGGAATACAAACTGGTGCAGCCGCTCTGAATAACAGTATGGAGGGCCCTCAAAAAGTTAAAAATAGAACTACCCTATGACCCAGCAATTGCACTACTAGGTAATTACTCAAAGGATACAAAAATACAGATTTGAAGGGGTAAATACACCCCAATGTTTATAGCAGCATTATCAACAATAGCCAAGCTATGGAAAGAGCCTAAACATCCACCAACTGATGAATAAAGATGTGGTATACATACACACACACACACACACACACACACACACACACACACACACACAGGAATATTACTCAGCCTTCAAAAAGAATGAAATCTTTCAATTTGCAGTAATGTGGATGGAACTAGAGAGTATTATGCTAAGCAAAATAAGTCAATCAGAGAAAGACAAATACCATATGATTTGACTCATGTGCAATTTAAGAAACAAAACAGATGAACATATGGAGGGGGGAAAAGAGAGAGAGAGAGAAACAAACCATAAAATACTCTTAAAGATAGAGAACAAACTGAGGGTTGATGGAGGGAGGTGGGTGGAGGATGAGCTAGATGGGTGAGGGAGGAAGGCACTTGTTATGATGAGCACTGGGTGCTGTGATGATTCACTGACTTCTACTCCTGAAACCAATATTACACTGTATGATAACTAACTAGAATTTAAATAAAAAATTGAAAATAAAATAATTGTCCCTTGTGATTTGTGCTGTTCAGTATGCTAGTCACTAGATCCTGTGGCCATTTAGATTTAAATTTAAGTTAATGTAGGGGTACCTGGGTGGCTCAGTCAATTGAACATCTGACTTGGGCTCAGGTCTTGATCTCACGGTTTGTGAGTTCAAGCCCTGCATTGGGCTGTCTGCTGTCAGCATGGAGACTGCTTTAGATCCTCTGTCCGCCTCTCTCTGCCCTTACCCTGCTTGTGTTTTCTCTCTCTCTCTCTCTCAAAAATAAACATTAGGGGCGCCTGGGTGGCTCAGTCGGTTGAGCGTCCGACTTCAGCCCAGGTCATGATCTCGCGGTCCGTGGGTTCGAGCCCCGCATCGGGCTCTGTGCTGACAGCTCGGAGCCCAGAGCCTGTTTCAGATTCTGTGTCTTCCTCTCTCTCTGCCCCTCCCCTGTTCATGCTCTGTCTCTCAATGTCTCAAAAATACATAAACATTAAAAAAAAAATAAACATTAAAATTTTTTTTCAATTTCAGTTAATGTAAATTAATTTGAAAAAAAAATCAGTTCCACAGTCGTGCCAGCCACATTTCAAGAACTGAACAGCCATATACGTGGCTTGTGGCTACCGTGGTGGGCATTTCTATCACCATAGAAAGTTTCTGATGGACAGTGCTGCTTTCGACAGGCTCGCTCAGTCATATGTGAAGTCATTCTTCAGATCTCACTTCTTCTATATTCTGAGAGAAATCTGTGAGTACAGAGGCATTCTTGGAGACCAACCTTGCCTCTTCTGCAGCCCAAATTGTTTCTAGTTCTTTCTGGGGATCTTCTGTTTAAACCTGGGCCAGTGAGTAGACCCTCTCATGACCTGTTTGTTCTCTCTCTGTATCTGTCTCTCTCACACATACACACGTTCACAAACACACAAAACAGTCTTTTTCTTTTAACTTGATAACTTTTCCCAGAGGGGGAAAAGAATACATACTCAGTTATAACCCGGTCCATATCTAATAGGATTACTACTACTTCCCCTCCCCCAACAAGTAATACAGGTAAAATGAAGTTATCATAACAGTTCAGGGCAACCTTGATCAAATGGACTTTCAGAAATTAAACACTAGGCACAATAATTGTGAAGAAGCTATGTTACAGAGGAGTCGTATCCCACAAGGAGGCAAAAGGAGCAGAGTGTAGCTTCTAATTACATTTCACATGCGTGTAATTAGCAGGGATTCCTCAAAGCTTGCTCAGAGGTCAGAGCAGGGGAGGCTCATGAGCTTTCAAAGGACCCCCCAAATAGGCTGCATCCAGTAAACTCATGGGACCCCCCAATCTATCATGTTCAGTGCCCTGGGCTCTCACCTTGCCTCCTATCCACACCTGGACAAGCTGACCTGGGGTTTGTCCACTGGATTCTACTTACTGTCCTCATTTTGCAGATGAGGACATTATAGAAGAGTTACTGTTAAAAGTTGCATGTGCAGTAACGTCAAGGCAGGGCCCAAAACCTGGGTCTCCAGACATCTAGCATGGGGCTTTTCCCAGGGGATAGCATGACATTTCATATTGTGTGGAATTCTACAAAACCATTAATTTTGGAGGGACTGTGTCTTTTCCTCAGGGTCAAAAGAGAGTAAGTAAAGTGCTACTTGAAAAATGAACATGTAAAAGAAAAAACACATGTGGTCACAATTAACACATCATTCTGCCACGCACTGAAAACTCTCAAAAGAAAACATATCTGTGAAAGACCCTTTTTTACAGAGTTTTCAGCAAACTGGACGCATAAATGGAGAGTAAGGCCATCTTTCCCTTGGCAACCATGAGGATTTCATACTTTTCCACCCAGAGGCCTTTGGGCAAAACGAATTCTAGAAAAAGGTGAAAAAGTACTTATGGACAAATTTACATTAAATAAAATTAATATTAAATAGTTAAATGTATATTACATAAATTTATATTAAACTTATATCAAATAAATATGAAATGTCCAGAAAGTAAGCAATATAGGTTATTGCCCCATTTTGACAAAAACTTATTCATATTAGCATCTTCAATGAGTGATCAAATATGAAAGTAAGTCGATCTGCATTAAACAGCTCTACAAAAGCATCCCTGATATAACAGGAGCATTGCTATGACAGGCAACACGTTTAAGAGTCCACGGATTTCTCTCATTCCTTCCACGTGGCTATTATACACATTTATGAGATTTCTCACTTTGCTGATAGCACTGATTGATCCCACAGTCTTGCCAGTCTTGTAATAATTAGACGCATCAAATATGTCATGCAGTTTAAGGAAAAGTTTACAACGTTAATGTTGTAACTACGATTCTGAACCACATACACAATAGGATCTCCTGAATACCTTTCCCATAAGTCATGAAATGAAATTGCATCCTGTTTCTGGGCACTTCTTGACCAAGCCTTTTGTTTATCCACGGGGGAAGAACCGTTGGTAAACACACAATCAGAAGTGGGCTTGCCGCTCCCGTGCGTTTCACGTGCACAAAGCCCTTTGCCGCATGCGCATAATATTCCTTTCACCCAGAAAATGTACTGGGGCCATCGAACAAGGTTACAGAAATTCCATGCTGGCGGCGGTGGGTGCTTTAACTGGCCTCTGCAAAACAGAAGGAGAACCCACTTCTGCCATTCTTAACAACAGCGGATCACTGCTGCCCCTAAAACAAACAAAAAATAAAATAAATCTTTTGGTCTTGAAGGGCAGGACTCAAGGAGAACAAACATCGTGGGTTGTCTCAATACACTTCAAAGAGACAGGACACTGTCTTCACTGCGGATGCTGTCCTCCTGTGTTTACTGTCTGATTTCTCAGTACAATCCCCTTACTCTGCTCAAATGTCTCCATTCATTGTGTAGACTTTTTTCTTCAAAGCATATGCAGTTTTTGATCACTTCTGAGACATGAAAATCAGGCTGCCTGGGTGGCTCAGTCGGTTAAGCGGCAGACTCTTAACTTCGGCTCAGGTCATGATCTCACAGTTTTGTGCGTTCCAGCCCCGCATAGTGCTCTCACTGACAGTGCGCAGTGTGTTTGGGGTTCTCTCTCTCTTTCTGTCTCTGCCCCTCCCCGGCTCACACTGTCTCTGCCTCTCTCAAAATAAATTAATACAACTTAAAATAAATAAAGAAAAGATTTTACTTTGTCCAGTTACTGTTTCAAGCAAATAAGACCAATGTATTATTTATCTTCTGGACGGACAGACAGAAGGCCAAAGAATACACTGGTGTCAGGGGCTTCAGCCTGCCCCTGGGAAGGGACGGAAGTGAGGGAGGGAGACCAAAGCTTCCCTCTATGCCTTACCCCCCCCCCCCCCCCCCCCCGCCTCCACCAGAACCGACTGCAGTGAGGCCTTCATCTAAGTTTTCCAGAGACCTCTACCTTCTGGACATCCTTTGCAGATAGAAAATTAAACCAACAAAAGCAAAAGCATTTAACAGCTTCTAGGTAGCTTTTTCCCCAGAACTTTTGAGCTTACTGTTGATGTCTGCCTGAAAGTAGATGAAATATTTCCCACTCATTAAAACTGTCACGAAGACTGGCATGCTGTTAAGGGAGCAGTATTTAACGTACAGTCTTCAGGCTCTTATGTGCCCATCTGCTGATTACAGAACACAGATCTAAAGCAACTTACTCTCACTGTGGCCTGAGGCCTCCCTTGACTCCCCATGATTTAAATCCCTACACTGAAGGAAGAAAATCAATTGCATCAGTTCTAATAGGGCTGCCTTGCCTTGTGTAAACAGGTGCTCACTGTTGTGCAAACTCAGTGTGGTCAGAGGGTCGGAGAAGCTGAATGTCCAGAAGGCAAGGAGAGGCAACTCCCTGCTTGCCCACCAGATCCTGTGATATTCTCAAGCAGGGCTATTCAGAACCTCAGTAACGCGAGGTGCAGGTGTGATGGGTGCTGTTCCAGTGGGCAGGGTCGGGGAAAATGAGTTTTTCAGGTGCTGGGTAGGGAATCAAGCACTTCACTGATCAGAAACTATAACGGTGCAGGACTTTCAATCATTCCTTCTTTTTTAAGCAGGAAAACTCTTTTTCCAAATGATTCATGCAGCTTCTTTTTTTTTTTAGCACTCACTCCACAATATAGCATTGGTGGCTGTTGGAGAGCTTCTGTCTGTCTCTGGTTTGCTCTTGTAGGCTTAGCGAAGTGTTAGTTTTCTCCCCCCAAAAGCTTTCCCCTATGGAGCCCAGAAGGCACTGGGGGACACAGGCACTTCTGAGCTGTGTTTTCCATGGAAGAGCCCTGGGAAGACAGGTGAGGGCATAGAAATCTGGAGCAGGAGAGAAGCATGACCCTGTCCAAGCAGGCCACGGGCATCGAGGCATGTTTTAGAGGAGTAGGTAGTAAAAAATTAGGTGGAATGGGTACACTTGCCCAGAGTTGCCAGATTTAGAAGAAAGGAAAGAGAAAGAAATGAAGGAAGGAAGGGAGGAAGGAAGAAGAGAGAAAGGAAGAAAGAGAGAGAAAAGAGGAGAAAACTAGAGGAGAGGAGAAGAGAAGAGGGGAGGGGAAGGGAAGGGAAAGGAGGGGAGGGGAGGGGAGGGGAAGAGAGGAGAGACAAGAAAACGGAAAAGCAGGGGAAAAAAAGAAGAAAAAGAGAAGGCACCAAGGGATATACTTATACTAAAAAATTACTCATTGTTTATCTGAAATCCAAATTTAGCTGGCATCCCATATTTTACCTGGAAATCCTACCCTCAACTTTCCTTTTTCTCTGCCCTCACACTGAAGCAGCTCCCACCACTATCCATTTCATAAGTTGAGGTTCTACATAAAATTGCTTTAACAGGGGTTTCTGTTGCTTTAAAAAATTAAAATGAGCAAATAGTTGAAAATCACCACCACGGTGTAGCAAATGAGCTTTCTCTCTGAGTATATCAAACAAGGAAAGGGTGTACACGTGCCACAACTACATGGTAAGAAAATTTAGAATTTATTTTATTATAATTTGACACATTCCAAGGAAGCATTGAATTCCTGGCGGATTGAAATACTGGCTCTATTTCTTCACCCCTTCCTTTACCAATGGTGCCCTGTGTTTTCACAGCCCCTCCTATTAGAGGTACAATATATCTGCCTGCCCCTTGACTTTGGATTGGGCAGCATGTCTGCTTTGGCAGATGGGGTATTATCTGATGTTCCTGCATAACTAGTCTCATCCTCTTGCCCTCTGCCATCACCATGAGAAGAACATGCCTTGAGGATTATTGGTCCACTTATCCTGGAGGAATGACATTCTTGGAGGAGATCTAAATTGAACCCAAGGCCTGGAGTCAAACCCAGCTGAGCCCAGATGGGTAGGCTTGCATATTCAAAAACTAGTAATATATACTTTCTCTTATACTTTGGGGTGGTTTGTTATGCAGCATTACTGTGGCAAAAACTGACTGATACATTCTACCTCATCACTCTTAAGGTATCTGTCAACATTACTAGTTCCTTCAGCAACCCCCGCTCACAACAGCATGGCCACACAGACTTTTCCACTTAGATAAGAAAATTTTGAGCAGAAAGTCTAGGGACAATGAATTCCCAGGATTTCTCAAGATTCACAGAGAAATCACCTACTAAAGAAAAATTACTAATCAGATTGCTAATAAGAGTACCACTAATCTACTCAATTTAAAAACCCAATGTTCATTCCAGGATTTTTAAAACATACTTTAAAGATAGAAATTAAGACTAGGCATCACCAGAAATTATAACTGAATATCTGTGCAGGCAACTCATTTATTAGAGCAAACATTTAACTGGGCAGAAGTTGGTAACTGCTATTCCCTGTTCAACGTATTTTACATTCAGGATGTATGTTTCATTAGACATGGTACTTTCAGAAGAAATACAGTACATAGCAGATGGGAAATCTGGAGAATGAGTTTTTATTTTAGTTAGCAGTGTTCTCTAGAGATGCCTGCCACCAACCCCTTTTAGCCCTTTCTTTGAAAAATAGCTCAAAACTTTGATTTCTATGCTATTTTCCTCTCATAACGCTACCTTTCAGTATGATAAAGCCAAATATTTGGACTAATATTTCTAAACACTGCTAGAGGGGTTGGAGATCTTCAAAAATCACTGTAAACTGCATTATGCAATTTGCCTGCATTTGGAAATGAAAATGAACTCTTCAGCGAGGCCCTTGTGCCAAAGATTATATCAGGAACTATGATCAAGTGGCCACTGCAAATGAGGAAACTTGATAATTTTTAAATGTGAACTGTAAAAAGTACTTACTGAAAAAGAACATCAAGTTAAATTAAGCAAAAATACAGTGAGGTTCCAAAACTACAATGTGGTTTTTAGGAGTCAATATATAGGGGTTTACAATCTTGCTAGGGTGTGGTAACACTCAGCCTCAACCTTGGTATCCAGTAAGGGATGGCAGATTATTGAATTAGAATTCTGTTTCTCAAACATTTCTACCAAAAATATTTATTTAGTACAGGTAACAGGACCTCGGTAGGTCTGATGTCTGTTTAGACTAAAATGGTTTACTGCAAATTGGGTGTTCTATCTCCAAATTCCATAATTTTTGCATTCTATTTCATAATGTCCATGTGTTCCACTTATCATGAGGGCAAAGAAACAAGTTTCTCCAAGGCTCATTGGTTAATAGTGAAGTATCCTGGGTGCTGAAACCATCACATGTGGAAATAGGGCTGCATTCCACAGCCCTAGCTATGCAGAATGGAGTCCAACGCAGGGCTTAACCTCATGACCCTGGGATCATGACATGAGCTGAAATCAAAGATGCTCAACCTACCGAGCCACCCAGGTGTCATGGGTTACTTGTCATTTTATTGTTGAGTTGTTTTATATATACCTTCAATACTAAATCCTTATCAGATTTGGTTTTCAAATATTTTCTCTGATTCTGTGCATTCTTTTCACTTTCTTGATGATGTCCTTTGAAGTACAAAGGTTTAAAATTTTGATGAAGTCCAATTTACCTATTTTTTCCATGGTTTCTTCTGCCTGTAGTATCACTTCTAAAAAACAATTGCTCAAAGGTATCAAAGATTTATACATGTCTTTTTTTCTAAGATTTATTAGTTTTAGCTCTTATATTTAGGCTTTTGTCCATATTGAGTTAGTTTTTGTATATAGTATGAAGAAGCCCCAAACCATTATTTTATCTTTGAAGATTCAATTGTCCCAGTACCATTTATTAAAAAACTATTGCTTCCCCAATTATCTTGGTACCTTTGTTGAAGATCAATTAACCATAGATATATGGGTGTATTTCTGAACTCTGAGTTCTATTCCATTGAGCTCATATCTATCCTTATACCAGCAGCACACAGTCTTGACCACTGTAGCTTTGTAGGAAATTACTGTATCAGGAAGTGTGAGTTCTCCAACTTTGTTCTTTTCTGAGATTTCTTTTGGCTGTTCTGAATTCCTTGCATTTTCACATGACTTTTAGGATCCAGCTTGTTAATTCTGCAAAAGTCACAGCTAGGATTTTGATAGAGCTCATGTTGAATCTACATGTCAATTTGGGGAATATTATAGTCGTAACAATATTCATAAACAAAATCCATAAACATGAGACGTCTTTCCATTCATTGAGGTCTCCTTCAGTTCCTTTCCATGAGGTCTTATGGTTTCTTGTTCAAATATTTTACTCATTAAATGTATTCCTATGTATTTTATTTATTTATTTATTTATTTATTTATTTATTTGAGAGAGAGAGAGAGAGAGAAAGAGAGAGAGAGAGAGAGAGCATGCGCACAAGCAGGGGAGGGGCAGGGAGAAAGGGAGAGACAGAATTCCAAGCAAGCTCTTCATTATCAGTGTAGAGCCCTATGAGGTACTCAAACTCACAAACTGTGAGATCATGACCCGAGTCAAAATCAAGAGTCGGATGCTGAACAGACTGAGCCACCCAGGAATCCCTATTTTATTATTTTGATACTATTGTGTGTGGAATTGTTTTTTAATTTAATTTTTGGGTTTTTCATTTCTTGTGCATTTCTTGTGTAGAAACACAATTGACTTTTGTGTATTGATTGTGTATTGTGCAAACTTGTGTAACATGTTTATATGCTCCGTTTTTATGTTTAAAGCTTTTAGTGGTTTCCTTGTGATTTTCTATATACACAATCATATCTTCCACAAATAGAGAATTTTATTTTCTCCGTTCCAATCTGGAGGCCTCCCCCCCTCCATTTTATTGTAAAAATGTGCTGGCTAACACTGCCATTAAAATATTGAATACAGGGGCGCCTGGGTGGCTCAGTTGGTTAGAAGTCCGACTTCGGCTCAGGTCATGATCTTGAACAGCTCATAAGTTTGAGCCCTGTGCTGAGCTCTGTGCTGACAGCTCAGAGCCTGGAGTCTGCTTAGGATTCTGTGTCTCTGCCTCTCTCTCTCACCCTCCCCTGCTCATGCTCTGTCTGTCTCTCTCTCTCAAAAATAAATAATCATTAAAAAATTTTTTTAAATGTTGAATAGAAGTGGCAATAATGTATATCCTTGTCTTATTACTGATGTTAGAGAGAAAGCTTTAGGACTTTTTCTATTAAGTGTGATGTTAGTTATGGGTTTTTCATAGATGCCTTTTGTCAGGTGAGAAAGTTATCTTCTGTTCTTAGTATTTTGAGTGTTTTTATCATAAAAGTATTCTGAATGTTGAACTTTGTCAAATGTTTTTTCTGTGTCTATTAAGATAAGTACGTGGATTTTATCCTTTTCTCTGTTAATATTGTGTATTACAGTGATTGGTTTCAGAAGTTGAAACTATCTTGTGTTTCTAGGTTAAATTCCACTTGATCGTGGAATATAGTGACTTTTATATATTGTTGAATTTAGTTTGCTGGTATTTTGCTGAGGATCTTTGCATGTATATTCACAAGGGATATTGGTCTCTAGTTTTCTTGTGATGTCTTTGTCTGATTTCAGTATTGGGGTAATGCTAGAATGAGTAATATTCATTCTAAATAATTAATATATAATAATGAATGAGTAATGGTCATAAGATGAGTTTGGATATATTCTCTCCTCTTCTATATATCTTTTGAGGAATGAAAATTTGAAAAAAAGATGGAGTTGATGTACTCTTCTGTATTCTTTCTGCTAAGCAAAACCAGAGGCCCTAGACATTATATATAAATCCAAATATAGGACGATTCTGAGACAGACTGGCTAGAGATCTCACTATCCAAGGAATGACACAGTGGTAAGTTCCCTCGGTTTTCTTTTTGCCTCAAACTTTCCATACTTGGAGCTGAAAAAGCTGGAAACACCAATGGACAGAGAGGAAATAGTCCCAATGAAAGCCTGCCTTCTCTCGCTGAAAGAGCAGGAAAGGTGCAATCTATCAAAATAAAAACTTCAGACAGTAAGCGATCTACCCCAGCCAAAAGCCACAGAAAAACTGCGCACCATTTCACCCATGTTAGCAAAGGCAAGGTGACATGCTTAGACTTCTGCTTTCACAAGGCTGTACCAAGACCCTCCTCCAGGGCAGTGTCAGAGAAGGCCAATGGAGTTAGGACTCTCATCCTACAGCAAGTAACAAATCCCTCCACCATGATGTCAGTGGAGACCATGTGAGGAGGCTGAACTGCCATGCCCACCTTCCAGGAGCCAGGTGACCTTTCCCCTTCCTACTGGCATAATATTGGAAGAAGCTTAATGGGAGGATGGAGCTCCCAGCCCACAGAAGAATCATAGCAAACACCGCCCTGAGGATGTCAATGGAGACTGGGGAACTTGGACTTTTACCCCCATCTGACAGTAACCAGGTATCCCTCCTTCCTCTGCTAGATCAGTGTTAGAAGAAGCCAACTAAAATTTAAAAAAATTAAATGATACCTAGATTTTACATCGTAATACCCAAAACACCCAGGTTTCAACAGAAAATAATTAATGATGCCAAGGACCAGGAAGATCTAAACCAAATAATAATAATAATAATAATAATAATAATAATAAAATACCATCAGTAGATGCTGACAGTAAGATGACAGAAATATTAGGATCATCTGACAAAACACCATCAACGAGCCATCACAAGCACCTCAACAAGCAATTACAAAAATCCTTGAGACAAACGAGAAAAATGGAAAGCCCTAACAAAGAAATAGAAGATATGAAGAAGAATCAAATGGTTATTTTAAAACTGAGAAATACAGGAGAGGCTAAGGTGGCAGAAGAGCATGGAACTTTTTTTTTTTTTTTTTTTTTTTTGCATTTCTCATCCCTGAAATGCAGCCAAATCAACACTAAAACTGAGAAATACAATAACCAAAATAAAAAACTGAATGGTTGGTTTCAATAGTAGAATGGGAGGGCAAAAGGGCAGAATCAGTGAACTTGAAGATACAACAAAAGCTATTACCCACTCAGAGCTAAAGAGTGGAAATAGGAAAAAAAAAAAACGATTAGAGCCTTTAGAGACCCATGGGAATATAACAAAGATCTAACATTTGTGTCAACAGTGTCTAGGGAAGAAGGAAGAAAGGGGGCAGGACTGGGAAAGTGCTCAAAGAAATAATGACTGTAGACTTTCCAAATGCATCAAAATAATAACACCAACAGTAACAAAACACATAAATCCACTGAAATCCCAGCAGGATATTTGTAGCTATAGCAAGATCATTCTAAAACTTATATGGAAAGGCAAGGCAACTAGAATGGTAAAATCACTTTTGAAAAAGGAGAAGAAAATGGGAAGAAGGGCTGTATACAATTTCAAGACCTATTATGTAGCTAAGTTAATTAAGTCTGGTGGTGTTGGCAGAGGCACAGACACATAGATCATTGGAACTGAATGCAGAGCCCAGAGATACAACATTTCCGTGGATGGAAAGATAGAGTTTTCAACAAACAGTGCTGCAGCAAGTGAACATCCATGAGGGGGAGAAAAAGAACTTTAAACCCCACAACAAAAACAAAAGGTAACTCAAGGATTATGGACTTAAATGAAAAACATGAAAACATGAAACCTTTAGCAAAATCAATGAGAAATCTTCTGGATCTAGGGCTCAGCCAAGAGTTCTTAGACATGACCTGTCTAAGCCTGGTCCACAAAAGGAAAAGTTGAGATCTCTGACTTTAGCAAAACTTTTGTTCTGCAAAGGGTCCTGTTAAGATGATAAAGGGACAATTAACATAGGAGAAAACATTTTCAAACCACATATCCAATAGACAACTAATATTTAGGATATGTGAAGAACTCTTAAAACAGGAGTAAAAACAGAAACAATCCAATTAGGAAGTAGGCAAAAGACATGAATGGACATTTCACTGAAGAGGATAGGTGTTTGGCAAGTAATCGCACTCAAAGATCTTCAACATTAGGAACCACTGGCAAAATAAAAATTAAAACCACCATGAACTGAACACCAGCACCTACCACAGTGTCTGTAATAAAAAATAGTGACAACACAAAATGCTGTTGAGGATGTAGGGAAACTGTAGCATTGGGTCATTGCTAGTGAGAATGCAAACAGTTACAACCCCCTGGGAGACATTTTGGCAGTGTTTTAAAAACTTAATATGCAACTACCCAGTATGCAATTGCACATCTGGGTGTTTATCCCAGACAGATGAAAATTGATGTTCTCACAATCGCCTCTACACACATGTTTAGCAGCTTTATTCGTACTGGTGAAAAACCAGAAATAAGCCAGAGGTATTTCAGTGGGTCAAAAAACACACAGGTTAAACAGACCTTGACACATCCATACTGTTGGCATATTAGCAATAAAAAGGAACAAACTGTTGAGCCGTTAAAATATGCAACAAATGGGGCACCAGGGTGGCTCAGTCAGTTGAGTGCCAACTTTGGCTCAGGTCATGATCTCTCAGTTTGTGAGTTTGAGCCCCACATCAGGCTCTGTGATGACAGCTCAGAGCCTGGAGCCCGCTTTGGATTCTGTGTCTCCCTCTCTCTCTGACCCTCCCCTGTTCGTGCTGTGTCTCTCTCTCAAAAATAAAGATTAAAAAATTTTTTAAAAATATGCAACAATTTAGATGAATCTCCAAAGAATTATGATGAGTAAAAAAGTCCAATTTCAGAAGGTTACATACCACATGATTCCATATGTATAACATCCTTACAGCAACAAAATCAAATGGAGAACAGATTCGTGGTAGCCAGAGATTAAGACTGGAGGAAGTGTGTAGGAGAAAAGTGGATGTGGGTATAAAAGGGCAACATAAGGAATCTCTGGTGATAGAAATATTCTGAATTTTATTGTTTTGATAGTAATATGTTGGTTGTGCTATTGTACTTCAGTTTTGCAGAATGTGACTCTTGAGGGAAACTGGATAAAAGTGTATGAGAGCTCTCTGTATTATTTCTAACAACTACTTGTGAATCTATAGTGATCTCAAAACAAAATGTTTAATTAAGAAAAAAGGGTATATTGGGGTGCCTGGGTGGCTCAGTCGGTTAAGTGTCTGACTCTTGGTTTTGGCTCAGTTCACGATCTCCTAGTTTGTGAGTTTGAGCCCCGCATCACTCTCTGTACTGCCACTGCAGAGCCTGCTTGGGATTCTCTGTCCCTTCCCCTCTCTCTGTCTCAAAAATAAATAAACAAACATTTAAATAAAATAAATAAAATACATACAATTAAATCAAAAAAGGGAATGTTTTCCAACTCATTCTATTAGGCCAACTCATACCATTAGGCCAATATAACTTTGATACCAAAATTGGACAGGAACAACCTAAAAAAGGAGAATAATTGGCACTGTTAACCCATGACTGTGTAGCAACAAACTAAATTCAGTGGTGTATAAAGGAAATATTACATCCCAAATAAACTGAATTTATCTTATCTGGTATGTTTACATAATGAAATATTACAGTAGTCCCCTACCTCTATATTTGCAGAGGACATGTTCCAAGACCCCCAATGGATGCCTGAAACTGCAGACAGTAGTGAACCCCATATACTATCCTTTCTCCTATACACTTGTACCTATAGCAAAATTTAATTTATAAATCAGTCATAGTAAGAGACTAACAACAACAACTAATAATAAAATAGAACCATTATAACAATATACTGTAATAGAAGCTACAGGAATGTGGTCTGTTTATCTCTCTCTCTCTCTCAAGACATCTTCCTGTGCTGTACTCACCCTTCTCCTCGTGATGATGTGAGATGACGAAGCACCTACATGATCGGATGTAGCAAAATAAAGGACATAGGCGTTGTGACATAGTGTTAGGCTACCACTGACCTTCTAGTGATGTCAGAAGAAGGCTCATCTGCTTCCAGACCAAGGTTGACCACTGGTAACGGAAACCACACAAAATGGTGCATACTGGGGACTACTGTGTATCTTAGTGAAAATAAACTATAGCAACATGAAACAAAATGGAAGGTTCTTAATAATTCTTGGAATGATGAAGGAAAAAAAGCAAGTACCCAGAGAACTACATGTGGTATAAAAACCTTTTTATACTTTTTATAGCCAACTAAAACCAACAAAGTACTTTAGATATGCATATGTATTTCTTTTTTTTTTTTTTAAGCAAAGAATCAATAACCACAAAATTCAAGATGTTGAGGATGGGGCAGGACAATGGAAGGAAATGTCATTGGTGGATGTAAGTCATTATTAATGTTGTAGTTCTTGGATTGGGTGGTGAGTTTACAGGTGTTCATATTATTAAAATATATTTTTAAGTAAATAATACAAAAGTGGCTTATAAGTAAATTAAAGATGACTGTATGATATGAAACAGCCTTGTGATTCACCGGTATTATACTCCTGAGGTCCATTTAGAAAAAATAAATTCTGACAAACATTTGCTTTTCTTTGGCTAAGCCAGCTTACCTCTGTGCAAACAGCAAGCCAGTTTTCAAAGACATTTCTGGTTTCCTGACAAATTTATTTTAAAAAGATAAGAATTCTAAGCAATTATTTTTTTAGAGAAGTCATAATTTGATCTCCTCCACTCCCATTGAACACACTAAGAAAGTGGCATACTTTCTGAGATGGGGTGTCTTGGTAAAGAATCTGGTGGATGCTGGTCTTTTCCTGGGTGTACTAACAGCCTTGGTAGGAGACATTCTTCATCTCGGCTCTGCCTTTCCAGATATAGCTCCATCTGTGAACACGGCCATGCACTCGTACAATTTTTTGTAATTGATAGAGTGCCTGCTACATACCTCATACATCTTGAGAATGTCTTCACCAGTTATTTTGCCAAAAGTCCTTTTTAAGTTAACACCTTCACGGACAACATCATCATAAATGTGGTAACCCAAGGCCAGTAAAACAAGCATATTAGTCCTGCCATGCCTTCAGCCACCTGTAATGGAAGGCATCAGGTCAACCCTAGTATGTCAGCCAGCTGTTTAAATAGTCTTTTGAGCACATTTAAATGTATCATATAGTAGCATCACTTAATAATTGCCTTCTTTAAGCTTGGTAGCCATGTTTCACCCAAACAGATTCAAGGTTTCATCCCATGGTCTCCTTTTGGGTGAGTAGACCCTAGAGAGCAATTCTGCAAAGGACTTCATCAGAGGCTTCAAGACACTTTAAAAAAATTGTTTATTTAATGACTCTTCTCCTTGGGTGATCTAATCAAGATCTGTCTCTTTCAATTATAGTATTTTATTCTAAATTAACATTACTAATTTTTGAATTATGGGTTTCATGCTATTAGTACAGTAAAATCTGACATGGCTTGATATTCTTTGCATTTCCATAAAAATTACAAACTTTTGGACCAACTGCACCAGGACCCTTGATTCTTTAGGCCAGAGGGGCATTCCTGTCCGCACAGTTGGGTGGACCATTGGGGCTTTTCTCCTTCTGTCTGACCCAGTGTGATCCTGAGCATTCCCTCTGGGTTTAAGCCAAGGTAACTTCTTTGTTTTTAGTGTCCCCATATGAAAATAAAATTTTGGAAGTTGTTTCTCTTTTAGGAGTTAAAAACGGACATTGATTTGTGAAAAAAAAATTAAGTTTGGGGAGAGGCGACCTTATGGTATTAGCAAAATCAGTGACTAGGAAATAGATTGAAGTACAGTTGCAAATTTTTCAATTAATGGTTTATTGCAATCAAGGCAAGAAAGTTGGACTGATTTGTGGTAGCTGATGGTTTTTTGGTCTAATTATATGCTTAAAAAATTCACTTGTTTGTATGGTGAAAAGTGCATTAATGAACAACCCACCCCAAACCAAACCTTACTTTGCCAACCTCTGGTGTCTCTGGGAACCCCCCTCCTCTCCGGCATGCCTCAGCAGGCTGCCCTACCCAACTCAGTTGTTCTCATAGCTCTTTTATTACCAGCAAGGCTGGGGAACTAGATTTCCTGAGAATTCAGAACAACCACATTTTCCACTCACTGGCTTCTCATGAGTTGTGCAATATGTTTAAGTTGCAATCTGCTGAATTTACTTGCACATTCATGTTGTAAAACATTTTAAGGTCATAAGAATTCAAAATTTAATTCTCCAGGACTTTACACCATAACTACCTTGGTGTTATCTTTGACTAAACCAGTGTGAAATATGCCAGATTAAAGGACCAGGCTTAAAGACCTGCACATTCTTTGTAGAAAGAACCTTGAAACATGAAGAAAATAGAAATTGCCAAAGAAAAATTACTTTTTAAAAAAAATTTTTAATGTTTATTTATTTTTGGTAGACACAGACAGAGTGCGAGTAGGGGAGGGGCATAGAGAGAGGGAGACACAGAATCCAAAGCAGGCTCCAGGCTCTGAACTGTCAGCACAGAGCCTGATGTGGGGCTCAAACTTGTGCACTGAGAGATCATGACCTGAGCTGAACTCTGACACTTAACTGACTAAGCCACCCAGGCACCCCAAGAAAAATTACTTCTAAAAGTTCTGAAAATGCTAATGTTTTGGCCTTAAGGCAAGGATACCTCATCTTTTGTCTTTTGTCTCATTTATCGTTGTCTGATAAATTTTAACTTTATTTTTGATAAATTAAAAAATCAAACCAATCATGGCACACTCTCATTGTCTTAGCTATGAATTGCTGCACAAAAATATTACCACAAATTTGGCAGCTTAAAACAACACAATTTGATATTTCACAGTTTCTGTGGGTCAGGAGACTGGGCATGGTTTAGCTGGGTCTCCTGCTGCAGGGTCCCACAAGACTGCCACCAAGGTGTCACCAGGGCCTCTGTCTCATCAGAGAGATGGACAGTGGCAGGTCATACTTTCTTATGTGTTCCTAAAATAAAGCTGAAATGCAACTCTTGCTCCCCACCTCTCCATAAACTACTCTCTCTACATCTTTTGTCATAGTTTATGACAACTTGATTCTTCCAATAGCTCAGAGCAAGAAATTTTGGAGTCATCCTTAACTCTTTCCCTTCTCTTGTACCCGTCATCAAATCTGTCAGCAAATCCTGATGACTCCATCATTATTTTTTAATATTTATTTATTTTGAGAGAGTGAGTAAGCATGACTGGGGGAGGGGCAGAGAGAGAGAGAGAGATAGAGAGAGAGAGAGAGAGAGAATCCCAGGCAGGCTGCACACTGTCAGTGCAGGGCTGGACGCAGGGCTCAATCTCACAAACTGCGAGCTGAAATCAGGAGTCAGACGCTTAACTGACTGAGCCACCCAGGTGCCTCTGATGATCCCATCTTCAAAATGGACCCAGCATCTAACCATTTCTCACCACCACCACTACTACTACCTGGATACAAGCCACTGGCATCTCTCAGGGTGATTATTGAACGTCTCCTAATTGGATCCAACCTTGTCCCCTTCAGTCTATCCTTAACATAGAGATCGCACAGTGATCCTGTTAAAATGTTAGTCATTTCTGCTCAAAACCTTCCAACATCTTCCCATCTCACGCAGACTAAAAACCGATGTTCTCAACATGGCCAACAATGTCCCACATTTTCTATCTCCTATTCCTCCCTTACTTGGTTAGCACTCTGACTTCCTCCTACAACTGCTCCCTTCCTGGAGCTCATCAACCAGTTTCCTGGACATTTCTTGACCACACCACAAGTCCATTCCCACATCAAAACCCTCTCATTGAATGTCCCTCTGTATGGAGCTCTCTCCCCCTCACACAGCCCCATGGCTCTCCCCTCTCCTCTCAGGTGTCTTCCAGAGGCCATCTTCCACCTTCTCAGGGAGGCCACCATCCATCACAGCACCGCTACATTCCTGAAATCCCTTCCCCACTCCCTACTTTCTTTCTTTCCAGATCACTGATCATCATCTGACATCCCATATAAGTTTACTTGTTAATTTCTTTTTTGCTTGCCATCCCCATTATAAGGGAAGGATTTTGTTTTGTTCAGTAATATTCTCCCAATACCTGAAACAGTATCTGGCTCATAGATACTCAATACATTTTCTAGAATGGCAAGTGAAGGCAGAGCCGTACAGGACATGGTAAGGAGTTTCCTTCTTAATTCACTGAAATAGGAAGTGGATTTTAACCAAGCAGGGCAAAGAAAGTGTTAGATTTATGCTTTCTAGCAAGGTTGCAATCGGTGCTTTGTGGAGAATGACTTGAAGTGCTTATGTCTAGAGGAAAAAGGGCTATTTGAGTAGTCCAGGTGAGACATGGCAGTGGCTTGACCTAAACTTATAGCGATATGGATGGTGAGTAGTTGCTGGTTTGAGAATGAAGGTTGAGGTAATGCTGACAGGTCAGATGCTGGGTCTGAAGAAGAGAATGGAACCAAAGATGACTGCAAATTTTTGATGGAGACTGAGAAGAAATCTTTGGAAGATAGAAAACTGCAAAACTGTGGGGTCTACAGAAGAAGTTACTTCAGAGAGATCACAGTGATGAAGAGTATAAGCGAAGTCAAACCAGACGCTGAGTAAGGGGAAGAACAGAGGGTTGGAGCTGGGGTCTGTGAAGACAGAACCTACCAGGGACCTCGTTAAATGATTCAGTGAAATGGTGGTGGGGATTGACAGCACTCTCGGAAATCTTCCAGAGAGTTTTGCTATAGGAAGGGCAGAAAATGGGGAGGAAGAGTAAGCAGAGAATGGGATCAAAGATGTCTTTTTAAAATAGAAGATATGAAAGCATGTTTATCCACTGATAGAAATGATCAAGAAGAGAGAAAAACATAATTATGTAGAAGGGAGACTGGGAAGGGGATTGTAGAAATGAAATTATTGAGAAATGGAGAGTAAATGGGGTGCCAAGTACAAGGAGGGGAGGGGCTGGCTTTGGCCAGAAGTGGATGCATCTGTCAGCACAGCAGGTGTGGGCATAAGGGTGCAGATGCACGTGGCCTGTTGGACTATTTAGTGGCAAGACGAAGGATTGCCCATCCGACTGCTTCTATTTTGAGAATTGAGGAAGAGGCTTAGAGACTTAAGGCAGGAGCAAAAAGGTGTGAAATAGTAGAGTGGGGGAGGGATGCTAGAATTTTCTAAGAGCATGGAATATCCACGTGAAACTTATGATAACTTAAAATTTGACCACCCAGCTTAGTTTCGTGGTTTTCTTCTAAAATATTTAGCTGTTCGGTACAGGCACAGGATTAGGAAAATGGTTAGACAAAATCGGAATTAGGATTTTTCCAAGAAAGTTGCATGGAGGGAGAGAGAGAGATGAAGGAATGAGGAACAGATGTCAGGAATTGATGTTGCTGAGTCTTGGTAGCTAATAGTGTAAGAAGCAAAGTGAAGACATGAGTGAAGAGGGGAGATGGAGAAAAAGTAGTGGCACCAGTGGACCCAAGGTCCCTGTGCTTGGAAGATGTCAAGGACGAGATTCTAGAGAATGTGAGCAGAGTAGTTAAGTAGCAGCAGAGAGCAGGATGCTTGATTTAAAAATAACTCACCCGGAGAGTCTATTAAAAACACAAATTCTTGGGCCATTTTGTCCTTAGAGAATCTGATTCTGTAGATCTCAGATGTGACCTGATGATCTGTAGTTTTCATAAGTGACCAAGGTGATTCTGATATAGTCTGCCCAATGAGAAACATTTGTGAACCACTGAGAGGAAGGGGATATGAGGGTGCCCATAGAAGAATATGACCACTTAGGGCTCAGGTTGCAAAAAAGGCACTCCAAGACACTGGCAGACTTGATGACCAGCTCATTTATTTCACGGCAAACTCCCACTGGCCAATTTCTCTGGGAATCAGATCTTTGATTATGGGGACACACAAATTTCTCCAGGCTAGAGGGAAAATATTCAGAACAATACCTAGAAAAGCTAAGAAAGTTGACCAAATTTCCATAGATGAGAAGACATTAAGTCATTCACCCAGACACCCTGATAGACAGCACAATCATCACTGCAAAATGACTTAGAAGATATGAGGAGCCAAAATGTCTCAGGTGGACACTGGAATTTTGTCCAGCCTGAGATTTTTCTGAGAGTTAAAGACAAATACTTTCCTCTTCATAAAGCAATTTCCTCCCTCCATATCCAGATGTCATGAAATCATTACCGGGCCTATGGCTCTTCTGCCTTACACTGGGCTTATTGTTGGCGATGAAAGCCATTGAGAAAACAGAAGATAAGCAGCTTTTCACTCTCTGCCAGCTGAAGTTGAAAAAAAAATTTTTTTCTGACTCTAAGTATATACTTAAAAAGAACTGCCAGGTTTATCAGAAGGGCCAGGTCAATTTGAGAAAATTGTTTGGTGCAGAGTGCTGACTTAAGAGTGTCTAAAAGAGGAAAGCAACATGCCAGCAAGATTTGAAAGGAATAAACAGGTGTTGTCACTGCAGGAATGTATTAACCCTGGAGTTATCAATATTGGCCACTTCAGGCTATTATGAATGAGCGTACAAAATTCTAGAGGGGTTAGATAATGGAAGAGACACACTGAAAAATGACTAAGTCATTTAGAGATGGGTGTACACCTAAATTTTCTATAACAGTGCCTAGTACACAAATTTTTCCAATGATAATAAGGGCAGGTTATAACAAGGGCTGTGGTAGCAAGTGCTGAAGAACTCAGACTTTGAGAGTTCAATTCAGACTGTCACTTACTAGTCTTACAGCTTCAGTCAAATTATCTAACCACCATATGTCTCATTTTCCTCATCTGAAGCAGGTGGATAGTAATAGTTTCTAGTTCACAGGATTGTTTTAAGAAGGAAATGACATGAGAAAAGTAAAGTGTAGACAAATATTTCATCTAAGACTGTTGAAGAAAAACATTTGGGTTGGAAGACAGAAAAGACTGAGATGGGGAGACAAACAACATACAATAAAGCAAAGAGAAGGGTTTTTTTAAGAAGATGAAATGAGAACAAAATATTTCAGACTTTTTGATCCAGCAAATGTCCATCTCATTAACTATCTCTTAATGACTCAGAGTTCTCACAGAACAGGTGCCCATCTTACCACCCAATTTAATTCAGGATGTGGCTCCTGTGGTATGAGCTGCTGTGTCAAAATTTGCAGAGAAGACCCCAATAAAGAGGGAAATGTGGATATGAACAGAAGAAAGCAACAGAACATGAGTCTCAAGAGCATATGGAATGGGTTCTAGGTCATATTGGAATTGGACAACTGAACTTATCCGAGTCTCCATTTCTTCATCTACACAATGGGGATAATAATACTATCTCTGTATAATCATTGTAATGATTAAATCAGCTAATAAATATAATACATTTGTACAGTGGTGGCTATAATTGTTACTGATAATCAATGCACATTCCCTGCCCACTTGCTAAGGTGAGTGTAGCCGGGGGATTGATGATAGAGAGAACCAGCACAACGCTGGCTACCTCATTAAGTCATTCAACAAACACTATTGTGCCAGGAGCTGATGATGTGGTGGTAAATTAAAAAGGTCCTGAGGTAGCTTAAAGCCTAGGGAGAAAGATCATTAGGAAAATGTGGCATGGGGTGCTATGGGAGCATTTGGGAGGAGTCCCTAACCAGATATTAGGTAAGTCTAAATAAGGATCAAATTAAAGCTGGAAGGCAAGAGAGAGAAAGAGAGGGCACCCACTGGGACCGGAAAAACTACAATTAAAGCTTCACAGTTGATCTTAGCCAAAAGGTTGAGAAGCAATACAATTAAAGCTTTAAAACAAGGAAAGAAAAAGCTTTTACATAACGATCAGAAATTAATGGGCATTCAACAATCGCTGCTAACACAACATTTTAATAAATTGGTCATATGATGATGTTGTTACATCTTGATAAAAAATATCTCTTTACAAACATGAGATAGCACCATAATTAACAATGCAAGACCAAGGGAGTATCTATTAAAACGACGAGATGCCCACCATCATCTTCCTCTGGAAGTTCTGTCTTGGGTCACAAGGCACAAAACAGACAAGAGAAAATGGTTAACCGGGATTGTCTGCAGAGATGATAATGTTATTTAGCTGGGAAATCCAGAAATAGTGCAGAAAAATGACTGAACCTGAGAAGATCAGTAAAGACAGGCCTGTCACCCGCCCACAGAGATCCACTTTCTCCATGATGACCAGTTTACATCCTTGCCCTCCTCACACCTCTCTGATAGCACAGTCACACCAGAATAGCCTCGTGTTCACAATGAACCCAGGAGACCACCCTCCGCTGCCTCTCACACTGTCTCCGCCCCATCCCAAGGAGTGGACGCCAGGCCCTGCCCGGGCCAGCTCCCCGGCATATGTTGCACATGCAACTCCCTCTACCTAGGACTCTTCTTATAAACCTCCCCCTCTCTCCCCTGAACCATCGGTCTCCTTGCCCACTGGGTTGACCCCACCAGATGGGAACTGCCTACATCTCGCCCACCTTTAAAGGAAAACCCTCTGTGGACCCCATGCTCCCCATTAGCAACCACTCCACTTCTCTGCTCCCTTTTAGAGGAAAACCTCTAGAAATTTCTACGCTTGCGCTCCTCATTTCCCATTCTCTCCACAACCCATGCCAATTCTCGACTGAACTTTCACAGCCCCTTGTCCCCTGACGGAAATGGCATTTCCCAGAGTTGCCCCGAGCTCAGTCTGAACAAAGGCCCTGGTTGGTCAGGCCCCTGGGGACAGACAGCTCACTGCACTCCGTCCAGGTAGGCGCAGCTGACGTCTCCCTCCTGGTCGAACACTGTCTTCTCCAACCTCCAGGACCTCCTCCCTCCTGTTTCCTTTCCAGCTCATGGTCTTTTCCTCCACCATCTCTTGCTGGGTATACTCTTCTGGAGTTCTCTGTCCCGGGTCCTCCCTCGATGGCTCACTGGGGCCCCTGGAGTGGACTCCTGAAGAGACTGGTGCCTTTGGAGCCTCGAGCTTAAATGCAAGAGTATCAGAAAGCTTATCAACAGCAACAAAAATAAAATTTATAAAAGGGGGCGGTGGTCCTGGGGGCTCAGTCGGTTAAACAACGGACCCCAGCTCAGGTCATGATGTCACAGTTGGTGGGTTTGAGTCTCGAGTTGGCTCTGTGCTGACAGCTCAGAGCCTGGAGCCTGCTTTGGATTCTGTCTCCCTCTCTCTGCCCCTGCTCCACTCATGCTCTGTCTCTCTTTCTCTCTTAAAAATAAATAAATAATAATTTTTAAAAAAACTCATCAGCAGTAAAGCATATTTTAATGCAAAATTTATTTTAAGGCCCTCAAATGCATCATGAGTGAAATATCAACATTTTATAGAAAGATCAGTATCACACATTTCATGGCTCAGCACAGGGCTGTGCTCTGACCTCCTCTATGAGCTACAGAACTACAGAACATAGCAACTGTCTGGGTCCATTCGGGCTGCTGGAACAAATCATCATAGGCTGGGTATCTTACAAATGGTAGAAATTTATTCTCACAGCTCTGGAGGCTGGGAATCTAAGGTCAAAGTGTCAGCATGGTCATGCCCTTTAGGGAGCCTTCCTCCTGGTTGTTGCCTGCACCTTCTCCTCACATGGTGGAAGGGGTAACAGATCTCTCTGGAACCTCTTTTCTAAGAGCATCAATCTTATTCATGAGGGTAGAACCTCATGGCTGATTTAAGCACTGACCAAAGGCCCCATTTCTAATACTGTTATTTTTGGAGGTTAAGACTTCAACATACAAACTTGGTGGAGTGGCATTAACATTCAGACCACAGCACCAGCTGTCTACTAATATCCTCGCTTGCATATTTAAGTGGCATCTCATGCTCAACAAGCCCAACAGAGCTGCCAATGCTCCACCACTCTCCCACCCATCTCCCCTCCCCACCCCCACACATAGAACTTTAGTCTTCTAGTCTTCTTGTATCTCAGAGAATGGCACCATCATTCATGCTCAGGAAAAACACTACAGCCAGAATCCCCCTTGATTCCACCTTTCCTTCTCCCCCCACACCAATCTATCAGTAAGTTCGGGCAACAGCAGTTCCAAAATTTATCTTGAATTGACTCCTCACAGCTCCGTTACCATAAACTCAACCCCAGCCACCATCGTTCCCACTCAGCCTTCTGCGATGGCGTCTTAACTGTGTCCCTACACTCACTCCAACCCTTCACATGGAAGCCAGAATGAGGTGTGTCCAGGGGCATCCCACGTATGAAGCACACCTGGCTTCTCACTGTAATGAGAAATAAAACCCACTCCTGGCCACGTCTTCCACCACACTCCCCCTTGTGCACCGCAGTCCAGCAAAGCTGGTCTTTCTTCTGTGCCTTAACCAGGAAAGAGCACTGGACAAACTACTGTCCTACAGCCTGTGTACCTGCTGTTCCTGCCACCTGGAATGTTTATCCACATGTGTGCCCATGGATCACTCACTGCTCATCCAGATCGCTGCCTGAATGACACCTCTCAGGAGGTGTCCCCTCCCCCCCTTCTTTTAAAATAAAAGGCACACCTAGGAGTGCCTGGTTGAGCATCTGACTTGGGCTCAGGTCATGATCTGTCTCTCTCTCATAAATAAACAAACATTGAAAAATGTTTTTAGGGGTTCCTGGGTGGCTCAGTTGGATAAGCATCCAACTTTAGCCGATGTCATGATCTCATGGTTCACAAGTTCAAGCCCCACATCAGGCTCTGTGCTGATAGCTCAGAGCCTGGAACCTGCTTCAGATTCTGTGTCTCCCTCTCTCTCTGTCCCTCCCCTGCTTGTGCTCTGTCTCTCTCTCAAAAATAAATAAACATTAAAAAAATGTTTTCAGGGGCACCTGGGTCGCTCAGTTGGTTGAGCGCCCAGCTTCTGCTCAGGTGGGGATCTCATGGTTTGTGGGGTCCAGCCCCGCATTGGGCTCTGTGCTGACAGCTCAGAGCCTGACTGCTGCTTTGGATTCTGTGTCTCCCTCTCTCTCTCTGCCCCCCTCCTGCTTGTACTCTGTCTCTGTCCCTCAAAAATGAATAAACATTAAAAAATGTTTTTTTTTTCAACTTTTTTTTTTTTTTATTTATTTTTGGGACAGAGAGAGACAGAGCATGAACGGGGGAGGGGCAGAGAGAGAGGGAGACACAGAATCGGAAACAGGCTCCAGGCTCCGAGCCATCAGCCCAGAGCCTGACGCGGGGCTCGAACTCACGGACCGCGAGATCGTGACCTGGCTGAAGTCGGACGCTTAACCGACTGCGCCACCCAGGCGCCCCTAAAAAATGTTTTAAATAAATACAATAGCACCCTCTTCTCTCTCCACTGCTTTGTTCTCTCAATTTCTTATTACTTATCACTTCCTGATATATTATATGTGTTCTTATATATTTGGCAACTTTCTATCTCCCCTATTAATTGTCTGAGGGTAGAGACAACGTCAGTTTCACAGTTGTAGCTCCAGGGCAGAGAATAGTGACTGCCACATACATGGATACTAAAAAGGGAATAGAAATGACTTCTTTGAGGGAGAGAGAGAGAGAGAGCAAGCAGGGGAGGGGCAGAGGGAGAGAGAGAATCTCAAGCAGCTTCCATGCCCAGCGAGGAGCCTGATGTGGGCTTGATGTCACAACCATGAGACTGAGACCTGAGCCAAAATCAAGAGTTGGATGCTTGACTGAGCCATCTATATACTGTTTAAATATTTTTAAAGGCTTGACATAGATTAAAAACGAGTGTTCACTATGGCTATCACTAATACGAGCATCGAAGATCATCACTTTCCCTTCTTTCCATGTCCATGTGTTTTCCATTTTTCTTTATTACTTTTAGATTTTCTTTAGTAAATAATTTATCACTTTAAGGCTTTAGAATAGAACAATGTTTCTGATAATGAATAATGGGAGTACGGCTTTGAAAGCAGACTCTCTTATGCATAACTGAGTAGAAGTAGCTAGGTAATTAGGAAACAGATCTATAATTTATAGTCACTTGTGGTATGTGTTTTTAATCCATCAAAACAGGAAAGTAAATTAGGCTAGTGACTGAACACAGTGGCAGTGTAAGAACATGTACAACCTTTGCTCAGGGTGGCCATTTTCAGGCTGAGAGAAAGAAGGGCAGGGACTAGCCTGGAGCCATGGGTCAGTCTCAGGAGCAACAGGTTTCTCCCAAGCCATCCCTGTGTCAAGCTGCCAGATAATATACGGGCTGACCAGATAAATTTAAACTTCAAGCAAATAACAAGTAATTCTTTATTATATCTGCGTCCCAACTATTTCATGGAATGTACTTTAGAATTCTTCTGTGGTTTATCTGAAATTCAAATTTTATGGGAATTCTAGATTTTTATTTGCTAAGCCTGGCAACTCTATCACCACGCTAATTTTGGAAGGAAAACCATGTACCGTTAGAACAGTAGTACCAGAGGGAGACTAGAACCCCAGAATCCAGGGCTTCCCCTGCCCTAAATCCTTCATATTGGGATCAGGGAGAGATATAGCAGAGATTTATTTATTTCAAAAAACTGAGCACTGGTTCTGTGTTGAGCATGTGTGGATAACACAGCCCTGTCCTCAAGGAGCTAATATTCCCAGCAAGAGACAAAGGCTCTGGAGTTCAACTGTGAACTCAAATTTGAAATGCACCCCTTCCTGTCCATGGGATCATGGGCAAATCATGTCACTGCTCCGTACTCAATTTCCTCATATGTGAATGAATAATAATAACTAGGACATAGCTCGTTTGCATAAAGCATTTGGGAACAGTACTCAATCAATGTTTACCATTACGTTGTGATAACACTGCTTTGTGATATATGCTAAACTAGAAATGCATAGGTTTCTGAGATAGACATTTGTGGGGAAGTGAGGTGCTACATGTAACCCACAGACATTTTTAAATGAAGGGACTTTTGGGGTACCTGGGTGGCTCAGTCGGTTGAGCATCTGACTTCGGCTCAGGTCATTATCTCATGGTCCATGAGTTCAACCCCTGCATCGGGCTATGTGTTGACAGATTCTATGTCTCCCTCTCTCTCTGCCCCTCCTTCACTCATACCCTCTCTCTCTTTTTCTCTCTCTGTCTCTCTCTAAAAAATGAATAAATGTTAAAAAAAAAATAAAATAAATAAAATAAATGCAGGGACTTTTAAAAAAAACCACTATCAATTCAAATGAGAACAAGAAAGACCAAACAGAAAAAGTTGAACTAATAGAGAACAAAAGATACAATGATGAACATAAAGCCAAAATAACATCATCAAAATAATTGTAAGTGGACTACAAAACCCAGATATACCATGTTTAAAAGTGTGAACCCTGAAACAGAATATACAACGTTTCAAAATAAAATGGTAGAAAAATACCCATTAGAACAAAGGATACAAAGGAATGAGCTGAAATCTTTCACAAGGTTGGAATTATGAAAATTCAGAATATGGGAAAGTCTATCAGACAAACAAGGAAGTTTTCAATAAATAAACTTCATAAAAAGAAGACATAAGTGGGAGCAGACATGTGTAGATTAAAAGAGACTTGAGAAGCATATTAACCTCTTGCAACATGAGGATCTTATCTGGATCTAAATTAAAAACAAGCATGTAAAAAGTGAGATAATCAGAAATATTTGAGCAATAACTGGATAGCTGATGATGTTAAGGAAATGAGGTTAAATTTTAAGTGTAGTAACAATAGTGTTATTATGTCTTTGAAAGTATCCATATTTTTTAAGAATGCACACTGAATATTTACAAAAGAACTGACAAGATACCTGAGATTTACTTCAAAATAATCTGGAGGGAGGCAGGGAGGAGTGGATGGAGTTTCAGATGAAACAATATTGTCATGACTTAACAGATCTTGAGGCTTGCCAATGGATAGCTAGGATACATATTCAAATATATACATGTAACGTACATTAAAAGTAAAAGAAAAGAATACCAAACCAAAGAGAATAGAAGTAGCTACACTAATATCAAATAACATAAATTTTAAGATAAAAGTCATTTGTATATTGGGGTGCCTGGGTGGCTTAGTCAGTTGAGCATCCGACTTCAGCTTGGGTTATGATCTCACCATTCCCAAGTTTGAGCCCCGCGTCGGGCTCTGTGCTGACAGCTCAGAGCCTGGAACGTGTTTCAGATTCTGTGTCTCCCTCTCTCTCTGCCTCTTCCCCACTCATGCTCTGTTTGTCTGTCTCTCTCTTTCTCAAAAATAAATAAACATTAAAAAAAAATCATTAGTATAAATAGAGGCTCAAGTGACAGAAGGATTAATTCCTCAGGAAAATATAACTATCCTATAATGCTATGCAATGAATAATATGGTTCCAAAACATATAAAACAAAAAATGACAAAATAAGAGAAACTGACAAATTCGCCATCAAAGTGGATAATTTTAACACAACTCTAGATAGATTAAGGAAAGAAAAAAAAACAATGAATAAATGAAAACATGATTACTGGCTTAATAAATATGCATAGAATCCTGCTTCAATGACATGAATAAGACATACTTTCTTCCAGCACACCTGTAACATTCATGAACATTAGCTGTATGCCAAGCTAAATGAGATGTCTCAAGGGATTTTTAAAAACTGGCATAATATAAACTAATTTTAGAAGAAATAGAGAAACGGAATAGTCCTACAACCCCACATTAATTGAATCAATAATTTAACATCTTCCCACAAGTAAAATATCAGGGTCACAATGATTTTATAGGAGGATTCTATCAAATAGTTGGTAAAGAGAACATTCCAATATTTCAGAAACTATCTGATGATAGAAAAAGGAGTAATCCCCAGCTTATTTTGTGAGGCTAACAAAACTTTCACACACACACACACACACACACACACACACACACACGGCTCTGCACATGGCCAAGGAGTGCTAAAGCCCCAGGAGTAGTCCTGTTTGACCACAGGGTAATTCCTTTACCCTCGTGGGACATAAAATATTCCATATTTCTCTAAGTGCTGAGATGACAGCTGCAAAGATCAGAATGGATAAATCTCACCAACACAGTGTTGAATGAAAAAAGTGAGTTGCTGAAGAGGAGAAATAGTTCAACGTCATTTACATGAAGTTCAAAACCAGGTGAAAGTGAATGAAGCCACTTGGTGCAATTGCATGCATAATAACCTATAAAGAGATGAAAGAAAGAAAAAACATAATTCAGGAGACAGGTTCCCCTGGAAAGGCAGACAAAAGGGCACATTTAGGCAGAAGGAGGGGGCCTTGTATCAACTGGGGTGCTGGAAATGGAAATTTTTGTTTGATTACCATGTTTTATGCTTGGACTATTTATTGTATTCTATGCTTTTAACTTTTTAGATACAATTTACATATAGTGCAGTATATAAATCTCAAGTCCTAAGTTTACAGATTCGTAAATTTTCATATGTATGTATATCCATATCACACTCCTTTGTAACAGATATTTCATAACACAAATGAAAAGAGAATTGATTTTGAAGTTTATCTGTGACTTGGGCTTTTTTTTTTTTTTTTTTTTTTTTTTACTATTTTCATTAACAGTGAACCATTTCCACTTTACTATTTGCTCTAGGATGTGGCTGCTCTAAAAAGAAATCCAATATTTATGATAAAATTCTAGTGTCGCCTGAGAGCTATGAGCTCAAAAGAGACTTTCTCAGAAAGGAAAACTTCTTCATCCTAAAATAAAATTTGTTTACAAAATATATCTTTTAGGGATGCCTGGCTGGCTCAGTCAGTAGAGCATGTGACTCTTGATCTCAGGGTTGTGAGTTCGAGCCCCATGCTGGGTGTGGAGATTACTTAAAAATAAAATCTTTAAAGAGAAAAGAGCAGAATACATCTTTTATAAATGTTCTCTCTCCAATGTTGACGTGGAAGGTGTTGTGGGACCCGCATGAGGAAGAGAGGCAGAACAGCAGACCCCAGTGGTTCCGCCAGGGCGATAGAATTCCAGCTTCTTCCACATGCAGTACATGCCCTCCCTGGATGTGCAGGCGGGCTCTCCAAATCTCACACACACTCTTACTCAAATAATCGGTTTTTTAAAAAATTACCTACCCACTTAAAATATACTGAATTCAGCATTGACTCTTTTTTTTAATATTTTAATATGTGTGTTTCCTGAGGATAAGTTTACTAAACTTTACTCCGAATCCTCCATCCGTATTAAAGTCCGATTGCCTAATTATCACAGCCGTATGAGCTCGCTGGAAAACTAGGCTCTGACGTAAGCAATGTGCCAGCCAGCCATACCTGAAGCCAGGCATAGGACCACCTCTGTGGAGGTTCTTGGCAGCTACTGGAGGCCATGCAAGGTACCAACTCAGGGGAAGAATGACTGTGCTATTCATTTCTCCAGTGGAACTGTCCTCATGTACCAACTGATTCTGCATGTACATGAGCTCATCCACCTTGGAAATTGTTATTGTGGAGAAAAGGATACTTTGTCTGAATGCAGAAGAATGAAGTATGTCCTCTTTACCTTGCGACAGCAAAGCGAGGATAGGACCTCCTGGGGCTTTAAGATCTTGCATTGTCCACCCCTTTAATTTAGAGAATTTTTATATACAGTGCCTTCCTATGCAACTGAACAGTTTCGTATGTGAACCTTGTCATGTTCAAATACCTTGAGTTCAAGCCCATATCTCTTATATCTTCCACATCACAGAGAAAATGGCTTTTTATATAATGCGTGCTTTATGAATGCCTTGTTAATCCACTGGAAGGCAGCAGTTGTAGAAAATGGTGTGTGCTGAGGAATAAAATGCTGATCCCACTTTGTCTCAAGGGAGAAGGACAGAAGTGTTGGGGGAAGGGCAAGACAGCTGACCAGCTCTGTCAGAAACAGGCATTGCATCTGACAGTCTTATATTCCCAGCAATTAATGCACACAAATGCAATGCGGAGTGGGGATTATCCTGTTTTCTGTCACTGCTTCAATGCTCATTCTTGCTCTTGATGAGGACACAGACATTCAGGAAGGATAAGTTAATTATCTGAGGCCAGATAATCACCAAACTGACAGAATTTAAAACCTGGATTTCTGGCTTCAAACCTCATGGCTTTGTTTTGTTTTGTTTTGTTTTGTTTTGTTTTGTTTTGTTTTTCCTACTAAAATGTTGCCTATTTGTTGTCTAATTATATCAAAGAGTCTGCACCAGACAATTAAAATCAAATTCTATTCTTCTCTGGTTTTACCTAGGTTAAGAGTGGGAGATGGTATAGTTCTATTGCTGGGTTTTAGGGTTTCTATCTTGTAATGAAGTCCTCCACAACCAACTGTACCTAAGGACTTCACACAGCTCCAGCCAGCCGGGGCTCAGAGACTTGCTTCCAAGGCCCGCTCTGTCTGGGAGGGCGCTAGCTATTGGATGAGGTTCAGGTCCTGGACAATGGAATTTGTTTTTTGGATGGGTTTCAACTCCTGGATGATGGATTTTGCCAAGATAATGAGAACAGCTATTAAGACAGAGGACTTATTTTATCTGCCTCTTTGCCAGGGTTGAAGATGATTGTTGATCATTAAAACATGAGTCAAAACAGGGACAAGACATTGACCTAGGATCACGAAATCTTATCCATGAGAGTTGATCTGCTTATTAATACATCTGGTTTACACGAATTCTTTGGAAATGTCAGAAAGTCCTTGGAAACAGTGGGTGGTTTAATAAATTTGCTCAAAGATTAAGCTACATGTGATTAGATCCAAAGAGCAGAGCCAGCCTGGGGCAGGTCAAATAGTCTCCTTACTTAAAAAAACAGGATTGCTAGGAGCCCTACCATCCAATGTATGAAATTACAGCATTAGAGGCTCATTTGTTTGTGTTGAGTCTATCTTTTCCCATTACGTCTATTTTAAAATATAATTATCTTTGGAGAGACTGTACAGTAAGTTCCTTATAACATAATAAGGATGAGTTTGTCAAGACGTTTTCCCTGATTGGAGGGACAGTCTTTAACCCTCAATTGTAAAGTGGAGAAAGAAACTGGAGAAGCAGTGCCTATAGGTAGAATAACTGATTTCCCTGACCTTCTCACTTCATTTAGGGCAGTCCTTGGTAGTTGTTTGTATTTCTAGTGAAGTTAACAGCCTATCAGAGCAACCCCAAATGCAGTGCATGATAGCCATGGAGTATGGGCACAGCCTGGGGTAGGGCTGGGAAGAAATGTTTCTGGTCAAGCAGGCCTTTCAGCAGGTTCCCCCATCACCCCTGGGGCCAGATCCAGTGGACCTCAAAGGTATGTCTGCTGCCAAGTGGTAGATTTGTATCCAGGTACCATTAGTGAAGATAAAGATGGTTACACTAGGCTCTCATCTCCCATATCCTGGTGACTGATTCCCTCCTCCAGAGGGTAATATATCCTATTACATCACTTAGAAAATCTAAAGATAATAAAGATCACCCCAAATTAAACTAACCTTGGATACATTTTAAGAAAACTACAATTTTTCTTTTAATGTTCATTTACCTTTGAGAGAGAGAGAGAGAGAGGACATGCATGAGAGAGAGAGAGAGAGAGAGAGTGAGGGGTGCAGAGAGAAAGAGAGAGATTGAATCTCAAGCAGACTCTGAGTCCAGCCACTCTCAAACTCACCAACCTGTTGGATCATGATTTGAACCAAAATCAAGAGTCAGATGCCCAACCGACTAAGCCACCCAGGCACCACAAAACTGCATTTTTTTCAATAGCAGAATCACTTAATTTCAGAGCAGAAAAGAACCTCTGGGATTACTTGGTCTAACTGTTCTCATTTTGCAAATGAGGGAACCAGCAAAGTATTTCAACCTATAAGTTTCCTGATCTTTCAAAAAATGCACAAAAACTTTTCTCATTCCATTTTAAACTTCGTACAGAGAAAACAGACAAGAAAGGTAAAAGTTTGGCATATTCTAAGAAAAGCTTAATTAGAAAAAGTCATTATGCCTCTAACCACCATTTTATTTTTTTATAGGGAAAATCTTAATAAAAAAGGACTATACTGTTAGGTGCTCACTGTTAGGCATTTTAGAGAGACACTGACATGGAGGCCAAATGCATCTCAGTCTTTGTATACGTTATTTGAGTCAGTCTCTTGAATCAAGCTTATTGAAAGTAAGAGATAGCATAACCTGATTTTGCTTAAGAAAACAAGGGCCTCATTTGGTAACAGTGGAAGAACCTATATTATCTTGTTCTGAACATCGCTCCCAGTAAAGAAAGAACTTGAGACCTACATCTGTCTCTATATCTAACTCTATATCTCCATAGTGTGTGTGTGTGTGTGTATATATATATATATATATATATATATATATATATATACATACATATATATGGGAATGTGTGTGTGTGTATGTGTGTGTATCACAAACACATACATACACATACATAAAAATCCATGGCATAGAAATGGAGATTTCTGGGTTAACATGGTAGCAAATAAGCAATGCATAACAGGTTTGCTCACAACTTTCTATTTATATGCCATATATGATACCATTATATCACAAAACAAAATTATAATTGTGTGTGGGGGGAGGGCCATCAATGCTGCAGTCTGGGTCAGGATAGGAAGGCTATATATGATAAAAAGATAACCTCAAAATTCCAGCGGTTTAACACAATAAAGATTTATTTCTTACTCATAAAAGAAATATGCAGAGTTCCCAGCCTGCTTTTGTGGCTACACCACCTTGGACACATGGCCTCCAAGATTTTAGTAGTGGAGGAAGAAAACACAGAAGTGACACAGCTCTAAACTGCTTTAGCCCAAAGCCCATGTCACTCTCACACATTGATCATTAGCTAGAATGAGTCACACAGGACAGACTCAGGTGCAAGAAGACTTGGAAATGATGGGCAACACATGGATATATGGTGAATTTTACTATTTCTGCCACTAACCTTTTTTTTTTAAGTTCATTTATTTTGAGAGAGAGAGAGAGAGAGAGCAGGGGAGGGGCAGAGACAGAGAGAGGAAGAGAGAGAGAGAGAGAGAGAGAGAGAGAGAGAGAGAGAGAGAGAGAGAGAATCCCAAGCAGACTCTGCACCATCAGCACAGAGCCCAACACGGGGCTCGATCTCATAAATTGTGAGACCATGACCTGAGCCAAAACCAAGAATTGGGAGCTTAACTGACTGAGCCATCCAGGCATCTTCCAGTAACCTTTTGACCACAGACTTGGAAGCTCAGAGATTATGATTCACCCCACTGATTATCCCTAACCCTGTTTTCATGAGCCCCACTAAACAACAAAACATGTAGTTCTTTTGTGATTCTTGTTGATGTCCATTGCTTATAAACCAAATTGTAAAATTAATCATCACAACATAACCTGTATTCACAACATTGGGAAAATATATAGGAAAGAATAATAAAAGTAGTTAAAAGCCTAGAATATATACATGGCACATCAAGAGATAAATACAGATAAGTGTTATGTTCCTATTTCTGCAGCTCTTCACAAGGCTGTCATTGGTTTAATGATTCTCTTTCTCTATTTCCTATTCTAAGTTCCTACCGCCTTCAGCCAGCACCAAAGAAAGCTAGGGTTCTATACATGGTAGGGAGACCCAACACTTCATTCCCAGAATTTCTGAGACCCTTTTCCTATCTGTATGTTCTTACAGATGTCAATTAACTTTTCCTTTGCACCTGATGGCAGCAAGATTTGCTCCAGAGAATCACTCCTTTTCAGGGCATGATCTCCCTGCTGCCATTGTGTAGGGACAACCCTATTCCCCCTGGATAATGGAGATGAATCAGTGCAATCAACATGATAACCCTCTCTGTTCCATATTCATGGTATGGCATAAGGAGCTCTGAGTGGACAGATAGCAGTTTGCAACATTGAACTAAATGGAATATTTGTCATAACCCATAGAGATAGTATTAATTCATTATTTTTTAAAGTTTATTCATTTATTTTGAGAGAGAGAGATTGAGTTACTGTGTAAGTGGGGGAAGGGGCAGAGAGAGAGGGAGGGAGAGAGAATACCAAGCACTGCACTGACAAGTGCAGAGCCCAAAACAAGGCTCAAACTCACAAACTGTGACATCAAGACCTGAGCCGAGATCAACACTCAGACGCTCACCTGACTGAGCCAACCAGGTGCCCCTATTTACCCATTATAAACTAAGATATAAACCAGTAGAATTCAGGGTTGCAAGGAAAAGGAAATAAGTTTTTCAGGAATACTATGAGGTGTGTTATAATTTTCACCCTCCGGCTGGATAATCCTTCCATTCTGACTATGGAAGAAATTGGACAATGTATTGGCCACTGAAACTGAGCACACTGAAATCTGCAGGATGGTTCCCTAACCTTAAATATTCTCTTGTCCATTGTTTACTGATATTTCAGTGATACTTTCACTAAGAACAGTTGCTTCTAAGAAATAGGTGCACAGTAATATTCACAAATACTGTGCATCAGCTCACTGCATTACTTATTTCTCTGCAAACTTAGTTCCATAAATTTGGGGAGAGGGATTTATGAGTTCTGCTTGGGGTGTGGAGAACTAGACAGAATTTTACTTTTATCCTTACAACAAAAGCAAAACAAAAAGCCTGGCAGAGTATAATTTCATGACTTTCCTTAAATCCATCAGGAACCTGAGATTTCAAGGCAACCAACTAGGCTGAACTAGAAAGACAGGTGGCCCTAGAGAGATGAAACCAAGGAGAGAAGTACAACAGAATCTGTCTGAAACCATGAAAACCATGAGCAAATAATGAAGCGTAAGTAAAGTTGCTAAAAGAAAAAAGAAAAACATCAACCCAAAATTCTATCTGTAGGGAAAGTATCTTTCAAAAAATAAAGGAGAAATAAGGATTTTTCCCCAGGCCAATAATGGAGAGAATCCACTGCTGTCAGATCCACACTACAAAAAAATCTTTAAAAGAACTTCCTTTAGGTAGATGATACCTGATAGAAATTTACATTCATGCAAACACATACAAAGTGTCAGACATGAAATAAAGATAATATTTATTTTTCATACTTTTAATTTCTCCAAAGGATCACTATCTAAAGCAATAATAGTAGCAATATATTTTACTTTTATAAAGGTAGTACTACTAAAGATAGATTTAGATTAAAGATGTAGATCATAAACTCTATGGCAAACACTAAAAATATTTTAAAGAGAAGTATAAATAAATTTAAAGAGCAGCATAATACTTGTTCTTGTTTTAAATGTAATCATAATGTAATAATTTAGCTGAATTAAGTCCATTAACTAAAGAAAAGGCAGAAGAGGATAAAACATAAAAGAATAAATAGAACAAATATTTAAAAACCTATTCTATGGTAGATTTTAATACAGCCATATAAATAATTATATCAACTACAAACAGTCTAAACACAACAAACTTAGAAACACCAATTAAAAGATTGTCATATTGGATTTTTAAAAAGGATAGCTCAAGTGATGTTGTCTACAAGAAACTCATTTGAAATATATGCATAGAGGGGCACCTGGGTGGCTCAGCTGGTTAAGTGTCTGACTGTTGATTTCAGCTCAAGTCATGATCTCACAGTTCTGTGAGTTAGAGCCCCACATCAGGCACAATGTAGACAGCAGAGCCTGCTTGGAATTTTCTCTCTCTCTTTCTCTGCCTCCCCCCACCCTCCCTCTCTTCTCAAAATAAATAAGTAAACATTTAAAAAAAGAAAAAGAAATATATGCAAATATAGGTTAAAAGTAAAATGAGAGAAAAAACACTATAAATACCCCAATCAAATAAAGTTGGAGTAGCTGTATTAATATTTTTATAATATTTTCAAAATAATAAAGAGTAAACTTCAGAGAAAGATACAATACCAGGGATAAAGAAGTTCATTACATAATAATAAAGAGGTCAACCCTCTATGAACAAGCACCGTTCCTCAATGTAACTAATGCCTAAAAGCAGAACATCAAAATACATGGAGCGAAAACAGATAGGACTGAAAGTGGAAACAGACAAATTCACAGATATACTTGGAGAGTTCATATGCCTCTCTCAGTGACTGACAGAACAGACACAAAGTCAGTAAGGATAAAGAAGACATTTATAGAACCATCCACCCAAGAAGCGTAGAATACATATTTTAAACCTCAACAAAATTAAATGTATTGAAATTATTCAAAGTATGACCTCAGACCAGAACAGAAGTAACCTAGAAAGTAAAAGCAGAAAGGTATCTTAAAAATCCCCAAAATATTTGCAATGGAAGAGGGAACATTGTGACGGACCATGTAGATATTTAAAGAAAAATGTTACCAACAAATTTTTGCTCATAAATTCCACAACTTCTAAATTAAATATAATTTATAAATTCAACAATTTAAACAACATGGAACAATACCTTGAACGACAAAAACTACCAAAATTCACTCAGAAAGAAATAAAGAATCTTAAGAGTTCTCAATCTATACTTCTAAAAATGAATGTGATTTAAAATCTACTGACAAAATTCCAGGCTCAGCCAATTCACTAGTAATACAAATATTTAAGGGAAAAAATATAGACATTCTAAATAATATCTTCCAGAAACTAGACACAGGAACACCCCAAGTCATTTTATGAGGTCATCAGTACCCTAATACTAAAACCAGACAAAGAAATTTTGTCTTTGAAAACTACAGACCAATATCTCTAATAAACATAGATATAAAAATACCCAACAAAATTTTAGGAAATCAAATTGAACAACATATAAAAAGATAAAACATCACAACCAAATGGCTTTACCCCAGAAATACAAGGTTGGCTTTACATTTAAAATAATTCAATATAAATCCATTATATTAATGAATTAAAAGAAATACATTATAAGGAAATTGAAAAAGAAACGGAGAAGCATTTGACAAAATTCAACATCCATTAATGATAAAAACTATCCATAGGAATGCAAGCTGGTGTAGCCACTCTGGAAAACAGTATGGAGGTTCCTCAAAAAACTAAAAATACAACTACCCTACAACCCAGCAATTGCACTACTCAGCATTTATCCAAGGGATACAGGTGTGCTGTTTTGAAGGGACACATGCACCCCCATGTTTATAGCAGCACTATCAACAATAGCCAAAGAATGAAAAGAACCCAAATGTCCATCGATGGATGAATGGATAAAGAAGATGTGGTATATATATATATATATATATATATATATATATATATATATATATCACTTGATTTGCAAGTATCTATCTATCTATCTATCTATATGTATATATATAATCAAAAAGAATGAAATCTTGCCATTTGCAACTACATGGATGGAACTGGAGGGTATTATGCTAAGTGAAATTAGTCGGTAAGAGAAGGACAAAAATCATATGATTTCACTCATATGAGGACTTTAAGAGACAACACAGATGAACATAAGGGGAGAGAAACAAAAATAATATAAAAATAGGGAGGGGGACAAAACAGAAGTGACTCATAAATATGGAGAAAAAACTGAGGGTTACAAGAGGGGTTGTGGGAGGGGGGATGGGCTAAATGGGTAAGGGGCATTAGGAATCTACTACTCCTGAAATCATTGTTGCACTATATGCTAACTAATTTGGATGTAATTTTAAAAAATAAAAAATAAAAATAAATGTTTATATAGAAATAAATAAAACTATCCACAATCCAGAAACAGAAGGGGATGTTTTTAACCTGATAAAAGACATAAAAAAAAGAAAGAAAGAAGAGACAGAGGAAGATGGTGGCGTAGGAGGATGCTGGGCTCACGGTGTCCTGCTGATCACTTAGATTCCACCCACACCTGCCTAAATAACCCAGAAAACCACCGGAAGACTAGCAGAATGGATTCTCCAGAGCCAAACGTAGATGAAAGGCCCACGGAAGAGGGTAGGAAGGGCGGTGAGGCGGTGCCCACTACACGGACTGGTGGGAGGGAGCTGGGGCGCAGGGGCAGCCCACTGGCAAAGCAGAGCCCCCGAGTCTGGCTTGCAAAAGCGGAGGGGCTGGACGGAGAGTGTTCGGACAGCAAGCGGGACTTAACATCTAGAAGGTTATAAGCTAACACCTCTGCTCAGAGACCGGGAGGGCTGGAGGACAACGGGAGGGAGAGTTGTTGAGCCCCGGATGACAGAGCTCAGCTTGGTGGGGAACAAAGGCGCTCGCCAGTGCCATCTCCCTCACCTATCCCCCAGCCAATTTCCCAAAGGGAACCAGTTCCTGTCAGGGAACTTGCTTGCACCACTCAAACACCCAACGCTGTGCTTCTGCAGATCCATCCCTCCGAGGCAGGTCTGACTCCCTCCCAGTGCCACAGGGCCCCTCCTGAAGTGGATCACCTAAGGAAAAGTGAGCTGAGCCTGCCCCTCCTGCCCCTGTGCACCTTGCCAATCCATCCCACCTAATACGTCAGATGCCCAGCACCACAAGCCTGGCAGTGCACAAGTAGCCCAGACAGGCCATGCCACCCCACAGTGAATCCACCCCTAGGAGAGGGAAAGAGAAGGCACACACCAGTCTGACTGTGGCCCCAGCGGTGGGCTGGGGGCAGATATCAAGTCTGACTGCGGCCCCGCCCACCAACGCAAGTTATTCAAGACAGCACAGGGGAAGTGCCCTGCAGTTCCTCACCACTCCAGGGACTATCCAAAATGATGAAACGGAAGAATTCCCCTCAAAAGAATCTCCAGGAAATAACGACAGCTAACCAACTGATCAAAAAGGATTTAAACAATATAACAGAAAGTGAATTTAGAATAATAGTCATAAAATTAATCGCTGGGCTTGAAAACAGTATAGAAGACAGCAGAGAATCTATTGCTACAGAGATCAAGGGAATAAGGAACAGCCAGGAGGAGCTAAAAAAATGCTATAAATGAGCTGCAAAATAAAATGGAGACAACCACAGCTCGGATTGAAGAGGCAGAGGAGAGAATAGGTGAACTAGAAGATAAAGTTATGGAAAAAGAGGAAGCTGAGAAAAAGAGAGATAAAAAAAGCCAGGAGTATGAGGGGAAAATTAGAGAACTAAGTGATGCATGAAAGAGAAATAATCTACGCATAATTGGTATTCCAGAGGAGGAAGAGAGAGGGAAAGGTGCTGAAGGTGTACTTGAAGAAATAATAGCTGAGAACTTCCCTGATCTGGGGAAGGAAAAAGGCATTGAAATCCAAGAGGCAGAGAGAACTCCCTTCAGACATAACTTGAATCGATCTTCTGCACGACATATCATAGTGAAACTGGCAAAATACAAGGATAAAGAGAAAATTTTAAAAGCAGCTAGGGATAAACATGCTCTAACATATAAAGGGAGACCTATAAGACTAGTGACGGATCTCTCTACTGAAACTTGGCAGGCCAGAAAGGAATGGCAGGAAATCTTCAATGTGATGAACAGAAAAAAAATACGCAGCCAAGAATCCTTTATCCAGCAAATATGTCATTTAGAATAGAAGGAGAGATAAAGGTTTTCCCAAACAAACAAAAGCTGAAGGAATTTATCACCACTAAACCAGCCCTACAAGAGATCCTAAGGGGGATCCTGTGAGACAAAGTACCAGAGACATCGCTACAAGCATGAAACCTACAGACATCACAATGACTCTAAACCCATATCTTTCTAGAATAACACTGAATGTGAATGGACTAAATGCACCAACCAAAAGATGTAGGGTATCAGAATGGATAAAAAAAACAAGACCCATCTATTTGCTGTCAAAAGGAGACTCATTTTAGACCTGAGGACACCTTCAGATCGAAAGTGAGGGGATGGAGAACTATTTATCATGCCACTGGAAGTCAAAAGAGAGCTGGAGTAACCATACTTATATCAGACAAACTAGACTTTAAATTAAAGGCTGTAATAAGAGATGAATAAGGGCATTATATAATAATTACAGGGTCTATCCATCAGGAAGAGCTAACAATTATAAATGTCTATGTGCCGAATACGGGAGCCCCCAAATATATAAAACAATTACTCACAAACATAAGCAACCTTATTGATAAGAATGTGGTAACTGCAGGGGACTTTAACACCCCACTTACAGCAATGGATAGATCATCTAGACACATGGTCAATAAAGAAACAAGGGCCCTGAATGATACATTGGATCAGATGGACTTGACAGATATATTTAGAACTCTGCATCCCAAAGCAACAGAATATACTTTCTTCTCGAGTGCACATGGAACATTCTCCAAGATAGATCACATACTGGGTCACAAAACAGCCCTTCATAAGTTTACAAGAATTGAGATCATACCATGCATACTTTCAGACCACAATGCTATGAAGCTTGAAATCAACCACAGGAAAAAGTCTGGAAAACTTCCAAAAGCATGAAGGTTAAAGAACACCCTACTAAAGAATGAATGGGTCAACCAGGCAATTAGAGAAGAAATTTAAAAATATATGGAAACAAACGAAAATGAAAATACAACCATCCAAACGCTTTGGGATGCAGTGAAGGCAGTCCTGAGAGGAAAATACATTGTAATCCAGGCCTATCTCAACAAACAAGAAAAATCCCAAATACAAAATCTAACAGCACACCTAAAGGAAATAGAAGCAGAACAACAAAGACACCCTAAACCCAGCAGAAGAAGAGAAATAATAAAGATCAGAGCAGAAATAAACAATATAGACTCTAAAAAAACTGTAGAGCAGATCAATGAAACCAAGAGTTGGTTTTTTGAAAAAATAAACAAAATTGATAAACCTCTAGCCAGGCTTCTCAAAAAGAAAAGGGAGATGACCCAAATAGATAAAATCATGAATGAAAATGGAATTAATACAACCAATCCCTCAGAAATACAAGCAATTATCAGGGAATACTATGAAAACCTATATGCCAACAATCTCGACAACCTGGAAGAAATGGACAAATTCTTAAACACCCACACACTTCCAAAACTCAATCAGGAGGAAATAGAAAGCTTGAACAGACCCATAACCAGTGAAGAAATTGAATCAGTTATCAAAAACCTCCCAACAAATAAGAGTCCAGGACCAGGTGGCTTCCCAGGGGAGTTCTACCAGACATTTAAAGCAGAGATAATACCTATCCTTCTCAAGCTATTCCAAAAAATTGAAAGGGAAGGAAAACTTCCAGACTCATTCTATGAAGCCAGTATTACTTTGATTCCTAAACCAGACAGAGACCCAGGAAAAAAAGAGAACTATAGGCCAATTTCCCTGATGAATATGGATGCAAAAATTCTCAATAAGATACTAGCAAATCGAATTCAACAGCTTATAAAAAGAATTATTCACCATGATCAAGTGGGATTCATTCCTGGGATGCAGGCTGGTTCAACATTCACAAATCAATCAACGTGATACATCACATTAATAAAAGAAAAGATAAGAACCATATGATCCTGTCAATCGATGCAGAAAAAGCATTTGACAAAATGCAGCAACCTTTCTTAATAAAAACCCTCGAGAAAGTCAGGATAGAAGGAACATACTTAAACATCATAAAAGCCATTTATGAAAAGCCCACAGCTAACATCATTTTCAATGGGGAAAAACTGAGAGCTTTTTCCCTGAGATCAGGAACACGACAGGGATGTCCACTCTCACCGCTGTTGTTTAACATAGTGTTGGAAGTGCTAGCCATCAGCAATCAGACAACAAAAGGAAATCAAAGGCATCAAAATTGGCAAAGATGAAGTCAAGCTTTCACTTTTTGCAGATGACATGATATTATACATGGAAAATCCGGTAGATTCCACCAAAAGTCTGCTAGAACTGATACATGAATTCAGCAAAGTCGCAGGATACAAAATCAATGTACAGAAATCAGTTGCATTCTTATACACTAATAATGAAGCAACAGAAAGACAAAGAAACTGATCCCATTCACAATTGCACCAAGAAGCATAAAATACCTAGGAATAAATCTAACCAAAGATGTAAAAGATCTGTATGCTGAAAACTATAGAAAGCTTATGAAGGAAATTGAAGAAGATATAAAGAAATGGAAAAACATTCCATGCTCATGGGTTGGAAGAATAACTATTGTCAAAATGTCAACACTACCCAAAGCTATCTACACATTCAATGCAATCCCAATCAAAATTGCACCAGCTTTCTTCTTGAAGCTAGAACAAGCAATCCTAAAATTCCTATGGAACCACAAAAGGCCCCAAATAGCCAAAGTAATTTTGAAGAAGAAGATCAAAGCGGGAGGCATCACAATCCCAGACTTTAGCCTTTGCTACAAAGCTGTAATCATCAACACAGCATGGTATTGGCACAAAAACAGACACATAGACCAATGGAATAGAATAGAAACCCTAGAACTAGACCCACAAAAGTATGGCCAACTCATCTTTGACAAAGCAGGAAAGAATATCCAATGGAAAAAAGACAGTCTCTTTAACAAATGGTGCTGGGAGAACTGGACAGCAACATGCAGAAAAATGAAAGTAGACCACTTTCTTACACCATTCACAAAAGCCAACTCAAAATGGATAAAGGACCTGAATGTGAGACAGGAAACCATCAAAACCCTAGAGGAGAAAACAGGAAAAGACCTCTCTGACCTCAGCCGTAGCGATTTCTTACTTGGCACATCCCCAAAGGCAAGGGAATTAAAAGCAAAAATGAACTATTAGGACCTCATGAAGACAAAAAGCTTCTGCACAGCAAAGGAAACAATCAACAAAACTAAAAGGCAACCAATGGAATGGGAAAAGATATTTGCAAATGACATATCGGACAAAGGGCTAGTATCCAAAATCTATAAAGAGCTCACCAAACTCCACACCTGAAAAACAAATAATCCAGTGAAGAAATGGGCAGAAAACATGAATAGACACTTCTCTAAAGAAGACATCCGGATGGCCAACAGGCACATGAAAAGATGCTCAATGTCACTCCTCATCAGGGAAATACAAATCAAAACCACACTCAGATATCACCTCACGCCAGTCAGAGTGGCCAAAATGAACAAATCAGGAGACTATAGATGCTGGAGAGGATGTGGAGAAACGGGAACCCTCTTGCACTGTTGGTGGGAATGCAAATTGGTGCAGCCGCTCTGGAAAGCAGTGTGGAAGTTCCTCAAAAAATTAAAAAAAGCCCTACCCTATGACCCAGCAGTAGCACTACTAGGAATTTACCCAAAGGATACAGGAGTACTGATGCATAGGGGCACTTGTACCCCAATGTTTATAGCAGCACTTTCAACAATAGCCAAATTATGGAAAGAGCCTAAATGCCCATCAACTGATGAATGGATAAAGAAATTGTAGTTTATATACACAATGGAGTACTACGTGGCAATGAGAAAGAATGAAATATGGCCCTTTGTAGCAACATGGATGGAACTGGAGAGTGTGATGCTAAGTGAAATAAGCCACACAGAGAAAGACAGATACCATACGTTTTCACTCTTATGTGGATCCTGAGAAACTTAACAGGAACCCATGGGGGAGGGGAAGGAAAAAAGAAAAAAAAAAGAGGTTAGAGTGGGAGAGAGCCAAAGCCTAAGAGACTCTTAAAAACTGAGAACAAACTGAGGGCTGATGGGGGGTGGGGGGGAGGGGAGGGTGGGTGATGGGTATTGAAGAGGGCATCTTTTGGGATGAGGACTGGGTGTTGTATGGAAACCAATTTGACAATAAATTATATATTTTTTTAAAAGTAAATAAATGTTAAAAAATAAAAGAAAGAAAGAGAAAGAAAGAAAGAAACCCTACAGCTAACATCATTCTTATGGTAAAGACTGAATGGTTTTACCCTTAGATCAGCAACAAGGCAAAAATACCCTTTCTCACCACTTCTATCCATCAATATATTGGAAATGCAATAAAGCAAGACAAATAAATAAAACATAGATTGGAAAGGAAGAAACAAAAATGTTTGAATTCAAAAATTGGCTATGTAGAACATCCATCCCTAGTCATGCTCAAAATGATCCTAGAGTCAGTCCTGAGTTAAACAAGTGAATTCAGCAATGTCACAGGATGCAAGATCAATTCAATACAAAAAAGTGAACAATATTCCTATTTACCAGAAATGAACAATAAGAATCTGAAAAAAATTAAGTGCCATTTTCAATAGCACCAAAAAGAAGGAAAAAGAGGAGTTGGTGAGGAAGAGAGAGAGGAGGAGGAGGAGGGAAAGAAGAAGAGAGACAAGAGAGGAAGGAGAGGGAGGAGGAGGTGAAGGAGGACCACCACCATCACCATTTCCAACTTAGGAAACAAGGAAGACGTAAATAAATGGAAACATACATCATGTAAATAATTGGAAGACTAACTTTCTCCCCACATTGGACTACAGATATTACACACACTCATTCAAAATCCCAGAAGGATTTACCATAGATATCAACAAGCTGATTCTCAAATTTTTATGGAAAGGTAAAGGACCTAGAACTCCTAGGAATTTTGTATTTGATAAATATATGTAACCAAATCCCAAAAGCCTCTCTTTATCCTACAAGAGAGGAATGAGACTGAACTAAAAATTCTGAAGCATTTTACATCTTAGAACGGCAGGTCTCAAAGTGTGGTCCCTGGACCCCTGGTGATGCCCACAATCCTACCACTTCCATAGTAATACTAAAACACTGTTTGCTTTTCATGCTGTGTAACAAAATGGGAGCTGTACATCAAGGACTTCTGCTGTGCACTGGGGTTTCATAGCTGCCTCACATAAAAGCACTAGGGTAACTGCTCACCTTGTGAGCACATCTACCCACTGTTCACCCTGAACACTGTTTTTACTTGAATGAAAAAATTACAGCAGCAGGCAAACTATGGTTGCGCTGACTTGGATGTTTGACAGGCATGTTCTTGAAAATAAACAAAGCGAGCCAAGGACTTCGAAGAAAACAAAGACCAAAATTCAACTTCTTGAGTTAAAGCACTGTCTTTGGTCATTCCCCATGGGTCACAAATACAGCTTTGTATGTTAAAGAGCTAAAAGGCAGCATCAAAGAAGACACCTTTACCTCTGAAAAATTAAAATCTACCACAAAATATACCATTTTTGTTGTTGTTGTTGTTGTTGTTAAAGATTGAGGACCATGGAAAAGCCACTTGAAATAATTTACTACTAAGTGTCTTAAAGATCTTGAAGCTCACTTGCTGGGCCTGCACATGACCTGGAGAAGGTTTTAACCCCAGAAGAAGTTCAAGGTAAGTTATTTTCTCTCATATCTGCCAAAAAAAAAAAAAAAAAAAAAAAAACCCATCAGCCAACGAAGAATGTTGGTATTTTGGTTGGCTTCCGACTTAATTTCAATTATCTTTTACTGTCTTTTCTTGGATGAGACCATGATTTTGTGCAAGCGGACCGTGGAGGTTTGCTGATAATGAAAATTACTAACTGACAGCTTCAGCATCTTTCCTGACAAAGGCGTTTCCTTGGCCCCAGCCTCATGAGTTAGAGAGACAACTGCGGAGAACCCTGGTCCTGGGTGTCACCCAAATTTACAAAGTGACAGCAAGAAGCATCACAGCCCTCCAACTGTGTGAGGAAAAGGTACAAGGTGTCATTTCTTAGATCTTCTGTTAGTCCAGCTTCAGGGGGGTTTGGGCAGGATGCGATTGGCTGGGATGGAAGAAATTCAGTTTGTCAAAAGTAATTACAGTTGATCCTTGAACAATGCAGGGCTTTGGGGAGACAACCCCCACACAATTGAAAATTGCATCTACCTTTCGAGTCCCCAAAACTTCACTACTAATAGCTTACCATTGACCAGAAGCCTTACCAGTAACATAAACAGTGGATTAACACATATTTTCTATGTTAAATGTATTAAATGCCACATTCTCACAATGTATTATACTAGAAAAAAAGTGTTATTAGGAAAATCGTATGGAAGAGAAAATACACTTAGAGTACTTTGCTGTAAAAACTGCATGTAGGCAATGCGCCTAACCCCCCAATCTGTGTCTTGCTTCACCAGTGTTTGGCTGGAACAGACCCAGGAGCGCCCCTTCTTCCAGTCTCCAACCTCTTTTCCAGTAATTACCTTCAGAACCACCATCTCAGCCACCCTCTGCCTTTCAGGACCAGCCCACACCGTTTTTTGAACTTTGCTCCTTGTTGCTCATGCGCTCTCAGAGTCATCAGAATTATTCCACCAAGGTGGAGGCTGCCATCAACCAGCTGGCAAGCCTACCTCTCTCTGGGCTTCTATTTCCCACAAGGACATGTGCTCTGCAGGCCGTGGGCCACTTCTTCCCCGGGTGATTAAGGAGAAGCGCGAGTGCGCCCTGCATCTCCTGAAGATGTAAACCGGTGGGAGACCTCGTCTTCTCCCCCGGGTGCAGAAGCCTCCTCAAGATGCGTGGGTAAAACCCCGGAGGCCACGGAAGCCCTATGGTCCTGGAGAAGAACCCAAACCAGGCTCTTTTGGATCTGCATGCCTGGGGTTCTGCCCACAAAGACGTCCATCTCTGGGACTTCCTGGAGAGCCACTTCCGGGATAAGCAGGTGAAACTCAACAGGAAGTGGGGCGACCACCTGCCGCACCTGTGCAGGCTGGCCAGCCCCACCCCAGGCTGGGCTGCGCAGGTGTCTGTTCAGAGGCTCACCTCTGAGCTTCGGTAGCCCAGCAGACCCCTGGTGTTGGGGATTATGCCTGAGTCTCTCCCTGAAGCCAGTAGGCAGCTTTTTAACCACCCCGGAGCCGCTCTCAAGTCCTGGACCAAATGGAAACGGTAACTCATTTTTCAGGAAAAAAAAAATTTCTGCGTGTAAGTGGACCCAGGAAGTTCAAGAGTCAACTGTATAATTAAACTAAAGCCTATACAAATCTGAGCTCACTTTTCTTCCTTATGTGAAGAAGGACGTGTGAATGTGCACACTTGGGGAGACAGAAGAAATGGGCAATTGAAGAGCATTTCTGCCTCTTCTTTCAAAGTCAGATCTTTACAGTCCATCCTCAGAATGAATAACTAGAATTTTTATTCCTAACATTTGCGACTTTTTTCATATGTGATATCTCATTTATGGAGACCTTTCACCAATTTGTTGAATTCCTAATCCTCCTCAAGGATCAGCTCCTGTCTCCTTCCCAGGAAGCCTTCCCTGACCCCCCAAAGCAAGTCACATCCCCTTCTGCAGCCCTCACAGGACCCTGTACTTTGCCTTCAGAACACATAGAGTATTTCTCATGAAGCAATTAATTCTGTAAATGTGCTGCTTAATGTCTGACTCTCTGACAGAATATGATTACAGGAGGGCAAGGACACTGTCTCATTTACTACTGAATCCAAATATCTTGCACATAATACACACTTCATAAATATTTAGTAGAATCTTGAATGTGAATCCAGCCTCTCAATGAAATTAAATACTGTACATAAAACATTTAGCCCACAGACTGGAATATAGTGAACCCTTAATAAATGTTTACTTATTGCATCCTTGAGCCTGTATCAACCCTGGGGAGGTAGGGCTGATATTATATAAAATTCTCAACTTTGTAAAAGCTTTTATTTATTTATTTTGAAAGAGAGAGAAGGAGAGAGACAGAGAGAGTGTGTGAAAGAGAGAATTCCAAGCAGGCTCTGCACTATCAGCACGGAGACCAATGAGGGGCTTGAACTCACAAACTGTGAGATCACGACCTGAGCTGAAACCAAAAGCCAGATGCTCAACCAAATAAGCCATCCAGGCAGTCCTAAGGTTCTCAATTTGCAAGTAAGGAAATATACTTGGAGGTCATGGGACTTTCCCAAGACCTATTACTTGTAATAACTGAGGCCGAATGGAGATTGATCCCAACCCCATGTTCTTTCTAATGAACAAGCTCTGATGAGAGTTCACCTGGGATTCTGGAGGAGCCCATGCTTCTGAAACATCTACCAAATGGGGAAAATCCATCCCAAGTGTCTTCAGTGTCTGGTCCACAAATGGCTTATCAAAGCAACTATGTTTCTTCATTATTGTAGCAGAGGCTGCTATTTCCCACCCAACATCCATTCTCTTGTCTTCAAGTAGGTCTACAAGTTTCTATCCAGATATCAGTGTACTCCTATGGAAAATATATTTATCTCAGTCCCCTTGCACCAAGGGGAAGCTATTTCATTAAGTTCTGATAATGAGGTATTAGTGTAAGTGATGTGCGTGTTTTCCCGGAAAGCTACTTAAAGAGAGCTTCTTCCCTAGGAAGAGTCCCTTTTGTCCCAACCTGCGGGCATGGTGACCAGTGCCCCAGCGGCCCTTTTGAACAATGAGGTGCCTTGAGGTTGGGAATGATGTGCTGAGAGTGATGTAACAGCACTAAAGTGACTGTTGACTAATCATCCCTGACTTTGGATCCACAGTACCAGCCTTTTGTATGTGAGAGAAATACACGTCTTAGCTCATTTAAACTTCTGTTATTATTTTTTATGCAGCCAAATATAATCTTAACTTATATGATCATTTACAAAACTTAGAGGAAAAGTGATAGTTGCATTTATTGTTAGTTTTAAAAAAATGTTTTATTTATTTATTTATTTTGAGAGAGAGAAGTGTGTGCGCAAGCAGGAGAGGGGCAGAGAGAATCCCAAGCAGGCTCCATGCTATCAGTGCAGAGCCTGATACAGGGCTTGATCTCATGACCCTGGGATGACCACGTGAGCCAAAATCAAGAGTTGGACATTTAAGGGGCACCTGGGTGGCTCAGCCAGTTGAGCATCTGACTTCGGCTCAGGTCATGATCTCATGGCTCGTGAGTTAGAGCCCTGCGTCGGGTTCTGTGCTGACAGCTCAGAACCTGAAGCCTCCTTCTGATTCTGTGTCTCCCTCTCTCTCTGACCTTCCCTTCTAGTGTTCTGTCTCTCTCTCTCTCTCTCTCTCTCTAAAATAAATAAACATTAAAAAAAAAGAGTTGGACATTTAACTGAACCACCCAGGTGCCCCTATTGTTACTTTTTTGTTCCTCCAAGAAAGAACCTGAGAAAAATTTTATGAAATTTTTATGAATTTTCAGCTTTATTGAGGTATAACTGATAAGTGGTAATATATTTAAGGTGTACATCATGATGATGTATATATATATATATATATATATATATATATATGTGTATATATATATATATATACATATATATATATGTATATATATATATACATATATATAGATATATATATATGTATATATATATATATATACACATATACACATTGTGAAAGGATCTAGTTAATCCCATCTAGGTAATTCTTACATCCATCACCTTATGTTGTTTTATTTCTTTTTTGCTTATTTACTTTTTTGGTGAGAACATTTAAATTCTTTTTTAGCAAATTTCAATTATACAATATAGTGTTATCAACTATAGTAGTTACGCTATACATTAGATCCTAGGACTTTATTCTTCTTATAGCTGAAAGTTTGTACACTTTTACCAACCTCACCCTGTTTACTCAACCCCAACCCTGGGCAACCACTTTTCTATTCTTTGTTTCTATGAGTTTGATGTGTGTATATATATATATATATGTATATATATATACACACACATATATATATATATATATGTGTGTGTATATATATATATAGAGAGAGTCATGTTATGTTATTTGTTTTATTTTGTTTTATTTTATTTTATTTTATTTTATTTTAGAGAGAGAGTGCTCACAAATGGGGAAAAGAAGCAGAGGGAGAGAGAATATTAAGCAGGCTCCATGCTATGCTTGGGGCTCAATCCCACGACCCTGACATCATGACCTGAACTGAAAACAAAAGTCTGACACTCAACCAACTGAGCCACCCAGGCACCCCTGAAGTATATATATTTTTTTAGAGCCCACATATTAGTAATACCATGTGTTATTTGGTCTTTCTCTGTCTGGCTGGTTTCAGTTAGCATAATGCCCTTAAGATGCATGCATGTTGTCACACATAGAAGGATTTTCTTCTTTCCCGTGGCTGAAAAATATTCAAGCATGTGTGTGTGTGTGTGTGTGTGTGTGTGTGTAAAACACCTTCTTTAACCACACATACACTAACAGATACTTAGATTGCTACCATATCTTGGTTGTGAATAATGGTGCAGTGAACATGGAAAGGCAGATATCTCTTCAATATTCTGTTTTCATTTCTTTTCAATATATGCCCAGAAGTGAGATTGCTGAACCATATGGTAGTTCTCCTTTTAATCATCTGAGGAACCTCCCTACTGTTTTCCACATGGCTGCACCAATTTGCATTCCCACCAACAGTGCACAAGTGTTCCCTTTTCTCTACATCCTTGCTAACACTTATTATTGCTTATCTTTTTGATGATAGCCTTTCTAACATTCGTGAGGTGATGTTGCATTGTGGTTTTGATTTTCATTTCCCTGATGATTCGTGATGCTGAACACCTTTTCATATACTTCTTGGCCATCTGTATGGCTCAGATTCTCTACCCATTATTTTATTTTATTTTGTTTCATTATTTTTTAATGTTTTATTTATATTTAGAGAGAGAGAGAGAGAGCATGAACAGGGGAGAGGCACAGAGAGAGGGAGGCAGAGAGAGAATCCCAAGCAGGCTCTGCATTGTCAGCACAGCACAGAGCCACATGGGGCTTAAACCCACAAACCATAAGATCATGACCTGAGCCAAAATCAAGAGTAGGACACTTAACTGACTGAGCCACCCAGGTGCCCCTACCTATCATTTTCATCAGATCGTCTGGGTTTGTGTTGTTTTGTTTTGTCATTGAATTATATGAGCTTTTTATATATTCTGGGTATTAATCCTTTATCAGATACATGATTTATAAATATTTTATCCCACTTGATGGGTTGCCTTTTCATTTTGTTAGTAGTTTTATTCATTGTGCATGAGTATTTTAGTTTATGCAATGCTACTTGTTCATTTTGGCTTTTGTTGCTTTGCTTTTGGTATCAAATCCAAAAAATCATCACCAAAAAATCACTGCTGAGATGGATGTCAAGGAGCTTATCATCTTTGTTTTCCTTCTAAGAGTTTTACAGTTTCAGGCCTTACATCCAATATGTTAATTCCTTCTGAGTTAGTTTTTGTGTATGGTATATGATAGTGGTCCAGGTTCATTCTCTTGCATATGTATGTAGCTTCTGGCTTTCCCAGCATCATTTGTAAAAGAGACTATTCCCATTTTGTATTCTTGGCTCCTTTGTCACAAATCAAACCCTATAGGCATGGGTTTTCTTCTGGGCTCTCTATTTCATTCTGTGGACCTATGTGTATCTTTTTATGCAAATACCACTGATTGACTACTATAGTTTTATAATATATTGTGAAATCATGAATTTTAATGCCTCCAGCTTTGTTTTCTCTCAAGATTGCTTTGGACATTCAAGGTCTTTTTTGGTTCCATACAAATATTAGGATTATCTTTTCTATTTCTGTGAAAAATGTCATTGGAATTTTGATAGAGATTACTTGTTTGAGTCCTCTCTCTTTTTTCTTATTAAGTATAGCTAAAGTTTTGTCTATTTTATTTATAATTTCAAAACCCAGTTCTTAGTTTCATTAATCTTTTCTATTGTCTCTTTGGTCTCTATTTCATTCATTTCTGCTCTGAGCTTTGTTATTTCACTTCTTTGCTAACTTTGGGCTTCATTTGTTCTTGCTTTTCTAGTTCCTTAGGGTGTAAATTTAGGTTGTCTATTCGATATTTTTCATTTTTCTTAATGTAGGCCCTTCACACTATAAACTGATCTTTTTCTCCCCTCGATCTAGTCTGCTGTTAATCCCTTCTGTTGAATTTTTCAGTACAGTTATTGTATTTTTCAGCTCTGTGGTTTGTTTGGTACTTTCTGATAATTTTTTGTTGAAATTCCCACTTTGTTCATGCATTGTTCTCCTGACCTTGGTGAACGTCTTTATGATCATTATTTTGAACTCTTTATTAGATATATCATTTATATCTGCTTCATTGAGATCTGTTTCTGCAGTTCTATCTTGTTCTTTTGTTTGAAACCTATTCCTCTGTTTCTTCATTTTCCTTGCCTCTCTCCATTGATTTCTGTGCACTAGATAAAAACAACCACCTCTGCTAGTCTTGACTGAGTGGTAGTTTCATGTAGGGGATACGCATAACCCATCAACCTGACTAAGCTCTTGGTTGATTCTGAAACCTTTGTGATTGTCTACAATGCCTTGTTTGTTCTTAGTGGTCCCCCATTGTTAAGGATGTGCCAAGACCTGTCAGTGTCCCAAAGGAGAGGAACACAGTCAGAACCTATGTGCAGGATGACTAGAAGCAAACCCTCAGGCAGTATCTGGGAGAGAATGTAGTTAGGATTCTTCCAAGGAGAAACTAGACATGGGCATTTTTGCCTTCTTCTTCCATACTGGGCCCAGGTGTATAGCTACATTGGGTGTTCCTGTGTCTGTTTAGTACTCATTCTTAGTTTGCTAAAATGCTGTGGGACTTGGAAACACAAGCTCCATTTGCTGTCAGAGCCAGGCAATCGAAGGGCCCATCCCTTCAGTGGCAGCTACAAAAGTTGAGGTGCCATATGTGCATACAAGCTCCTTCCAGAGAGACACTGGCAATTTGCAGTGGGCTAGAGGAAGAAGGCTGAGGTGGTGTCTGTTGGCTTTCCCTTTCCCTGGAGAAGATTACAGTCAACCCCTAGATGTGTGCTAAATTAGAAGCTTGATATAGGTAGTACCTGTCAAAATTTATAACTAGTTACCTTTCAAGAAAAAGCTGGGAGATTGGTGGTTTCTGCCTCCACCCCCTACATTGAGGCCCTGAGGCATTGCCATACCAAGATCTCGTGAGCCAGTTGAAAACTGGTTTTGTTTGTTTGTTTGCTATAGTTTTGTGGATCTTGTGAATGCAAGCTCTGTTGGCTTTCAGAGCTAGGTGTTTGGGGGTCCCACCCCTTAGGTGGGAGTCTTCGAAGTTAGGATGCCAGATGTGCAGTCCAAATCTTTGCTCCTAAGGGGGAAGCTGGGAATGAGAGTTCCCTCCTGATTGTATGGCACTCTGCCTGGGATGCACTTCATGGTGAAAGTGTGTCTCAGTCTTTCCTACCTTTTTATGTGAATATTTTTTCATTTGCCTGATGTGTATGAGTCAATGTGTAGTTTCTGACTTTCTCGCAGAGGAAATCGCTCTGTGTGTAGCTGTAAACTCAGTGTGTCCATGGGAGCAGGGGAGTTAAAGAGCCTCTAATGTCACTATCTTGGACTGGAACCATAAAATGTATTTAAATCAATATCTTGATATTTTGAATTGCAAATATTTCAACATGTCAGCATCACTAAGTCTGTGTGAAGTATGCTATTTCAGAACTCATTAGAGTAAGATTTATGAGATAATTTGGGGTCATATTTGTCTGTTTCAAGCTTTTAATCAGCTCTATTTTTTGGAAAAGATTCTTTAGTGGAATAGTAAGAATGTTGCAGCAGTTTCTTCATTTGTGAAAGTTATGAATATAGAATTTGAAAACAAGGAGGTGCCTTAAAAATCACTTATTCATCTTTATTTTACAGATTAAAGAACTGAGGTGGGGTACCTGGGTGGCTCAGTTAGTTAAGTGTCTGACTCTTGATTTTAGCTCAGGTCATGATCTCACCATTGTGGGATAGAACCCTGTGTTGGACTCCACACTGATGGAGCCTGCGTGGGATTGTTTCTTTCTCTCTCTCTCTCTCAATCTGTTCCTCCCCACCCCACCCCAACTCTCTCTCTCAAAATAAATAAATAAACTTATAAAAAATGAAATAAAATACTGAGGAATAATTGTTATAAAGAACTTTCTACTACTTTTTCCCAGCTTTACCTTGCCCTCTTCCCAATCTACAAATACACAAACAAGGAAAAGCTGCTAACTTAACTGATCAAGAATCCAAGTCATTGATATAACCCCTTCACTAGTGGCTGGTATCATTGGCATTAATGGCCACTGTGAACTCTGACTCAGTGGGGCAGGTCAAGAGCCTATATCTTCCATTCTCTTCTTTGAACTTCTTTTTCCAGTGAGGTTTTGTGTTAGTAAACTTGGAACCTGCGTTTAACTTTTGGGTGGTATGCTCTGCATGTGTGCCTGTCTGTTGGTTGTGTGATGGGCTTCTCTACCATGGGATGCTGAAGGTAGTAAGATCCCAAAGTCTCCATTCAGGCTTGGGGCAATCAGATGGTGCCCATGTAGGCCTTAAATTTTATCCTGTAACCCACCTTTTACCATCAGAAGTTTGGGGCACTGGCTTAGCACCTTACTCTCATTTGGTTGCTGTTCCTGGGCGATATAACTCCTAAGGCAGAAGGATGGCAGTTGGGGTGGCATGGAGTAACAATTACTAGCTGGGCAGGGAGGGGGGCATGGAGTAACAATTACTAGCTGGCCAAGGTCTGGGCCATTCAGGGTCTCTAATCTCAATACCATGAAACATTTTCAATACTCTAGTGTCACCTCAAGAATTGCAGTCAACTCATCTGACTGCACGATATACATCATTTGAACAGGTCAGTCTAAACCAATGTGACTGAAATAGAGTCATCTTTTTTTAAACATTGTGTATTTTCCTCTTCCTACTCAACGCCATTCACCAATAATGCAGAGATGAGTTAGCAAACTTAGCCAGACTCAACGACTCTTTTCCATATTCACCACTTTCCTTCCTCATCTCACATTTCCTCTCTCCCATTCGTGTTTCTTTATTCTGTTCTTTGTTCTCCTTGTTCATGTCTCAGGCCTTCCATTGCACTCCAGCTAAAGTCCCCTTAGCTCATCTCATTGCTGGGCCTCAGTAGACACTCATGAAGCATCAGAACCAACTACCTATGGTCCCCACCTCACCACCTTTCTGTCCCTGTCTCTGAGTCAAAACACCTAAGCCCTGACTACCATGTTGCTGCCGCCCCATCACAATGACTCAGAGCACAGTTAAGCTATTACAGAGACTGGCAGGGATCAAACGGTCATCCAGGCCAACCTTTTAACCCTCTGCATGCAGGAGGTATTTCTAAATAATCTACATCAGGGGTAGGCAACCTTTTATTTATAAAGAACCAAACAATAAATATTTCAGGTTCTGCATGCCATTCAGTCTCTGTCTCACATACTCAACTCTGGCATTTGAGCAAGAAAGCAGCTGTAGACAATATGTAAATGATCGAACATGGCTGTGTTCCAATAAAACTTTGTTTATGGATGCCGAAATTTGACTTTCATATGATTTACACAAATGTCACAAAATGTTCTTCTTTTGTTTGTTTGGGCTTCTTTTTCATTTAAAACCATTATAAATTATAAAAACCTTTTTTGAGAGACAAAGAGAGAGAGAGCCAGGAAGAGGGCCAGAGGGGGAGAGAGAAAGAGAGAGAGAGAAAGACAGAAAGAGAGAGAGAGAAAATCTTAAGCAGGTTCCATGCTCAGTGCAGAGCCCAACACAGGGCTCGATTCCATGACCCTGGGATCATGACCTGAACTGAAATCAAGAGTCGGACACTCAACCAACTGTTGAGTGCCCCTATAAAAGACACCCCTATAAAAACCTTTCTTATCTTGCACGCTGTACATAAACAGGGCCAGATTCAGCCCATAGGCCATAGTTTGTTGACGTGATATCCTTTGCTAGTGTCTTTGAATGCATTTTTCCTTTTTTGCTGATAAATCTACTTCTATAAAGTCACCCATCTTGTTGCTACCTTTTTACTCATGCTGTATTATCAAATAATTAAATAGCTTTATAAGCCAGTTCAAATCAATTCTAAAAGAAAAGGGAGAATAAATAAAGTAATATATAGATTGATTTTGGAAAGAAGAATTACTAAATTTAAAGTCTCATCATGTAAATATTTATCTTGAGGGTTTCCATCAACAGAATTGAGGGACACATTGGTCATAGCACACTATTGGCTTGCTCCCTACTATGCTAATCCCAGTGTTATTCCTTTAGTTTTCTTTCAAAACGTTATTTAATTTTTGACATGTCAAAATCATTATGGGATTCAATATATATCTCTCTTTTCACCTTCTTCCTAGTAATAAAGAAATGCTAAAGCAGTGCTCAGAGTTCTTTGAAAAAAATGCCCTTGGAAACTGATTATCTGGTAGAATATTGGCATCTGCTAGGAATATTTCTCAAGGCCTTCAAATATCCCAAGCACATAAATACCACTAGAGCATATATTTTCCCATAAAATTAAATAGCTTAAAAATCTGACTGCTTTCAATCCTTTATAAATAATAAATATAGGACCAAAGTCACTTATAAGACTATTTACTCCTTTCGTGAGAGACACTGTGAACATAAAAAAGGAGAAAAAAAATCAAAAGTGAATGCTGACTTTCTGGATGGGTCCACTTGCCAGCTAAGTGACTCAATTCTACAGAGCAGCCTAGCAGAAAACATTACTCAAGTTAATGTCCTAACAAAATTATGAGTTAGGTCATTTCATGAATCTTTGAGGACCATGGTGAAATTGCTGATGTTAAATCTGTGAATGCTAAGGTTCTGCTATATCTGAGTAACCAGAAAAGAGCCAATTCCTATAATTGGTTAAGATATAGAGCTGTGGATATGATGTAAAATCAATTTTAAGTGATTTTAAGAGTCATACGAAGATGAAATGGGCAGCCCGGGGGACCATGTGAGCTTCTCCCCAAGGCACTGACCACCTGATGGAAGGAAGAATGGAGGATCCAGGAGCCAGAGGGGTTGGATTAGACAAAGAGCTTCTCAAATATTCTTAGGACAGCAAAACCCCTTCATCTAAAACCTTCTTGGTGAAATACTTGGGATAGACCAGGATTTATAAAACAACAGACTAGGTGGCCTATGAAAGCTCTTCTAAATCTAAGATTTTATGACTGATATTAGTTAGCTGTAAATAGATTTTTTTAATTTTTTAATGTTCATTTATTTATTTTGAGAAAGAGAGAGAGCAAGTGAGGGAAAGGTAGAGAGAGAGAGAAAGAGAGAATCCCAAGCAGACTCCACATTGTCAGTGCAGAGCCCAATACGGGGCTCAAACTCATGAACTGGGAGATCATGACCTGAACTGATATCAAGAGTCAATGCTTAACTGACTGAGCCACCCAGGTGCCCCCGTAAGTAAAAAGAATTATTATAAAGGAATTCAAATAGTCCTGGAGAGGCTTGGAATGCTCCTAATTTGCCCACTTATTTCCAGACTTTGAAATTGGATATAGGTATTAAAAATGGTCAAAGCAAGATTGGTCCTTGGCAAAACTGTGAAATAGGCTAAATCTATAAAGCTCAGAAGTCAGCTTCTGGGAATATTGTCCTTTATTTCTAAGAAAAATGCAGCTTAAAGCTAGCATCCCTTCCAGTATCTATAAGATTTGGGGAAGGTGGAAGACTAAGTGGGTGATGCTGCTCACAGATACATCTGCATACCATAGGACATTGAGGAGAAGAGTAAACATCACCAAGAATTTTGCATCCTCTTCTGGGGAAAGGGTTAGTACATTTTCAGTGGAATGAAGAATAATTGTATCATGTTAACAGGAAGTAGAGCCTTGTTATTGTCTTTACTTGGAGATTAAGTATGGTTTAAGGAGATGTGTATGAGTGCCAAGTTGACAAAGGGTGGATTTGTGATGGTTAATTTTATGACAACTTGACTAGGCCATGGTACTCAGTGGTTGGCCAGACCCTAATTATAGATATTTCTATTGAAGGTATTTTTTAAAGTTTATTTATTTGTTTTTGAGAGAGAGAGAGAGGCAGAGAGTGGGGGAGGGGAGAGAGAGAATTCCAAGCAGGCTCCATGCTGTCAGTACAGAGCCCAACAGTGGGCTCGAACCTACATGACCTGAGCCAAAATCAAGAGTCAGACGGTTAACCAACTGAGCCACCCAGATGCCCCTATGAAGGTATTTTTTTAAATGAGATTATCATTTATTTTTGTTTAATGTTTATTTATTTTTGAGAGACAGAGTACAAGCGGGGAAGGGACAGAGAGAGAGGGAGACACAGAATCTGAAGCAGGGTCCAGGCTCCGGAGCTCTCAGCACAGAGTCCGACACAGGGTTCGACACAGGGTTCGACACAGGGTTCAAACTCATGAACTGTGAGATCATGACCTGAGCCGAACTGGGACACTTAACCCACTGAGCCACCCAGGAGCCCCTAATGAGATTATCATCTAAATCTGACTTTGAGTAAAGCAGATTATCCTCCATAGTGTGGGTGGGTCTCATTCAACCAACTGAAGGTCTTAAGGGAAAAAAACTCTGAGGTTCCCTGAAGAAGAAGGAATTCTGCCTCCAGATGAATCTTGGACTTGAGCTACAACGTTAACTCTTCCCTAGGTCTCTAGCCTACCAATATGCCCTGCAGATTTCAGATTTACCAGCCCCCCACAGCCATGTAAGTAAATTCCTTGAGACAAATGATGTTCGTTTGTACAAATGATTGTTTGTTGTACACATCATATTGGTTCTGTTTCTGGGGAGAACCCTGGCTGATATACAACCATCCCAGCCCTCATACTTGCTTCACACACCTGCTTCGTCCCAGCACCATCAAATCCTTCCTGCATGTGCAGTGTCTCTTCTGCACACTGATATACCAGACACCACCAAAGGCTATCGCCCCCATTACCTCATGGCCCAAACTGCCATTAATTCAAATCTGTGTGTGTGTGTGTGTGTGTGTGTGTGCATGAGCATGGGTGTGTGTGTATAGTTCATTTTATAGAAGTCTTGAGTTAATGGGCTGGGACTGGGTAAGCAAAATAGCACAGCCCAGCAAATCATAAATAATAAAAACAAACAACAAAAAACTTAGTTCTTGACATGATTTTCGTCAAAGTTTCTCAGAAAAATCCTATGAAAAGCAGCCAAAGAACTATTCACAGAAATAATTATGACCATAAAATGAATTTTTTAAGTAATGTGTTAAAAATGAGTAAATGGGCATTCAACTAAAGAAGCTGGAAAGTGAACAACAGAATAACCTTGTAAGAAAGTAGGACGGGGACGGGGCGCCTGGGTGGCTCAGTTGGTTAAGCGTCAGACTTCGGCTCAGGTCAGGATCTCGCGGTCCGTGAGTTCAAGCCCCGCGTCAGGCTCTGGGCTGATGGCTCAGAGCCTGGAGCCTGTTTCCGATTCTGTATCTCCCTCTCTCTCTGCCCCTCCCCCGTTCATGCTCTGTCTCTCTCTGTCTCAAAAATAAATAAACGTTAAAAAAAAAAAATAAAAAAAAAAAAAAGAAAGTAGGATGGGGATCAATGAAGATAACACAAGAGATAAATGAACTCATTTAATTAAAAAACACATGGCAAAAGCAGAGGTTTTTTTTGAAGTCCAATAAATTTAAAAGCTTATGACAGATCTGTTTAGAAAGAAAGAGAAGAAAGTAGTAAGTGGGATTAAGAATAGGTAAAATACCTGAACCACAACAAGAAAGCATTTTTTAAGTATGAATAAATATTAAATGCAAATTTATAACAACATATATTTGACAATCCACATGAACAATTTTCTATGAAAGTATAATTAGTCAAAACTTGCTCAAGAGGCAAGAAAGCCTAAAAGTACCATTATTCATGAAATATATTATAAATTAACCAATGATAATAATGTATCAGACTCAGGAAAATTCTCTCAATCGAGAAAAAAATTTTTCTACTAATTAAACTTTTTCACATATAAAAAAAGAAAACTTCAAACAGCACAAAAAACTAAAACTCATTCAACCTCAGAGATGCAAATACATATACACAATGTAGATTATTTCTAAAACCGGGAATCCAATCCAGCATGTATCATGGTAACTAGTATTTTTCCTAACACATTTCTTTCTCATCACAAACCACTGACCTTCTTTGGTAATGGTGTCACTTTCTTTAAGGAGTTATCCTGTCCCCGTTCCAAAAGAGCACACACTATTCCTGCTCAAAAATGTAGTGAACATGTGCCCTGAGTCTGAGCAATCAGATCCTCTCTGCTTAAAATCTGGTTTTTGAAAAGCGTCGTAAAGCAACAAAAGCAGGCAGGGTCAATTATACAATGGCGCCATAGTAGAAAAATGGTCCACTGGTTTGTGTTACTCCGTTTTTTGGAGCAGCCCTGATTCCTGCCTGTCTTGAGCTATAATCATTCAGCTTTTACCTTGCTTCTGCAAAATAGCTCCACTGTATTTCCAAGGCACCATTTTTAAATTGTTATTCAAGGATTATTTTTAATTGTTTGCCACCAGAGAAATTCAACCAGAACAATTAGAATATATAGAAATACAATTTAATTATATAGATTTCTAAGCTATCAATAGAAGCCACTTACAAAAGCACTAATTAAAATACAGTGCTTATGGGTACTTACCCTAAAAATACAAAAAAAAAAAAAACTAATTCAAAGGGATACGTGCACCCTTATGTTTATTGCAGCATTATTTACAATAGCCAAACTACATACACAGCCCAAGTGGCCATTGATAAATGAATGGATAAAGAAGATGTGTATATATGATGGAATTACTCAGCCATAAAAGGAATGAAATGTTGCCACTTGCAACAACATGGATTGAGCTCGAGAGTATAATGCTAAGTGAAATAAGGATCAGGGTAAGACAGATGATTTCACATGTATGTGGAATTTAAGAAACAAAACAAACGATCAAAGAAAAGAGACTCTTAACTATAGATAACAAACAGGTGTTTACCAGGGGGCAGTGGTAGGCAGATGAGTGAAATAGGTAAAGTGTATCTAAGAGCACATGTATCATGATGAGCACTAAGTATAGAACTGTGGAGTCATTATATTGTACACCTGACACTAATATAATGCTCTATGTTAATTATACAGGAATTAAAAAAATAACCTACAATGCTTATTCCTAATTTGAAAAAAATTCTCAGTAAACTAAAAATAAAAGGGAATTTGCTCAACTTAAGCATATCTGCCAGAAAACATCATAGTCTGATGGCAAAATATTAAAAGTAACACCATGAAAGTCAGAATAAGGCAAGTCTTCTATCAATCCTATTATTCAACATTGTCCTAGGGACCCTGCTTAGTGCACTAAGAAAAATGACAAGAAATTACTTGCAATTATTATGATGATCTTATAAATAGGGAAATATTTGAAAATAATTTAGTACATGATATTTGCCCTAATTGATGAAGGGCAGGTAGGCATAATTTCATCTTACAAAAATAAAGAATACAGTACTATTTGGCTTCTAACATGTGAATAGGATTAGTGTTCTTTGGGGCAGAAAAGATACCATATCTTCCTATGAATGCAAAGACATGACAGGAAAAGAAAAAAAAAAAGTAGCGAAGGGCAAATTTCAAAGAAATCTTTTCTTTTCCTGGGCTGGGAAAGGAAAGAGATTCAAGAGAGAAAAGCAAGCCAATGTTGTTCCAGTGATCCCCTCTGGACAAGGATGGAGAGACATGTGTAAGACAGGTGAGATTGAAACTGAGGGTAGAGGGGTCCTCTTGTCTCCTGCTCCCCATTTGAGACTCAGGGAGTCCACCTCATAGGTTGTCCCCATACAACGATGGTACTCAGACACTCCAAAGGGCCTTGGAGATACATGCAGAGGGAGGCTTTGACGTGAAGCTTTCATGGGCCACACCATCTTCCCATCCAGTGGAATGCTCGGTGGAGATCCTGGGGGCTTGTGCCCTAAGAACAGAGGCTGGGCTGGACCCTCAAGCCAGGAAGCAGGCAGAGGAAGAGGCAGGGGGTCAGGGATGTAGCCAGCATGAACTGGGGGAGGGGCATATAGTAGTGTGGGGACTCTGGGATACCTGGTCTGGGGAGGAGGGCGAGTGAGAGTGTAACCAGGAACATCAGTGAATGAAGAGTGAACTGCAAATCCCAGGCACAAATTACAGTACTGAGTGAGCCCAGCAGAGTAGACAACGAGATTGCCATGGAAAAGACAGATCAAGGATATTATGCACAGCCAAGTCCTCCTTCGCAGCACCACCATGAAGACTGGTCAGTGTTCCTCCTCTATCCAGATCCCATCTTGGGGAAATAAAGGGCAAAGGGGCAGATTGCCAAACAACTGTGCTTTTGCTGTTCTTCCTGGAGAGACTGAGAATACTCTAGAGAGTGCATTTAAATTACTAGGTTGGACTAAATTACACAGAGCCTTCAGTTAAACGTTCTTGATGCAAATAGGAAGACCAAGTCAGCTATGGGCAAAAGAAAGAAACTACATTTTCTCTTAAATGTTAAGTTCTCTTAAATGTTAAGTTAAAAGTTATCATCTAAGCAGGATGATAGAAATCTTGTTACTCCATGCCAGTCCACCAAGAAACTGTAAGATAATCATCAGGAAAATTATTAGAACAATGAAGAGAGTCAAGTAAGGTGGCAGGATATAAGATCTACATAGAAAAAATCAAAAGGTGTACCCTATGCTAATAATAACCAGCTAGAAGTATAATGTTTAAAAAGATCTCATTCCTTTTTTGCTCGGGCCCGTGGTGCTGGCAGGATGGGCAAGTGTCGTGGTCTTCGTACTGCCAGGAAGCTCCGTAGCCACCGACGAGATCAGAAGTGGCATGATAAACAGTACAAGAAAGCCCATTTGGGCACAGCCCTGAAGGCCAACCCTTTTGGAGGCGCTTCCCATGCGAAAGGAATTGTGCTGGAAAAAGTAGGGGTTGAAGCCAAACAGCCAAATTCTGCCATCAGGAAGTGTGTCAGGGTCCAGCTGATCAAGAATGGCAAGAAAATCACCGCCTTTGTACCCAATGATGGTTGTTTGAATTTTATTGAGGAAAACGATGAGGTTCTGGTTGCTGGATTTGGTCGCAAAGGTCATGCTGTTGGTGACATTCCTGGAGTTCGCTTTAAGGTCGTCAAAGTAGCCAATGTCTCTCTTTTGGCCTTATACAAAGGCAAGAAGGAAAGACCAAGATCTTAAGTTTTGATGAGGAAAACGTGACAATAAATTTTCATATACCAAAAAAAAAATAAATAAATAAAAAAAATAAAAAAAATAAAAAGATCTCATTCATAATACAACAAAAACTCTCCTTAGCAGGTGAGCCATATTAGTATAAGGAAAACTATAAAATTTTACTTGAAAACATGAAAGAAAACCTAAAGAAATGAAGAGGCAGGGCATGATCTTACATAGGAAGATTCCATTTTTAATATTGAACAAATTTCCAGAGATCCTTTTTGTTGAAATTGACAACTCCTCAGTTTCTGGGCTAAAGAGAATTCAGTATCATCACGGAAGTTCAATGTTCAGTGAGATGTCTGGCAAATAGCATGTACTAAATAAACAGATACAGCAGTTATCAGTGTTATTATTATCACTACGCTCATGGCTACCTCTCTTATTTGGTCAATATTGTTATAATCTTGCAATAGCGAAGGACTTACTAATAATGATGCCAAAAGTAGAACCCATAAAAGACAAGATTTGTAGATTTAATTATAAAAAATGAAAACTTTCTATGCAGCAGAGAGCGCCATAAACAAGATTCATAAACAGATAGTTACATCTGTAACACACACAAAACATATCTTTAATATATATTTTTAAGGTCTTGCAAATCAATAGAAAAAAAAAACACCTAAAGAGAAAAATAAGCAAAGAATGTTAACTGGAATTCACAATAAAACAATGAAAAAAAGCAAAAAAAGAAAAGAAGGTTTAACCTCACAAGGACTCCAAATACAAATAAAAATGATGGCCGTTTTTCACATTAGTTTGGCAAACATCATACGAAAACTGAATTGGGGATATATCAATTTGCTTTTAGTAGAATATATTTGTGTACTTTGCAGTTCACTTCCACATACAGGTAGGTTTTTTTGCTAGGCCTTATTTGATGTGGTCGGTTCCCAGGGATATTCATAAAATGCTTGGGGAACTCACCTACATCTTGCCAAGAATAGTTTGATACCTGGTCACTGAGTGAGTGTCACCAATTTAGAGTACATAAGGGCAGTTATCAAACCAGAGAACTGAAAGTCCCTAAAATCTCACTACTCATATATGAAAGCAATTTCATACGATTTTTCCAAATTTGATAATAATTCTGAAAAATTAGCAAGGCATTGCTAACAGTGAGTTGCAAAGCCCAAAGAAAGTTTTCTAAACTACAAATATGATTTAAAATTTTTTTACTGAGACATACAAAAGGAAAGACTGACCTATCTATTCTATGGTGAAAAATGCTATAAAACTGTCCTATAAAGAGGTGATCAGAGAGAATCATAGAGAATGTAGACCATAGGTATATCAGTCATTCATTGATCATGTTTATTAAATATTTCAATCATCTCTGAATATTAGAACAGAAAAATGTGGCCTGCGGTGTTCAAACAATGCTGCTTTGGGCAAGGATTTCTAGTCATCTTTTCCCAAGCTTACTCATTTTTCCACCCACATTTGAGTGATAACATAGTAAACAATTCCATGAAAAAAGAGCCAAGAACTTAGGGCCCTTGTGTTGGTTTTAAATCATAGGAGTGAAAGGGAGCCCCAGACCTCATCAGTCTAGGAGACCACCATGGATGCAAAGCCAAATGCCTAACAAGGTGGACAATATATGTTTCCTTGGAGTGTCACCTTGGTGTTGGTCCCTTAGGATTCAGGAATCTGATCATACAGTGCATCCCAACATAGTTAGTAGTCTTAAAGGCAATTCCTCTAGGATAAGAAATAGAAATTCAGCTCCTAGTTCCTAGTTAGCCGAATTACTTTGGTAACCATGACAGTTTGTCAATGGGGATGCGGGAAATCAAAGACAGCTCACTTCTACACATCAGGGTGAAATGCTATTTGCTGCCTAACTGCCAGCAGGTGAGGGGCATTCAGGACCTTAACAGATCAGGATGAGAAGCTTGCCACATGCAATTTATCTTTGCCAATTGTCTTCACTGCTCTGCCCCACAGTTGAGAGACTTGTAGCTAGCCTCTTCAAACCCCTGTAGTTCAATGAATAACATATAGACCACAAAGGCAGAGAGTTCACTTAATTCCCAGATTATCTGAGCATTCCCAAATTATATTTTTACATGTATGGTAGATAGCAGAGGATGTAATTTTTAGCTTTTTCATCTGAAAAACTTACAGACTCAGAGGAAGTTGTAAAAAAAAGTCCATGGATCTCTTTTTCAATGAGTTTCCTCTAATAGTGACAATGTAGATAACTGCAGTCTAACCAGGATTGCCCCATAAAATATAGAATATTCAGTTAAATTTTAATTCCAGATAAAAACGAATAAATTTTTAATATAAGTATGTTCCAGAATAATTTGTTGTTTATCTGAAATTCAAATTCAACTCAATGTCCTATATTTTTATTTGTAAAATGTGGCAACCCTCCGTGTAAATGTCACAACCAGGAAATTGATGCTGGTACAATATTGAAAATTTGACTTCAGACCTTATTCAGTTTTTACCATTTTTGCATGTATTCATTTGTATATGTGTGTATAGTTTGCTTTTTATTTTTAATTCCAAACACAAGAGCCAGAAGAATCCGAGGACTTTGCGGTGCAGAACCTACAAGACCCACTCCTAGTCACTGCCTGGTATGCCCCAGAACTGGTGGCTCATTCAAGGGCCTGGCTGAATCCACAGACTACAGGCATCATGTCTGGTGAAAACCAGTAGGTTTGGTTCCGCTCTTACCTAGAAGACTCAGCTTTCCACCTGTCTGAGGAAGGTCTTCACTTGAGTTTCCTTTGTTTTTTGTTTCCCCTAAACCATGACTTCCTGAGTGAATAACCACTTTCATGCTTTATAACAAGAGGAAAAGCCAAATCCCTTCTCTTGGGCTATAATTTATATTATGCAACCTGAAATTCAATGTTCAATCTTCTGGGTGATTTTCTTTATTTTCTTTGTGAACTGTGATGCTAAAAATGAGAAAGGGAAGTGGAGAAATCAAATCAAAGGTCACACTGCCTAAGCCATGCTGATTAGGTGGCTCTCATTGAGAACCACAGGTCACAGACACTGGGCATCAGCAGCCAAAACCACCAAAGGAAACAAGGAAACAACTTTGCTCCACTTAGGGACACCTCCTGCAGGACCCCCACCAGGCTATTTCAGCACACCCTTTCGTCTCAGGAATAGCAAACTTTAAATGCCAGGGGTGTTGCTTGCCCTTTGAAGAGTTAAAGAAAGGAGATTTGTAGGAAAGTCACCACACCAAATGGTACCCTGAACTACAGGAAAAGAAATATGCGGGAACTTTGACTCATGCATGGCTGCGGCGACCAAGGAAACCTTCTGGGGGACCCCTAACTAGATCCTTCTCTCTGCATAAACACTCCTTATAGTTAGTCCCCAACTGCTACAAGCCAAAGATAAAATTTGCACAGGTCCCATTAAAAAAATTATAAGGAAAATGAGAATTCTTTAATGTGTTCTTTATACAGTTAAATATTTCAGTTTGGAGGAATATCCTTTATTCTAAATTGTGTTCTTTCTGGTTTTTGGTAATCAGATGTCTGTCTAGTGTGAAATGATGGTAAATAATAATAAGAACTTCTGTCCTTTGCTGTTCTTGTTTGGCAAATAAAATAAAATATTGAGTAGATCTGTCACAATTCTATGTAACGCATTCCCAGGGCTCAATGGCATATAAAAATAAGCATTTATTTCTTGGCTACTCTTACAGATGGTTGGTATAGCTCCATTCCATGGGCCTCTTATTCTAGGCCACTGGGCTAGCTGGGACATGTTCTTCCCATGACAACGTCAGACAAGCAAGAGAGCAAACCCAAACATTCCTTTGGCCAAAGTGCATCACATCATTGAGGCCAAAGTCAAGAGTGGGGAAGTACTTTCCACCCTCCATGGTGTCAAGGTTGTATAGGTAGAACCACACCTCAGGGGAGGGGAAACTGTGAGTAACAGTTCAGTCTACCACGTGGTGGCAATCACATCAACCCCCAGTTTTTTCCAGATATTTCCTAATTTTTCAGAATACAACAGATTGAGAAGCTCAGCTTCAGAGGGCACCTTTGACCAGGCAAAAACCTAACACATAATAAACAGTAGTTCAGACAACCGGAAGTGGGAGTTCTGTGATTAGAACCAGAGCTGGGGGTCCTAGCTAAGCCTCGACGGTCTCAGCTGTAATTTCTCTTTTTCATTTTATGAAATATGATACTAATCTAGGGCAATTTACAGTCACTGTACTGTGCCTGGCGTAGTTTTGAGGCATCTTTGACAGAGCATTTAGGTGTTTTGTTTTGCTAGGACTACGGGAAAGAAATGAACTCATCAGAATTCTGTGTGAGATCGTAAGTAATTGACTGAGTCACCTCGTCCAGCTTTCCCAGAGCACGTGCAATGGACCCAATTTCTATCCTAGGAACTTAATATCATTAGTGCATTATTAATTCATCATCCAAATCCTCCCTTCATGAAAGATTATTCTCTAACTTTCAATCCTATTCAGGTTCAGCTTTGCCAATGAGATGTACGGTGCCTTTTTAACTTTTTTATTTTTTAATTAAAAAGTATCTTAGAAATCCATCACCATCGCCTCAGGTCAGGAAGTTTAATAAACAAACATTGAAAATTCCAAGAAGCAGTTAGAGCATTTTGAAAATTATCTGTGCTCTCACACAATTTTCCTAGCAAAGCTAGGGTCTCTGCGGGAGTCAGCTAAGACAAATGGCTTGAACCCTATTCCCGTACCCATCTCCGATGCAGAGTTACAGCGAGCGTGTCTGATCTCTTCGTTCATCTGGTTCTGTAGCCACAAACTGGGAGTGGGGTGGGATTTAAATGTGTTTTTGTGTTTCAAAGCTCTTTGGAAGAAAAATGATACAAAGCTGGAAATCATTTTATAGTCCGAGGCAGGTCGCTGCTAATCCCTTAGCACGAGGTCAAGGAGGACAGCCTTCCTCTTAGCAGGGACCTGAATATCACACTTCTACCCTCTCAAAAGGAAGCACCGAACACATGGCCACCTGTTTCCAGCCAGAATGCCGGGTGCAGTCATACACGTAGGAGACAAAGACCTTTGTTTTCTAACCAGCTGCATCTGCGCACAGGTCTGCTAGAGAGTTCTGCAAAACAGTGTGTGCCTCGCAGCTTCTTGCCGCACAGCTGGGCTCTCAATTTTAGATTCCAGGGCTTGAGTCCCCTTCCAGAAAAGCTCACAGCCATAATCATGTTCTCCGCCTTCACCTAGGCTCAGTCCAGAAGGGCGTTTGCTTAGTTCACATCAGGTGAAATCTCTTTTGTGGGGCATTCACTGTTTTGCTCTGTTTGTCATCATAGACAGGTAAGTTGATGTCCTCTAACTTTGGTGGCGTTTCCCATAAATGACAAGTAGCTCCAGGGCCAGCTGGGAAAGCGAGTGAAGCCTCAGCCCAGAGGGAAGCAGAGATGGCTTTTCCACAAGAATGACTGAAAGCTGGGAACTGAAATTCTCTAGCCCCAAAAGAAGACATAGAAAAGGAGAAAAAATGCCCCAAATTTCGGAAGCCAGGAAATAAGTTGGTAAATGCTGACTTAGAGGTCACAAGAAAGCTGATTTCTAGCCTGAAGAGTGACAAGCCATGGAGCCACAGAGTTATTCCATCAACTCTCCAGGGTCCCCTAGGACACCTGGGGTGTGGCAATTATGGGGCTGAAACAAGGCGACTAAGCCTAAGTCTCTGCAAAAATCTACAACCACATACATTCCCCCCAAATCTGGTTAGCCAGACCAGCATGCCCATCTGAACCCAGAAAGAAGGCTGGACGTTTACTCTCTCACAGTGGGAACCGACAGTCTCTGGGCTTATGGACATGCAGGCGTGGTATAAGTCGGGGGTACCCCCCAAAAAACTAGTAGGCTTGTGTAAAATATTGCATATTCTAGTTTGGACCCCTCCCTCAACACTACCATTTCCCCCAGGCTCTTTTCCTCACCCTTTTCTAAAAGCAAGCAGCTCAGTGTATCCTCCAGCGAGGATAGAGAAGACCCTTCCTGGGGGAATCTGACCCCTCAGGGGAAGACACAGTGAGACACTGACGCGGACAACCACTCAGTGACACAGACCACCAGACCTTCCTGCAAGGTGCCTACAGGCAGGCAGTCCTCCTGAACACCAGAGCTTCCAATCAGCTCGTTTGTGAGATGGTCTTAAAAAAAAATGTTTATTTATTTATTTGAGAGAGAGGGAAAGAGAAAGAGAGAGACTGTGAATAAGGGAGGGGCACAGAGAGAGAGAAAGAATCCCAAGCAAACTCCTCACGGTCAGCCCAGAGCCCGACGTGGGGCTTTATCCCATGAGCCGCAAGATCCTGACCTGAGCCTAAATCAAGAATCAAACATGTAACTGACTGAGCCACCCAGGCACCCCTCAAGTGACAGTCTTAAAGCATCTGGGCACACAGTAGAGACTCCATAGGCATTTGAGTAAAAACTTCAAATAAAAAGTACGGAAGCCAAAACATACTAAAAGCAAAAAGGCAATTTAGAGAAAATGATGTGAGGGGAAACTAGCAATTATTTTTCCATGAATGACAGGGAAAAGGTAGACTGTGGCACATTGTGTTGGAAATATTGGTTTACCATTTGGAGAATTTAAAGTTGGGTCCCTACCTAATGCTACAAACAAGGGTAGTTGCTAGAAGACTTAAAGATCTAAAGTGATACATTTAATATTACAAGACACAAGAGGCCATCTCCATGACCTGGAGGCGGGGAAGAACTTCTTTCAACAAAATTCAAAAACCATACCACAGGCAAAACGTTTTTTACATTGATAGCATCAAAAATGGGAATTTCTTTTCAACAAAGAATGCTTAGGACAGTTGACAGACCAGGAGAAGTCATCTTTGATATCTAAAACCAGTGATGGATTTGGATCTAGCGTATAAATGGAACTCCATCAATGGACAGGTGGCGGGCAGCACTCTGCACACCATCTCACCTGCTCACAGACAAGTGTGCAGCACATGCACAACCATCCTCATGCACCAACAGTGCACCCCCTCCACTGGAGCATGCCCAACAGCGCACACAGCCCTTTCTTAGTAGTCTTTTTATTTTATTTAATTCTATGCTATGCTATGCTATGCTATGCTATGCTATGCTACGCTATGCTATTCTATTTATTAGAAAGAGGGAGCCCACACGAGTGGAGGAGAGGGGCAGAGGGGAGGAGAGAGAATCTTAAGCAGGTTCCCCGTGAAGCACCATTATTCAATTTTTAACACACTCTCTCTTGGGGTGCCTGGGTGGCTCAGTCAGTTGAATGTCTGACTCTTGATTTTGGCTCAGGTCATGATCCCAGGATTGTGAGATCAATAGTCCAGCTTCATGCTGGGCATGAAGTCTGCTTGGGATTCTCTTTCTCTCTCTCTGTCTCTCTGTCTCTGTCTCAAATAAAAATAATAATAATTGGGGATCCTGGGTGGCTCAGTCGGTTAAGCCTCCAACTCTTGGTTTTGGCTCAGGTCGTGATCTCACGGTTCGTGAGTTCAAGACCCCCATCAGGTTCTGCGCTAACAGTGGGATTTTCTCTCTCCCCCTCATTCTGCTCTTTCCCACTTGCTCTCTCTCTGTCAAAGTAAATAAACTTTTTAAAAAATTTAAATAATAAAATTAAAAACATAAAAATTTAAAAACACCTCTCTTTACCCCACATCAACCCAGTTTCTCTGCCCCTCTTCATAGAAGCACCCTTCAAAATAATTGTCTAGAATCCATGTTTCCAATTCCTCTTATTCGGTTTTAACGTTTTTATCATATAACATCTAACTGATACAACAGAATATATGTAAGTTTTGAATCATAATGAAATCAACACTAGCGTTCTCCTCCACTTAAAAACTCAGAACATCAACAGTTTTGTGGCATTGCCCTGTGGTTCCTTCCTGATGCCAATACTCTGCCTTTTTTTCCCCAAGTGGAGAAGCCACTACCTTAAATTTTGTGGTTGTCATTCCTCTCTACTTTATGAACTTTTATCACACTTGTCTATTTTCCTGGGCAGTACACACTGAAATCTGAAGGAGTGCATGTTTTGTTAGTTTTCCCTTCACATTCCGGTTTTTTAGAGTTTATTTATTTAGAGAGAGAGAAAGAGAGCACGTGCATGTGTGCACAAGAGCAAAAGGGGGAGGGTCAGAGAGAGAGGGAGAGAGACAATCCCAAGCAAGCTCTTATTGTCAGTGCAGAGCCCGATGAGGGGCTTGAACTCACAAACCATGAGATCATGACCTGAGCCAAAATCAAGAGTCGGACACTTAACTGAGCCACACAGGCGCCCCTTCCTTCACACTTTGAAGCATTCTGAATCTAACAGGTTCAGACAGAAACTCCTAACCCGTACCCTGCACTATCCATAGGCTCTCAATCTCCTGTGTCATCCTGCTAGGTGCTCAGATGGTTATTTTCATCATTTATGACACTTGTTCCTCTTGTACTGCATATCCAATCTATCAGTAAGTCCTCTTCATTCTACCTTCACAATCTATTCAGATTCCAATGGCTGCTCATCTCTGCTCCTTTGTCCTGGGTTCAAGTATCGCCATTCTGCATCTTAATGACTTCCAGATCCCCATCTCTGGATCCTTGTTTTGCCCCTGCCCCACCTGCACCCACAGTCTGGTCTCAACATAGCACCCAGAGTGATTATTTAAAATCCACATCATGGGGTGCCTAGTGGCTCAGTCGGTTAAGCGGCCGACTTCGGCTCAGGTCATGATCTCACGGTCCGTGATTTCGAGCCCCGCATCGGGCTCTGTGCTGACAGCTCAGGGCCTGGAGCCTGCTTTGAATTCTGTGTTTCCCTCTCTCTCTGCTCCTCGCCTGCACACTCTCTCTCTCTCTCCCTCAAAAATAAATAAACATTAAAAAAATTTTTTTAATCCACATCAGATCACATTACCCTCAGCTTAATGCTCTGCAGTGCCTTCTTTCTCAGGCAGAGTGAGAATCCACAAGGCACTACATGCTCTGGACAGCCGCAACTTGCACACAGCATTGCAGACTTCTCTCCAGGGTCCACTCCCCTCCAACGGTCTGCTTCCATGAACTACTCAGAATCCTCCCGTCCCAGGGCCATTGCGCATGCTATTTTCCCTATGTCTGAAAGGCTCTTGCCCTTGAGCATCCCCTCTTCCCAGATGACTGGACCTCTGTCCTCTCCGTCGCTCCTTAAATGTCACCTCATCAGCAAGACCTTCCCCTGCTCTATTTACAATAGCCTTTGGATCCTGATCAGCACAACTTCCTTTCCTGCTTTATTTTTCTCCATGACACTTATATTCTGATGCTAGATCTGGCCTCCTTCACTAAAATAGAAGTTCCTTGAAGGCAAGTGTTTCTGTCTTTATCGTTCACTGCTCTGTCCCCAGCAGTGCCCAGAACATACTACCTCTTGACAAATATTTATTGAATAAATGGCTGGCTGGGTGAATAAATGAGTGAATGAATATAAATCATCTTCTTATTTCCTTCACTTTCTACAAACTCCCAAAATCCCATTTCTAGCTGTACATGCCACTGCCTTTTACCACCCCACCCCCCCCACAACCAAACTCCAGGCAAAATCAAAATGGTGGTCAGCCTCTGGCCCAGTGACTTCCAGACAGCAATGACTGGTTCTCAACCTGCCTCCTCATAGAACCACAGGAGGTGCTCCCCACAACTTCTACCTCCTTCTCATTTGTCATCTGTACAGGCTGTGTCATAGCACCGAAGCTTTAAATTGCGCTCTTCCACAATGGAAGGGAAGTCAGATGCTATTTCTCTGGAAGTCATTACCCATTTGTCTTCCATCACTGACATAATCCCATTGTCGATTTTAAGGATATTAAAGCACCAGCCTAGATGGCTCTGAGCGAAACATCCCATTTTTCAGTTCTAAGAGTCTGTGGTATCTTTGGGTTTACTACGACGCTCAGAAAAATTAAAAGGAAAAGAGCAGATTCTTATTTACTCCACATCCTTCCTCTTTCTTGGAAAACTCTTACATCAGATCAGAAAAACCTAAAGTACATGAAGTTTACAAAATTAGTTGCTTCATGAATAAATGGATTTATTATTCAAGATGCTGGGAAGCACATTTTATTATTCCATATCCTTGGAACAAAGTATTTGAAATGTGGATGAAATATTTTCAGGCTGCTTCACCAAAGTCAGGCAGACAGAAAAGAACATTTGCACATTAACATAAAACATTCATCAGGAGGTCTGCTGGCAATGCAGAGGGAAATGGCAGCATTTTTTATTGCTAATCATTCCCATTAAATGTGTGGTTTGTGACCATTGTTGCTGTACTGGATTCTGGAACTTCCCTCAGGTAATGGAGGTTTCATCCATTATAAGAAGGTTTCATCATCTTATAAATGATCCGCTACAAAGAACTGAAACCTTGCAGAAGTGTTCTTAATGACTTTAAAATATATGAATGACCCCAAACCCTAAAAATCAATTCGTTTCATTACATGTTTTGCTCAAAAATTGAAGTTCAATATTTCTATAACCCGCAAGCTTATAACAAATACAGCTAGCAAGGAAAACTGTTCTCGATTTTTAATTATCTGCTCAATTCAAATTTCCTGACTTCTCTCCGAATTTCCCTCCCTCCTCCTTCTGGATCTGTTTACGAGGCACCATTTCAAGGTCAACTTCCAAAGGCAGGTCGTGTGCCTCAGCACATATCTCATCACGTTCTCAATAAATGTTGGACACTTAGGGTCTTAAAGGCTATGCACAATATATTTTTCCAAGTTTATTTTAAAATGCCTTATTTATTTTTGAGAGAGAGACAGAGACAGAGCATGAGTGGGGGAGGGGCAGAGAGAGAGGGAGACCCAGAATCCAAAGCAGGCTCTAGCACAGAGCCTGATGTGGGGCTCGAGCTCGGGAACAACGAGATCATGACCTAGGCTGAAGTTGGACGCTCAACTGACTGAGCCACCCAGGCACCCCTTTCCAAGTTTATCTTAGAGAAAAATCTCAGCAATTCATGTTTCACTGGTTTTAGAACTAAGTATCATGAAGGAGGAGGGGAGCTTAGACTAATGGAAGCTTCAAGCAGGAAAAAATTAGATTTTCCAGTTAACCCCTTCCTTTTAGAAGGAGACTCAGGAGGGGAGGTGCATGTCCTGGTGTCCAGCAGCCAGTTCACTGCAGCACTGAATTGGAACTGAGGTCCCAGTGCCAGCAGGTGTCTGTCACCATGGTTTAAAGTCGCAGTCTGCATAACTCACCCGTCTTCCTTACCCCTGCTCCAGTCAGGCCCCCAGTCCCAGCCCTCAACCCTGGAAATGTCTATTTTCTGGCCTCTCTTCCACACCTCTGTTGTCACTCCCTTGATCCAGCCTCTCGTTGTGTCCTGCTGGGACCGCTGCAGGCTCCTTCTGTCCAGCTGTCCCGCCAAGGGACTCTCCTGACACCAGATCATTCTCTGTGGGGCTGCAAAACTACCCCGTCCAAAATAACCTCTCGGGTCATTCTGTGTCCTGCTTTACAGTTTCACTGGCATCTGCTGTGTCTGAAATCAAATGCAAGCTCTTTATGCATGGGCACGAAGTTCTCTGCCATGGTCTGGAGACCCAGAATGGGGAGACCCCCATTCTTAGTGCCAGGGAGCATTCCACTTCACTTTCTTCTGCCCAAAATGACTTTTGACATTCCTGATCCACTGGGCACTGAATCCTGCTTTCTTGATTATTGGGAGCCCCTAGTCATCCTTCAGCAGCAATTCAAATGTCCTTCCCTCGTAGCTTTAGCAACACTTTGTGCAAGTGTGGAGCCCACCTGCGTCCATTGGTCTCCTGTCTCACCACTCCACAGAGCTGCCCTATCTCGCAGATTTAAGACCCGCCCCCACCTCTCTCTTCCTGCTTCTGGCCCTTTCCAACACTCGAACCTTTTGATTTCTGGATTCTCACAGCTGTCTTTTCTTTCCGAGCAAGGTTCTTCACAGACCAATGAATTGTGTTATGACCTGCCCCTTATTTTCCACCTAAGACCCTGGCCACCTGTACCTTTCAGTGACTTATCCCAGGATTGTGCCCCCAGAGGCAGCTCACAGCAGGCATGACCCAGCCTCCTCGGGGGACCAGACAATAAAAAGATTTGTGTAGAGATTCTCACACTGCCATGACATATGGAGCTTACATCCTTCAATACCTCTTTAGAGGTATTTAGAGTTCCTATGAGGAACTATGTCTTTTTTATCTTTCATTTCCATTGCCTGATATATAGTTGGCATTCAATAAACGTATGAATGAGTGCAAGTGGTAATAATAGCAACAGAGCCCAATTACGCTCATAGATCTGTTTCGGTCTGAAGAACAAAGGGTTTGTGGAATATTGGAAATTAAATTCAAGGCTTTATTTCTTTTATTTTATTATAATACAGTACGATATTTTCTTTTAAAAAAATATTGATTTATTTTGAGAGAGAGAGAGAGAGGCAGAGAGAGAGGGAGACAGAGGATCCCAAGGAGGCTCCATGCTGTTGGTGTAGAGCCCAGTACACGAACTATGAGATCATGACCTGAGCTGAAACCAAGAGTCAGACACTTCATCGACAGAGCCACCCAGGTGCCCTATAATACGATATTTTCAAGAAGGGACCACTGAGTCCTGCTTGGTCTGTCAGGATCAGCTAGATGATGCTGTATGACCAATTACCATGGATACCAGTGGCTTAAAGCAGCAAGGATTACCTGCATTTCCAATGTGGGGGTAAAAGAGCTCTGATCATCAATCAGCCTGTTGGAAGCTTCCTCTCAGAAAGTGTTTTCACCATGGTTGGAAAATCCTGCCAATAACTAAAAGCACATCATTTCCACCCAAACCTATTTGCCAGAGCCGGTCACATGACTGTGCCTGACTTCAAAGAGACATGCAAGGACAACCCTCAGATTTAGCTGGAAGGGCGGGGCCTGGGTGTCAGTGGAGGTGATGACTTCTGCCACACTCCACAACCTTGGCCACATACTCAGTTCCCCTTTGTCTCTCATGCAGGCCACACTCCTTGTTGTGGCCCTGTCCCAGCACTGTACATCAGGTCTCTGTGTGCTGAAGAAACTGGGGACCAAAGAAGTATCATTTTTAGATCATCAGTTTTCATTCAAAAGTAATTACACTGGACCTGAGTAGAGACAAATGTTGATGACCCATCTGTACTAGTTTTGCAGGGCTGCTATAACAAAACACCACATGCTGAGTGGCTCAGAACAACAGAAATTTACTGTCCCACAGTTGGATATTAGATGTCTGAAATCAAGGTGGCAGCAAAGTCATGCTGCCTCTGAAGCCCGCAAGGAAGAATCCTTCCTTGTCTCCTCCTAGCTTCTGGAGGTTTGCCAGTAATCCAGAACATTCCTCCGCTGGCAGCAGTAACACTTTGACCTCCACTTCTGAGGTCACAAGACATTCTCCTCTCTCATCTCTCCTTTTGTTACTACACTTGATGTTAGCCAGAGGCTGAGAGGCGATTCTCTCTGTTTTTGTTATAAGGACAGCAGCCACATTGGATTCGAGTTCCCCCTTAATTCAGTATGACCTCATCTTAAATTGATTACATCGGCCAAGACACCAATTCCAAATAAGTTCACATTTACAGGCACCCAGGATTAGGGCTTCTACCTATGTTTTTAGGGTGACACAATTCAATCATCAAACCACCCACCACACCCTCATTGAAACTCCTCATTTAAACACTACTGCCCATCACCCAGAGGCCATGAACTTTGAGCTCAATGCCATGACTGGTTAGGGCTTTTGTATTGACTTCTTTGAGAAGAGCATTCATGTTCTCCTCATAGGTGAAGGAGAATGAACCAAATATTTGGTGTCCAGAATGGTGGACTGTGGCAAACGTTAGAGTTCCTGACCAATATTTCCAGTTGTCTTTCATCCAAACAGGAGGATTGTACCTCCCTGCTCCTATGAAACCAGGTGTGACTATGTAACTTGCTTAAAGCCAAAGAAATAAACATGAGAAGTGATATGTATCATTTCTAGATACTAGAATTTAAGAGTGGAAGCACAATTTTCCACCTTTCTTTTATCTTCCAGGTTATCAGTAACTTCCCATGGGGTGAAAGTTCTGGAATAAAGGTCCCAGTCAGTATAAAGACAATTAGAAGAACCCCACCACACTGACTTTACTTGAAATGTAGATTAAGTAATAAATGAACCCTTGTTACATTAGGACACTGAGTTGAATGTGTACATGTCCTAAGACACAGCAATTTCACTTATATCAGAAAAATTCTTGCACATATTGATCTAGAAAACATGTACAAGTATTTTTTAGGAGAATTATTGCTGGAAAAAAATAGGAATCAATCCAAATTTTCATCAGTTGTAGGCTGAAATAAATAAATAAATAACTTCTATAACATCTATAAACTGAACAATACATAGCAATGAGGTGGCACCTGGGTGGCTCAGTCAGGTAGGTGTCCAACTCTTGACTTCAGCTCAAGTCACGATCTCACTGTTGTGAATTCAAGCCCTGCATCAGCCTCTGTGCTGACAGCATGGAGCCTGTTTTGACTTCTGTCTCTCTCTCCCTCTCTCTTTCCCTCCAGCTCTCCCCTGCTTGCTCGCTCTCTCTCAAAAATAAATAAAAATAAGCTTAGAAAATAATATATAGCAATGAAAAGGAATGATTTATAGCTACAAAAATCAGTTTGGATAAAATTTTTAAAAATAATTTTAAGCAGTCATAGAAGAATATGCAGGTATGGTTCCAATTCCATAATATAGTCAGAATTAATCAGTATATTGTGTAAGGAAATAAAAATGTTTATAACAACAGTGAAGAAAAACCAGAGAACAAAATTCAGCTAAGTGACTACTTCTGGCAAATATATTGTATAAATGTGATTGGAAAGCCACACAGAAAGCTCCCAGGTTATGATCATTCATTTTCTGGCATGGTTGTTGGGCATATGCTGTTCATTTTATTATTGGTCTTTAAACTGAACATATATATTCTTCAGGTACACTTTTTACAATCTATATTTCAAAATTATTTTAAAAAATAGATCTCAGGTAAAAATACATGAAGGGCATGGGTTATAAAAGTAATTCTAGACCAGGCGGCCAGACCTGCGGGTCGCGGAGGAGTAGAGTGAGCCTGGGCTCCTCGAGGAGGCTTCCGGGCCAGGGAGGCAGCTCCAGGCCTAAAGAACCCAGAAAACTGCCAGAGGATTAGCAGAAGGGAGTCTCCGGAGTCAAGCGCAGACTAGAGGCCCACGGAAGAGGGTAGGAAGGGCGGCGAGGCGGTGCGCGCTCCACGGACTGGCGGGAGGGAGCCGGGGCGGAGGGGCGGCTCGCCGGCCAAGCGGAGCCCCCGAGTCTGGCTGGCAAAAGCGGAGGGGCCGGACGGACTGTGTTCCGACAGCAAGCGCGACTTAGCGTCTGGGAGGTCAGAAGTTAACAGCTCTGCTCGGAAAGCGGGAAGGCTGGAGGACAAAGGGAGGGAGAGCTGCTGAGCCCCCGGACGGCAGAGCTCAGCTTGGCGGGGAACAAAGGCGCCAGCGCCATCTCCCCTGCCCATCCCCCAGCCAAAATCCCAAAGGGAACCGGTTCCTGCCAGGGAACTTGCTCGCTCCGCGCAAACACCCAACTCTGTGCTTCTGCGGAGCCAAACCTCCGGCAGCGGATCTGACTCCCTCCCGCTGCCACAGGGCCCCTCCTGAAGTGGATCACCTAAGGAGAAGCGAGCTAAGCCTGCCCCTCCAGCCCCCGTGCACCTTGCCTACCCACCCCAGCTAATACGCCAGATCCCCAGCAACACAAGCCTGGCAGTGTGCAAGTAGCCCAGACGGGACACGCCACCCCACAGTGAATCCCGCCCCTAGGAGAGGGGAAGAGAAGGCACACACCAGTCTGACTGTGGCCCCAGCAGTGGGCTGGGGGCAGACATCGGGTCGGACTGCGGCCCCGCCCACTAACTCCAGTTATACACCACAGCAGGGACTCTCCAAAATGACCAAACGGAAGAATTCCCCTCAGAAGAATCTCCAGGAAATAACAACAGCTAATGAACTGATCAAGAAGGATTTAAATAATATAACAGAAAGTGAATTTAGAATAATAGTCATAAAATTAATCGCTGGGCTTGAAAACAGTATACAGGACAGCAGAGAATCTCTTGCCACAAAGATCGAGGGACTAAGGAACAGTCACGAGGAGTTGAAAAACGCTTTAAACGAATTGCAAAACAAAATGGAATCCACGATGGCTCGGCTTGAAGAGGCAGAGGAGAGAATAGGTGAACTAGAAGATAAAGTTATGGAGAAAGAGGAAGCTGAAAGAAAGAGAGATAAAAAAATCCAGGAGTATGAGGGGAAAATTAGAGAACTAAGTGATACACTAAAAAAAAATAATATATGCATAATTGGTATCCCAGAGGAGGAAGAGAGAGGGAAGGGTGCTGAAGGGGTACTTGAACAAATTATAGCTGAGAACTTCCCTGAACTGGGGAAGGAAAAAGGCATTGAAATCCAAGAGGCACAGAGAACTCCCTTCAGACGTAACTTGAATCGATCTTCTGCACGACATATCATAGTGAAACTGGCAAAATACAAGGATAAAGAGAAAATTCTGAAAGCAGCAAGGGATAAACGTGCCCTCACATATAAAGGGAGACCTATAAGACTCGTGACTGATCTCTCCTTTGAAACTTGGCAGGCCAGAAAGGCTTGGCACGATATCTACAGTGTGCTAAACAGAAAAAATATGCAGCCGAGAATCCTTTATCCAGCAAGTCTGTCATTTAGAATAGAAGGAGAGATAAAGGTGTTCCCAAACAAACAAAAACTGAAGGAATTTGTCACCACGAAACCAGCCCTACAAGAGATCCTAAGGGGGATCCTGTGAGACAAAGTACCAGAGACATCACTACAAGCATAAAACATACAGACATCACAATGACTCTAAACCCATATCTTTCTATAATAACACTGAATGTAAATGGATTAAATGCGCCAACTAAAAGACATAGGGTATCAGAATGGATAAAAAAACAAGACCCATCTATTTGCTGTCTACAAGAGACTCATTTTAGATCTGAGGACACCTTTAGATTGAGAGTGAGGGGATGGAGAACTATTTATCATGCTCCTGGAAGCCAAAAGAAAGCTGGAGTAGCCATACTTATATCAGACAAACTAGACTTTAAATTAAAGGCTGTAACAAGAGATGAAGAAGGGCATTATATAATAATCACAGGGTCTATCCACCAGGAAGAGCTAACTATTATAAATGTCTATGCGCCAAATACCCGAGCCCCCAGATATATAAAACAATTACTCATAAACATAAGCAACCTCATTGATAAGAATGTGGTCATTGCAGGGGACTTTAACACCCCACTTACAGAAATGGATAGATCATCTAGACACACAGTCAATAAAGAAACAAGGGCCCTGAATGATACATTGGATCAGATGGACTTGACAGATATATTTAGAACTCTGCATCCCAAAGCAACAGAATATACTTTCTTCTCGAGTGCACATGGAACATTCTCCAAGATAGATCATATACTGGGTCACAAAACAGCCCTTCATAAGTTTACAAGAATTGAAATTATACCATGCATACTTTCAGACCACAATGCTATGAAGCTTGAAATCAACCACAGGAAAAAGTCTGGAAAACCTCCAAAAGCATGGAGGTTAAAGAACACCCTACTAACGAATGAGTGGGTCAACCAGGCAATTAGAGAAGAAATTAAAACATATATGGAAACAAACGAAAATGAAAATACAACAATCCAAACGCTCTGGGATGCAGCGAAGGCAGTCCTGAGAGGAAAATACATTGCAATCCAGGCCTATCTCAAGAAACAAGAAAAATCCCAAATACAAAATCTAACAGCACACCTAAAGGAAATAGAAGCAGAACAGCAAAGGCAGCCTAAACCCAGCAGAAGAAGAGAAATAATAAAGATCAGAGCAGAAATAGACAGATATATTTAGAACTCTGCATCCCATAGCAACAGAATATACTTTCTTCTCGAGTGCACATGGAACATTCTCCAAGATAGATCATATACTGGGTCACAAAACAGCCCTTCATAAGTTTACAAGAATTGAAATTATACCATGCATACTTTCAGACCACAATGCTATGAAGCTTGAAATCAACCACAGGAAAAAGTCTGGAAAACCTCCAAAAGCATGGAGGTTAAAGAACACCCTACTAACGAATGAGTGGGTCAACCAGGCAATTAGAGAAGAAATTAAAACATATATGGAAACAAACGAAAATGAAAATACAACAATCCAAACGCTTTGGGATGCAGCGAAGGCAGTCCTGAGAGGAAAATACATTGCAATCCAGGCCTATCTCAAGAAACAAGAAAAATCCCAAATACAAAATCTAACAGCACACCTAAAGGAAATAGAAGCAGAACAGCAAAGGCAGCCTAAACCCAGCAGAAGAAGAGAAATCATAAAGATCAGAGCAGAAATAAACAATATAGAATCTAAAAAAACTGTAGAGCAGATCAACGAAACCAAGAGTTGGTTTTTTGAAAAAATAAACAAAATTGACAAACCTCTAGCCAGGCTTCTCAAAAAGAAAAGGGAGATGACCCAAATAGATAAAATCATGAATGAAAATGGAATGATTACAACCAATCCCTCAGAGATACAAACAATTATCAGGGAATACTATGAAAAATTATATGCCAGCAAATTGGACAACCTGGAAGAAATGGACAAATTTCTAAACACCCACACTCTTCCAAAACTCAATCAGGAGGAAATAGAAAGCTTGAACAGACCCATAACCAGCGAAGAAATTGAATCGGTTATCAAAAATCTCCCAACAAATAAGAGTCCAGGACCAGATGGCTTCCCAGGGGAGTTCTACCAGACATTTAAAGCAGAGATAATACCTATCCTTCTCAAGCTATTCCAAGAAATAGAAAGGGAAGGAAAACTTCCAGACTCATTCTATGAAGCCAGTATTACTTTGATTCCTAAACCAGACAGAGACCCAGTAAAAAAAGAGAACTACAGACCAATATCCCTGATGAATATGGATGCAAAAATTCTTAATAAGATACTAGCAAATCGAATTCAACAGCATATAAAAAGAATTATTCACCATGATCAAGTGGGATTCATTCCTGGGATGCAGGGCTGGTTCAACATTCGCAAATCGATCAACGTGATACATCACATTAACAAAAAAAAAGAGAAGAGCCATATGATCCTGTCAATCGATGCAGAAAAGGCCTTTGACAAAATCCAGCACCCTTTCTTAATAAAAACCCTTGAGAAAGTCGGGATAGAAGGAACATACTTAAAGATCATAAAGGCCATTTATGAAAAGCCCACAGCTAACATCATCCTCAATGGGGAAAAACTGAGAGCTTTTTCCCTGAGATCAGGAACACGACAGGGATGCCCACTGTCACCGCTGCTGTTTAATATAGTGCTGGAAGTTCTAGCATCAGCAATCAGACAACAAAAGGAAATCAAAGGCATCAAAATTGGCAAAGATGAAGTCAAGCTTTCGCTTTTTGCAGATGACATGATATTATACATGGAAAATCCGATAGACTCCACCAAAAGTCTGCTAGAACTGATACATGAATTCAGCAAAGTTGCAGGATACAAAATCAATGTGCAGAAATCAGTTGCATTCTTATACACTAACAATGAAGCAACAGAAAGACAAATGAAGAAACTGATCCCATTCACAATTGCACCAAGAAGCATAAAATACCTAGGAATAAATCTAACCAAAGATGTAAAAGATCTGTATGCTGAAAACTATAGAAAGCTTATGCAGGTAATTGAAGAAGATATAAAGAAATGGAAAGACATTCCCTGCTCATGGATTGGAAGAATAAATATTGTCAAAATGTCAATACTACCCAAAGCTATCTACACATTCAATGCAATCCCAATCAAAATTGCACCAGCATTCTTCTCGAAACTAGAACAAGCAATCCTAAAATTGATATGGAACCACAAAAGGCCCCGAATAGCCAAAGTAATTTTGAAGAAGAAGACCAAAGCAGGAGGCATCACAATCCCAGACTTTAGCCTCTACTACAAAGCTGTCATCATCAAGACAGCATGGTATTGGCATAAAAACAGACACATAGACCAATGGAATAGAATAGAAACCCCAGAACTAGACCCACAAACGTATGGCCAACTCATCTTTGACAAAGCAGGAAAGAACATCCAATGGAAAAAAGACAGTCTCTTTAACAAATGGTGCTGGGAGAACTGGACAGCAACATGCAGAAGGTTGAAACTAGACCACTTTCTGACACCATTCACAAAAGTAAACTCAAAATGGATAAAGGACCTGAATGTGAGACAGGAAACCATCAAAACCTTAGAGGAGAAAGCAGGAAAAGACCTCTCTGACCTCAGCCGTAGCAATCTCTTACTCGGCACATCCCCAAAGGCAAGGGAATTAAAAGCAAAAGTGAATTACTGGGACCTTATGAAGATAAAAAGCTTCTGCACAGCAAAGGAAACAACCAACAAAACTAAAAGGCAACCAACGGAATGGGAAAAGATATTTGCAAATGACACATCGGACAAAGGGCTAGTATCCAAAATCTATAAAGAGCTCATCAAACTCCACACCCGAAAAACAAATAACCCAGTGAAGAAATGGGCAGAAAACATGAATAGACACTTCTCTAAAGAAGACATCCGGATGGCCAACAGGCACATGAAAAGATGTTCAACGTCGCTCCTTATCAGGGAAATACAAATCAAAACCACACTCAGATACCACCTCACGCCAGTCAGAGTGGCCAAAATGAAGAAATCAGGAGACTATAGATGCTGGAGAGGATGTGGAGAAACAGGAACCCTCTTGCACTGTTGGTGGGAATGCAAATTGGTGCAGCCGCTCTGGAAAGCAGTGTGGAGGTTCCTCAGAAAATTAAAAATAGACCTACCCTATGACCCAGCAATAGCACTGCTAGGAATTTATCCAAGGGATACAGGAGTACTGATGCATAGGGGCACCTGTACCCCAATGTTTATAGCGGCACTCTCAACAATAGCCAAATTATGGAAAGAGCCTAAATGTCCATCAACTGATGAATGGATAAAGAAATTGTGGTTTATATACACAATGGAATACTACGTGGCAATGAGAAAAAATGAAATATGGCCTTTTGTAGCAACATGGATGGAACTGGAGAGTGTGATGCTAAGTGAAATAAGCCATACAGAGAAAGACAGATACCATATGGTTTCACTCTTATGTGGATCCTGAGAAACATAACAGAAACCCATGGGGGAGGGGAAGGGAAAAAAAAAAAAAAAAAAAAAAGAGGTTAGAGTGGGAGAGAGCCAAAGCATTAGAGACTGTTAAAAACTGAGAACAAACTGAGGGTTGATGGGGGGTGGGAGGGAGGGCAGGGTGGGTGATGGGTATTGAGGAGGGCACCTTTTGGGATGAGCACTGGGTGTTGTATGGAAACCAATTTGACAGTAAATTTCATATATTAAAAAATAAAAAAAAAAAAAACACACACAAAAAAAAAAATGAATAACCAAAATAAAATTCAATGTCTCCACTAAAAAAAAAAAATAAAAAAAATAAAAAATAAAAGTAATTCTATGGTTACTTTTTTCTGAAAAATGAAGAACAATTCTCTTGTATAAATAACGATTCTCTCACTTGTAACTCTCTACATCTCTTGGCTTTATTAAAGAAAGTCTGGTCTTCCATTTTAAAAACTTTTGTCCCTTTCTCTTTGTGGGATTAAAGAGGAAAAAATAGGAAATCACAAATATATAACGGTTTCTTTTTGGGAAAGAGAATTTTCCTCCCATGCTAGTGAAACAGTGACTCTATCAGCAAGTTTCCATTTTCCCCCTTTGTTTGTTTGTTTTTCTTTTAAGAGAAACTAATTGCCATTGACTGACCCCTTTCTTTGTTTTTGGTATTTTACCAGGTTTACTAAAAAAATGTTGCCATACATATTTGCCTTTCACTAAAATTAGTATCTCACACCTTCAGGAACAATGACTTTAGAATCTTGTAATTCTCATATGTTCCCTGCTGTTTTTTCTTTTTTAATTTTTTTTTATATTTATTAATTTTTTTAATTTTTTTTAATGTTTATTTATTTTTGAGACAGAGAGAGACAGAGCATGAATGGGGGACGTCAAAGAGAGAGGGAGACACAGAATCTGAAGCAGGGTCCAGGCTCTGAGCTGTCAGCACAGAGCCCGATGTGGGGCTCGAACTCACGGACCGTGAGATCATGACCTGAGCCGAAGTCAGACGCTTAACTGACTGAGCCACCCAGGCGCCCCAGCATTTATTTATTTTTGACAAACGGAGTGAGACAAAGCATGAGCAGGGGAGGAGCAGAGAGAGAGGGAAATACAGAATCCGAAGTAGGCTCCAGGCTCTGAGCAAGTGGTCAGCACAGAGCCTGATGTGGGGCTTGAACCCACGAACTATGAGATCATGACCTGAGCCGAAGTCAGACGCTCAACCGACTGAGCCACCCAGGCGCCCCTCCCTGCTCTTTTTAAAAAGCATTTTGGTTCACTTCACTTTAAAAAAATTTTTTTAATGTTTTTATTTATTTTTGAGAAAAAGAGAGACAGAGCATGAGCAGGGGAGGGGCAGAGACAGATGAGACACAGAATCTGAAGCAGGCTCCAGGCTCTGAGCTGTCAGCACAGAGCCCGACGCAGGGCTTGAGCTCATGGACCGCAAGATCATGACCTGAGCCAAAGTCAGACGTTTAGCCAACTGAGCCACCCAGGCGCCCCGGTTCATTCCACTTTTAAATCCCACAAACTATATATATAATTTTGAAATGTACTTTGCAAAGACGGCTCTAGCTTAGACTGATTTTTCAGTTGGAATAGTTTCTTTACTCTCCTACCCCTTCCCATTCAGAAAAATCTTCCCAGGATCCTTTGATTCCTTCCTAAAGCATCATTTACAAGTTCTCTTAGTGGGAGTCTGTTGGTGGTAAACTCAACACACATTTATTCTCTTGAAAATATCTTTATTTTGCTGTGAAAGAGATTTTTCTGGGCACACACTTCTAGGTTAACATTAGCACAGAGAAGATAGGGATCAGCTCTCCTCAGGACCCCATTGTCACTGCACACAACTCGGCTGTCATCCACTCACTCTTGTATTTAGGCTATATGTCCTATTCTCCCCGTCTGCTTCTATGTTCCTCTTTTTGTCTTTTCTGTTTCATTATAAATTATGGTTTCTTTTATTTATTCTTCTGAGAAAACACTGTTCTGGAAATTTTTCACCTATTACCTCTTCAGATATTGTCTCCATTATTCTCACCATTTTTTCCTCAGGGCATTAATTAGCTCTTTGTTAGATATTCCTGTTCTCTCTTCTGTATCCCTTACCCTACTTTATATTTTTTTATTTCTTTTCCTCTCCCTGATTCATTCTGGGCAAGTTCTCCAGAGCTGTCTTCCATTCCACAATTTTTTCAGCTTTACCTAATCTAATACCTATACTTTTATTTAAAAATTCTATTTTGTTCTTTTTCTGCCTAGTCATTTTGTAAAGGCATTCATTTCTTATTTTTATAATCCTGTCTTTTACTTCTTTAAACATTTTATACGTAATTATTTTGCATTCTATTTGTTAGTTCTGGTACCCAAAAATCTTTGGAATCTAAATGTTTTATGTTCTGCTTACTCTGCTTCCTTGTGTATTTGTTAATGATGATTGCAAGCTAATATTTGGTTGATCTCTATCCACAGACATCTTGGAAGTCTTCTTTCCAGAAGAATTTGTGTTTTCTTCTGCCCAGGCTCCAGCGGGACACCACTCACCTATAACCGTTTCAAAGCCCTGTAAGATCTCAGGAGTATGTGGTACTCTGGCCAAGCTCTCCCATTTTGCTGCTGGCCCAAAGATTAGGGCTAACACAGAATCAATCACAAGGCTATTACTGAAATTTGCCCTCCAAAACTCACCATTTATGTTGTACATCTAAAAATAATGGTGTGTCAACTATACTTCAATTAAAAAAAAAAAAAAAAAAACAAGGATGCTTGGGTGGTTGAGTTGGCTAAGCATCCAACTTTGCCTCAGGTCATGATCTTGCAGTTCATGAGTTTGAGCCACACATTGGGCTCTCAGCTGTCAGCACAGAGCCCCCTTCAGATACTCTGTCTCTCTCTCTCTCTGCCCCTCCCCAACTTGCACACTCTCTCTGTCTCAAAAATAAACAAACATTAAAAGCAAACAAACAAGTGTCTATTCATGTTTTCTGCACATTTCTCCCCTGGATTGTTTGTTTTCGGATGTGGAGTTTGGTCAGTTCTTTATAGATTTTGAATACTAGCCCTTCGTCCAATATGTCATTTGCAAATATCTTTTCCCATTCCGTTGGTTGCCTTTTAGTTTTGTTGATTGTTTCCTTTGCTGTGCAGAAGCTTTTTATCTTCATGAGGTCCCAATAGTTCATTTTGGCTTTTAATTCCCTTGCCTTTGGAGATGGCAAGTAATTTCTTCCCAAGTAAGAAATTGCTGAGGCTGAGGTCAGAGAAGTTTTTTCCTGATTTTTCCTCTAGGGTTTTGATGGTTTCCTGTCTCACATTCAGGTCCTTTATACATTTTGAGTTTATTTTTTTGAATGGTGTAAGAAAGTGGTCTAGTTTCATTCTTCTGCATGTTGCTGTCAGTTCTCCCAGCACCATTTGTTAAAGAGACTGTCTTTTTTCCATTGGATATTCTTTCCTGCTTTGTCAAAGATTAGTTGGCCATACTTTTGTGGGTCCAATTCTGGAGTCTCCATTCTATTCCATTGGTCTATGTGTCTGTTTTTGTGCCAATACCATGCTGTGTTGATGATTACAGCTTTGTAGCAGAGGCTAAAGTCTGGGATTGTGATGCCTCCTGCTTTAGTTTTCTTCTTCAATATTACTTTGGCCATTCGGGGTCTTTTGTGGTTCCATACAAATTTCCAAACAAGTTAAGATTGCTTGTTCTAGCTTTGAGAAGAATGCTGGTGCAATTTTGATTGGGATTGCATTAAATGTGTAGATTGCTTTGGGTAGTATTGACATTTTAACATCCCAGTGGCCAAGAGGCACATGAAAAGATGCTCAACATCATTCCTCATCAGGGAAATACAAATCAAAACCACACTGAGATACTACCTCATGTCAGTCAGAGTGGCTAAAATGAACAAATAGATGCTGGCAAGTATGTGGAGAAATGGGAATACTCTTGCACTGTTGGTGGGAATGCAAATTGGTCCAGACACTCTGGAAAACAGTGTGAAGTCTTCTCAAAAAATTAAAAATAGATCTATCCTATGACCCAGCAATAGCACTGCTAGGTATTTACCCAAGGGATACAGGAGTGCTGATGCATAGGGGCACATGCACCCCAATGTTTATAGCAGCACTTTCAACAATAGCCAAATTATGGAAAGAGCCTAAATGTCCATCAACTGATGAATGGATAAAGAAATTGTAGCTTATGTACACAATGGAATACTACTTGGCAATGAGAAAGAATGAAATATGGCCTTTTGTAGCAACGTGGATGGAACTGGAGAGTGTTATGCTAAGTGAAATAAGTCATACTGAGAAAGACAGATACCATATGTTTTCAGTCTTATGTGGATCCTGAGAAACTTAACAGAAGACCATGGGGGAGGGGAAGGAAAAAAAAAAGTTAGAGAGGGAGGGAGCCAAACCATAAGAGACTCTTAAAAACTAAGAATAAACTGAGGGTTGATGGGGGGGTGGAGGGGAGGGGAGGGTGGGTGATGGGCATTGAGGAAGGCACCTGTTGGGATGAGCACTGGGTGTTGTATGGAAACCAATTTGACAATAAATTTAATATATATATATATATATATATATATATATATATATATATATATATAAAAGCAAACAAAAACTCCACCATTTGAATGTTTATTTTCTATTCCCCCTTTCTCTAGCTAACTAATTTTTTGGTGGGAGAAGCAGAAAACTTTAAAGATTTTTTTAATTTCTTGTTAAATGCATTGTCCAGTAATGCATTAAAAATTATCATGTTTTGTCTCATTTTGTGTTTTGTTGATTTTTAGTTAGTTGTTGTCCATAGCATAGCTTACTCCACTAACAGATCTCTAAATGTGTTCAACTTGGCTTACCTTTTACCTCTGTAAAATAAAAAGACAGGCTAGGAGTTATTTTGTTGTTCAATTTGCAAGTATGAGAAGAGCTCATAAATTTCTTGGATGTTATACCTAAGTGGGCTGGGTCCAGGAGAGTTGGATTTTATCCTATTTAATACCTGTCCTTTGACCTGAGGGATATCAGTGTGCTGCACACTTTTCTCAGGGGCACAGATTGGCAGTGACCTGAGATCCATTAATGTCGGATAAACATAATAACGTGGTTTAAAATAGTGACTATTTTTAACATCATGACTACCTATTTTTCTGTCACAATCTATAGATATTCAGACCTAAACAATAAAACGGTACACATTTTTTCTTGCTTGCCCTTCCTGCTATAATTTTTCTTTCCAATATCACCTTGATAAACCCAAGTTGTAACGAGAAAGCAAGATCTTACATATTCAGATAACAAAGAAATAAAACAGATTATATATATATCAGATGATAGTTTATGCAGAAAACCCAAAAATCAGCAAAGAAATCAATAGTTAAGGACAGAATTTAGTAAGGGGCTGGTATAGAAGATGAATATTAAAGAAATGGACTGCGAGGCGCCTGGGTGGCACAGTCGGTTGAGTATCCAACTTTGGCTCAGGTCATGATCTCGCGGTCTGAGAGTTTGAGCCCCACGTGGGGATCTGTGTTGACAGCTTAGAGACTGGAGCCTGCTTCAGATTCTGTGTGTGTCTCTCTCTCTGCCCACCCATCTTGTGCTCTTTCTCTCTCAAAAATAAATAAACATTAAAAAAATGTTTTTTAATGGATTGCATTTCTATATCACATTAATAATCAGAAAATGTAATTTTTAGTGTACTATTTATCATTATAAATGATAAGCATAAAGGTAATTTGGAATAAACTTTACCAAATATGGGTAAGATAGCTATTGAAAAAACCTTAAACGGGGCGCCTGGGTGGCGCAGTCGGTTAAGCGTCCGACTTCAGCCAGGCCACCATCTCGCGGTCTGTGAGTTCGAGCCCCGCGTCAGGCTCTGGGCTGATGGCTCGGAGCCTGGAGCCTGTTTCCGATTCTGTGTCTCCCTCTCTCTCTGACCCTCCCCCGTTCATGCTCTGTCTCTCTCTGTCCCAAAAATAAAATAAAAAAAGTTGAAAAAAAAAAAAAAAAAAAAAAAAAAAACCTTAAACTTTGTTTATTAGTTTATTCTTTATATGTGCATTTTAAAAATTCTTTAATGAAATATTTCATAATACAAAAAAAATTAAAAACTATGTTTTGAAATTATTATAAAATTACCAGGGGTAAAAATCTTTCTATGTAAACTCAGCAAAACATACAGGTGAGAAAATCTTATTTGGAAATAGGCCTATTCATTTAAAAATGTGTTTGTGTAAATTGTATCTGTGTATACAGAGGAAAATGTCTGGAATTATATAAGCAAAAAATTAACTGATTCTGAGTATCCCCTTTATTTAACAAAATATGCCATATATTATGTGGCCGACACTATTTGATAAGTATTTTTTAAATACTAACTCATATAATCCTCATACTAACTCTCTGAGATATGAAGCATGATTCTCATTTTACAGATGACGCTACTGAGGCACAGATTAAGTCATTTGCATAAGGTTACACAGTCAGTGGTGATTGAATCCAAATGTGAACACAGGCAGTTTGATACTGGTCTGGGCTCATAGTGACTACAGTAGGCTAGGGTGTATGTGCTCTCTTTAATTTTTTCTTTCTACTTTACGAACTGTATTTTGGAGGGGTTAGATTTTTTTAAGTCTATTTATTTATTTTGAGAGAGAAAAAATGTATGCACACACAGGGGAGGGGCAGAGAGAGAGAATCCTAAGCAGACTCCATGCTGTCAACGCAGAGCCCAGCGTGGATCTCGATCCCACGAACCATGAGATCATGACCTGAGCCAAAACCAAGAGTTGGATGCTCAAATGACTAAGCCACACAGACACTGCAAGACAATCCATTTTGGAAAGCAAAGTCATGTATTTTTGGTTTTTATGTGGGATATGAAATTCACATAAACATAACATAAGGGTTAGAATAAAGAGCCTTTAAGAAGATAACATCCATTCTCTGCCTCATATAATTTATGCTTTAATATTAGGTTCTTCATATTTAGATGCCTCAAATAATGCTGCTTCCTCAGGGGAAAAACATATGCTGATGCTAGCTCCTAATTCCTTTTTTTTTTTTTCTTCCACCCCGTTTCTTCATAAGAAAACATCTGGAACAAGGAACCTGTTTAAACTTCTCACTGTGCATAATATCCTTTTTTCCCTACTCACACTGGCAACTTTCCTGCAACACTGTCAGATTTCTTTCCAAAGTACAAGTAAATTGACTCCAACACCAAAATCTTCCATTATTCAATTCTTCTAAGATTCTCTCAAGGCCAACTGGGGGCATTGGTAATTTCAAGTCCTAACTGAACAGCTCTACACAGCAGTCTGACAGCCCCAAGAGTTTGACCTTGAGCCAATGCTTGTGTGAGAGAGAGATACCTCCAATTTTTGCTCACTTCATGGACTTAGTATGTTTTAATGAGTATCTACCATACACCGAAGACTGTGTCAGACACCAAGATCATGGAGGTATGTGGCCACGGCCCCTGTCCTCAACCGTATACGGAGATGATTCAATCCTCTGATTCTGACATCCTAAGCTCAGTTGCCTGGAGTCATGCAGATGGCAGGAGAAGGGCACTGGGGGAGGAGGAGAGGCTGGAGACAGAAAGTCAGCAGGCAGCTGTCATTATTCATCTCCAGCAAACTGTGTTTCTGTTAGAGGGTAATATTAGTGTTTGCATATCTCTACTTTTTCAAAAGAGGCCAAATACTCATATTTTATAAGAAATATCCCCAGCCTTAAACGATGGCAAGCTAGTCAAAGCTTATTTTTTAACAATATCGTAGAACTCAACAAAATACATCTTAGGGGTAGCTAGACCCTACAGGTCATGAATTTGTAACCTTTGTTCTACTTGGTTTTGTGGTGTCTCACCAAAGGACTTGGTATGTCTCCCTGAGTTCAAATGTGAATAACTGCTCCCAAATAAGTTGGGTTAAACTCCCAGGCTTCTGGGCTACCAGGCAGAGATTCCAGAGGTGACAGTTTTATACTGTTACCTCTTCCTCATATCAAAGTGCAATGTACACACACACACACACACACACACACACACACAGAATCCTTCACTTGTTGAGAAGATCCTGGGTAATCCAGCCATCCCACTATTCATGCTTTGCCTTGCACTCAAAGAAGCCCATGCTTCTTCTCCTCTCAGAGCCTTTGCATAAAACAATTTCCTCTCTGGACTATTTTCCTTCCCCTGAACCTGGTTAATTTCTCCCCATAACTCAGACCTCAGCTTAAATGTCCAATTTTTTTCAAAGTTTATTTATTTTTGAGAGACAGAGCCTGACGCAGGGCTTGAACCCACAAACCATGAGATCATGACCCAGGCTGAAGTCAGACACTTAACTGACTGAGCCACCCAGGCACCACTTAAATGTCCATTTTTTGAAAAAACCTTTCCTGCTTCCCAGCTCCCTCAGCAGGACAGCATGCAGTCTCTGGGTCAGAGGGCAATAGTAGCTTGGGGCTCTATCTTACTAAAGGCCAACAGATGCTGGATGAGGTTTCATGGGGGTATGCAAAGCAGGAAGCCTCTAAATGGCTAAAAATCTACTCATTAGGGTTATTTTTAAACTGGATGTGTAAAAATTTAACTTTGGCACCAGCAAGCTTTTGAGGTAACTGGTCCCTGCCTGGTGAATAAATAACAGCCTAAAGACCAATACACAGAGGCATCAATGGCTCATTTATTTCACATAGGGCAGGGGCTTGTGGCTAAAGAGTTGCACATGATACCCAAAGGCAGTCACATGGATATGGTCACACAAAAACAAACAAACAAACAAACAAAAAACATTAGACACCAAAGCCAAAGGCCGTTTGGAAATTCAGCCACAGTGACTACTTCACGAAATAGTTTCACCTCATCTAATCCAGACTCTTCCTTTTATAGCTATTCCAGACAAATATTTCGAGAAGATTCTACTAACCTCAGAAAGTGGCTGCAAAGGCAAGGGACACACTTCTGTCTGATCCAGATGGTTGTTCCAAGTAGACCAGGGAAGAGAGTGGTGCTTTTCTTAGATCTGACAATGAAACAGACTAGAAAAATTCTGTCTGAAGACTAGAGAGTGGAAGTGAAGAGAATCACAGAACACGGAGACTCAGGCTGCCTGAAAAACCAAACCCAGCCTGAACAGTTGAGTTTTCATACTGATAAGGAAAATAGTTTAGGTAGAAATGCATGATAGATTAATCATAAGATGATGGATGGATGGATGGATGGGTGGATAGACAGACAGACAGATAGATACACACTCATACATACCAAAGACTTTTGTTTTCCTTTTGCTTTGGCCCAATTTTGTTGTTTACCATCTCTGCCAGCTCAGGCTGCTATAACAAAACACCTCTGAGTGGGGGGCATGAACAACAGAAGTGTATTGAGGCTGTGACGTCTGAGATCAGGGTACCAGCGTGGTTGGGTTCTGGGAGAGCTCTCTTCCTGTTTCTAGACGACCATCTTCTCAGTGCATCCTCACATGATGGAGAGAGAGATTGTTTTCTCCTATTTCTTCTTATAAAAGCACTAATCTCATCATGAAGGCTCCACTCTCATGACCTAATTACCTCCAAAGGTCCTACCTCCAAATACCATCACATTGAGCATTAGGGCTTCAACATACACATTTTGGCAGAAAGGAAATATTCAGTTTATATCATTTGCCAAATCTTAGCTTCAGAAATGCACCTCTTGCAATCCCTGAAAGAACAACAGGGACTCACCAGGAGGCAGTGACTACACCTCAGAGCCCATAGGAGAAGTAGCTAATACCCACACGTTTCAAACATGCTCAGGATGGGTGGCCATCTCTCGTGGACCATTGGTAATCTCTAACTATTCTTTTTTTTCCCTGAAGCTGTGGTTCCCAAAACCTAATGTGTGCCAGTATCATGCAGGGAGCTTGTTAGATTTGTCACTTGCAAGGCTCATGGACTCTGAGGCAGGATGTTTGAGAACTCAGCTTGAGAAGCACTGTCAAACCATAACTTGGTCAACACTTCACTGGCCAGACTCAGGAAGTTGTTGTGGGGTCATCTCTAATGGAAAAGTCTGTGAAACAGAAAAGCAAGGTAGGTCACAACTCAAGTATAGCTGTGAGAGCAAAATGTTGCACCAAACATAAAAGCTGTATGGTAGCAGTTGCAAAGATCTGGTCTTTTACTCTGTGTCACCAGAGTACCAGTGGCTGAGCTCCACTCAGTAATAATCTGGGCTGCCACGGGATGCTCATGAATCACTGCTGACCCAGAGAAGTCTAAAAGATCTCTTCCATGATGTGATAATAAGGGTTCAGCCCAAGGAGGAATTTTACTCGTTCCCTCTTAAGCCTTCACTTCAAATTCTTTAAAGTGAAGAGTGAGGAATAATCTAATAAAGGATAAGTCAAAAGATCATGGCCACACTTTGCCCATATAGCTTACATATTACACAAGTATTGATTGTTTCCTATTCTATTACACTCTCTATGAGGGGACATGGAGTGAGATCATTTTGATGGCAGTAATAATAATAATATATGATTAATTACCAAATGATCTATTTCACTCATCAAACTAAGTCATGCATTCACTCACTTCATTTCTTATAGCCATCTATATAAACAATGAGGAGGAAGGCACTTTTTATGCAGGCAAGGCATGTCTCAATTCATAGCAATAGTTCTTAACTTCTTTTACTCTTCTGCCCTGAGCTAAGGCTTTAGATGCCTATACTCAAAATGCTGAAACCTTCATTTTAAAACTGTAAATAAGACATTCCTCTAGTTCATCAAAAACAATGAGGAGATACAAACATTAAAAATGGTAATACCAAATGCTCGCTTTTTTTTTGTCTAACATTACTTTTTATTCAAACTGGAGGAAAAAATCAAATGGCGGCAAGGCACAAGAGAAACTAGGCAAACAGTAAATGTGCCAAGGGACACATCAGGTATGGGGAAAACAAGCCTGTATTTGGAGTTGTCTAGCAAAGTCATAAGAGGAAAAATAAAAAGGAAGCAGTTCTCAAATCACCTAATGTTCATTTTTAGATCCCAGTATAAGTTTTCATTCAGTAGCTCTGTTCTAAGGTGCAGTTCACTACATAATGTGATACAAATTAGGCACAAGTGACAGCCGAGAGTGGATTCCATTCTCTCATTATCAAACAAGTGCTATCTCCTGTGGGCAGTAAGTTATCAACTACAACATGTCATTAGCTTCATCATCTTAGCAAATCAGTTCTGGCTGATAGCTGAAAATTGGTTAAATGGGATGTTCTTCGACATGCAGCCCTGGGAGTGACAAGAAAATAATGGGTCTCTCTTTAGGCAAAAGAATAATTAGCAATAAGGAGTTGGCCAAGTTCAATTATTTAATGACTTGGCAACACAGCAAGTGACACATTAGAATAGAGAGGGTCTAGTTCAAGATTGATCTGAATCAAAATGAATAAGCAAACCCAAACAAAAGGACACCCACTGTCTCTTCTTCCTCTTTAGTCCAACCCCAAGGCATTCATTAATCAAAACACTGACCTTTAGAGAGCAATCATGAAACATTTCTTCTGTTTAAAGAGGTGGATCTTTAGGCAACATTTCAGGACTTGATACAGTTTGCAGATTTTATAGATTCATTCCTAATCCCCAAAATACTGCATCAATAAATTCCACCGTATACATATACTAGATCAAGAGGCATCCTAACTAATCTGGAACAGTTAAAGAATTTTAGATGTGGAGATATATATCCAGTTGGGAGTATTCATTCCACCAAGACATGAGAACTAACTTATTGGAATATAAGACCAGACACCTGATCACATGCCAACTAACTTTGAGCATCTAATGTTAACTTTGAGCATCTAACTTTGCGTGCATGTAGATATGGTGACTTGATTTTCTACAGGAGAGAGAGTTGGCAAAAGAAACTGCTTTGAAGATTAAGATTGATGGAATTTATGGCAACTATTTGGGTTTTTAACATTTTTATTATTTTAATTTTTTAATGTTTTACTTATTTTTGAAGGAGAGAGAGCACAAGTGGGGGAGCGGCAGAGAGAGAGGGGGGACAGAGGATCCAAAGCAGGTTCTGGGCTGACAGCAGAGAGCCTGATGTGGGGCTCAAACTCATGAACCACAAGATCATGATCTGAGCTGAGGTTGGATGCTTAAGTGACTGAGTCACCCAAACTTCCAGGTTTTTAACATTTTTAAAATTCGAGTATAGTTAGTTTGTGACCACTAAACCAGCCCTGCAAGAAATATTAAAGGGGACTCTCTGAGGGAACAAAAGATATATATATATATATATATATATATATATATATATATATATCAATAAAAGATTAGAAAGGACCAAAGAATACCACCAGAAACTCCAACTCTACAAGCATCATAAAGGCAAAAAATTCATATCTTTCAGTACTCACTCTAAATGTCAATGGACTCAATGCTCCAATCAAAAGACATAGGGTAACAGAATGGATAAGAAAACAAGACCCCCATCTATATGCTGTTTACCAGAGACCCACTTTAGACCTAAAGACACCTACAGATTGAAAATAAGGGGATGGAGAACCATCTATCATGCTAATGGTCAACAAAAGAAAGCCGGAGTAGCCATACTTATATCAGACAATCTACACTTTAAAATAAAGACTGTATCAAGAGATACAGAAGGGCATTATATCGTAGTCAAGGGGTCTATAGACCAAGACCTAATAATTGTAAACATTTATAGGCCAAATGTGGCAGCACCCAAATATATAAATCAATTAATCACAAACATCAAGAAACTCATCGATAGTAATACCATAATAGCAAGAGACTTCAACACCCCACTCACAGCAATGGACAGATCATCTAATCAAAAAATCAACAAGGAAACAATGGCTTTGAATGACACATTGGACCAGATGGACTTAACAGATATATTCAGAACATTTCATCCTAAAGCAGCAGATTATACATTCTTCTCCAGTGCACATGGAACGTTCTCCAGAATAGACCATATACTGGGACACAAATCAGCCCTAAGTAAGTACAAAAAGATCAAGATCATACCGTGCATATTTTCAGGCCACAATGCTATGAAACTCGAAATCAACCACAAGAAAAAATTTGGAAAGGTAACAAATACTTTGAGACTGAAGAAAATCCTACTAAAGAATGAATGGGCTAACCAAGCAGTTAAAGAAGAAATTAAAAAATATATGGAAGTCAGTGAAAATGATAGGACCACAACCCAAAACCTCTGGGACGCAGCAAAGGCAGTCATAAGAGGAAAGTATACAGCAATCCAGGCCTTCCTAAAGAAGGAAGAAAGATCTCAGATATACAACCTAACCTTACACCTTAAGGAGCTGGAAAAAAGAACAGCAAATAAAACCCAAAACCAGCAGAAGACAGAAAATAATAAAGATTAAAGCAGAAATTAATGCTATCGAAACCAAAAAACAGTAGAACAGATCAATGAAACCAGAAGCTGGTTCTTTGAAAGAATTAACAAAATTGATAAACCACTAGCCAGTTTGATCAAGAAGAAAAAGGAAAGGACCCAAATAAGTAAAGTCAAGAATGAAAGAGGAGAAATCACAACCAACACAACAGAAATAAAAACAATAATAGGAGAATATTATGAGCAATTATATGCCAACAAAATGGGCAATCTGGAAGAAATGGACAAATTCATAGAAACATATACACTACCAAAACTGAAACAGGAAGAAATAGAAAATTTGAGCAGACCCATAACCAGTAAGGAAATTGCATTAGTAATCAAAAATCTGCCAAAAAACAAGAGTCCAGGGCCAGATGGCTTTCCAGGGGAATTCTACCAAACATTTAAGGAAGAGTTAACACCTATTCTCTTGAAGCTGTTTTAGAAAATAGAAATGGAAGGAAAACTTCCAAACTCTTTCTATGAAGCCAGCATTACCCTGATTCCAAAACCAGACAGAGACCCCACTAAAAAGGAGAACTATAGACCAATTTCCCTGATGAAATCCTCAACAAGATATTAGCCAACCAGCTCCAACAATACATTTAAAAAATTATTCACCACGACCAAGTGGGATTTATACCTGGGATGAAGGGCTGGTTTAATATCTGCAAAACAATGAACATGATTCATCACATCAATAAAAGAAAGGACAAGAACCATATGATCCTCTCAATAGATGCAGAAAAAGCATTTGACAAAATACAGCATCCTTTCTTGATAAAAACCGTCAAGAAAGTAGGGATAGAAGTATCATACCTCGAGATGATAAAAAACATATAAAAGCGACCCAACACTAGTATCATCCTCAATGGAGAAAAACTGACAGCTTTCCCCCTAAGGTCAGGAACAAGACAGGGATGTCCACTCTCGCCACTGTTATTCAACATAGTACTGGAAGTCTTAGCCTCAGCAATCAGACAACACAAAGAAATAAAAGACATCCAAATCATCCAGGAGGAGGTCACACCTTCACTCTTCACAGATGACATGATACTCTATATGAAAAACCCTAAAGATTCCACCAAAAAACTGCTAGAACTGATCCATGAATTCAGCAAAGTTGAAGGATATAAAATCAATGCACAGAAATCAGTTGCATTCCTATACACCAACAATGAAGCAACAGAAAGAGAAATCAAGGAATCAATCCCATTTACAGTTGCACCAAAACCCATAAAATACATGGGAATAAATCTAACCAAAGAGATGAAAAATCTATACACTGAAAACTATAGAAAGCTGATGAAAAAAATTGAAGAAGACACAAAGAAATGGAAAAAGATTCCATGCTCTTGGATAGGAAGAACAAATATTGTTAAAATGTCGATACTACCCAAAGCAATCTACATATTCAATGCAATACTATCAAAGTAACATCATCATTCTTCACAGAGCTAGAACAAATAATCCTAAAATTTGTATGGAACCAGAAAAGACCCCAAATAGTCAAAGCAATCTTGAAAAAGAAAACCAAAGCTGGAGGTATCACAATCCCAGACTTCAAGCTATACTACAAAGCTGTAATCATCAAGACAGTATGGTACTGGCAGAAGAACAGACCCTCAGATCAATGGAATAGAATAGAGAACCCAGAAATGGACCCACAAACGCATGGGCAACTAATCTTTGACAAAGCAGGAAAGAATATCCAATGAAATAAAGACAGTCTCTTCAGCCAGTGGTGCTGGGAAAACTGGACAGCGACATGCAGAAGAATGAACCTGGACCACTTTCTTACACCATACACAAAAATAAACTCAAAGTGAATGAAAGACCTCAATGTAAGACAGGTAGCCATCAAAATCCTCGAGGATAAAGCAGGCAAAAACCTCTTTGATCTTGCCCACAGCAATTTCTTGCTCAACATGTCTCCGGAGGCAAGGGAAACAAAAGCAAAAATGACCTACTAGGACCTCATCAAAATAAAGAGCTTCTGCACAGCAAAGGAAACAATCAGCAAAACTAAAAGGCAACCAACAGAATGGGAGAAGATATTTGCAAATGATATATCAGATAAAGGGTTAGTATCCAAAATCTACAAAGAACTTATCAGACTCAACACCCAAAAAACAAATAATCCAGTGAAGAAATGGTCAAAAGACACTTCTCCAAAGAAGACATCCAGATGGAAAACTGACCCATGAAAAATTGCTCAACATCACTCATCATCAGGGAAATAAAAATCAAAAGCACAATGAGATACCACCTACCACCTGTCAGAATGGCTAACATTAACAACTCAGGCAACAACAGATGTTGGCGAGGATGCGGAGAAAGAGGATCTCTTTTGCATTGTTGGTGGCAATGCAAGCTGGTGCAGCCGCTCTGGAAAACAGTATGGAGATTCCTCAAAAAACTAAAAATACAACTACCCTATGACCCAGCAATTGCACTACTAGGTATTTATCCAAGGGATACAGGTGTGCTGTTTCAAAGGGACACATGCACCCCCATGTTTATAGCAGCACTATCAACAATAGCCAAAGTATGGAAAGAGCCCAAATGTCCATCGATGGATGAATGGATAAAGAAAATGTGGTATATATATACAATGGAGTATTACTCAGCAATCAAAAAGAATGAAATCTTGCCATTTGCAACTATGTGGATGGAACTGGAGGGTATTATGCTAAGTGAAATTAGTCAGTCAGAGAAAGACAAAAAATCCTATGACTTCACTCATATGAGGACTTGAAGAGAAAAAACAGATGAACATAAGGGAAGGGAAACAAAAATAATATAAAAACAGGGAGGGGAATAAAACAGAAGAGACTCATAAATATGGAGAACAAACTGAGGGTTGCTGGAGGAGTTGTGGGAGGGGGGATGGGCTATATGGGTAAGGGACATTAAGGAATCTACTGAAATCATTGCTTCACTATATGCTAACTAATTTGGAGGTAAATTTTAAAAAATAAAAAAATAAAGTTAAAATTTTTTTTAATAATTCAAGTATAGTTGACACACAACATTACATTAGTTTCTGGTGTACAACATAGTGATTCAACAAGTCTACAGGTTATGCTGTGCTCACCACAGTGTAGCTGCCATCTGTCACCATACAATATTACCATGCCATTGACTACATTCCATCTACTGTGCCTTTTATTCCCATGACTTATTCATTCCATAACTGGGAGCCTGTATCCCACTCTTCCCTTCACCCATTTTGCCCATGGTCCCACCTCCTCCCCTCTGACAACCAATAGTTTGTTCTCTATATTTTTAGGTCTGCTTCTTATGCCATTTGAACTTTCTGGAAGAAAACACTGTAGGCCATTTGTCCCTAAGTCAGATTCATTGTTAGAAGCACCTGGGGAGATTCTTAAAAATAAATCCCCCAGCCCAGTGCTTCTCAGACTTCAATGTGCATAATAATTCCCAGGGTTTGGGTTGAAGTCTACACTTGGCACTTCTGACAAGCTCCCAGGTGACGATGATGATGCTGGTCTCAGGTTTGGAAATCACTACTGTAAGCATAGTTTTCAAATGCAGTAATTTTCTTATAACATGCTTTGTAAATGGCAAAGCATTACTAAATTGAAGTATTATGATAAACAGGGATTGTTATTATTTTAATATTAAATGTTAAAATATTAAAATAACCACATCACAGTCCATTTTAGATATATTGAATATGGGCCTCAAAATGGTTTTTTTGATCTCATAATTGTTTAATACTTCTAAATCTGGTCTACTAGCACATTCTGTCAGGACTGCTGGGACTTGCTCCTTTCGCTCAACATCAACTTTGTAGAGGTACATCCATGTCATGCGTAGCTAGAGTCCATTCAGGGAAAAATTGTATTTCAACATAAAAACATGAAATTAGGTCTCCAGATATTACACCCTACTCAAAAATAAACTCTAGACTGATTTTTAAAAACTAAATGTGAGGGAAAAAAACTATTAGTAGAAAATACAGCAGAATATATTTGTTACTCCAGAATAAGGAAGAGATTCTTAGATAAGGAAAACCACAAATCCCAAAGACAAATACTTGGTTAAACTGATCATATACAATTTACGTTGTCAACTATAATTTTAAAAATAGACTAGTGACAATAGATACAGCATAGATGGCAAAAGATTACTATCTGGAATTCATAAAGAACTCTTCCAGAATTCATAAGAAAATGACAAATGATACAATAGAAAAATGGTTTAAGAATAGGTAAGTCACACAGGAAAAAAAACCTAAAGGGCTAACAAACAGCCAAAGAAGTTTAACCACACTTGGGTAATCAAGGAACATAAATTAACACATTAAGCTACCATTTCATTGTCATCAGACTAGCAAAAGTTTAAAGACTGATGATAAAAGTGTTGGTGAGAACACTATTAATGCTGTGGCTATAAATTATTAATACCATTTTGGAGAACAATCTGGCAAATTCTGATAAAGCTATGTTCTTTCTGTCTTGTATCTAGATAAGAAGACATGGAAATGATTGTTCATTGAAGTACTGTTTGTATAAGGAAAGATAATGACCAGTATAGTGACTAGTAAAGAGTTTGTTTACTTTCCTAATAAGAGAAGACATGCAAGTCAAGTAATTCACTGAGTAGTTCTATAATGGGAAAGAAGGGAGGGACAGGGCTCATGGAATCCATGCAAATTATACACTGGAGCTTGCACTAGAGATAGAGTTAAATATTTTAATATACTTCATAGCCATGCACAGTTGATTAAAACATGTTAGCAGTAAATGTTGAAGGAGAAAAATATCACCCAATATCTGAAACCAGAAAGCTCAACTTATTGCTTACTTAAGAGAGGGGCGGGTATGCTGGTCAGATATACATACAGTCATTAAGCAAAGCAAACTGCTCATCTTGTGTATAAGGTCCTTTGAGAAGCTTACTTTGGGCAGTGATGGTTACAGATGCAGAAGTAGATTGGCTCTAGTCTCAGAAGCATGGGTTGATTGTGTTGCCTACAGAGCATGTTTAGATTAGTTGTGGAGGTGGGAATGGGGTGACATCAGTCTTAGAAGCATAGTAACTGGAGTCTGATGCTGATTGGCTGCCTTTCAAAGCATGAAGCTGTCACTGACAGAGGTGTTTTCACTGAAGTGAGTTGCCTTTGATTTAATGGAGGGATTTTAAAAGCCAATTCTGATGCTTACTTGTTATTGTGGCTATAAGTCTATCATTGATTAAATAAATACATTTTAAAACCAGTTCCGATATTTATCTTTTACTTCTAAGAATAAGGGTACTTTAATTTTTCTTAGTATCAAGAAAGAGAATTAATTAGTTCACTGATATACCAAAGTCACTCCAAGCATCTAGTCACCATATTTAGATAGTAAGAAACAATCACAGAGAAATATATTACTTGGTTTGATTAGCTCTTAAGCAAGGGCTACTGTGAGTGTGAAATTTTTGTCTTACATTTGCATGAGGGAAAAATTGGAGAGCAAAAAATACCATTAATAGAATAGGTAAGTTATGGTATATTGGTGTCAGGAATATTGTTAAAATGAGATAGATGCACATTTATCAACAGAATCAGAATCTAAGACAGAATGTTTGGTACAGGAAAAAAAACCCTGCAAAATATTACATGTAATATACTACATGTGTAACTTTAAAAATAATAATAAATTTTGTGTATGTATGTGTATTAAAATTTAAAATACATGGACTTTATAACACCAAATTCATAATTATACCTAACTCTGGGAAGGGTGGGAAATATATGAAATTGGGGAAGGAAACCCAAAGAAGTTTGAAGCAAGTATTTGTTTATCTGGGGTAACTCATTTTGTATGTTTCTATATATTACACATGTTTTTGAAATAAAATAAAACATGAGGTTAGAATAATCATTCTACTTCTTTTCTTGAAACATTGTGCAAACAATAATCTAAAGAAACTTTTTCTAAAACCACAGTTTTTTCTGTTTGGATTATAAACACATAAATACTGAGATTAAATTTGTATCACCAATCTAAAAGCATAAATAATAGAAGATCTACATAAAAGGACAGTCTCCTTTTCTAGTACTACACTCTAGCTCAAATTCTGACTGGTGGCATTCTCCTCAGTTTCTGTGATTTTTAATTTAAGGGAGAGAAACACAGTCATCTCTGAAAGTTTCTCCAACATTTTCTCTAAGAAAAGATAGAAATTGCTAGAGAGAAAATATAAAGGGTAGGACTAAGCCCTCCCTTTTTTGTTGAAATTTTTATTAAGATAATTAGAATACAGAATAGGTTTACATGCAATATTACAAAATAATGCATAGAGATCCCATATACCCTTTTACCAGTTTCCCCCACTGGTAATATTTTGTAAAACTGTAGTATAACATCACAACTATGATAGTGACATTGATGCAATCCACAGATTTTATTCAGATTTCCCGTTTTAGTTATGCTCATGTGTCATATAGACAGACGTGTGTGTGTGTGTGTGTGTGTGTGTGCATGCGTATTGGTACTATCCACTTAAATTTTTTTTAATGTTTTTATTTTATTTTTGAGAGAGAGAGAGGGAGAGAGACAGAGCATGAGCAGGGGAGGGGCAGAGACAGAGGAAGACACAGAATCTGAAGCAGGCTCCAGCTCCCAGCTGTCAGCATTGAGCCCAATGCGGGGCTTGAATCCACAAAACGTGAACTCATGACCTGAGCTGAACCGACTGACCACCCAGGCGTCCTGGTACTATCCACTTTTATCACATGTGTAGGTACATGTGTCACCACCAAAGTCAAAATACCAAGCAGTTCCCACCCCACCTGAATCTCTCGTATTAGCCCTTTGTAACGAAACCCAACCCTCTCCGAACGCCCATCCCATCTTTAACCTCTGGAAACTACTGATCTGGAAACACCCATTTCTAATGTTTTGTCCTTTCTTAAAATGTTATGTAAATGGAATCATGTAGTACGTAACCTTGGCAAGATTGGCTTTTTTCTCTCAGCATAATTGGAGATTCATTCAAGTTGGTAGTGTGTGTCAATAGTGTGTTCCTTTCTATTGCTGAGTAATTCCAAGGATGTAACACCGTTTATATAACCATTTTTCCCATTGAAAGACCTCCAGGCTATTTCCAGTTTGGGGCTATTATGCATAAAGCTATGAACATTTGCATAAAGGTTTTTGTGTGAACAGAAATATTTATTTCTTTGGGATAGATGCCCACGTGTTCAATGACTGGGTCATATGGTAAAGCATCTTTAGTTGTGTAAGAAGCTGCCAAACCATTTTCCAGAGAGGTGGTACCATTAGACATTCCCACCAGAAGTGGAAGAGTTCCTTCCTCTGCATCCTTGCCAGGTTTCTTGTTGTTGTCATTATTCTTATGTTAGCCATCCTGATCAGTGTAGATAAACATAGCTCATTGTGGTTTTAATTTGCATTTTTATGATGACTAATGACGTTAAACTTTTCACGTGTGAATTATTTTTAAAGTAAGCTCTACACCCAACGTGGAGCTTGAACTCAGAACCCTGAGATCTAGACAAGAATGCTCTCCTGACTGAACCAGCCAGGAGCCCCTTCATGTGCTACTTTCTGTCTGTATATTTTCTTTGGTCAGTTTATATTTTTTGCCCATTTTCTAACTGAATTCTTTGGATTTTTAATGTTGAGTTTTGATGGTTTGGAAATGCAAGAATACCTTAGGGACATTGCAGGGTCAGTTCCAAACCACTGCAGTAAAAAGAATATTGCAATAAAGCAAGTCAAATGACTTTTTTTTTTAGTTTCCAGTGCAAATAAAAGTTATGTTTATACTACACGATAACCTATTAAGTGTACAATAAAACAACTATGTACGTACCTTAATTTAAAAAGACTTTATTGCTAAAAATGCTAACTATCATCTGAGCTTTCAGCAGGTCATAAGCACTGATCACGAATCACCATAATAAATACAATAATAATGAAAAAAGTTTGAGATAATGTGAGAATTACTGAAACGTGACCCAGAGACACAAAATTAGCAAATGCTGTTGAGCAAATGGTGCCAACAGACCTGCTCCAGACAGGTTTACCACAGACCTTCAATTTGTAAAAAATAGTACCCGTGAAGTGCCATAAAAGGCAAACAAGCAATAACATGAGGTGCACCTGTATTCTCTTGTAGTTGGTAGCCTGTCCTTTCTGCCTCCTCACATGGGCTTTTGTAGATAACAAGTTTTCATTTTAATGAGTCCAAATTTGTCTACTTTTTCCTTTTCGGGATCCTGCTTTTGGCTAGAACTCAGTCAAAGGAGCAAAGAGTCCAACAGCTGTTCATTATTTACACAAAATTACCAAACAATGACTGCTATTTTTCTTTTCCTCTAGTTTGGACATCTTGTAAACACTGCCACAGGGGAAACAGGATATCTAATAGCAGCATTCTTGCCTTCCATTTTCATTTCAAGCTGAATCAGGCATCATACCCCTACCCAAATGACCACAGGGTTTCCAGGGGTCATGTATTCCTTCCAGAGGCACATTCTGGACAGTCCCTCTGCCTGGCAGTGGGCTGTTGTATGGGACTGTGACAATGAGGGTTCAGCTTCTGGCCACCAGGAACTTGTAGCCCAGGCCAGAGGACAGACAGGGTGCGCACATGATCAGAATCCGGTGGGATGAAGGAAGTAAGGGTAAATGTTGAGAGATCTCCAAGAAGGATGTGCCCAGCTCTGCAGTGGACAAGAGTGACCTTTCAGCTGAGACTTAAAAGACGAGCACAGACCTATATGTCAAGAAGAGAAATAAAACAACAAAAATTTTGAAAATAGATGTCATAGTGGTTAGAAAGACTGAAAGATGGCATGTGAGAGCAAATGGCATGTGAAAGGAGGTGGGTGGGAAGGGATATCAGCAGAGGTAGATTGGGACAGATGTTTCTGGACAGCTCTTCCTGTCGCTCCATCTCTGTCTCTCTCTCATTAATTAACAAAAAGCTAGTCTCACTTCTTAAAAGTCACCTTATTTACCCTGGTTATATCAAAGAAGTTGTTTGGGTTAAGAGAGAAACACACACAGGGGGAAGTCCAATTTTAGACTGTAGTTGTATTCTTCAGGAACGCCATATTGGGAGGTGGGACACTAGAGCTGTCCTTGCCACCTCACTACTAAGCTGAGGGATATACCATGACCTCACAATCTCAGGACAGACAGGCAGTTGTTGCTTTTTACAGCTGGGGTTAAAATGCCTCTGAGGTGTGAGTCTTCATTCATCATTAAACAGGGAATGAATGAGGGGAACCCTTCTGGTTGCTCAGTTACCAAAAATAAATATAGTCAACATCAACAATATGATAATTAAGTGGGTGTTGATTTCCCAACAATATGATAATTAAGTGGTTATTGATTTCCCCCTGAAATGGATATACTGAACATTCCAAAGTGGTATTTCACTTACTTTTTTAATCCCAATGAACAGATGTGAGCCCAAGCTCAGCCCATGAAACGGTGGACCCCAAGCTTTTATTGGTGATCAGCAGATACTGCTTTAGTGCAGGGTACATCTCTTCTGATGACTGGTCTTTTAATTGTCACTAAATAATATAGAAGTTTGTTTACCTTGAACTTATTATATTGGAGCCCTTATGAGCTGATTAGTTGATTCTATACGAAGCAAACAAAGCTGCTTTTGTTCTACAGAAGGAGTCACATAGAATTGTGATTTGAGGCTCTCTAGAAGGTTTTGTCATTGACAGATCTGTCCCCAGACCTTTCTTATACCCAGTACACCCTCTGTCTCCTACTTGCCCCTGCATGAGAGCACTGGATCCCAGGGCAATGTGCTTCCAAAGACCCCTAAATCAATAAACACCTGATTTATGCCAGAAAGTGTGAGCACATTAAAATACACTGGTCATCACCAAATCTGAATTAGTCTCATATGTATTGAGAAGGTTGAGACATTGTAGGGAAAATTGGAGTCCCTAAAAAGGAGGCTGAAGAACCCCCAAACATATTTTTTTGCCTTAGACTGGGGCAGGACAAAGTGTCAGTGTCAATTCAACTTATAAATATTTATTAAACAATACCACCTACCAGATGTAGGGAAACACTAATACTTTACAGGTGGCTCAGACATAGGCTCTGCCCTCCACAGAGATCTGGATTCATATCTCTACTCTGTCACTGAATTGTATATGCAAATAACTTTACCTCTTGGTGTATTTTCCTTATCAGTAAAATAAGAATGGTAGGACCTGTCTCATGGGGCTTTGGTGAAAATTAAATGTGATATTTTAAATAAAGCTTCTGACACACAGTAGGAGATCAGTATGTGGTCAGACACCAAACAGAAGAATCAAGGAAGACATCCCAAAGAAAATGAGGCCTGGATTTAGCTTTGAGCTCTGCCACAGATCAAGCACATGATGGTAGAGAGGGTGGTACAGTCACAGAGAATAGCATAAGCTAAGCCTCAGAAAAGAGGGACACATGGGGAAATGCATTGTGGGAAGGACACAGGGAGGGGAAACTGAAGTTGTGGATGTTCAGCATGCTCAAGGTGGAGAAGCTGAGGGACAAGTGACAGGAGAGGACACAACACTGGTAGCTAATCTTGGTGGGACCAAGAAATTTGGAGTTGGTCCTTAAGGCTTTGTGGGGACTCACTCAAAGATTTTAAGTAAGGGAGGCAAATACTCAAGCTTGCATTTAGAATTATTACCTAGGCAGTGGTGAATGAACAAGAAAGAGGTATTAATTAGGGGACTGATGGAGTGCTCCGGGTGATGGTCCTGTCCCCAGCTAAGGAACTGAATCAATAAGACCAGGATTGATCTACCATGGCGAGTGAGGCAGGTGAAGGTATTTAGGAAGAATCTGGAATGTTGGTTTGGATAACTGACAGGGTGGTAGAAACTAGAAACACAAGACAAGCTTGGGGGAGGGAAAAGGAAAAAACAGGTCAAACTCAGCTGTCTGCCCCAACCCTGGTATGCACAATACACTTGGCATCTGACATCTCAGTACCTCAAGGTTTCAGATTTATAGATGTTCATGTTCCTGTCCCAAGAACACCTTGCTTTATTCATCAAAATCTGGCAGCAGATTAACTGAGCTATGAACTAGAAGCAAAAGCAGAGAATAAATTGCTAAATTGTGAAAAGCACCAGATGATCTAATATGTGATTCGGTGCAGTTCTGTTGAGAAAAATGTCTCAGTGTTGGCTCGTCTCTCTCCCTGTTTTTGAGACAGAATATCATGCCCATTGCATATATGTGACGACCACAGGTCAATATAGTCCAGCAGAATTTTTAGATAAAGCAACAATTTTGCATGTTTCCTCCTGACTTCTATAGTGGTTTTGATCTACTTTCTATACACAAACATATCAGAGGCCATCATGTCCCACCATAAAGCCACACATTTTTTTCCACACTATTTCAGATGGCCTTTCCCAAGTGGTCATGAGGATTAGAATTAATTCAATTCAACTCAACAAGTAATTAAAAGTCTGCTACATGACAGCAATGTGCTAGATAATCCTGAGTCAGAGAAAAAGAAAAACACTGTTTTTTATGATAATCACAGTCAAAGATATGAAGTCATAGATATGAAACGACAAGCTCGTGTGAGAATCACCAGACATAAACCAGAGTCCACCTTTCTGAATGAGGGATGTAAAGACTGGATAGCTGGGGCTGCATGAATTTGGGAATGAGAGCAATGCTGAGGAAGAGAAGTCCTGCCAGTGTGCACTGACCTTAGTCAGATGTGCTGTTGTCTGACTTGGAAAGCTCCCTTTCCCCAGTTATAAGGGAAGGCAACTCTGTGCCTGGAAAGACTGGATTCTGGGACTAATTTTGACTCCCTGAACAGGCACCCCCATAAACCTTCTCTGTAACCTTGTATGGGGATAAGGCTGACAGGCCTTCAGACATTGTGAACCTATATTCATATTCCCATCTGTAATGTTTAGTGAATCATGGTATACGTTCCATGAACTGTGATTTTAGATGTTCAGTTCGCAGGACAATAACTTAAGAAGGCCAATCACTGGAAGACAATAATAAAATCAGTTTTGAACTTGGCACACATGGACAGGTAACTGTGGGACACCAGATGGAGGTGTCCACTAAGCAGTAGGAAGTCTGTGTCAGAAGCAAAGTCTTAACTGGGATTACTCACTGGGAATTACCAACTTAGTTGGAGGCTTGGACACAGATGAGAAGAAAAGACAACTGAGGTAGAATCCTGGGGGTCATGCACTTTCAGGGGGCAGAGGAAATAAGAGGAGCCCCATGAAAAAGAGTAGAAAGAAAGTGGCAATTAAAATGTGGGAGAATCAAATCTTATGGCACCTGGATGGCTCAGTCAGTCGGTTAAGCATCTGACTTCGACTCAGGTCATGATCTCACACTTCGTGACTTCAGGCCCTTCGTCGGGCTCTCTGCTGTCAGCACAAAGCCCACTTCAGATCCTCTGTCCCCCTCTCTGTCTGCCCCTCCCCTCCACTCTCTCTTTCTCTCTCAAAAATAAACTTTAAAAAAATGCGGGAAAATCACAAGACACTTCCATTCTGAAGATGCAGTGGAGTAAATCACCAGAAACACTTTCTGCTACAAAACACTTGGATAAACTGTATAATACATAACAAAACTATTTCTAATGCACAGTTGAGTTTCTAATAAATTGAGAAAGCTCCAAATATGCAAATGAAGAGGAAGTTGAAACCAGGAGAGGTGAGCATATTTTGTGAAGATATTTTGTTGATCTCAGAGACAAGCAGGGTGGATAGTAGCTACTCCATGGAGACCAGGAAGAAGGTTTTCGGCCTCTGCAAGGCCATAGGGTTGAAACCGAGACTTTTGCATGAAGCTATAATATTTTATATTTTTTCTGCATGTTTAAAATTTTCCAGATAAAAAAGGGTCACCAAGAGTGAACCCTAATGTGAACTATGGACTTTGAACGATCATGTATCCTATGTACTGCTCTGGTGGGGATGTTGATAGTGGTGAAGGCAGTTGGGCAGGGTGGAGGTGGGGGAAGGGTATACAGGAACTCTGTACTTTCTGCCTAATTTTTCTGTGAACCTAAAACTGCTCCAAAAATTAAGATCTGTTAAAAGAAGAGAAATTGGGTTCTGGGTTTCCTGGCAGAAGTAGGTTTAAGATCTCTCTGGAGGAAAAATATAGGCAGTACCAAATTCTCACAGTTATGTGCTCACAATCGCATAGTGACAGATATGAAAAGACAAGCCCACATGAGAATCACCAGACATAACGACTGAGATCAGAGCCTTAGAATCTCAAATAATACAATGACTTACTATAGTATAGAAAATAAATAAGCTTTATATTATTAAAAATTAAAATAAGAAATTAGAGCATAAGAAAGAAACTATTTGCTTTTTAAGGGAAAAATATATTTTAAAAGGAATGAAACTTCAAGAAAAAAATTAAAACCCCAATAATGTAAAAAGTAGATCAGACACACAGCCAAAGAGATAGTTTTTATACCTGAGGACAGATCTGTATGAACTATCCAGAAAATAGCACAAGGAAAAAAATATACAGAAAATGTAGAAAGAATACAGAGAATAACAATAAGAATTCTTATATACTGTGGATAGGAGCAGAACTTGGTACAACCACTTGGAAATACAATTTGGTAAGGGTGCCTGGGTGGCTCTGTCAGTTACCCGTCCAACTTTGGCTCAGGTCATGATCTCATAGCTCATGAGTTCAAGCCCCACATTGGGCTAGTGCAGAGCCTGCTTGGGGTATTTCTCTCTCTCTCTCTCTCTCTCTCTCTCTCTCTCTCTCTCTCTCCCCCCCTCTCTCTCCCCCCTGCTCTCACTCTAAATAAATATATAGACTTAAAAAATGCAATTTGGCAAAATCTAGTTAAATTGAAGAAGCACACATTCTCTACCTAAAATTTTCCTCTTAAAATATGCCTGTGGGTGCTGAGGTTCACGGCTTGGATCCTGCCCCTTAGGACTCAGGCACTAATTTCGTCTCAGGAAATTGCTCTTATTGAAGGGAGCTGCCTCACCCAACAATAATGACCTGCTGGGGACAGCCAATATCCAACTTGGGGATCTAGAGTCCAAAACTTGCCTTGGGACAATTTGAATGTCCACATCAGCTGCAGAGCTGAGGCTTCTTTTGTAAGTACATCTCAGTGTAATATTTTTCTCTACTCAGTCCTGTTTCATTCGATTCCTTGCATGTATTGTTCCAAAGAGCACCGCATAGTAGCATCTTCTATATGTAAATGTCAGTCTCCTTCCTAAAGAACCAAATTGAGACAATACCCTAGAGTGAAACCCATCCAAACTGCACCAAGATTCATAGACAAGTTCATTGCAGCAATGGTGGAAACATGGGAACAACAAAAAAGGTCATCTACAAAAAAATGGATAAATGAACTTTATATATTTGTGCAATGTTATAATGTAAAATGTCATTAAGCACCTACTAGGTGTTAGCTGGCAGGTATGCATCAGTGAGCAAAACAAAAGTCTCTGCCTTAATGGAACTTACTTCTAGTCTGGGAGAGGAAAAACTATAGATAGAAGATGATAGATAGATAGATAGATAGATAGATAGATAGATGATAATGGATGGATGGATAGATAGATGATAGAAAGATAGGTAGATAGATGATAGATAGATGATAGATAGAATGTTAAAAGGTTCTAAGTGCTTATGAGAAAAAAAGCTAAGAGTGGGGGCTATATTTTTTGTAAATGTAATCAAGGTAAGCCTCACTAAGAAGGTGGCATTTGAGCAAAATTTGACAGGAGTAAGACATTGGTTAAAAGGCTATCCAAGGGAAGAGCATCCTGGGCAGAGGTCCAGAATATCAGGTGTAAAGGTCCTGAGGAAAGATCCTCACTGGTTTGTTAAAGTAAGGAAGCCAGAGCAGCTAGAGAGGAGTAAGGGAGAGGACTGGAAGACAGGGTATGATTAGATCATGTGAAGATTTCTTTGACTTTGTGTGTGGTGGGAAGATGTGTGAGGGCTTTGAACACATAAGTGGAGTGATGCATTTTAGGTTTTGAGAAGGATGATGCTGCTGAAAATGGACAGCAGGGGGCAATGGGAATCAGGGGCAACAATTGGAGGCTATTGCAATAATGCAGGCAGCAGATGGTGGTGGCTTAGACAAGGCTGGTAGCAATAAAATGGTAAGAAGTGGCTGGATTCTGGAGGTTCGTTGAAGGTGCAACCATGGGATTCACTAGTTACCTGGTGTGAGAAGTGATGAAAAAGAGTTCAGGAAGGACACCAAGGTGGTCATCCTGATCAATCAAAGGTATGGACTGCCATGAACTGAAATGGCAATGGCTGTGGGAGACATACACTTGTAAGAAAAGGAATCAGAAGGTTGGCTTTGAACATGGTACACCTGAGATACCCATTATACACCCAAGGAGATGTGTCTAACATGCAAATGGATTTAGGAGTCTGCAGCTCAGGGACGAGTCTGGGTGAGAGACACAAATGGAGGCTTCATCAGTAAGTGGATGGCATTTAACGTCGTGAGATTGGATGAGCTCATGCAGGTAATTAGTTTATATAGAGAACAACAAGGAAGTACAAGGGGTGAGCCCTAGACACAAATCTATATATTTGTAACTATCAATAAGTAACTCTCCATAATGATACTCTCAGTGCCTAAAATATTGAGGGCTTCGTAAGTAGGTACTCAGTAAGTATTTAGCAAATCAATAAGTGGAATGAATGAACAAAGGAACAAATATTGGGTTTCTGCATACATTTATGTTTGAAGAAAATGCTTTTATTTCTTTCTTTTAGAGTTGAAAAAACCACTGTACTTAAGAACTGTATATCAAGGGACACTGGTTTTATTTGAAACATTCCAATTTAATAAAAATTTACTTATGTATTAATTAGAACTAGTTAGAACTGCAAATATGTTGCAAATAAAAATAATAGCCATGAGACCAGAGGACCAGATCAAAATAAGGAATCAGTAACATTACCAAATATCACATAGTTCAAAAGGACAGGAAAATGTTCCCTTGCTTAGATAACGGGGAGGTCATTGATAATGTCAGCAAGAAATGTTTCCAGTTAAATAAATGAGAACCCCTAGGATTTAACTAAAATTGGGAGAATCATGGCTGTAAGTGGAAAGAGAAAGATCAATTGATGGCTAGATCTGGAAGATAAAGATCATGTCTCTGTGCTGCTGGAAATGAATTCAGAGAGAAGAGGCTAATGCCAGAAGAAAGGGAGTCATTGATAAAATTACTAGTTGTTGATGAGGGAGGGGTAAAGCCTGGTGAAATTTGCTTTATCTCAGAAAAGGAAAGAGTAACTTACACAAAGTAGTTCAGGAACATTTCTTTAAAGAGATGATCAGGAACTTAGAGAATATTTTCTCTAGGAAGAAGGAGGAGTGTGACACAAGTGAGAAGGAGGGAGTAGAAGAGGAGATTTGAAAAGAAGAGTGAATTTTTTTAAAGATTTTTTATTTTTAAGTAATCTCCATACCAGATGTGGGGCTCGATTGAACTCACAACCTTGAGATCAAGTCGCATGTTCCACCAACTGAGCTAGCCAGGCGTCCCAAGAATGGTGAATATTTTGAACAGATCGCAGAAGGAACTGTCTAGGAACTCCCCTGAGGGCTGCTAGGCATTGCCGAGGGTGTACCTGTGATCAGAGACAATGACATCATAATAGCAGCAATTCACATAAATTTTGATGTTCTTCAGAAATCTTTAGCAACATGGATGGAGGAGCAGAGATGACAAGTGTTTGGATTGGAGGTTAGACCAAGGGTAGCTGAATCTCACAGAATTAACAGAGTAGTTCAAATGACAAACCACTGGATCGAGGAAAATGTGAAGATTTGAAAGTGTTTACTAACTTGGAGGAAAAAAATGAGGCTACAAGGACTAAAATTTGTGTGAGATTGATTAGCAGATAAGATGGGAAATGAGGGGCGCCTGGGTGGCGCAGTCGGTTAAGCGTCCGACTTCAGCCAGGTCACGATCTCGCGGTCCGTGAGTTCGAGCCCCGCGTCAGGCTCTGGGCTGATGGCTCAGAGCCTGGAGCCTGTTTCCGATTCTGTGTCTCCCTCTCTCTCTGCCCCTCCCCCGTTCATGCTCTGTCTCTCTCTGTCCCAAAAATAAAATAAAAAAAAAAAAAAAAAAAAAAAAAAAAAAAAAAAAAAAAAGATGGGAAATGAGACTGGGAGAACTGGAAATGTGAGAGATTGTCATCTTATATATGATATTGCAGATCAGATCTTCAATGAGGGCAAAGTTCTGCACGATGATGGAATATGGGAGTCCTCAGATGGGCTGGTGGATTCAAGATGGAAGATAATGATGTCAAAGAGGTCAAATTTCTGTAGGGATTTTGGATGAACCATTTAGTTCCAACACCCACATCCACATGGGCAGTGGCAGGGCTAGTAGCACGGAGGGCATTGTTGCTAGAGAAGACAATGGTCTTGGAAGGATGAGTCAGGGATCAGGAATCTTCAAGCTCTTTGGGAATGCCTACACAGAGAGAGAAGTTTGCATAGTCTAATGGAGTTGGGGACATAAGGCTATCGGGTTAATTGGCCTCAAAGATCAGAATGGAATCTGATGTCAAGTTGCTTGGTACAAGCACATGCTGAAGTCCAAATTTCTGTCAGAGGCCTAATGTATCTTCCCAAGCTTCCAAGAGGAAGTTTGTCAAATGGTCTCTTGTGGCCTTGGCAAAGATCCAACAGTTGGAAGGGACACATGGGAGAAAGGAAGTCAGAGCACTCACTGCACACCAAACACTGTGCACAGCACTTAACAGTGATTATCTCATGTAATCCTAACAGTCTGTCTATAAAAATAACTATTATTCTTATCGCCAAGAAACCCTAAAGGGAGTTGAAGTTAGAAGACCAGAAACAATTCACAAAGATCATGCAGCTATTAAGTGATGGGACTGAACTTTGAACCAAAGTCTTTATACTCCAAAGCCGAACACTTCTTTCACCATACACATAAAAGTCATGCGATTCAGGAGTTATTGAATGGGCACACATCCCTGAATGAGCCCTGACTGGCTTAAGGCAAATCTTAGAGTCCCTTCACTTCAACCAAGGTGATTGGCTCAGGAGTTGGCACAAGCTCCAGGAAGGCCAATCAAGACCATTTACATTCATGGCCACGACTCAGCTTGTGTCCTGCTAGACCCAATAGATTACAGCCCCAGAAGCTTCTGGAAGGACCACAGAAGAGCAGGCTGTCTCAGTTCAGAGACTGGGCTAAGAAACCCAGAAAGAACACCAGCAGGGTGGAATTGAAAAATGGAAAGAGAGAAAGGCGTCTGGCATGTATGTTTTGAGTCTAAATTAAGTCTTGTTTTTGAAATCTACATCTTTTCAGTTATGTGAGACAGTAAATTACCTTTTTTTCTTTTCCTAAGCCAGTTTTGTTTTGTTTATTTTGGTTTTTTTTTTTACTTTTTTTTTTCCTAAGCCAGTTTTGATAAGAGTTCTTAACTGATTCAATACCAAAATATAAAATATAAGCATTTGTAAGCAAACCATGATCTTAAGAGTAAACTTGACTGTGAGAACAGACCTGTTTCCCTGTCAACATCTCATTCTTGGTTTCCCACCCCTCTACTCTGAGAATATCTAAAAAGTCTATGGATAGCACCATTTTTTTTCTTTTAGGAGTAGGGAAATCCAAAACCTAGCAGTCCCTTGTCTTCCTTTTCATCCAGGCCCTCCTCCTCAGACACTTGAAGGTCTCAAAGTCAAACACGACATGAAATCACAAGGAGTTTCTCCTTGGCACTTTGCTGACTTCTTGGCAACAGACTCATATCTCTCTGAAAATGTGAATTTATCACACAGACTTGGTGAGGGCTTATTTAGAAGAGGATGAAGCAATAATAAAGCTAATATGTGGGATGGAGTGAGGTGCAAATGTTAGCTTCATTTGGTGCAACGTGTCCTTAAATGTACTTTGTTAGTCTTAAATTTAAAAGGGGGAGGGGGAGGAAGGAGAAGAAACGGGAATCTCTCCAGGAGAAACGTTCTTAATCTTGGATGATATTTCTCTTTTAAATAGATAAAAGTTTCAGATATTCTAAACATATTCTCAATTTTGAAACTGTCTATGTAGAAATATACTTATCCAAAATTTGGATTTTCAGGGGAAGAAGATCACAAAGCTTGGTCAGTATTTGTTAATGGTTCTTGTATTAATTTTCAGGCAATCAGGACGTGTGAGTTGTGCCCTGGCTGTTTAGTTCATAGGTTGAGAGAAAGCCCTTCTCTTGTGTTATAATGGAGTAATTACCTTAAGTTACATACAGCCTCTAGAAACACAAGAACTGTGACAACAGAATTTTTCGGTGGGTCAACAGTAGCTTGGCAGATGGGAAGCAGAGATAACTTAATTTTAAAGAGGTAAAACTTGAGCTAATACTTGGAGGGAGATGCAATAAGACAAACGAGGTGTACTTGAGCCATCTGTCACCTTAAGGGGTCAATCCAGGGAGATCCTGGAGCCGGAGGTGGAACTAGTGTTCTTTACCCATCTTTGGCAATGTCTCTCCTGCTTCTGCTTCCTGCTCCCACCACTCTGGCCTAGAGCATGGTTGTTTATGGAGCAGGTGAGCATCCTGAACTCTGCCACTGCCCCTGGCCGTGTAGTCCCTTCCAGAAAGCTCACAGGGCACAGTACCACCACAGAGGTTACAAACTGACAGGATGTATGGATGATCTCTGATGCTTAGTAATATAAATATTTAAGCAGCTAATAAGAACACAGAGGTACTGATTTGGATAACGAGGTGCCAGGAGGGAATGTGAGGACCAGCATTCAGAAACATGGTTCCCCGGAGTCCCTCAAAGCCAGAGATGCACTCAAACTGATGGACAGCTTGCAGGACGCAGCCTCTGGGTCTGGAGAGCCTGCTGTTGCAATTGTCCTCATCGTTTCCAGGGGACGATTGCTGGAAATCGGTGAGTGTCCTCGCAGAATCAGGTCGACTATTACCCCTACTCATACTTGTGACATGGATCTTCTGCTGAACATTTGTGTGGGACACGTTTCATCAGGGGTCTATCCTCGGGTGTGTGATTTGGCTTTTCGTTCCTTCCAGGCTTGGATCTGGAGTGAGAAGCGTGAATTCTGGTTCCTGCCTTTTCTCCCCTAAAAGCTTATAAAAGAGGGGCGTCTGGGTGGATCAGTCAGTTAAGCATCCAACTCTTGGTTTCAGCTCAGGTCATGAGCTCACAGTTTGTGGTTCAAGCCCCACATCGGGCTCTGTGTTGACAGTGCAGATCCTGCTTGGGATTCTCTCTCTCCCTCTCTCTCTGCCCCTCCCCCACTCACTCTCTCTGTCTCAAAAATAAATGAATAAACATAATTTTTTTAATAAAAAAATAAAAGCTTATAAAACAGCTGCACCTGGTTCCATCTCTCCCTCAGCACCAACAGTGTGTGTCCACTCAAGACAGCATCCACAGATCTGCAGAAGAGAAGCACATTTCTCTCTTATTATATATATATATATTTTTTTGCTGACTCAAATATTTATAAATAGACACTACAAATAGATCTAAGTCCAGTAAAACATTATTAAAACCCTGGCTTTGCCCTTCCACATTCTTGCCTAGAACATGTTGTATGTTTTGAATTATACTTGAAATTTGGTTAAATTCACAAAGTATTTTTTAAGCATCCTGATATTTCTTTGTTTTAAGGCTGATTACATGTTTATTGAGATGGCTGTGACCCCCAGAAGATGAGTAAAAATACATTAAATCACTTCTTTTATTTAAATATTTCTTGGGGCACCTGGGTGGCTCAGTTGGCTGGGCGTCTGACTCTTGATTTCAGCTCAGGTCATGATCTCATGGTTGTGGGATCAAGCCCCTCAGCAGGCTTGGTGCTGAATGTAGAGTGTGCTTAAGATTCTCTCTCTTTCTCTCTGTCTCTGTCCCTGCCCTACTTGCACTCGCGCACACTCTCTCTCTTAAAATTTAACGCTATATATATTTCTTGAACACTTACCATCTTCATAAAATGCATTCAAAGCATTCCAAAAGCATGTCAAATACAATGATTTTATCCTGTTTTTACAGAGAGGATGCCTGCATACATAGTTGAGGTAGACTGACTCAGCTCCTATGCCAATTCCTTGACCAAAATCTTTGGGCGGGAAGGCAGGGGCAGGGGGCAGATGAAGTCCCAGACTTTGTCTATAGAAATTGGTCCTAGCATCATAGGTGAAGTCTCAGCCTTTAAAAATGCCAAGATACCACTTTGCTTTCTGTGTTTTGGTGCAACTAACATACTTAACATTCAGAAAAGTACAAGATGGATACATATAGACAGAGATGGGAGTGCAGATTAGTTTCAGATATAGATGCTTATGCACAGAAAATGAAGAGAGCATCTACAGCAAAATATCAGTCTCTGCGTTCTCTCCAGGGTATCTCTGGGTGTTGTGATCAACTTGTGTTTCCTACCTTTGCTTTTTTGGCTTTTATACATTTTCAGTGAATACTTTCAGAATCAACTTTTTAAACTTGCTCCTCTTTTCCTTCCCTCCCCTTTCTTTTCCAAACAACCCAGTCCCTGAGCTGTTTGTGAAGCCAGAACAGGATAGGCTGGTAGGGGTGGATGGGCCATAGTGCCTCAAAGCAAGGTATCAAAGCCCACATGGGCTGAGGAGGGCATCACATAGGAAAAGCTGGAGCCCAAGCAAGGAAAGGGGATTGTCCATGAGGTGGGCAGTGTGATGTGAAGAGTCAGAGTCCCAACAAGGACAGAAGGGCACCTCTGCAGAGGACAGTCTCATATTGGTCATCAGAGCTTGAGTGGGGTGAGGGGGTGTCCATACTAGGGGGCCAGACCTGTGTGGGTCAGGAGACTAAGCAGCATCAGGAAGGCATCCTCACAAAGGGGCAGGCTGGCAGGGACTGTTGGATTCTGGGCAGATTGAGAAGGGTGTTCATGCATGGGAGTAGCCTGACACCATATATGAAAGACCAAGGAGGTAGCAAAGGTATCCATGTGGGTGGGAAAGAGGGTGGGGGAGTTGGGAGCCTAGAACTGAGCATCTGAAACCAAGTGGGGTGAGGAGGGCTCAACATAAGTTGTCCTATTTGTCCCTGAATCATGTAATGCCTTGACAGCACTAATATCTCAGCATCTAGATTTTCTCTCTCCCCAAAGAAGGAAAGGACACCTGGGCTAATGTTAATATGACATTGATGCCATTGGAAAAGAATATTTGCCAAAAAAAGTTATGTTATGTCATAAAATTTTTGAAGTTTGAAAAAAAAAAGCTGTCACTTTTCATCTGGTTTTATCGGTCACAGGCTCTCCCTTATCTCCCTGGGCTTCTCAGCTGTGTCTATGTGAGGAGGCTGTGAGCTCACTTCTGTTACTCTTCGCATTCACAGGCAGAACAAAGGCAATTTTGATGCCTGATTCACCCCCACAGGGCTCTGGTACGGGAGTCGGACCTCAGCAAATGTAAAATTCAGCAAACACAAGACAACCATGCTACCGTCCTTGATTCTCACGTCCATCACAGATAGTAGTAATTGGGCAAATACTCTCCCACACCAGGAACCAACGCCTCAGAATATTTTTCCACACAAGACCAATTTTCCATTACCAATCAATAGAAGTTGACACAAGAGATAAAATTTATTTGCTAACCTTGATATAAAAATAATTGAAGTTCTTGCTTAACATGACATGTGTCTTATATTTAGGCAAAGAAAGTGTAGCAAGAAATCAAAATTCACTCAATATGTGTGGGGAAGAGCAACGTGGGGACTAACCAGTGTGAAAATATTTAGAAACCCTCAAATTTTGGCATATGGCTCTTTCTAAAGTAAGTATTCACCCTACCCAGCCAGAAATTTTTAAGTGACCACTTGGCTTACCCTGGAGGAAAACAATAATTAAGGGAACCAGAACCACCTGAAAGTTTCACATTATGTCAAGGGCAAAGCCCACACAATTTCCCTAGGAGCACATTGGCCTTTTCTAACACCAATGATTTGATAGCCTCACAACACGCAAGGAAGGGGCTCCTTCTGGCACAACCATTTGTTTCAAAGCCCTAGGGGGCATAGCAACATGCAGGGGCTTAGGAGAAAGAAAACATGCAAAATTACATGACCAATTCTCTTTGTGAAATGCAAGAGAATGCATGTAAATAGCATTAAAGGTTTGAGGAATAATGGCAATTGCTAACATTTATGGAGATCTTCTAACGGTCTGGGCACTCTGCAAAGTATTTTACGAGCACTATCTCGTTTAATACACAAACAACACTTTGCGGTAGGTAGTTTTTATCTTGGAAGCCCTATCCTTATATAAAACTTATAAACTCCTTATCCTTATATAAAACTGTCCCTATACCCCATGCAAAAATGCAGTGAAGACAAGGGATATTTCAGAGGATGCAAACGCAGATGACATTTGAGATATTAAAACTCAATTGCTCACAAAATTAGGCATTTCTTTGGAAAGCTTTCATTTGTCATTGAAAATTAAATAGTAACTCATGTAAGTCTGTCAGTTGGCAAAAGAAAATGATAAACACTGTCTTCAAGAAGGAAAATATTCTCACGGGGCAAATGGAAAACTGTGGTAGCTAACTTAACCATCAGCTGAAAGGAAGGGAAATGAAGTGAGCTTCAGGATTTACAGCAATGCTCTATTAAATCTTGGTCAATTGAAGGCACACTGCAGAAGCAGAACTCCCTAGAGCCAGGGGAGAAGGAGCCAGCTCTCACTCTTCAACTGGCTTATAACTTAGTCTGGGAATCAAACAGGTGGAACAATATGAGGATAAAACTGTGTGTTGAGCAGAGCAAAGGAATAAATACCAAAACAAGTCAAATTCAAGTTCTGAAGGATGCAAACCCAAAGCATGCTCAGTCATTCTGTGTGATCCACGGTTCCAACAGAAGTGGAGTTTGAGCCAGATTATGTTCCAGGACAGACGTGAATGAGGATCAGAGCAGAAAAGACAAGTATCGGGAAAGGAGCGATCAAAGGCATGAGGAGGGAACTGAGTGGTTTAGTCATTTGAGCTCTGGACTCTTGATTTCAGCTCAGGTCATGATCCCAGGGTTGTGGGATTGAGCCGCACTTTGGGCTCTGTGATGAGCATGGAGCCAACTTAAGATTCTCTCTCTCCCTCTGCCCCTCTCCCCTGCTCGCACTCTCTCTCTCTCTCTGAAATAAGAAAATAAATTTTGAAAACTAAAGAAAAAAAAAAAGAATTCCAAGATACTGTAAATTCTGCACTCCTTTCAAGGAGTGCTGGAAGTACTCTGCAAATATTAACTCATCTAATCCTCACAATAATTCAATGTCATCAGCCAGGAAGTATCATTCATCCCATTTTAAGTGAGGAAATTGAAACACAGAGTTGAATGAACTTGATGTCACCTAGGTGGAGTGGGAGGAATAAGTTTAGGAATTCCCTGAGCTTGCATCAATGGGTTAACAAGGCTTAGGATGAAAGCATCCAAGATTAGGTAATCAGGGCTAGGTAATCAGGGCAGAAACACCCCCAATATAGAACAAAGGCATAAAAGAATAGGAAGTCACAGGATGAAAGCATCCAAGATTATTATTCAGGGCAGAAGTGCCCAAACTTAGTACAATAGCAGAAAGTTGATTTCACAGGAGAGAAGGACCAGAATAGGTAAACAGGTAAACAGGGCTACAGACCACAGCAGGGTGAAGTTGCCTGGAGGAAGGGAGCTAATCAGCAAAAGAAAAGTGCCTTGTTGACCCTGAGGTAGTACGCTCTATCTGTCTTATCCCCTAGGCAAGCTAAGATAAACAGACATGGTGCCTCATGCTTGTCCTAAACAACCATCTACCCTGCACTGGGATTTTGTTTTGTATTGACCTAAACCCCTAACACTGCATATCTTTGAAACCCCCTTTTTTTCACACACATAAATTAATATTCACAATTTCATTGTCTGTTTGTGCACGTCCATCACATTTGTAAGCCTTCTGATCCTAATAAAAACAAAGCAAGGACCCTTATTTGGAGCTCTTGTCTCCTCCTGGACATTAGCCTCTCTTGCATTTTAATTCTGTGCCCGCTCTCTTGCTGGATAAGAGAGAACTCCAGACCCAGAGGGTATGACAGTGGAAGTGGTAGAACTGAAAGGCAGGTATAGGCAGAATGCAGTGGTCTTAACCACTCTCTTTGGTTGCCATTCTGCTTGGTTACACATCAGAAACAGGACATAATCATTTTGGTCCCAGGGGGTTGCATTTCTGGTACCACATTATGGGAGGGTTTTTGTTATTTTTTTTAAGTTTATTTTTTTATTTTGAGAGAGACAGAGAGTGATCAGGGAAGTAGAGAGAGAGGGAGAGAATCCCAAGCAGACTCTGAGCTGTCAGCACAGAGCCTCACATGGGGCTTGATCCCACAAACTGTGAGATCAAGACCTGAACCAAAATCAAGAGTTGTACACTTAACTGACTGAGCTACCCAGGGGTGCTAGGTTTTTGTTATTATTTAAAGCCCATCCATCAAAATCAAAGAGAATCTGTTAGGGGCTAAATTGTGTCCTGAAATTCTTACGTTGACATTTTTATCCCCAGTACCTCAGAATGTGACTGTATTTTGAGATAAGGTCTTTAAAGACCTAATCCCTGGAACTTGAAAATGTTACTATATTTGGGAAAAAGTTCTTTGCAGATGTAATTAAGGATCCTGAAGATCGTCCTGGATTGTCCAGGTGGGTCCTGCATGCCTTTACCAGTGTCTTATAAGACAGAAAGAAAGATGAGGGCACCTCAGTAGGCTGGGCATCCAACTTCAGCTCAGGTCATGATCTCACAGCTCATCAGTTTAAGCTCGTGAGTTCAAACCCCCGCACCAGCTGTGCTGGTCAGCTGTGCTGACAGCTCGGAGCCTGGAGCCTGCTTCAGATTCTATGTCTCCCTTCCTCTCTGCCCCTCCCCTGCTCATGCTCTGTCTCTCTCAAAAATAAATAAACATTTTAAAAAGTTATAAAAATTGACAGAGGGAAAGAGAACCTCCAGAGAAGGTGAGAACCTGCCAACACCTTGATTTCAGACTGCAAGCCTCCAGAACTATGACTGAATAAATGTCTAGTTTTAAGCCACACTGTTTGTGGTAAGTTGTTATAATAGCTATAGGAAATTAGTAGAAAAGTAAGAAATAAACTGTTTTTCCGTGCAAAATGACATTATTTTATATGAATCTACATAAAAACCTACTAGAATCAATAAGTGAACTTAGCAAAGTTTCTGGAAGCAAAGTTAATAGATAGATATCATTTGGATTTTTATATATATTATACACTAGCAAAAACTAATTAGAAAAATTGAATTTTAAGATAATACTGTTTATAATAGTATTAAAAATCATCAAAGTTCTAGAAATAAATCTAAGAAAATATGTGCAAGACTAAGACAAATTATGGTTAAGAGAAATTGAAGAAAATCAAGAGATATATCATGTTTATAGATTGGAAGTTTCATTATCATTATATTAATCTCCCCAAAATTGATCTATACATTCAATGAAGTCTCAGTCAAACTTCCAACAGGTTTGTTTCTCATTAAAATTGACAAGCTAATTATAAAATTCACATAGAAATGCAAAAATATCCAGAAAAGCTAAGACTAGAAAAGGAAGACCAAAATTAGAAGATTTAAACTGCCAGACTTTAGGACTGACTATAGAGCTATAGTAAATAAAGCAATAGAATATTGGTTCAAGATATAAAAACATAAAAGTGGAACAGAATAAGAAAGACCAAAAATAAATCCACATTACAAGGTAATTTGTTACAACAAAGTTGCCAATTCAGTTTAGTAAGAAAGGATAGTCAATAAAAAAATAAATGATGCCAGAGCAATGGTATATCTATATGGAAAAATTATTTTTGACTCCATCTCACCCCATACAAAAAATTAAATTGAGAATTCTCACAGACTTAAATGTGAAAGCTAGATGAGTAAAACTTCTAGAACAAAACAAAGGAGCATATTTTCATGACCTTGGGGATAAAAAAAGATTTCTTAAGACACAAAAAGCCCTAAACATCAAGGGAAAATTTTTGACAAATAGAACTTCAATGAAATAAATCAAATCTACATATTAAAGACATCATTAAGAAAGTAAATAGGCAAGCTATAGGCTGAGAAATATAAAATGCATATAAAATGAGGATATATATATATATATATATACACACACACACACTTTCATATATGTCATATTATCTATACCCTTACAGATTATCTATATTCTCATACATCTATATTTTTATACACACACACATGCACACACACACTAAAGAGCTTATATCCAGAATTCCTACAACTTAATAAGAAAAAGCCCAATTTTTAAAAATATTTTTAAAAATTTTTTTAAAAAAGGCTTAGGCACTTCACAAAAGAGGATATCTAAATGGCAAACAGGCATAGAAAAAGCTCCCAAAAATCAGTCCATATTAGGGAAATGCAAATCAAAATCACAATGGCATACTACTGCCTTCCCAACAGAATAGCTAAATTGAAAAAGAAAATATCGAATTTGGGAAGAACATGAACAACTGGCAGTCTCTCAAATATTTCTGTGGTCCATGGAAATTGGTTCAACCACTCTGGAAAATTCTTTGCATTATCTACTAACGCCAAACATATGAGTCAGCAGTTTCATTTCTAGATATACACCTGAGAAAAGAGTGGATGTTTCCATCAGGAGCCTAATTTACGAGAGCAAAAGATTGGAAACAACTGAAGTGTCCATCAGCAGGAGAATGGAGAAATGTAATATTCCAAAACCGTCCCGAATTGAGATGAGGACTAGGTATGTGTATTTAACATCCACTAGTCATTGGATGGGTGTTGACCTTAGAAGGGCTGTGACTGGCAAGGTGGCTCTCTTCAGCCAAGGGCAAGTCCCTGAGAGAGACAGTCTAGAGCAACCAACCGGCAAACATCCTGTCACCTGCGGAGATCGAGCTTCTAGCCTGGAAGGGGTGTCTGGGCAGTGGACCACAGCTCCCACTATTCCCAACCAGGTCAGAGCTTATCCACCTGTGGTTCTATAACTTCAGGCTATTCCCAGAAACCCCCAGAAATCTGTCAAGTTGTTTGCAGGTTGTATAGCCACTGGGGAGCAAAAAACTGTGAAATAAGTTTATTTGCATCCATATTTCGCATTTGAAATGTCAAAATTAATAAATCCTTTAACAAAAATCCTTCCTCATTTTGATAATGATTATATTCTTAAACCATCTGTTTCCACTAAAGGAGCTGAATGAATTAGATTATCTTGGTTATCATTCCAAGGCCCGGGGCACCTTGGCTAATATATTTTCATGTTAACAGCATATAATGTTTTATGTTGTTTAATTTACACTTTTTCTCATTATTAGGTTGATGTATTATATCCCCAAAGTGGCAAAAAGGGATGGCTGGCTCAAAACCGGTGCATTGATGCATGAAAATAGCAATGAAAATAGAACCCAAACACAACAACTCAGAATAGCACAATAAACATGAAGAGGAATAAGAATTCCAGTGCAGTGCACGCTCTGAGACAGGCGAGGGTTTTGTAGCAGCTGATAAGGAAACAGGTGAACAGAGAGCATAATAAGGAAAACACAAACAAGCTTGTATTGGCTACTTGTTTCTAGTGCTTCTGGTGTTCTGTTATGATACATTGTCAAATGTTGGTAGGAAGCCACTGAAGAATTTTTCATCACTTACAAGGACAGTGCCCTGACTTGTGAGTCCATCAAGTTGTCCAGGAATAACTTCAAAATGCTTTTTAGTACAAAATTAATGATTTTAGTCACAGAAAGTAGAGAAAAAACCAAAACCACAAAGTCATCGTTCAACGTTGCATTCCTTATAGCAAAAATGGGGCCAGCTTCAGGATGTTGCCAAAAGTCTTACAAAACGGGAGAAAGGTTTATGAAATGATGCTCAGAGAGAATGCAGAACGTGTTGTTGGCACAAATCCTTTTGGAAATGGAACTCTGAGCAAAGTAATGGCATTCAGTGTGGAGAAATAGTCACCATCATATATGTGCAAGAAATATAGTTTGCTTTGGGGACAAACAATCCCACTGTTGTACAAAACATGAATCAGCACTTGGAAAATGTATAAAACATATAATAGAGGGATTTTTATCTGCTTAGCATTGAAAATCAATGCCATTAAAAGTAGAAATAATCATTTATCAGTCTGATTTTTATATTGAAAAAAAAATGTGTGCTGGCACCTTTCCTACCAGACCATCAGTCCTTAGCCTCCTGAATAGAAGTTGTATCTAAGTCTGTAAGTCTCTCTAAGTAAACTTGCTGCTTTATTAACAGACAACGGTTGGGGGTCAGTAATGTGCCTCTTGATCCAGTGTTGAAGAAAATTGTGAAAACTAGTTGAAACAATGTTTCACTTAGAGTACATCTTTGTAGGTGCTGGGCAAAGAAAGGGCAATAAGGATAAGACCTTGCCAACTACTAAGGGCAAAATGACCATGAGAGTTTCTGAAATGAGAGGAGAAATAAGAAAACATTTTTTCATGACATGGCAATTGTAGTAAAGGCAATTTCTGCTCTCTCGAGTGGCTCAATTGAAGAAATTAACTCAACAATATATGTGGTGTCATAAATAACCTGCACATAGCACTCTCAACAATAGCCAAATTATGGAAAGAGCCTAAATGTCCATCAACTGATGAATGGATAAAGAAATTGTGGTTTATATACACAATGGAGTACTATGTGGCAATGAGAAAGAATGAAATATGGCCCTTTGTAGCAATGTGGACGGAACTGGAGAGTGTTATGCTAAGTGAAATAAGCCGTACAGAGAAAGACAAATACCTTATGTTTTCACTCTTATGTGGATCCTGAGAAACTTAACAGGAACCCATGGGGGAGGGGAAGAAAAAAAAGAGGTTAGAGCGGGAGAGAGCCAAAGCATAAGAGACTCTTAAAAAATGAGAACAAGCTGAGGGCTAATGGGGGGTGGGAGGGAGGGAGGGTGGGTGATGGGTATTGAGGAGGGCACCTTTTGAGATGAGCACTGGGTGTTGTATGGAAAACAATTTGACAATAAATTTCATATATTTTAAAAAAATAATAAATAAAAAAATAAATAACCTGCACATATTACATCACAATTTTGATCAGGAATTATAAGAAGTCCAACTAATGATCTCTTTAACAAATGGTGCTGGGAGAACTGGACAGCAACATGCAGAAGGTTGAAACCAGATCACTTTCTCACACCATTCACAAAAATAAATTCAAAATGGATAAAGGACCTGAATGTGAGACAGGAAACCATCAAAACTTTAGAGGAGAAAGCAGGAAAAGACCTCTCTGACCTCAGCCGTAGCAATCTCTTACTCGACACATCCCCAAAGGCAAGGGAATTAAAAGCAAAAATGAATTACTGGGACCTTATGATGATAAAAAGCTTCTGCACTGCAAAGGAAACAACCAACAAAACTAAAAGGCAACCAACGGAATGGGAAAAGATATTTGCAAATGACATATCGGACAAAGGGCTAGTATCCAAAATCTATAAAGAGCTCACCAAACTCCACACCTGAAAAACAAATAACCCAGTGAAGAAATGGGCAGAAAACATGAATAGACACTTCTCTAAAGAAGACATCCGGATGGCCAACAGGCACATGAAAAGATGTTCAACGTCGCTCCTTATCAGGGAAATACAAATCAAAACCACACTCAGATATCACCTCACGCCAGTCAGAGTGGCCAAAATGAACAAATCAGGAGACTATAGATGCTGGAGAGGATGTGGAGAAACAGGAACCCTCTTGCACTGTTGGTGGGAATGCAAATTGGTGCAGCCGCTCTGGAAAGCAGTGTGGAGGTTCCTCAGAAAATTAAAAATAGACCTACCCTATGGCTCAGCAATAGCACTGCTAGGAATTTACCCAAGGGATACAGGAGTGCTGATGCATAGGGGCACTTGTACCCCAATGTTTATAGCAGCACTCTCAACAATAGCCAAATTATGGAAAGAGCCTAAATGTCCATCAACTGATGAATGGATAAAGAAATTGTGGTTTATACACATAATGGAATACTACGTGGCAATGAGAAAGAATGAAATATGGCCTTTTGTAGCAACGTGGATGGAACTGGAGAGTGTGATGCTAAGTGAAATAAGCCATAAAGAGAAAGACAGATACCATATGGTTTCACTCTTATGTGGATCCTGAGAAACTTAACAGAAACCCATGGGGGAGGGGAAGGAAAAAAAAAAAAAAGAGGTTAGAGTGGGAGAGAGCCAAAGCATAAGAGATTGTTAAAAACTGAGAACAAACTGAGGGTTGATGGGGGGTGGGAGGGAGGGCAGGGTGGGTGATGGGTATTGAGGAGGGCACCTTTTGGGATGAGCACTGGGTGTTGTATGGAAACCAATTTGACAATAAACTTCATATATTGAAAAAAAAAATAAAATTCCCAGCAGCAACATGAAAAAAAAAAAAAGAAGTCCAACTAATGAATTAAATAAGTCAATTGCTAAGAATTCAACTCTATCCCAATATTTTTATATTTTATTTCACTTATTAGAGGAAGAAATTAATCATGGACCATGAAAAAATGTAAGACCACATCTAAATATCTGAGCAAAATATCATTTTAACTTTCAGAACAGTATGCAATCAGTGAGTTCATCGTAATCTATGTTCTCCTCTCTCCCTAATTATACTTTTGAATTTTCTAGTGTTTCACTGTGACCAGTTCTCAGCACTGACAGCCACCAAGTACTTGCAACCCTTCTAGAGGACATATTGTGAATTTGGCATTTCTAATTTAGAAGAAATAAAACGTCTAAATAAGAAGTGGACGTGGAATTCGATCTATGGCTCACATTCCTTGCCCTAAAACTCTATAGACTTACCTGGGTTAAAGTTGAAAACATCATCTCACTGATGTGAAATCATATTTATCTTTATTTTAAATAATATAATTTACATATATTTCAAATTTATGATGAATCTTTTAAAAAAATATATGTATACCTAAACTTGTGGTCTGTGTTTGTTTTAAGTCGGTTTATGGACATCATAAGCTAATGAGAGCCACTAACTGAGGGTAATTCTGAAATTATGGCACAAAGGCAGCTGTCTTCAAAAAGACCAGCCCTGGACAAGAATAAGAGCCAGCACAATGAGTTCCTTCCCTCCTGTATGAGTTCAGCTATGTAAAGTCTTTGGGGATAGTGTCTGGCACATAGTAGGTGTTAAGAAGAAAATCTGTGTCTACTTCCTCTCATCCCTGGCACCAACTATTTATCTGATTTCATTAGAAGTGAGATGGAGAACACTTTGTTCCTTATTCTGAGCAGATACTTTGCATGGATCTATCAAAGTCGTGAACCATGCCACCTCAATGAGATTAGAGATGCTGTAATTGCCAAAATACCCAGTTTTCATTTCCTTTCTAGTTATATGGAGGCTGTGCTTCCCAGGCCCCAGTGAAGGTGGACAGAGCTGGGTACTGAGATGTGAGCACAAGTGTTGTGTGTCAAAGGCCCTGCCTGCATCAATCTCTAGTCTTCTTTGTTTTGGTTTTTGTTTTTGTTTTTTGTGCTTTCTCTTCTCATGGTTATAAAGGTTGTTTGTTTGAGGTATCAATGTACCCATCAGCCTGGGTCGCCGAGTCACAAGAAATTACCTTTTGCTCTATTAAAAAAACTGAGATTTCTACAACAACATGGATAGACCTTGAGGGTATTATGCTAAGTGAAATGAGTCAGAAGAAGAAAGACAAACACAGTTGATCTTATGGAATCTGAAGGTTAGGGGTGCCAAATCCCACCCTCCCCACGCTGTCAAAACAACTCATGTAACTTTGACTCTCCAAAAACTTAGCTATTCATAGCCTACAGTTGGCTGGATGCCTTAACACATATTTTGTATGCTATATGTATTATGTAATATATTCTTAACAATTCAGTAAATTAGATTAAAGAAAATGTTATTAAGAAAATCATAAGGAAAAGAAAATACATTTATAGTACCGTAGGATATTTATCAAAAAATAATCCATATTTTACAAAAATCCACGTATAAGTGCACCTGTACAGTTCAAACCATTGTTCTTCAAGGGTCATCCATACTGTGTGATCTCACTTATGTGTGGAGTCTTAAAAAAAAAAAAAAAATCATAGATACAGAGAACAGGTTGGTAGTTACCAGAGGTGGGGTAGGAGGTTGGCAAATGGGTGAAGGGGGTCAAGAAGTACAGACTTCTGGGGTGCCTGGGTGGCTCAGTCGGTTGAGTGTCCGACTTTGGCTCAGGTCATGATCTCACAGCTCATGAGTTCAAGCCCTGCGTCAGGCTCTGTGCTGACAGCTCAGAGCCTGGAAGCTGCTTCGGATTCTGTGTCTCCCTCTCTCTCTCTACCCCTCTACCCCGTTCATGCTCTGTCTCTGACTCAAAAATAAATAAACATTAAAAAAAATTTTTAAGAGGTACAGACTTCCAGTTATAAGATAAGCGAGCCCTGGGGGTATCATGTGGGCATGGTGAAGCTAGTTAACAATGCTGCACTGTATATTTGAAAGTTACTAAGAGTGTGGATCTTAAAAGTTCTCATCACAAGAAAGAAATGCATACATGTGGTGGTAGACATTAATTAAACCTACCGTGATAATTGTTTTGCAATATATACATGCACCAAACCATTATGTTGTACCCCCGAAAGTAATTGTTGTATATCAATTACATCTCAATCTTTTTAAGAAAGAAAGAAAATCAATAGATAAATAATTAAATAGTTTCTTGTTTTAAAAAGAGAAACTGAAATTTGAAGTTTATTTTGTTACCATATTATAATATTGTGTATTCTAACTTACAGGCAGTTGCTCTCATTTAGGGAGAATATTTATAAGCATACTGGACCCATTCCCCCTAAAAAAAAAACCCAAATTCCTAATAACAGTCCTCCAACCTCCTCTTGATCCCAACACTAAACTCAGACCCTAGGGCTCTGATGTATAAGGTAGAGACAAACTTTTGTTCTTCTGGAGGGAAAAAAAGTATTGATTTCTACTAACTTACAACTTTATAGATCTGCAGGTGTGATGAACGCCTGTCTTTTTCAAATCACCTCCATTTTAATCGGCCATGAAGTCAGTCTTCTCTCCTACTTAAGCTTGAAATTCTATGAATTTTAGTTTCCTCATCTATTCTATAATAAAGACATAGAAATATTATATGGATACTGACTGAAGCAGCCTGGCAGAGAGAAAAGAGCTTGGGTCTTGGCATCGAACAGACTGGTTTTCAATACCAGTTTCTAAGCTCACTCGTGTTTATCCAACCACCATTTCCTTTCAGAATGTGCCGGGTTCAAGGCTAGATGCAAAAAGGCATGGTCGTGGCTTCCCTCTAGACGTTCATAGATAGGTTTCTGAGACTTTATACCTCCTATACTCTTACACTAATACTGTCTCCCATCCCTATTTGTGTCTCAGGTCTCAGCCCAGACTTATTTCCAGAAAAAAAGGCTTTACGTGATCTCACAAGACACACCAGATGGTCGTCCCATGTGCAGTGGGAAGTCCCATTAATTTGCCCCCTATGTCTGGCCACTTACCCCACTTCTATTGCCAGCACGCTCTGGTCCACAACTGTCGTCTCTGGCCCTGCCTTCTGCAGAAGTCTCCTACTTCCTCTCCTCAAATCTACTCACTCCCTTACAGCAAGAGAGATCTTTTCAAAACTCAAATCTGATCAGATGCCTGTTAATTGATATTTCACAACACACACTCACCCACACAGCCCTTTGCTGTGTTCCCACCGCTCTTAGGCTAGACAGAGATCCAAAGCCTTCACCTTGTCCCACTGGGTCTGCACCAGCCACACTGACTTTTCTTTCCTCAATAAGCCCTGCTACCTCATGCAAGGGGCTTACACACCTTCTGCCCTTTTCCTGGGTTAATCCTCATCTTTCAACCTTCACTTCCTGGAGGAAACCTTCCCTGATAGGATCCGTTGCTCTGATGTAAGTTTTTATAGCCCGTGTACCTCTCCTTTGCATGTATCACTCTTGTAATTCTACCTTTACAAAAAAGTATGTAGTTTTTTTGATTAATGGTTTTCCTCCCCCACCCTACACCCTTTCCAGGCTAAGCTGGATGAGGGCTAGAACTATGTCTTTGTTCACATCAGAACAAGAAGACATGAAAGGGGACCAGTCAGGAGGTTACTACCGTCTTTCAAGTGAGAAGTCATGACAGTTTGCTGGAGAAGGGTGGCAGTCAGGAGGCAGGCATGGATTTGATAGTTATTTAGGAATCAAAAATGAAAGCACTTGGAAATGGCTTGGCTGTGAGAGGGCAAGGGAGGGAGGCATCAGGATGGTTCTTAGGACTTGGAACAGTTCAGTGGATGAGGTGTCAATGGTTAAGGCAGAAAAGCTTGGAAGAGGTTCAGTGTGGAGATATTTGGTTTTTAGGAAGAGGGCCTAGAGGAGGCTACTTGGGCCTATTTGTACACATGCTGGGGGACTCTGAGAGCCAGGTTTAACTTCGTGCTGGCCTCAGCTTTTGAGCCCCAGCATGAGGAAGCCTATAGGTAACTACCTATTGCTTTTAAACTCCTGACGACCTGCAAAACTGCCAAGGGTCTTAGAAAACAATGCAAATAAGCTGCCAGCAGGGTGCCAACACTTATTGCCTTAACTACATTTGCATGGAAATTGGCAATTAGAAACCTATTAATCTTGCACCAACTTATGTGAATTGTTGCTGTCAGGTCTGTTTTGCCAACTCATTCCCCAATTTAAGACTAGGTATACTAGATAATTAAGAACTTTCTGAACCTCCTGTTCCCTTGACTTTTTGGTAAAATAATAATAATAATAATAACAACAACAAAATATCTACTTCTGAAAAGAATAAGGTAAGATGACCTTGCTTATAGTCTAAGCCCACTGTGACCCAGCTCTTTTTTTTTTTTTTTTACTAATAAGCCTTGATTGCTTCTCACTTGATTTTCTCACTGGTTCTCTCACTTCTGCATTGTACAGACCAAAAGGAAGCCCTGATATATGATGTTTTCTTGGTACAAGAAAGAATTCATGAGGGGCACCTGGGTGGCCCAGCCAGTTAAGTCTGACTTTCACTCAAGTCATGATCTTGCGGTTTGTGAGTTCAAGTCCTGCATTGGGCTGCATTGACAGCTCAGAACCTGGAGCCTGCTTCAGATTCTGTGTCTCCCTCTCTCTCTGCCCCTCTCCCATTCATTCTCTCTCCCTCTCTCTTTCTCTCTCTCTCTCTGTCTCTCTTTCTTTCAAAAATAAATAAATATTTAAAAAAAGAAAGAAAGAAAGAATTTATGAGGCATGTGCCCCACCCTCTACAGGAATTTGGAAATAAGGCTGCCAACTTAAAGTGGAGCTAATGAAAAATCACCCCCCATGAATGAGATTAGCTAGAGGCAAAAATTGTCCCGGAGATGATTGTCCGTGTGCAACTGACAAGGTCTGGGAACACTGAAAACTCCAATCTCAGTGGCCTGGGAGTAAGCTCAGGGCTGGACTGTGGGCTTCTATAGATTTCTATGGCCGCCCAAAAAAAGTGCCACCAACTGGGTTGTTTAACAGCAGAAACTTACAGTGTCATTGATGAGGGAGCCAAAGCAAGCTGAGAACAAAGCACAAGCTAACAAAGCCTCCCCACCCAACCCCCCTACCCCACCAGCAGTGATTCCTCAGGCACTCTTAGCTGCCCAGGAGCAAAGGAAAGGGAAAAACCAATGGTTAACTGATGGAGATCACAGTCATGCAGGACATGAGTCTCCATCTTTTACATGTGTCTTAGTAAATTACAAGGAAAAGGCAGTCTTATCAGTAGCCTAATCTCCAGAAATCCATAAACTCAGTTTCCAGGAGCCCCAACACCACTCTCCCTTCCACAGTGATGTGGGGAACAAAGGCAAGAAGGAAATGGCAGGTAAAATTAAATTTCTTTATAACCTGCAGTCCATTGACAAATACTTGAGAAAGGCAGAATGTGACATTTCTCCAGGAACTCCCTACTGTCTTAATGTTAATGCCTTACTAGAGGAAACAACCACCTTAGCTTGACAATAGCTAGGCCTCCAGTATCTATGAGCCCTCTTTAGCATATGAAAGTCCTTTTAGAAACCTCCCTTTTGTCTTTACCTCCCCCAACTCCATAGTATATAATCAGTCACTCCTCACAACCCCAGTGCAGCTCTTTCTGTCTCTGTGCTTTAATTAAATCACCATTTTGCACCAAAGACGTCTCAAGAATTCATTCTTGAACATCAGCTCCAGACCCCCACCACCACTCCAAAACTGCGTTATCACGTTCTAGAGGTCAGAAGTCTGAGATCAGATCAGTGTTGGTAGGAGATCTGTTCCAGGCCTCTTGCCTGACATCGGGTGGTTTGCAGGTGATCTCTGGTATCCTTTGGCTTACAGACGCATCACTTTGATCTCTGCCTTCATCTTCACATAGTGTTCTCTCTGTGTGCATGTCTGTCCCTGTGTCCAAATGTCTCCCCCTTTTATAAGGACACAGTCATACTGCACTAAGGGGATCATCTTACCTTCAATCTGCCAAGATCCTATTTCTAAGTAAGGTCACATGCACAGGCACTAGGAGTTTAGACTTTTGTGGAGATACAATTCAATCCATAATAAGAAGTAAAGTTTAATAAGCCAAAATGTAATTGATGTATCCTCAGTGACCTGTCAAGAAAAGAGCTCTGTAAACACAACAGGATTCAGCCTAGGGCATCTGTGAAAGACCAGCCAGAGAGTACACATGGTAGTATGTCAAGGAGGAGGGATGGACCAGGGGATGACAAAGGGGATTTTCTAACTTTATAAGCAGTAGAATCATTTTTTTTCCCTAACGAAATTTCAAACAAAACCCAATGAATAAAATAACTAAAAATAGAGCTATTCTAGTGGCATCTTGGGTGGTGGTCTTGAGATTCCATCCAATGAGCCTTCCCCTTATCCATCAAGAGTATGTTGTCCCTAAGACATATTCCATGAAAATGGTACCAAATTAAAGCAGTAGTGGCTATACTTAAGTCAACAACTAACTCTAGACAGAGAGTCATTGTATAATGCTCAATGAGTCAATTCAACAGGAAGATATAAAAATTATAAATCTATATACACCTAACTTCAAAACACCTAAATATATAAAGCAAATATTGGCAGGTCTGAAGGGAGAAATTCACAGCAACACAATAATAGTACAAAACTTTCATACTCCACTTTCAATAATGCAAAGAACATCCAGACAGGAAATCAATAAAGAAAGAGCTATCTAGACCAAATAAACCAAATAGACATATTTAGAATTTTCCACAAAACAGCAGCAGAATACGCATTCTCCTCCAGGATATATCACATGTTAGGTCATAAAACAAGTCTTAAAATGCTAATAAGATTGAAATTATTACAGGTATCTTTTTAGACCACAATGGAATGAAACTAGAAATCAACACCAAAAAAATAGGAAAATTCACATATCACATGGAAACCAACAACACACTTCTTGTATAGCCATTGACTCAAATGGGAAATCAAAAAAGAATTTTCAGAATATTTTGAGGCAAATGAAAATAAAAATACAACATACCAAAACTTATGAGTTGCAGCAAAAGCAGTATTAGGAAGGAAGTTTATAGCAATAAATGCTTTCATTGAAAAAAAATATCTCAAGTAAACAACCTACGTTTTCACCTCAAGGAACTAGAAAAAGAAGACACTAAGCCTAAAGTTAGCAGAAGAAAATAAACAATGAATATTAAAGCAGAAATAAATCAGAGAATAGAAAAATGAAACCCATAGCCAGACTAATAAAAAGGAGAGAAGACTCAGATAAATAAAATCAGAGATGAAAAGGAAATGCTACAAGGAATGCCTCAGAAATAAAAAGGATAACAAGGGACTTTTATGAACAATTATACACCAACAAATTGTATACCTTAAAAGATATGGGAAAATTCCTGGAAACATACAATGCACAAAACTAAATCAAGAAGGATTAGAAATCTTGAACAGACCAATAAAAAAAATAAAAAGATTGAAGTAGTAATTATAAACCTTCCAAGAAAGAAAAGCCCAAGGCTAGATGGCTTTACAGGGAAATTCTAGCAAATACTCAAAGAAGAATTAATGCCGATCTTTATTAAACTTTACCAGAAACAAGAGGAGATGCTTCTGAACTCATCTTATGAGGCCAGTATGACCCTGATACCAAAGACAGAAATGCTACAAAGAAAGAAAGCTATAAACCACTAAATCTGATGAAGATAGATGCAAAAATCATCAGTAAAATACTAGCAAAGTGAATTCAACAACACGTTAGAAAGATTATGCACCATGACCAAGTGAGGTTCATCACTGGGATGCAATATTGATTCAATATATTCCAATCAATCAATGTGTCCCAGTACATTAACATAATGAAAAAGAAAAACCACATGATCATCTCAATAAATGCAGAAAACATATTTGACAAAGTTCAGCATTCATTCATGATAAAAATTCTCAACAAAATCAGTATAAATGGAACTTACCATAATCAGGGCCATTTATAAAAATCCCACAGCTAATATCATAATGGGGGGGGGGAGACAGAGCTTTTCCTCTAAGGTTCAGTACAAGGCAAGGGACACCCACTCTTGACACTTCTCTTCAACATAGTATTGGAAGTCCTAGCCAGAGCGATTAGACAAGAAAAAAAAAAAAGACATCAAAATCAGAAAGAAAGAAATAAAATTATTTCTGTCCTCAGATGACATGATTCTATATGCAAAGACTCTATTAAAAAAACTGTTAGAACAGCTAATAAATGAATTCAGTGAAGTTTCAGGTTACAAAATCAACATACAAAACCCAGCAGTATTTTTTTATACCAACAAGGAAATCCAAAAGGAAATCAAGGGAAAAGGTCCCATTTACAATAATCTCACAAAGAAGGAAATACTTGGGAGTAAATTTAACCAAGGAGATAAAGATATGTACTCTGAACACTATAAAACCTTGATGAAAGAATTTGAAAATGACACAACTACTCTTCAACAGAGTGCCGAGAACACGGAACAGGGAAAGGATAGTCTCTTGAATAATGATTCTGAGAAAACTGGATAATCATATACAAAAAAATTAAATCAGACCCTTATCTTATACAGTACACAAAATCAACTCAAAATGGGTTAAAGACTTAAACAGGAGACCCAAGACGATAAAACTCCTATAATAAATTATAGGGGAAATTATACATATTATACAAATTATACAGAAAAATCATGCATATATGGAAAGGTGTGCAACATTGCTAATCAGAGATAGGCAAATCATCAGAGATAGGCAATCATCAGAGATAGGCAAATCAAAACCACAATGCGATGTCACCTCACACCTGTTAGAATGACTACAGTCGAGAAGGCAAGAGCTGTGGGTAACAAGTGCTGGTGAGGATGCAAAGAAAAGGGAACAATGGAAAGTATTCAGCCTTAAAAAAATTATAAAAAGAAAGGGACGCCTGGATAGCTCAGTCGGTGGGACATGTGACTCTTGATCTTGGGTTTATGAGTTCAAGTCACACATTGGAGGTAGAGACTACTTAAAAATAAAATCTTTGGGGAGAGTGGGTGGCTCAGTCGGTTAAGCGTCCGACTTCAGCTCAGGTCATGATCTCACGGTCTGTGAGTTCGAGCCCCGCGTGGGGCTCTGTGCTGAGAGCTCAGAGCCAGGAACCTGCTTCAGATTCTGTGTCTCCCTCACTCTCTGACCCTCCCCCGTTCATGCTCTGTCTCTCTTTGTCTCAAAAATAAATAAACATTGAAGAAAATTTTTAAAAATAAAATAAAATCTTTAAAAAAAGAAAAGGAAGAAGGAATTCCTGCCATTTGTGATAACATGGATGAGCCTGGAAGACGTGATACCAAGTGAAATAAGCCAAACACAGAAAGAAAAATACTGCATGATGTCACTTATATGTGGAATCTAAAAAACTCAAACCCACAGGTGCAGAAAGTAGAAATGGGGCTACCAGGGACAGGGAGGTACTGGTGGAAGGGTGTGAAGTTCCAGCTATGTATGATGACTGAGTTCAGGAGATCTAATGCACTGCTTAGAGACTGTAGTATGTACTTAAAATTTACCAAGAGAGTAGATCTTAAGTTCTCTCTCTCTCTCTCTCTCTCACACACACACACACACACACACACACACACACGGCAACCATGATGGATATGCTAATTAGCTTGACTGTGGTAATCCATTCACAGTTTGTATGTATGAATAAAAAAGTATCTTGTCCCTTTGACAGGTATATCAACAGTGGACTCAGAGACAGAAAACTCACATAGGATATGTCAACCCCCTTTCTGAGTGTATGTTTACCAAGAAATCTTCTGATTATATGTCAGTGTCCCTGCAGGGAGAGATTATCCTGATAAGATGATTCAAGTGTCTATTCGCAAATTATATTTACAATTATAAGGTATACTGACCTGACTTATCCATTGATTTCACATGAGTTTGTCTATCTTGGCAGTCAGTGTCCCACAGCCCATTCAACTCCTACTGCCTGGTCATAGATGGAATCAGGCCCTGCAAACAGAGAGACAAACTGAAGCCTTCGTGAGAAGGCTCCTGCACATTCCTTCTCTTCATTCTTTCCCACCAGCTTACTCCAATTATTAAAACGTGTATGATTAAGGCCACCCAATATCTGTTCCTGAATGCTTTCATTTGAAGCCCTCACTGTTGTTCTAAATACTGTTTCTCAGTACCATTGACATTTTGAGTCAGACAATTCTTTGGGGAGGAGACTGTCTATGCATTATTGGGTGTTTAGCAATATCCTTGACTTCTCCGTCCTAGATACCAGTAGCACCTCCTAAGTTGTGATAACCAAAAATGTCTCCAGATATTGCTGGAGGGGGTAATCACCTCTGGTTGAAAACCGGTATTCTAAGTTAGGACTCTAGAACCAAGGCAATTCTTCCTTGTACACTATCCAAGGGAGGTGGTAGGCTTGAAGGAGAATTGACTGTTTCTGCCACAGATTGTTATATATACGATATATATATGTGTGTGTGTATATATATATATATATAAAACGTATATATATATAAAACGTATATATATATAACGTATATATATATATAACATATATATATATATAATTATAGAGCTGGACATTTTTCCCATGTAGCTTTAATCCTGTGGGAAGTTTCATCACATGTACCAAAGGGTAAGTAATCCCTGAGAAGTGTTATAACATTTATGAGAACTAATCCTTACTGGAATAAGAAATAGACTATTCTGGGGTTGGGTTTTTTTTTTTTAAGTATAATTTACATATAACATTATATTAATAGTTCAGGTGCACAACATAATGATTTGATATTTGTATACATTGCAAAATGTTCACCAAAAAAACTCTAGGTACCATCTGTCACCAAACATAGTTACAGAAATTTTTTTCTTCTTTTTTCTTGTGATTACAACTTTTAGGATTTACTCTCTTAGCAGTTTTCAAACATGCAGTACAGTATGATTAACTATAGTCACTATGTTGTACATTATGTCCCCATGACTTAGTTATTTTATAACTGGAAGTTTGTTTCTTTGGACCCCTTTGAACCATTGTACCCTCACCTCCACCACCCACCCCTCCAGCAACCACCAACCTGTTCTCTGTATCTGTGGGTTTGGTATTTTGTGTTTTGTTTTGTTTGTTTCATTTTTTAGACTCCACAATAAAAATGACATCATATGGTAGTTGTCTTTTTCTGTCTGACTTATTTCACTTTGTATAATGCCCTCAAGTTCTACCATGTCATCACAAACGGCAAGATTCCATTCCCTTTAGCTGAATACTATTCCACTGTATCGATACATATACATCTTCATCCATTCATCCATTGGTAGACACTTCCATGTGGAAACATCCATTGTTTCCACATGTTAGGTATTGTGAATAATGCTGCACTAAACATGGGGTTGCATATATCTTTTTGAATTAGTGTTTTTGTTTTCTCCAGGTAAATGTCTAGAAGTGAAATTGCTAGATCATATGATTACTATCATTTCTTAAGGAGCCTCCATACTGTTTTCCATGGTGGCTGCTCCAATAGTGCACAAGGGTTCCCTTTCTCCACAGCCTCCCTAGAATTTGCTACTTCTTGTCTTTTTGATAATAGCCATTCTAACAGGTGTGAGGGGATATCTCAGTGTAGTTTTTGTTTTCATTCCAATATAGTTAGCATACAGTGTCATATCAGTTCCAGGTGTACAACATAGTGATTCAACAATTCCATATATTACCCTGTACTCATCACAAGTGTACTCCTTAATCCCCATCTTATATTTCACCCACCCCTCCCACCAACTCCCCTCTGGTAACCATCAGTGTGTTCTCCATATTTAAGAGTCTTTTTTTGGTTTCTCTCTCTCTCTCTTTTTGTTTTTTTTTTCCTTTGCTCATTTGTTTTGTTTCTTAAATTTCACATATGAATGAAATAATATAGTATTTGTCTTTCTCTAACTTATTTCACTTAGCATTATACTGTCTAACTCTATCCCTGTCATTGCAAATGGCAAGATTTCGTTTTTTATGGCTGAATAATATTCCAGTGTGTATATGTATGTATGTATGTGTGTGTATATGTGTGTGTATAAACATATATATATATATATGTATATATATATATATATATATATATATATATATATCTCACATCTTCTTTATCCTTTCATCTTTTGATGAATACTTGGGCTTCTTTCATAATTTGGCTATTATAAATAAATGCTGCTATAAACATTGGGGTGCATATATCCCTTTGAACTGTGTTTTTGTATTTTTGTATGGAATTTTGTTTTTGTTTTTTTATTTTAAGGTAAATACCCAGTAGTGTGATCACTGGATCATATGATATTTCCATTTTTAACTTTTTGAGGAACTTCCATACTGTTTTCCACAGTGGCTGCACCAGTTTGCATTCCCACCAACAGTGCACGAGTGTTCCTTTTTCTCAGCATCCTCGCCAACCTTGTTGTTTCTTGTATTTTTTATTTTAGCCATTCTGACATGTGTGAGGTGATATCTCCTTGTGGTTTGGATTTGCATTTGCATGTCCTTGATGATGACTGACACTGAACTTCTTTTCATGGGTCTGCTGACCATCTGGATGTCTTTGGAGAAATATCTGTTCGTGTCTTCTGCCCATTTTTCAATCAGATTGTTTGGGTTTTTTTGCTGTTGAGTTGTATGAGCACTTTATATATTTTAGATATTAACCCCTTAACTGATATTTGACTTGCAAGTATTTTGTCTAGGTTGTCTTTTCATTTTGTTTGTTTGTTTGTTTGCTGTGCGGAAGCATATTTGAGGTAGTCCCACTTGTTTTGTTGTCTTTGCTTTTGGAGTCAGATCCAAAAAGTCATTACCAAACAAATGTCAAGGAGCTTACTGCCTATGTTTTCTTCTAGGAGTTTTATGGCATCAGGTTTTACATTCAAGACTTTGATCCCTTTTTAGTAAATTTTTGTGTATAGTGTAAGATAGTAGTCCAGTTTCATTCTTTTGCATGCATCTGTCTACTTTTCCCAACAACATCTGTTTACTGTCATTTCCCCCCAGTGTATATTTTTGCCTCCTTTGTCATAGATTAATTTGCCATATATGCATAGGTTTACTTTCAACCCCATATCACTTCTTTTGGGGGAAGGATGTTACAAATGAGAGGCTGGTACTCAAGCCATGACTGTAAATACCAACCCATCTCCACAGATGAGATTTGGTCCACTCTCATTATTGCTGCTATTCCTTGGTAATTGGAAGGAAGCATTTTTAATAGCTGTCTTAATGCTGAATAAGCTTTCTTTCCTATTCCAACTGGGCTTGCTGCTTATTAAAAGTACTCAAAAGTATTTATTGTGATCCTGGTATGGTATAAAGGAATCTCATTACCTTTTTGCAATAAAAATCTTTGGGAAAAATGAGTTTTCCCCTGCAGTTCTAATAAAATAGAAGAAAAATAGCTGGTTTCTGCAATAATATTTGCTTGGGGAGCTGGCAATGAAACTGGCACTTAAGATACTGGCTACAGTAGGGACTGTGTGTCTTGTCATAAACTCCTTGTTCAGAGCTGGAAACAACTAGGGCTCTTCCCCCAGACTCTAGCTCAGAGCAAACATCAGAAACAGTAAGGTAATGATCCCAGAGGCTGGTGTGGTGACCCAGTGCTCACTATTCCCTCCATGCTGGTGGCCCTGTGCTGCCTGACATTCACAAAGGAGGATTTCACTCCGTGGACATGGTACCTGTTCAGAAAGTGGAGCTTACACGCCATCCTTGAAGTGGTCCACTGTGAGTCTATAGAAGAGGGACCCTATGTAGCTTTCAGGATGGAGAAGCATAGGCAGGGCAGATGTCACAGTTGTGAAATTTATTTTTGTTGCCCCGTTGTACATCAGTAAGAAGGGTGGGAGATCGAAGGACAAGTTTATTCCAACAACCAGGGCTTTTGAGCACATCAGGACTTGTGAACTTTATAGACACACTTGATTTTTCTGGCCCAGCGCATTTCTAGGCGCAGAAAGAGCCCAAATTCTATTGTTCTATGCCCAACAGCAATTACTCTCTTCAAATTCATACCCAAGCTTAAAAACAAACTTTCTAAGCTCCATATCTGTCATAAAATAACTAATGTTTAATTTAGTTGAAATTTTTTAATAAACATGAAACTCAAGGTTTGGTATTATTTAATGAAAACATTGAAAAATGATGTTGACCCAAGATCTTTTGATAACACAGCAAGGAAGCAATCATGACTTTTTTTCATACAGGCTAAGGGATAAGTTTAGGGAGTTCTTCCCACGGAGAGAGAAGCCCAATCACAACTGTAAGACGTGGAGCTCTGTCCATGTCACGGCATAAAGCTACGTTGTACATGCCCAGCACTGACACCCTGATCAATTTACACAAAACAAGAAATGTCCAGGAGACTGTTTTATTCCTTGCAGACAAAGTGACTATAGCTCGCCAAATTTTTCACGTTAGCCAGTGGCACGTGCAGTGTTCCGAGCTTGGCTTCTCCATGGATTTGCTAATGATCATGATGTCACCTTGCTTTCCTTCTTTAATGCCCTTTGGCATCTTCTTCAATGATAAAGACTTTTCTGAAATTCAGCACCTGACAGATTGTTTTCCAGTTCCAAATTCAGTACACAACACATCCTGCTTTGAATCCCACTGTGCATCCAAATGTAAATCCAATTCAGTGTAAATCCAATTCACCATCTTTCCGCCACTAAAAACTGAACTAATGCAGATGCTCAGAGTATTTTGGCTAATTAAATGTTCTGATTCGCTTCAGATTGAGCAGAGAATTCCTTTTTGTTTCAATCTGTGTTGTTAAAAACATTGTTAAACTGTGTTAGTTCACTTCTTGCATAAATACCAAGACTTGTAAGAACCCTGCCCTGGAAAGAGCCCTTCTTTTCAGTATGCCAGAAAGAGAAAGTTCCCATTCAGGTTTCAACAAGGGTCATTCCTTTTCTGAAGTCCTACTTTTGAGTCAGAGTGCTGGGTGGTGCTAAAGTTTTGAGAACTGTCACCCAAGACTAAATCCAGATTTAAATATAAACCTTAAGTTTATTAATTCAATCTCCCCACCCTCATGCTAAAATTACACTGTGGTCACCTTTTTGTTCTTGACTTTTCGGGATGTATTTTTGCAGGGAACTTGCCTGAAATAATGTCTATAAGGAAAGATCAGGTTAGAAAAATTTGGCCTTTTGAGTTTTTTGCCTTTGTATCCTGTCCATAAACCTAGGCTTAGATTTATCAAGCCATGTGTAAATGAGGGAGTGGATTTTGCTGATGCTCATATGGAGACAGATTATCCAATATTAAGTGAAGAATAAGTAACTTGGGGAAGATAATCAGTCTGGAAGGTAGGAGAGTTTATTTCCTATTCCAGCTACTTATTAGTTTTGAGTTTCAGGACAAGTTATTTAACCTTGATCTCCAAGGTTCCTGATTTATAAAAAGGAAGAGGTTTATGATTATTTTTAAAGTCTTTTCTTGCTCTCCTCTTTTACAAACTCATGAACTTCCTCAGCAACATTCAATCAAATGGAAAAATTTTTACTGCTGATTAAGACAAATTTCCAGGATTGGTTCCATCATTTCAAACCAGCATCTTAACTGACATACAGAACACATTGTGATTTTTATTCTTCTCTTATAATCTTACATCAGCCAGTGGCATCCTGTCAACAAACCTTTATGGGGAGCAATTCCACAAATCCTGGTGATCAGAGAGATAATTTTTCTATAAAGTAAAAGTGGGACCATTTCATCATTCATGTATGAAACACCCTATAAAATTGACAAAAGTATAATTGCATTTGAGAGGACACTGCTTGGCAGATTTCACTGAGTGTTGAACTAAGAATCTGAAATCATTTATACACCCCCAATTTGCCATCAGAATGTGGAAGAATCCATAGACTACTGGAATCTCCATTTTTAAGCTATTGATAAGTGAAGATTATTAGAAATTATTCTGGAGCAAAGATATGAAGTTGTTATATTTTAGTCAATCCCACAAGTTTAGAAGAAGCATAAATCAGAAGAAAATAAGAAATAAGATTATTGTAGGGGTACTTGGGGGGGCTCAGTTGGTTGAGCATCCAACTTTTGATTCCAGCTCGGGTCATGATCTCAGGGTTGTGGCATCGAGCCCTGCATCTGGCTCAGTGCTGAGGTGGGAGCCTGCTTGGGCTTCTCTCTCTCTTCCCCTCTGCCCCTCTTCCCTGATCATGCTGTTGTTCTGTAAAATAAAACAAAAGAAAGAAAGAAAGAAAGAAAGAAAGAAAGAAAGAAAGAACATTATTGTACACTTGGTACATATAATGATTCAGTTCCATAATCGTTTCATTGCTTGGAAGCATAATTTGTAGTTATTTTCATCTCCTATATTCTTGGATCTGAATCTAAGTTGGTGATTTTTTATTGGTTAACTATAATAATAAAGATACCAAGAGAATATGTTAGAAAAGTTAGAAAGCCTACATCTTTGCAATCATCATGATTTTCTGGTTAGTATCTTGGGTCTTTTTGGTTTCGATCCCACAGTTTAATAATGCTTTTGGGTGCGGTTATGATCACAGTGGTATACAGTGATTTGTTGGCCAGAATTCAACATCATACTCTTCTGAAGGTTATTAACACTTTTTTCAAATAAGATTCCTAAAAATAAAATCTCACTCCTATCCTCAGTCACTCTCTCTTTCTGTCTTTCTATCTCTCTCTCACTCAATCACTCTTGCATCTACCCTTTCACATCTGAAGATAACATTTACTTCATTGAAAATATTACTGGACCATGGTTTGAAGTCACTCTACCAAAGAGAAGCAAGGACAAAAAAAGCATGAAATGTCTTTCAGCTGACTTTCATTTATATTCCACTTTCTTCTTTGTAGCACTACACATCCTCTCATTGTGTTTTGCAATTCCCTTAATATATTTTAGAAAGAAGAAGCTCAGACCTCCTTTTTTCCATTAATAGGTATTTCTTCATTTAGATATCTGTCTGTTTCTTTCTTCACCCTCAAACATGATCTTTTATATAAAAGTGGGTCACAGAAAATTGTTAATGTCAAGCCATTCAAGATCTATCAATCTACCTTCCGGGGCTTAAGAAGCAATAGCTGACATTACCAGGAAGCAATTTCAGGTGAGCTCCACTAGCGTTTCTAGTATTCTTCCCTAAGGAAATGTCTTGATCAGAAGAAAATGGGTAATTTCAAATATTGCACTCGGTTTCAAAGGCTTGACAATCCCACAGCCTTGTGCTCAGAAGAGTAAACAGAAATAAACCTGCATTATATTACATGTTATCGGATTAACAATTTTTCAAACTATTTTTTAAAAATTCTTCAGTCCCAGAGCAACATGAAGAACACTGAACTTGGAGCCAGAAAGTCTAGGTGTGAGACTAGATCTGCCACCGACAAACTGTAACAGATTTGCACGCTCATCATTGGCTGCACTGTTTTCTCTGCAAAATATGGATTTAAACTAGAAGACCTTTGAGGTCCCCTATAACTCTATGACATTTCTACCACTTGCTGCAGTTCATGCCATCTGTATATATTTGCCAAATCTGAACTTGTGCCAGGCCCCGTCCTAGAGCCCGAAGAAAGGATAGATGACAAGGTACAGCCCTGACCGCTCAAGATCCCGCTGGGCTGACCAGCAAGTGAATCCAAATGAGCACACATTCAAGCATGGTGGCACCTGCCGATATTTTCATCACTTCCATCAGGTTCTTGCTACTCATACATGCATCTCTATCTGCATGCACAGATGCCTACTCACTCTACTCACACACACCTACCTACCTTACCACAAAAAGATAGCTATTCATCCAATTTGGTGAATCGATATCCACTATATTCACATGGCCAAATGTATCGTTTTGAATGGCTGAATTCTTCAGGGCGACCTGGTTCTCCAAAATGTGAATGGGAAGCTGAAAACCCTCCATCATGACTACAGAAAAGAAAGCGTTTTCAAAATGAATTATGTTAAGCCACATGTTAACAAGGAAAGACATTTCAGTTGTGAGCCTCTCTAGAAGAGTGTGATCATCTTGCACTAAAGTATGGCCTCCGTTAGTTTCTCATATTGCCTGAAACATAACTATCATATTCTTTTGCTTTGGTTTAAAGTATCAGCTGCTGTTAGAAGTTAAAACTTCATGATATAGATATTAGATGCTGTATCTTTTCCAATCATGAACTGCTTGGAGTAAATTAATTATCAGCTTCTATTTTATAGTGAGTGTAGAGTGAAGAGTGCATAGTAGAAGCTGAAATTGTCCAAACCCCTCTGCTGTAGGTGGGGGCTAAGGAGCAGACTGTGCAGAGGTTCTCAGAGAGGTTGGACTTAGAATTGGCTGAGGCTAGGGCTGTGGACAATGCAGCTGGGAGAGAGAGCCACAGGTGATATCTAGAAGCAGAGTCACAGCAAGACTCCAGAATAGAGTCCTAGTGAAACGTTAATCCAGAAGGACTGGGCAGGGGAACAGAAATGATGTGACCAAGAGAAGGGTCAGTAACACAGATCCCTAATATAGAGTAAACATGAGCAGAATGGAGTTGAAATATGGCATTCAAGATATTTCTGAAGATACTGGCATGTAAAACCACAGGAAATTTTTACAGAAAGCTATAAAGATGGTCAAATCCAGAAAGAAAGACAGCAAGGAGAGACAAAATCAGGGAGGGAGGACAACTTGGCCCCAAACTTATGAAAACATCTTGAAGGTGTGTTAGAAAAAAATTTAATGGCCTTGAGCACTTTTAAAGGAGTTGAATAATGCCAGCAAAGTCTTGCTTTTAGCTATCAGTCAGTTTAGTGCCCAAATCGTATTACCTTCCAACAGAAAGTGCAAAGGGAACATTTGCTTTGGTCTTATTTCTTAGTAATGCTAGATCTCATGTTCCACACATGTCCCTAGAGGACATAGCTGCCAGGATAGTGACATAGACTTTAGAGATTAACAGAACAACTGAATCAGTAAAATGACATTTTCTTATCACTAGTTTACCCCCAATATCTAAGCAGCAACTGGTCCAACCTTTCCCAGTGCTGGACCCTGGTTCTGTTCTCCCAGATTGTCCCTGTCGACCCTGACACCACACTCATCAGATGTCATTACATCTGATCTAGTGAGTCCCTTGTGCCTACTAGAATTGGGAACGTTGTAGGTTCCTTAATATATATTCATTGAATAAATTAATGAAAGGATCTATTGATCAACTCAGCTCATTTTATAGGTCGACCACCCAAATTTGAAAATATTCCTTTTCTTGGATATATAACTAATAACCACCCAAATCTCTCCAAAAGCAGGCCTTGTCCTAAAGCTGCTTTACTTCTATTAAGTAGAAGTCCAAGGCAAAAGCATTTACTTATTTTAAAAAAGCTCTTTGTGGCTAGAAACACATGTCCAATTTGGGGGCCTTTCAGTTTGAACCAGATACTTTCTTTGTTAGACAATAATTTCTTTTTTTCCCCCTACACTTCATAAGCACACTGCTTCTCAAATCACCTCCTGTTCACATCCCTTTCTATGTTAGAATGCAGATTTATAAAGGTGGAAAAGATAAGGAAACAGAGGTCTAGAACGATTATGACAAAGAGGTTTTGCCCTGGATTTTAACTGCTCAGATAGAAATACACACTTTGGATTAAGCTCTGCTTGGAAATTTCAGCTCATTAGTGTCCCTTCAAGCCAAAGAGACCCCAAAGGACATGTTGAAAAACAGGACTGGTAGAAATGGGTTATAGAGGAGATAGAATGCAACCCCTTTATTTTTTCTGACAGGACAGGTCCTGTTGGATACAGCATCTTTTCTGACCCTCAACAGGGAATCCAAAGTTATCAAGGTCCCATGTGAGAGTGGAGTCATGTAGAGGACAGATGATGAATGGGGTCCTGGCTCTGGGACATCCACAGGGGTCCTTTCCCAGGTCCCAAGTGCATAACGATGTGAAGGGTGGACACACTTTGCATACAGTAGAATCTTCACACTAGCCCCTTGATTTGTGAGGTAAGAGCCATCATTAAGAAAAGCCAAGAAGAAGCCCTTAAAACTGTTCCTCCCTCTCTCCCACCAAGATTGCCAGTAAAAAAGAACACTATCTCTTATGTGGATGGAATAGCAGAGATTCATGCCACTCTCAAAGACTTCAAGCTTGCAGTAGTAGGGAACCTCATCATACCCCCCTCTTAATCCCAGTCTGACCACTGAAGTAGACAGATGGGTCATAGTGCTTGATAGAGACAACTGCAAACCAAATCAAGAAACGGCCTAATTGTAGTTACTGGGCAATTTTATCCTTAGTAGAGTATATCAACAAAGCATCTTACACAGGATGTGTCTGTGGATCTGATAATTTCATCCTTGTCAATAAGCCACCAGGAAAGAGGACCAGAAGCAGTTCACATTCAACTGGGAAGGACAACAATAAAAATTCAATCTTATCCCAGGGCTGTTAACACTCCTGTTCTCTTTATAGTATTCCCTAAAGAGAACTTTACTGTTTAGACATTCTACAGGGTAGCACACTGGCCCAATTAACAATTGGATCTGATAGGCAGGAAGTGGCAGGTCCTCTGGATGTCTTGATGAGACACATGCAATCCAGAGAGGGTAGAAAAACCCAACAAAGATTCAGAGACGTAGCACACTGGTGAAGTTTTGGGGGTCTAGTGGTCTAGGGCATGCCAGGATATCTCCCTTCCAAGTTAAAAAATAAGTACTACTGGGGCACCTGGGTGGCTCAGTCAGTTGAGCATCTGACTCTTGACTTCAGCTCAGGTCATGATCCCAGGGTCATGGGATAGAGCCCCACATCTGGGTCTATGCTGAGCATGGAGCCTGCTTAAGACTCTTCTTCTCTCTCTCTCTACCTCTGTCCCTCTCACTTGCTTGTGCTCTCTCTCTCCCTCTTTCTCAAATTAAAAAAGTAAAAATAAAAGAATAAGTACTACATCTTGCAACTTCTACCACTAAGTAAGAAATACTGTTCTGAGTGGCCTCCTCAGAGTGCAATGTAGCATACACCAAACTTAAGAATACTGCTCAACTCATTGATCAGTAAACTCAGAAGTCTTACAGCTTTGAATTGAGCCCAGAACAAAAGAAAGCTCTACAGTGGGCCAGCAGATCCCATGGTGCTAGTGTTATTTGTAGTAGACAGACGCTGAACTGGGTATCTGGCCAACTCCAATAGGAAAGTTTCAGTGCAAGCTCCTAGGATTCTGGAGTAAGACCATTCGAAAGCATCTTCTGGCAGACTGGGTCCTTCTGGAGACTGAGCTCTGACCATAGATCAAGTGACCACGTAACTGGAGCTTCCCATCATGAGCTGGGTGCTATCAGACCAACCAAGTAATAAAGCCACTTGAGTAAAGCCACAATCTGTTGTACAATGGAGGCAGTGCATTGTGGATGGGGCACAAGCAGGACCATTGCGCACAAGTAGGCTGCATGAACCGGTGGCCAGGCTCTAGCATTACCCACCCTGTTGCACCCATGTGTCTCCCTCAACTCACATCTATGGCCTCCTACTGCAGTTCTCTACAACCAGTTGTCAGACATGGAAAAATCCTGGGGCTGGCTTACAGAAGGGTCAGCTTGATATGCTGGTGTGAACTGGAACAAATATTACTGCTGTACTATGGTTTCATTCAAGCATGAGCCTGAACCCCTGCGAGGAGAGCAAGCCCTCCCAGTGGGTGGGGCTTCAGAAGGCATCTGGTTGTCCATTTTGTTGAGAGAAAGAAGGGATATGCACACATTCCCGCCTTTGGGGTAGTGTTTAGCTGGTTTGTCATAGGGTTGTAGTGAACAACCTGGAGAAGAGGCATATGGAGAAGCATGTGGGAATGGGCTCAACGTGAGCAATTCTTTGTGCTCCACATTATTGCTCACCAGACAGTATCCACGGCATAAGGGGTGCTAAACCACCAGGTAGATAGAATGACTCATCCAGTAAGTGTTAGCAATCCCAGTGCTTGCAAAATGGGCCAGGGCAGAGTACAGCCATAGTCTAACAGATGGAGGCCATGCCTGGGCCCCAAACCAAAACCTCCCTCTCATCAAAGCTTATCTAGCCACTGCCACTGCTGCATATCCAACCTGTAACAGCACTAGTCAACATTAATAGGGTACTACGATGTCCAATTATGTACAGAGTGGGATCTCATAGAATATCACCCTGGACCAAGAGACCGGCTTATTACCAAAGGACATGCAACCATGAACATGGTCTATGGTATTCCATGATCATACACCATACTGTGCTGCACCACACAGATGCCACCAGCCTGGATGATGATGAAGCAGTCATTTGAAGGTGCAGCTGAGGCACTAACATGGAGATGACATTCTGCAATGTTGATGCACTGTCCTTCAGAATGAAGTACGTATCCTAAACCAGTGGTCTTTATATGGTTCTGTGTTCTACATATGTAGAATACAACAGTCTAACAACCAAGGGGTGGAAAGACTCTTATCATCACTGCTAATGTCCCACTGGAGGCAAACAGGTTCTGAAGGTCTAGAGTACCTTGTTTCCAGAAGAGGAACTCCTCCACCTGGGGACTATAAGGGTCCTCTATACTTAAAGTCATAGCTTGTCAGGTGATTTTAGGTTACACTGGTAGACCAGCAGGCAAAGAAATTGTATCAGCAAAGGTAATCTACCATTGGTAGGGTTATTGCTACATAATGGGGGCAAAGAGGAATATATTTATGACACAGATATTCACTAGGAAATATCTTGGTATCTTCACGTCCAGTTTAAACTGTGAAGAGACAATTAAAGTAACCATGGATTGACAAAGGTATGATAAATAAGGACTCTGATCCCTCATGGATGAAAATCTGGATCAGCTAACCAGACAAGCTGTCTAGACCAGCACAAGTATTAGCCATGCTGAGGAGAATCTGGAATGGTGGTGGATCAGTCATTGCACTTTGAATGATCCGCCGCACCAGGAGATGAAATGAAATAGCTCGTCCACCACTGTGTCTTCATGTGCCCCCTCCTGCTCTGGTTTTCAAAATCCATACCTTCAGCAGACTTTGGAGGACTGCCCTCATTTCTCTCTTCAATCACAGAGAACTTTCTTCCCCAGCCCCATACCTTGTAGCTTACAGGAGGTTACTCAGGACTACAGGTGAACTCTATGCCTATGGAATGAAACAGGGAGACACTGGGACAGCATCTTCTGTTCACAGATGGAAACTGCCAGAACGGATGGCCCCCTTAACACTGGTCATCCACCTAAACATGTTAACTGTCCAAGGAAGGGAAGTGCAAGTTATATCCTTTGAAAATTATGTGCCCAAAACACAGAAGATTTCACCACAGAAATTACACATATCAATACAACTCCAATTTCTGCCAAGAGGGATAATTAGCCCAAAAGTATCCCTTTTTTGGATGCTTTCTCAGATAAAGTGAATGCAGAGCATACAGACGACAGGTCTTTTGTTAAACTGCTTTAAAAAAAAAGAAGACAAGACATGGGTACCCATTATGTCAGATGGACATGGTGGCTCTTTGTCACAGTGACAGTTCCGACAAAGGCTGTGTGTTTTGAAATTTCCTTCTTGGTGCCAAGAACCTGTGTGCTGTCTATAAATGTCCATCTCACTCTGTGGAAGGCCCAGCAGTTATCTACAATTTGGTCACTTCCCTTCCATCAAAACCTTTCCATTTTCTTATCTCTAAAATAAACCACTATGGCTATTTTCTATTTTGGAGGAAGGAAGAGAAAAGATGGCTTATCTTTATTTATTTAAAGACATATATACTGTGTGCTTCCAGAAGGACCTGGGGCTAGCTCACAGTTTTGGCATGTAGCGCAAAGGCACAATGGGACATTTAAGCATAGAGCAAAAAGGAGCCCACAGAAAGGGAAAGGAAAGAGCTGGTGCTAGTAGATACCACAGCTGAACAAATTTTTCCATTTGGAAAATTATTATGGACCTCACTTTTCTATGACTGAAAGTGAAAAGAGAAACATGTTGTGGTTATCTGGCTTTGGCTTCATAACATTACACAGCTCATAAATTTATCTTCAGGAATGCAATTACTCCTGAAACAATAGAATGGATTAGAAACAATGATTCCCTCTATCAAAGTTACCAAAATACAGAAGGCCCAAGATTTTTAGAATCATTTCTTCAGAACTAAGAAGGAGATGACAGCAGTTGGAGCTATGCTCTGTTTACTGACCTGAAAGAGCCTGGTCACCCTGGGACAGAAGAAGAAAAACCCAGATCTCCACAATATGTGCTGCCAGGTCACTGGGAAAGACACTGTCTCTAGGTACAAAAGAGCCAGAGGACCGTCTCACCAAAGACCAAGCAAAGAAGAGAGAGACTGGCAGAACTACAATAGAAAAAGAAACACCAAAATCAAGCTTTTAACCTTCCTATATTTTTTCAATGCTGTTAACACAGTTTCTGGCAACCAAGCATGTCTTTGAAACTCACCCCATCATTGATTTATTACCAAAATTAATAAATGCTTCTTGGAATAGCTGTCATCATGTGGTCCCCTTCTGTGGGAGCAGCCCTTTCTCAGCTACAGGACTCCAACAGCTCCTTCTGTGATCCCCAATTTGAAACAGACACAAGCTGGTGGGTCACATTTCCTTTCTTATGAATGAAAAGCTTGGACTGAAACGTTGTAATGGTGGAAGTTGAGCTGATAACAGTACTCTGCCAGAAAAGAGACCTCGGAACTCTTGCTCCTAGATACCTTAGAACTCCCACAGGATCGTTTCTTCCCTGGATCCAGATGAATCATCTTTTTCTTGGATTCTGTGGGCTGTGCCATTGTCTTGCAAATTTTCATCTCCTTTTTTTCCCCTTTAGTTGCCCAGAATTGATTTCTATTTCTTAACTTATAGCACAAATGAATCCTTGCATAAGTCTTGCAAATGACACTAAGCGACATTGGTGGAAAATAGTCAATGATTATTATGAATAAGAAATACAATCATACCCAATAAAATTAGAAAGAACAGAACAAAAACAGGGGGCAGGTGGTGTATGGAATTAGCCAGTGCCTTGGTTCCAAATGGAAACAGGTGCTGTCACAGGTGGAGTTTTCTAGAAGCAAATGCTGAGAAAGTTTGGATGCAAGATGTATACAAAGGATGAACACCTGTGAATAGAAAGGATAGGATCTGTGCAAAGAGCAAAGTCAAATTGTGATGTCCATCCAGAAAATCCTCTTGGCCAGGAGCCCTGTAGTACCAATGCTGAGGCAGACCCTGCAATGAGCAGATAACTGGAGGTTGCCTTCTGGTCACTCCCACAGTCGGGTGGCAAGTCTTCCCTTGAAGGTATAGACTCAGTGTCTATCAGAGGCCACCCCTGGTGCCATTTGGATTCACTTCTCCATATACATTCAGGAAATATCTCGTCCCATATCCAATGGCAGAAACTTAGAAAAGCAAGGCTAGTTAGGGGGAAGAATTGCCCTCCTTCTACTGTGGTTGACCTTGGGGCTGCAAGGATACCCACCATCTCCCTCCTCCACTATCATCCTCAATTGACCTTATCATTAGCTGCATCCCTGCTGATCTCATCAGTTTACCCGGGCCATGAACCAGACCATCACTTCTGAAACATGTCCTGCTCAGGCCAAGGTTACGATCTCTGTCCATTTGCAGTCACAGTTGTGAAAGACAGTCCCAAGAAGGACCCAAGTGGATCATCTTGGTTTCTTACAGATCCCTCCCTACCCCTGCACAACAGCAACCCTGTCCCTTCCGGAAGCTCAAGGCCAATGACCCTTACCAAAACAATGACACCTCTTTTTGTCTGTCCTCCACACAAGTTGTCTACAGGGCTCAGGAGGCAGCCATACCTCAAAATTCAATGGGAACCTTGGGAATAGTATGCCCCCTCTGGATACCAGCATCTCTCACCCTATAGAATCCAGAGTTGCAGAGATGGAAAGCACAGAGTCATTCTGTGGATTTCTGGGAGTCTTGTAAATTGTAAATGTCATTCCAAACAATGGCTGAAACCATGCAATCAGCACAGAAACAGCAGTACCCATGAAAGGGGCACCTGTTAGGAAGCAGGCACTGTGCATGAGTTATTTCATTTGACACTCTTAGCACCCGATGACATGAGTCCCTTCATTATCTCCACGCTGCACTTGAGGACAGCGAGGCTTCCCAAAAGGAAATTACTTGCTCTGGGTTGCGCAACTAATAAAGGTAGAGCTGGGACACCTTCGCTTCTGCTATTTTGTGACATCATATAAAATAATTAAAGTTTAGCTACAAAGCCAAAAATAAATGAGCAAATGCATGTTGATGTAAGAAATAACTTTATGGTGCTCTGTACACGCTTGCTACTTGAATAAATGAAGAACTAGCTTGGCTTTATCCTTTCTGTTATCAGTTAATTATTCTTCATACTTTCATGTCTCAGAATGGCCCTGCATCTCTTCTTGTTATCATTATTCAATTAGAACCATGCCCCAGTTTCTATCCTGCAGTAAATCCTGGAGTGGTGTCTGTTGAGTGTAAGTGTAAGAGAATGATAAGACAGTCTCTTATTCTAAAAATACAGCGAAGCGGGAGAAATAGGCTGTACATTAATTTTTTTTTTTTCCTAAAGAAGCTCAAAATGGCATCTCTCTCAGCTCATTAATTCTAGAAGCTTCCCTGTGAAGATGGCTACCGAAGGAGTTTTCTTATGTCTCAGAATGAAGGGGAAGTAGTAAGTGGATAGAAAGAAGAGATCTCAAAACTCCAGAAAGAGCCATCTTATTAGAAACTCAGTGTCTGCCAGTGAAGGAGCTAAAATCAGATCTTAATTCAAAGCCATAGTTGGAAGACAATTTCTCTCTTTTGGGAGCAGGCATGAAAGGGCACGGGTAAAGTATTTTTAGAGATAACTTGTTTTTAATCTAGGAAGGAGAATTTGTAGATAATGGGTATTCATTATATTATTATTCCTACTTTCCTATATTTTTTCAAACTTTTTAATACAAAAAACTTTTTAGAGAAATCAGAAAGAAAGGTAACAAAGACCAGATTTATTTTTCCACACACAGATCTCTCTTCTTCCCGCAAGGAGAAAATACCTCTCAGAATCCATTTACAAAAGTAACCACCCCAGCTTTTCTTCCTCTCTTACCTTCCAAATTAAAAAAGCAAACACGAAAAGCAATATCCCCCAAAAGAATGTAATAAACTGGAAGAAAACCTGGAACTGACCGTGTTCTGTAAGAAGTTCCTTCTTAATAAGAAACACGAACTGATTGACAAACAGCAGCAGGGAACAGCAGTGGCCCCTAGGCACTGCTGACCTCTGGTGAATGTGTGGCTCTGCCATTTGCTGGGGTGCGGCCTGGGCAGGCTGTTTAATCTCTTAGTGCCCTACTTATCTGTGGTGTGAAGATAAGAAAACCCACCTCTGCAGAGTTTTCTTAACAGACTACATGAGATGGGGGCGCCTGGGTGGCGCAGTCGATTAACCAACTGACTATCAATTTTAGCTCAGGTCAATCGCACGGTCCGTGAGTTTGAGCCCTGCATTGGGCTCTATGTTGACAGCGTGGAGCCTGCTTGGGAATCTTTCTCTCCCTCTCTCTCTCTGCCCCTCCCCCGCTCACTCTTGCTCACTCTCTCTAAAAAAAAAAAAGAAAGAAAAGGGAGAGAAAGAGGGACTACATGAGGCGATTTAATACAGTGTCGGGCATTAAGTAACAGCCTTTTGTAAACCCTCTTCCCCACCCACTTTTTTTTGTTTTTTTATTTATTTTTGAGAGAAAGTGACAGAGTGTGAGTGGGGGAGGGGCAGAGAGAGAAGGAGACAGAATCAGAAGCAGGTTCCAGGCTCCCAACTGTCAACACAGAGCCCAATGTGTGGGCTTGAACCCACGAATGCAAGATCATGACCTGAGCCAAAGTCAGACGCTCAATTGACTGAGCCACCCAGGTGCCCCTCTGCCTACTTCTTTACGAGTAGATTGGCTTAGAAAGGAAGCTGTGTTGACCCAAGAAGCTGAGCTCTTTGGTGCTTTTAGGTGCAGCCCTCTGCATACAAGGCCTTCTCTGCACATGAGCCAGGATGGGTTTACTCCCTGAGTCTTATGACAGGGCACAACCAGGGCATCACCCCTCTTAAAGGCAGCATTGGGAGCAGCAGGTGCACACCATGACCTGATTCCTAATAAGCCTCTAATTTACTTGGCTCTAGACCTAGGTCTTTGCTCTGCTCTGATGCTGAAGTGGCTCTAAGGCTTCCATGCCCTCCAGACTCCTGTGGCTGGGGAAGCTACTGCAGGGGAAAAGATGGCAGGGGTGAGGTCGGGAGGGGAAGCAGGGACAGAGATGGCGCGGGGACGGTGCATACAGAAAGAATGAAAAGGAAAAGACCACAGTCCACCAATGTGATTAGATGCCACCTTTCTCAGGACTTTACTCAACCCAGAGTGACAGCATTTCTCACATCCTGCAGGAGCAAGGTTCCTGAGCAGAACCCAAGAGAGTTTAAGCTGCCAACATCCGAAGTGAGAGTAGAAAGACAGATTTTAAGTATAGTTGAAAGGCTCAGAAGTGATCGTGGAAAAAGGGATAAAAGCTTTGTTAAACATGCTCCCTTGTTAGGCTTTCTCAGCCTCTACTCTCCATGATAAGGAGGAAAGCAACCTTGTCTAAAGCCTCTCAGCACTAGCTACACCTTGTTGCCCAGCAAGCTGAACACACATGGCTCAAAAGGGCAGCTCAACTCTGGTCCACTATGACCCCAAGCCCATCTTTTCAACTTCGTCTCCAATCCAGGTCCTCTTCCCAAGACTAGATTAGGTAACAATATTATTTGCCTCTAAAACACCCTGTCGCTTTCTTTCATAGAAATTACACAATTCTGGGGGCACCTCAGTGGCTTAGTTGGTTAAAGTGTCTGACTCTTGATTTTGGCTCTGGTCATGATCCTGTGGGATTGACTCCTACATCAGGTTCTGTGCCGACAGCTCGGAGCCTGCTTGGGATTCCCCTTCTCTCTCTGCCCCTCCCCCCACTCTCTCACACTCTCTCTCTCAAAGTAAATAAACATTAAAAAAAAGAAATTACACAATTCCTTGTGCATTTATGTATTTAAAGAGTGTTTAGCAAAAATGTTGCTCAGGCCAATTTATTTTTATTTCCCACTCACTATCTCTTTACGTTTATTCTATGGGGGTCTTTTTCTTCTCCACTCCAAAGAAAAATTCAGGTGGACACCATTTCTTATTTGATCACTTTAAGTAATAAAAGTTTCCCTGGAAATGAACTGAAATGCAACATTTATTTTTTTTAATTTTTTTAATGTTTATTTATTTTTAAGAGAGACAGAGACAGAGTGTGAGCTGGGGGTGGGGGGGGGGGGCGCGCAGAGAGAAGGGAGACAGAATCTGGAGCAGGCTCCAGGCTCTGAGCTGTCAGCACAGAGCCTGACACACGTGGGGCTCGAACTCACCAGGCTCGAACTCACCAACCACACGATCATGACCCGAGGGGAAGTCCAATGCTTAACCAACTAAGCCACCCAGGCACCCCTGAAATGCTACATTTAAAAGGTCAACCGTAGAGCTGAGGCTTCTGCTCCTGCCCCTTCCCTGCCTCTTGACTGTGGTAAGCAGTGGTTGAATGCTTCTCGTTCCCCTTCTTCTGTCCCTTCTCCACATTGATGAACTGTCTCCAAGCCTTCCTGGTTGGCTCTTGAGGGCAGAGAAGAGCTAAGGGAAACAGAGAGGTTCTTACATGGATAGTATTTTCTGAGCTTGGTCAATGTGTCGTCAGAGCCTCCCTCAGCACCAAGAGACTTTCCTTGTGGAACAAATGCATCCCTACTCTGGCTGGTTGGTTTCCCTTTCCTGTAGCTCAGCTCTTCCCAAGGAAGGCTCCAGGAAGTCCTGTGGATTCTTGGGACCCTTTCAGGGAATCCTTTTCAGGGAATTCCCATCCAGGGAATCTTATTCACATGAGTAAGATGATTGCTATTTTTTAAGATTTTTTAAGTTTTATTTTTATTTATCTTGAGAGAGACAGTGCGTGCGAGCAGGGGAGGGGCAGAGAGACTGGGAGAGAGAAAGAATCCCAAGCCGGCTCTGTGCATTCAGCGCAGAGCCCGAGGCAGGGCTCGAACTCATGAGCCTTGAGATTATGACCTGAGCCAAAGTTGGACGCTTAACCAACTAAGCCACCCAGGCACCCCAAGATTATTGCTCTTTTTAAATGAATTTGTAAGTAAACATTTAAAATTGTTTCAGGTTTAATTTCTAATATGGTAAGAATCAGTAGCTATAACCCATATAAACAAAAACTCTTCAGGGTCCACAATTATTTTTGAAGGTGTAAGGAGACTCTGAGGCCAGAAAAATTGAGAATCACTTCTTTAGCCCTGGAAATCCAGAGCCTCCAAGTTTTTTCTGCTGACACCGGCGCCCTGTCCAGGCAGCCTTCTCTATAAGGATGTAAAATAACATGCTGACTCCTTTCATGACCCTGTATGGTCCTCTAATGCAGTCAGCCAGGCAGGTCACACTTATGCAGTCACAGAGAAGCCAGCCTTTCTCAGTTTCCACTCATTTCAGCTCCTCAAGGTGACTCAGACGGAAGTTCACTATTCCTCAAACTGCTTGGGATGTGATCAGGCTCACAGCTTGGAGGAGAGAACACCTGTGAGGGGTGGTGACTTAATCCACAAACTCTCTCCCCTCCATTCCTTCAGACCCACAAGGTGGGAAGGGGTTCAATACTGCAAAGTCTGAATCCTAAAACTTCCCTCTTCTGAACCTCCATAATATGTTGAGGTTTTGAGGTGCCTACCATTGTTTGAGGTCGTGGACAAACCTGGACCAAGTAGAATGTAAGCTTCTTGAGGCTCTGATTTATTTACCTTTTAATCCTCAGCACTTAAAAGAGCAGTACTGATGGCATATTGGTGGAATTCACAGAGACCAGTTCTAACCTCCAGAGAAGAGGTCATCAGAAAAGAAGATCGCTCTTAGACTGTGTTCTTGCCCATTTTTCTAGCATTTGTTCCTCTAGATCTCTTCTACACTATTGGTAAGAAAAGCAGCATCAATGACAGGCTGGGATGAAAGCCCAACCTTCATGGGCTGCCTGAGGCTCTTGAATGAGGCTGTGTTGACTTAGGAACATCATGAGCCTGTTCTGGGAGGAGGTGGCCACAAGCTCAAGACAAACTGTTCATGGAGCCATTTATGTCATCCTTCAAGCACCCCAGAAACAGTGACACCATTTTCTCCCGCTTTGCACACAGATGTGGGCAGGTCAGAGCATCCTGAGACACCTGTGCAAATAAGAACTTCGGACACATCTGGCCCAACCACTCATCTGCAAGTGAGTCATGGATGTTGCTCAGGGGCTAACCAACAGTGGAGCTCTCACTCAGGTACGACCCTGTCAGCTGCACACATTCCAAGAGTATGTGACTGTATGACCATCACCTGTCACAACAGAAACAGGAATCAATCTGACAGGGAAGGGATACTTCAAAGGAAGGTTTGTGGATGGAGGGAGAGAAACAGGAAGAAAGGAGGGCAGGAGGAAATAGAATGCAAGCACAAACACATAACACTAAAACTATGATTACTGCTCGAAAGAAAAAACAGGGGTCCCCGGTGGCTCAGTTGGTTGAGTGTCTGACTCCTGATCTTGGATCCGGTCATGACATTGGGCATTCTTGAGACTGAGCCCTGTGTTGGGCTCTGCACTCATAGCTCCGAACCTGCTTGGGATTCTCTCTCTTCCTCTCTCTGCCCTTCCCCATCTCTTGCACACACTCTCTCACTCACTCTCTTTCTCTCTCTCTCTCTCAAAATAAATAAACTTCACATAAAAATTAAAAGAAACAAAACAAAGCCAAAGCAAATCACATCACATCCCTGTGTTGTTCCACTCAGAAAATCCACTGTGGATTTTCTATTTCTGCACCACAAATCACCACAAACACAACTGAGCATAACTCCCAGTGGCTCTGTCAGTCCTGCAGCTCAGAAGGGCCAGCAGGGCTCAGCCATCCCCTCAACTCAGGTGTCACAAGGCCATAATCTTGGCCTCTCATAGCAGCTTGTCTCTTCAAGGCCCACCAGAAAGTGTCCCCACTACTTTGACTCTTTCCGTATCACTCCTTTGAAGGGTTTCACCTGATTAGGTCAGGCCCACCCAGGATAATCTCCTTTTGAAATTAATTCAGTCAACTGGCTAGTAACCAGTTGAATAATATGTGTGAATTAATATTGATTTCACATATTAATATGTGAACTAATATGTGTGAATAATATGCCATCATATTCACTAGCTCCACCTACACTCAAAAAGAGAGGACTATACAGGTTGTGTACATCAGGCGTCAGGAGTTCGAAGGGCCAGAGTGAAATTCTGCCCCACTATAGCCCCAGTTCAAAGCCTAAAACCTAGCCTTGTTTCTCCACTTGCTGATTTTCAGAAGATGAAAGTAACAGTTCTGACCACCAGAGGTTAAACAAAAGTAGATTCATTACTTCTAACAAGAAGATATTTGTTATCGGGGTGGCTCAGTCAGGTTGGGTCCCCAATTCTTGATTTCAGCTCAGGTCATGATCTCACAGTTCTTAAGTTTAAGTCGCACATCAGGCTCTGCGCTAACAGTGTGAAGCCTGCTTGGGATTCTCTCTCTCTCTCTTTCTCTCTCTCTCTCTCTCTGTCCCTCCACCACACCCTCTCTCAATCTCTCTCTCAAAAATAAATTTTAAAACTTTAAAAAAAAAAAAAAAGAACAGGAATACCATGACTGTCCTTAAAGATTGCTTCTGGTCTACATACTGGAAGTTCTTCGTTAATTCTTTGCAGTCATTACAGACTTGGATTCCCCAGAGTACAAAAAAAATAAGGACTTTAGAGGCTGTTCTCTGAGTAGCACATACATTCAGTCTCTGGCCACACTACTAGCTGCTTTAGGTGGGCTTTGTACTCTATAGAACTAAGAGGTTGTCACTACAAATGGTCTCTGTGCCTAATTCACTGGTTACTCTAAGCTTGCCATATAATAGTTCCTCCAGTTTCTATTATGCAAGGAAGTGAGCTGGCCAGCAGACCACACCTGAGGCAGCAGGGAGGGCCTGGACAAGCTGTGCCATTTGCAACCAGGGGTTAGATTCAAAGCAGGCATGGGAGAGAATGGAGAGTGACTGAGGAAATGCCTCCTGCTCATCATCTTTTCTGGACACCTGTCCCTTATGTCTCTCTGGGTTTCACCAGTACTACGTCTTTTTTTTTTTTTTTTAATTTTTAGTAGTATACTTGAGATATAACATATTAGTTCCAGGTGTACAACATAATGTTTTGGCATTTGTAAATGTTGCCAAATGATCATGACAATAAATCTAGCTGTCACCTGCCACCATACACAGCTACAAAATTCTTTTCTTTAATGAGAGCTTTTAAGATTTCCTCTCTTAGCAATTTTCAAATGTGCAATAGAATGTTATTACCTATAGTCACCATGCTGTACATTCTATCCCCATGACTAACTTATTTCATGCCTGGAAGTTTGTGCCTTTTGACTCCCTTCAACCACTTTACCCACCCCCCACTCTGGCAACCACCGTTCTGTTCTCTGTGTGTTTCGTTCTCTATGCACATGGCTTTTGTTTGTTTTGTTTAGGATCCACCTATAAGTGAAATCGTATGATATTTCCTTCTCTGCCTGACTTCTTTCACTTAGCATAATACCCTCTAGGTCCATCTGTGTTGTTGCAAATGGGAAGATTCCATTTTTTTTTTTAATGGCTGAGTAAAATTCTATTATCTATTTATCTATCTTTTTTTTTAATTTTTTTTTAATGTTTATTCATTTTTGAGAGAGAGAGCACAAGCAGGGGAGGGACAGAGAGAGAGGGAGACACAGAATCGGAAGCAGGCTCCAGGCTCTGAGCCATCAGCCCAGAGCCTGATGCAGGGCTCGAACTCACGAACCGTGAGATCGTGACCTGAGCTGAAGTCGGACACTCAACCGACTGAGCCACCCAGGCGCCCCTATTTATCTATCTATCTACTCACATATTCTTTATTTAGTTGCCCATTGATGAGCACTTGAGTTTTTTCCATACCTTGACTTTTGTAGATAATGCTTTGATGAACATGGGGGTGCAGATATTTTTGTTTTCTTCAAATAAATACCCAGTAGTGGAATTGTTGGATAATAGAGTAGTTCTATTTGTAATTTTTTTGAGGGACTTCCATTTTGTTTTCCACAGTGGCTGCACCAGTTTTCATTCCCACCAACAGTGCCCAAGCATTCCTTTTTCTCCACATCCTTGCCAAGACCTGTTGTTTCTTGTCTTTTTGATAATAGCCACTCTAACATCTTCATGACGGTTACCCTGAACTCTTTGTAAGGTAAAATACTTAACCCTGTCTCATTTAAGGTTTTTTCCTGAGATTTTATCTTGGTCTTTTGTTTGGAACATATTCCTCTGTTTACTCAGATTGCTTGCCTTTCTGTGTTTCTAGTACCAGGAGAAAGAGCTGCCTCTCCCATTCTTGACAGAGTGGTCTTGCATAGGAGATGAACCTTATCCTTCCACCTTGCCTTGCTGTTGGTTGTCTCCAGAACCTTTGGGACTGTCTAAGTAGCCTGATTTCTTTGTATTGGCTTCAGCTGTTGAAGGTGTGCCAAAATACACTGGTGTTCCCCAGGGAGGGATCTCAGCCAGCACCTAGTTTCAGGCTGATTGGAAACCAGACCCTCAGGGAGCCGCTTTCAAAGTGTGCAAATATACACAGTCCTGAGGGGCTGCAATGGTAAACCCTGCTGGTCTCCACATCAGGAGTTCTGGAGGCGACCCCTCATGCAACAGCTGCAGAGATCTGGGCTCAGGGTCAAGTGTAGAATCTCCTTTCTGAGAGGTACCAACGAGCTGCCGTGAGGCACAGAGAGAGAGTGAGAGAGAGAATCCCAAGCAGACTCCACACTGTCAGCACAGAGCCCAACTGGGGGGACTCAATCTCATGAGCTGGGAGATCATGACCTGGGCCCAAATCAAGAGTTGGATGCTTAACCAACAGAGCCACACAGGTGCCCCCTGAGATGTACATTTTTAACTGAGTTGAGGAAATACTTTCTTACTTTATTTTGAAATGGTAAATAAAAAATGAACTTCATCAAACATTATTTTGCTAGCTATTGGGACAATACATTTTCCCCCTCCATTGAACTATTAATAGAGTGACATATAGTGATTCATTTCTATATATTGAACCACACACTTGCATTCCTGGAATGAATTCCATGTGTCAGTGTATTAATCTTTTGCTGTACCACTAGAATTCTATTGACTGACATTTTGTTTAGGGGTTTTGCATCAATATCCAAAAGCTGGTTCATTTGCAGTTTTCTGCACTATCATTTGTTTTTGGTAGTATGTTTCTATGCTGAAATTATACAAATAATGAGAATTTTTTCTCCTATAAACTCTGGAAAGGGTTGAATCACAGCACAATGATCTGTTCTTTTAAAGTTTGAAGGAATTTCATTACAAAGCTATAGAGACGCCTAGTACTTTCTGGAATGGTAGATCTTGACAATTTCAAAATCTTTTTCACAATAACTGGTTTATTTTGTGTGCAGTGAAGAATACTCAGTGGGAATAAGTTGTTTAGACCCTGCACGTTCCAAAGGTCTTCAGGACTGATGCTTGACCAGCTCCTGGGACATGATGTCTGAGTCCTTTTGCTATCCTGCCTGAAGAGTATGTCTGCACACTGGAGGCGTCAGGCCATGCCAGAGTTTGTGCTAACCATGTGATTTATGGTGAGTGCCTAATTTTGTTCATCTGGGGTCCTGGACCATGCTGTGTCAGTTTGACTTCAGAAGGGGCTGGAAACTAAATATGAAAGTCAGACCCAGGGGCACCCCAGGCCCACATGACAGCAAGGCTCAGGTGAACATCCCTGGTTGGCAATACTCTGCCCGTGTTGGTCCCACACAGCTGCTGTCTGTGGGAGTCCCTGGGAGAGGACAAGCTGGCAGTGGTTTCTCCTGGGCTTCATCCTATTCACCGTTTTCCTGTGCTGATTTCAATCTGTGTCTTTTCACTGCAATAAACGGTGTTTCTGAGCTCTGTGAATTCTTCCAGCAAATCATCAGTCTGAAGCTGGCCCTGGAAACGTCTGTCATATTTGGTTTTGAATTTCTTCTTAAGTGAATTTTGTTTGTTTCTAATTTCCTCAAATATCTTCGTTCTCGGGGTGCCTGGGTGGATCAATCGGTTAAGTGTTGGACTTCAGCTCAGGTCATGATCTCACAGTTTGTGAGTTTGAGCCCCACGTCGGGCTATGTGCTAACAGCTCAGAGCCTGGAACCTGCTTTGGATTGTGTGTCTCCCTCTCTCTTGTCCCCTCCTCTGCTTGCACTCTGTCTCTCTTTCAAAAATAAATAAACATTAACAAAAATTTTTTTAAGAAAAAAACTTCCTTCTCATTCAGTTACAAATGTAAGAGCAGAATATTTCATATTATTATATATTATAGTTACCTTATAATTATTCTTATAAATATTATATTTATTATAGTATTATTTCTTATAATTATTATTCTTATAATAATTCTTATAATTATAAATTATAATTTCTTTTGTGATGACAATATTGCTTCTCTAATCCCTGCTTTTGTGTACTTGTGTTTTCTCTCTTTTTTATTAAAAAAATTTTTTTTAATGTTTTATTTGTTTTTGAGAGAGACAGGGACACAGAGAATGAGCAAGGGAGGGGCAGAGAGAAAGGGAGACACAGAATCTGAAGCAGGCTCCAGGCTCTGAGCTGTCAGCACAGAGGCTAATGCGGGGCTCAAACCTGTGAACCGTGAGATCATGATCTGAGCAGAAGTTGGATGCTTAACTGACTGAGCCGTCAGGTGCCCCTTTTTTATCTTTAAGATTGGTGTAGGTGGTGTTTTAACTTCTTTTATGGTTGCTTTATATTCCGCTTGAGTTTACTTCTTAAATGAGCTTCTTTATTTATAATTCATTAATTTCTGCATTTATCTTTTATTTTCTTACTTCTACTTTACTAATGTTTGTTCGTCTTTTTCTTAATTTATGAATTCAGTGCTTAATTAACTGACTTCCACTCTTTCTTTTCTGGCAAACAAGTGTTCAAGTCTCTGCATTTTTTCTGATTATACCTTTGAACACATCTATAGGTTTTGATATGCAGTATTCTTATTCTCATTATTTTCTAGCTCTTTTGGAATTGCGATTTTTTTTCTTTTTTGACTGAAGAGGTTTTTTTAGGAAAGGATGTTAAACTTGTTATTGGGGATGTGAACTCTACTTTTACTATGTGTTTCTAATTCCAATTAATTAAACCCAGAGTGGCCTGTGCCAGTTTTACACAAAAAAACTAATTAACTAACTTAATGTAATATAGGGTCAATGTAAAAATTTAATCAGTAGTAGGAAGTAATTTGTATTTTCTGTTTGCAATGTATAAAATTTGATGTATTTCTTTAAAATCAGTGTCAAAGGGGCACCTGGCTGGCTCAATTGGAGCCTGCAAATCTTGGTCTCAGGGTTGTGAGTTTGAGCCCCCCATGGTGGGTGTGGAGATTACTTTAAAATAAAAACTTTAAGGGGCGCCTGGGTGGCTCAGTCGGCTAAGCGTCCGACTTCGGCTCAGGTCATGATCTCGCGGTCTGTGAGTTCGAGCCCCACGTCGGGTTCTGTGCTGACAGCTCAGAGCCTGGAGCCTGTTTCAGATTCTGTGTCTCCCTCTCTCTCTCTGACCCTCCCCCATTCATGCTCTGTCTCTCTCTGTCTCAAAAGTAAATAAACGTTAAAAAAAATTGAAAAAAAAAACATTTAAAAAATAAAATAAAAACTTTAAAAAAATAAATTTAAAAAAAATGAATTGAAATCAGTATCAAAAATTATGCCATTCTTGGGCCCTTGGGTGGCTCAGTCGGTTAAGCATCCGACTTCGGCTTAAGTCATGATCTCACAGTTTGTGAGTGCATCAGGCTCTCTGCTGTCAGCGCAGAGCCTGCTTTGGATCCTCAGTGCTCCCCCATCACTCTCTCTGCCCCTCCCCCACTTGCATGCACTTTCCCTCTCTCTCTCTAAAATAAAAACATTTAAAAAATTATGCCAGTCTTATCCTATATTTTCCATTGTCTCCTTGATCTATCAAGGACTGGGAGGTATGTTAAGAGCTGTCACAATTATTGTGCTGTTACCAGTTTTCACTTACATTTCCAAAGATATCTGCTTTTTGTATCCCAAAACTCTTGGTTTTTAGAATTGTGTTAATAGCCTCCTTGAGGACCAAACCCTCATCCTCAATAACCCTCCTGGCTATTTAATATCTTTATATTTTTCCATCAAACTCTTGTGCATCATTTTCCTTCCAATGTGTGAGTCACTTCATTTTCGCTACGTCAACAGATTGCTGGATGCTTGTTTTTAAATCCACTCTCAGAGCCTTTTTCTTTCAGCAGGTAAGTTCCCTCCCTTCTGCTGTGAAAACAAGTTCAGTTTTCTTATTCATTTTATTTTGTATTATGTTTTATATCTCTTTTATATTTCTAAGTCCTCTTTGTTGTTTTCTTTGTATTTTATTTTTGTTTATATTATTTTATGCTTTCTTTGATTTTTTTTTCCTTGAGATTTTGAAAGGTCTGTAGTCTGGGTTAGGTTCTACATAGGCTTAGCTTTAAGTTATATGCCTAAAGCTACGTCACCAATTACCTCAACTTTGAACTAAGCCAGGAAATAATTAGCACGAAATTCTGGAGAAGAATTGTCTTTGGGGCGTAGGCAGCAGGATGGGATGAGAGTAGAACACACAGAAGCAAATGATGGATACTTGTTCAAGATCCCATGTTGGATGGTGGGCTCCAAGCACTCATTGCATCCTGACGTTGATAGCTTACATACGTATTATTTACATTGTCATGCACATACCAACTGTGATGTAAAACCTAATTATCAAAAAACTGTTATTTAAAGTGTAATGATAAAAAAAATTTAGACATATTGTCCTCGTGCACTCTCTTCCCTGTTTGATCTATCAGCCTTCCCCCTCCCCCAATTCTCAGCATGCTATTTTCTATCATTATCATCTTGACTTCTCATCCTGTTTGTTGTAGATAAATGACTATTTTGAGACTGTGGGACGTTTAGTTAAAGAATACCAACAAAATGGCTGGCATACAATGATTACAACACAACTAAAAATTATTTATAAATCAGGGCGCCTGGGTGGCTCAGTCAGTTAACTCTTGATATTGGCTCAAGTCATGATCTTACAGTTGGTGAGTCTGAGCCCCGAGTTGGGCTCTGAGCTGACAACACGAGCCTGCTTGGGTCTCTCTCTCACCCTTTCTCTCTGCCCCTTCTCCACTCATCCTCTCTCTCTCTTTCTCTCTCAAAATAAATAAATGAGCATTTTTTAAAAAACTTATAAATCATATAAACAAATTCTAAAGGATAAAATGCAGAAATGAAACCATTTTAGGTTACTGTTGTGGAATTATGTAAGACAATTTTTCCCTGAAATCATTTTTTGCTACCTCATCATTTGACTTCAAATGTCAAGAAGAAACAATAAATGTAGGGATAGTCTTCTTACAGATGTAGTGATGAAAATATCACTACAATTTTTTTTTTACATATTTGTGTATTTTATCCTCAGAAGTGTTTTAAACTGTCAGAAGAAAATAGTAAACTGTCTCTTTAGATGAATGGCTCTAGCAGATTACAAAAGCCTGAAACTGTTGGCAAACTTGCATTTACAAAAGTAGTTTGATGCTAATTAGCTATTTAAATATGCAAAAGACAGGTGAAGTGAGAGAAAGGAACAGAAGAGAAAGTCAGACCTGTACAAATAGTAACAATATAGAGGAATGCAGATACTGCAGAGCTGCAGGGTTAAAATATCTCCTAACAGAACAAAAGGGAAAAAATACTTTGAAGTCTTGGCTCCGATAAATATGGAAAACCCATAGTTGAAAGAGCCTATCTACTATCTACAAAAATTGCATTTTTAAAAACGAGCTCATGTTTTACCAACCAACTTCAAATTAGCATGAGGGTTCCCACCTAGAGTGGAAATAATTCCAGTCCAAAGTAAAAACACCTGACATTTTAGTTAGCCTGAGGAGTCCACCATGGGCAAACATGTACATTCCTTTGTGATTTTTGAGGTATGGAAAACAGCCCTGGACCCGAGTCCAAGGTTGAAACCAGGGCTGACAGTGGACTTTGCAAATCAAACTTTGCTATTGCAAATGTTACATAGACCCAGATCACTGGGAGAGCTGGGTGTATATGACTGACATTATTTTTACCTGAACCCGCTCTCCAAATACCGGGGGCTCCCTGAGGGTTGCCAAAATAACCCAAAAGGCTCCTTATAGAAAAAGCTTAGGTCATTTTTGTCAATGTGTTCGATGTAGGAAATGTAAAACCCTCTGTCTGCTGGGATTCCTCACCTTCCCTGAGACTCAGTCATATTCTTTCTCTTCCCAAAATAACTTGGTTCCAGAACAGGGCAGAATAGAGAAGGACATCCGGACTTCAGTTTGGCTCTTTCTCACAAATTTCTTCCCTTCCCAAAGGGCAGGAATACATCAAAGCCCTGAAGTTTCTAATGCAGCTTTTGACTCAGCCCCTGTTCTTCCATGCCTCAGTTGTGGAAATGCTGCCGCAGTTCTGACATCCCTCATGCCATCTGCCCTACACCGAGTTTCTCCTGGTGCTCTCCACAGCATCCACACAACACTGAATCATGGAGCACCTATCAGACACAAGGCACATACTGGGCACAGACAGAGGACTGTAAGGTGTGTAATATACAAAAATTAATAACCTCAACATAAAGTATATAATAAGGAATGGATTGAAGACAGTGCTTTGGGCTCATAGAGGCAGGAACAGATTATTTTGTGGAAAACCTGTGAAGTTCCATGTAGCAGCTGTATTCTAGAAAGGACTCAGAGAAATAGGACACTAATGGCTGTTTCCCAAGGAAAGGCAACCAAAGAGAGGATTTAAAAGCACAGGGATGCTCAGGAGATGTCTGGGAAAGAATGAGTAGCCCAACTTAGCTGAAGTATAGTGAGCTCAATGGGAAAAACTGATATAGCATAGAGTTTGTAGTGGCCTATGTTTTCCAAGGAATACATGTATGCAGTTGGTCCCATGGAAATTCAAAGCTACTTTTTCCCTTTATCTAGACAATGCCACTTCTCTAGGATCTAATTTTGTTTGTCCTCCCCAAAAGTAACAACTGTGGACATGACCGGTCAGCTTGTAGGGGTGCTGCATGCCTCTCTCTCTCAAAGGACGTGGCCTAATCTGATTTAGCACCCTTTCCTCTGGTCTTTCTCTGGCTCTGAGGTAATGCAGCACTGTACTCCTGAATAATTATATTATGAACTGCCATCACAACCAAAATGAAAGACAGCCCAGTCATAAGGAAGAGCAATGACGCAAGTCAACCTGTGGAAACATTCAAAAGACACAAGAGTACAATGTCATTCAATGTGATGGAAAATTATAACCTGGAAGAACCACTGGTCTAGCACCAGCATGAGGCTTCCCTCAGTAAAGGGAAAGTTCTGCTTTGGGGCCTACACTTGGTGAGGGGGGCTGGGAAGGGGATATGAAAATGGGAAATGATAATAGTAAGGGGGGCACCTGGGTGTCTCAGTCAGTTAAGTGTCCAACTCTTGATCTCAGCTCAGGTCATGATCTCACAGTTTGTGAGTTCAAGCCTTGCATCAGGCTCTATGCTGACAGTGTGGAGACTCCTTGGGAGTCCCTTTCTTTCCCTCTCTCTCTGTTCCTCCCCCACTTGTGCTGTCTCTCTGTCTCTATCTCTAAAAAAGAATAACAGGATAGTTTAATAAGAGACATGTGAATGGGCACAAATGTACAAGCATCTAATTGGCTGAGAGAAAAATATGGTTTGTGTTTATTGTCCTGTAGAAATGAAAGAAGAATGGATTTTTCATCAAAGAAAAAGTCTACAAAGAATCTACCTGTAGAACATTAATTCCATTTCTTTCTCCTGAAAGACCTAGAAACTAGCCAGACTCTTCCCATGTATTCACCTACTGGATAATCAATAATAGGGCAACTCATTTTTTTTATTTTCTCTAAAGAAAGATAAGAATGCTGACGGATTTTTTAAAAATGCTCTCCACCAACAAGGATGGTGACGATTCATTCATTTATTGATTCCACAAGGATTTATAGAGCCGATGCTCTTCTAGGCATTAAAAACATGAAATTAAATAAAAAATGTCCCTTCCCTACTGTACAGTGGGAAAGCACTTCCATAGACAAAAGGATGTACAATCTAGAGAGCTAAGTGGTGTGACAAAATCACGTACAAGAGGCTCTGGGAGCATGAAAAATATTTCATCTGTGCTAGAGAGAAATTGGTGTGATGCAGCTTCCAGATTGTCCTAGGCCAAGGATTAAGTGATGAATGGAATTGTCCCAGTGAAGAGGAAAAGAAAGTACTTTTCAGGCAAGTGGTTACAAAAGATGCCCATAACCCTGTCATGAAACTGCTGGTAGTTGAGCGAGCCTAAGAAAATGGGGCAAAGACAGAGAGGGACTGGTGAGCGGGAGGCCCAGGGCCTTATGTGTCATGGACAGGAGTCTGGACTTGGCTAAAAGCAATGAGGAACCAACAAACAATTTTAAAAAGGTGAACTTCATGTTCATAACTGTCTCTGATCAGTCAAATTTGTGAAACAAAGAGAATGTTTCAGGGAAAGGCAAAAGCGTATTTGCTAGGAAGCACATTGTAATCCTAACAAGAGTTGATGAGCCAAAATTGTGGCAGTGAGGATAGAGAGAAGGAGACATTAGAGGACTTGTGGGGGGGGGGGGGGAAGGGGGTAGGCAAAGTTAGAGGATTTGGCTTGAATGTGGAGAGGAGAGGAAAGGATTAGGGATTGGGGAAATAGATGACAGTGGCATGACTGGTCACACGCGAGAGTCCTCCACACGATTTATCAGTGAATTTCTCAGCAGAAGTCTTTTAGACCAGAAGGGAGTGGGGATGATACCCTTAATGTGCTGAAGGAGAACTCCACATCTGCAAAAGTGACTGTGAACATGAGGACAAAACTAAGACATTCCCAGTCAAACAAAATCCAAGGGAGTCTGTTATCATGAAACCTGCCCTGCTCGAAAGGCTAGGAGAGTCCTTCTGGTTGCAGTGAATGCCAAGTTATTATTGAGTGGGTACAGAGTGTCTATTTAGGCTGATGAACAAGTTCTGGAAATCTACAGTAGAGATGGTTGCACAACACTGTGAACGTACTTAATGCTACTGAATTGTACACTTAAAGATGGTTAAAAGAGTGGGGCATCTGAGTGGCTCAGTGGGTTAAGCCTCTGACTCTTGGTTTCAGCTCAGGATATGATCTCTTAAAAAAAAAAAAGAAGAAGACAGTTAAAATAGCAAATTTTAATATATGCATATTTTACCAAAAGAAAAAAAAGAAAAAAGAAACATAGAATGGTGCTTATTATCTGCACCTACACCATGATTGGTATACAAGTCAACAGGTTGATCTTCTTAATTCAATTAAATAAGTCATTGTTTTATTTTTCAAAAATCTATCAATGGGCTGAATAATCAGCTTATTCAAAATACCTGATCTAGTATTTCTGTGTGCACGAAGTCTGCAGGTGACAATATTGAGGAACAAAAGTCTTCAAATATTACTCTCAATAATCAATACCTCTTTACGTCTCCAAATCAGCCACATCTTCCTTCCTATCAGTTTCTACAGCACCACTGACAAATTGTAACCCACTATAAGAGCTACAAATGTCAATTCTCCGTGGCATGACTTTAGGAATCTCCTATAGGGCTATTCCCTCCTGTTCACCTCCCTGTCAACGCTTCAGAGGTAATCTGAGGTCATGGAAATTTTTAGTTCCTTTAGGGCCTCGTGCTCCCTTGGTGGCTATAACTGGTTTTACAAAGGCATGGTTATCAACTATGACATGGCACCATGTAGGTCCCTAAAGACTCAAGCAAGTAAAATGTGTTTCCTGGAGGAAGGAATATCAACCTCACTGGAGGGCCCACTGGGAAAGGCATCAGAGAGGAGGAACATGAAAACTAGCTATAACAAACTGCTTGGGATACCAAACATACACCCAGGACTCAGATGCTGGTTCTGTCACTTACTGCTATGAATGTGAGAACATCTTCAATCTTGGAGACAGAAATAACCCTAGAGGTCTCAGCCGGTTCAACCTCAGCTTCACTGCAGGTGCTCCCGCCCAGCATTCCCAATAGGAATGAACCCGTTCTCAAACATCGGGTGCCTACTGGGAGCACACACTGTTCCAGGGGCTAAGGATTCAATAATGATCAAAAGAAAGGCCCTGCTCCCATGGAGCTCATAGTCTAGCGGAGAGAGCAGAAACTAGCAAATAAACACATAATATGTCAGGTGGTGGTGAGCGCAGGGAAGAAAAGAAGGATAAAGTGACAGAGAATGATAGGAAGTGGTAAGCAGAGCAGACAGAGGAAATGCCCTGAGCCACACAGACATAGTGGAACAGTTACCGAGGAGTGTAGCTAAAACAGGTATAGTTGTAAAGTCTCTACACAGATTAACTCTTTGAATCGTCATCAAAATCATATTCTGTGGGTGATGTGATTAGCCTCATTTTGCATATGAGGAAACTGAAAACACAGAAGAGCTAAATGTCTTGTCTGGCAAGCGGCAGAGGTGTGGTTTGAACCCAGGCAGGCTGGCCGGAGCCTATGGGTAATCCCACCATGCCAACCTGAGGAGGGAGGGTCTCAGGTGGAAAGAAAGTTAGGCAAAGGCCCTGAGGTGAGGAGAGAACTTACTATGTCTCAGGAGCAGCCAAAAAGTGAGAGGGGAAAGATTTATAAACACAGGTCCAGGAGGTGTGGCAGGACCCAATCCTATAGGGTCTTGAGGACTATCATTGGACTTGGGAGTCTGACACACTGGAGGTCCTGGGCAGAAAAGAAACATGATCTGTCCAAGGTTCTCAAAAGTTCCCTGTGGCTGTGGGTGGAGAGTAATACTTAAGGTGAGTCTATTACTTTCCTATTGCTCCTATAACAAATTACCAACAATTTAGTGCCTTATGACAACAGAGATTTATTATCCTATGGGTCTGTAGGTTAAAAGCTTGACACTGGTCTTGCTGGGCTAAAATCAGGATGTAGGCAGTGCTGCATTCCTTTATGAAAGACTCTATGGGGCAATCCATTTTCTTGCCTTTTCTGGCTTCTAGAGGCCACCCGGATTTCTGAGCTCCTGGTGCCCTTTCTTCATCTTTGACACAGCAATGGTGAGTGCAGTCCCACATCTCATTATTCACACCCTTCTTCTGTCTCCTTCTTCCACTTTTAAGGACTCATGTGATTACATTGGACCCACCTAAAAAGTCCAGGATGATCTCCTCATCTCAAGGTCCTCAACTTAACTACATCTGTAGGATCCTTTTGCCACGTAGGGAAACATATTCACAAGTTCCAGGGTTTGATCTCCTCATCTCAGGGTCCTCAATTTAACCACATCTGCAAGATCCCTTTTGCCATGTAGGGTAATGTATTCACAAGTTCCAGGGATCACAAGCCATCACAATAGTGCAAGGAACTAATGCCTAAATAATTATCTTGGACATTTATTCTTAACAATGCACATTCTGCATTTTACATATTTCATTCCATTGAAATATTTTTTATTTTTTTATTTTTCTTGAGAGAGTGAAGGAAAGCAAGCATGAACAGGGGAGAAGCAGAGGGAGAGAGAGAGAGAATCCCAAGGAGGCTCCATACCTTTGGCAGAGCCCAGCATGGGGCACAATTCCACAGCTGTGAGATCTGACCTAAGCCAAAATCAAGAGTTGGATGCTCAACCGACTGAGCCACCCAGATGCCCCTTCACTAAAATCTTATAACCACAGTCCAAGTAGACATTGTCATGATCCTTGCTTTACAGCTGAAGAAATCAAGAGTTATGTCTGGTCCAAAAATGCATGGCTCGTATTGGAGAAAGCTGGACTTTGCATACAGGCCTGCTTGATAACACATCCCCATGCCTTTTCTACTGCCACATGATTTCACTTCAATAACAGAAGCAAGTTCAAAAAATAATATAAACAATAATTTTAAAAGCTTTTTGAAACCTGTTAGGATATGGGAAGTAGGAGAGGTATGCATAGTGAGAAGCAGGAGAGCCCAGTCTTCACAAAGGAGTTGTTTCCTCACCAAGGATTTAAAGGACAATATAAGGATCCCCACAAGGAAATCAGCCTGGTTCCCAGCACACCACACTTCTGGAAAATTCTGCCATGTTGAAAACCATTATATACAGGCACCGTTATTTGTGTTAATGCTCTACTGGTAAGAGTCCACAGAATTAAAGCTTTCTAGACAGCAAGCTGGACATGAGGGATAGATGGTGAGTGAACATATAAATATATACTTTCTCTTGACCTATTTCTAACAAGCCATTCATCAGTTATTTCAATAGAAAACTCATTAAGGATTTTCTTCCCCAATAGACCTTTTCCATTTCTTTCTTTCTGCCGAGTCTACCCGTTACTCTAATGCATTGCTATTTAATGTGTTCAGGCTTTAGACTGCAGTGATGTTGCAAATCAGATCCAATAATTCCTCAATCACTCATTTTCGAAGGCTTGCTAATTAGGACACTTATCTCCTCTCCACAGAAATGCACTATTAGGGCTCCAGGAAGCAACACAGGTGAGCCCCCCCTCCCACCCTGTCCCCTGGTGCATAGCAAAGCAGCCAGGGGTATGTGGTTGTGGGGGAAGACTGGGATGGGGGTCAGGGGCATTTTGCTTTGTTCCTCTTTGCTTCGTTGTATGGCACTTCTTATGCTGTGGACATAGAGCAGAGTTCATGTGAAGCCATACCTGATGCTGTTCTTTGTTTATGTATTTCCACTGGGCAGGACGAGTGTCAGGGCTTCCCGTTCTGCTATAGAGTAATTATCATTCTTTTTTTTTTAAGTTTATTGATTTATTTTGAGAGACAGCAAGAAAGAGGGAGAGCATGAGCAGGAGAGGGGTAAAGAGAGAGGGAGAGAGAGAATCCCAAGCAGCCTCCACGCCCAGCGTGGAGTCCCATGCGTGTCTTAATCCCACGACTGTGAGATCATGATCTGAACCAATATCAAGAGTCGGATGCTTAACGACTCAGCCACCCAGGTGCCCCTAGGGTAATTATCATCTTGAAAATTAGGAGCCAGGTTGACTGAATTCATGAGGAGAGCCTCGTTGAGCATTTCCGTGGAGGGGGGCTGGTCATACTGCAGTGTCCTCCCTAGTGTTCTCTTGGGAGAACTACTCGTGAAGTGTCTGGGTCACAGCCAGACAGGGAACAAAACGTTTCCAGAGCTAGTAGCACCCAGTGGCCCTGTGGCCCTGGGTGGCCTCCTTCCTTGGTCATGGAAGATACCTCTGAAGCTCACGGTAGGTGGGAATCTGGAAACTCCCTTCCTTCTCCCCACAGGAAACTCAATGTCAGGAGCGAGTTTGGTCTTCCAAGCTTGACTGAAACCCAAGTATAAAGAAACCCTTCTAGAAGATGTCTGCTTCCAACTCTTAGAAAATCAAACAAGTCCAGCAAGTTGGGATATGCCGCAGCTCAGTTGTGTGTCTTCAGAGAAGCCTATCCTCATCGGGATACAATGCCATGGTCTGGTGTCCTCTTGTTCGCTGGTCTGCGAGAGTGACAGGAACAGGTGACTTCTTCGTGGGAGCCTGTGCTTGAAAAACCATGTCCCCTTCCAGTGGCAGGGGCCAGTAGCAGGCTGCATCTATTAACATATTTCAGTCGTGGGAGGTTCCTTCCTGAGGGAGAGCCAGCGGAAAGGTGTTTTAACTTTGCATTTTAATACTTTCCCAGTTTCCATGGAGACCAAGGTAAAGCAGCTGCACAGAATTTCCTTGTGGAAGGCAGAGTGACATCATCGTGCCTGAGGAGACATTTGTGGCTCCCTCCCGCCTCCTCAGAGCACTGCCCTTCTGGCCCCTCCTGGAAGCTCGCCATAGAAAGTTCTATCCTCCTTTCCATGGTCTCTCTCAACTTGCGAGTGAATGTTGCTCTAAAGTAAAGTGAAATTAAATTTTTACATGCAAGGACACATTTTACTGCTCACCTTGTTCATTTTCAGAACGCCCATTGGAAGTGCAAACAGAAGTAGGAGCAGTAAGAAAGGAAATGATAGGGCTCCTTAGCCACGCCAGTTCCTTAACGGCCATTTGTGTTGGAAGCAAATTGTGGCTGGAGTAGAAGCTGGCCTTTGGGGCTCTCGGTGCCCTGTTCACTCAGCCTCGGCCGCACACTTAGCACATTCGCACCTGGAGTCTCATGAACTCCTATGCACCTGCTGTATGGGAACCCTCTGCTCTGCGGATCAGGATACGCAGGGCGTGTGGGACACAGAATGGTAGACCAGTGAATCGTGCATTTCTTTGTTTGTTTGTTTGTTTGTTTGTTTGTTTGTTTTGAGAGAGAAAGAGAGCAAGGGAAGGGCAGAGAGAGGGAGAGAGAGAATCCCAATCAGGCTCCCAACTGTCAGCACAGAGCCCAATGTAGGGCTTGAACTCATGAACTGTGGAATCATAACCTGAGCAGAAATCAAGAGTCAGATACTTAACCCACTGAGCCCCCCAGGTGCCCCGTGGATCATGCATGTCTGTTCCAGCCATGTGCGTGTCTATCACCCACCCCTGCCCGCTCACAAAACACACATGCACAGATAACATCGCTCAGGATCTTAAAATGACAACAGCAGAGCACTAAACCCCTGGTGTAGAGCCCTTTAGAGCCCAGAGGCATGCGGGAGGGCACAGCCCATGAAACCAGCCCTGAGTTGGAGACGTGGGCTCCTCCCTCTGATGCTTTGTGCGGGCCAGGCAAGTTCCCGGGGAAGCTTCCGTCTCCTTCTCTGTCAACTGAAGGCAAAGCATTAGCTTCAAGGTGGCTTCCAATATAAAAACTTTGTGCTTCCAGACATAGGACTAACCTCAATCCCAAATGCTGGTTTAGATGGCTCAGCACAGAGGATTTGAGGCAGCCACTGCCCAGAAATAACCTTGAGCACTTTCACCAGCTAGACATAGAAGCACCTCACTAACATCTTGGCTTTCCCGCCCCACCATCCACCTCCCACCGCAGCTCAGTTTGACAGACTTGCCTGCCTGAAGACCCCTGTGGGATATTTGTTTAAAATGGGATCCTGAGGGGGGTCCTGGTGGCTCAGTCGGTTAGGCATCTGACTTCAGGTCATGATCTCATGGTTCGTGGGTTCGGGCCCTGCATCGGGCTCTGTGCTGACAGCTCTGAGCCTGGAGCCTGCTTCAGATTCTGTGTCTCCCTCTCTCTCTGTCCCTTCCCACTCATGCTCTGCCTCTCTCTCTCTCTCCCTCTCTCTCTCAAAAATAAACATTAAAAAATAAAGAAAATAAAATGGGATCCTGACCCCCACCCCACCCCACCCCCACCTCTCACCCAGTCTCCCAGCATCACATTCAATAGGCCCTGTGCCATTTTTACCTTCAGGTTCATTTGAGAAACCTAGTCCTCCAATTAAAAGACTCTTGCATGAGCAATAGAAAATTCTTTAAAAGATGCCCACTTTACAGGGTGCCTGGGTGGCTCAGTCAGTTAAGTGCCCGACTCGGTTTCAGCTCAGGTCATGATCTCATGGTTCATCAGACTGAGTCCCACACCGTGCTCTGTGCTAACAGCATGGAGCCTGCTTGGGGTTCTCTCTGTCTCCTTCTCTCTCTGCTCCTCCCCACTTGTGCTCTCTCTCTCTCTCAAAATAAATGAATAAAACCTTAAAAAAAAAAAAGATGCCCATTTGACTCCAAAGCTGACTTCTCATCTAACCAGAACATTGATAATTTGGTTTCACATTCTCAAGACCCCATGATCTGTGTACTGCACAGTACAAAGGTAGGCGGGCTCAGGGTAAACAAAGGCACGATGGAAGAAATGAGAATGGCCAATCAGCAGGACAGTAAGGAGCCAGGCTGCTGAGCAAGGAGGTCACAGTGAAGGACAGCCTCACTCTGGGTCACAAGGAAAAGAGCCAGCCATGCAATACCCCCCACAAGCCTGAAGCAGTACCAGAGTCTGAGAGGTGTGTTACTTTCAATTAAAACAAAACTCAAGCGAAGTTTCTTCCCGATACACCTGCTACACAATCTTCTTGCTCATTCTGCAACCCCCCCCCCCCCCCCCCCGCCCCGCACTTTGATTTGCAGTGTGGGCAAAATTTTCTCGGTCTTAAATGGACTCATCGATTCAGGCAGAATTTTACCTTCCTCAGTGGAGCTAAGTCAGTAAAGTGGGAGGTTAGGCTCCTTGGTCTAAAGATAAAGGCTGATTGACGGAATGTTTCACTTTGAAACCAACTGTAGCGACCTCATGTAGACACAGCTAACGTCCCTTCTCAACAGGGAATGCCTCCAGGGGACTGACAAACCTATTTCCAAGAAATCAATACCAAAAAAAAAAAAAAAAGAAAAGAAAGAAAAGAACAGTGATAGGGTAACTCACACCCCCCTGCACAGTGGGGATGGGTTTTATACCTGCTCAGCCCCTTCCAGAGGGTCTGTAGACCCTGTCTCCCCAGATGATGACTCTTTCTGAACTCATGTGGCAGAAGCCACTGGAAGAAAACTTCATGCCAATTTGGCAATAGAGATTGTGTTTGTTCTTAAATGAGAAAAGAGCTGTGCTGTCTGCCCCACTATGTACATACAGGAGTTAAGGTAGGCAATGAGTGAGGGGCAGAAATTTTGTAAATAGGGGGAAGAAACAAACTTCCTGGTGGACTTTTTTGGAAGCATTTTGATGACAAAACTCTTGAGAGTGAAGATAAAATTCATCCATGAAACCCTCTTTATGTTATTATTAACACCACGTTACCTTTTTCATGGAATGGTAACTCCCTGTGCTGTTTCCCGGAGAAGAGAAAATCAGTAGTTAGCTCTCAGAATTACAGCCATAATTTTTCTCATTCATGCCACAAAGTTTGCCCCTCATTCACCTATTATTTACTGACAGTGCAGAAATTTATCAGAAGCAGAAACTCACAATAAAAAGAGAAGCTCCTTTTTATAGCTTGATTTTACCATATTCCCCAAAGAATGAAAGCTATTATCTCAGTAAATTTCTGCAGTTTGGTTTTAGTATTAAATATTAAATAAATATTATGAATTTATAAATACTGACTTTGGCAGAAACCTCCACAGCCTCATAACTTAGCATATATTCAGATGGGCTGATTTTGCTATGAATTTGTTCTTCTGGAGAATAATGTTACATAACTGCATTTACTCTGTTTCTGTTTCTTAAGTAGCAGTGTAAGTCCTTAAAATAATTAAGGCTTAAGATACCATACGGACAGCTGTTGGATTATTCACCCCAAATCTTAACCCAGTTTCCTATTGTTGCTCTTGCTTTTTAAGTAATAAAGAGGGCCTATGCTCTCAACAAATAAATACTGAGTACCTACTATTGTGCAGGTGCTATTTTAAACATTGTAGGATACACAGGGATGAACAAAACAGATTAAAGTCTGTTACACTCTAGCGAAAAGAGGTGAAATAAACAAGTAAATGAAGTTATTAATTTCAGAGAGTCATAAATGTTTTGAAAAAATAATATAGGGTGATGCCAGCCTTAATTCACAAATGTGTTTACATGATGATATGCATGAAACTGGGTATCCTCATACAGTGGGTCTGGGGAAAGAGCATCCCAGGTAAAGGAAACAGCATGTGCCAAAGCCCTGAGGCAGGAAAACTATTGGGCAGCTTGGAAAACAAAGACCAATGAGCTAGAGGATGGCGAGCACCAGAAAGAATGGAAGGCAGAGAGGGAGAAGTAGCCAGAGGTCAGTGCACCCAGGAGTCTGTAAACCAGCAAGGACCTTGGGTTGATCAGACTTGCAATGGGGAGCCACTGGAGGGTTTCCAGCAAGAAAGTGACATGATCTTGTAACGCGGGATCATGTTCTGATGGAGCTGAAGAATGGAACCCACGAACAAGGTTAGGAGCACAGGCACCAAGTGTATTAGGGCGAGAATAAACAGGGGAAAAGGCTCCTTAGGGAGGATGCCTGTTTAGACAATCATCCAATATATCAGGAGGGAGTGTAGCAGCCTGGTAAGTGGCCAAACACATTCTACAAGAGGTTCTTAGACCAGGGTCCTGATTTAGGGCCATTCAGGGATGGACATAGGGTACCTCAGTCTATTTGCTTTGTTTCCTACAGAAGAAGTAACTTCAGTAGTTAGTAGGGGAACTGATGAAAAATAATAAAGCCATCCTGGTCTATGCAACATTCCAACACATGTAGTCTTTACAGCCAACTTTCCTTGGAAATGGTCCCCAGTTGGGTTGTAATTCAGTCGGGTAGTGTTTTTGACGGGTTCTGAGCAGAGGTCTCAGCTAGAGAAGAGATATGGAGGGGATCACATAAGACCAATGAGGAGGCAAACTCACAAAGGAGTCTTTAAGATTGGCAGCTGTCTGAGGGACTTAGGTGGCTGTACTGTGCCCAAGACAGACAATTTTGTATAAGAATAAGCATAAAGAAAGGGCATCAAGTTTCTGAGTCTTATTACCATTCTGGCCAGGGTACTACCTTCCAGCCAAAGGGCAGGCTTTCTCTTCCCTGTAGAGTAGCTGCAGGCTAGAGGATTACAGCCTGAGCAATCGACATGAAAGTGTTCCAATAAGACCATATTCCTTGAAAAGCCCCCAAAATGAGAGTAAGGGAACAGAAGAGGAATTAATCACCAAGTTTGCTCTGGGGCTCAGGGTCCAGATGAAAAGACTCAAAGCCTCATATAAGGGTGTCAAAATGATGAAATTATAAAGTGGGGTTCATGAGCAGACAGCTAAGAAAGAATTCTTGAGACATTTTGGTGCAAAAAAGGTGATTTTATTATAGCGCGAGGACAGGACCCATGGACAGAAAGAGCTGCACCAGGATTGTGAGGAGAGACTGATGGTACACTTTTAAGTTGGTGGGGGTTAGTGATAGCATACATTTCTAAGGAATTTGAAAGCAAGGATTTCAGGACCTTGAGGGGCTAGCTGCTGTTAAGATAAGGTTACTTTTAGGGGTGCCTGGGTGACTCAGTCAGTTAAGTGTCCAACTCTTAATTTCGGCTTAGGTCTTGATTTTACAGTTTGTGAGTTCAAGCCCCGCACTGATTCTGGCTCTGCACTGACAGTGTGGAACCTGCTTGGGATTCTCTCCCGCTCTCTCTGCCCCTGCCCTCATCTCTCTCTCTCTCTCTCTCTCTCTCTCTCTCTCTCTCTCTCTGTCAAAATAAATAAATACACTTTTTTTGAAAAGATAAGGCGGGGTGCCTTGGTGGCTCAGTTGGTTAAGTGTACAACTATTGAAATCGGTTCAGGTCATGATCTTAAAGTTTGTGGGGTCAAGCCCCAGGCTGGGTTCTATGCTGATGGAACAGAGCCTGCTTGGGATTCTCTCTCTCCTCTCTCTCTCAAAATAAATAAATAAACATTTGAAAGAAAGAAGAAAGGAAAGAAAGAAAGAAAGAAAGAAAGAAAGAAAAGAAGGAGAGAGAGGGAGGGAAGAGAGAGAGGGAAATAAATTAATAAGAAAGAAAGAAAGTGAGGAAGGAAGGAAGGAAGGAAGGAAGGAAGGAAGGAAGGAAGGAAAGGGAGGGAGAGAGAGACTGAAAGAAAGAAAGAAATTAAAAAAGGAAGAAAGGAGAGGGAGGGAGGGACGGAGGGAGAGAGAAAGGAAAAGAAAGAAATTAAGGAAGGAAGGAAGCAAGGAAGGAAGGAGAGGGAGGGATGGAGGGAGGGAGGGAGAGAGAGGGAACAAAAGAAATAAATTAAGAAATGAAGGAAGCAGGGGTGCCTGGGTGGCTCAGTTGGTTAAGCATCCGACTTCGGTTCAGGTCATGATCTCACAGTTTGTGAGTTCTAGCCCCATGTCGGGCTCTGTGCTGACAGCTCTGAGCCTGGAGCCTGCTTCAGATTCTCTCTCTCTCTCTGCCTCTCCCCTGCTTGAGCTCTGTCTCTCTCCCTCTCTCAAAAATAAATAAACATAAAAAAATTCTAAAAGAAAAAGAAATGAAGGAAGGAAGGAAGGAGGGAAGGAGGGAAGGAAGGAAGGAAGGAAGGAAGGAAGGAAGGAAGGAAAGAATTGCAAAACAAAGGAAGACTCCAGACCAGAGGAAAACTAAGAGAAAAGAGATAGTCTATGAAAAACATTCTCCTCTGTTTCTCTTCCTATGTGCAGAGGTAACTGTAAACATCTGAAAATGAGTCTAACATGTTCAACTAGGAAGGATGTAATTTGCTTCCTATTTCCTGTTCTCTCCTTTCCATGTGAGTGGACACAGGGAGTAGTTGATGAACCAAATGCCTCAGACTGAAATTGTGGGTGGATATTAACACAGCCTCTGAAGACAGAGGAGACTCGGCCAGACAACTGGCATGGACCTCAGGTCTGGCCACTGCTCGCACTGCCACGACCTCGCCGTCTTCGGAGCCAAATCAGGAAGTTCAGTTTGACCTCCATAACCCTGCTGTCTCTGTGCAGCCACCTGCCCGTCCTTCTCCCGGGGCCCAGCGGGACTGCAGGAGAAGACTGGAAATCCATCCAAAGGAAATTTCAGTGACCTGTTGAAGCTTAAAACATGAGGCCCCAGCAAAGCTCCTTTCTTAATGTCTTCTGCTCTCTCGGGAATTGGAGTGCCAACGAAATGTACTGCTTGGCCAGTGAGAGGGACAGAGACTGCTCAGCACGGCTGGATGCCAAGAGAAGCCTGAGAACAGTGTGTCCAGGGGCTGCTCTTGCACAGGCTCCCCTCCCCATGGGGGATGCGCTCCAAGACCCCCAGCGATGCCTGACACCGGGGATGGTCCTGACCCCCATATTTACCGTGTCGTTTCCTGTACGTACATACCTATGAGAAAGTTTAATTTGTAAATCAGGCACAGGAAGAGATGAACTACAGCAACTAACAAAACAGTAGAACAATTATTGCTATATTCTGTAGAGCTGTCCTCAGGGGTCTCTCAGACTATCTCACTGTACTGCTCTCACCCTTACTGTGACGATGTGAGATGGTAAAATGCGTGTGTGATCAGATGGCGTGAGGCGAATGACATTAAGCATGTGACCTAGTGCGAGGCTCCTGCTGACGTTCTGAGGAGACATCAGCGGGGATCATCTGTTTCCAGATCACAGTTGACTGCAAGTAAGTGAAACCCCAGATAAGGGGGAGGACTTCTGTGTTCCATTAGTCAGGCCTGCATAAGCTGCCCATTCGGGGACCCAGTGCCAGGACCACACAACTCCTAACATCTGCCTGAATCTGCCTGGACAGCTCCCTCCTGGGTCCTGAGGGGAAGATAGAGAACTGCCGCTCCCTTCTCCTCCCTTCTCTCTCCTCTCTTTACTTTCTCTCATTCTCTCTTTCCTCCCCTTCCCTTCCCCCCTCCTCCCATTTCCCTCACCTCCCTCCCTGCCCCCCACTCAAAACCATCGACACAAAAAGTGTTTCAAGACCCTCCAGCTCTCTCCAAGTCTAAGACAGCGAATCTAATTTCTCCAAAGAAGAGGAGAAACAGCCATCCATCGTCACCTGCTTTCCTTGCCCCTGGATCACACACATACTCTTCCCTCCCATGCACCCAGCAGACAGCGGTCATCACTCTGGGCCTGCCATCGGAGTTATTACCACCCTGTACAAGGCTAGGTCAAAGCTCCCTTCGAAATTCACTGAACTAAGTTCTTGCTTCTGACCCACCCTTTCACACTAGTACTTAAAAAGGCAGTAAAAAGCAAAAATAACTCCAGAGCCTTGAGAAATTGACAGCTTGGCTATTTGGGGGCAGCACATTGGCCTGCGACTAGATTTCTGTATTTCCTGTCCAGGTCCTGTCCAGGCACATGTTGGGGCATGTGGCTCAGTTGGTTGAGACTCCGTCTTTGGCTCAGGGCATGATCTCACCATTTGTGAGTTCGAGCCCCGCGTCAGGCTCTGTGCTGACAGCCTGGAGCCCACTTTGGATCCTGTGTCCTCTTCTCTCTCTGCCCCTCCCCTGCTTGCACACTCTCTCTCAAAAAGAAATAAATATTAAAATAAATAAATCAACAAATAAAGGCACATCTTTCTGTGAGATAATTATGCCAGGGCAGTTGGTCTTGAGTATCTGTGTCACTTGTGCGATACATGTGTCTGGATAATGGATACGAAGCCTGATATTCCTTCCCAACCTCTCTCATCTTTCTATTCCAGCACAAAATAAGGTCACGTCCAACACATCCACCGAAGAGCTCTTACCTTTAATGTGTTTTCAAGTTGCCTTCAGTCACTTTCTTTGGCACATAAGAGCCATTTGGCTGTAGATACTGTCCTCTCTCTTCTCAATTCAAAGACGTCATTTTTCAAGATGAAGTTTTAACCAGAACGAAATATGCACAGTTCTTTGCACCCTGTTCTTTCAAGCACTCCTACTACCTACATCTTCCACCCTGCTCGGCTGACCCTTCCATTCATTAGCCAGTTATTCCAAGAAGCATCTCCTGGGCACCTCATGTGTAGTAGACACTGGGCAGTCCCTGGGCCATGAAGATGAATCATCTCTGCCCACCCAAGCCCAGAATCCATCTGGGGAAACAGTTGTGAAACTGCCCAAATAAAACAACACCCTGTGAAAGAGGGAGGTATCATGGGATGCCATGGGAACACAGCAAAGGAGAAACCAGCTCGGCCTGGGTGAGTCAAGGAGGGCCCCTCAGAGAAGGTGGTAGGAGAAGATGATATTTACTCTGGGTCTGAAGAAAGCCTAGATGTTAAGCAGATGGGGATTTGGAGGGGAAAGTGACCCAACAATGACTCATAATTATGGGTGTCATTCTCGCCCCCTTCATTCCAGCCTCAGACCAAGCCCCAGGTGGTCCTCGCCAAGAATCTACACTTGACTTAGTCCCTGTACACTGAGAATCACAGATCTGCCCTTGCAAGAACCCCCTCATTTATGCAGGAAAGAGCTACCTCACCTGTAAGCCCACCAGCACACCTGGGTTTTATTTTCCTCCATTCCACCTCAAAATAACACAAATCATTTCTGAGAGCATCCTGATTCTTCACTTTAAAGTTTCCTTGCTAGAGGCACCTGGGTGGCTCAGGCAATCGAGCATCTGACTCTTGATTTCAGCTCAGGTCATGATCCCAGGGTCATGGGATGGAGCCCCACATTGCGCTCTGTGCTGGACATGGATCCTGCTTAAGATTCTTTCTCTCTCTCTCTCTCTCTCTCTCTCTCTCTCTCTCTCTCCCCCACCCCTTTCCCCCCTCACTCTCTCTCTTTATAAAATTTTAAAAAAAGGATGATTTTGATTGTTTAGAATCACAAGTACATCGTTGGTGGCCAACCAATTATCATTTAGAAGACCACACATAGAAACTGGCTTGTTTACAAAATTATTGTCTGCATCATGGAGGGTAGTTTGGGGAGAAACGCTTTATAAACTGTCAAGAATCCTTTACAGAAAAGGGAACACATAAATCAGTAGCACCCCTTTTCATCTGTGTATTGGCTTTGGGAGACATGAACTGGCAGGTGGCTGTTCTTAAGAGGTTGTTTAAACACCTTGGATGGAAAAGGTTAGTTAATAAAATGACCAGCCCAGAGATGCATGTTTGTGGGAGACAGTTATTGACCTCAGTGTTCATCTGTTAATGTTGAGGCGCAGGTAGAAAGGCTAACCAGGCAGCTGGACAGACAGACTGAAGCTTGAGAAAGATGAGAGTCAGCTATAGGTTGGAGCAATAACTGTGTGCATCCTGGACAAGACTGCTGCCCGTAACCCACAGTCCACTGCCCAAATGTCTTCGAAGACTGTGGTAGTTAAGAAAGGTGGTTCAAGTTTCCTTCTCATGTGCAGTGGGAAACACAGGGAGCTCACTTCTTCTATAGATTCCCAAGGCAGGGAACGTGCAGATATCATCGTTATTACAATTTTTCCTTTCACTGAGTTTTCTAAGACCCTCATAATTGGTTCATTTTGACTCCCCAAAGCACCCCTAACATGATGTACCATACTTTTATGTGTGGTAGTAGGGAGCAAAATCAAACCAAGCCCAGAACCAGCTTCACCTTGAAAATCGGACGTACCACCCTCCCTCATCAGAGAGCTTTTCTCCCCAAGGGGGTTGTGCTCAGGTGCTTGGCTGGTCCCTGTCACTGGCTGCATCTCACCTCCACCTCCTCCCCCTACTCAGAGCTGCGCAGTTTCTTTCAATCCAATCCTGCTGCCTTTTCACGCCTCCTTCCTGGATCGCCATCACATCGCAAAATTCCTCTCCCTTTACTGCGCATGTGATTTCAGTTCTACCTTGTAATTAATGTTGCCCAACAAGCTGTGTCAAGGGAGTTTCACTTTTCCACCCACACAAGGCCCCTCAGGGTCCATCAACCACTGGGAAAACCCACCCCTGAGACAAATTACGGTCCTTCTGCAGATGACAAAGGCAGTGGCCAATATATTTGGAAAGACATGCTATCTTCCTACTATGCAGAGAAAGCAGACAAGATTGAAACTGTTTATTATATTAATTTTATTGCTAATTGTATTAGCCATCATTTCTAAAGCCCATTCCATAAGCTGAGCTAAGAATTGTGATAAATGTCTTATGTGCATGGCACTGACTGAACCTCACAACAACCCCACTTTACAGATGAGGAAATAATGCTCAGAGACCCTAAGCATCTCACCCAAGGTGACACAGCCATTGACCAGAGACTGAGAGCCTGCTCTGTCGCTCTCCTGAGGCTATACCCTCATGCTGCACTCGGTGGTGTGCTAGTAAATGTCTAACAACTGGCTCTACAGAAGAAAAATCCCTGCTTTGTTCAGTTTGCCGATTTCCATGGTGAAAATACTCCCACCAAAGCCTATTTCAGGCTATTTCATGACATCACTGAACACAGAGTGGAGAAAAAATGGAGAGCAAGTAGCATATACCGTTATATATTCATTCCACCCATGGACCAATAACTTTAAGAGCACGCGTAATACCAAAATGTAGTAAGATAATTAGAAAGTAATAAATTTTACGTATTTATTACCTGTTTTTAATATTACTTAACTATAAGCTTCAGTAGTTTTAAGTTTTAATAATAGCTATGTTTAATAATCAGCTTGCAGGGGTGCCTGGTTGCTCCTTCAGTTAAGCCTCCAACTCTTGATCTCAGCTCAGGTCTAGATCTCAGGGTTGTGGGTTAAAAATCAGCTTGCAAAATTCCTGACAACTTACCAGTTGGCTCTAACAAGCCAGTACGAGCTGCCTCTAGAATATACAACTGCTTCTTGACTGTACCTTAAATACCCAGACTTGGAGGAATTAGGGAAGGAAATAACATCAAGATGGAAAGAAAATCAGAAACGTGTTCTGTGAGGAAGTACAAAATTTCAGGAAGCTGGGACCCGAATTGGGGAGGGCAAACACTTGTTGTTAAATATCATGACAATGCTTGGAGTTTGGACATATTTGTCATAAGTTTCAGAATTTGGTTCAGCAGACAAGATGATTAGGGGAAATGTGTGGTTGCTTGATTATTGATCACGGTGAAACTATAAACAAATTATGAGCCTGATGACTTCTCATAAAGACAAGAAAATATAAAAGAAAATAAATGTAATCACTGTGGATTTAGGAAATGTTTGGCTTGGTTTGGGGAAAACGGAATGATTTCAAATCAACTCCAAATATCTTTTAATTCATTATCAATTTTGAAATATTTTCATATTGGAACATTCACACAAGGAATTTATAGCAGCTAAGGACAATAGTTTTCTAAAACTTTTCATATCCATTCCCTTAGGGGTGGAGAGGAGGATCCGTGAGTGTATGGAATTCGTGCTGTGGTAGCTGGGGAAACAGAGCCCAGGCTCATGAGGACAGGCTCAGAGACAGGAGCCCAGGGCCAGCCTCTGCTTTTTCATTCACTGGCTTTTTAACTTTGGGACAGGTAACTTGGCTTTTTGCTCCCTCGGTTTACATGCTCCAAGGATATTGATAATCCTATCTGTTCTTCCTGGCTACTCTTGAGTATGTAGCCATTAAAATAATAGAAGCCAAAGTTCTTGGAATCCAGTTCCTCTTGAGAAATACTGATTGGGCAAAAGGTGCTTAGAGAATGAAAATCTATATGCAATATATTCATTCCTGTTGTTATTTCTTATTCAAGAACACACATTGGCCAAGTTGAGGATTTTAAAAAGAATCCATGAACACCCAGAACATGCAGAATGTTCTACACAGTGTCCTGAAATTCAAAGAAAGGGACAGGGTTACACTGAGATAATGATTTTTGTAATGAGAAGACCCACCATCAGGACCAGCTCTAAAAACAAGACAAATTCTATTCCCTGACAATGGTTTTCTTTGTAACTTTAAGAAACTCCTTCCGCTGCAAATAGAAAGCATTTAGGAGATAAGTATGTGGCGAAAACAAGTCAAGATAAAAGCCTACAAACCTTTTCCACACTTTCCAGCAAAGCCACTGTTGGTGACAAGGTTAGTTTTAAGTTGGACCCAAGGTATTTAACCTTGAATGTCTGGTTTTCATTTGCATAACAATAAGTTCTGGCTGTTGTGCACTCTGTCCAAAGATCTAAACATCTATTATGACTTGGCTTAATGGCCTGTGTAACCTAATTTAAAATGTAAGGGTGAACTTCACGTTGTCACTCGTCAGTTTGCTGTGAAGTCGGTATTAGCATATTATTGTGTTCTTGCTGTCATTTATCATGGATGGTTCCTTCCAGCGAGAAGAACCTGTCCCATCACGGTGTCTGGTTCAAAGATAGCCCTTTACACATGCCCAGACTGACACAGGGGCCGGGGTGGGGGTGGGGTGTGGCAACAGAGTAGATGGTACTTGGAGAGATGGTAGGCTTTAAAAGGCATAGAAATTTACATTATTTTATTTTATTTTATTTTATTTTATTTTATTTTATTTCATTTTATTTTTAGAGAGAGAGAGCAAGCAGGGGAGGGACAGAGGGAGAGGGAGAGAGAATCTAAAGCAGGCTCCATGCCAAGCGAAGAGCCCAACTTGGGGCTCAATCTCATGACTGTGAGATCATGACCTAAGCCAAAATCGAGAATCTGATGCTTAACCAACTGAGTCACCCATGTGCCCCTAGAAATTTGCATTTAATCTAAACTCTGCGTCTCACTGATGAAAATGTGCCCTTGAGCATGTAACCTAATGTGTCTGAATTTTAGTTGCCTCATCTCTACAATGGGAATAGTGACTCAGTAAACACGTCCTGGGGTAGCTGCCTTCTCTGCAAACACAGCACTGTGGGTCCCCAAGAGCCATGCCTGTACCAAGTCACCTTTCCACCTCTGCCTCAACCAACTCATCCCAAGGTGACACCTGGCTCAACAGCAGGTGTCTTAGTACAGCAGCAGTACTAAACAAGAACAATAAATCGAACACAGATAGGGTTTACTGGGTGCCAGACACCATTCTCAGTGCTATTATTGTTTACATCTTCAGAACCAATCTACATACAAGGACTGTTGTCATCTCCATTTAACAGATGAGGAAACTGAGGCCCAGAGATGGGTCTGTGGGGAGAAGATTCACAAAGAGCTGCCTCTCAGACCCCTGGGGATGCCCAGGCTCTGACCTCTTCCAAATCTTCGTGGTCCAACAGTTTGGATTCCATGGGGGACAGGGCATTCCATGCTCCTTCCTCTTTTTGCTACAATTGCCTAGAAAGTGGTTGTTTGCAAAACAAAAAAAACCAAAATCTTGACGAATGCAATATTTACCATCAGTATTGTTAGAAATAGCTTAACTAAAGCAGCTAACAAAAGGCCTAGCACAGTTATGAGAGAGATTCTGGAAGAGTCTATCACAGAAGCATCTCAACCATCGGAGGCCCTCCAGCCCCCAGGAGACAGCTACAGTACTCCAACTACTAATGGCTCTTGAAAGATTGTTCTGTGCCCTGCACTGTGCTGAGGCTTTGCTTCCATTACTGCCATTTGAATTTGGGGAATTGCCGATGAGGCAAGTATTTTCACTGTTTCCATTTTGCCTGTGGAAGAAAGCAGTTCTGGTCCCTTTCACCCCTGCCCCTCCTCCCCTTCTTCCACTGAGTGGAAAGAAGGTCTGACTTAGTATAAATAGCCACAGACTGCGTTTGTTAATGTCTCTGAGGAGCTGACCAACATGAGCAAGAGAAAACTTGGCTTGTTTTACAGACGCTATAACTTACAGAATGTGAAAGCCGTGAGGCCACTCATACCTAGAGCATCTGAAGCCAGAAATGTTGTTCACAGAGGGAGCTGGGACCCTGATGTGGACAGAGTGGAATGAAGAGGACAGATGAGAGGCAGAGCTGGAGAGAGAAGAGGCTCTCCAACACTACCACACACACTCTGAGACTTGACGAGGAAAGAAGGGCCATCATCTGGGTGCTAGAGTACCCACCATCTGTCAAGGCCAAGGTGGTGCCCTCGCTGGTCACAAATGGCAAGACCCACCAAGATGCTGTGGGCAGCACCGAGAGTTTCCTTATAAATGGGGGTACTTCGGCGGAGAGAGGTTAAGTAATTTGCTTAAAGTTACAGAGCTAGAAAGGTAGAGGCAGACGTGAAACCAGCCAGCAGATTCTGGAATCCACGCTCTTAACCCACCACTCCATATGGTGTCCTCATTGGCTCTCTATAGAGAGAGGTAATAATACCATAGGTATGATTACAATTATTACAATTATTACCTATTACAATAGGTAATAATACCATAACATGTACTTGAAATTACCTACTGATGTTCATGTACCTACTGATTGTTCCAGGTTTCATACCTTGGAGCTTTTCTTGGCTTGCATTTGCTCACCTAAGTCCCCCAAATGTGCAAATCCGCCTCATCCTTCAAAACTGGCCTCAGATGCCAAGCCTTTCCCAGTCCCTCAGGCCCCAGGATCCTCCTCCTCCTGACCCCCCCCCCCCCCCCCACGGCTCTTTACCTCTAACCATATAAAATGGATTCTGCTTGGCACGGAGCTGGGTAGGCATGTCCGGTCTCCCCTGCTAATGGCAGCTCTCAAGTGCAGAGGTATTTTATACATCTCGGGCTTTCCCCCAGCCCCACCCCAACACACACACACCATACCACCACCACCAGGACATTGCCTTGCAATTGGAACACAAGAAATACAAATTATAAATAAGTCCTGGGGATCTAACGTGCAGCATAGGGACGTAGGTAATAATACCATAACATGTACTTGAAATTGGCTAAATGTAAATGTTAAGCGTGCTCACCACAAAAAAAGGAAGTAATAACTATGTGAGGTGATAGATGTGTTAATTAACTTGACTGCGGTAATCATTTCACACCGTATATGCATAGCAAATCGTCACGTTGGGCACCTGAAATACACACAATTTTTATTTGTCAATTATACTTCAATAAAGCAGGAGGGAGAAAAAGAAATATGTATTGAGAGAGGCAGGCATTCAGAGGCTTCAAACAACACACACACCACAGCCTCCGAGAAAATGTCAGAAGTGAGTCTCTGCCCCAGCACCATCCGTCAGGCTGGAAGGGCAGCCTGAGTCTTCTGAATCAGCCAGCCTCAGGAAGCTTCTTCCAAAGACAGGGATATGGCATCTTATGAATAAGTCATCTGCTGACTCGCTCGCTACACAGGAATAGTTAATTTGTTATCTAATTTAAATGCACAAAAAAGGAACCTGAAGGAAGACAGGATCTGTGTTCCCCTAGTGGGACCGATGGAATTTACCACATTTACTCTGGTAATTTCCCTTGGTGCCAGTTTGGTACAAGGAACCGCTTTCCTAACCTCACAGGCCTCCAGCGCCCTGCCCGGTGCCCCCCTCGTGGAGACCCAGCAGGTGCCCCACCCCCACCCTCAGGAGCCACCCCCCTGCTGGCCCGCAGGATGTCACTGCGGCTTCTCCCAGGTGCACTTGTGCGCGAGGCACCTGCTAACTCACCCCATCACGGACCGTGCCAGCGGGCTTGGACCAGGGTGTCGCTGACAGGCCCTGTTCCAGAAAGCCTGACTGAAAGCCGTCTGGGGAAGCTCGGCCTTAATGTGGCTTCGCCGTGTTGCTGCTGAATTTACATACCTATTTGCGGGGGTAATTGCAAAACTGCTAAACAACAGAGGAACAAAAAAGTGCTGTGCTCTTTCTCCCTGGTGGTCGGATGTGGGTTTGCACCAGGGCAACGATACACAGCGAATGGCAGGGCGGGTTTTCCTGCTCCACTCACCTCCGCTGCCCACAGATGACTGGTGAAATACCTGCTCCCCTTGGAGCTGCTTTCTGAGCTCTGGGTTCCTCAGATGGGTCGCATGACGGCACTCTTCTCGCACCTCCTTTACATCGGGGAGACGCAGGCTTACTGCAGACTTGCCTCTTCAGTCCTGCCACGGGCCTGCAGATTTCAGGGCGCAAGCGATCGCTAACTCACCGGTTCCAAACACCCAGCGCTGGATTTTCGTATCTCTTTTAAGCTCCGTTAAAAAAAATCACCCCAAAGGCCAGGAGCTGGACCTCCATTTCCTTGAAAGGGCATATCGTATAGCCCACCTCCAGCATCACCCAGAAAGCATCCCCAAACCCGGGATGGGCTGTCTGCCACAGTCTTGAGGAATCACCCTAAAATACAAGTCTATCTTTGTTGCACATCTACCTCCTGTCTGGTCCTCTGTGAGGAGAAGGAGGGCAGTCCAGATGCAGTTATGGTACAGGGTTCAAGCCAGCCACAGGGAAGCACCTGCTGCAGGCTCAGGGGCTATAGAATGTGGAGGAGAAGGGGAAGCAGGAAAGCCAGTGGTCAGGGACACCTGGGCGGCAGTTCAGACTGGAGCTAGAACTAGAACGGATTAGTGCACGGCTGGGGGAAGAACACTCTGGAAGAGAGGGAAGCATGAAGAACAACTCTGCTCTGGTGCAGCTGAGATGGAATGTCACTCTGTCCGAGGAACAGGTCTGGAAAAGGAGCAAGATCTCTCAGAGGGTCTTGACAGGATCTTGAGAGCATGCCTGGAGATTTAAAGGTGCCCTGCAGACTTTTCCAACGTTCCTCACGTCTCCGCCTAAGTGAGCCAGCTACTTTTTACATCTCTAGATATATTTTTCACTTAGATACCAGACGCCTAGCTAAAGCCTGGGCCAACGTTTATTGAGTGTTGGCTGTACCAGGTGTCCTGCCCGGGACAGGAGCATTGTGGATGAAAGTCCTGGTTACACTCAAGAAGTCCCAGCATGTGGAGAGGGATCCACAGGGTCACAGTTAGTGGTCATCTACGTGGGGCAATGGCAGGGCGCTTTTATTTTCTTAGTTGTAATTTTTAAATTTTTTTCCAATTTTCTGCCAGGAGAAAAGATTACATTGTGATAAAGATAACAATAATGTAGGGGCACCTGGGTGGCTCGGTTGGTTAAGCATCTGGCTTCGGCTCAGGTCATGATCTCACAGTTCATGAGTTTGAGCCCCACTTTGGGCTCTGTACTGACAGCTCAGAGTCCGGACTCTGTGTCTCCCTCTCTCTGCCCGTCCCCGGCTTGTGTGTGCATGCACTCTCTCTCCCTCTCTCAAAAAATAAATAAACACTAAAAAAAAGTAACAATATATAACAAAATATCTGGTGTGATACATGACATGATAGGGGTAAGAAAAGGGGTTTTGGGGGAAAAGGGATGAAACTTCCCTTGTGCCATAAATAAATAAATAAATAAAACAAAAGCTGCCGAGCCTAAGCCAAAGTACTTTGGGGACTAGATCATGTTCAAATATATTCCTACAGAGACCCTGTTCGGGAAGGTTCTGAAGCTACCAGGGAGAAGGTGACTAGGGAGAGTGTTGTAAATGCACAGGCCTTCCTGGGCTGAAACGTTGAAACGGAGCCCAGGGATCAGCCGTCTGACATGAGCGATGCTTTGGGCTTCCCCGCTCACTCTGAGAAGGCAGCATTTGAAGCAGGAGACCCAGCCCCGCCTTCTCTTAGCAACTTCACAAGTGGCTCCCTGTCTTCTGCCCTCTGCCAACAGCCTGCGAGCAGAGTCCTTTAACTCGCGCCAGGGACAGGGTCCCCTGGACAACACCTGCAGCCACATCCCCAGAGGACGTCTCAGCCCCTGATGTCTGTTCCCACTGTCCTCCCTCTTTCCCCTCACTTGTGCTTCTAGAGGCGGCAGAAGATGGTGATGGGGTTTAGAACTGGACTTTTATTTAGCTATTTATTGTCAGATTTTAATCTAAATTCCAGTTAGTTGACATACAGTGCAATATTGGTTTCAGGAGTAGAATTCGGGGATTTATCACTTACGTACAACACCCAGTGCTCATCCCAACAAGTGCCCTCCTTAGTACCCATCCCCCATCTAGCCCATCCCCCACTCACCTCCCTCCAGCAACTGTATTTGTTCTCTGTCCCTAAGAGTCACTTGTAGTTTGTTTCTCTTTTTTTCCCCCTTCCCATATGCTCATGTGTTTTTTTAGAGCTGGGCTTTTTAGACCGGACTGCTTTCTGCCTCCTCCTTCTGCTGCCTCTGTGACCTCAGGCTACTTACTAACCACTCTAAGCCTTCAGAGCTCATTTTCACCATCCGTATAATGGGTATGTGGGTGAATGACAAGACTAACAGAGATATTCCAAACTTATTCCTCACCCGTCTCCGTGCTTCCATGGCTACCCCCAATCTCAACTTATATTTAATCACAGATATAAAACAATAACAACAACAAATAATTCTACAAGTCTTCTTACCAAAAAATGGCATTCTCCAGGCAGCTCTTTACCTCCCATTTCCTCCTCCCTGGAAGAAGCCACCTTCAACTCTTTGAATCTGCTGCATTTGTCTTCATGTCCCTAAATAGCCTGGTGAGTCTTAGGCATTAACTTGATTTTCCAAGGCAGAGAATGAGGACATGGCTCTTGTATGTACCCCACCCCCTAGTCTGTGAACCCCTAGTCACTCTATCTTCCCAACTTATTAATTTTGACTTGATTACTAACTAGGATTTTCATTATTGTGGCTCAGTCACAGCTCTTACAAGGGAATCTGAAATAGGGGGCAGCGTTTGGTTTGTCAGCATTGGGGGGTGAGGGGTTGGGTCAGCGGCATGTACCGGGTGAGGGCACAGAATTCTACAAGCCCAACAAGTCCAAAAGCCAACAAGTCCTCCTGAGAAGCAGTTCACAGGAGGGTTACATTCCAAGACCCCACAGTGGAGTCCTGATCCAGCAGACAGCCAGAACACGACAGGTTCTATGTTCCTTTCCCTTATGTACAGAACCACGATAAAGGTGAATTTATAAATGAGGCACAGTAAGAGATTGGCCACAACAAGTAATAATAAAATAGAACAATTATCACAATATGCTGTAATAAAAGTTATGTGGACATGGTCTCTCTCTTAAACTATCTTGCAGGGCTGTACCCACCCCCTTCTTCTTGTGATGATGTGACTCCTATACCTAAGAGACAGGCATCTAAATATTTGGCGACGTTGGTGATCCTCCAGGGCCTGAAACCTGAGTCCTTGAGGTAGCCCTTTGTGAGGAAGCTAGTATTCCTCACAAGCTAGTATAGCTATGGAAGCTAACATTCCATACCACGATGTGGGAATGTTCTTCCCTGGTGGCCCAGGCATTCCCACATGGCTGTGTCCTACAGAGGACACCAGTCTTTTAAGTCTAGAAAAAAGGGTCACTGGGAAGCACCTCCTTTGTGCTTTTTCCCTTTAACAGACCTCCATCCACATCCCAGCACAGTGTTTACTGTGGTGCTTTATGCTTGGTTGTCTCTTTAGGTGCCTCCCCCGCTAGACTATGAGCTCCTGAGGACACAGGCTGTGCTTATTCATTGTAATATCCCAAATAAATGTTTAAGAACTCATTAATAATCAATCGCTACAGTGAATCCAGGCAATAGCCATAATAAAACTGCAAATAATAAAATTCGGGGCGGCCTATAAATAAAGTAGTAGACAGAGTCGACTATTTCTTTCATTCTTAACAATAATAAGTGGCTATTAACCAGGCTTAGCCACGAACTAGGCATAGAATGGAAAATTAAAATTGCGTCTGTAGAAACAGTACACTTTATTGAAAATTGCTTTAGAATGTTAAGGAAGACTGACGCCCAAGTGACTCAGTCGGCTAAGTGTCTGACTTCAGCTCAGGTCATAATCTTGCAGTCTGTGAGTTCAAGCCCAGCATTGGGCTCTGTGCTAACAGCTCAGAGCCTGGAGCCTGCTCCAGATTCTCTCTCTCTCCCTCTTTCTCTGCCTCTCCCCTGCTCATACTCTCTCTCTCTCTCTCTCTCTCCTCTCAAAAAATAAATAAATGAACATTTAAAAAAATTGTGGCACCTGGGTGACTCAGTTGGTTGAGCACCCAACTTCAGCTCAGGTCATGATCTCACGGTTTGTGGTTCAAGTCCCACGTCAGGCTCTGTGCTGACAGCTCGGAGACTGGAGCCTGCTTCCGATTCTGTGTCTCCCTCTCTCTGGCTCTCCCCCGCTCACGCTCTGTCTCACTCTCTCTCTCAAAAATAAATAAACATTAAAAAAAAAAGACTACAATGAGGTCTGTCTCAGAGGGATCAGCTTCCCCCGTGGCAGTGATAGAGTTTGGGGGTGATGGAGGGTTCGTGGGATCCAAGAAAGAATTCTTGAAAACATCTTTGGTGCAAAAAGGTGATTTTATTAAAGCATGGGGACAGGACCCACAGGCAAAAAGACCTGCACTGGGGTCCTGACAGATAACTCATTATATACCCTCAGGTTGGGAGAGGGTCAGGGATAGAGTAAGTCTCTAAGGAATTTGGGAAGCAAGCTTTCCAGGACCTTGAGCAGCTAGCTGTTGCTAGGGAAACACCATTTATCGCCGTTTAATAAAACCTCAGTCATGAGACCCCTCAGATGCATATCAGGGGACCATAAGCTTGAAGCATGATTGCCAGCATAAATCCTGAGGCAGCTGAGAAAAAGAAACTGGACTTACAGCGTCCTCAAGGTTGGGACAATGTTGAGCCATGGTTCTCTTTTGCCCCCAACAGAGTGTCATCATAGAGGCAGCTGAGCTCCTAGAGGGAGGTTTCAAGGACTTGTCAGTGGGCTGCAGACAGGAAGGGAATTTAATTTTTCATTTGCCTTAGTTTCCCACATCACCATGGCAAGCACTTAAACCCCTTTCCTTTGTTCCTGGGTAGCCAGGAGTGTCTGAGGAATATCACATATTCCACCTGGCAAGTGGGGTGCCAACCTATATTTTGCCCTCATCCTCCCTCACCAACAGCTCCACACACATTTGAACCACAGTACACAGCCACACATTTGGAAGGCCAACAATCATTTCATTACCTCCTCCTCCCTTCCCCCATCTCCCAACACATGCACTAATGGGAAGGCCACTCCTGCCCTGGGCAACGTCACACACAGCCCGTCATCCAGTGTTGCTGGCCTTCCACTGATGCTTGCAACCCCTCCCAGACACCCTAATTCAACAGCACATCGTGTTCAGTTGTCAGAAGTCAACAAGCTTTTAACTTATTTTTTTAATGTCTATTTATTTTTGAGAGAGAAGAGAGAGAGGCAGAGAAACAGAGCGTGAGTGGGGGAGGGGCAGAGAGAGAGAGAGAGAGAGAGAGACAGAATCTGAAGCAGGTTCCAGGCTCTGAGCTGTCAGCACAGATCCCGATGTGGGGCTCGAACTCACGACCCACAAGATCATGAGCTGAACCGGGGTACGATGCTCAACCAACTGAGCTACCCAGGTGCCCCAGCAAGCTTTTTATTTTTAAAATTTAAGAACCCTTTTCTTTTAGCATCTTCATATTTTGTAAAGAAATTGCCTGTAGCCATCGAAAAAGAATTGCCTGGCTATTTATTTTCTACAGCATCTACCTTTTCAGTTGGAAGACTCAATGTCATTCATTCATTAAATGTATGAACTCGAGCTCCAAACTGAAGTCAGACTTCTCAGTCTGGCTGCTTGTCCCTGCCCCGCATCAGCCATACACTTAGTCTAGGAGTCGTGGATACTTTCTGAAAAACTCTGACACTTGTATTAAATCACACTCCCCCAGCACTGTTTTGCCTGAGCTTGACCAAGTGAGATTTACTGTTCTTATCCTCTCTCTTAACCTGTATCTTAGTGGTGCCAATAAATTAAACAACCAAAAGGTGGGCTGGTAGAAAAAAACAGGAAGATAGGGTTCAAATGAAAGTAGTTGGTTCCTTGCCCCTCTAAAGTGTTACTCTCTAATGTGTATAAACACCAACGCCTTTTGGCTCATTAACTGACGGCACCTTACCTGGCATCTTCCCTCAGAGAATCCACATTGCAAACAGTGATACCCATAGATCTATGTGAGATTCCTGTTGTCTTTCCTCAGTGGAAGGATTTCAACCTAAGTAGAGAGACAGCAGATCAGAAACTCATCTTCAATCAAGTGAACCTTCTAAAGCCAGTCTAGGCTGTGCCGGCTGAGTGAAATATTCTTACTGTTGCAGGAGAACACACAGGGGAGTCCAGGAGAACAGTCTGCCTCCTCTTTTTGTGTGAAATTAGAGCACAGACCTCTAACTCTGGTGCAAAGAATGCAGAATGCCACGGAACTCCCAGAAGGAGTTTGTTTGCAGAGAAAAATACACTTCCTTTGGCCCAGGGGTGAGGGAGGGTTCTCTTTACAGAACTCGAAATGTACAGGCTAATGGCACTGGGTATACAGAGGACAATCACTCAGTGCTATTGGCTAGCAAATAGCTTGAGAAGCAGTCTGAATGCTCCCGGAATTGGTGATTTTCTAACCCCTTTCATCCTGTCTTCAGTTTGGCATTTGAAACATCCCCCTCAGGACCTCTGTTTGAAAGAATTGCATCATTGTGGATTCTTTTAGATCCTTAAGAAGCCTTATAATTTCCTTGACTTCAAAGGCTTGGGGTCAGTCCACCTCAGATGAGGAATGTGAATGTTAGGAGTCTTGTCTTTTAAAATTGAAAAACTTTCACCTTCACACTGCGTTGACAGTCACTGAGCACAGGAGAACTGAATCCCCTTCCCCTACTTCCAGCTGATGTCCTGGCCACCCAGGCAACAAGAAGGTTCCAGAAAGTACAGGGCAGGGCCCACTTCCTCTTTCCACAAGTCTTAACCTATTGTCTCTAATTTTTAGATGTCTTGGGCAAGGTGACCAATACCTCTTATTCTATCTTTGTGACCTTTCTTGCATAGGGATCAGGTAATGGGTGAGAGGGGATTAAAAGTCATCAAAATGGGATGAATTGATTGACACTAGACATGACAGGTAATCATTGACCAATGAATATAGAGGACACACAGAGATGAGATGAGAGAGGGGAAAAAAAACCACTGGGACAGGATTGGAAAGAGCTTGGGGGGAGATGAGGGTGAACACAGATGATGGAGGAAAGGATTATTGGGGTAGCTGTCATGTTCATGAGTTGCTGAGAAGCAAGTGACAGAGATTTTTTTTAACTTTTTTAATGTTTATTTATTTTTGAGAGAGAGAGAGTGGACAGAGAAAGAGATGGAGACAGAGACTCCAAAGCAGACTTCAGGCTCTGAGCTGTCAGCACAGAGCCTGACAAAGGGTTTGAACCCATGAACCATGAGATCATCACCTGAGCCTAAGTCGGACACTTAACCAACTAAGCCACCCAGACACCCCAAGAGATTTAAAAAAAATTTTTGAGCATTTATTTATTTTTGAAACACAGAGAGAAAGTGAGCAGGGTTGGGGGCGGGGGAGGGAGGGAGACAGAATCCAAAGCAGATTCCAGGGTCTGAGTTGTCAGCACAGAGCCTGATGTAGGCCTTGAACCCACGAATTGTGAGATCATGACCTGAGCCAAAGTAGGAAGCTTAGCCAACTGAGCCACCTAGGCGCCCCTGCCCTGAGAGATTTCAGTAAGCTTGCTTCATATTAAGAATGGTTTGGAATTATTCATAACATTGAACTTGCTTTTCTTTTTTTCTGTTTATTTTTTTTTAATGTTTATTTTTGAGAGACAGAGAACAGAGCATGAGAGATGGTAGGGGCAGAGAGAGAAGGAGATACAGAATCCAAAGCAGGCTCCAGGCTCTGAGCTGTCAGCACAGAGCCTGGCGTGGGGCTCGAGTTCATGAACTGTGAGATCATGACCTGAGCCAAAGTTAAACTCTTAACCGACTGAGCCACCCAGACACCCCTAAATTTGTTTTTAATGTTTATTTATTTTTGAGAGAGAGACAAAGCATGACTGGGGGAGGGGCAGAGAGAGACTGAGACACAGAATCCAAAACAGGCTCCAGCCTCTGAGCTGACAGCATAGAGACCGATGCAGGGCTCCAACTCAGGAGCCATAAGATCATGACCTGAGCCAAAGTTGGATGCTTAACCAACTGAGCCACCCAGGTGCCCCTCTTTTTTTTTTAATGTTTATTTATTTATTTTTGAGAGAGAGAGAGTGAAGGAGAGGCAGAGAGAGAGGAAGACAGAATCCCAAGCAGGCTCCACAGTGTCAGCGCAGAGCCGGATGCAGGACTCGAATTCATGAACCCGTGAGATCATGACCTGAACTGAAATCAAGAGTTAGAGGCTTAACCGACTGAGCTACCCAGGTGCCCAGAAATTGCTTTTCAAATACTGTTGGATGTCAAGGGGCGCTCCTGCGAATGCCAGGCTGCGCTGAGCCCCTGGGCCACCAGGGAGCTCAACTTAGGAGTTAAGGGGGCTGTCACACTTTTGTCCAAGTCTACTCTGCCCTGTTGCAAATGCCTTCAAATGCATCGTGTTGTTTTATTTACCACAACATTGGCGAATAAGAGGCTCCTCCTCAAAATTTATTTCTATAGAGTCTGAGTGTTAGGCAGGAAATCTAATCCTATATCAAAGACCGATTTTTTTTAATGAAGGAGAAATCTTCTTTGATTTCCAAAGGTTTTATTGATTAATTTTAGGACTTGGGTATGAACTTTATATATTTATTTCTTTATATAAAAAGCTCTATTCAAATCTCAAAACTTTCAAGTTATTAACCCATTCTCTTTTTTTATAACAGCTTTATAGAGATACAATTTATTTACCATATAATTCACCCATTTAAGTGCACAGTGAAATAGTTTTTAGTATATTCATAGAGTTGTACAAACATCACCACAATCAACTTTGTTTTGTATCACTCCAGAAAGAAACTTGTACCCTTTAGCTATCACTCCAAACTCCCTCTTCCCCCATTGCGCTGACCTACAAGCAACCACGATCTACTTTTTGTCTCTTATAGATTTACCTATTCTAGACATTTCATATAAATAGAATCATCATTTGTGGTTCTTGTCACTCACATCTTTCACTTTGCATAATGTTTCATGTTGTGGCATCATTAATTGTTATGAAGCTTTCTTGGCCAAATAATATTCCATTGAATGAACATACCACATCTTATCTATTCATTTGTCAACTGATGGATATTTGGGTTGTTTTCACTTTTGGTTATTTCAGCTATTATGGGTAATGATGCTATGAATAGTCATGTATGTGTTTTTATGTAGATATATATTTCATTTCTCATGGGTATATACCTAGAACTGGAATTACATGGTCATATGGTATCATTAGGTTTAACTTTTTGAAGGCTTGTCCTAAAGTTTTCCAAAGTGCCTGCATCATTTCACATTCCTACCAGCAGTGTATGAGAGTTCCAATTTCTCCACATCCTCACCAACACTTGTTTTTACCTGACTTTTTGGTTATATTACCCTTGTTAGTATGAAGGCCTATCTCATTGTGATTTTGATTTGTATCTCCAGGATAACCAATGGTGTCAAGCATCTTTTCATGTGCTATTGGACATTTGTATGTTTTCTTTGGAGAAGTGTCTGTACAAATTCTTTGCCCATCTTTTAATTGGGACATTTGTTTTCTTATCTTGAGTTATAAGAGGTTTTTTATTTACATATTCTAGATATATTTATATATTACATATTTAGATATTGTATTTATAGATTTAGACATTTAGATTTAAGATTTGCAAAATTTTTTTCTCATTTTATAGATTTTCTTTTCAGTTTCTTGATAGCATTCTTTGGAGCACAAAAGTTTATAATTTTGATGAAGTTCAATGTGTCTATTTTTTCCTTGTTTGCTTGTGTTTTTGATCTATCTAAGAAACTATTGCCAAATCCAAGATTATGAAGATTTACCTCTGTTTTCTTCTACAAGTTTTATAGGATTAGCTCTTACATTTAGGTTGATCTATCGTGAATTAATGTTATATGTGGCATGAGGCCATCTTCATTTTTTGGCCTGGGGATATCCAATTTTCCCAGCACCATGTGTTGAAGAGTATTCTTTCCTCATTAAATGGTCTTGACACCCTTGTTGAAAATCGACTGACCATAGATGCATGGGTTTATTTCTGGACTCTCAGTTCTATTTCGTTGATCTATATGCCTATAATTATGCCATGCCCTTGGTTGCCATTAGTTTGTAATTAGTCTTGACATTAAAAAGTGTGTATTCTCCTACTTTGTTCTTTGCAGAACTATTTTGGCTATTTTGGGTCCCTTACAATTCCATATTAAGTTTTAGAATCAGCTTGTCTGTTTCTACCAAGAAACCAGTTGGAACACTGATAGGAATTGCATTGAATCTGTAGATCAATTTGCCACCTTAATAATATCCCAGTCCATGAAAATGAACTATCTTTCAAATTACTGAGGTCATCTTTCATTTATTTCAACAATGTCTTACAGTTTCCAGAACATAAGCTTTGCACTTTTTGTTAAATTTATGTCTAAGTGTTTTATTCTTTTGTAAATATAATTGCTTTTATTTTATTTCATTTTCAGATTGTTCACTGCAAATATACAAGAATACAATTAATATTTACATATTAATCTTATATTCTGATACATTGCTGATCTCATTTGTTACTTCTAATTGTTTTTTAGTGGATTCCTTAAAGTCTTCTATGTACAAGAGCAGATTGTCTGTGAATAGAGATAGTTTAATTCTTCTTTTCCAGTCTGAATGACTTTTTTCCATTTTCTTGCCAAATTGTCATGACTAGAACCTCCAGTACACTGTCAAATAGGAATGGTGAGAATGGATACCCTTGACATTTTTTCCTAGGGAAAACACGTCCAGTCTTTCATCATTAAATATGATGTGTATTTTCTATAGATGACTTTTATTAGGTTGAGGAAGTTCCTTTTATTCCTTGTTTGTTGAATGTTTTTAACATGAGAAAGTAATTCTTTCTCTATTGAGATGATCATGTGCATTTTGTTTTTTATTCTATTGATATTACATTAATTGATTTCCAATTTTAAACCAACTGTGTGTTCCCAAGATAAATACCATTTCCTCACGGTATATCATCCTTTGTATATGTTTCTAGATGTGGTTCACTAGTATTTTGTTGAGGATTCTTGCACTGATATTCATAAGAGATATTCATCTGTAGTTTTCTTGTGATGTCTGCGCTTTAGCATCAGGATGATCTCACAAAATGAGTTGGGAAATGTTCCCCCCATTTTATTTTATGGAAAAGTTTGTAAGGACTTGGTTTTAATCCTTCTGGAAATGTTGGGTAGTGTTTAATTCATTTTTTTACTCATACATATTTGTTCTGGGACTACTAGGGTCAAGGCAGTGTCCTAGGCACTGGGAATACAGTGATAAATAAACTCCTGCCCTCAAAATGCTAACATTGTTGCCAATTTTTTGTTTAGCTAACTAAAATGTGAATATTCAGTTTATTTGTGCCCTTTCTCATATTACTTAAGATTTAACAACAAAAAAGTATGAAGTGAGGACATAATTAAATTTAGTATTCCAATTCCTGGGGCCTTCATTTAGCATTTAGCATAAAATGACCTCTTTCCGTCTCTGTCTCCCTCTCTCTTTCTCCTTCTCTCTCTCCACTTCTCTTTCTTCTCACACACACACACAAACACATATGCGTGCATGCATGCGTGGGCACACACACACACACACACACACTCCTTTTCTTCTTCCCTCTCTTTCTTTCTCTTTCTCTTCCTTTCCCTCTCTTTTTTAATACTAAGCTTTGCCCCTGATCCCTATCCCCCCCCACACACACACGCGTGTGAGTGTGCACACACACACACACACACACACACACTCCTTTTCTTCTTCCCTCTATCTTTCTCTTTGTCTTCTTTCCCTCTCTCTTTTAATACTAAGCTTTGTCCCTGATCCCTACCCTACCTCTCCACTGGCATCTACTCTCTCAATCTAATACAGGATTCTAAAAAATAAGGGTACATTACCTAAAATAATTTCTGCCTCTGAGAAAACTAGCAAATGTGTCATCTTAGACTTCTCAGTCTCTGAGAAGTGTACTCTGTGACAGAGGGGAGGTAGACTTGTGTGTGTGGGGAGTGCCAAGGGCTTTCTTTATCACTCTATTCACAGCATTTTGACAGTTTCTACTACAAATATGACTTGTTCTGGCCTTGCCTATAAAGATTTCCTACAGGGGTTGCAGAAACTTGTTTGTATTCAAAGCCAGACAGCTGGATCTCTGCCACAGATTCTGGGGATGGCCAAGGCTACCACAAATCACTGAGGCAGCGAGGGACCTTTCAAACTGCATCCCCCATAAAAGAACATGACTTGTCCCCATCCAAGAAAGAGAAGAGAGTTCAACCCCAGGCAGCCATATGATCCCCTTTAGCAGATTGATTGAATGTTCTGAGTCAATACTGTTCCAGACAATATCATCATTGGTGGCCAACAATAGTACTGAGAACTGAATCTTTAGAAGTTGACAGAGAACAGGAAGCACATCTCAAAGTTGACCACTCACTGCTCTAGTGGTCACAGCTATGGAGCCAATATAATTCCTTCTTTAGTGATGTATTCATTCTCTGCCATCCATAAACATGTTGACCACTTACTATGTGCCAAGGACTTTGCTGATTTATTATGAAGATAACTAAGAAGAGATTCTGTTCTCCAAGAGAAACAGTGAGGAACTCCCTTCCAGTGGAGTGCATAGGACAGAGTACTTTCAGATAAAACTCCTTATGCCACCAGAGGATCTAGAGACCTTATGACAGCCTGAAGTAATGAGATGCACTTAAAGCTTCAATACAAACAGGGGCACCTGGCTGCCTCAGTCGGTAGAGTGCATGACTCTTGATCTCAGGGTTGTGAGTTCGAGCCCCACGTTGGGTACAGAGATTACTTAAAAATAATATCTTTAAAAAGAAAAAAGCTTTGGGGCACCTGGGTGGATCAGTCGGTTAAGCGTCCAACTTCGGCTCAAGTCATGATCTCACAGTCCGTGGGTTCGAGCCCCGCTTCGGGCTCTGTGCTGACAGCTCAGAGCCTGGAGCCTGTTTTAGATTCTGTGTCTCCCTCTTTCTCTGACCCTTCCCTGTTCATGCTCTCTCTCGGTCTCAAAAATAAATACATGTTTAAAAAAATTTTTTTAAAAAAAGAAAAAAGCTTTAATACAATGTAGCCAGCACAAAAATATAAACATAAACATTTCCAGGAAGCATCTACATGCCCTAGAATCCCATAATAATCTAAATAAATATCTGTGTCTCTATGTCCCAGGCACTGTGCCCGGTGTTGGAACATAGTGTTGAATAAGACAATCCTTTTCCTTACAATGGACTAAATGTAATTCAGTAATTCAAAAAAGACAGCAACTCTGTCAAAAGTGATGAATTTCTTTTAAAAAAAAAAAAGCCAAAGAAAACTATAAACTAAGGCAATTACTGTTACAAAGCATGCTAAACCCCATGCCAGGTATAACTTACTTATTAACAATGTTCTATAGAGACTAATGGTCTCTGTCATTCTCCAAACCAAGTGTCACATTACTCCCTTAATTGATCTGTTTCTTTTTAAACCCAAAGCATGACTGGAAAGACACCTTCCCCAGATCCCTATAGCACAAGCCATTCAATATCTTATAATAAGGCAGAAGATAATGTAAAAATAAACCCCCTCAAGGCCAAAATATGTGCTAAACATAGTTGGGATGTTTTTCTAAGATAAAACCAACCACTCACCTTATGCTTACTCTGGCAATTGTACAGCAGTGATGAATGCCTGGAGAGAGCAAGAGAAAAAGGTAAGTGATGAGGTCCCAGTTTAAGGGAGTGTCTTCTGGGTGTACAGAATGATTCAGCCCTGGATTCTACCCCAAGAAGGTTACAATCTAAGATGAGAGTGAAGGTATAGCCATGAATAATAGTTGAGGTAGAAAGTGAAGTCCTGATTAAACTCTGTTAGCACAGGGGACTAATAAAGGAACATAAAAGGTGTAGCCAAAGCCATCAAATTGACTTTCTCATGGTTGTAAATGTACTCTTATTAGCTGAGAATCCCATCACGTATGTGAGAAAGCTACACACACACAAAAAGATTCTATATAGAACATACAAGAGTAGCTCCTTAGGGATGTATACATGAATTCTTAAGGCTGCTGGAAAGATTGCCCCATTTGAGCTAAAGCCAGGCACAAACCTGGCAGGAAAGGGGGTCAAAAAAGACTCCTGGACCAGAAACTACATCTTCCAACAAGGAATATATAAAATTAGATGAGTTTATCCAACAGGGACAAAAACATTTCTACAATGCTAGTGATAATCTGAAATGCATAAACCCCCTGGCTCACCACCAGCCTTGACCAATCCCACGTAGTCCTCCTCCCCCTGCCACATGGACCTTCTGCTTCTTGGGATAGAACCAGCTTCCTCCACACCTGCCACTTCCTTTAATGGAATATTCTTTTTCCTTATCCGCCCCCCACCTCCAGCCAATGGCTACTCACCCATCACGTTTCAGTTCAAATGTCACCTTTGCAAAACTCCTTTCTCTGAGTCTTCATTCTAAATAGAATGTCTCTGCTGGTCTTTTTTGTGGCATTTTATATATATTTGCTTCATCAAATTTATCACAGTCTTTGGTTATGTATTTGTAAGAATATAATATAGAGATATTTATAGATCATCGATCATCATTACCTTCTACCTAAGTGAAGGCAGGCACGACATCTGCTCGCTGCTACCTACTGCTACCTACTTTACTGCAGGGAGCCAAAAGTTATGGGGTGACTAGATAATAAGGGAGCATATAAGAGAGATAAAGTTATTTTCACAGGTCAGAGCTAAAACCAATAGAAAGAAGATAGTTCCAAGGCTATAAATAAAAGTTGGTTATTTCCTCTTATAATTTTAATCAATATTGTACTCATAATGTAAGTTAGTTGTAATGTACACGTATTAAATTATATGTCCCAATCATTATGCTAAGTAAGGAAAGTGCCATGTCAATGAGTAATGAGCTGTCAGTCACCAGCGTGTCCGAGAGGAAGCAAGATGATCACCTTGCTTGTGAAAACAAGGTTTCTTGCACATCTCATAGATGCCAGGCACTTTGCTAAATGTTGAGGACACAGAATAAATGAGATAAGATTCCTGCATTCATGGAGCACCTAGTTGAAGAGAGTTCTTAGAGAAGGCATTTTGACCAGAAGGTCCATAATAATTCCGATGGGGGTAAGTTGATCTCTTCCCCTCCCCCTCTTTCTGTCTCTCTCAAAATACATCAATAAACATTTTTAAAAAAAATAAACAATAGGGGCACCTGGGTGGCTCAGTCGGTTAAGCGTCCGACTTCAGCTCAGGTCACGATCTCGCGGTCCGTGGGTTCGAGCCCCGCGTCGGGCTCTGGGCTGATGGCTCAGAGCCTGGAGCCTGCTTCCGATTCTGTGTCTCCCTCTCTCTCTGCCCCTCCCCCGTTCATGCTCTGTCTGTCTCTGTCTCAAAAATAAATAAACGTTAAAAAAAATTTTTTTTAAATAAAATAAAATAAATAAAAAATAAACAATAAATAAAATCAGCATCATCCCTTATCCTTAGTCCTAGTCATACCAGGATGGTGCCACTACCCAGAAAAAGCAAAGAAACCGGAAGCAGTGTTGAGCCCATATTTACATTCATTAGGAAGGTAGAACATGTTGGCCCAATATTTCCCAACACCCGCTCATCAAACAGAATACATTAAGGTAGTTTTTTTTTTTAAGTTTATCTATTTTGTGAGAGACAGAAAGAGAGCACGCGTGAGAGCAAGTGCGTGAGCAAGTGTGTGAGCAGGGAAGACACAGAGAGAGGAGTGAGAATTCCAAGCAGGCTCTGCACTGTCAGCATGAAGCCAGAGGCAGGGTTTGAACCCACAAACTGTGAGATCATGACCTGAGCTGAAGTCAAGAGTCGGAAGCTTAACCAACTGAGCTACCCAGGCACCCCAAATTTTTTAAAAATCCAGATAATTAGGCACTTTCCCCAACCAATGAACTAGGACTATGTAGAAGTTTTAAGGAATCTATCCTTTTAAATCTCCCTGGCTGTTTCTAGGGATTAGTTAAGTCTAAGAACCACCGCTTTTGACCTTCTGACAACACTACAGCCTGTTTTCATAGAAAAAGGGTGTCGTACCCTTCCCATCTTATGCCTCGTTTTTGTCTTTACGCTCAAGGAAACACTACAGATAAATATGAATAATATAATCATGTGGATTGAACTTGATCAGGAAGCTTGCCAATTAGCTTGAGGCTAAAGCTTAAACAATTTAAATTCATTCATCCAATCACTTATTACAGTCACGTATTTATCAGTTGTTGTGGAGTGCTTACTGCACGCCAGGCTCGGCACCAGATGCTGGGCATGGAGTGGTAAATACATCATGATGCTTGCTTTTCATCCCATATACCTCTGTGAACAGTCTCACTGGCTGACAGGAGGTGCTGGAACTTTTTAGCTTCTGCTGGCTACCTTAGGTTGAAACTCGTTTTAGAACCCTTAAGGCAGGGCACCTAAGTGGCTCAGTCAGTGAAGCATCTGACTCTAGCTTGGGTCATGATCTCACAGTTCATGAGTTCGAGCCCCACATTGGGCTCTGTTCTGACAGCTTGGAGCCTGCTTTGGATTCTGTGTCTCCCATTCTCTCTCTCTCTCTCAAAAATAAATAAACATTTAAAAATTAAAATAAAAAGAACCTTTAAGGCAAAGATTGTATTTGTTGCCATGGTGAGGTGGGGACTTCTCCTGAAAGTTACAGCCCAGTTGGAAAGCCAGCCACAAATCATGCTCAAGTTGGTAACACTTTTTTTTTTATTTATTTATCTTGAGAGAGAAGGAGAGAACATGAGCAGGGTAGGGGCAGAGAGAGAGAGGGAGAGAGAGAATCCCAGGCAGGATCCGCACTGTCAGCACAGAGCCCAATGTGGAATTCCATCTCACAAACAGTGAGATTGTGACCTAAGCCTAAACCAAGATTCGTATGCTTAACTGATGGAGCCACCCAGATGCCCCTGATAGCGCTCTTAAGAAATAAATTATATCCCAGTCTTATTGGCTGGGTGGTGTTGTCCAAAGGACATTAATTCTATCTTCCCTTTAATCACATTCCAGAACTGTATGCAAGCCAACTAGAACAATAAAGGCAGCTATGCAGCCAGACATACCAAATTGTTTAAATGGCAGCTTTCCTGAGATTTTTCCAATGCTAACTGGCATCTATGAATCCATTTCCAGCTCAGGTCTCAGGGTAGCCACCGGGCCATACATGTGGGCTACAGTGCTGTAGCAGTGGCATGGCATTTTGCCAAACGCTGCTACCCTGGCTGGTTTCTGTTGTTAGTGTCCACACTGCAGCTCTCCTTGCTCTTTCCCCAATGATTGGAAGGTTATGGAGAGTTCTGCCAACAGCCAAGGTCTCTAAGGTACCCTGGACCTTTGAAGACACCAAGCAAGTTCTGAGAGGATGATAAAAGGCAATCTCATCTGAGATATTGCTTATTTTCTTCTCTTTTTTTAAAGAAAAGGACAGCAAGTGGAGGAAGGGCAGAGGGAGAGGGAGAGAATCTCAAGCAGGATCCACACCCAGCTCAGAGCCCAATGCGGAGCTTGATCCCCAACCCTGGGATCATGACCTGAGCCGAAATCAAGAGTTGGATGCTCAACCAGCTGGCCACCCAGGCGCCTGTGGGATATTGCTTTTTAAACAAACCTTCATACTAAGTGGGTGCAGATAGCTTCATGGTTTGAAACTTTTTATCCCAGTCAGAGTGTTGCCCGCAATGAGGAGATTCTTTGGCACTAAACAATCATGATTCACTCTTAATCAGGTTCCATGTTTACCCCACAGCTCTTCCCTGCTCTTATGAAGTAGATCCTATTTTAAAAAATAAAAAAAAATTTTTTAACATTTATTTATTTTTGAGACAGAGAAAGACAGAGCATGAGCAGGGGAGGGTCAGAGAGAGAAGGAGACACAGAGTCCGAAACAGGCTCCAGGCTCCAAGCTGTCATCCCAGAGCCTGACGTGGGGCTCGAACTCACGGACCGCGAGATCATGACCTGAGCCGAAGTCGGACATCCAACCGACTGAGCCACCCAGGTGCCCCGAGTAGATCCTATTTTTCTAGAACTATCTCTCAGCCTGCCTCTGCTTTGGAACTTGCTAAGTCTTCTCCCTTCTCTCTTTGCAACATTGGCTTTTCTCTCTCTCTCTCTCTCTCTCTCTCTCTCTCTCTCTCTAATGTATACACCCCTTTAATTATATGACTGGACTAAGAGTAAAAAAAAAGCAAAAAGCAAAACACAAAACAAACCTATTTAGTTTTTTTTTTTTAACGTTTATTTATTTTTGAGACAGAGAGAGACACAGCATGAACGGGGGAGGGGCAGAAAGAGAGGGGAACACAGAATCAGAAGCAGGCTCCAGGCTCTGAGCCATCAGCCCAGAGCCCGACGCGGGGCTCGAACTCGCGGACCGCGAGATCGTGACCTGAGCGAAGTCGGACACTTAACCGACTGAGCTACTCAGGCGCCCCAAACCTATTTAGTTTTTAAGCTAGCGATGATCACCAGCGATGATCAGAAATGATCACCAGGAAGCTTAGCTCTGTCCTTGCCTTGGCCAAGAACTCTTTATTTTTGGACCTTCAGTGGGCCAGAGAAAAATGGGTTTCCATTAGAGCCTGGAAGAATGAGTATGACCACAATTCATTGGTCATTCGATCCCACTATTTTACCAGTGAGAGGTTCAGTCTCTTTCTGACCCTACCTTGATTCCAATAATTTCATACTCTTGTTCAGCTAGTTGAATGAATGTTGGCTCCTCACACCTGGGGAGAGCACTGGATCCTTGAGAGAAGCTGGGACATTCACTCTCTATTTGTCCCCGTGAGCTCTGACAATGGTAACCATCAGATGTAAACCACTTTGAAGTCCCACTTACACTCTGCACACCCTGACTCTCAACAGTGAATTGTAAGAATAAAGAGCTGCCCTTTTAAGGTATGAGATGAGGAATTAATAACGAGTGTGGGGCACAATTACTAGTCAAATGTATTTATTTCTAATCTAAATGCTCCTCTCATTATCAGTGTTTGACCTCAGGAGAATAATGAGGTCAAAGAGGTAAAAAGAATACATGTGGCCAAAATTATATAATACTATTATAATAAGGTAATAAAACAGTGTAATAAATGTCCTGACATTTAATATTCAGGACAACTAGCAATCTCAAGGATTTAAAAGCTTAGAAATTTCCTTTGGGGATGATAAGCATGTCTGTGGACTTGGTCACCCATTTACATTTTATTATGACGTAAGAAGGTTTGCTTATAAATTGAGAAAACAAACTATATCCATGTGGGCCAACTTCAGGGTACAATGGGAAAACAAACCTACTAACATTTGCTTTTTTGAGTGGAACAGAAGCTTTCAGTAGAGTGACTGATTTATTCAGGGTTTTGTTTTGTTTGTGCTTCTTTGTTTTAACCGCAAATAAAAGAGAAAGGGAAAGAAAGGGAGAGAAGCAAAGCCTACTCCTCTTTGACAGATCACAGGACCCTCAGGACCATCTTTTTTCTTAGATACATCCATTTTTGTATAACTAAGCATGCCTGCATTTGGAGTTTGCAAGGAAATGTGTCCAACAACCTGCTCACTAACCAGAAAGCACAGACTGAATGGTTAAGAACCTGACCCATATATTTTAAAGGTACCTTTAAAAGAACCTCTTTAAAGATACTCAGTTCTCAAGATGATTCAGCTAGGGGGCAATGGTCCGATTTAGCTGTCTACTATCTTTTTCCATGAACCATGTCTCAACAGTGGTTGGAGGAGTAGCTTCAGCAAAGTTAAAGGAGCCCCATGGGGACATCCTCTCTGGCTTAGGAATTAAAAAATCTCAAGAGAATGTCACTCCTACACACAAGCCACAGTCTACAAAAGAATAATGTTCAGGGTGCCTGGGTGGCTCAGTTGGTTAAGTGTCCAGATCTTGATTTTGGCTCAGGTTATGATCCCAGGGTTGTGAGATTGAGCCCTGCCTTGGGTTCAGCACTGAGCATGGAGCCTGCTTGGGATTCTCTCTCTCTCTCTCTCTGCTCCTCACTCACCCATGTGTGTGCACACACACAAGCCTTCTCTATCTCTAAAATAAAATAAAAAAAAAAAAAAGAATAACATTCCTTAGTCTATCAGAGAGCAGATGTTGTAAAGTAACCTAATGAACTAAAATTGTGCTTTTCCAAGGAGAAAGGGCCATACAACTATTTCACTCCCATTGGCAGGCCAGCAGTGGAGATAACTGTCAAAAATTGAGAGAGGAACAAACACCCGTAGATTTAGTGGTCAACATTTCAAAACTTCCCATCAAGCTAACACCTTTTAAAAAGTCTATTAGTTATTTGCAAGTTGTACGTTGATGATAATGGCTAGCGTTTAGCATGTTGTGTGTCAAACTTCACACACTGTGCACCTTTCAGCTCTTGATCACCCACTGCAGTAGGTAACACTGTTTTATAGATAAGGAAGTCAAAGCTTGGCCAAAGGGAGCTGCAAGCCTACTAGTCCACAAAGACTAGGCTTCGGATCTATCACTCTTTTCCTGCTGCTTATTAGATGAGATTGGAAATCAGGCGGTGCTTACATTGCTACAATTCTCCGAATATCTCAGGCAGATATTCTTTCAAATCCTAAGAAATTACTGTGTCAATTCCAGGGGAAGGAAAAACATAACTTTTTTAAACATATGGATATGTTAACTGCCTAAAATCATCTGAACTGATTGTTTTAATTCTCAAAGGAATTGTGCAAGAAATTAAAGATGCACAAAGATTGCGTACACCTTGAGAGGCATAAACGGGGTGCCTAAACTCCTCTCTGCAACAGCATTTTTGACTGCTTTTCCTGAGATGATAAATTTCTGAAATTATGATGAAAGTTGTTATTAAAGGCAGTAGAATCCAGGGGCACCTCGGTGGCTCAATTGGTTTAGTGTCCGACTCTGTATTTCCGCTTGGGTCATAATCTCACAGTTGTGAGACTAAACCCCAGGCCGGGCTCTGCTCTGACAGCGTGGAACCTGTTTGGGATTCTCTCTCTCTCTCTCTCTCTCTGCTCCTCCCCCACTGGCAGGTGCACGCACGTGCGTTCTCTCTCTTTTCTTTCAAAATAAATAACTTTAAAATTTTTTTAGGGCGCCTGGGTGGCTCAGTCGGTTAAGCGTCCGACTTCAGCTCAGGTCACGATCTCAGGGTCCGTGAGTTCGAGCCCCGCGTCAGGCTCTGGGCTGATGGCTCAGAGCCTGGAGCCTGCTTCTGATTCTGTGTCTCCCTCTCTCTCTGCCCCTCCCCCATTCATGCTCTGTCTCTCTCTGTCTCAAAAATAAATAAAACGTTAAAAAAATTAAAAAAAAAAATTTTAAAGAATAATCCATATTAGCAATGGTATGTAACACACTCCTGATCAACTTTTATATTTAGAACTTAACCCAACTTCTATTTCAATAAATTAGTTCAGGATGGTATTGTCTCACTTGAACATGAAGACTGTTGAGAAAGAGAAAACGTATTTCCTAATGTAAGTACAAATGTAAGCATTTGGTGCTTTTTTAAAACAATCGTGTGTGTGTGGCAACAAAATGTTTCCACTGGTTTCATAACCACTTCCCATTCTCTGTCAGGGCACAGGGCTCAGGGGACCTTGCTGAGCTCACCCTGCCACTGAGGAGCCAGCAAGATGATGCTGATGGGGACGACGACGATGATGGATCGTCATGAAACGTTTACCCAGTGCTTCATATGAGATCATCTGACTCAACAGTCACAACAGCTTTATGAAGAAGACATTATTGTTACTTCAGTTCCAAGTGGAATCTTCACTCCACCATGCCTCTGAGTCTCTGGAGGGAGCCATGATGAAGACAGTCTCTGGAACTCCTGGCTGGAACTTCTTATGTGAGATCTTTGGCCGATGAGCTTAAGATTGTGGGATTCTGAGTCACCTGAGTGGCTCAGTTGGTTAAGTGAACGACTTTGGATTTCAGCTCAGGTCATTGTCTCACAGTTCTTGACATCAAGCCCCAAGTCAGGCTCTGCACCAACAGTGTGGTGTCTGCTTGGGATTGTCTCTCTCTCTTTACCCTTCCCCCCTCAAAATAAATAAATAAACATGTTTTTTAATAAAAAAAAAAAAGATTGTTGGATCATAGCAAGTCCCACCCTTGGAAATTAAGGATGTGGATAAATGAAATGCATTGCAACTGGGATACTTGCTCTCCTGGCTCAGCCACCACATCAATCTCATTGATGAGCAAGGGCTTATTGCAGCTCCCAGGTGCTGGGGAGTGCTCCTAGGTCAGCTCTTCACCATCTGCTTAGAAATAACCATCCTACAACTAGTGTGGAAGTTGGAAATTACTTGGAGACACTTTCTGAAGCAACCTCCTGCCATCAACACAACAACCAGACACTCAGGTCTATAATGTCAGAAAAGAATGTTTAAGAACAGAATCATGTCCTTTGAAAAAAAGCTTCAGGGGTGCCTGGGTGGCTCAGTTGGTTAGGCATCCACCTTCAGCTCAGGTCATGATCTCACGGTTTGTGGGTCAAGCCCCATGTCGGGCTCTGTGCTGACAGCTCAGAGCCTGGAGCCTACTTCAGATTCTGTGTCTCCCTTTCTCTTGCCCCTTTCTTGCTCACACTCTGTCTGTCTGTCTCTCTCTCAAAAATAAACATTAAAATTTTTTTAATAAATTAATTAAAATAATTAAAATTTTAAAAATGCTTCATTTTCAACTGATGTTGGTTCATGAAGTCACCTATTACAAGGTGCTATGCTCTAGACCATTTTGAAGCAAACCTCAGATACAAAGTCACTCATGTAAATATTTCAGCATGTGATAAGAGGAGTTAAGAAAAAAAAACCCAGAACTGTATCTCATTATTATATTTAAAAATTAATAACAGTTCATTAATATTATCAAATATTCAATCAGCATTCAAATAACTCTGATTGTTTGCTAATTGCTTTCATAGTTTTTCTGAATACTGTGTTCGTCTTTATGGTTACTATAGGTCATCATTTTCCAAAGTGTCTTCCCTGAGATATTAATTGATGTTATGCAACTAAAAAAAAAAAAAAAAATCTCATGGGCTCATAAATTTAGCAAACACTGAATTAAAGAAAGTTAAACAGTTTTCTTTCCTGCATGGCCTTCCTAAGCTTTCACTATGTTAATGTGCATTGAGACTCTCCGAAAAAGGGATCTGGCCTACAGTTTACCAAATCTGTTGGAACATGGGTTTCTTTCTCTGATCCAAACCCAAACCATAGGAAATACTACCAGAGACAAGTCACTTAATTTTTGTGTCAGCTTTCTTTCCCCTGTGAAAAATGTGATGGGATTGGTTTTGTCTAGAAGTCTTAATGATGATCAATATGGTCTTTCCAAAGCCTGCATTCTATTACTAACTGGATTCCAGAACTGTAGTTACTAACAAAGTAACTACAGTGTGGTTAGACCAATGAACACCAATGAACTGTAGTTACTAATAAAGTAACTATAGTTACAGTAACTGCAGGTGTGGGCAAACCAATGAACACCACGTGTTTGTAAGCAAGAGTTTAACATATATTGAACCGATACAGGGTCTGGATACATGGCTAAGGAGGTGCAGAATATTGAAACTGGCACTGCCCTTGGAGTTCAGAGCATGAGGTCAGACTTGCTGAGCAAGCAGACCTGTTATCTATCAGGAAAGTAGCCTATGGTGTTTCAACATCCATAGTGACAACATTTTCCCAAAACCAGTATGACCCAGTGTATTAAAAGGGAATTTTGTTATTACAAGGGGTTGGAGATAAGCCACCTGAGAAATATAGACTCAATTCCAAAACAAAAGAATATCCAGGACATCTTACCAGTTGACAGGAATAACAGGATGGAACATTTGAAATTAGAAATCTCCCAAAGGTTTGCAATGAAGAATGGCCACACAGGCTTATCTGGTTCAAGCACTTACTTTTCCATTTCTCCTGAGGTACATGCTATACTTCCAGCACTCACTCATAATCCTAAAAGCAATACTGTGGGGGAAAAGTAATTCAACTTGTGTTTCAAAATGAAGAAATATGCATTTGCAGAAGACAATTCTTTTTCCATCGCCTGGCGGTGGAGGTCAGGGAGAACATGGAAGGCTGACAATGATATTAGCTTAGGATTGCCCTTATTTGGTCCAGGCGACCCTGATATTTTTATAAAAACATTTTAGAAAATTCCCAGGAAACCACCCTCCACCAGGGCTGGTTATGAAAATGCCCCCTATGTAATGGAATGCCTACCTGCCACGAATCTTTCTTAAGACAAGTAGAGTTCAGCACCCCAGGGGTTATATTTTATTTCGAGATCTTACTTAGCTGACTAGCTTCACCTTGGGCAGAAGCAGCAATCAATATGAGTGATGCTAATTGGGATGCTGGTTGATTTCTGTTTTCTTTTGCATTAACTGCTCTGGGAACAAAGTTAGAAAAGTTTGTTTTTCCTGGCAGGCATTGGGAACATGACTGCAATTACCACCCACTCATCTTCCAAACTAAGGCTATAAAGAGTGAAGGATGTCAGTGTCTCCTTCCACTGCAGTGACACTTGAAATTGCTAGTCTGTACGAGTTTCTCTCTTGCTTCCTGATTAATGACTAGACATCTGTATTGAGGCATTATCGCTGGAAACCTTCAAGGTGCTGGGCCTTGGGCTTCTTACAGGGACCAAGCAGGTACAAGGCAGGCCCTAGACCTCCGGGGTTTGCAGTCGGATTGGGAGATGAAGCTAAAAAGTGATGGTACTTGTAAGCTCCCTTCTTTCCAACTTTTTGTTATGAAAATGTCAGCAGTCTCAAAAGCTGAAGGATAATGTATACTGAGCACTCATATTCATCACCTCTATTAAAAATCTAACATCTGCTGTTTCTTGCTTTATAACTGTGTGTGCATGTGTGTAAGAGAGAGAGAGAAAGAGATTGTTGAACAACTTGAAAGCAGCAGGTATCACAACACTAAAAGTCCCTAAAATAACTCAGCTACTTCTCTTAGAAGTAAGAACATTCTCCTCCCATTTAACCACAATATTAATATCATATCCAAGATAATATTCCATAATACCATCTAAAATCCCATGTATATTCAAATATCCCAACTTGTTCCCCCAAAATGTTATTTGTTTTGTTCTAACCAGCACCCAATTAAAAATTGACACATTAGATTTGGCCATTATTTTTGTGAGGCGGGCGAGGCGGCACTTCTAATCAGCATTCCTCTTTTCTTCAGTACGTTGACTCATTGACTTTTTAAAGAGGTCAGGCCAGTTACAGATTATCTCACTTTCTTATCATCTGATTTTCCTGATTGCTCCCTCATGCTGTCTATTAACTTTTTTCTCTGTCAGTGTTTTCTGTAAACTGAAAGTTAGGCCTAAAGTCTTGATTAAACATGTTTGACAAGAAAACTTCATACCTTCATACATTGCTAGTGGGAATGTATGAAGGTATGGAAACCTTTGGAAAACAGTCTGGCAGTTCCTCAAAGTAGTAAATATTCCCAAAATATTGGGAATAAGGCAAGAATGTCCCCTGTCACCACTCCTTTCAACATCAGACTAGAATTACTAACTATTGCAGTAAGACAAGAAAAGGAAATAGAAATGACTCCAATTGGGAAGGAGGAAATAAAAACTGTCTTTGTTTACAGGTGACATAATCATCTATATATAAAATCTAAAAGTATCAACAACAATGACAACAAAAGTCCTGGAACTAATAAGCAAGGTTGCAGGGCACAAAGTTAATATACAAAAGTCAATCTCTTTCCTATATACTAGCAGCGAACAAGTGGAATTTGAAATTAAAAACACAATATCATTTATATTAGTACACCCCCAAATGAAGTACTTAGGTATAAATTTAACAAAATATGTATAAGGCCTAGATGAGTAAAACTACAAAACTGTTAAATGCAAAGAAGAACTAAATATTGAAGAGAGATTCTGTGTTTAAGAATAGGAAGATTCAATATGGTGAAGATGTCAGTTCTTCATAACTTGATTTATAGATTTGGTGAATTCCAATAAAAATCTCAGCAAGTTATTTTGTGGATATCAACAAATTGATTCTAGAATTTATATGGAGAGGCAAAAGACCCAGAATAGCCAACCTAATACTGGGAGAGAAGAACAAATTTGGAGAACAGTGCTTCTCAACTTCAAGACTTACTATAAAACTACAGTAGCCAAGGCAGTGTGGTATTGGTGAAAGAACAAACAAATAGAGATTGCAGAAGTAAACCTGCACAATTATTGCCAACTGATCTTCAACAAAGGAGCAAAGGCAACAGGATGGAGAAAAGGTGATGTTTTCAACAAGTGGTCCTGGAACAGCTGGACATCTACATGTCAAAGAAAAAGAAAAGAAAAGAAAAGAAAAGAAAAGAAAAGAAAAGAAAAGAAAAGAAAAGAAAAGAAGAAACAGATATTACACCTTCACAAAAATTAACCCAAAATGGATCACAGACCTAAATGTAAAAGGCAAAATTATAAAGCTCCTAGAAGAAAACGTAGGAGAACACCTAAGTGACCTTGGGTCTGGTGATAACACTGAAGACATACATAATCCATCAAATCAATAATTGATAAACTAAGTTTTATTAAAATTTAAAAATTCTTCTCTACAAAAGACAATTCAACAGAATGAGAAGACAAGCCACGGACTGGAAGAAAATATTTGCAAATGACACATCGGATAAAGGACTGTTGCCCAAAATAGGTAAAGAATTCCCGTGACTCAACAATAAGAAACAAAAAACCCTATTTAAAAATGGGCCAGTAGATCCTGGCTGGCTCAGTCAGTGGAGCACGTGACTCTTGATGTCACCAATGTGAGTTTGAGCCCCATGTTGAGTGTAGAGATTACTTAAAACCTTTAAAAATAAATAAATAAATAAATAAATAAATAATAAAAATGGGCCAAAGGCCTTAACAGACACCTTATCAAGGAAAACATGCAGATGAGAAATAAGAGCATGAAAAGATGCTCCACATCATGTATCACCAGGGAAATATTAATTAAAACAATGAGACACCACTGCATGCCTCTTAGAACAACCATAATCACACTGAATGCTGGTGAGGATGTGGAACAACAGGGACTCTCATTCATTGGTGGTAGGAATACAAAATTGTACACCTATTTTGGAAGACAGTTTGAGGGTTTTTTTTAATGAGTAAACATATTCTTACTATATGATTGAGCAATTATGCTTTTTGGTACTTACCCAAAGGAATTGAAAACTTACATCCACACAAAAAGCTGTAAATGTATGTTTATAGGTGATTTATTAATAATTGCCAAAACTTGGAAACAACCAAGATGTCCTGTAGTATAGTAAATGGATACATAAACTATGGTCCATCCAGACAATGGAATAGTATTCAGCACTAAAAAGAAATGAGCCATCAAGCCATGAAAAGACATGAGAAACTTTAACACATACTACTAAGTGAAAGAAGTGAAAGGGGCATATGCTGTATGATTCCAACTACAAAACATTCTGGAAAAAGCAAAACTATGAAGACAATAAAAAGATCAGTGGTTTAAGGGGTTGGAGTGGAAGGGAGGGATGAATAGGTGGAACACAGAGGATTTTTAGGCAACAGTGAGAGTGAACCTTAATTAAATACCCTAATACAAACCCCAATACAAACTTTGGGGAATTATGATGCATCATTTGTAACAAACGTGCCACATCCATGGGGAATGTGGATAATGGGGGGCAGGGGGATGTGTGGGGGCAGGGGCTATATGGAAAATCTCTGTGCTGTCCTCTCAATTTTGCTGTAAAACTAAAAGTATTATAAAAAAAATTAAGTCTTAAGAAAACATTCTAATAATACACAATATTAACAGAATAAAGGAGAAAAAAATTTAATTGTATTTAAAGTTATATATATATATATCTATATATATATATAATTATATACAAAATATAGAGTTGGCATATGATCCGGCATTTTTTTAAATCTTTATTTATTTTTGAGAGAGAGGGAGACAGAGTGTGAGCGGGGAGGGACAGAGAGAGAGGGAGACACAGAATCCGAAACAGGCTCTAGGCTCTGAGCTGTCAGCACAGAGCCTGATGTGGGGCTTGAACTCACGAGCTATGAGATCATAACCTGACCTGAAGTCAGATGGTTTACCGACTGAGCCACCCAGGCGCCACCAACATTTTTTTTAATGTTTGTTTATTTTTGAGAATGAGAGAGCGAGAGTGCGAGCAGAGGAGGGGCAGAAAAAGAGGGAGGCAGGAGATCTGAAGTAGGCTCCACACTGTCAGCAGAGAGCCTGATGCAGGGCTCAAACTCATGAACCGTGAGATCATGACCTGAGCTAAAGTCGATGCTTAACTGGCTGAGCCACCCAGGCACCCCTGATCCAGCATTTCTACTCCAAGACATATACGCAAGAAAGAAATGAAAACAAACTATGTCCACACAAAAACTCGTACAAGAGTGTTAACAGCAGCATTATTCATAATAGCTAAAAAGTGGGAAAAAGACAAGTGCCATCAACCGATAGATAAATAAAATGTGGTACATTCCATTCCATGCAATGGGATATTAGTTGCCATAAAACAAAGAATGAAGCACTGATGGGCAGATAAACCTTGAAAACACACTAGGTGCAAGTAGCCAGTCACAAAAGACCACAAATTATATGACTCCATTGATATGAAGTATCAAAAAAAAGTGAATCTACAGAAACACAAAGTAGAGTAGCAGTTTCCCAGGGCTGGGGGCAATGGGAGGGGGATATGAGAGTGACTGCTAATGGGTCTGGAGCTTGTTCTGAGGGTGATGAAAATATTCTGAAATTAGACTCTGGCAATGGTTGTACAACTCCATGAATGAAACAAAACAAAACAAAACAACAACAACAACAAAATACCTGAACTGTATACCTTGTAAGTGGGTGAATTGTATGGTGTGTGAATTGTATCTCGGTAAAGCTGTTAGAGACAGTATTGTGCATTTTATATTGCACCACATCAAGGGACCCATAATTTCAGGTTGTCCCTCCGTAAATAATGCTCATTTTGACCTCTTGATTAAAAAGGTGATCCCAGATCTCTCCAGAGTAAAGGCATGCTTCCCCTTTGCAAATAGTGCGTAATCTGTGGATTGATGGATGAAAAACACACAAGCACCTGCTCCCTGAAACCTTCTCACCTAATGTTCAAGTGTATTCTGACAAGCCTTGCTCGAGTCAACCATTTCACCAGTCTGAGAACTACAGAATAACCAGTACCACTTTTACAGATTCAAAACCTTGGATGGCTTGATGGAGTTTCCAGGGTCACTAGGCATGTTGGTGGTACAACAGAGGCTCAAACCCAGGCCTTCGTTTTCTAGTCCAAAGCTCACGCCATTGTCTTATCTTAGGCTGCCATTCACCGGTGTGGAAAGACGGCTTCTGCCACCTATGCAACCTTGAGCAAGTTACATAACCTCTCTGTGCCTGGATTCCTTGGCTATAAAAGAAGAATTGAAGTAATAACAACCTCACTGAGGTTTTGTGAAAATTAAATGAATTTGAGAACAGTTCCTGGCAATAGAGTCCTCAAAAACATTGGCTATCATTACATTTTACAAAATGTTTGGATAGCAATTTGCAAAATATAGGATACACAGAGGCCAACAGCAGCCAACTGCCTTTCCTTCTGAAAACATGACATTGACCCTGCTCAGTGGGCACCTGTGGGGACTTCTACTGCAAGAGGCAGCTTAAGCTCCAGAGAGAGAGAGGTCAGGATTGGAACCAGAAAATCTGGGTTGTCACATCTCACTTCTGCTACCAACCACCACATGATCCAAAGTGAGTCCCTTCTCTTCTCTAAGCCTCAGTCTCTACAATGGTAGATGGAAAAGTTGGACTAGTTTACGTACCAGGGCCCTTTCCACCTCGTGAGATTCTAGGAGCCTTCATTGGGGGCCACAGTCAGTACATTCTGCTCAGGGCTGTGAGGGGATGTAGAGCTTTCTCTTTGAATGGTAAGGCATTGCTTCTCCACAGTCAGAGTTGGGGCACATCAGAGCACCCACGGTTACTCAGGGTCGCCTCCACTTACTCATTCATCAGAAGGGGAGATGTATGGGGCGCCTGGGTGGCTCAGTTGGTTAAGCGTCCGACTTCAGCTCAGGTCACGATCTCGTGGTCCGTGAGTTCAAGCCCCGCGTCGGACTCTGGGCTGATGGCTCAGAGCCTGGGGCCTGCTTCCAATTCTGTGTCTCCCTCTCTCTCTGCCCCTCTCCCAAGCCACCTGAGTTCATCCATCTCTCAGGTGCATATGTAATTTTTTAGGTAGTTACTATTATTATGAGTCATTTATAGCTCACTGTGTTGATGTCACAAAAGTTATGCTAATTTTCTTTGATTTGTTTTCTAGTTGTTACTCTATCTGCAACTTATCAGCAATCATGTTTGGCCAAAAAACAGAATTTGTGGGGGAAAACTATAAATCTTTGGTTGCCTGAGGTCTCTTTGATGTGCATCTGTATACAATATGAAGCATGTCTAAATAGTATGTTATATTGATGATTGAGAAACACTAGGTGTATATTCAACTAGACATTCTGTGTATAATACATGCCTTCTTAGCACTGTATAAGACATAGTAGGCACTCAGTCAGCAAAGGTAACTGGTCAACTGACTGAGGAATTACAGCATATCATGGGAAAAAGTGGATGGAAAAATGTGTCCAAGCTGATTCATTAACATCAATTGCTAAAGTTTATGAGCAATGTGCTGCTTAAGTACTATTTCCATTACTCCTGGGTCTTCAGTGCCTTGAACGGTGCCTGGTACAGAGAAGGCAATATATAATTACTAGAGGCTGTAGTGGTTTTGAAACACATCCACAAATCCTGATGCTCTTCCTTTCAAGAGGTAGGATGTAATTCCTCTCCCTGGATTTAGTGGGCTGGATTTAGTGGCTCATTTCTAATGAAAAGAACAAAGCAGATGAGATGATGTATGGTTTCAGGGACTAGGTAATAAAAGGCACAGTGGCCTCCTCCTCACTCATTCTATGAAATCGCTAACTCTGGGTGAAGTGAATGGACATGTCAGGAGCAACCCTATGGTAAAGCCCACATAATGAGGAAATGAATAATGAAGAACCGAGGCCTCCAGCCAACAGCCATGTCAGTGAGCCATCTGGAATGGAATTCTCCAGCCCCAGCAACCCCATGAGAGACCCTGAGCCAGAACATCTAGCTAAGCTGTTCCCAGATTCCTGACCTTCAGAAACTTTATGGGATAATGGAGGACATGTTACAAGCCACCAAGTTCTGGAATACTTTGACAGTTAGCAATAGGTAACTAATACAGATGCACAAATGAATAAATAGAAAATGTGTTGCATACGTATGTATCCAGAGGAATGTCAACAACTAGACATCTTTCTTTTTTTCTTATAACTTCTCTAAGTTACTCCTTACTTGTGTCCTTCCTTGATGTATTCCTTATTTGATTGAAGTCCATGGATTATTTTGTGGCAGAACTGTCAAAAGTGATAATAAAAATGTAATGAAATATGACGTGGTCTGATTAAGATCAACTGAAAGATGTGGAGGGTCTGGCTAACTGGAGGGAAAGCCCAGAAAAATCCCACTCACAAGGGGCAAAATACTCTTCCTTCTGTGTCTTTTCCACACTCATATGTGAACTGCCAGTCCTCTCTGCAATCCCTTTATAGGGAGTAAAGTTGCTTCCTGCTCCTTCCTTTTAGCTTAGGGGGAAAAAAAAAAAGACAAGTAAGCTGTAGATTTTTTAGCAGCAGCAACCAGCTATAGAGTAAGCCATGTTATCTGTGAGAAACAGGAACATTTCAATCAGGGCTAAAGTGATTTCTTCAAGGATAAGGGCCCAAATATATCTCAAATGGAATTTTCCAGGAGGAGCACACGTTGTGAGTCCAGCTCCCATTGGTTCATCATTTAGTAGACTAAGAAGCCGGGTAAGGGATTACAGGTGCATCTCTTTCAGACTTACCTAGTTGGTTTCATTGTGGTGTAAATAGATCCCAACTTTGGGGTAACTGCATAGTAGAGATGACACTCACTGCTTCAACAGCAGCAAATTAACCCCCAAATGTAAGGATTCAAACAGGGCGGATGATTATTTCTCACATCCATAAAGTCTACGACTCCTGTTCCTGGTAAGCAGGAGCCTCTCTCTCCTAAGCCAGGGAACTACTCCCTTCCTTCCATCTTGTGGCTCCACCTTCTGCAACATAGAGCTTCCAGATCACTGTCCTCATCTACGTCTAGTGCACAGGTGGAGAGAGCACACAAAGAATCACATGTTGGGTAATTCGTGGGCCTGGGCCAGAGGCACCTTGCATGGCTTCTGCTCACATTTTATCTGCTGCAATTCTGTCATGCGGCCTCCTGACCACAAGGGGAGCTGTTATGCCCAGGAGGAAGGGGAGACACTTTTGAACAACTAGCCAGTGTCTGTCACAGTGATGGTGCCACTCACCTCCCTACCACTGCAGATCACCTCCTCAGCTGGCACCTCCTTCCCCTATGCTTCTGCACCTGTCCCTACTGTATTACTCATTGCCCAGTACCATCGCTTATTGATCTGTCCTTCCACTTTTCCATTGGCATTTGGAGAGCAGACAGTGTCTTTCTGTTTGTGTATCCACAGCATGTGGCAAAGAGTAGGGACTCATTTTGAGTGACAAATGGATAAACAGAAGGGCGACTAATATGTTACTCACAGACCAGGTAAGAGAAAATGGATAGTCGTGTACTGTGACCACTCTTTAATCTGAAAAGGGAAAATATAGGGGATAGCTCAGCCATGCCATGTTAGAAAGGGCAGTTTGGGGGCACCTGGGTGGCTCAGTCAGTTAAGCGTCAGACTTCGGCTCAGGTCATGATCTCATGCACGGTTCATGGTTTCGAGCCCTGGGTCAGGCTCTGTGCTGACAGCTCAGAGTCTAGAGCCTGCTTCAGATTCTGTATCTCCCCCTCTCTCTGCCCCTCCTCTGCTCGTGCTCTGTCTCTGTCTCTCAAAAATGAATAAACGTTTAAAAAAAAGATTTTAAAAAAGAAAGGGCAGTTTTTCTGGTTCTGTAACCTATCTATGCAGCACTTATAAGTGTCAAGGATGAGAATTTGAGCATTTATTATAGTCTGACAGTGGACAATGTGAAATCTCCCTCCAACACTCATGTTTTTAAAAAAAGATCCAGTATTTATTGCCAGGGCCCATGACAGCAAGAGAGTTGGACCCATAGGGAAAAAAATACCGGGAAGCTGACTTTGACACAATGGAAAGAAAGGACACTGGAGTCAATGTCAGGAACTCAGAAGTTCTTGTGTTGATTCTGCCCTTGACTGGTGGTATATCCTTGGATAAATCATTTGATCTTTTTGTGCCTTAGATTTCTTGTCTGTGGACTGCTTGGTCTCTCGTGTGTTGAATTTTAAGATTTCTTGAACAAGCTACTTTGTGAGGTACTTAGCTCCCCATCACTGAGAGCCTTTGAGCAAAGATGAGATGGTCTTTATGACACCAATAGGCACATTTATTGACGGTTCACTATGTTCCTAGCAGCATGCTGAGTACTTCTCTGCATATTTACTCTTAAGAACAGTGAAAGGTAGGGGGCACCTGTCTGGCTCAGTTGGTGGAGTGTGCAACTCTTAATCTCAGGGTTGTGAGTTTGAACCCCATGTTAGGTGTAGAGATTACTTAAAAATTAAATGACTTTTTAAAAAAAGAACACTGAGAGGTAGTTATTAATATTATCCCCTCTTTATAGATTAGGCAGCTGATGCTTACAGAAGCTAAATCATTTCCTGAAAGCCATCCTGCTACCCAGTGGTGGTACCAGGATTTGGGCCAGGCCAGCACTCTTGCTGCATGAACTGGATTAGAAATCTCACTTGGGTAAGAAATCTGTGTGGATGGCCTCGTGGGGATGTTTCCTCCTTAAAGATTTTATACAGTAAGAATTTGAGGGCCTGGCCCAGGAAGGAGAAATGGGAAACCCCATACCAAACTCACCCTTCCTCTATTTCTTAGGATCTTATCATTGCATTTCAGTTATCAGGAAGAGCTATTAGGGGTCTAGGAAAAGCTTCTGAGCTGGGAGGAGTTGACCAAAGTAAACCACAAAGGCTTTGGGAAGTTTTCTGCTCAGTGGGTAGAGCAACCAAGACTCAATGTACAAGACTTGAAATGGCTCTATTTCAGTGGTTTACTTCTTGATTTTTTTTTTTTTGCTTGTTTTTTAACTAATGAAACTGCCTTTTTAGGATGCTATAGAAAGGTGACATAGCAGCATAACCCAAGAAGTGCTCTTGGCCCTGCACTTCCAAAGTTTCCAGGCACAGATAAGCTACCGTTCCTGAGGGAGGCAGCCGAAGGGTTCTTTGTGCAGGGCCCAGGGTCGGGTAGACCGCCTGGACTCATCTGGACCATGTGCTTGGGGACAAGGACCCCACCCTGTCAGTGGCCCACTATGCCACCAGCAAAGCAGGAGGAGTGACAGACTATGCCTCATTGGGATTGCTAGGAGGATGGCATGAGGGAAGACACGCAAGGTGCCAACAACGTGGCTGGTGCACGGACACTTAACACAGCCATTCCCTTCAGGTTCAAGTTGGCAATGGGGATCTTACTTTTTCACAGTCTGAGACCAAGGATTTGAGAAAAAGATTCATCTCAAAGTCATAAAGTAAAAGAGTGGCAGAAGTGGGTGGGCAAGAACTAACTCAGCAGCCAGGATCATTCCAGAGTCACCTGAGGTGGCTGGGTTTCACAGGTACCACCAGCCTGGCCAGTCCATCCCTGATGGCGCCCTGAGACCTCAAAGACCCTTCCAAACAGCCTCTACCCCGTGAAACAGTTAACGATTCAGAAGAGAGTGCTTTGTTTTTTTTTGAGACATGTCCAAATGGATATATAGCATCACCGTTGAAACTGTTTTCATCACCTTATGGAACTTAAGAAAGCCTAGGTGTGTATTAATAAATTCAGCATTGATAGCCACATAACTATAAAGTAACATCAGGCATCATTTCTATATATTAATGGAAGCTGGATTCCAGGGACAGAGAATGTTCCCAGAGGGAGCTGGCCCACTTTATTATTTTTATGTAGGTTCAGAAGTTATTTATTTCTCAGGTACGATATGAAATGATGCTTTATGCCATCAACCATAACGCTGGCACACAAAGTCATCCCATTTCCCAAAGCAATACAAGCAAATAAATCTATAGGCAACATAAGGAAATATGTTCTTTCTTCTCTCCCAACCTCCTATCGTGGGGCAGAACGAGCAGATTTTCCTGAGAGTAGGCTCTACTCAATCCCCAAGGGGAGCACATCCTCAATCCCCAAGGGGAGCACATGGGATCAACTGCCCCAGAGATTTCAAAGTCGCAGGACTTTGAATTCATTAAGACTCAATAGGAGGGCTCGGTAAAGGCTGTTGACATGGCATCAAGGATGAAGACACAGTGGAGATGGCTATTTTGCATGATGTCAGACAAACATCCTGGTGGCTGAGTTAATTACTCAAATGTCGATCTGTACTTCTGAGGCTGTAGGCCATGTACATTTCAGCCAAAGCACTACTCACGTCTGAGCAACGCTATTGGAGCAAGCAAGGGCCCCTGGGGTAGTGTGCACGTTCAGTACCTTAGTTGAGGGGACACAGCAGCAATGACCTGACATTTATGAAAACTCCCCTTGTGACACGGCCTCACTGGAGTTGTTGCAGTTTGTTCTTTTACAAAATCCATTTGATCCTATTGATTAAAAATGAAGTCTCGGGATAGGTTCAAGGAAACAAATTCTTTCCGAAACAGGCAGTGCCAGTCAGGACTGGAAACAAACACGGAACTTCAATCCCTTGCTCATCTCATTGTCCGACCGAAAGTAGAAAAAAGCAGACACGAACACCGATGGCTGTGTCGTGCATGGCACTCACACAAGGATGCGAAAAAGTTTAGTCTGTGCTGTGCTCTTTTCACTGGATCAGACGCTCAAATGTCTGAGTCTGGTAGGCGTCCTCTGCTAATGCACTTCCAGTGATCAGACCAATGATTTGATGTGCTGCTTTCTGTAAAAGGCCAAGACACTCCTTGAAACACTATTTAAGAGATCATATATCTGCACACCCGATGTGGCCCTTTTGTTCACAACCAGTGTTGGTTCTCTGGCAAGAGGGCCAAAGGCAGCCCCCATAGGCTACTCCTCATTGATGTTCTTACATGTTTCAGCAGCTGTAGACCTGGGACAGAAAAGCAAATCTGCGGCTGGGTGAGGAAGCCAGGGGGACCGCGGGAGCCAGGCTCCTGTCCCAGGTAGGTGCTGACCCACGGGGTCAGAACATAACACAGAGTGTGGCAGGCCTCAGTCACAACAGAGTCAGTGTGGAGTCCAGACAGCATTCACAAAAGGGATAAATGGATATTTGCTCCCTAGGATCACAGCATTCACATACTCCACTTCTACAAAAAGCCTGCCGCTTTCATTTGGGGATGTACCACAACCACCTGGGTCTATATGTTTTTAAAAACTAACCACCACCACACTCTGGCCAATCAGAGCCACTCATTCTTCTGAGCTCTGTGCCAGGCTCAGGGATGCACAGGTAACCACACCAAAGCCAGAGAGAGTCTATAAGACTTTGATGGGAATTCTGGACTTGAATGTTCTACCAGACTTGAATCTGAGAAGGTATAAGATCTAGAGCCCCTGCAGCCATTCTGTTACCACAAGGCCAATCCTTTTGGAGAGTGAAGCCAACACAGAGAAAGTGCAGCCGAGAGGCAGAGAAAGACTGCTTCCTGATAATAGAGTGTGTGCCTGGATCAAGCCATGCCTGAAAGCAGTGTATTTCTGAACTTTGACAATAAACTTTATTTTCCTTAAATCATTTTGGATTGGGTTTTGTTCACTTGTGAGTAAAAGTGCACCAATAATATGAGGCAATACAAGATACGTATTTAAGACCTAGAAATGAGCAGTGTCCAGCACCTGAGTCCAGGCCAGCCAGGAAAGCAAAGAGCCAGGCAGCATTTGAGAGACCCATACTCAGTATCCAAGCTCTGATAGGTGGTCAAATCTTAGTGTGCAGAAGAACCTGTGTAATGAGAGCAGAGATTCCCAGCCATCCCCTGGCCAGTGCTCAGGCTTACAGTCCTGAGGTGGGCAGTGGCGAGAGCCACATGGGAGAGAAGAATGTGAGACAAGAACTTAGTGCAGGACCTCAGAGAGACGTGCACATGTAGGAGCTCAGCTGGTGACTTGTGTGCACGTCGAGCCTGTGGGTCATGGGCAATGATTTTAGAGTTGGAACATCACACAGTGGTTCGGAGAAGCAGAAACAAGATCTGGTCAGAAGTACCAGATGAACATGTCCAAGTACCCAACTGCTTTCTCAGGTCAGTCTACCCTGTTCTAACCAACCAACCTGTCTGGCAACCAGTGATTAGGAAACCCAAACCCAGAGCACATCAATCACACGCATCAGACCACGCAGCTAACTAGTCAGGCAGCCTAGACCTGGGTCCCAGTCTGTCTGACCCCAAACTCCACACTTTTTAATCATTCCTAACTCAGCTGAGGGCAGGCCTGGAACTCGAGAAGGGCCAGCTCCTCCCACTGTGATGAAAGGGAGAGGTGCAGAGGCTGGTGATCAGTGAAAAGACCCCGTTCCAGCAGGGCCCATCTGAGGGTCCACCTGACCATGCAGGCAGGCAGGATGTGTTCATGATGGATCTCATCAACTCATTTTACTCAAAAAATCCTGGTCCAGCTTGGGAATGGAGAACTAAGAGGGCAGGATGGCCAGCCTTTGGGAGAAACGGAGATAATATTTTATCTCTTTGAGTCAGACCCTGGCATCAAGGGGAGCCCCGTTTCTGCTCCTGGCTCTTCCGTTGGCACAAGAGAAATGGATTCTGCTCTCAGGAAGGTTGTAAGCCAGCCCGGCCCTCAACCACACTGGCACTTCTCATACGCTTACCTAAATTTTCTTTGTAAATGAAAAATATGTTTAAAATTAATACAGATTCAACATAAGAAAAAAATAATATTTTCCAAAATTTCATTACGTGTAATGGCAAAAGGATTTACCATTATTTTCATCCTCTGCATGTGAGAAGTTGAGTGGTTTCTCTAAGGTCTCATGGCCAAGAGAATAAAAACCAAGGTCACTTAGATTCCAAGCCTAGTGTTTCTTGCACAACAGTGTTTCTCCACTCAGGCTGCCCATGAGAATTCACCATCCCCAGTGGTTCTGGCTTAATTCACCGGGTACGGACGTCTGATGGGTGAACAACCCTTTTGGGAATCCAATGAAAATGACGGGTCTTCTTCCCAGAAAAAAAGGACACACGCATACATGCAGAAAATTTGTAAATACAATTTCAGGGTGGAGTCAAAAAGACCAGTGCCCATAAATAGACCCAGAATCCAATGACCCAAAGATTAGACACATTATTCATTAACACTGTGTGGTAGGCAGAATTCTCAGATGACCCCAGTGACCCTCACCCTTATATAACCTCCTCTCTCTTGAGTGTGGTTAGAACTTGTGCATCAATCCCAAGATTATGTTATGAGATCGCCTTGGGTAGGTCTGACCTGATTGTGAGCCCTTTAAATCCCGGCCTAGGGGCGCCTGGGTGGCTCAGTTGGTTAAGCATCCAACTTCAGCTCAAGTCATGATCTCCCTGCTCATGAGTTCAAGCCCCACGTTGGGCTCTGTGCTGACAGCTTAGAGCCTGGAGCCTGCTTCAGGTTCTGTGTCTCCCTCTCTCTCTGCCCCTCCCCTGCTTGCTGTCTCTCTCTCTCTCTCTCTCAAATATAAAATAAAACATAAAAAAAAATTTAAATCTGGGCCTAGAGGTCAGAGATGCAAAGCAGGAGAGAAACCCCATGCGAAAGAAATTCTCCTGGTGGCCTTAAAGGCAGATGAGACCCTGTGGCAAGAACCTGAGAGTGGCCTTTGGAGCTAAAAGTCACCCCTGACTGACAGCCAGTAAGAATACAGGGACCTCAGTCCTGCAACCACAGAAGAGGCATTCTGCCAGCACCGTCAGAAATGAGCTTGGAATTCAGCCTGGAGCCTACGGCACGCAGCCCCAGCTAACACCTGATTCTAGCCCTGTGAGACCCTGAGCAGAGCACCAAGCCACACTGGGCCCAAGCTTCACCTACAGAAACCACGAGATGATAAATGGGGGTTGTTTCACGCCACTACCTTTGTGGGAATTTGTTACACAGCGATAGAAAACTAATTCAACCTGATACGTCCGAGCACCTGCTAACTTATTAAGATCCCTCTTGTAAGGGATAAAAGGAATCTTTTTAATGTTCCTGTCCTCCTTCTATGAGCATCTACCTATGAACACAGACACACATTAGCCTAAAGAAGGTGACTTCTATGTGGGGTGCTATAAACAAGGCTCAAACTCTGATTTGGGAAGCCTGGGAGAGGGGCCCTCTGTTCTCTCCTTTCTCTCCATCCCCAGGGCCCCCTGCTTGGCTACATGAGAAGAGCACTTTCTCAGGGCTCAACAGATGATTTAATCTTCGCAATTGCTCAATGAGAGCTGGGCTCAGCCAAAGCGCATGTGGTAACTTTTAAAGGGTTATTACTGCTTGGAATATTCCAGCTGTCTCCTGCCAGACCATCAATAACAGCACATCAGAGCTAAGGGGGAAGGTTCTGCCAATCGACATTGAGGATTTATAATTAACATGGGTCAGTTCCAGAGCTATCAGAACCAATGTAACTGGATTTAAGGTTTGCAGTCAGCTCTTTGAAATGGAAATCTGATGCAAAAGCTCCAATTTGTTCACCCAAAGGGTTAGCTTTGGCAAGCTACCCACTTAGAAAGTCCGAGTGAAATTTGTACTGGTCCACCCTCTGCTCCTAGGATGGAGTAGAATCCTCAGCACTCATGCACACTGTTAATGTCTCTTCCAATTGGGTGCCCTGGGGGATTTTGACCATTCTTCTGAGCCTCAGTTTCATCTTCTGTAAAATGGGGATAAGAACATGGTTCATGGTTACTCTCCCCCGTGAGAATGCCATGCTATTGACCCATCATGGGGGAGACATGTGCTGACTGTGAAGAGACAAAAGTCAATTAATTTTCGACAAAGCAGGAGAGACTATCCAATGGGCAAAAGATAGTCTCTTCAGCAAATGGTGTTGGGAAAACTGAACAGCAACATGCAAAAGAATGAAACCGGACCACCTTCTTACACGATACACAAAAATACATTTAAGGGACGCCTGGGTGCCTCAGTCAGTTAAGCCTCTGACTTTGGCTCAGGTTGTGATCTCATGGTTGGTGAGTTCAAGTCCCACGTGGGGATCTGCACTGACAGCATGGAGCCTGCTTTGGGTTCTCTGTCTTCCCCTCTCCCTCTCTGCCCCTGCCCCACTTATGCATGTGCTCTCTCTTTCTCTCTCTCTCTCTCAAAAAATAAAATAAATAAATAAACATTTTAAAAGGTAAATAAATAAAACTCAAAATGATTTTTAATCCATTTTGGTCTGTAGACCTAAATGTGAGACCTGAAGCCATAAAAATCCTCAAACTTGTCTGAGCATTGGTATCACCTGGGGACAGTTTTATAATTGCTGATGCCTTGTCCCATCCACCCCACCCTGGGATTCTGAGTTCATTGGTCTGTGATGCAGCCTGGTCATTAGGATTTTTCAGGTCTCTCCAAGTGATTCCAATGTGTAGGCATGCGTGATTATACAGAGACAGGGTTAGCAATGCTTCCAGGGGCGATGAGCCCCAGGATAACTAACTGGCCTCAGTGCATTGGTGACCACGGCCTCATCAGCACCCACTGTCACCCCCAGCACACAGGGAGGAGGAGCTGGGTCAGGCGATGTCCCTGGGGGCTAAAGTAATGGAGAAACAGGACCCTAACCAGGAAGCTGTCTGCACACAGCGTCCCACCCAAATGCATCAGGCCTCTGGTTAGCAATCCCCCACCTCTTCTCCTTCACTCTCAGGCTCGGGGGAATTCCTCCAAGAGGTTAAAATACAAAGTTGCTATTTAGATGCCCCATTAATGAAACAATAACCCCCCCCCCAAAAAAAAGCCAAAAAATCTGCAACAACTTTAAAAAGAAAAAGCAGGGGCACCTGAGGGGCTCAGTTGGTTAAGCACCAACTTCGGCTCAGGTCACATCTCACCACTGGTGAGTTCCAGCCCCACACATCCAGCTCTGAGCTGACAGCTCAGAGCCTGGAACCTGCTTTGGATTCTGTGTCTCCCTCTCTCTCTGCCCCTCCCCCGCTTGTGCTCTGTGTGTGTGTGTGTCTCTCTCTCTGTCTCTCTCTCTCTCTCTCTCTGTCTCAAAAATAAATAAACATTTAAAAAATTTTTAAAAAGAAAAAGAAAAAATCAGTGCTTTCCAGGCACAGCCTCCAAAGTGTCAGTGTCCCAAAAGCTTCTGGAAGCCTGTCTTTTCTGAGATGTTATGGTCTCTTGGTTGGATTGGATGATCAGCAACCAGAAGTCCTATAAACAGGTGCAGCAGGGCCCAAGGGGGGGCTAATTATTCAGGTTTGAGGCCTGTTTTCCTCTGTCCCACTCTTTCCGCTGAGATCCTGACTTAATAGAAATGCTGATTTCTCAGCATGAATTCTAACTCAGCTACTGATTCTGCAAGCATTGCCCCTGACCCGCTTAGAGCACGGACGCTTCCGAGAATCTGCGGCCGCTGCTCCGGGGCTCCCTGGCAAGTGGGCACGACCCTGGCCCCGGGGAACTGCCCGCCACTGCCCTTCTACCCCGCACACAACTGCCTTCCGAACCCCTTTGGCTGCCGGCAGCACCACCGGGGCCAGCAGCTTTGTCTGCCGCTGTGTCCGCTTTCTCTCCGACAAAGGCCGGAGACAAAGGCACAGCAGGTGTTTTCTATGAAGTGAGGCCAAGTCTCCAGACCAGAGATAGTTCCGCTGGAGGATGGGGGATGTAGCCTGAGAAAAATGCATTGCTGATGGACCCAAAACAATAAACAAGGAAATATGCCGTCACAGGAGACGACATCATCATCGTCATCATCATCATATTTTAATTATTATTATTATTATTATCCTCTGTCTTTTCACTGGATTGTAAACTCCCCGAGAGCAAAGACTTTTGTGTCCTGCTGTCTCCCAAGAGCCTGGCGCATGGTAGGTCCTCAATAAACTTTGGAGATGGAGAAGAGGGTGGGGTGAGCACACGGACTGTGGAGTTAGATAAACTCAGAGCCCAGTTCTTTCTGCAACAATTCTAACTGTGCAAAAACACAGATGTGTTATTTACTTTCTTCAAATTCCCTTCCTTCTCGTATTACCAATTACCAGGGCCAGGGTGAATAAAGATCAGCGATATCGTATGTAAAGAGGCCAGCATCCATTAGGCAATCAAAATGTAGGCACTTCTAACTATAGACTGATGGTTACTGGAAGGAACAGGCTGGGGGCGGGGGGTGGGGGGGTTCCTGGGTGAAATAGGTGATGGGGATTAAGGAGGGCACTTGTCCTGATGAGCACTGGGTGATGCATGGAATTGTTTCACTATACTGTATATCTAAAACCAATATTACATATATGTGTATATGTGCTACATATATATGTATATCTCCCACATCTTCTTTATTCATTCATCAGTTGATGGACACTTGGGCTGTTTCCATAATTTGACCATTTGTAGATAATGCTTCTATAAACATTGGGATTCAATGTATCCCTTTGAGTTGGTATTTTTGTATTCTTTGGGTAAACATCCAGTAGTTTGATTGCTGGATTACAGGGTAGTTCTATTTTCAATTTTTTGAGGAACCTCCCTACTGTCTTCCACAGTGGCTGCACCAGTTTGCATTCCCACCAACAGTGCAAGAGTGTTCCCCTTTCTCTACATCCTCGCCAACACCTGTCATTTATGTTATTTTTTTTAGCCATTCTGACATATGTGAGATGATATCTCATTGTAATTTTGTCTTGTATTTCCCTGATGAGCAGTGGTGTTGAGCATCTTTTCATATGTCTGTTGGTCATCTGGATGTCTTTGGAAAAATGTTTATTCAAGTCTCTGCCCATTTTTAATTGGATTATTCATTTTGGCGGTGTTGTGTTTTATAATTTCATTATGTATTTTGAATACTAACCCTTTATCTGATATGTCATTTGCAAATATCTTCTCCTATTCCATAGGTTGCCTTTTAGTTTTGTTAATTATTTCCTTTGCTGTGCAGAAAGTATTTACTCTGATATAGTCCCAATAGTTTATTTTTGCTTTTGTGTCCCTTGCCTCAGGAGACATATCTAGAAAGAAGTTGTTACCATTGATGTCAAAGAGGTTACTGCCTGTGTTCTCTAGGATTGTTATGGTTTCAGGTCTCACATTTAGGTCTTTAATCCACTTGGAATTTATTTTAGCGTATGGTGTAAGAAGGTGGTCCAATTTCATTCTTTTGCATGTTCCTGTTCAGTTTTCCCAGTATCATTCCCAGTACTTGTGGGTTCATTTCTGGGTTTTCTATTCTGTCCTACTGATCTATGTGTCTGTTTTTGTGCCAGTACCATACTGTCTTGATGATTACAGCTTTGTAATACAGTCTAGAATTGTGAGGCCTCTGGCTTGGCTTTGCTTTCTCCTCTTTACATACAAGATTGCTTTGGCTATTCAGGATCTTTTGTGGTTCCATACAAATGCTAGGATTGTTTGTTTTAGCTCTGTGAAAAATGCTGGTGGTATTTTGATAAGGATTGCATTAATTCTTCAGATTGCTTTGGGTATTGTAGACATTTTAACAGTATTTGTCCTTCAAGTCATGATCATGGAATATCTTTCCACTTCTTTGTGTCATCTTCAATTTCTCTCACCAATGTTTTATAGTTTTCAGAGTACAGGTCTTTCACCTCTTTGCTTAGGTTTTATGCCTAGGTATCTTAACAGTTTTGGATGCAGTTGTGAATGGAATTGATTTCTTAATTTCTCCTTTTGTTATTCATTACTGATGTATAGAAATGCAACAGATTTCTGTTCATTGATTTTGTACCCTGTGACTTTCTTGAATTCGTGTATCAGTTCTAGCAGTTTTTTGGTGGAGTCTTTCAGGTTTTCTATATAGAGTATCATGCCGCCTGAAAATAGTGAAAGTTTGACTTCTTCTATGCTGACTTGGTTGCCTTTTATTTCTTTTTGTTGTCTGGTTGCTGTGGCTGGAACTTCCAGTACTATGTTGAATAAAAGTGGTGAGAGTGGGCATCCCTGTCTTGTTCCTGACTACAGAGGAAAAGCTGCCAAATTTTTTCCATTGAGGATGATATTAGCTGTGGGTTTCTCATAAATGGCCCTTATTATGTGAGGTATGTTCTCTTGAAACCTACTTGAGGGTTTTTATCATGAATGGATGTTGTACTCTGTCAAATGCTTTTTCTGCATCTACTGAAATGATCTGTGGTTCTTAGTCTTTCTTTTTAAAAAAAATTTTTTTACATTTATTTATTTTTGAGAGAGAGAGAGAGAGAGAGAGAGAGGCAGACTGCAAGTGGGGGAGGGGCAGAGAGAGAGGAAGACACAGAATCTGAAGCAGGCTCCAGGCTCCAAGCTGTCAGCACAGAGTCCAATGTGGGGCTCAAACTCACAAACCATGAGATCGTGACCTTAGCCAAAGTCGGACGCTTAACCAACTGAGCCACCCAGGCGCCCCTATCCTTTCTTTTATTAATGTGATGTATCACATTGATTGATTTGCGAATATTGAACCGCACTTATACAACCCAGGAATAAATCCCACTTGATTGTGGTGAATGATTTTTTTTTTCAGAGTATTGTTGGATTTGGTTTGCTAATACTTTGTTGAGGATTTTTGTATCTATGTTCACCACAGATGTTGGCCTGTAGTTTTCTTTTTTTGTAGTTTCTTTATCTGGTTTTGGTATTAGGGTAATGCTGGCCTCATAGAATAAATTTGGAATTTTTTCTTCCTTTTCTATTTTTTAAGATAGTTTGAGAAGAACAGTTATTAACTCTTCTTTAAAATTTGCCTTGAAGCCATCTGGTCCTGGACTTTTGTTTGTTGGGAGTTTTTTGATTACTGATTCAATTTTTTTGCTGGTTATCAATCTGTTCAAGTTTTCCATTTTTTCCTGTTTCAGTTTTGATAATTTATATGTTTCTAGGAGTTTATCCATTTCTTCCAGGTTGTCTGATTTGTTGTTTTTCATAATGTTCTCTTATGATTGTATTCCTTTGGTGTTGGTTATTATTTCTCCTCTCTCATTTGTAATTTTATTTATTGGGGTGTTTTCTCATTTCTTTTTGATAAGTATGGCCAGAGATTTATCAATTTTATTTATTTTTCAAAGAAACAACTCCTGGTTTCATTGATCTGTTTTATTGCTTTTTTGGTTTTTATATTATTTATGTCTGCTCTCATCTTTATTATTTCCTTCCTTCTGCTGGCTTTAGTAAGCATTTGTTTTTCTATTTCTACTTTTTTATGTGTAAGGTGAGGTTGTTAGAGATTTATCTTGCTTCCTGAGGTAGACCTGTATTGCTATACACTTTTATACTTTTCTCTTAGGACCACTTTTGCTGCATCCCAGAGGTTTGGGATTGTTGTGTTCTCATTTTAATTTGTTTCCATGTATTTCTTATTTCTTCTATTTCCTGGTTGGCCCATTCATTATTCAGTAGCATATTATTTAACCTCCATGTATTTGTGGTCTTTCCAGATTTTTTTCTTGTGCTTGACTTCCAGTTTCATAGCACTATGGTCAGAAAAGATGCATGGTATGACCTCAATGTTCTTGAAAATGATGAGGCCTGTTTTGTGGCCTAATATGTGATCTATTCTGGAGAATGTTCTGAGTGCACTTGAATGTGTGTTCTGCTATTTTAGTATGAAATGTTCTGAATGTATCTGGTCCAGTATGTCATTCAAAGACATTGTTTCCTTGTTGATTTTCTCTTTAGATGGTCTGTCCATAAGTGGGGTGTTAAAGTCCCCTACTATTATTGTATTATTATTGATTAGTTCCTTTATGTTTGTTATGAATTATTTTATGTATTCGGGTACTTCCATGTTGGATATGTAAATATTTACAATTGTTATATCTTCTTGGATTGACCCTTTTGTTACTATATAGTGTCTTTCTTTGTCTGTTATTACAGTCTTTGTTGTAAAGTCTAGTTTGTCAGATGTAAGTATTGCTATTCCAGCTTTCTTTTGACATCCATTTCCATGATAAATATTTCTCCATCCCCTCATTTTCAATCTGCACGTGCCTTTAGGTCTAAAATGAGTCTCTTTCAGGCAGTGTATAAGTGGGTCTTGGGTTTTTTTTATCCATTCTGACACGCTGTGTCTTTTGATTGGAGCATTTAGTCTGTTTATATTCAAATTATGATAACATGTAGTTAGTGCCTTTATTACTTGTTTTGTGGTTGTTTCTGGAGATTTTCTATGATCCTTTATTGTCTTTCTCTTTTTAATGTTTTGCTGATTTTCTCTAGTGATATATTTAGATTTCTTTCTCTTTAGTCTTTGCATGTTTATTGGTGGTTTTTGATATATGGTTACCATTAAGTGTGTATATAATCTCTCCTGCATGTAGCAGTCTGTATTAAGTTTGAACCCATTTTTTTCTCCTCTCCCCTCGCCCCATGTTTTAGGTATATGTTATTATATTTTATATCATTTTTGTGAGTTATTTGACTTATTTTATAGAAATGTTCATTTGTACTGCTTTTGTGTTTCCTGCCTTTATACTGTCACTTTTGGTCTCATCTTTCCACTCAAAGAAACCCTTTAATATTTCTTCCAGAGCTGGTTTAGTGATCATGAACTCTTTAGTTTTTCTTTGTCTGGGAAACTCTTGATCTCTCCTTCTATCCTGAATGATAGTCTTGCTGGATAGAGTATTCTTGGCTGCATACTTTTCCCACTCAGCACTTTGAATATATCATACCACTCCCTTTTGGTTTTCCAAGTTTCTGTTGAAAAATCTGCTAGCCTTATGGGTTTCCCTTATACATTACTGACTTCTTTTGTCTTGCTGCTTTTAAATTTTTTTCTCTTTCACTTTATTTTGCAAATTTAATTACAATATTTCTTGGTTGCCCTGCTTATGTTGATATTGATGGGGGTTCTGTGTGCCTGCTGGATCTGTATACCTATTTCCTTCCCCAGATTAGGGAAGATTTCAGTTATTATTTCTTCAAATAAATTTTCCACCCCCTTTTATCTACCTTCTTCTTCTTCTTCTTCTTCTTCTTCTTCTTCTTCTTCTTCTGCGTCTGCTTCTGCTTCTGGGACTTCTGTAATACGAATGTTATTACATTTGATGGAATCACTAAATTTCCTATGTCTATTCTCATTTTGCATAATTCTTTCTCTCTTACTTTCAGTTTCATTGCTTCCTATTACTTTTTCTTACTCCAGTCCTCTTCTCTCCTTTCTTCTCTACTTTTTTCTTCTAGGTCATTAACTCATTCCTCTACATCTTCAAGCCTGCTGTCCACTGCATCAAGGGTATTTCTAATCTTGTTTATTGCATTATTCACCTCTGATTGATTTTTTTAGCTCCTTATCTCTGTGGTAGGTGTCTCACTGATATCTTCCATTCTTTTCTCAAGTCCAGTGAGTATCCTTATGATTGTTGCTTTAAATTCTCCATTAGGCATGTTACTTATATCTGTTTCATTTAGCTCTCTGGTCGTGGCCTAATCTTTTTCTTTCATCTGGGATAAATTCCTCTGTCTTCTCATTTTGTCTAAGTCTCTGCCTTCTTCTATGTGTTAGAAATGCCAGTTACGTCTCCTGCTCATGAAAGTAATGGCCTTATAAAGAAGAGGTCTTATAGTGCCCAGGGCCTGGTGCCCCAGTGAGTGTCTCCAATGTGTGCTGCATGCACGCTACTCTTGAGTCCTGACTGCTGTATCCATCAGGCTAGCCATCTGCCAAGGTTCTCCTTGCATGCTCTGGGCAGTGTTTGATCTCTGGCCTGAATGCAGTGAGTTTTACCTACGTATGCTCTGGTCTTCTTGCAAGATGAGACCTGTCACCACTTCCACCAGAACTGAGGCCATGCAAAACTCTCTGGTTGGGAGACATAGTATGGTCAGGGGCTTGTGCCGATCTTCTGGGGGAGAGGTCTGCCACACTGGGACTGAGGTAACCATGACTGAGAAGGGCAGTTCCACCAGAATGCATGGGGGTTGGCTTATTGTAAGCAAGTTAGGCAGCCAGTTTTTGGTACTAGGCTGCTTCCAGAAGTGGCTCTGCCTTTATGCCAAAGGGCAGGGGAGAGAAATGGTGCTGGCCAGCTCCTCTGTTCCCAAAGAGGTGCCTCTGTGAATGCTGCCTCTCAGGGACACACTCCAAGAACAAATAACCTCCCCACTCTGTGCACTAGGCACTCTTCAGATCACTGTTTCCATGCTATCTGCCCTCAGGTTGTTTGCCTGCCTTCTCCCCAATAGTGGCACAGTGCCCTCGGGGTTCTATCCCAGCCAAGCCCTCTGACCTTTAAAACTCCAGGCGTTAAGCCCTACTGGTTGCAGCACTTCACAAAATTCAGCCCTCTTGTTTTCCAAGCCAGTGGCAATAGGGAAACATTCTTGTGTGTACCCCTATGTGCTCCTCTCTCTCTTTCCCTTCTCCATGACCATGGCTCTCTCCCCTCCACAGCAGCCAGGGTCCATTTCTCCCCAAACCACATCTCCACACTTGCTACCTTTTTTGATGTGGCCTCTTCTCTTCCTCTCACTATGGAGTTTGTTCTGTCCATCTTCAGGTCAATTTCTGGGTATTTAGGATGAATTGCTAGTTACCTAGCTGTATTTGTGGGATAAGGTGAGCCTAGGGTCCTCCTACTCTGCTGCCATCTTCCTCCATCCTTTTCCATCTGCAGATTGACTTCTCTGCTCACTTATCCATTTCTGGGCCCATCAAAGTTACTCCAAAATGACAGTCTGAGCACGATAATCAGCAGAACCTTCCAGCTCAGTTTCCACTGTCTCGCAATCCCCAATTACTAGTTAAGCGGCATCTGCCTCAAGTGTCCATCCCTGGTCCTATCAGCTGTGCCCAGGCACACTTTTTCTGCTATTGATAGAACAGCTTCTCTGAGAAGAAGGATAGGCGGGAATGGAAGAGTGTAAAGAAGGGAAAAAAATACTATAATTGAAAAAGAACCATGCACTCCAATGGGAGCAGGAAAATATAGATGTCCCAGCTCAAGAGGAAAGAGAGAATTTGCTCTTCCTTCACCTTTTTGTTCTGTTGAGGCCCTCAGTGGTGTCCACCCACGTTGATTAGGGTGGATTTCTTTACTCAGACTACTGAATCAAATGCTAATATTTTCCAGAAATACTCTTACAGACACACCCAGAAATAATGTGTGACCAGCTATCTGAGAACCCTTAGTCCAGTTGAGTTGACATATAAAACAACCAGCACAAGACCTAAGCTCAGACAAACCTAAGCTGGGGTTTGTCTGGGGTCAGACAAACCTAAGCTCACATCGAAATTCTACAATTTGCTACCTATATGGAAAAAAAGATCTCTTGGTTACTTTGAATCTCCCCTTTTCTTGTTCATATAAAGTGTCTTTGTTGTGGTGTTATCATAAAGAGTCAATGAGATACCTAAAGGGCCTTAGCAAGAGTCCAATGGATAATAAGCAGTCAATAAATGGTAGCCATCACTATAACCAGCCTCCAAGAGGAAAGCAAATGTTTGTTCGCAAGAAAAAACTTGCAGAAAGGTCCATTTTCAGTCTATCCTCTTCTCAAATTCTGTGATCATGATCTGAAGGAAGAATGATATTAGGGACAAGAAAAAAAAAAAAGGAGAGTTAGCATGAAATACTATAGATCTGATAACAATAAAGTCTGAGTCTGTGTTTGCCTATATCAAAAATTTAGACTTGGACCAGTTATTCTCTCTACACCCCATCACTCTGCACATGCCATTTGCAGCATTCATGAGATGCTCGGTGTTTATTACAATGTACCTCTGCCATCCTAATAGGCTAAAAGCCCCTGGAGGACAGGGACAGTGTTTTATTTATCTCCTCAGCTCCTGGCTTAGTATCTAATAATACTTATTACTGGATAAGTATCTGTTTAATAAACGGATGCAGAAAGATAGAAACTATATGAAGGGAGAGATGTGGGTCAAACTGGTAGCAATCTCGGCTACCTGCCTGGGCCCCAAGTCATCACTCTGAGGTTAAGCCCACCATTGTGTAAATTCCAACTTCTAGAGAATGCCAAGCTTCCTCTGGGTTCTACATACCAGACACAACAGAAGGCTGGACAGCTTCTCTTGATCCTCCAGGAGCTGGCCCCAGGCAAAGCAGGACTGAGCTCTGAATAAGCAGGTCCAGGAGCTGCTGGCTCAGCTGCGACAGCCTCCTTACTTCCAAGAGTGTTCAACTTCTGCCCCGAAATATCATTTAATTTTCAGGCATGAGTTGCCAAAGCTATTGTTCCAAAGAGGCATAAGTGGCCCTGAGGAGCAGTGCAGGTTGGGATCAGATTCCTCCCCTGCCCCAGTCCCCACTTCTTTAAGCATAGCAGCTCTTACCTTCTGCATTATACATTCTGGTCATCCGCCTATGATTTCATTGGGAAACCAGTGCTAATATTTTCACTGTATTTTGAACTACTGCACAAGAAGAATGTCACCTCACACTCTCTCCAGTAAACGGAAGGACACAGCGGCAGGGGTGCTCAGAGTGACAGTGGAACCACTAACTGCACTTTCTGTCCCTCTGACCTTACAGCCCTCTGAGTCAGGCATAAATATCACCCCATTTTAAGGTAAGAAAGCCAAGGCTAAAGAGGTTAAATGTATTCTGACTCAAGGGTGCTTCTGAGATATTGTGGCCTGTGGAGCTAGCATTTGAATCCAGATCTGAAACAAATAGAATCGGGGGGGGTGGGGGGGGTGGGGGTTGAGAAGTGGAACAGAAATTCTTACCCAAAAAAAGAACAATTCTTTCTGCAGCCAGCACTTATTAAAAATCCAGTTTTTGTCTACCAACAAAATCTTTGATTTCACTTTGTTTTTCAATGAATGGCTTGGAACCCATTTTAATAAAGACCTCAAATGAAAACCAGGTGGTGACCTTTGATTGTGCATGTACTTTCTGAGTCAAATGGATTTGCAAATAAGGACGTTAGAGAGACTTCAGCTCAAGGAAAGTAACAGGCATTTGGACCTCACCTGCTGGCTGATGACCTCTATGCAATTTCAACAATGGTTTCCAATATTTCACTTAAAATCAGTGTGGCTTAGGTATGAAATTGGTTCTCCCTAAAGCAACCCTGAGGCCTAAACAGTAACTGTGACCATAACCATGACAGGGAGACTCTTGAATTTAAAATATATTGACCGCCACAGCCTACTTTATAAGTTCTTCTCAGGATTTCTTAGCTATGGAAATGCATTTGATCGTATAGTCTCTTCACTCATGACCCGCCAGATAGGACTCTGAGCCACCCCACTGGCTTGGTATGGACTATTCAAAATGGCCATTTTCCCTTCAGCCCCACTACCTGACCTACAGTCTGTGAATAATGAGATGATTTTCACAGATGGGACTTGATTGTGTTATATAATATGATGCCAGATATTTCCCCTGATGCAGAACCTAGTCATTTTCTTTTCTCAGTAGTATTTCTCAAAATACTTTCCATGGAACATGAGTTCTATTGAACACTCCACTGAAAGAAGAGTCTGTGATATGAAAGTAAATAAAGAAAACCTGATTTCAAATAGTCAGCAAGCTCTGACGGGGGAGTTTTCACACACGAACCACTCAACACAGCCAGTAACCAACAGAAAGAAGGAAGATAATGTTATTTCCATAAGGCAGGGCACTTTTCACATAGGAACTTACCCTCTGCATTTAAGAAAAGGAAGGAAGGAGGTACCTGGGTGGCTCAGTTGGTTGAGCATCTGACTTCAGCTCAGGTCATGATCTCATGGTTCATGAGTTCAAACTCTGTGTCGGGCTCTGTGCTGATAGTTCAGAGCCTGGAGCCTGCTTCAGATTCTGTGTCTCCCTCTCTCTCTGCTCCTCCCCCACTAGCACTCTGTCTCTCAAAAATAAACATGAAACATTTTTTTTAATTAAAAAAAAAAGAATAGGAAGGAAGATCCCTTCATGCCCCAGCAGCAATGTACTAACCACCATTTACAGCCAATGAGACCCTCACAACCTCAGATTCTCCTTCTCAGATAAACTCTTGTTCAGAACAACCCTACCCAGTTTCCTCCTAAAACCTAATAAAAGTCTCTTTGGACTTGCTGGTGGTTCATGATAGTTTGCTTGTCCCAAAGAGCCATTCCTCTGCTATTCCTGAATAAACTTTTTTTTAACTTAAATAAAATTGATCTTTGCTCTGTTGAAAGTTAACAGTGACCTCATGAATTTGGGAAAATACCCCTCTTGGATATTTGCAGCAGCCACTCGGCTTCTACAGACTATACAAGCACTGCAACATTTGCCTTACTTTTGATTGATATCTATTAACATCCCTCTAATGAACGCCCTATGGAATGCACTTTGGAAGTCGTGTTGTTTAATAACAATCTGAACCATGAAAATTATTTACAATAAACCCATTCACAAAATCCCACCAGATATCTGAAATCATACCAAAAAGCTCCCAGAAAAAGGTCGAGTTGTCCACTTCAGAAATAGGTGATTCTTTTGAAATAATGACTACTATTTGGTGAATCCAAAGAACTACCTCACAAAATAAGTATAGTTCTTTTCACTAAATGGATAAGAAAAAGTGCTCAAAGAAGTTAACTCACAGTATTTGGAAGAGTCAGAACCAGAATTTTTAAGGTAAGCTCAAAACACAAGCTCTTAAAGACTCTGTTATTGTTGAACTTTCCCCGTTGGAGCACACCCTCCTTGGGACTGGAGAATGTCCTTTCCCCAGCTGGTCAGGCCTTCACCCTAGAAGAACTGGTGGAGCATACAGCACACTGCAGCCCTCATGGGTGCCCAGGCCACACTGAGACTACAGGAAGTACAGCTTCCCATCCTCGGTCCCATGCTCAGCAGCTTCCCAGCGAGAAGCAAATGATGAAAGCTTCAAGCTGGTCCCCACAGTATGATGGAGATCAAATCAGCAAGGTCTCAGGCTAGGACTGGGGCCATGAAACCCCACTACGCAGCCTGGCTCAGGGCCGGGCTTAGTGTGGCTGAATTCTCTGAAGACCACCATACTTATGCTAATTATGGCCAAGTCCTGGCCCTGGGGGAGGCTGAGTCCAGCACACTTCATCATACACTAGATATTTAAGGAGCCTCTACTGTGTGTCAGTCAGTATGATAGGTGCCAGAGCTCTGAGAGCATGGGACAGGAGAAATCCCTTCCTTCGCAGAGGTTTTTTCAAGGAGGGGGACAGTTAGTATAATACAATGTCAGGTAGCAATAAAGACTTTGAGGAAAAAGAAAGCAGGCTGTAAGAGTGGGGGTTGCTGTAGGGGGTTCAGGGAAGGACTTCACGAGAAAGCTACTTGCTTGGGTGGAGATGTGAACAGAGAGGAGAGGTCTGGGGGAAGACCAGCCTTCTGGCCCTGGTCTGTGCTGCCTTCCTAGGGGTGACTGGGTGTAACCCCCTGGGGCTGACACAGACTGATGCCAAATCTGGGAAGGGGGCCAGATTGGAGGGAAGAGGGGAGGACCCAGCTGTGACTGCTTCCTAATCTGCTCTTGTTTGGGAGCAAGGCTGGGAAGGTGGGAGGAAATCTTGCAGTGGAATTTTGTAGCTGAGGCTGAGCTCCACTTGACCCTTTTCAGCTTCCTAGGGGCCTGGCAACACCTCATTCTTGGTTGGTCTGGGAACCACCTTGCCTCCTTGGAGTCCCTGCTGCACCAATCACTAGCTTGGTAACCTTGAGCAAGTTACTAACCCTCTCTGTACTTCACTTCCTCATTAGTAAAATAAAAGGGAATAGTAACAGCATCTACTCTATGGAACTTTGAAGATTAACTAAACTAATACATGTGAAATATTTAGAATCAGTGCCTGGTACCTAAGAAGTGCTCAACGAATAGGAGCTTGTATGAAGATCCTTTATGTCTGCATCAAAGTGGAGTTAGTGTGTGTGTGTGTGTGTGTGTGTGTGTGTGTGTGTCAGAGAGAGTGTGAGTCACAGGGAAGGGGATAGATGAAAAATCTCTAATGTCTCTTCTGGCACTAAAAAAAATTACATATTTTGTCTGTTACTTCACATTGGTAGCTGTTCCTCTGGTAGCTATTCCAGAGGCTATCAATAAAACCTGTTAGTAGGTCTTATTCCCATGTCCAACTCACAGGAGAGAAACTGAGGCAAAGTATGGACTTATACTCAGGAAATTAATAATGATGTTGGTAATTGCAGTGATTCCTAGGACAGCAGCATCAGGACAAATTTGAAGTCACTTGATGTACAGAAGAGTGATTTCCCACAGTTAAAATGAAGCTCTCTTTATTTGCTTCTGCTAATTAAAAAATCAGAGCTAAAGATATTTAAACACTACAGTTAAAATGGCATGGCTCTCTATTGGCTTAATGAATTCCCCCATGAAATCAACTCTAAAATGTTACTCCTCGTACGTAAATCATGAAACACAATCCTCCTTGTTCTCTTATGAGCTTTACAAGCTAATGTTTAAGATCAGTGTTTACGTTCCTTTCTAAAGGTTATACCATAATCTTCGGCCAGCAGAAATAAAATTCTGGCTCTCTGACTTGCATGGTACTTCTTTTAACTAGAAAGAAAAATACTTTTTATTTAAAATTGACAATTATTGGTGGATTCCATTTTATCGTAAGTTCACTTCTGGCTTCTTTAGAAGCAGGCCTCTATATCAAGCTCATCATCATTCTCCAATGGTACGCCTCTTCCACAAACAGCCCACACAACATTGAACTCAACATCTATCCTTTCCAGCGTCCTCCCCCTGCCAAGGGGCCTCCACCTTCCGGACAGCACCACTCTCCACCTGCTTTCCTTGTCCAATCAGCAAGCCCCACCAGTTTCCCCCTCTCTCAAATCTTCCAGACACCTGCCACACTCCTCAGCCTACCATCAATTCTTCAATAGATTGCAGTAGCCTCCCAGTGACCTTCCTGCCTCCAGCCTTCATACCTGCCAAGCCATTCTGGGTTTGCGACAGATGATGTTCTAAAATGAAAATCTGACCATGTTGCTCTCTTGCCTAAACCTTCCTCTGGCTGCTTTTAGGATTAAGTCTAAACTCCTGACCATGGGACATAGGCCTTGTGTTCTGGTCGCTGCTTACCTACCTGACCTATGATCAATGCCACTGCCACAGCCAGATCGTGCTAACCGTGTATCTACATGAACTGGACTTGGGTGTTTCCATCTCTAAAAGGCATTGGGTTTCTCAGTGACCTATTGCTGTATAATCACCATCTGCAAACCAACAACATGATTTATTTTTTGCCTAGGCTCCATTTGGTTGCGTTCAGTGTAAAGGTATACCAGGCTGGTAAGATGGCCTCACTCACATGAGTAGCAGTTGGCTGGAGGCCTTCAGGCTCTTGCGTGGACCTCATTCTCTGGTAGGTTAGAACATCTTATAATGGTATCGGGGCAGCATTTGAAGGCAGCAAATGCAGAAGATCCAAAGCCTTTTATAGCCTAGCCTTGAATGTCATGTAACATTGCTTCCTCTATATTTTATTGGCAAGACAAGTTCCAGGGCCTGCCCAAATTCCATTAAATAGGCTCCTTATCTTGATGGGAAGAATGCCAAAGTCACATGTGCACATCCATGCAAAGGGACATGCAGACCATTTAGGAATATGTGACTGCAGTTTGCAATTTGTGTCATGGGCATAAGCTCAAAGTTTCTGAAGGGGATGGGGAGAAACCAAAGGGACACGACCATTCCGTTGACCCTGATGAAATCCGGGAAGCTGAGGAGTGTGGCTAGCCTGAGGCAGAGAGTGGGTCTGACATTAGATAAGACAGACCTGAATACTCCTCTTACAGTAAGGCACCATGGTTTTCTTTTATAATTACCATTTTTAACATGCTGTGAGCCAGGGCAGCCACCAGAAGGGATATAAAGGAGGTAACCAGGCAGGATACCTTTCTACTCTCTGAACCTATTAATCACATAGAACACTTTTGTGTTTAAATTTTCTAGGGGTGAAGAAGTAAGAACACTTATCAAACAATGTAAACATCACTTGCATTACCTTGGTGTCCAGCCTGGATTTCTATCTATCAGAAACAACAGCCCCAATAACATCAGCACCATGACAACAGGGCAATTTATTTTTTTTAATGTTTTATTATTTATTCTTGAGAGAGAGAGAGAGAGAGCAGGGAAGGGGCAGAGCGAGAGAGGGAGACACAGAATCTAAAGCGGGCTCTGGACTCTGAGCTGTCAGCACAGTCTGATGCAGGGCTTGAACTTACGAACTGTGAGATCATCACCTGAGTCGGAGTCGGACACTCAACCAACTGAGCCACCTGGGCACATCAAAGGGGCAATTTCTGAACAGCATCATGCATTTTATCAACGCACGCCCACCGCAGAAAGTGCAGGTAAGTTGAAGGAAAAAAGCAAATGTCTCCCAAAATCCCACAGCCCAGAGCTAACCACCAGAAAGAGTTGGGCATGATTTTAACCAGTACTCAAAAAACACATTCACTTAGAGGTTCCCTCCTTCCTGAGTCTCAATGTGAAACGTCAGCATCTTAGGTTTTGCCAAGGCTGCAGGTTTCTTGGCCTCTAGTATCTGCTGTAAGTCAGGGTCAGAGTCAACTTGGGAGCCAAGCCCAAGAATCAGGATACCCAAGCCACTGGACATGAGAGAGCAATCCCATCCAAGGACATTCCAGGGCAAATCGAGGAAATGAATTCAGGTGAGACATGAACACCAGACCCCAGTTCTGCACAGTGTGACTGGGAAGAGCAGAGGAGCATCATCCAAATTGCTGGAGGACCTCCTCCCCAGAACCTGAGAGATTCCTGCTGCTCAAAAGCTAGGGGGAGAGACCATTGGAATTAGCCACACCTCCTGGCTGGATTGTGGGCCCCCTCAGTCTTGGGCATGATCACAAATAAGCTGACATCAAACCAGAAATTTTAATAAATGCTGGAAGGTTTATAAGTCCCAAAAAAATCTTAACTGCCAAGGTGGTGGTGGGGGGCAGGGAGGGGGGGAAACCCTCACAATGATCTTATCTTTGTATGTATCCTTTGCTGCCTGGAAACTGAGATTTCCTTGGGAATGATACGGTCACAGGATTGATGAAGGGCAAAGGGAGGCAGCCTCTGAAGGCCGTCCTCTGTGCACCCTGAGACAGAAGGGACATGAGGCAGGCGTCTGTGTGTGTTGGGAGGTAGGCGCTGGGCTTCAAAGTGTTTCCATTTTGTCCTCGTTAGGTAACAATGAACGTGTGATTTCCTTAGTCACTTACAGTAAAGAAATCTACAAAAGTGATTTCTCAATAGCCTTTGCAGGAGAGTTGGAGAAACATAGGAGGTACAACTGCAGTGAGTTATAAAAAATGGCTTTTCAAGTTGAGCAGTAAATTAGTTCGGGCAGACATTCTGAAGGGCAAATAGGGAATCTGTACTTCAGATCTGCAGCCAACTCTTCTGTTGTCACTGGGATGAGAATAACGCACCAAAGCCATTGGTAGTGGCCACAATGGGCTCAGAGCATACTTTTCAAAAGATTAACATTAAACTTCTTCAGGAGTAAATGAGCGTGTTTTCTTTTGTTACTTCTTCTTTTATAATAATTTGTTAACATTACGGGAACAGTTATAGGTGTCATCTGGTTCAGTGGGTGAAATGAGTTTGGGGTTTTTTTTAGTCTCTCTAAAGAGAAAGTAAGTTGGTAGACTAATTCCTAATGACAGCAAAGTTGCCAACATGAATGAAATTGCATGAGTTGTGTGTGTGTGTGTGTGTGTGTGTGTGTGTACGTGTGTGCACGTGTGCATGTATGTTTCAGGACCAGGTGGTTAGAAAATGGAAGATGAAAATAAAGGATGTCCTGTCCAATGGCTTCCATGTAACAGATGACAAGCTATAAGAAATATTAGTGTCATCTTGAGCCAAAACTATATTTCAGCCCAAGGTTACATTTTCATAATCACACCCTGTATTTGTTTTTTGCCACTTTTTAGGTACTTCCTAGACAGCCTGAGAACCCACAAGAGCATCTGTATGTCCCAGTTTTGAGTAATAATGCCACCATAAAATTCTGGGGGTACCTGGATGGCTCAGTTGGTTAAGTGTCCAACTCTTGATTTCAGCTCAGGTCATGATATCACAGTTTGTGAGTTAAGCCACTTCTGGCTCTGTGCTGACAAGGCAGAGCCTGCTTGGGATTCTCCCTCTCTCCCTCTCTCTCTGCCCCTCCCCTGCTCATGTACACATGCACACTAAATAAATAAATAAATAAATAAATAAATAAATAAATAAATATTTAAAAAATAATGCTACCAGCAAATTCTGCTTTCTGAAGGAATATTGGCTATGTTTATGTGATACTTGGAGTATTTATTATGCCTTATTATGCCAATACAGCAAAAATCAGAGCAATTCTGATTTAGCGGTGACTATCAACTTATTTTCACTTTTTTCCAAATTAGTAGATAGTTAAATTGAGTTGTATTGATACCACAATTGCTTCTGTCTCAATTATCTTAAAAGTTCATTTAAATTTTTTCCTTTGGTCTATGTTATGAAATTTTGAGCCTCACTTCTCAATATTTCATTAAGGAGATGGGTCTATCAGTAAGAACTCCACATGTGCACCATGCCAGAGTTGCAAGATAGACCTTTTAGAAGAAATTTAAAATTATTTCTTTCCATTTAAGAGTTTCCTTCCTATTTGGGCATATAGAAAATTCACGCAATAGAACACAGAAAATTCTGTAAGAAGAGCTGTAAACATGTACTATGATGGTTACTGGAAACATTGTGGGTTTGCACTTCTGTAACATCCTTAGAGTTAGGCAGGGCTGCATGATTTGTTTGGTCAATGAAATATGAATAGAAGTGATGTGTCATTTCCAGTAGAAGCTTTAAGAGCTTCTATTTAAGCTATTTAAGCTTCTATTTAAGCTATTTAAGAGCATGAGAGTGATTCACACATTTTCCACCTACTTCAGGCTGACACCCAGCTGCCGGGGTCCCAAGTGAGCATGAGAAGCAGAGCTCCCCGTGGGGGAAATTTGTTAACATGGCATAACCTAGCCTATCCTGACTTATTCAAAACAGAAAATTTGTAATAAATAAGTCTATCAATGCTGAGAGAGGACATATTAGTTGGAGTCTTAGGTTGAAAGTCTCAAAATCTATTCTGAATGTTCTGGATAGATTTAAAAATAAGGGATTTATTTGAAAGTATGGGTGGAGAGACTCACAGAAGTGATGGAGAACAAGGCTTGAAGAGCGGGTCAGGACAAAGGGATTCCCTCACAGGGCTGGACAGCAGAAAATACGGGCTGCTGGGAGAACATTTTTAGCCTACTCGCCTCTGTGTAGCAAGACTGCCCTCTCTCATTCACTGTTCAAACTCCCACTGAGAATGTCCAGGCAGCTACAACTCAGTTCACCTGTCCTCATCCACACCAACAAAACTGCCACCAGTGCAGAATTCATGGTGAAAGGAGATGACTGTGCTAACAGGAATTATGAAGATGTTGCAGGGCCAAAGAGTGATAAATAGACTCTAAGTGGCAGAAGTAGAAATCCTTGAAATGAAGAGCATCACTTACACTAGAACTAAGGCAAGATGTTAGCCAACTAAACTTCAGAATTCCCCACCTCCTGCCACCCCATCCCACTGTGATAGAAGCAATGCCTGAGCTGCTTCCTAAACCAGGGGTTTCCTGCAGAACCCTTAGCAGCCAGATGGCTTCTTGGACAGACCACACTCACTTTTCTCCTTCTGCTATTGCTGCTGACTCATTCCAGCTTTTAAAATACCTCATTATCCAAGAACCTCCTTTCTAGAAAGGTCATACAAGTAGTCTCAGGAGGCTACCTGTATTCCTCCAGCCACATCAGAGAAAAGCAGCCTCAGAATTATGACATGGCAGGTTAGGATACTGAGGTGAAGGTCTTTATAAATGCAATTTTCTGTTGGTATTCACTTCTTCTTGGGTGGCATTTAGTAAATATCATTGACTGAAATTGACTAAACATAGCCATTTGACTTCATAAAGAAAGAGTTTCCTTAAAACTAAGGAGTGCCCTTTTCTTGGCATTTAATATGTAAGAAAAATGCTTTAAAAAGAAAACAGAGCTCCCTTAATTACTATCAGCATAGGAGAAATGCATTGATGTGTCTTCCTAGTAACAGGTTTCCTCTTTTTCTTAAGTCAAATATAAACAAACTTCAGTATATTCATGTGTGTGTGACAAATGAGAGCAAACCTTATTGTACTCTATTCAGGAAAAATGCTCCCAAGACCCAAACAAAAGAGTGTCATTGTGACAGCCTCAATAGCCCCAGGATTTAGTCCTTGGGAGCATTCTGTGCAAAATCTGGAAGAATAATGACAAATACTTAACACTGATGTTCTCAGTTGAGAATAGCAATTAACAAATTCATAAATTCCTTGATTGCTTTCTTTTCTTTAGTCAAACATAAACATTTGTTAAAAGATACTTTTCTTTAAAAATTTTCTCCCAGGAAATAAAAAGATATTCGATATCCACATTGCTACTTGAACCTCATACCATCTCATCATACCAGGCTCCCAGATTCAGTTACAGAGTTTCATGTGATAGTGACTGTTGGTTAATAAGTCAATGTGAACTTGAAGGGAGGAATTTGGTGAAGTGTCACAGGGCTCTCCCTCCATTACATATGGTCCATGACTTTATTAGAAAATCTATAATGATGTCAAAGTGCCCCCAAGAGGGGACCAGTTGACAGATCATATGACAGGCAATGTCTTAGAGAATTCATAGTTTTAAGTTCTGACTCTCAACCTTGTAGATGCAAAAGCTGATTTATCCACTTCTAAGAAAGGATGAGTATTTCTGGAAATGAAATCATCACACTAACCAAGAACATAGAGAACATTGTATAGAACTAAGATGCCAAGTCATCAAATTATACTGACATTTTTGCAGTACGTGGACTGAAATGTTAGCATTGTCAAGCCTAGCATATTCTCTCCCTGTAGATGGAATTATATGAAATGCTGAATTATAATCAGAATAGTGTTTTGTGAGCAAAGAATCACAACAAGGGAAGTTAATTGGATAAATTTTTAGAAACATGCCTCAGCCAAAACAGCTTAAGACAGTCACCCTCAGAATAGGGATAATCTTGCTCAAGGGGGATAGTAATATTGAAGATACTAGGAATGACTCCTCAACTTTGGGTAGTTTCTGGGCTTGAACAGTCTATTGGCCTTCTTATAAGCCTTAGGGAAGATCAGAAATCAACTTGTCATCTTAAGGGGATGACATATCTGTTCTCCAACTCCGTGATTCACACTGTTCAAGACATTGAGATATGATAACCAAGACTTTCCTGGAGTGGGGAACTGTCCGTGGTTCTGAACAACTATTGGCAACCCTGAGATCCTGCTGAATCTTAACGAAATTTCTCCCTGGAATTTATATCCTATGCTGTTAACAACACCCACCCAGATTCAAAGAAGGGGGGTGGACAAAAGTTTTATATAAAGGGTAAAATCCAAATGTTATGCACAAAAACTGTATGCATGATTTTTTAATGTGTAAAAGTTAAATGAAGATGAAACTTCGGGAAATGCAAAGAAATAGAGAAAGAAAACTAATGATAAGTGAGACTTTTACTTATCCTCTAATTTTATGATAGAGAAAGAGGGAACAAAGAATATATATAGAGTCCCTAATATACATACATAATATTATATAACAAAGCCTATAACCAGAAAACAGAAACAGTGAATTTTTACATATATGTGACACATTTATAAAATTGAACACATTAAACACCACCATTTCCAAAAAAAATCTGAGCAAAGTAGAGAAGGCGGAAATGCTTCAGATTACATTATCTGATCATAAAGCTAGAAATTACAATACGGGAATTTAAAAGGTCTCTCAATTCTTACTGAGAACCAAAATAAAAAAAGAAATCAAAATAAAATTTACAGAATATATAGAAAATAGTGACAATAAAACACTACATATGAAAAATAGTTATAGCATAATGAAAATAAACACAGTAAGTACTGAATTTAAAAATTAGTAAAAGATAACTATGCCTGGGAAAGCAGAAAGAACATATTAATAAACAAGAAAGTAGACATAAATACATAAAAAACAAAAACATAGAATTAATTAATAAATTAAAGTACTATTTCTTGGCAGGAGGGAGTAAAGTTTTGAATTAGGGGAAGGAAGAGATGATTGGGGCAGAGAAGAAAGAAAGCTGGGGCACAAAAGAAAGAAGGCAGAGATAGCTCAATGAACAAACCAGCTGGAGAAGCAAAGTCAGAGGTTAAAAGAAAAAGTTCAAATTCCCATCATTTCAAATGACTGCAGGTCCTAGTAAAATTATTTTGCTCTCCATGGAAGTCTGAACAACAGTTCTCTTTCTACTCCCCTTCCCTCCTACACACACGTACACACACATTCACACTCACATACTCACATACACACAGGCAGAGGGAGAGAGAGAATTTATACCCCTCTTATTCTACATTTACATCTCAAATGGTATTCTTATTTCCCTTATTTCCTTTTAGGAAAGCTCATATTTCTCTCCTGTATACAAAGCTACCAGTTACTGAATGTCTATCATGGGCCAAGTGGAATGTAACAGTTTACAGACATTTTTTGCTAAACTCACACCGAAACGTTCAGGCATTATGCCTATCTTATAGATGAAGAAATTGAAGCTCATAAAGTTTAATTTTTCCAAAGTCACATAGTAACTCAAACATAATGTTATATATTCCAGAGTCAATTTTTCGTGATGATACTATACTGCCTCTCCATGGATAGAGGTAGAGATCACATATCACATACTAATAAAATTTGTACACAGAAAATTGTTGAGAAGGAAGGCTAAGATGATTAATACAATCAATGTCCAAATCATCTCAGCAATCTGAAATAATTGACCGACACCAACATGAAGAGCTTCCTCAGGGCTAGGTTCAAAGTACTATATTTGGGAGTTAAAAATATAGTTTTATACATACAGAATCAGGAAGATCTGTTCTGATGCAGTTCATCTGAAGAATTCCTCAGCATTTTAGTGCTTGTATGCTTCTTATATCAGTCCATGTCCCAGCAGGAAATAGTGGTATTGTCAAAGAGTTTAACTAAGAAGAGTTTAATGGAAGGAGTGTTATGGCAGCTAATTAGTAATGGTGAATCACCCAGGGACTGGCACCATGGCTTCCCAGCAGGAGCTGAGGCCATAGGTAGAAGGACACACTCATTTTTTTTAATGGTTTATACCTTTTTGCTCTTATCTTCAGAATTCATACAGGGGCTTCCCATTGGTCAAACCCAACCAGAAGCTAGAGAACAGGGCAACCTGAGGGGTACATTCCTTAGAGATTACTCCTAGGAAATTTTTCAGGGAGCACAAACCTGGGGAACCTATTTGGCAGGGAAGCAAATAGAAAATAATCAGCACTTTCACTCCCATCCAACTGAGTGACTCAGATGCTTTAAACACACACACACACACACACACACACACACACACACACACACAGCTAATCTAGTCTCAGGCCTATTAATCTATATTTTAGGTCTTGATCATCAAGGATCTCCATCCTGCTGTCCTCTGCACAGACCACAATGTACCTGGAGATCATGCTCTGTCTGAGTTCCTCACAGAGAAGGAAATGTACACAAGAGGTGCATCCCAAGAAAGCCATCTGGTATGTCAACGCTTAAAAAACCTAGGGCATTTACTCTAGCATAGAAAGGCTGCAGAAAGACAAGCATGAATGATCAAGCAGAAGGAGACTAAATTGTGGCAGTCCAGAAAGCAGATAGTAGACACATTCAAGAGAATTATCAAGAAGCAGAAATTAGCTCAACATAAGCAATAAATTCCTTATCTTTAGACCTATCCATCAGTGACAAAGATTGCAATTGGAAGAGTAACCCTCCCTCCTCCATCACTTATGAATTCAATCATAGGCTAGGCTGCCATCTACTGTTGGGGCTGCTGCAGAAGATTTATGTGCTTGAGAACATTCCCTTTACACCTCTCAGACTCAGACTCAGCAACCTAATGCTGCTACTGAACACACTACTCAGTCCTGCTTAAACAAATGATTGTCCTTCCCTCAAAGGACCATATAGGCAAGACCCAAGATCCTGAATTTGTTTGGATGTCTTCCCTGCTACTGACATAGGAATTATTTTTTTTATTTTTATTTTTGAGACAAAGAGAGACAGAGCATGAGCAGGGAAGGGGCAGAGAGACACAGAATCGGAAGCAGGCTCCAGGCTCTGAGCCATCAGCACAGAGCCCGATGCGGGGCTCGAACCCACAGACTGTGAGATCATGACCTGAGCCGAAGTCGGATGCTCAACTGACAGAGCCACCCAGGTGCCCCTGACATAGGAATTAAAATACACATCCCTCTAAAAACAATCTTTGAGTTTGCCACTTCTGAAAGAGACTAACGGGTAGTGACTAAATATCCTGAAGCTCATAATGCTTCTAAGTCCTGTCAAAACAACAAAATATCCATCCAAAAATAGCAGTTTTGCACTTAATTTTAGGCCTCATATTATAACTCCTTTCTTGGCCATGATTACAGCCAGAATACCTCTTTGGAACTGATAGAATAAATGCCTGCTGAAAGAATGGGGTCTCCAGATAGAGGAGCAAACGCCTGATTCTAGAAGGCCTTCAAGAAAAAAAATGCTATCATAATAACATAAATAACTGTTCATAAGCTATTCAGTGAGAAAAGATTGTAAAACAGTATAGGTAATTGTGTGCGTATATATTACCTATGTATGTTAATGTTTAAAGTATACATTTACTCAAAGAAATAATAGTTATCTGTAAGTAGTGGAATTAGAGTTGCCTTCTGTTTTCCTCTTTGTTTACTATATTCTCTATAATATGCATGGATTTTTAACTAGGAAAAAGCATTTCTTTTGTGTTTTTTTTCTTTCAGAAAGAGAAGAGCTACATAGTACGTGGCTAGGTAGACTTTTAGAGAGTTTGACTACTTTGGAAGGTTGACATAGCTGTATTTCTTCCATAGTTTGGATTCTGACCTAGAGGAGACATAAAAATTTGCTTTGAACCCTGGCTTGGTAGTGCCATTTCACTGTGAAAGCAGTTTCATGGATCATGAACCACAGAAGTGACTTCAGCAATGCAAAGCCTGAAAACCAGAAAGCACAAGTGATCCAAACAGATGATGGAGAATAAAGAGCAGGTCAGGAAATGCAGTGGCCTTTAAAAAACACACAATTAATTACCTTTTGTGGTTAAGATGAACTCCACTCTGCTCCCCAAATGCCCTTATATAATTATAACTTAAAATGACTTGTTTTATAAAACCCGAAGTTCCTCCAATGATGTATCAAGGGCAGGGTGAAGGGAATGGTCAGCTCCCATGGAAGCAAGAAGGCATGATCTGTAGAGAATTTAAAAACAGTAATAAAAGTGAGCAAATATGTGTGTGTGTGTGTGATTTTTAAAAATCACGATGCATCAGCAATGCCACCCTGCCCTTGACACTTTGCTAAGGACTTTGTAAGTGCCCCGGTGAAGAATTCACTGATGGGACAGGGGACTTCCTTCCACCTTGAAGAAAATAACCCTTTATGATATTTGTATGCACTTCCTTTCCCTCTTACTTCATCTCTTAACTCCTTTACTTTCTTTTCATTTGAGGGGGCAGGTACACAGAGAGGATGGGAGAGGAGCAAGGAAGATACATATTCCTTTAAATAGAATTAGTGTCAATGAGTCACCTGTGTCCCAAAATCCTGAAAAGGGACAGAAGCCAAGACTGGATGATTTCCGTTTATTTGCTATTTTCATTAGAAAAACCTTCCATCTTAACTGGGTTGTAGGGTCATATTGCCTTTTCTCCATTTAGTGGCAACGTTTGCCCCCAAATTTTCTCAGTTCTTTGAAGAATTATTTTTTTTTCTTCTTTTATTCACTCCTACAATTATATGCAGCTTTTCTGAAAGTATTAGGGCTTGTTACCTAAGGACAAACACTTTTAAGATGAATTTTATTTCTCACATGCTGTATATTATTTTCCAGGTATAATATTTTATGCCATGTGCTATTAGAATTACCACCTTGGTCTTTGCAATACCAAGAACTTTCTCTATTACGTCTCCAATTGTGTAAGGTTGATATACCTACACATTTCACTGGGATTGAAATACCTTCAAAAATATGTGCTCTCCATTTTTATTCATATGGTATTTTTAGTTTTGAAATTCTTTTCAGTTAAGGTCAAATACCAAGTACTAAGGAAACACCCAAAAGAGCAATTCTATTATTATAATCTTATTGTTCTAGTTCAACTGGATTTATCTTATTAAGACAGAAAAAAAATAATTTTGAGAGATGTGCAATTCCAGAATTCTGACATGACACAAATAGCAGTGGGGAAGACCAAGGCATTGGAAAATGCTAGAACATGAGGTCCATGTTAACCTGTTTTTAACTCACTGTAAAAATCAACTTTTATACCATTATTTCTCCCAGTATTCCTGGTAGATAATAAACTAGGGCTTCCCCAGAATCAAATGTATAACCAGGTAGTCACGGAAAGTGCTGGAAGGAGATACAGTCACATCAGCTCTGAATCAGCAACTGAGCTGATTCATGAAAACCAGCAGTACATTGGGACCATATGTTTTCAACAGTTATTCAGTACAGTTTCATTTTTGTGAATTTTGATCAGAGTGGTGAATTACAATGTAAAGAACCCAAACCTCAGTTATCACAGAAACCAAGATAGTTTCAGAAATAATCTCCCTTTTGATACCACTGTATTTCTTTACATACACATGTACAGGTACCCTCTAATAATAAAAATTTTATTATTATTAAATTAATAAATATCATTTATCTGGAATATATTATATGCCAGGCACTGTGCTGAGCACATTTTATACGTTGTCACATTTAATTCCCACAGTAATTCTGGAAGTTTAGCATTATTGAGCCATTTAATGGATGAGGACAATGAGATATTTTTATCCATGAGAACATACTAATGAGAGAAGTTCTCTTATTCACTTTCTAGACTTAATAGTACCTCCTTATAAAGACATTCTTTCATTACCAATAGTCAACCATGCAGACATTTTAAGGGACTTTCCAAAGCAGATCAATAACGTTTCCTTACCTCTTATCCAGTACTGCAAATGCTCAAAGGAGTACTATTTAGTTGAACTATATATAACTATTTAAAAAGCTTTGGATATAGTGCCTTAAAGTTGTGATTGATATAAATATCTGCTATTTGCACAAATGTTACTGAGAAATTATGCTCCAGGATACACCAAGAAATCCTCATGTGAGTTTTTCTGTTCTAAGTCACAGTGACAAAGGCTGCTAGTTGCTTCCAGTAGCCAATCTTCTCCATGTTTCTTATTAACAGAACCCTGATCTTAGCTGGGCACACTGACACCTGTAATAAAAGTCTAATTTTCTAGGATCCCTTGTGGTTAGAAGGCCATTTGAACAAGTTCTGACTAATGATATATGAGTATTATAAGGGACTTCCATGAAATCTCCTTTAGAGATCCAGGTCATCCAGGGGGTCATTGTTAATGACAGCAGATTATGATCCATTGAATAAAGTATGGATTTGTGACATTATATTAATATAAATAATAACTGAATATGTTGAAATTTTGAGGTGGAATGAGATACTTCCATAGCCTTAAGAAAGCTGCTCACAAATTACATATTCATTACAAAAGGGAAAAGCATAGCTTAATAGGTGAGAAACCTAGAAGAACTACACTGATCTAAACTGCTTTAATCAACATGCAGAAGGTTGAAACTAGACCACTTTCTCACACCATTCACAAAAATAAACTCAAAATGGATAAAGGACCTGAATGTGAGACAGGAAACCATCAAAACCTTAGAGCAGAAAGCAGGAAAAGACCTCTCTGACCTCAGCCGTAGCAATCTCTTACTCGACACATCCCCAAAGGCAAGGGAATTAAAAGCAAAAGTGAATTACTGGGACCTTATGAAGATAAAAAGCTTCTGCACAGCAAAGGAAACAACCAACAAAACTAAAAGGCAACCAACGGAATGGGAAAAGATATTTGCAAATGACATATCGGACAAAGGGCTAGTATCCAAAATCTATAAAGAGCTGATCAAACTCCACACCCGAAAAACAAATAACCCAGTGAAGAAATGGGCAGAAAACATGAATAGACACTTCTCTAAAGAAGACATCTGGATGGCCAACAGGCACATGAAAAGATGTTCAACGTCGCTCCTTATCAGGGAAATACAAATCAAAACCACACTCAGATATCACCTCACGCCAGTCAGAGTGGCCAAAATGAAGAAATCAGGAGACTATAGATGCTGGAGAGGATGTGGAGAAACAGGAACCCTCTTGCACTGTTGGTGGGAATGCAAACTGGTACAGCCGCTCTGGAAAGCAGTGTGGAGGTTCCTCAGAAAATTAAAAATAGACCTACCCTATGACCCAGCAATAGCACTGCTAGGAATTTATCCAAGGGATACAGGAGTACTGATGCATAGGGGCACTTGTACCCCAATGTTTATAGCAACACTCTCAACAATAGCCAAATTATGGAAAGAGCCTAAATGTCCATCAACTGATGAATGGATAAAGAAATTGTGGTTTATATATACAATGGAATACTACGTGGCAATGAGAAAAAATGAAATATGGCCTTTTGTAGCAACGTGGATGGAACTGGAGAGTGTGATGCTAAGTGAAATAAGCCATACAGAGAAAGACAGATACCATATGGTTTCACTCTTATGTGGATCCTGAGAAACGTAACAGAAACCCATGGGGGAGGGGAAGGAAAAAAAAAAAGAGGTTAGAGTGGGAGAGAGCCAAAGCATAAGAGACTGTTAAAAACTGAGAACAAACTGAGGGTTGATGGGGGGTGGTAGGGAGGGGAGGATGGGTGATGGGTATTGAGGAGGGCACCTTTTGGGATGAGCACTGGGTGTTGTATGGAAACCAATTTGATAGTAAATTTCATATATTAAAAAATAAAAAAAATAAAAAAATAAAAAAATAAACTGCTTTAATCAAGGTGTGTGTCATCTCTAAGAGAGCAAGTCAAAATCATGAGCCGTCTAATACAATGCAATGAGAAAATAAAACATCACTTCTGTGGCATCTCTGCCAAAGGCACAATGTGTCTAATGATGAGGGAGCATTAGACAAACCCAAACTGAGGGACATTGTACAAAACAGTGCCTGTAATCTTCCAAAGTGTCAAAGTCATAAACTCCAAGAAAAAATAGAATAGACAGAAAGTTGTCCTAGACTAAAGGAGATTAAGGAGACACGAAATTTAAGTGCATGATTCTTCATCTTTTTTTAATGGAGGACATTATTGGGATTGTTGATAAGCTTGAATGGAATCTGAAGATTAAATGGCAGGTAGTGAGCTAAAGTTCTTTTCCTGGTTTTGATGGTTGCACTATGGTTTTGCAGCATGTCCTTTCTGTCAGTAATGCATACTAAACTCTTCTAGGGTGATAGGACATCATATCAGCAGTTACCCCTAATGGTTCCACAAAATACTTCTTTGTGTTATTTTTGCAACTTTCTGTAAGTTTGAGATTGTTTCTCAAAAAAGAATTTTCCAAAATAAATGAAAGATATCAAGCCACAGACTCAATACAGTGCTATAACACGCAAGATGTGAGGACATTAAAAACCATACTCAGGTACATCATAATAAAACCTGACCCAAGAGCTCCTTTCCAGCACCCAGGAGTAGATTCTCTATCACACCACTAACAGGAACTGTCAAAAGTCACCTTGGAAGTGTAAATCCGATGAAACATTTCACTCTATTGACAGGAAAAGATCCTTCCCCTTTCCTTCCAAAGCCTTCTTTCTTTGCTGCTTCAAGAATTTTGATGACTAGGACATCCATATTATTCAGAGTACTTCAAGCCCACAGCCCAGAGGCCCAGACAACTCAAACACAAAAACCCACTGTAGATGACCAAAGGCTGGAGAGTTCAGTCCACAATATTTCTACCTTTAGAAATCCTACTGTTAAAGAGCTACACCAAATCCAATTCCATTCCTCATCAAAGGTCATTATTTTACTCCCCTTGAGTTAGAGAGAATATCAGACTTTTACACCTTTCTTGCTATATTTCAGCATATTGTTGAACTCATGAGCAAATTCTTAGTTAAGACAAAGAGACAGCCCTCAAAGGCAAGTAATAATTTTTCAGATATATGTATGGCAATCATTTATCTTGGTTTGCCCAGGATGGTTCTATTGAAAGCACCAGGTTTCACTCTCAAATTGTCCCCAGTTTGGCCTATAAATTACATGGTCACTGGGGACAGTGTAGATTAAAACAAAACTTGGAGGGAAAACCCTGTATTTGGTAGGTACTTAATATTTGAAGTTCTTTGTTTAATTGGTTGACTGGTTGTTATCTTGATTTCCCAGGATCTGAAACCCATTCTATGTTTGGGAAACCCATCATTGTGTCGATCTTGGAGCAAGACAGCGCATAGGCAGCCATTTGTGCTTGTGATGTAAACTTGGTAAGTTATGGAGCCTTTTCCAGATCTTGGAAACAGAAGTAAGTGACAGGACAGTGTTATTAGACCTCATTGTGGTGGTAAGAGGGGCAACCTCCAGTGACTACCATCCAGGGCAGTGGGGGCATCTCTGCAGTGGCCGGGCCCTCTGGTGGCAGCAGCTCCTTATCAGGGTGTTCTTGCCTCATCACCTGTTTGTGGTGTCAGCTACAACTCCTTAGTTCTTAGATACTTATTTTTCCACCCCTGTTCTCCAACTTTTCCATCCATTCCATGAGCTAGCTACTTAAGCTAGCTAGATTCTTCTAATTCCTTTTCTCCAGATGCTCACAAGATTTCTACTATTTGTAACCAAGAAAGTGAATGTATTTCACTTACAGTGAGTGTTAAATGGAACTCACACCTTTTTTTTCTTTAAGTACGTCTTTCTCAAAGATGCATCAAATTCCCCTGTTTTGGCTCAAAACATTGATAGAAACTTTTAAATGGTAATCGTACGGATTTTTTTTTGAAATATCATTCTCAATGAAGCACCTGATTTCACCAACAACACTTTGAGAACTGCTAGTGATTGCAATGTATCAGTCACAGAGGGGTGTCTGCATGAGGATAGAATTGACTTGCTTTGCTTTGTTAATTGATTTCATAAATTTCATGTTGCCTGCTTGAGTTTCTCCTAAAACATCCATTAAAAAAGGGAACGAATCTCTCATTTTAAGGGGATAAAAAAGCACAACCCTCCTCCCCCACCTATGTACGACCACATGCACATGCCACACATATGCATATGCACAGGAAACTTTTTAGAAGATACTTCGACTTAGGTACAGTCAGTTCATTAGCTTAGGCAGATTTTAATATTTCTTTGAGCTGAAGTTATTTTTCCAGGCAACTGTACACTGTCTCCATGAAACATACAAGTGTCAAAAGCGCAAAGGGTTTTGTCTCAAATCAAGAATTGACACCACTCTACCAAGAAATTCTGACTCCAGCAAAAATAGAGTAGGCATTCTTTATGAGCTGGCATTGCTTCCCTGCCAAAGACTTAACCTGATAACTCTAAATTAATGTTCTGAGACCAATTGGCCATCATAGCCCACTTGGTTAATCAAATTCCTCTCACGCTCTGCACTTGTTCTGGACCTACTGATGATACTCTGAGCGTTTCTCACTTGCCAATTAATGAGGAAACCTAAGTTCACTTTGAAATAAGGAACCCTGCTATGTTTGGATGTTCATGATGTTCCAGGAACTCCGAAGACCATGCCCTGAACTTTCTCCACATTGTCTTTAGTTTTTTTCCTGTCCTTGTCCTCATGTCCATCCCCACTGGCAGACCATCAGGGGCCATTTGTAGTGCTCAGTCTCAACATCCATCAGCGAGCCCAGTGGGGTCCCCCACCCATCACACTGACGGCTAATTTAGGACATGGTTTCTTCTTGGATCTGGATTCCAGAATGCATATGGGACATATTCTTCCTCCCTTCCACTCTTCTATCCCCTCCCTCATGGGAACAGATTAAACTGAGAAGAAAGGGAGGACAAGGAAATACAATTCCCACTCTCCAGGCTTCATTAGCTGCCAGATTTCTTATCATGGCTATATGATCATGTATAACAATATTACATTTATTTAGCAGCTACTCCTTGCCAAGCAGTCTAAAAAGTGCATTCTGTGTGTTATGAGATATAATGGAATCCTCTTAGCAATTCTATAAAATAGATATCATTTCATAAATAGATGTCATTGTTACCATCCACATTTCACGAATGAGGAAACTGACACAGAGAGAAGTTAAATAACTTTCACATTTGATAAAAGACAGTTATGTCTTTGAAATTCTTGCTCTAACCATCCCCAGACTACTCTGCAGGACCACCATACCATGTGATAAGTGCTATAAGTGGGTTTGTATAAAGCCATGGAACATCAAGGACCAGAAACAAGCAGCAGAATGCCACCCACCTCCCTGCCATGTCTACGTCCTCATCTCTAGAACCTGTGACTATGTTAGGTCACATGGTGAAGGAAATTAAGGTTACAGATGGAATTAAGCTTGCTAGTCAGCTGACCTTCAAGTATGGAGATGACCCTGGGTCACTGGAGCAGGTCTGACATAATCATAGTGGCCCTCTAAAAGGGAGAAGGGAAGCAGAAGTTCAGAGTCAGAGAAAGAATTTAAGATGCTGCCTGACTGGCTTTGCAGATGGAGGAAAAGGTCCATGAGGCAAGGGATATAGGCAGCCTCCAGATACTGAAAAAGTCAAGAAACAGATTCTCCCCTAGGACCTCCAGGAGGAATACATCCTGCCAACAACTTGCTTTTAGTTCAATGAGACTCTTTTTGACTTACAACCTCCAGCATCATAAGATAATAAATATATACTGTTTTAAGCCACTAAGTGTGTGATAATTTATTTTGGTGGTGATAGAAAACCAATACAGATATCCTGTGTGGTCAGGGACAGATAGGAGATGGTATCTGAGCAAAGTTGGCAAGAATGTGTAGCAGATCTCTGGGCAAGAAAGAAATGTGGAGAAGGGGATTCTCAGCAGAGAGCAAGACAAACACTAAGGCTCAGATCATGACACAGAGTGTGGGCAGGGGACAGCGGGTATCCTAGTGAGGCTGGCACAGGGCACAAGTTCAGAGCAGCAGAGAGAAATCCAGAAGGACCTGATATGCCAGAATAAAAAGTGAAGATTTTATCTTGCAGGAAAGGATACTATTAAAGGATTTCTAATAAAGACAAATTTTAATTTCAGAAAGAACACTCTGGTTGCATTATTAACAACAACACTCATGAGTATGGAGGATGAGTTGGGAGGAGGGGTGGCCTAGAGACTAGGAAAAAACTAGTTATCTAAGAAAGAGATGATAAAGGCCAGAGAGAGCAAGGTTGGAGGATGTAACAGGTTTGAAAGATACTCAAAAGGTATAATTCATAAGATCTGGTGACTTGTTTGATGTCAACAACCTTCATGGCTTGTGAGATTAAGAGGATGTTGCTATTAGCAAAGGCCAAAAAAAAAAAAAAAAGGCAGCATGCATTGGAAAGAGGGAAGCTATTTTGGTTTTGAACAAATAATGATGGTTACAATTTATTAAGTACCTATTATGTGCCAGTTCTTTATATATATTACCTCCTGTAATACTCATACTGACACTTATTATTTTCATTGTCAGGTGGCAAAATGAGACTCTGCTCTGGTATAGGAACAAAGATTTTCTTATGGTAAACCAAAATTTTCTCTCCGTCCACTCCAACACTCTGCCATGTGGCATGTGATGGGCTAAAGGGCAAAAGTATTTTATGGTGGTGTCCAATAAACAATTCAAAATTCAAGTCTGAAAGTGAGACTTGGACTTGGCATTTAAAGAAATTGGCTGTCATCTGCACACAGGCTGAGAATGGCTGAAATTGTTCAGATTAAGAAAAAACTAGGGCTCCTGGCTGGCTCAGTCAGTTGAGCGTTCAACTCCTAGTTTTGGTTCAGCTCATGATCAAGGGTCATGGGATCAAGCCCCATGTCAGGCTCTGCAATGAGTGTGGAGACTGCTTAAGAGTCTCTCTCTCTCTGTCTCTCTCTTTGTTCCTCTCTCCTGCTTGCACTCTCTCTCTCTCTCTCTCTCTGAAAAACAAAACAAAACAAAACACTAGAATTCAGGCAGGAACCTAGGAGGACACATTGTCAAAAGGATGGACCAAGGAAGGTAAGACAGTGCAAGAGGCCAAGGTGTGCCAAGGAAGCAAGACAAAACACGAAGCAAAATGATGTCACAGAGCCAAATGGAAGTGTCACCTACAGCAAGCTCCCACCAGTATGTGCTGGTGAAATATAATTATATACAAAATCTTCCCCAGTCCAGAAATCCTCTTCTCAAAGGTAGTAGAGAAATGGTGCACCTGGGTAGCTCAGTCAGTTGACTCTTGATCTTGACTCAAGTCTTGATCTCAGACAGCCCACATTGGGCTCTGTGCTGGGCGTGGAGCCTACTTAAAAAAAAAAGTACTAGAGAAAGAAAATGAGTTATTATTAAGTAAGCTTTAAAGCAGAATGTGAAACACATCACAGGAAATTGCCAAGACATAAAGAAATCTCATCCTTTTTTTTTAATGTTTATTTTTGAGAGAGATAGAAAGCACGAGCAAGGAAGGGACAGAGAGAGACAGACAGAGAGACAGAGAGACAGAGACAGAAAATCCCAAGCAGGCTCCTCACTGTCAGTACGGAGCCTGATGCAGGGCTTGATCTCACAAACCATGAGATTGTGACCTGAGCCAAAATCAAGAGTCAGTTGCTTAAGCGACAGAGCCACCCAGGCACCCCAGAAATCTCACCCTTTTATACAGAGAAGCAGATACAAACGATTACATCATGTGCTTAAGATAAGCAATAACTAGTCCTCGAGTAAGAGAATGTGATAAAACCATTTATCACACATAGTTCATCTTAATTTTACCTACTAGTTGAGGTGACCATCTGTGTTAGCTAAGTGGCTTTATACAAAGGAAAACCACTTTTTCATTTCTTTATGGCAGGAGGTAGTTTTGCAGGTTGGAACAAGGCACCCGTTGTCATGCCATTTAGGGTCCTGCCCACCCCCCACCCCCCCACATACACACACACACACATGCAGAATCTGGGAGACAGGGGTGCTCTCTCTCTTGATGTTTATATTACAAAGAGACTGTCCTGTGTCCTGGAAAAGACATTCTCGGAGCATATATCTGACAAAAGACCTGTGAAGTCTTCAGAAGGATTTATAGTCACCTCTCAGGAAAAAAATGCACAATTATAAGTTTTCTAAAGTAAATGCTCTAAGAAGAAGAGAGAGAAATCTCTTATTTTCAACGGAGAATTAAACCTCTTATTTTTATTGTTTTATTATTGTTGTTTATTGTTTATTTATTTTGAGAGAGACAGACGGAGAGACAGAGAGAGAGAGAGAGCACACAAAGGAGGGAAGGGCAGAGATAGAGAATCCCAAGCAGCACCCCACCCCCCACCACTGTCAGCGCAGAGCCTGATACAGGGCTCGATCTCACAAACCATGAGATCAAGACCTAAGCAGAAATCAAGAGTTGGACACTTAACTGACTGAGCCACCCAGGTGCACCATAAGCCTCTTGTTTTAAATACGTGCTTGTCTTTACATATGAATGGGGAACCTCCAAGCAATCAAGTAAGATATCATCTGAAATAAGGTTCTTTTTGTTTTGTTCTGTGTTTAAAGATTTGGCAGTTAGAAGTTTCAAGATTGCAATGGGTTGAGAAGGGAATATGGAGAGTTAATGAGGACAGAGAGCTGCTGTACTTTGCAAGAAGTTTGGTCTGGTCAGGAAGAAAAATAAAGAAATTGAGCTTCTGCTAGAGGCCAGATTTGCGACAGACACCCAACCAGTTTTATTTGTTAAAGGCAAAGAGGCAGTAGAAAGGACTAGTTTCTGGAACCAGGAGAGAGAAGGTATGGTGCAGAGTTTGGGAGGAAGTGAGAAAGGGGATGGTCAAGAGCCAGGTAGAGGGATTCACCTGGGCCAGGAAGAGAGACAGATAGCTCTTCTTCCAAGTCCAGAGTGTGGGAATTAAGGAAGGGAAGAAGGTGTGGGAACATGCAGGGTTGGAGGAAAGAGTGAAGTGTGTGTTTATATTTAACATACTCTATAGTTTCTAGGAAAATAGAGGCAAAAAGATCCATAGTTTAACAAGTTTAAGAGAAGGTAGTGTGCCTTTGACTTAGCCAAAGATGAGAATAGGAGTCTCAGACTGACATCACAAGGCTCTGGTCACAGGTTCATCAGAGACTGCATTGAGATGACACATATGATGTACCCAGCACAACACCTAGCAAAGAGTAGTAGTTGGTACATGCTTACTGTTAACATCACCTGAGGTCAGACAAGCAAATCCTGGAGCCCAAACTGGAATCTGCACTCAGTGCTCTGTCCTCTATGCCATGCTACCTTTTGCCATCTGGGTGACCTAGACTACTTGTTAACTTCTCCGGTTCTCAGTTCACTGCAAAATGAGAGGATTGACTTTATTGATCTAAATCTCTAAATCCCACTGAGTCTGTAGCATTGGGGTAGGAACCCATCATTGAATTGTCATCTGGGAACACTACAAGAAGGCACATGGAGAGACTCATAGTCCTGAGAAGAGAGTAGGGCACCAGGAAAAGGAGATACTGGAACTCGGTACACATTGTCTCTTCCTAATTCCTTAGGTGCCTGGATTTTTCTTTTTCTCTTAATTTTTTAAAATGTTTATTCATTTTTTGAGAGAAAGAGAGAGAGAGACAGGGCATGAGTTGGGGAGGGGCAGAGAGAGAGGAAGACACAGAATCTGAAGCAGGCTCCAGGCTCTGAGCCACGAGCACAGAGACTTATGCAGGGCTCAAACCCACGAGCCATGAGATCATGACCTGAGCTGAAGTCAGGCGCTTAGCCAACTGAGCCACCCAGACGCTCCACCTGGATTTTTCTTATACTCGTTAAACATGAGACTCAGAAATTATGTGACTATTCCAAGGTCACATAGCTAGTGTGAGAGGGCCATGATTCAAACCCAGATATGACTCCAGAATTCATGATATTTTCACCACTTCAGGCCCAGAATGGTTCTTAAATAGTATTTCTCTGAGAAAAAAAATTAGCTATACACAAGATCAGTCTAGGACCAGTAGGTGACACTAGAAGGTGGGAAAACACCTGTAACAAGATAGTGTTCATATATATGAGGCTGTTAGAAAAAATTACTGAGAAAGGCTTTGAAATTTAGTGAGTATTCTTAGTCCATCCACCTGAGTTATTTTCAACTTTCATGGTGTTTGACCAGGTTATACTACAGCTTTGTGGAAATGGAAATTGACTATAGAAACCTAATAGTAACCAAATAATTCCTGCTATAGAAATGCAAATTCTGTCACAAGGAAGTTCAATTGGCTTCCCTCCCCCATCCTGGAGAAAGCTAGTTCACTTTGCTTGTAATTTGCTTAATGCAAATACAATTCCAAGTTCTTAATGGCTTATAATGGTGTCTGTTCTTTGGATTCCTCCTTTGAATCATTTGTAATGACTTCCTAGTTCCTTCATTAATTAATGAGCTAAATAAAATCTTTGATGTGTGTTCATTTTATATTTGTATGAAAATCATAATTTTAAATCCCTGTGGCTTTTTTGTGTTTTTTAGTGCTTATTTATTTATTTTGAGAGAGAAAGAGAGAGAGCATGAGCTGGGAAGAGGCAGAGAGAGAGGAAGAGAGAGAATTCCAAACAGGTTCCATGCTGTCAGCACAGAGCCCAGCACAGGGCTTGGTCTCATGAGCCATGAGATCATGACCTAAGCCAAAAGCAAGAGTTGGACTTGAGTTTGGCTTAACCACCTGAACAATCCAGATACTCCCAAACCATGTTTTTATCCTTGGTTATTCCTAGTTTCAAACTGCTCCATAATAAGAGCTACACCCTGCCCACCCAGGTCTTTGTTCCTTTCCAGCATCATGGAAAGTAGCCACTGCCATGAAGACTTAAGCTGTGTGTCTGAAGCTTGTCCCTGGGAAGAAGACAGATTAGAGAAATTAAGTCTGGTCCTTTTTCCCTAGGGAGGGAAAAGGGAGATGTATTGAGCCTAATATAGTGATGGGGCTGAGGAAGCAGTAAGGTAGATATGAAAGCACCCAAGAAAACCAGTCAGCTTCCCTGATTGCAGGATGAACAGATACCAGAAGACCCCCCGCCCCGAAAATCCCATGTTCAGCTCAATTCACACAGGTGCTAGGGAATGATACTGGGGAAGGGAGAATGGCTCTATTTGTGCACGTTGAGCAGATCTGGAAGTTGCCATGTACCCCTTGGAAGGGTTACAGAAGTGCTGTGGAGTTGCCACATAAAATATAAGATGCCTAGGTAAGCTTGAATTTCAGATAAACAATGAATAATTTAAAACATATTTTTAGTGGGGTGCCTTGGTGGTTCAGTCGGTTAAGCATCCAACTCTTGCTTTTGGCTCAGGCCATGATCTCACACTTTGTGAGTGTAGGCTCTGCATCAGGCTCCATGCAGACAGTTGAGGAGCCTGCTGGGATTCCCTCTCTCTCTCTCTCTCTCTCAATCTCTCTCTCTCTCTCACCCTCTCCCTGCTCACATGCTCTCGCTCTCTCAAAATAAAAAACATTTTTAATATCTTTTAAGATATATTTTTACTTCCATACTTATACTAAACACTATTTGTTGTTTTGTGAAATTCAGATTTGACTGGTATTCCATGTTTTTATTTGCTGAGTCTGATAACCTCAGCTGAGAGATCACATTCAATCATCAGAAGTCCAGAGAACACAACAGAGCATCTCCTCAAGGCAGAGAAAAACAAGAATCCAAAAGCTTTCCAGAGCCTCCAGACTCAGAGGCTCCTTCCATCTACCATCATGGATGTCCCAGAGACAGACACCCAGACACCCAACTGGGGAGGGACAACTGGGAGCAGCAGTCTGAAAGCCAGTGTGATCCAAACAGGATTATCTAAAAGGGAAGAGAATTTATTACCTTCAATTACCAGGTTTAAAGTTGTTGTTCCCATCCTTGCAAATAGGAACTTGTAGGGAAGGAAAATTTTTTTCTCTACCTATCTAGATTCTTCTGGCTGGTCAATTAATCAAATTGACATAAGACAAATTAACAGGAGAAAATAAAATTTAGTTATGTGTGTATAGGGCCCCATAAAAAATATGAGACCAAACACAAAGTTGGCCAGTTGAGGCTTCTATGTCATCCTGAGCTAAGGATGGGATAGGGGTCTGGGCTTCACAAGGGAGGAGAGTAATTCACAGGACAAGAAAAAAAAAAGCAGCTGTTTGCTAATTAGATATTTGCCTTGCCATACAAACAGTATGTTTCAGATAAAACATTCTAGTAATAACACTTTTTCTAGGGCAGGCCCCTGTTAAAGAACAAAAACTCAAGAAATAAATTTGAAGATCTAATTGTCTTTATTAAGTGATTCAAGAATCAGGCAGCATCCTATTTAGCAAGTAGAGAGATGCTCTGAGGAATTGTACAAAAACGGAAGGTTTTTATCAGAAGAAGGGTGGGTCAAGGAAATTATTAGCAACAGGAAAGGTTGTTTCAGGAGAGGTAATATTCCCCTAGGGGGAAAAGCAGGGGCTGTTATCATGCAGATGACCTTATCTTCCTTTTGGGGTTGGAGAGGGCCCATGTGGCAGATTATCTCATTGGTGCTGACCAGAAAATTCCTGACTGACCAGTGAAGACCCCATTTCTGGGGGAGGTTGAAACTGCAGTTAGGTTTAAGCCTCATTTTGGTGATGTGGCTTAGCATAAGTGACTCCATTTTGGCCTGGAGTTTTCTTTTTGATACCCAGTAACTAAATTCTTTTAGGTAGTTAAGGAAGAGATAAAAGTTTTCTTGAGTCTCCTGGGTCTTGATTGCCTTCACCTCTAAATAATTCACATGCCAAAGTGACATATTTTGGGGGTGTTTTGCTTCCTCTCAGAGTCTTGGAAAAAGAAATAAAGAGAAGTGAAGGAGGAAAAATAATTTTCCCTCTACCTTTCTAGGTTATGGCTGAGACACTCCCACCCCCACCCTCATAATGAAGGACAGGTTAACAAGAGAAAAACAAACAGAAGCTTAATAACATATATACCTTCTGTATACATGGAAGAGATCCAGGAAAACTGAGTAACTCCTTGAAATAACTCAAGCCATCACCCAAAATATTATCTCCAGCTAAAGACAAAAGATGTTTGTGGGTGGGGTGAAGTTGTGGGGCCAGTGGTCAGAGGTTTCCAGGTAAAGCACAGTAAGTGAGGTGTGGTTGTTATGCAGATTTGTCTCTGCTTTCTCCACTGAATTGATAAGAGTTTCTAGAGATTTATAGTCATTCTTCTCTTCCTGGTGCAGAGACATCTTTACAAATGGAGATTTTCCCTGTAAATTTAAATGTCTTTTACAAAAGTGTAACTTTTACTCTGTTTTCAGAGTTTCTCTTGTGTTTAGTTCTTCATAAATAACAATCTTAAAATAATCCCTATGCCTAGAGGCATGTTTGGGAGTGACAGATTCCACTCCCCTTAGAAGCTATGTTTTTCTTTGCTTATACATCTAAACAGTGTGGGTGTTAAAGTTTGATTCTGCAATGCTGACTGAACAGATGTTGGGCATAGGAGTCTGGACAATTCCTAACAACAAAGGCCAAGAAGAGCACCTAGTCCCCTAGTGAGAATAGTGTTCAAAGTTCAAGTTACCCCCAGATACCAGGGGCAGATGCCTCGTGCCCATCTCTACTTGTATCTGTTAGGGTACCCAGAAAACATGTGCCCCCACCACCACTTCCTGTCATGAAATGGTGAGGATTTGGTCTCTGGTTTTGTATATCGTTGGCTTTTGCATAAGGCATGTTCAGAAGACCACCGGGAACTTTTGAAAATGACTAATCAAGCAATTAAGTTAAATCCAGCAACTAAAATTTCCCTTAAGTGAAAACACCTGAGATCTTCTCTCCAGGAAGGAATTATGCTCAGTACTTCACAAAGCTTTTATGAAGATTAATAAATTGATGTTTTCAAAGGTGTTTGAGAACTCTGGATAATAGTGTCTACATTGCATGTTTTAGAAGTTTATGAAGATTTGCATTAATAAGGTTTTTCCTGAAAAAGCAAACTAGACCAGATCTTTCCTAGGGCAGCTACCTGCCACATATGGCTTTTGAGCACTTAAAAATGTGACCAGTGTGACTGAGGAACTGAATTTTAAATTGTATTTAATTTAAATTAATTTAAATTTAAATAGTCATTACAGGAAGCAATGTTAGAACAATGACAAAACAGGAAAATTTAAGATTTAAAGTAAAGTCTTAATGGTAATGACAATTATTAAGGCACTTACTATTGTTATAAATATTTTTAACATTAACATCAGGGTTTCCCAAATTAGGTTTGCAAATAACACTTTCCCCTCAGGAAATAGAATGCTTGATTAAACAAAATGAGGGGCACCTGCATTGTTCAGTCAGTTAAGACTTTGACTTTGACTCAGGTCATGATCTCCCAGTTAGCAAGTTTGAGCCCACAGCCGGCTGGCTCTCTGTTGTCAGTGCAGAGCCCACTTTGGATACTCTATCCCTCTCGTTCTCTGCCCCTCCCTTGCTCATGCTCTCTCAAAAATAAATAAAACATTTTAAAAAATGAAACAGGACTTGTCAGATCCTTTAATTTTTTTTTTAAATGTTTATTTATTTATTGAGAGAGAGCGTGAGCATGAGCAGGGGAGGGGCAGAGAGAAAAGGAGAGAGAGAATCCCAAGCAGGCTCCGTGCTGTCGGTGCAGAGCCCAACTTGATCTCATGAACCATAAGATTATGACCTGAGCCGAAATCAAGTTCTGATGCTTAACACACTGAGCCACCCCAGTACTCCAGATCCTTTAATATTAATATGCATTATGCATATCCAGGAAGAGGACACTGTATTCAGGATTTTCAATGTTTCTACCAAATTTATTTACTCCCAGAACCACTTTCGCCCACAAAGTACCTACTCATATCTGAAACTTGTGTTTGAGAAATCTCCTGGAACACAGTTTGAGAAATCCTGGTGTGGAGAGAAGAGACACAGTAAAATTAAGATCTTGAATCTACACATATTGCTTTTGAAGTGAGCTGATGTCCAGACACAGCATTAGGACTTGAGGCTATTCACTATTTTGGGTTGATGTCCTTTTTCCATCACTACACGCATCTCACTCAATCCTATCCCTTAACTGCCCCAACCTACATTCCTTCACAACTGTAGCTAAAAAACAGTCTATATGACAGCCAAAAACAGTTGTTTTTTTGACTTTTTCTAAACATAAGAACACACTTTATTTTTTTAAGGTAATTTCTTCTTTAAAAAAATTTTTTTAACATTTATTCGTTTTTGAGAGACAGAGTGTGAGTGGGGGAGGGGCAGAGAGAGGAAGACAGAATCCAAAGCAGACTCCAGGCTCTGAGATGTCAGCACAGAGCCCCACGTGGGGCTGGAACTTATGAACTGTGAGATCATGACTTAACTGAAGTCTGATGCTTAACCGACTGAGCCACTCAGGCATCCCAAGAACACACTTTAAAAATGAATTCTTATATAAAATGCTATAATCTCTGTATATAGAAGATAAAAACAACATCTCATAGCTATAAAAGTGTTTTAGACATATACATTTACATTAATGTCAGGATAATTAATAAAAATAACAAATTTCTCACTGGGAGTTGTGAACATTAATAGGCATCTTACATCATTCTCAGCAGGTAATTGATTTTGTTTTGTTTCAGTTATAAACATATTTTATTTATTATTTTTTAAAATGTTTATTTATTTATTAATTTTTAAAATTTTTAATGTTTATTTCTGAGACTGAGAGACACACAGAGACAGAGTGCAAGCAGGGGAGGGGCAGAGAAAGAGGGAGACACAGTATCCGAAGCAGGTTCCAGGCTGTCATCACAAGGCCTGACACAGAGCTTGGACTCACAAACTGTGAGATCATGACCTGAGCTGAAGTCTTCCACTTAACTGACTGAGCCACCCAGGTGCCTCTATAAACACATTTTAAAACATGACTTAAACACATAAGTAATTGTATGTGGTAACAGAGCTTTATGTGTATTTTGTTTTATTATTTTTTTACTAGCTGACTTGCAATTACAAGATACTCTTTTTTTTTTTAATTTTTTAAATATTTACTTTTGAGATAAAGAAAGCATGAGTGGGGAAGGAGAAAAAAGAGGGAGACACAGAATCTGAAGCAGGCTCCAGGCCAGGCTCTGAGCTGTTGTGGGGCTCAAACTCATGAACCGCGAGATCATAACCTGAGCCAAAGTTGGTTGCTTAACCGACTGAGCCACCCAGGTGCCCCACAATTACAAGATACTCTTAAGTTAAGCAGATTTAGCAGGAAAAACTTCATGTCAATATTAATTTATATAAATTGAAATTTCCACTTCCAGTCAAGATGCATGCAATAAAAGGGACCAGATTTATCCTTCATACATAATAATAATAAAAAAAACACAGATGAAATATAGGAAACAAAGGTTTTCCATCAGTGGACATCAGGCAGCACAAGAGAGGGAAGCATACAACTTGAGTACCACAGGTGCCCCAGCTAACGGCCCTGAGAGAGTTTCTAGGTTGCAGCTTAGAGAGCAGGATCCCAAGTGGGTCCCAGCAGTCTCCCAGACAGGAGGAGACAGACCTGGAAGTCTAGGCAGGCCAAGGCAGCTAAATTCACAGAGTACCAAGGAAGAGAGAGCTGAACAGAGAAAGAGTTGAAGAAATCTGCAGAGGGTCCCCCTTGATTCTTTAGGGGACTACTGACCAGCATATATGTAGGGGAAGCTACCCTAGGAGCTCACATGAGGCTGGAAATAGAGGCATATCTTATTTTACTGTGCTTTGCTTTATTGTGTTTTTTTTTTTACAAATTGAGGGTTTGTGGCAACCTGTGATGAGCACATCTCTCAGTGCTATTTTTCCAACAGCATTTGCTCACTTTGTGTCTCTGTGTCACATTTTGGTCATTCTCACTATATTTTAAACTTTTTCATTAATATTATATTTCTTATGGTGATCTGTGATCAGTGATTATGACCTGCTGGAAGCTCAGATGATGGTTAGCATTTTTAGCAATAAAATATTAAAATTTTGGTATGTACATTGATTTTACAGACATATTGCCACTTACTTGACCACAGTATAGTTTAAACGTAACTTTTGTATGTTCATTTGATTCTTTTTCTTGTACTTTTCACCTTATTAAGTGAACTTGCAATATCTTCAAGGTATGTCTGTGGTTTGTGTCTCCCCCAGCCAAAGTAGAAAATCCCCTTAACTCATAGGACATTGGGTAGATCAATAAAAGCATTTTGCCTAAACAAAGGAACAAAATTCGCCTTAACCTAAAGACTGTTCTGATCCCACCTAATAAAAGCAAGCCTGAAAAGAATCAATTTGTTTCCAAGTAACTGACTATATCCCAGAACAAAGGCCAAGAATATTTATAAGAATATAAAAATACCCAGCATTCAAAAAGGTAAAATTCAAAATGTTTACTATCCAGTTACACACTACCAAGTGTGCAAAGAAACAGGCAAGTATGAGCCGTGATGAGAAGAAAATTAATCAACAGAAATAGACGCCAAATGACAAAGATAGGATTTATAGACAAAGGGCATAGAAGTGTTATTAAAACTATGTTCCATATATTCCAAATGGTAGAAGAAAGAGCACATTAAGTACTCAGAAAAGGTATAAAAAGATGGTTATTAATTTCTATTTATTTTTTTAAAGTTTATTTATTTATTTTGAGAAGGGGGGCAGAGACAGAGAGAGAGAGATAGTGAAAGAGAGAGAGAGGATTCCGAGCAGACTCTGCTTTGTCAGTGTGGAGCCCAATGTGGGGCTTGATCTCACGAATTGTGAGATCATGACCTGACCAATAATCAAGAGTCAGACACAGAGCCAGCTAAGCCACCAAGGTATCCCTAAAAAGATAGTTTTTTTAAAGATCTAGATCATATTTCTAAAGATGAAAACTATAAAATCTGAGATGAAAAATACACTGGAATGATTAATGGCAGATTAGAGAATGGAAAGGGAAAGATTAATTAACCCAAAGACACCAATAGAAACTAACTAAAAAAAGTCAAAACAAACAAACAAACAAAAAAAAAAAACGGTACAGAGCATCAGGACATTAATCAGCCTAATTTCCATGTAATTAGAATCCTGGAATAAGAAGTGAGAGAGCTGGAGTAATGGAATTACCATTTGAAGAAATAATACCCAAATTTTTTCCACATTTCATGGAAGCCATAAACCCAGAAATCTAAGATCAAAACCTCCATGGGTTGGCTGGGTGGCTTAGTTGGTTGAGTGTCCGACTCTGATTTCAGCTCAGGTCATGATCTCACGGTCATGAGATCCATCCCTGTGTTGGGCTCTGCAGTGGGCACGGAGCCTACTTAAGATTTTTTCTCTCTCTCCCTATGCCCCTCTCCTCTGCTCACGCTCTCTCTCAAACAAACAGGCAAAAGAAAAAAGCAAACAAACAACTCCAAATACTAGAAACATGAAGAAAACAACACTAAGGCACATCAAAATCAAATTGCTTAAATCCAGTTTTACAGAGAAAAATCTTAAAAGCAGCCCGAGAACCAGGAAGTGGAAGAAGGCCCAGCCCCAACTCAGGAAATTGCAGTCAGCATCACACCACCTGCCAAGGCCCTTTGCTCTTATCCAGACTAAGATATGACACTTTGCCTCTCCTCCTCAATACTTTTATTCTCCTCAGCTATTGTGCTTTGGTTGGGAGATATTTGACCAAAGTCATTGGTATCAGTCAAGGTCAATCAGAGAAGCAAAACTACTAGATTTTATAGAAGATATTCCTTAAGGCAGTCTGCTGGGGAGGGAAGACAGATGTGAAGTGAGGGAGAGCAGAAACAAGAAAAAACCCACAAAAATGGATGGGGGGTCTTTGTCAGTTCTTGTTGCATATGACCCTGATGATACATATGCCTTCAGAAGCCAACGCCCTTCATCACTGAGCTAAACACACACACAGGGGTGAGAGAAACTGCAGGATAATTCAGGGGATGGAGGGACAGTTTTAGTCCTGACCCCTGCCTCATCCTAACAAAGTGCACCAGAAAAGAGTCAACAAGGTGTGTGAACCACAAAGTGGCTGGAACTTCACTTACTCCCCAAAGTTTCCTACAAGAATATGTCTAGTGGGGACCCCTGGGTGGCTCAGTAAGTTAAGCATCAGACTTCAGCTTAGGCCATGATCTGGCTGCCTAGGAGTTCAAGATCCACATCAGGCTCTGTGCGGACAGCTCGGAGCCTGGAGCCTGCTTCGGATTCTATGCCTCCCTCTCTCTCTGCCCCTCCATTGCTTGCACTCTGTCTCTCTCAAAAATAAACATTAAAAAAAAGAATTTGTTTAGTGGTCCATCTTAACCAGAAACAATACGAACAAGATTTCCAGGAAATATAATCCAATCACATTGACAAATTAAAAACCACCACAGCAATTAAAACAGCATTTGTGAGATAGCAGAGAATTTCAATTATTTTTCTGGTCCTAGTTAGAACTGATAATCAAAAATGTGTCTTTGGATGGTCTATCTAAGCATAATGAATTATTCTATAGTCAACTTTGTTTGTATTTAGAAATCCTGCAAGAGGGGTGCCTGGGTGGCTCAGTCACTTAAACGTTCGACTTCAGCTCAGGTCATGATCTCGCAGTTTAAGAATTCAAGCCCCTCATTGGGCCCTGTGTTGACAGCTCAGAGCCTGGAGCCTGCTTCGGATTCTGTATCTCCCTCTGTTTCTTCCCTTCTCCCACGTATGTGCTTTCTCTCTCTCTCAAAAACAAATAAAAACATTAAAAAAAAATTTAAAGAAATCCTGCAAGAAAACTGCTGAATTCCTCAGGTACAAGTGGCACACACTGCCTTTTCAATGGAGAGACCACACACTGGATACAAATATTTTTATTATTATTATTTTTAACTTACATCCAAGTTAGTTAACATATAGTGCAATAATTATTTCAGGAGTAGAATCCAGTGATTCATCCCCTACATATAACACCCAGGGCTCATCCCAGCAAGTGTCCTCCTTAATGCTTCTTGCCCATTTAGCCCATCCCCCCCCTCCACAACCCCTCCAGCAACCCTCAGTTTGTTCTCTGTATTTAAGAGTCTCTTATGTTTTGTCTCCCTCTCTTTTCTTATATTATTTTTGATTCCCTTCCCTTAGTTCATCTATTTTGTATCTTAAATTCCACATATGAGTGAAATCATATGATATTTGTCTTTCTCTGACTTACTAATTTCACTTAGCATAATACACACTAGTTCCATCCATGTTGTTGCAAATGGCAAGACTTCATTCTTTTTGATCTGGTCCTTTCTAGTCTTTGTTGATTTGGGTATTTTTTGTCTTGTTTTGTCTTTTCTCCCCCTCAGAGAGTCCTCCTTAAAATCTCTTGCAGGGCTGGTTTAGTAGTCATATACTCCTTTAGCTTTTGTTTGTCTGAGAAACTCTTTTTCTCTCATTCTATTTTGAATGACAGCTTTGCTGGATAAAGAATTCTTGGATGCATATTTTTCTGATTCAGCATGTTGAACATAGCTTGCCACTCCTTTCTGGCCTGCCAAGTTTCTGTGGATAGGTCTGCTGTGAACGTGATCTGTCTTCCCTTGTAGGTTAAGGCCCTTTATTTCCCTTGCTCCTTTCATAATTGTTTCCTTGTCTGTGTATTTTGTGACTTTGACTATGATATTCCTTGTTGATGGTTTTTGCTGAATCTAATTGGAGTTCTCTGTCTTTCTTGGATTTTTATGTCTGTGTCTTTCCCCAGATTAGGAAAGTTTTCAGCTATAATTTGCTCACATAAACCTTTTACCCCTTTTTCTCTCCCTTCATCTTCTTGGACTCCTATGATTCAGATATTATTCCTTTTTAATAAGTCACTGAGTTCTCTAATTCTTGTGTCATGCTCTTTTGCCTGAGTTTCCCTCTTTTTTTCTGCTTCATTATTCTCCATAATTTTGTCTTCTGTATCACTGATTCGCTGCTCTGCTTCGTCCATCCTTGTTACCATGGCATCCATCTAAGATTGCATCTCAGTTATAGCATTTTTAATTTCATCCTGACTAGATTTTCTTTTATCTCCACAGAAAGGGATTCTATGCTTTTTTTCAATCCCAGCTAGTATTCTTATTATCGTGGTTCTAAATTCTAGTTCAGACATCTTACTTATATCTGTGTTGATTATACCCCTGGCTCTCATTTCTTCCTATTCTTTCATTTGGGGTGAATTCCTTCATTTTGTCATTTTGGAGGAAGAAAAAGAATTAATAAAATTAAATTAAAATTAAAAATTAAAAAATTAAAAACAACACAAAATCTCAAATAAAGGAAGCTAGATCCTAGGTGTGTTTTGGGCTAATTGTTGAAAGAAGCTTGATAGAATAGAGAAAAAAAGGGGAAAAAAGTAAGAAAAATCTAAAACATTTTAAAATATATATACCATAAAATAGAATAAAATGAAATGAAGAAAGTGAGATAGAATTTAAAATTTTACAAAAAATAAAAAGCATCATAAAAAGAATTTTTAAAAAAATTTAAAGGAAAATAAAAATAAATGTTTCTCTTTCTGTATTCAAGAAAAAGAAAAGAGAGGAGAAAAAGAAAAAAAATTTAAACAAAAGCAAAAAGCAAAACAAAAAAAACCCAAATCGATGACCCAGCAAACAGAATGAAACATGAATGAAGTTACATCCATTTTCCCCTAGAACTCAAACTATGAAGCACTCTATAGTCTGTACATTAAGCAGGTGGATAGACTTGTGGTTGTCCTCTAGGGCATGTTCTTAGAAAGCGCAGTTGGGCAGGACTTGGTGTAACGACTCCTTTCTCCAGTAGGTGGAGTTGCTTAGCTTACTGGGATGGATCTGTGTGGCCTGCGTGTGAGTGTATGTGCATGCGTGAAAGAGGTGAAAATGACATCATCCTCTTCCTAGTTTCTGACACAGGAACCCATAATCAAGTGCCTCTCCTTTGTCTCTGGCTTCCATCCATTCCCAGCTTCTACACTGTCATTGTCCAAACCGTCAGCTTGCCAGGTGGCATGTACCTCCTGCATTTTATCTCAGATGGGGGTGTGTTTCCAAACCCCTCACTATGGGGGCCCTGTGGCTTGGACCTGCTCCAACCCTCTGGGGGAAGGTCTTACTGAGCAATAGCCAGGTGCCAGCTTGCACCAGAGAATGTTTTGTGGTTGCACTATGGCAGAGGTTCAGAAATCATGGCCAGGTGCTGGCTTACCCCAGGAAAAGTTCATGTGGTAGTGCAGTGGCAAGGTTTCAGAGGTTACAGCAAATCACAACACACAGCCAGCACCAGGTTTCACTGCATTCTGGCATCTCTGTTCCAATACCAGAAAACGTGGCTGCTTTCTGGGATCCCCTGGGATCTTTGCCTCTGGAGAGGCCATAGGGCCTCTACCAAATGCCCTTCAAGCAGGGGAACTACTTCTCCCTGTTTGGCCCACAGACCCCTCAGACCTTGCTGCCTGCTCCTGGGGATTCATCCTTCTTTCCCACCAGAGTCCCGCCAGGTACTGAGCTCTGGAATTTCCAACTCTGTGATCCCCTGTTTATAGAATCCTAATGGTATTGAAACCCTCTCCTTTCTCCCCGTCAGTGGTGTTAGGGAACAGATTTCTTATTCAGTCCCTTGTGTTTCCACTCTTTCTCTTTTCTCTCCAGCTACTTTTTTTGGGGGGGAGTGCTTGTCGTGTACTTTCTCTGTCCTCTCTCTGCAAAAACAGCTCTCTACCCCCTGGCAGCTTCTCTCTCCCCCAGTTCACCTCTCTGCACCTTGTACTTGCCTAGTTTGGTGGCTCAAGTTATGCAAATTGTTGTGTTCATCCTCATATCAATTTCCTAGGTATGCAAAACAGTTTGGTGCTGATTTTCTGCATTTTTGGGATGAGAGAAGCTGAGAATTTCCATACTGCTCTGCCATCTTGGCCCCCTCTGGATAAAAAGATTTATAAGAATACAAACCTACAAAATAATGCTAAAGAAGGACTCCATCTTGAGAAATTCCCCCTCAATACTTGAGGTCACAGGAGAGGGGTAAGGGTATCTTCTCTCAGAAAGAAGGATGTGGGCGAACTGTAGGAAAAGCCAGGATGGAATTAGGTGGTTAATGAACTTGAATCCTGGCTGCCTCTAAAGAATTATTTTCCAAACATGAGCTGTTGAGGTTAATTTAGTGTGATGTTGAAAATAACTCACTGGTTGACAAAATAAGAGGAAGCAAAACCTTTCCTGAGGGTGGCCCAGAGATCATTTTCCCTGGTGAAGGGAAGTTCTGGAAACATATGTAATTATAACCTCAGAATGTTTCCACTAAAAATTGGTGGGAATGGCTGCCATGGTTCTTCACAGACACAGAGGGAAAGGGGCTCCATTTGTGAGAGACAGACAAACTTCAAATAGTCTCCAGTGAATAACAATGTAGAGTGATTGTTAGTGGTCTAAAGGGAGTAATACAGAATCTGGTAAAGGAAAACCTGTGGTAAATAAGCCCACAGTGGAAAGCAGCTGGCAATAGAAGAGGGGTGGGGACTTCTCTTTAAGAATAGGGCTTCTGTAAACAAAGTAGGAAACATGTACACACATCATCACCACCCAACTACCACCATCACCACCATCACCACTGCCATCACCGCCATCACCACCACAACTACCACCCCAACTACCATCACCACCACCATCACTTCTGTGTAAGGGGGAAGGGACACTATAACAACAAGGATTTCCAAGTTCTAAGTATTGACAATACTGAGCATTTCTCTTTCTATTTTGATTTTCCTCATTAAAAATATTTAAAAAGTCATAAAGATGGAGCAAAAACCTATATTAGTTCATGTAAGAGTCATTGAGTCTACAAGAGATCTAAGGATCCTTTGGGGTTTTTAAACTACTGGAGCTGAAGTGGAATCCTACCTTCCAAACTCCGAACTCCAAACTCTGAATATATCTGCACTTCTGATTTCTTTTCTCTGGAAGGTTTAGGGACTAAGATTTCTGCCCCCAACTTCCTGTTCTCTGTAATAATGGCAGACATGCCGTCTTCATCCTTGCAACACTCCTGTGGAGTAATCATGGAATGGGGTTTTCAGCACTCTTAAGCTGATAAAAGCAGCCACGGAGGAGTGCTGAGGATAGCTGCATGATGGAGTAGTCCCAGGTCATCAACGAGCATCAATCAAGAAGCATAGGCAGCCCACCTCTCTAATATCATTATGAATTGGAAACCTGCACTTAACATGTGCAATGAGTTCTGCCTGTTGACATAATTGCCTTTGCCTAGAAACCACTAATGGTTTCTCAGGATGAACAAACTGTAGTAAGATGTGTGATGTCTGTTTATGGATAATTGAAGATTAATTTGATTTTTAGTGACATTCATCAAGTGTCAAATCACAAACAGGTCATCTGTAGGCATAATTACATCAGTGCTTGGGTTTCACTTCAATTATCCAGAGGAAAAGTGTGATTATGAATAGCCATTACTTTTCACTGCTCTGGCAAATTCCAGAGAGTTGCAAAATATGTGAACTAAGAGTATTCTTTTTTTTGTCCTTTGTGCTTAAAACTATAATTGGCTTTAAGCCTCCGTGCTTAAATCTTGACATTTGGCTTATTAAAGAATGTCAAATGTTATGAATTATCTAACAGTCTTCATCAAGCCAACAAGAGTTTGTAATTAGTCTTACATTAGTTTCCTAATGAATCTGTAACATAAGTAAATCACTGTTGCATTGAAATGGTCTTGCTTCCCCATTTTCCTAATTCTGCACTCCAGCAAGTATAAAAATGTACTTTGTTCATGTTCCCTAATTTGGTAGATTTGATTATTGGCCCCAATTGTTCATCCTTCCCTGAATCTATACTTTTTGCTATGTTAATATGCAGCTCTTTTCACTAAAGATGTGAACTTTCCCCAATCCATAACTTTAGGCTTTAGGAATATAATTTCCTTTGCCTACTTGAATGGGGGCAAAGTGATAATTTGCTAAATATTTTTTTTTAGTTTTTTTTCTTTCTTTTTATTTTGAGAGAGAGAGAGAGAGAGAGAGTGGTGGTGGTTGGGAGGCAGAGAGAGAGGGAGAGAGAATCCCAAGCAGGCTCTGCACAGCCAGCACAGAGCCCGATGCAGGGGCTCAAACTCATGAACCATGAGATCATGACCTGAGCCAAAATCAAGAGTTGAACATTTAACTGACTAAGCCACCTAGGCGCTCCTATAGTTTGCTAATTCTATGCATAAACTTTAAGAGGTTACATGTGTTTTTCTTTTCTCTATTGGGTTTCTGCCATTGCCATGAAGGGAATATGCCCCAGTCACCTGCGAGTCCAAGGATAATGAGAGACATATGGGGCAGAGCTGAACCCCACCTGCAGCCAATAGCCAAACTCAACTGAGCCAAGATAGATTAGCCCACCCCCAGCTGGCCCACAGATTCCAAGCAAGGTATTTGTTTTAAATCATTGAGTTTGCAGATTGTTTGTTCAGCAGCAAAGCAAACTGATCAATCATTTCTTGAATGCCTACAGTATTCCAGATATGGGTTAGGAACAGGGCAGTCAGAGATATGCAAAATGTAGGTCTTTGCCCTCAAGGGAAGTCTAGTCTCACCAGGAAGTTGTGTCATTTCGCAACAAGATACTTCTCTGATTGGGAGGAGGTTAGAGAGTCCTAGACTCTCACACTCCAGCTTCATGTCCTGCCTTATTTCATGCACCCAGAAGTATTAATGTAAACAGTGACAACAATAGTGCCAGTAAAGAAATCTAGTAAAAGACTTAGGAGAATTCTTATTCCCTTATTAATAAGGGAATCCCTTATTAGAAGGAATTCTTAATAAAGTCTTATTAAAGGGCTTTAGTTCAAACTTTAGTGGCCACTTTTCAAAGAATGTTTATAGATAGATTACATGCATAGATGACACAGATAGATAGGGATAGATACATTTTTTTATTTACAAAAAAAATTCACCAAAAGACCTTTTTAAATCTATGGTTCTCAAAAAGCTGCATAAGACTCACGATTAGAAGGGAGTCATTTTATTTTCTTTTTGAATTCAGAATCCTCAGGAATTCTGATTTAGTAGGCCTGGGATGGGGCACCCCAGTCTGAATTTTTCTTGCCCCCCTTTTTGTCCCTCCAATTATGATGGTATAGGTCTACAGGCCACTACTTGAGAATTTCTGCTCAAAATGGCAAGCTTCTTGGGACATTCAAAACATACTATGACATGAATTTACATGGATCCTGTCTCAGGTTTCTTATTGACAGAGCTTGGCCAGTTCCTAAACTTCTGGAGGCCTCCCTGCTCCATTCTTTCCATCATCTCACCTTATTTCTTGATCCCTACCTCTTGACCAGATCAGCCTGGATTCTGGATATTGCTCTGCATTTCATAGGTGCTCAACTAACATTTTTTTAAATGAACCATATGCTTGTCACTCACCTGGACCCAGACCCCTGCCAGCTTCTCCTTGCCCAGCTGACTCCTATAGATCTATCACTGACCTGATGATGGAAGCTGTCCTGGCCCTTATCTATCTATCCATCTCTTTGTTCTGAATCCTCCTCATTCCTTCATCCCTTCCCCCAACAATTTGTCTTCCTGGACCACTAACACTCAGGGCCAACAATCCCTGAGCTTTATGTTTATTGGGACCTAGTGCAGCTGGAAGATCAGACCCCAGACAAGACCTTTTGTTATCATTAAGACTGGCCTGAACTCCCACAGCTTTAGCACGTCTTAAGAAGGAAGAATGATGGAAAAAGCAGAAAACTGGTTTGTGTCTATAAATAATGACTGGCCTCCTGGGAACAGGCCAAGGCAAAACAGACTCAAATGCCATTCCAGAAATGTCAACAGTCCCAGGGAAGCAGGCATGTTTATAATGCACATCCAAGTCATTTAGAATCATTGAAGTACAGTCCAGAATATGGAGCTGCTGGCTGTTTAATAGACATCAATAAATAATCCCAGCACACAGCAAAATTACAAGTCTGCACTGCCATCTGGAGCTTGATGTGGAAAGCTGATTAGAAACCAGCCACCTGATGTCATTCTATTTCTCCCTTGCCTATTATAAAAGGACTTTGCAATATCCCAGAGCATGAGAGGAGTGAAGAAACCCACAAGTGACAGTGAGGTTCTAGATTGCTCTGCATGTTTAGGAGTTGCTCTCGGACACAGAACAGGAATTGAGTTTGGTTTGGTAAACGAAATTCTTTATTTAGTGGCCCTGCGACCCTGGGATTCTGCCTGTTTAGATGCCGCCTCACATTAATTATTAAACTCAATTTCATTTTGAGAACAAATATAAAGAGCTTATTCAGTGACATCTTTCACCCAGTAAACATGTGACCGAAGACTTGCACATCAATTCAACTGTGACCAATCAAATGACAGTTTGAATTCGTTCAGGAAAACTGCCATTTAGAGGAATCCTATGACGAATTCTTTTGTAAAGCCAAAGATCCTCTTAAAGTATACAAGTGATAATTATCCTTTTTATTTTTTTAAATCAATACAAGTTTCTCGTGAGTGCACAGAACACTTTTCTGTATCTCTCTCTGTAGGCCCATGTTGCTTTCTATCTGCCCCGGCCCTTGGCTTTGCTTTTTTGTGCCCTGGCTGGTCTATTCACTCTTCTGGTCATGGGCCTTCCTGATATTTGAGTTCTGTGAGCACCTATCTCCTGCCCTGAGCAAAGCAGGTCCTTGTGTTTGTTATCGGAGTGAATATCTGGAGAGCACAATTTATGTTGTCTATTACAGCAGCCAGCATATATGCCTCTCTTTGCTACCAAGAGGCAACAACACCGAATATATAAATCAGCCTTGAAAAGGTTTTACTGCATCCAGTGATGGTGTTACAGAATGGCATTGCCCTGAATTTTAGAGGGTAGCTAACATTTTCTCTTGTAAAATCTCTCTCTGTGTCATTGTCAGAATAGGAATCTGATATTGAGCAGAACAAGAGTTTAAACATTTAGTGTTCTTTGCGTTTTAGGTCCTCAAAATCATTTGCCATTTCATTAGCTATACGCACAAATAATATGTAACGATTCCCTGCAGTCTGGTAAGCCTGATTTTTCTCACAAACCTTTATTGTCCTGTCACTTGATAGCATATCATTGCAAAAGGTGAAATGAAATGAGATCATTCATGGCAAGGGGTTTTAAAACGGAGCCGGGAGGCCATTAAGGAACCTTATGCAAGTCCTCACTGGCAAAGCCATGAACTTTTGAATTCACCTAACCACAAATATTTCAAGGACTCGGCCTGAAAACCTGCATTCTGTATAGTAGGAGACTTTGCTTAGTGAAAGCCATAATAAACCAATGATCTTCAGCCAAGATTACTTTTCTGCCACCAACACCAATCAAAATTCTTTGTAAACACCATATACAAACCTCCCTTTTTGTTTTTTAAAACTCTTGACTTTTGTTCTGGGCTGGGGAGGCACAAGTTGGATTCCTGCCCAAATCTGTACTCCCCAAATTGCAATTCTGAGGCCCTAGAGAAATACTTTTGTTTTTATTTAATTCAGCCTCTTTTCTCAGTTAACATTATGTATTGCGTCAACTCCTTTATGGAATTAAAAAAAATTTTTTTTTGACTCCTTGAAGTCATGGACTATCTTAGGGGTTTTGTTTTTTATTATATGGACTATCATGGTTCTGTGTGAAAATAGACACTCAAGGAATAAATTCATGGACTTTGTTGAAAATAGACTATGGAAGAAAACACACCACAGATGAGATTTTTTTATTTAATTGCTGCAAACCATCTGGATGACTTTTTCAGCATCACAGAGAGCAGACAGATTCTAGTTCTTGGTCATGTAACATACCCTTAACCTATTTTTGCATAGTAAGAAAGATGTATTAGGGAGCACTCCATAAACGGCATCATCATGAAGCTAACATTTGAGCAAACATGTCTGTGCTGACAGTCATGAGGCGGTTAGTGTTGGGAGAGAGTTCTCCATGGGCCTGTCACATTTCCACATGATGAGAGCAGAGGCCTTTCTTCTGGACTATCTTTTCCAGAGTATTTGTGTGACAAACAGCCTTGGAAAAGAGTGTCTCCTGGGGAAAAGGGCAGGTTTTCTCACAGCTTTGGAAGATAGAGATGAGCAACATTATTTGTTGTTAAGACAATAAAACGTTTATATAGTTGGCATTCGTCACAAACATGGAAAGCCATGACAGCAGGCCCCAAGGGTCCATCAGGCATACTCCTGGGGGTCTCAAGGGTGCCCTCTATGGTTTTCACATTTCCACAGGTAGATGACAGGTGAGGAGGTGAGGCATACTTGATGCAGCTAACGGTCTGGTCACAAGGAATTCTCACTCATCTTTGAGTCCTCAAAACTGTGACAGTGTCTGGTTCTCAGAAGACCTTCATTAAATGTTCTGTTCCTTCTCTCCCTCCTTCAAAACAATCTCTTCCCTCATAATGTCTTTCCTTTCATCAAACCCATTTCGTACTCTCTCCCCTTCAGTTTCTTTTCTCCACCTTCAATTTCTTTAATGAAAAACATAGTTTTTCACTCTCCGATTATTTTTAGGGCTTAAAATAATTTTGGAAGAGGTAATACTTAAGCCTAAATTTACATTAATAAATTAAATATCGATAAGATACATTTCCAAAAACTCACTTTTACATAAAAGATCACTGAGAAAAAAAGGTGGGGAGGGGATTTCAAGAGAGAATGTGATATAAGAGACCTATCCTATTGGAAAGCTCACAGTATATTTGACAACAAATTTCCTAACTTTATATCCATCTCAGAGTACGTTTTAAAATTTAACTGACATGGGACACCTGGTGGGCTCAGTTGGTTAAGCATCCAACTTTTGATTTTGGCTCAGGTCATGATCTCACAGTTCATGGATTGAGCCCTGTGTTGGGGTCCATGCTGTCAGTGTGGAGCCTGCTTGGGATTCTCTCTCTGCCCCTCCCCCTGCTCATGCTCTCTCTCAAAATAAATAAACATTTAAAAATATATATAATAAAATAAATTTCAACTAGCACATTAAAAAATTCTGAGTCAGTAGTTATCAGGGAAATGCAAGTGAAAACCACATGAGCTCTTCTAAAAAAAAACAAAGCTCCACAATGATATATGTCTCCCCAGCTAGTAGAATGTCTCAAGCTGAGAAGACTGATAAAACCAAGAGTTGGAAGGATGTGGAGCAACTGAACTCTCATACATTGCTAGTGGGAATGCAAAATAGTACAGCCACTTTAGGAAGCAGAATGACCACATCTTGTGAAATTAAACATACACTTTCCAGGTAACCCACCAATCCAACTCTTAGCTTTCTCCCAAGAGAAATGAAATATATCCATGTAAATATTTGAACATAAAGGTTCATATCAGCATTATTCAAAACCAAGACAGGTAAAAACTATAACCAAAAACAAAGATGTCTGCTTTCACCACTTCTACTCAACATAGTATTAGAAGTTCTAGCCAGAGAAATTAGGCAAGTAAAAGAAATAAAATGCATTCAAATTGTAAAAGAAGAAATAAATTTATCTCTGGTCATAGATGATATGATATGTAGAAAAACCTAAAGATTACACACAAACCTATAGAGCTAATAAATGAATTCAGTAAAGTTTCAGGATACAAAATTAACAGATAATAATCAGTTGCATCTCTATACACTGACAATGAACAACCCAAAAAGAAATTAAGAATACAGTCTCACAATAGCACCTAAAAGAGTAAAATTAGAATAAATATAATCAAAGAAGCAGAAGACTTGTATATCAAAAACTATAAAGCATTGCTGAAAGACATTAAAATACACATAAATAAATAGAAAAACATCTCATGTTCATAAACTGGAAGACTGAATATTAAGGTCACAATGCTACCCAAAATGATCTACATAGTTTTCATAGGATTCAATGCAACCTATCAAAATCTCAATATTGTTTTGTTTTTCAGAAACATTAAAGGCTGTCCGAACGTTCATATGGAATTTCAAGTAAGTGTGCTTGCTTCAGCAGCACATACACATATGGAATTTCAAGGGATCCTGAAGAGTTAAGATATTCTTAACAAAGAAAAAAGAGGACTCACACTTGCTGATTTCAAAACTCACTCTAAAGCTATAGTAATACTGGGGCGCCTGGGTGGCTCAGTCGGTTGAGCGTCCGACTTCAGCTCAGGTCATGATCTCGCGGTCCGTGAGTTCGAGCCCCGCGTCAGGCTCTGGGCTGATGGCTCAGAGCCTGGAGCCTGCTTCCGATTCTGTGTCTCCCTCTCTCTCTGCCCCTCCCCCGTTCATGCTCTGTCTTTCTCTGTCTCAAAAATAAATAAATGTTAAAAAAAAATAATTAAAAAAAAATAAAGCTATAGTAATACAAACAATGTGGCACTTAAATAAGGATACATATAAACCAATGGAATAGAGTCTAGTAATAAACCCAAATATATGGTCAACTGTTTTTTGACAAAGGTGTGAAGACTATTCAAAGGGGGAAGGGCAGTCTTTTCAACAAATGGTGCTGGGGAAACTGGATATCCACGTGCAGAAGAATGAAGTTGGACTTTTTTTTTTTTTTTTTTTTTTTGCAAACCTTCTTTATATCACATAAAAAAAAAAAAAAAATTAACCCAGAATGGATTAAAGACTTAAATATAAGACCTGAAACTGTAAAACTCCTAGAAGAAAACAGGAGAAAATCTTCATGACATTAGATATGTCATGATTCTTGGATGTGACACCTAAGCACAGGCAACCAAAGAAAAATGGATAAATTGGACTTTGTCAAAATTAGAAACTTTTGTGCATCAAAGGACACCATCAAGGGAGTGGAAAGACACCCCAAAGAATGGGAAAAAATATTTGCAAATCATATATATTAAGGGTTTAATATTCAGAAAGAATTCTTACAAAAAGATAAACTACCTACTTAAAAAATGGGCAAAAGACTTGAACAGACATTTGTCCAAAGAAGACATGCAAATGGCCAATAAGCACATGAAAAGATGCTCAACATCACTAGCTTTTAGGGAAATGCAAATCAAATCACAACCACAAACCTCACACCCATTATAATGTTATTATAAAAAAAAGTTCAAAAGTTAAAAAAAAAACCCAAAACAGAAAACAAAAATTGTTGGTGAAGCTGTAGAGGAAGTAGAGTCCCTAAGAGTGTTGGTGGGAATGTAAAATAGTGCATCCCCTGTGGAAACCAGTTTGGCAGTTCCTCAGAAAGTTAAACATAGAATTATCATATGATCCGGCAACTCCATTTCAACTTCCATAGAATTGAAAGCAGGGGCTTGAACAGATCCTTGTACACCAAGGTTCACAGCAGCATTATTCATAATAGTCAAGGAGTGCAAATAATCCAAATGTCAATGAACAGATGAACAGGTTAATAAAATATGATGGATACAAGCAATGGAATAGTATTCAGCCTTTAAAGAATGAGAATCTGAGACATGATACCACATGGGTGAACACAGAGCACATTATGCTACATGAAATAAATCAGTCACAAAAGGTCAAATATTGTGTAATTCTATTTATTTGTGATACCTAGACTAGTTACATTCATAGAGACAGGCTCAGGGGAAGAGAGAATGGAGAATTAGCATCTTATGGGTAAAGAGTTTCTTTTGGGGGATGATGAAAAAGTTCTGTAGATGGACAGTGGTGGTGGTTGCTCAACATTGTGAGTGTACTTAATGTCACTGAATTGTAGATTTTAAAATAGTTAAAATGGTAAATTTTATGTTATGCATATAGACAATTAAGCAAAAACTACCTACAACCCAAATGTTTATCAGCTTGTGAATGGATAAACAAATTGTGCCTATCCATTCTTTGGAATACTATTCAGCAATGAAAGTAGAAGATATTACTTACTCAGACACTAGCTCAAAAACATTCTGACTAAATGAAAAAGGTGACACACAAAAGACTCAAGCAGTGAGATTCCATTCATGTGAACTTCTAGAAAAGGCAAAGGTAAAGAGACAGAAGGAAGGTCAGCGGTAACCCTTGGCAGGGGGCTGGAAAAGAGAATTAATGGTGGAGTCATGGTGAAACTTGATAGAGGGATGAAACTCATCTATATCTTAACTGCCATAGAGGTCTGTCTCTGCATACACATACCAAACATCATCAAACACTTAAAATTAGTGGATTTTTCAATGCAAACACACCTCAGTAAAGCTATTTTAAAGGTATAATCCTTAAATTGTGCTAGCAATGGCAGAAGTTTAATGGTCAGGCAGATCACTTGTGTCATAATGACTTTAGAAACGTATATCCAATTCTTCCATGGTGCATCTTCTAGAACAAGGGTTATTCAATAACATGGATTATTCAGCAATGGTTGGCTGACTCTTTAGCCCTTTTCCCAATTATTCTAGATACTTGTGATACACTAATGAGCAAAAGAGTATATGTATCAGTTAGGATAGATAAACTATTCCAAAATCGCAGTAGCTTCCACCACAAAGGTTCATTGATGACTCATGCCACCTGGCCATTGCCAGTTAGCTGTTCTGCCACTTACTGCCTTCCCTCTGGGCCCCAGCCTATGGGAACAGCCATTATCTGCAACACTGGAAAAACAACTGTCATATTGTTTTTTGGATGTTATCCAGCAATGAAAAAGCACAACATGTTATAAATTCAGAAAAGTAAAAAGGATGAACTCAAAAGTATTATTACTAAGTGAAAAGTCAAATTCAAAAGACGTCATGGAAGAATAACAAACACCATAGACCACATGCTGGCTCTAAAACTTCTGCAAAGAAGTGGCAATATCTCTGTTCACATGTCATCAATCAGAGCAAGTCATATAGCAATGTTGGATGTCAATGGAGTGGTGTAATCCTCTCCCAGGGGGGCATGAGAGAATATATTTGAATAATAATTCAATTTGTTATCTACTATCATATTATATAATAATAGTAAAACAGAAGGAAGTAGGGTTATAGAGAAAAAATAGAACAGAGTAAGGGGGTCAGACGCAATGGTATGGAGCAGAAGATAGCATTGAAGAGCTCCCAGGGCAGCCCTCGGTAGGAAGCAAAGAGGTGGTAGAGGGGATGGAGTTGGCCAAACAGAATCTGGGAAAGAGCACTCCCAGCAGAGGCAGCATCTAGAGTAAATGTCCTGTATCCGGAATGTGCCTGGAAGTCTGGAGGTATAGTAAGGAAGCCAGTGTGACTAGAGTAGAACAGGAGAGCACAATCAGAGGGCAGGTGACCAAGGCAATGGGGTGGGAGCAAACAGGACTTTGTAGTCTCTGCAAGGACTTTAGATTTTATTCTGGTGAAACAAGGAGCCAATGCAGGGTTTCAAGGAGAGAAATAGTTGATCTGAGTTACGACCTATGTCCTACCTTAAAAAGATCACTGTGGCTGTTATCCTGGGAACAAAGGCAGGAAGCAGGGAGACCAGTAAGGGGGTCACTGCAAGAATCCATGCAGGTGATGATAGTGACTCAGGCCAGCAGGACAGCTGTGGAGGGGGTGAGACGTGGTCAGATTTTGGATATTTTTCAAGTCAGGTCAGGAGGATTTTGTGGGTGTGAGAGAAAGAGGAGGGCAAGGATGCCTCCAAGGATTTTGCTTGTTTGTTTGTTTGCCTGGGCAACTGGAAGAATGGAGTCACTGTGATTGAGATGAGAAAGGCTCTAGGTTTAGCAGGTCCCGTCTAAAATGAGAGATCAGGTGTTTAATGTAAAACATGTTAAATCTGAAAAGTCTGTGGGCATATAGGCAGATTTCCACACTACTCTGGGTGAAACAGGTCTCACTTTTCCATTGTCTGGTGTCTTGGAAAACCCACTGGAGCCAGAGCCAACAAAAACAGATGGAGATGCTGGCCTTACCACCTGGAAGCTCTTTGACCTTGGGAAGGTCACTAGTACGCTCGCCCCTCCTAATCTATGCACGGAACAATAAAACATGCTCATGGGGATATTATGAGCCTTCAATGACATATGTTTATGGCTGGGCTCCATAGACTCAAAGATGGGATAGAAAATGGCCTCACTGTTGCAGCTGCTGTGATTCACTGTGGTGGTCTCATCAAAGGGTCCAGTTGGCTGCTTTGGGATTAAACACAGCATATACATTATACCACAGTCTCAAGATCCCAGGTGTCTGAAACCACAATTTGGAAACACTAAAGCTACTGAATGTTGTTCTTCCTTTGATATGCTGATTTTTTATTCTAACCTAGTCCATTCTGGGATTCATCCCTGTAGAATTCCTTGAGCAATGTAAGATCTTTTGGTGACTCTTAAAATCAGAAGTTACATAAAGCCCCATGACCATGCCTGCAAGCTATCCCACATCAGCTGGCTTCTGGGGCAGGGTCCCAGACCCTCAGGACCAGGCAACACTGAGACTCTGCTCCTGCTGAGCTCCCTGCTCTGTGCCCTGGAGAGCAGCAGAGCACAGATGGGGGCCAGCCCTAGTGTGGCCTGGAGGAGTGGGAAGACACTTGGAGACAGGCCTGGAAGCGAGGAACAACATTCTACGTCACCATGCGGCCTGGGCCAGCTGCTCATCTTCATGAGGGTGAGGTTGAGGAAAATGACATGAAACATGGTGTGCATTCGTGTCTGCCACATGGTGGGTATCCAACAAAGTAGAGTTTCCCTTCTCCCTGGTGCTGCCTCCCCCTTTAGTTCAGGCACATGGCCTACCAGGTGCTGTCTCTGTCTTTGAGGTCATAGGAGTACACTGTGGGAACAGCATCCCATCCCCTTCCAGGTGTCAACCTAACATGCCCCACAGCATTTTATTTCTCTCAAAAAAAATTATGATTTGGTCATCCATGGACAATTTGGATTCTTTAACTATTACACAGGTTATATCTCCATTCCATATATTCCCTTAGTGAAACGAGGCCCCTCAATTTCCTTTTTTAAGCATAAAATACTTCCTCCAATTATTTTGTTTGAGAACTGCCTCACTCAAGCCTCCGAGGGGTTCTCTTCGTCCCACTAATCTGGGGTTTGGTGGCCTTGCTCAGGCTCCGTGTACTTTGGAAGATGCGCCTTGGAAAGTGTTCTTCCTTGGTCTTTCTGAGGAGCCAACAGTTGTGACAAGTAGATACGTGCACACATACCCAGGGTGTTGACATTTCTGGTAGGATGTCTTAGCTACTTGTAAGATAGCCTTAATTATAAATTCTTCATTAGGATCTTGGAGTCTAGGAGAACAAAATATTTTCAGGTATTTTGTTTTTTTCTCCAAAGCCAACGAGGGTGAATCTTCACTACTCAGAGAATCTAAAGTTGAATACTGAGGTAAATAATGCAATTTAAGCAATACATTGCCCTATGGAAGTCATGTCATTATTATCCATGTAACACTCTTATAAAATATGAAGGAGAAAAATGTTTTCCTATTTGCTTATTACTTTAAGACTGAAATAATCCTAGTGGCCTCTGGCGAACAGCATCTTCTCCAAATGTCTAGATCAGCACACTTCTGAGGGATTCTGGAATGGATTTACTGCTTTCTCTGAAAACCAGGGCATGACCTACTTGATACAACATTGTTTTGATTGAAGTGCACAGGATGAAAAATAAAAAATTTCCAATGCTAAAAGCCAGCAACCTTGAGGTACAATTTTGTTTCCAGAGTGTTAGGATGGAAACAACACATGGATTTGTCCGGTATTGTCTCTTGTGTGGTTGAAAAGAGTAGATAAGTGGGTTTTTATTTCTCCCAACCCAGGAGAAATAAACACTGCCATTTTCGCAGCGACCACCTGTTTGAGACAAAACGTGTGCCCAGCCTCGTATCTAATTTGTCCTTCTCTTACTCCAGCCACTGCTATAGCAACCAGCTTCGAATAGATGTAACCTGGCAACACTTCCTGTCTGCTGGCTCCACCCCATGGAACACCTGCAGGGGCCAGCCCAGTGCTTACACAGGCATCGTCTGAATGTACACAGGACTCAATGTCCCAAGAGGCAACACTTGAACAATGGGAGGTGGGCACTGGTGAATAAAGACTCCTTGTACCCTTTGAGTGCTTGGTTGCATATATTAAGACACATATATTAAGTAGGCCATCATGAATTATCAAGGGACTCTTGGAGAAGTCCCTGGTGCACTGCCCCTGGATCTAGCTGGGACCACAGCTAGGTCACTGACCAAAGAACAGTTGTATTAAAAAAGCAAAAAGAAAAAAAAAACTCTCTGAAGAAAGAAACTCTGAAATCTTATTTCACTAGGTATTCAGACCTTTATTGCATATAAATTTTCCCAAGTAGAAGGCAGGACTAAGAGAGGCCTGGGGTTGGATGTAAGCCACTAGGGTACAATTTCATAAGCCAATGAATGAGCTTAGTGGACTTTGCTCTTTTCGGTAATGCTAGCTCAGTTTCTGAAAGGAAGTTTTGTGCCAATTTAGTTCTTTTTATATTTTGTCTCCTTCAAATGTGTGACGAGTAGATCTGACGACTTCCTCTCCTTGTTAGACATGCCAGGAATTCAGTATCAATTTTAATCTTTTAATTGATCGATGTTCTGTAAGCACAAGTCAAATAAGAGTGGGAAAGGAAATATATTTCAAAACATTTTTTAACGTTTTTTTTTTAAACTTGACACAATTCAGGCATACAGAAAAGCATAGGAAATAACAAGTTCTATGGGATACTATCAAAATGAGGTAGTTACTAACACTTTATCTTATTTGCTTTAAACCCACCATTGCCTTGAACAAAAAAGCTATTTTTTTCAATTTTATCTTTTATTTTTTAAAATTTACATCCAAATTAGTTAGCATATAGTGAAACAATGATTTCAGGAGTAGATTCCTTAATGCCCCTTACCCATTTAGCCCATCCCCCCTCCTGCAACCCTCATTTTTTTCTCCATATTTATGAGTCTCTTCTGTTTTGTCCCCCTCCTTGTTTTTATATTATTCTTGTTTCCCTTCCCTTACATTCATCTGTTTTGTCTCTTAAAGTCCTCATATGAGTGAAGTCATATGATTTTTGTCTTTCTCTGACTAATTTCACTTAGCATAATACCCTCCAGTTCCATCCACGTAGTTGCAAATGGCAAGATTTCATTCATTTTGATTGCCAAGTAATACTCCATTGTATATATATACACCGCATCGTCTTTGTCCATTCATCCATCGATGGACATTTGGCTATTGTTGATAGTGCTGCTATAAACATTGGGGTGCACGTGTCCCTTCCAAACAGCACACCTGTATCCCGTGGATAAATGCCAAGTAGTGCAACTGCTGGGTCATAGGGTAGTTCTAGTTTTAGTTTTTTGAGGAACCTCCATACTGTTTTCCAGAGTGGCTGCACCAGCTTGCACTGCCACCAACAATGCACAAGAGATCCTCTTTCTCCGTATCCTCGCCAACATCTGTTGTTGCTTGAGTTGTTAATGTTAAGCCATTCCAACAGGTGTAAGGGGGTATCTCATTTTTAATAAAAAAAAAAATATCACAGCCTCCCTAAAAACTCACCCACTGTCCACCCCCTTCTTCTCTCCATTCTCAGGGATAACTCGATTCAAATATTTGTATGTGTCTGGGCGCCTGGGTGGCTCAGTCGGTTAAGCGTCCGACTTTGGCTCAGGTCATGATCTCGCAGTCCGTGAGTTCGAGCCCCGCGTCGGGCTCTGTGCTGACAGCTCAGAGCCTGGAGCCTGCTTCAGATTCTGTGTCTCCCTCCCTTTCTGCCCCTCCCCTGCTCATGCTCTGTCTGTCTCAAAAATAAATAAAAACACTAAGAAATAATTAAAAAAAATTTATATGTGTCATTCCCATATATGCTTTTGTACTTCTGCATGGATATGAACCATGAACAACAAGTAGCCCCCTGCATCCTAGCTCTTGCTGCTGTTGAGAAGTCTAGCTGTAGTTCTTGGTGAAAAATAAGTCTCTTCTCTTTGATTAGTTTTTAAGATTTTGTCTTGGACTTTGGTGTTCCATGGTGTAACCAGGTATTTCAGAACAATGTATCAGGGTTGAGACTTACTGTGATTTATAAATCTGAGGATCCGTGTCTAAGCTCATTTCTGGAAAAAGACTGTCTATTCTCTTCTGGAACAATGCCTCTTTGCCATGGCGGGTCTCCCTCTCCTCGATGTGGCTCATGTGCACATCTTCACTCTGACTGCCAAGCAAGCACACCCTTGAGGCTCATGTCCTTTCTTTTTTTTTTTTTTTTTTTTTTTTTTTTTTCAACGTTTATTTTTTTATTTTTGGGACAGAGAGAGACAGAGCATGAACGGGGGAGGGACAGAGAGAGAGGGAGACACAGAATCGGAAACAGGCTCCAGGCTCCGAGCCATCAGCCCAGAGCCCGACGCGGGGCTCGAACTCACGGACCGTGAGATCGTGACCTGGCTGAAGTCGGACGCTTAACCGACTGCGCCACCCAGGCGCCCCTAGGCTCATGTCCTTTCTCTGCACCAAGCAAAACCCAAGGCCCTTGGTCACCAAGAACCAGCGACTAGCACAAGACACAGAATCACTTCTGTATTTCGGTTTCCTTTTTAATCCTGGCCCCTGGGAAAGTTTGAATTATACTATTAAAATTAATGCTAAAATTATTAAAAATTAAAATTATTCTATTAAAACCATGTTTGTTATATTTTATCCAGTGTTTGGAGGTGTTAAGAGGGAGAGAGACTTTATGTCTGGTTGATATTGCTGGAATTAACAAGGCCAGGACAACACATCCTAAAATGTATCCTCCTGCAGATTCCTCTCTCTCTCTTGTGATATATTGATGACTCTACCAGCGTCTTAATAAAACGCAATAGCTTGAAACTCAGAAGTTAAGTTTAGGAGTACCTTGGGACAGTATTTACTGATTTACTGCATATAGCTTGTGAATACAAAATGCTGGCCTTTCAAGTCAAGGCATCTATCACTCACCTCCTGAAGATTTTCAAAAAGGACCTTCCTTGGAGCCTGTAGTAATCTTAAGACAGTGCCTCTAAGTGATAAGGAGGTTTGATCCCAGAAATTGCTAAGTGATTGGTTGGGGCTGGGTTGGGAGGAGGAGGGGACAAAAGGGCCTCTGATAGGCGGAAGTTTCTCTCCAGCTCACAACCTCCTGAGCAGCTTTGTGAGTCTGATGGCTTTGTCTCAGGACTGATGCCAGGCTAGGAAACCAGCTTCAGTGCGAAGCGGCCCAGAAAGTTCCAGGTGAAGAACTTTTCCAACATCCTGGCTGTACTCCAGTGCTAATCACAGTGCCTAGGATAAGTAGATGTTCAGAAAGTACTTCCTGAATGCATCAGCAATCTAGTACATTTCCAGAGGACTCAAGTGCTCGGACTGGAGAGGCACAGGGAAGGGGAAGACAAGGGCAAGCTCCAGGCAGGTTTACAATTTGCGATTGTTAAAGTTACTGTCTCTTCCATCCTGAACTTCGCCCTCCTCCCTCCACACTTCCCCGTGTCTGTGGACATCGGAAATGGGAATGGGCATGGATAAGGGGGATTCGAGTTGAGGACAGGGTTTGTTTGGGTTTAGGATGTTACGTGGTTCTTAGTCTCTTCTTAGCATAGTTAAGCGATTCCTACCTGTCCTGGTGTAGGAATGGTCTTCAGAAACCCTCCTACCTGCACTGGTGCCATCTTCACCCACAGGGCACCACACGATGGTGCAGACGCAGTATGAACGTGCTCAACAGCGACCCACAAAGGCAACATGTGGGGGTGGAAAGAAACAGGTGGGCCATGTGAGGAGCTGGGCATTGGTCTCTGGAACTTCTTCCCGGCGTCTTGATGTATCATACTATAGGTGGAAGAAGGTCATCACAGGGAATGCATCCCCAAAATGCAGGACAAAAATACGGTAGAGGTTTCTTTTTTCGGGTTTGGTGATGCTGTGATACTGTGGAAACTTGCAACGAGCTGTCATTTCTTGTCTCACTCTAAATAAATCTTCACTTCAGTGCCAAATGTTGTACTTACAATTTTCTATTCCTCAGTAGTACAGGCTGAAGAAATGGCTTCCTCAGTAGCACAGGCTCGGGGCACACAGCATGGCTTGGCTGCAGGACTGCCCCTCCCTACATGTGCAGGCTAGAGGCTGGAGGCAGGAGGGCTGGGGGACAGGATGCAGGGAGGCTGGAGAAAGGGAGGTGGGAGGCAGGGAGGCAAAGAGGCTGGAGGTGGGAGGCAGGGAGGCTGGAGGAACGGAGGCAGGGAGAGGGGGGCAGAGAGGCGGGGAGGCAGCGGGCCAAGCCCCCACGCTGCGCAGGCCTGCCTCCTTCCTGTCACCTGCACATGGGCTTCCTGTGAGGCTATGCTAGTAGGCGACAGCACTGTGGGTATCAGCCTATATGAATACACAACGTGGTATCTAAACAGAGACACCCTGGGGCATGGAAGGGGGTGCTGTTAGCAACTTGCCAGGACTGTCCCAGGCAAAGTGACCTGGATGCAAACCCCCCTGTGCTCCTACTAGCTGCGTATTTTAAATTTTTTTTTTTCAACATTTTTTATTTATTTTTGGGAGAGAGAGAGACAGAGCATGAACGGGGGAGGGGCAGAGAGAGAGGGAGACACAGAATCGGAAACAAGCTCCAGGCTCCGAGCCATCAGCCCAGAGCCCGACGCGGGGCTCGAACTCACGGACCGCGAGATCGTGACCTGGCTGAAGTCGGACACTTGACCGACTGCGCCACCCAGGCGCCCCTAGCTGCGTATTTTAAAAATAAGGTATGTCCATTGTGTTTTTAGACATAATGCTAATGCACACCGAACAGACTACAGCATAGCGTAAATCTTTTCTATGCCCTGGGAAACCCAGCACTTCATTTGACTTGCTTTATGGTGATACTCACTTTATTGCAGTAGTCTGGAACCCAACCTGCACTATCTCCAAGGTATGCCTGGATACGCATCAATACGATATACCTATGAAGAGAGCAAGAGCGAGAGCGAGCGAGCGTGCTGTATGGACAGATCTGTATCTCTATATACCTACGCAGAGGGGGATATACAGAGATAGATTTATGTGGAGATCGGTCCACAATCCACACACTTAGATGTGTAAAAATACGCTTTCTATAAACCAGCGAAGTTTTTGTTTCAAGTACCCCATCACTGCAGCTAGGAGGTTTGGGAGACATCCCTCTGCCCCCAGGTTAGGACAGTGTACCGAGCTGTCCGCAGAGGTCACCTCTGAGAGGCCTACTGTCCTGGGAGCCTGAGGCTTCGGTGCCAAGGTACTCCTGCTTTCTGGTGGTTAAGTCAAGGGGAGCTCCCACGCTGCCCCCAGTCTGCTCGCCACACTACACTGGTTTTTCCTGGGGGTATTGCTGTGAAGCTATAGCAACCGCTTCCCCCCCCCCACCCCCCCGCCCCCGCCCCAGGACCTGGAGTCCTCATCTTCTGCTGTGCAAGGAATCCTCTCTTTCAATTCCAGCTAAGAGACTGCATCAAATCCAGAATGTCTGCTTTCATTTCTCTGAAAGTCTTATAAATTCCCCGAAGGGCTTTGGTCTTAACACTCTTAACACAGAATTAATTACAGGTGAGATTTGCTTCCTATCTTGCCACATTCCTCCTCAGAGTCTATGTATGAGCGATTGGTTTGGCCAAAGGGAGACAGATGAGGGCAAATTCCCAAAATACAGCCCTGGGTAAGTAGTGCCTGCCACAGAGAAGGGGTTCAGTAAGTGCTAGGCCTTTTTTCCTGGAAATGGTGTCATCGTCACTAGGATGTCCTTGTTCAGCCCAAAGCACGGGCCCTCTGCCTGTGGGCAAAAGTGAAATGAGCCAACAGTTGTGGTGAAGTCACAGAACTGGAGGATTTCTGGGAGAAGCAGTAAGAATAACAAAGAATGAAAGAGCCAGTGTCTGGCCAATCATTTGCTAAAGGGGACGGGAAGAGAGGCAGAATTACTGTGAAGATAGTATGTAAAGATAGTATGTAAAGAAGTATGTTTCAGCCACAAATCTGGGGAAGAGAGCAAAGAGTATAATACCTGAAGGTCAGAGAATAAAAACTAATACAGCAGGAAGATAGCTCAGAGACCAGCTGGCTAGCCGACCCCCGCCCCCCTCCCCCTCCCTTCACAGATAACGCAACAGGCTGGAGTTGAAATCGCTCGCCGTAAGCCAAAACTACAGTAACTTTAGTTGCAGGATTTCTAACACCACTGAGACTCTACCCTCTTGTGTCTTCATGACAGAGAACAAAGAGGACCGGAGCAGTCAGTCAGACCCAGGGTCACATCTTAACTCCCACACTTACTTTCTTGCAGCACGGCCAGCACCTGGTGTCCTGCAGGGATGTTGCTCCTCCTTCAGATGAGAGACAGTCCTAGCAGACCACTTACTTCCTAAAGAGTGAGGGGTTCTGCAGCACATGTGTATTTCTAGAGAGGAGCCTATAGAAAACACCTTTTAGGAGACAGGCATGTAAACAATTCACTGGGAGGAAGACGCAGGATGTAATCTTTCCATCTGACATGATCAATGTACTTAATTTTTAGTTTCTATTTTCTGTCACCCTATTCTAGAACAGAAGGCCTGTGAGGGTATATTTAAGGTAAGTGTTAGGCACTCAGTACCTATTTGTTGAACAGATCTGTGATTTGGGCTCTAGCAGAGAAGAAGAGGTTATGACAACATGGTGAAAGGAAGGTTTTCTAGAACAAGGAATCTGAGAAGGCGTTCTGGAGGAAAAGAGGAAGGGGAACCATTTCACAGTCACAGACCACGTGGACTGGCAGGGACGTGGAGAATGACCATGATGCTCTCGTTCTGCATATCAAAAGGAGAGAAACACATTTTGGCTAATGAGGGATGGGTCTGGATCCCATGCTTCTAAGTCTAGTTTCCTTTCAAAAGTTAGGGTCTGGTCAGGCAGAGATATGGCAAGCAAACTCGAGGACAGATGAAGGAGGCAAATGGCCCCGATACTTGAACGTACAGGGTCTATTCAGGAAGTAAAGATTAGTTTGGTGATTTGGAAGGAAGAAACACGCATATACAGTGGGGGAAGGGAAGAGAAAAATGCAAGTGTGTGGCACAGCCCTGTACTGTGGCCCAGTCAAGTCAGGGAAGCTTCATGAAGAAGAAGACAGAGGATATGGGACAGCAGGAAGGAAGGAGAAAGGGAAGCTACATGCACAGAGCAGTGAAGGAGCTTGACTGTCAGGAGCTAGTGGGAGAGTCTGTATCAGGTGCACACAGACACGAAAAAGGACCAGATCGTGCAAAGCCTCCAAAGGTCAAGCTGAGAAACAATGTTGAACGGTAAGAGGGAGACAGTTAAGATTCTTGGGTGTGGACGGTACGAGGAAAGAAAATGAATCCAAATGGATAGTTCTCAAATTTAGGATGTCCAAGATATCTGAAATTTCTTCTTTGTTCCCCAAATAGATCACTGTCATAGAACCTTCTGATGACTGATTCTAGGCCAGTTAAAAATAAAGGCCTTGTGTGTGCACATTACATTAGGAGTATTAAGCTAAGAGAATCAGATTTACAGAGATCAGCCAAGAAAAATTTTTCTTCCTTAGTCAAAATACTATGAAGCCTCACAATTATCACATGTTAACTAGAACTGAAGGATTTTTTGTTTTGCTAAGCCTTGGAAAATAGTTACTTGATAAACTGATGAAGTATTAGCAATTCAGATGGTAGAATAAAATGTACAATCATTGTGTAAAGTTCCAGAAACACTTTATTTAAAAATGGAGTTGTAAATGCATAACAAAATAACATAAGTAATAAATGTAACAAAAATAAATAAGGAGGATAATGTATTCATACAAAATAAAAATAACATAGTAAAAGGCCAAATGTTTATAAGTGAACAAAACCGTGTAAACACTTAAAAGGATAACGTAAGTAGAGTAGATGCTAATATTTTCCTTGACAACTCCTTACCTTCCACTTCCACGGGGGTATAATCAGTACCCAAACATTAAATAAAAGAGGGAACAATGGTGTGATTATTGTGTTCGACTTTTTCTTCAAATGGATATTGACCCTGTTTTAATGTTTCACTTATTCCTTCAAAGCATTTGTATCATTCCATTCATGTTCTTTAAAACCTTCTCTTCAGTCTTCCTTTATCAGACAGAATGGAGAAGTTAGCTTTACAAGGAGAATAGTTCATTTACCGTGTTTTTTAATTTAAAGAAAAATATGAGATTCATTATACAACAGACTTCTGTTTTTACATCTCTACAAAAGGCTTTTTTTTTTTTTCTTTTTTTTGCATCTTTATTAACTGGCCTAACAGTACAGGAGTTTTTAAATCTTGTAAGGTTTTTGAAGTGCATGGACTTAGTTTGTTTCTTGAAACAAATGTAGTACAGGATTATTGCTGAAATATTAAAGACCATTTTGTACAAGGTGCAAAAGCTGCAGTTTTAACCTTTATAGACTGATGGGGTCAAGGGGAAAATCCAAGTCTGCTAGTAATATTTAAATGAATTCATAAGATTCACCCAAATTATAGTGTTCTGGAAACACAAAGGTAATTACTTTCTTTTAAAACTTAACCAAATGTAAACTTACTGGAAAGAGAAAAGACAAGTTTACAGAAGGTATCTGTCACAGGCTTCCTGTTCAGTAGCACAGGCCCGAGCCTTCATCGTTGCTGTCCTGCAGGGTCCTTACAAATGTATAAGACGGACAGGATTTACTACTGGGTCCTACAGGGAAACACACAGAAGCAATTCATTGCTTGGGAGTGAAACTATCAGCTAATCTTATGACTACTGGCTCTCCAAGTCTCCTAATGAAGAAAATTTTAACTTCATGATCATTTCAAGGGAATTTTTTTTCGACTGTCACATATAAACTTGGTAACACAGGACCAATATACGTGTTCTCAGATTAAAAAATATACTCCACCTAAGCAGTCCAGTTTAATCTTTCTAGTTATCATTTGCCCTAAAATGAGACAAAATCTTACTTCCGTTAAAAAAAAAAATCGAAAAAAAAAGTGCCAGATTAAGCTTTTTGAAAGTGGAGTAAAACACTGAGGGGTTAAAACAAATACAGTATTATCAATCTCCTATGTACAAAAAACACAGTTAGTCCTTATTGATATATAGCTATGTCCACCTAGCACTCCCGGCAAATCTTAGTGCAAACATAATAGTTCATCTCCGTAAACCCCAAGACAATTTACGTAGCAACAAGGTTATATAAATCACATAGATGCTGGAAAATTTCAGAACACAAGAAGGACTATTTTGAAAGGTCAGTTTGACTGTGGAGAGTAACAGGTCATTGTATCCAATGGTAATGAATACTAATATAAATCCTATTATTAAGAAGCAAATATAAGTGTTTAACAAATCTGTACAGATGAAGAAGAAGTCCATTTCAGGGAGCAGCTTGGCACAGAAGACATGGGGGTCAGAAATGTTGGGTATTTAATTTGCTTGTAGGTCACAGCATGGCTTAAAGAAAAAAAACAAAGATCTATGAAGGGAAAGGATGCAATTACAGAATTCAATTTGAAAATCATAAAACCACAAAAGGCAACACTGCCACAATCTGCTTTTGCCTACGTGTGCATCAAGTGGTTCGCTAATGGTCTGCAAGGATTAATAGGATGCCACGTCACAGGTAAAAAATAAATAAATAAAATTAAGAAGACAGAGATAACAAGATTGTAGCTGACCAAGCTGTCTTGTTTTGTGTAAGTCAACACTACGCTGCTGCCAATATTCCTAGTCAATCCACAGGTAATTATTTTCAACAACCGAGAGAAAGTCATTCATGTACTGTAACGTCTTCCTCTTCCCCATCAGGGTTGAACCTATTGAAATGTATACTGAAATCAGCCTCAGACTCAGCATTCTCAAATTCGGCCGACACAGGGATAGCGGCAGGGTGGAGTACCCTAGCTTCTGGTTGGCAAAGTGTCGGTGTCTGACCCGGGCTGCCGTGGTCATTCACAGGACTTGACTTCTGCTTTGGTGGAGACGGCAAGATAGCACTGGGGAATCCCATGTTGTTCAAAGCCTCCAGAGTTCCATCTGGGTCAATCATAGCATTGATTGCTGAAGGGGAAAAAAAAAAGGAACACAGGGAAAAAAAAGAGAATTGCAGATGCAGTTAAATTTGGACGTGAACACTGCTCATGACTTGGATAATACTTCAACTACTGATGGTTGTATGATCTTAAAATTTGCCTGATCCTCTTGACACTGTATTTTAAACCCATTTGTGGTAATTCTGGGGCTGATCTACATTGGAGATTATACCGACCTGATTGCTTTCTCTGGTGCCCTGAACAGGCTCACACATGGGCCTTCTGGAGTCTGTTGGAAGACTGAGATCTGAAGATGTGGAATTTAAGAAAGATCTTTTTGAAATTTGCTCATCATTGCAAGAGGATAGGGATAATACTGGTTGTGGTTTTAATAAGCACTCCTAGATGTATTACTACTTGGATAACTGGGGATTCATTGCTAAGATGGGGTTCAGAGTAACTGGAAGGTTGGGGAGGCCCGAGAGAACATCCTCACACTTTGAATGCTACCACAAGCATGTTGTCCCTTTTCTTGGGTAAGGATGTGGGGCATCAGCCGTGTGCATTGTGTATGTGCCACTGGGCCTCAGGGACACCCTCAGAACCTCTATACTAATATCCCATGGCGGCACCCGCGAGCCACACAGACCTGGCTACTGCATGGGAGGGGCTTTCATTCCAAAAGATCCTTGAGTTGATGAAGAAAACTCTTAGGGAGTGATTTCCAACTTGGTGTTGGGCAGAGGGGGGAGTTGGCAGAAGGAAGTACCTCTGATGTTAACAATCACTCAGAGGTCCTTTTCAAAGTATACTTCCATTCTACCAGCTAACAGTCGCTGTGTTATTAGCAAGACACTTTTCCCCATGGGAGCAGAACACATAACCCTTCGGGGTGTGGAAGCTGACTGGATGTTAACAATCACTGAGCTACGGCCAACAAATAATGCCTATGGTAATTCAAGCATCAAAGACTGAGTAGAATTAGCAGTTAACTCTGGAAGCTATTTGTTCTATCGCTGCAGATCCTAGCTCAAGACACACACAGGCATTAGTGCCTAAGATGTGCCACATACCCAAACAATGGCCCTGTCAACGTTCAGGAGGCAAACAGAGTCCCTTTCTCTTTCTTCTCTCTCTCCTTTTCCAGCCCCTTTGGCCAAGATGCACTCTTTTCTTGTGGTTCATCCAAACAACTATCACTCATTTTAGAATACAAACTCGTTTGGGGTGACATCATAAATGTAACTTAAGAAATGTCAAATCAGATAAATAGTATCAACTGTCAATAAGGATTCTGAGTTGCTCACACACATTTTAATACACTATTTTACATATTTTTTATGTATTAGTATTTATATACAAGTAAAATAGATAATATATAGAATACTATGACTTCATCTACAACAGCTAGCCCACATACCCAAGATTTAACTTTACCTTTTTATTTATACTGGATTTTAAAACTTCCTTTTTATGAATAATTTGGATACGTAGAACTATATATCCATACATTACTACATTTAACCAAATCACATTATAATATAGTAAGAATATTTTAAGAGATACCACATTCTAAAGTGGCATCTTAGAAGGTACTTGTTTGAAATCATTAGCTCTTCCTACTTAATTCAGTAGTAAATGTACCTTGTAGCTGCTTTTCAACTCTTTTCAGCTCTTGTAAGATAGAAGAAATCTCCTGTAGGGAGAGCAATGACAAAAATTAGCTTACTGTAAGGAAAGCATTTTTATTTGAATAGCAACAAATCTCACACTCCTCTTATTTGGAATATTTAACATCTACATGGCACGACATCTGCAGCAACAAGACAGGAAATGATTATGATATCCCATAAACAAGATGCAAATTTTATAATCTTTAATGTTTAACTAGAATTATTTTTTGAATGAGATAATGGTAAAAGATGAAAAGTTCAAGATAATACTACTGTAATAAGCAAAGACTTTGAAAAACTTGCATTGATCAACCTCACAACTTTGTAAAACTGTGTTAAGGATTTTCTTTGAAAAATGCATGACTAAGACTCTCTGACAATGAAAATCTGTACAAATTCTTAAGGAGGAGATAAGCAATCTACTGAGTAAGAGGAAATGATTCATGTCAACTTCTATTTAAGTTTGGCCCCTATTTCAAATCGCCTATTTATAATATATAATTGTTACAACAAAAAGAATGTATTAGCGAGAAACACAAAGTTCCTCCTTCGTACTGTCTACAGCTTTGAAGCAATCAACATTTTAAGCCCCTATGACAGACAGCTGAAGGTGTAAAACTTCCCAAATCTGGGTATTTGCATCTATTTAAAACCGTAAATCAACAAGCACTTCAAAAGTAAGCATATCATTCCCTTAAACCTATTAAAATGTTTTAATATTCAAGCAGAATTCCCATACCATGCTTGAGGTTTTCACAATCGGGACTTCACTCTCAGCTCTTAACTTGCTTTCTATTTCATCCCAATTCCGATCCTTATCTTTAAATAATATTCTAGAAATCAAAAAAACATAAACATTTTACTTTTCATGTTTTAAAAATCTGTCATATGTTTAACAGTCAAAGCTACACGAGGATAAAGAAACCACTAAACAAAAACCGCAAATAAACTACTGAGCCAATATTACCAATTAGCTCATTTATGTGAGAAATCTGTATCAAAAAAAGCAAGTGTGTGGTTGTGAATACACACATACATCCTTTCACATTTATCACATTCGTTACTGAAAACCAAATATACAACAAATGTTGATGACACCCCCTCCAAATTGTTTTTATCTAACATTTGTAATTAACCATAAAATGACCACTTATTAAATTAGCACAACTTGGTTCAGAAAGAATGTGTGCAGTATAAACCTAAGATGAAATTAAGATGAACACAGACTGAATTAGGTATGAAGAATTTCCAACTGATTAAACTGTGAACATTATTTTAAAGGCTGAAAATTGGAGTACTTACTGTGCTTTTCTTTAAAAATCTTAATTCAGGTTAGATTTGTATATGATTAACCAATTAGAGTAAGACACTATCCTTCTGATAAAAATAACTGCCACACAGATAATTATCCTTACATTAGGAACTAAATATCTTAACTCAATATCTTAACTTATTAAATATCTTAACTTATTAAAAAAAAGTACCACAAAGTTTTGTCTTTCAAAAGTGGTGTCCTTCTCTCCCAAATACTTTGGAATCTTTGAGAGAGGACTCAGCAGCTTTAGAGGGATATAAATAATAGGCACCTTTCTGGTTTCCTTCTAAGATTTCTTTGTTGAGCCTGGAAATCTAGTTTAACTGACTTTATATAAACATCACCAGTGTACAAGTAAATAAATTATTACTACTGGAAGCTGATCAGTATTTAAGTAGTAAACTAAATTATATTATTTGTATTTCTTCAAAGATCAATATGGCAAGTACAACTTACTTTTGGCAAACATGAAATTCATCAACATCAAATCAAGTCTGGAACATCTATAATTATGCATCACCATTCTTAAAAGGGCAATAATGGTTCTAGAAACTGATAAATTTTCTAAACCTGAAAGGCTAATAAATGTCCTTGCCAGCTGTCTAAGAGCTGTTTTCATAATACTAAGATAATTAGGGCACTTATGGAAATTATGGGATATTTGTAAAAGAGTCCTTGCAGCATTAGGACTGGCGGGAAGAAATAGTGACTGTTTCATGGACCAATGGAGAACTGCAATGGACTCGTATAATAGAGCAAGTCCGTGCTTAGCCACAGCGTGCTAAAAATTTAGTGAATTTTGCCAGAAGATGGTTACTGGGTATAATGCTTGGGCTTCTCAAACTGTTAAATGGTACATATTTCACCTCTGCTTTTTTGAAAATGGCTTAGAATGGTCACCTGAGGTCCCTGACCCAAGAAAACCTGGAGCTCCTCCACAGCTTTAAGTACTGAAGGGATGAAAAACTTACTTTAAAGATAATCTGTAAATATTGTGGTATGGACTTAAGAAGCCAAACTTACCATTTTGGCTTTAGGAAGTGAACTCTAATACAGTATTTAAATCTAAGGAAGCAGAAAACTAGATCAAGACATTACATTAGACTAGGTCATACTGGTTAGAACTGTTTTTGTTTAAAGGTCATTACAGATCTATCAGGAAAAAATTCATAGCTTTTGAGTGATCTTCGTATTACATTACAGATTCAAAATGGTAGACTAAATGTCACCATGGGAACACATTAAATTCCAAGGATAATTCCATTCAATAATTTAACTATTAACCTAAAAAACCTTTCTTTGATAAGGCAGTTGGCTTTAGAATAAAGTCTCTGGTTCATACTCTACGACTTTCACTATCTATTCTCTAGTGCCCTTAATCCATGCAAATTAGGGTTACAAACTGGTAGTCTACCAACACAGGGCCATGCTACGCAGCTTGAGGGGGTCCTTTTCACATGGAATACTGTGAGAACTCTGTAAAATGGTTTTTGCATAAATATTTTCAGCCGTGCCCATAGAAAGCAATGGAGCAATTTAAATAGGTGTATATTGTTAGGCCCAGGTAGGCATTTGAGCTTATAACTCTTGGCATAAAAGTTAAAGACCAGTCATTCTCCAAACTGCCTGGTACTCCACACAAAAGGTTCAGGCTCTCTCCCTTAGATCTGCTTATTAAAAATTATACCTATCTTTGAATACTACCTTCCATAAAGCCTTCCTTCATTGTCCTGAATGAAAGTGATCCTTTCTTTGTCTTTATCTATAAGTGGGCACCAATCTACCACATGCTACCCTGTACAATAGTTAAGTGTGTATGTGCTTCACCTTGCTGATCAGATTGTAAACCCCGTAAGGGTAGGGATGAGGTTTTATCCTCCTTATGATCTTCCGCAGAGCCCACCATAGTGCTTTACAACACATGGTACAATTCAATGCTCACACTGAAGGCAACAATATCAAACTTGATTGAGGCATTTTTACGTATTTAACCTTTTTAAATTCTGTCAAGTTTCTGGGACAGTAAGATCAATCAACCAATGAATGAATGTGTTTTTTGGTCTCAATTTTAATTAAATGTTAAAGCCACAAAAAGTAGTTTTCTTTGGAGGAAACTAGTGAGGAGTTCAGTGCAGACTGAGAAAGATACTTGGTAGGAAGCAACAGTCAACAGGAAGAGAGAATGGTATCAGTCAGGGACATGATGAAAATCTACTGAATGAATACATGAGTGAATGGGGACCCAGTTACTGTGGAGGACGACTTGTATTTCAATAGGTGGGATGAAATAAAAAGGGATCTCCATTTACAGGTGAGAAGACTTCAGAGTTTTCCTGCTGGTAGGTCGTATGACTACATGATGAGACCTACATGTACTTTTATGGTAACGTTGGCTATTGAGAGGACCCTATTAAGGTATTAGCTTTCTATGGTTTTTTATGGTAAAGTCCAAACTCCTGAACAAATTCAACCTACATGGACCCTCCCTTACCTCTCCAGGGTCATCTCTCATCACCCCCGGTCCTCTTACTTCACCCAGGTTTTGACCATCTAACACCATGCAAAATTTAGTTATATGGGTCATCCTTCTAAATTTACTGGAAGAGAAAGCAAACTGCCTTTACAGTAGCTTAAAACATGTTAAAATGGTTGTGTTTTTAAAAGAACACCTTAAACACAATATTTTAAAAAGGTACTTTTGGAAGAGTTTTAGAAAAGAATTATCTAAATGATTTCTCTTAAACTAGATAGTTAGCCTTGAAATTCAATAACACAGTGTTCAATGTGTTTTTACCATCATTAGGTACTTATCAAACACTGATGAAATGTATTATTTCAACATACAAGCAATATAAGATTGTGTGCAATATTACAATTCACAAACCATATTCAGACATGGTTTCATTATATCTTAAAATTTTATTTACAGGAATCAGAAATTAACCCACAGCACCAATGAATTTCTGAAGTATTTTTACATAGTTTTTATACCTTGAACCTTCTTTTATACCTTGAGCCCTTATCTTGATATCCCTTAAAAATGTACCAGTTTATCTCTTCATTGTATTGCCTTGTAAAAAATATTAAATTTCTCCTTAGGTTAAAAAGGATAATGTAATCTACATTGTCTTGTCCTATTTTTTACTTTTTAGATTTTTTTTTTAACAAAAGTAATACAGAACATGGTTAAAAATACAAGTATTTCAGAAAAAAAGCATACATATTATATGTAACACCTATTATGTGTGTATGTGAATGTTCATATACATATAATTCTTCCCTCCAGGTTTACTTCTTAAAGGTTTAGGCCTCATAATATATTTACTCTTCTATACCTTGGTCTTTTCACTTAATACCTTTACCTTTACAAAAGAGTTCTCAGAGAAGTATATTAACAGCGTCTCCAAATACAGTTGCAACACGAGGCATATTACCTTCACAGTGACTGCATGTTTGGCTTTTCTTAAGGAGTACCTTGTACATTTAACTAATTTAAATAGTTATTTTAATGACTACCATTATGCTGCCATCCATGTTTTTTTTTTCCAAGATAATTTACCCGTATCAATTTTCAGATCTTCCTATAAATTTTAAGTAAACTGAACTTCCTACAAAGTAATAGTAATTTAATATTCACTCATGAACAAATAGTTACATAGTATATTCTAGGTACTTTATAATTGGACAAAGACCACTGCTCTCATGGGATTTACACATTAGCTCACTTACTGAGCATATCCACTTAAACGAAGTTAGCTTTTCCTGCTATCTCCATGTGATTTGTCTTCATTATTTTGCTTTAATCATCTGATTTTACTATTCACAACTTCTATTCCAACCAAGCCCAATCACCCCTTTTTCCTTTTTATTATTAAAATCATTAGTTATACAGAATAAAAAGTATAAAGACAATATAATTTAATTGGATCCTTTCTAAATTAGGAAAATGTGTCCATTTTAAGGTTCGTATTTGATTGTAAAGAAATCAAATTAGTTGCATGTTATTTATAAATAACACATTCTGTAATTTCTGATTTGGCTTAGTGAGCCCACTGTTTTTCTTTTAATCATACTCAGTGACTAAGCAATCCGCACCCTTGGTATCATCTTAGGTAAGGTATGTGTATGTGTCCCCCAGTAGCTACATCACTTCCAAGTGTGCTGATCCCACCACCTTCTCTGAAAAGTCACAGTGCTCTCCTTCACCACAACAGCCCATCATCCTAGGAGTTGCCAGTACAACATGCAGCTGGACAAATTAAGTCCAACCAACTGAAATTTGTAGGGAAAAAAATTTTAAGCCTAACCAATTAGTTATTACACACGAACTAACAATCGTGCCTGCCTAATACCAGGAGTCATGCCTCAAGTTTGGCTCAAGTACTCACTGTAGTTGAAGGTGGTAACATTGTTATTCTGAATTTAATTCCACTAAAATTATATTCTAGAACTAGGACATACTGGAAGGATAATGAACCAAAGGGATAAATAAATGAAATAAATATTGATAAAAATAATCTTATATGGGAACAAAATCTCCAAATTTCATCAGACTGAATGATTTTTGACTGCATATTATTTGTCCTGCACTGTTTTGATGCCCTCATAATTGAGTACACAAGGCAGACAAGTAACCAGGCATTCTGAGTCTTTTAAAATTATGCAATACTGTCCTCTTTACTGATGAGGAAGATGAAATTAGACTCAACTTTCAGGTCTTATAAAAGCCACCCCCAAAGGTCTGTTAAATACTTACCTATTATTTTGTGGAGGAGCAAACTGTTCCTGGTTATTAATAAAGTTAACCTAAGTAATTAGAGCTGTTAACTCTCAATTACAAAGGGCTGATTATTTAGGACATTTCTTTCCCTTTTTGCCCCCTGCATGTGATCTAGCTTATGGCTGTTACTTACACCTACAAAAGACAAGGAATGGGACACTGGCAGCAGGAAGACTCAGTGCCACCGGCTTCACTAGCTCCTACTAGCTGTGGGGGTAGCAGGCTCGCACAAAGTGGCACACGTGTCTGTTAATAATGGAAGCTGGGAGGTTCCAGTGACAGAACAGTACCTGATCTTTCCAGCTGTTTTATCTATAGACTGTCTTATCTTCCTAGAAAACTGAAAGACGGATGACAGCAGCAGATTATCTCCCATGACCTGAAACATCCAAAGAAATTATATTAAAATATTACCACTGTATTGTAAAACCATTGAGAACACCAGTCACAGCCCACTATGTTTAGGGGAATTTAGTATGTATGCTAATTTTAATAAAAGGTCAATGAAGAATATAATTAGAATTAAACTATATAACTCAACTATATAACTAAATTGAGAAAGAGAAATAAATATCAACAAAGGAGTTCCTTTTTTAAAAAAAACTTGTCAAGGTTCCATGTTATTTTGGTCCACACCACTTTTAAAAACCAATCCATATTATCTTATCTTCAATGACTATCATGATCCTCTTTCTCATGCCTCCAAATCAAATGATAATAAAAGGGAAAATACAAATAATTTAGAATGCTAAGTTTATTATCTATTCTTTCACCAAATAATATGAACGTAGAGATGAAGAAGGTTACAATCCTGCTCTTTGGAGCAGAGTCTAGTGGGAGAGATAATTTTTAAAAATTTACTCAAAAGAGGGGCGCATGGCTCAGTTGGTTAAGCATCTGACTTCAGCTCAGGTCATGATCTCTCAGTCCAGGAGTTTGAGCCCTGCATTGGGCTCTGTGCTGACAGCTTAGAGCCTGGAGCCTGCTTCAGGTTCTGTCTGTCTGTCTCTCTCTCAAAAATAAATGTTAAAAAAAAAATTTACTCAAAAGAGTAAGTTTTTATTATGGAGGTTGGTACCACCCTACTTGAAACTTATGGGCAAAACTAGGGCTTGGCAAACTTCTGTAAAAGGCCAGAGTGAAGGTTTCAGGTCATCTGGTCTCTGTTACAACTATTACCAAACTCAGTGTTATGAAAGCAGCTGTAGATAACACACAAACGAGCAGGCATGGCTGTGCTGAGATACCGCTTTATTTATAAAAACAGGTGGCAGGCTGGATTTGGTCTCCAGAAGCGAGAAAAAGGACTGAACTTGGGGCTCGATGTGGGTTCCCAAATCACCTCCTTGTATGTCAAAACTGTATTTAGACTCTGCAAGACAATCCAAAAAATAAGATATGGCCTTGGAGGTTAAGAAGCTTTAAAGAGCAGTGTGGGAGTTAAAAGTACCTAGGAAATACTGTTAAATATTTTATCAAAAAGAACATAAATAAGTGCTAACTTTTGTGAATTGGTGCCAGGCAAATTCTAATGAAAGGGAGTTCAGTGAAAGGAGGCAGAAGTAAGGAAGGCACCATGGAAAATGAGAACCCGAGAATGACAAGGGTTGGGGGATAAGGGCTGACAAGTCAGTGGGGGATAAAAAGTTACTTAGGATGTGATCAGCAACATACAGGCAGTAAAAAGGCTACATAAACATGATTTTGAGAGCCTTGAGAAAACAAGCCAAAACAAGAGTGGAAGACATGTGTCACTTAGGCCAGGGCAGGGAGTGTGTGTTAAAAGCATCTAGAATAGGGCACCTGGGTGGCTCAGTAGTTAAGCACCTGACTTTGGCTCAGGTCATGATCTCAGGGTTTCTGAGTTCGAGTCCCACATTGGGTGAGCTTGAGCCCCGCTTCGGGTGAGCCCCGCTTCGGGTAAAAACATGAGCCCCACTTCGGGTGAGCCCTGCTTCTTTCTCTCTCTCCCTCACCCTGCGCCTCATGGGATTCTCTCTCTCTGCCCCCTGCTCACTTTCGCCACCCTCTCTCTCACAAAAAAATCTTAGATAAGTAAATAAAAATAAACCAACCAAACAAAAGCATCTAGTATATAGTGCAGTGGCAGCCATGGAGCTAGCTGTGTGCTTTCCCGTTGGGACATTTTTTTCTACTTAGTATTATGCAAACATACACATTCTTACGTACTTTTAGCTCCTGTTCCTTAAATCCAGGGATGCACAGGATGCCAGCCTATGACCAAACCCTTTTTGCCCTCTGCTGCTTTCTACAATCTTCTCCTACCCATGCCCTAAGGCTTTTTACCTGTACCACCCCTGCATGTCGTCCTTCAATTAGCTCGTTCCATGGTGCCATTTGAAATAGCCAGTTTCTGGTGAATAAACCAAACTATATCCTTGAATTTTTCCCAAGCTCATTTCATCTAATTTCCATTATCATAAACCTTTCCAATAAACCTCTCTTTACTTGATTTGTCACTGCCACATTTACTTAATAATTTTTATCTGCATTGGTTCACAAGTATATAGAATTAATCACAATTCTTTTTAAAAAAAATTTTATGTTTATTTTTGAGAGGGGAGGAGGGGCAGAGGGAGAGGGAAACACAGAACCTGAGGTAGGCTTCAGGCTCCAAGCTGTCAGCACAGAGCCCGATGCGGGGCTCCAACTCATGAACCGTATCATGACCTGAACTGAAGTTGGTTGCTTAACCAGCTGAGACACCCAGGCACCTTTAATCACAGTTCTTAATTCATGACATAGCTCACTAGTCCAACACGGACCACTTTTTCTTTCTTTCTCATGAATAACGTAAGAAGCACTTATGAATCTAACACCAAAACAAAGGCTAGAATGCAACAATAAGCCATTTGCTCCCGATGCCATAGGAAGAGGATACTTGCCTCTGACCTCAAGCTGTGTGATTTGGTTTCACCAATGGGACAGTAGCAGACACGACATGAACGTGAAGTGTGCCTGCATGGTGGGGCTTGCTCCCTTGTGTTTCTGATACAACCACGACAAGAACATGCCTTAGCCAGCCCACTCGTCCAATCAATAAAAGACACATGGGGCAGACCTGGACTCAACCTATAACTTTTTTTTTTTTTTTTTTAATAAATTTTTTTTTCAACGTTTTTTATTTATTTTTGGGACAGAGAGAGACACAGCATGAGCGGGGGAGGGGCAGAGAGAGAGGGAGACACAGAATCGGAAACAGGCTCCAGGCTCCGAGCCATCAGCCCAGAGCCTGACGCGGGGCTCGAACTCACGGACTCACGGACCGCAAGATCGTGACCTGGCTGAAGTCGGACGCTTAACCGACTGCGCCACCCAGGCGCCCCTATAACTTTTTTTTTTTAAAGATATTTCAAAGTTTATTTGAGAGAGAGAGAGAGAGAGAGAGAGAGAGAGAGAGAGAGAGAGAGAATGGGGAGGAGCAGAGAGAGAGGGAGACACAGAATCTGAAGCAGGCTCCAGGCTCTGAGCTGTCAGCACAGATCCCGACATGGGGCTCGAACTCACGAATTGCAAGATCATGACCTGAGCTGAGTTGACGCTTAGCCGACTGGGCCACCCAGGCACCCCTCAACCTGTAACTTTCAATTGTCCAGCTGAGCTGTCCCAGTTAACCCACAGGTATGTGATAAATTTATGCTTACTGCTCTATGCCAGTGAGATTTTTGTAGTTTGTTATACAGAAATAGCTGACTGATATAATCTACTTCTACTTCTGTGGTTTCCCCCTCCCCATTTCCCTACTGCCCTCCACCCAAGTTGAACAGTATCTTAAATTCCATTCATCATTCCCTTGCTTTCCTTTTTATATCATGTGTTACTTCCATTTCTGTCCTAAGTATATCTTTTCATTTTTAAAAAATGTATGAGAAAGAATCACATTATACATCTTCTGAGAATTACTTTTTTCATTTACTGTTATACTGTTAAAATTCATCCATGTAGTGGCATAGTGCTGTACTTCATTTATTTTTATTACTCTGTAAGTATTCAATTTGTGAACATACCAGTTTATACATTCTCTTTCTGCTGATAAAAAGTTAGACAGTTCCCAAGTTTTTGTTAGGCCCATAGCGGTACTATAAATATTCTTTTGCATGACTTCTTTTGGCAATAGGAAAGGGTTTCTCTTGAGCCTGTACTAGAGGTAAAACTGTGTGATATGATCATGTGACATGTTTACATTCAACTTTAGGAAATAATGTCAAACTGTTTTTCCAAAGTGTGCCAATTTAACCTCTAGTGGCAACACAAAAAGGAGTCTATGTATCCAAGCTCTCCAATACTTACTATTTTAAGATTTTTAATTTATTGCCAATTGAATAAGAATCACATTTTCGCCCTGAAATGTATTTCTCTGAATACTCATGAGGTTTAACATCTCTATTTTGTAGACTTCAGTTAATTTCTCTTCAGTCAAATGCTGTTCATGTCTTTTGGAGATTTTTCTGTGGAGATTGTTTTTGCCTTACTTGATTGGTAGGGCCTTCTTTATGTATTCTGTATACTACTCCTTCATTGACTGCATGTTTCACAAAGTCTTTCAATATACTCTAATTTATCAGTCTTTTATTTTAAAGCTTTTTTGTGTCTTTTTTTGAAAGACATTTACCTATACTTTTAACTAAAAGTTTTAAAGTTTTGCTTTTGCCCTTTAGAAACTTAACTCATTTGTAGTTGATTATTTTGTACATGATTTAATGCCAAGATGAAACTTCACTCTACTCATAAGGGCAAGCACTTTTTTCCCCAGCCCCATTTATTGAACAGTTCCTCCTTTTCCCACAACAGGACATGTTTCCTCTGACATTTGTTAAAGTTTGTGGTTTACTTACTTCATCTCTGCTCCAGGTTCTCCGCCTTGTAATTGTTAAGTGATCAGGAGGCTCTGTTGGTTGAGGTCTTGGATCATTAGACCGACCGTTGTTTCCTTCTGGTGTTTTAGAATGAACTAATGGAGGGATCTTTCGGAAGTTGAGGCTTTCATCAAAAACACGATCAACCAACTAATAGGACAAAAGCATATCCTTATGAGAATAATTTGGGTAAGTACTGATATTGGCATTATAATTTTTTTTATTAGACAGAAGTTATTACATTCTCAAGTAGTAACAGAAGCATGATATCTTCAATAAACCAATTACTCTTTCTTTTTATAAGTTCTTCAAAGGTGCCTGTTTAATAAAATAGATGTTCATCTACACAGATTTTTAAAATCCAAAATACAGAACTTTGTTAAGTTCAATCCTTCCATGGATAAGATTTCCCCCAACTGTAAAACAGATAGTAAATAGAAAAAGCTGAGCCATGTAGATGGACAAGTTCATTTTACTCACAATGCCTTACCAATGTAAAATAATGTTTCTTTTTCTTTTAGTTTCCTATGTTGTTTTTTGTTTTTCTTCCCCAAATCCAGGTGCCAAATTTCTTCACAAATACATAAATTGCAAATTCCAATTAAGTTTACAAAGGAAACAATTTTTAAATCCACAAAGTAAGTATTTTGGTCTTAGGTAAACTTTTAACAATGCTACAGCAGTTACATATTCTAGTGAAAATGACATACTGCCATCTACAGTGCAAATTATACACATCCAATAATACAAAGTAACTCAGGTTTACTGAAGAAGGAATAAATTTTAGTACAATATTCTAAGATAAAACAAAAAGGAAAAATGAAAGTCTATTCAATGAAATGACTGAGTAATTTTACTGGGTCTGCGTGAGGGTATAATCATGTTAGGTAACATTTAGTTAGATAGCTGAGGAAATAATGTCTTCATCGTTTTAAATGTACCAGAAGAATTGTGTATGTCTTGCCACCAAGAAGATCCTTTTGTTTTTCACCAATGAGGATGATTTTATATACATTTACAATTGATCAATGTGGTAACAAAACTCTACACAGATTCACAAAAGCTCATTTACCAACTTAGACAACACATGAAGGTGAAAAACAACAACTACAACAACAAAAATGACCATTAAAGAACTGGATTATAAAAGGAATGTGACAAAAAGCAAAGGAAGAGATTATTAATAGAGTTTGTCAAAATCGAATCTGTCAAAAAGGCTAGCCATTTGGAGCTACTATTGATGACATTATTTTATAAAATTAACGAAGCACATTAGAGGCTGGCATTTTTTCCTGTAAAAGGCTAGATAATAAATACTTCCAGCTTTACAGCCATACAGTGTCTAACTACTCATTTCTGACATTATATCACAAAACAGCCAGATAATTAAACAAAAGAATGTGGCTTTGTCCCAATAAAACTTTTAATTCATTCTCTCAAATGCCAATCTTTTGCTTGTATTTCTGCACCAGATCGAAAGCCAACATGTCAGAGTACCATTTATTTTTCATTATCCATTAAAGGCACCCTCTGGAGCAACGTTAGAGAGCCAGAGAGCAGGAGGTTCCGGTTTGGGGAGGGCAATAGTCTCTACGTGCTACCTTGCATTCCAGAACTTACAGGAAGGTTTCAAAACTGAATATGCATGTATTTGTGTGTGGGTGTGTATGTGTATGTGTATGTATCTTTGTGTATCTATGTGTGTATATCTTTCAGTTTTCAAGGTATCCTTAAGCATATATGTGTAATTTTCAACAGAATTATTTAAAGTTAGTGGAAACTGTACAATTTTTCCTTTATTTGCTATTAGAGGTATCTACTAGCCAGCTACATATAAAAATGCCTTTTTAATTGAAGTATTTTCATAGCCAAATTTTATGGAAGTGTTATACAATCATTTATCAAATTTTAGTTTGCTTTTCAGATGTCATTTACAGTCATATTTTCCAGTGAAACTGTATACCAGTAATTGGCAGACAAAGTACCGGTTTTAAATAATTTTACAGCTTCATGGAATAATAGACCAAATGTTAGCCTTTGCTAGTTTTGTTACAAAAACATAAAAAGAAAAATTTTAAACCAAAGTTGGAAAATGCAGAGCTTCATGCAAACAGGGAGGGTGGGTATAACTCAAATAAACTCAGCAAAAGGCTAAAAGCAAAAGAAACAAAGAAAAGGAAGAACCTTCTGCATCTGTCCATGAAGATCTCCTACCTCTTCTCTAGTGTCTATGGCAGAGCCCGGGGTGGTGGCCGCAGTGCTTACTGTGGTGCTGGGGGCGGTGCCCGACGATGTCACTGAGTCTATCTCGCCTGCTACGTCGTTGATTTCCCGAGCAATGAGGGCAAGATCCTGGCTGATCCTGGTGATAGTTTCAGAAAAGAAGTTTAATCTCTTTTAAACAACAGGTCTAGACACAATCATTTGTGATAGAATCCATTACATAAGCTCGACATCTAATTAAAGATCTGTACCAAAAACTTAAGACTTTTTGGAAATCCTATCAACTATTTTGATACTCAAAAAAAGCTTTCAAGCTTTAATTCCAAAAATTAATAAAATTAAATTTCACGTCACTTTGAAAAATATGTTAAACACCTTGAAGTAGTGACACATCTTTCAAAATACAGTTAATGTTAACGACCAGCACTAACAGATGACAGCTCTTAGACTTGGGGGTGGTAAACAGAAGAACCCAAGGAGTCCATGAACCTGGATAAGAAGGAGCAATTACAACTTCATTCTCACTAACCTCCACCTGAAGCTTAGCATTTCTTTCAGTGAGAATTCGGGTAACAAACAGTAGCAGAATTAGTGATACTGGGGTTTTTTCCACCCACGGAAATCATAGATAGTATGGTTGCTATAGGTGTCCCAGAGCCTTTCATCATCACTGCCTCAAGATTACTGCGGTCATTAAACCCACAGCAACAAAGTTCCAGGTATTACTCTGTCACTTTAAAAATACTTTGATAACATCACAAAGAAATGCAATCATACTGAAACACAACGAAGTAATTTCATGTTTATGTATTTATTTAGTTTTAAAGTTTTAAAAAGTTTATTTTATTTTGAGAGACAGAGAGAGCACAAGCAGAGGAAGGGCAGGGAGAGAGAGGAAGAGTCCCAAGCAGGATCCCAACTGTCAGCTCAGAGCCTGATGCGGGGCTTGAACTCACAAACTGTGAGATCATGACCTGAGCCAAAATCAAGAGTTGGATGCTTCTCTGACTGAGCCACCCAGAGTCCCTATGTTTATGCATTTAGAAGCACTGTTCTGAGGGGCAGCTGCATGGCTCAGTCTGAAGCTGAAGTGTCTGACTTCAGCTCAGGCCATGATCTTGCCGCTCATGAGTTCGAGCCCCATATCGGGCTATATGCTGACAGATCAGAGCCTGGAGCCTGCTTCGGATTCTGTGTCTCCCTCTCTCTCTGCCCCTCCCCTACTCGCTCTGTCTCTGTCTCTCAAAAATAAATAAAAACATTAAAAAAAAAAAAAAAAAAAAAAAAAGAAGAGACACTGTTCTGAGAAGAGATCCATAAGCTTCCCCCAGGTGGCCAAAGAGGTTAGTAAAACCCCGACACAGGAGTCTGTTATGCACAGCACCTCACAGTACACATGAGGTCATTTGAGAGGCACAGTGTTCTTGTGAGGTAGGCCTTCTCTAACTGAATGTGAATGAGGACACATTCTCAGAGAAGGTGAGAGGCTTGCTCATGACAACACAACTTACAAATAGCTAAGGCAGAGGGCCACATTCCAGGTTTAGAGCTCATTCCCGGAGAGCCATTTATTTGTGTCATCAGCCACACAGATTGTAGAACTAAATAAATATTAACCAGTGATAAGCAAAAGAAAAAACTGATTTTTCTCTATTTTTAAAAGAGAGAAACTTACATAATCTACTACTGATATTCCTGTTTTAATCAAAAAGATTTCAATTCAATGAGACTTGAAAAACTTCTAAGTTACGGACCTACTGAACTCAATTTGGGTTTTGAAATGACAGAAGGTTCAAATGAAAGCTTCTTCAACTTTAAAATCGAAAGCAGAAGCAAAGTAACATGTTTTGACTTGAGCAAAATGTAAGACTTCCAAGGAATGCAGTAATTGCATAATAATTTAACTACAGATTAAAAAAAAAGGTGCTAAATGAAAGCTTATGGCCTACCAAGAACAATCTGTGGTCACTTCCTTTATTTATCAATACAAAAAGGTAGGAAGAACACCAATAAACACTTTCTGGTCTCTTATTATGTTCCAGGAACCGTGTTATGACCTAAGGGCTATAATGATGGAGAAGCAGATAGAGTCCCTGCTCTCATAAGCTTACAACAATTGTAATGAGCACCATTACATTATAATACAGTCAAAACCACTATTTGATAGTGAGCACCATTATATTTGTTTTTTAATTTTTTTAAAGTTTATTTATTTTGAGAGACAGAGAGAGCAGAGGAAGGGCAGAGAGAGAGAGAGAGAGAGAGAGAGAGAGGGAGAGGGAGAGGATCCCAGGCAAGCCCCTGATATGGGGCTTGAACTCACGAACCGTGAGATCATGACCTGAGCCAAAACCAAGAGTCGGACGCTTAACCAACTGAGCCACTCAGGCGCCCCGTGAGCACCATTGTAAAGAAGCTTTATGCTCATTAACTGACTTCATTCTCACAGCCACCCTGCAGGAGGAGAGGTATTCACCATCTCGTTTTACAGAGGAGGAAAATAAGGCTTAGGAGAAGTTATGTGACCATTTTTTTGGTCAAGGTCACAAATGGTTAAGTGGTGTAACTAGATCTTTTTATTATGTCATGCTATATCTCACATAAAGTGTTCTCTAAGATGATATATTCAATTTCTGCATTTCTGAAACAAATGAAGTAGGATGAAAAACAGAATAACCAAGCTTAATGAGACAAAAAATAGATAAGCATGAGCTTATCCAAAAAATCTATTTTTTGCTCTCAAGTTTTGTATGCAGACTTTTGTACAATGAAGCTTCTGATATTTGTAGAAAGCAGGAGTTAATTAGAAAAAAATGAGTCAAAAAAAACAGACAATAGCAACGTCAACAGGTCATGTGGTAACAACTGTACCAACACGAACAACTCTTAATGTGTGTATACACAACATACGTTGTTCACTTGGCAAGCACCCCAAAGCCACCTTTTCGTTTGAGAGTGTATCGTGTATATGCCAGCAATTTCTTACACAACAATTTGTATCTGAAAGTCAACTCAGTAATACAGACCGTTAGACTGGTTTAAATCCACATGGCTTAAAAATCTCAGCACCTACTAAAACCAGCATTAGGAATTCTAAAAAGCAAAATTATCAAGAAAATCAAAGTTATAAATATCTTCAAGTAGAAATAATAGATTTATGATTCAGTGTAAAGTACGGACCTATTCATAAGGTTGTTAAATCGAAGCTTACGAATTCCGTAAGCTTCTAGGTTTACACTCACTGGAATATTTTATAATAATGTATTTCTTTACATCTCTTGTATCTGTGCTTTTTTTCAATGCTTAGATTTGTAATCCTCGTTCTTATTCTTAGTCTCCACCCCCATCAAATCTGCTAGGAGGGGAAATTCTAAAATGATGCACACATTTTATTTGGAGTTTTGCAATCCATCTGCTTTCATTGCTTTCAGATACATGGCTGAAAAATACACTTTAAAAATTAAAATCCCAAAGGCAAGTTTTATTAACACAGTGCTACTTAACAAACCAGAGGGAAAAGGCATAAAGTCATTAGAAGTTAAAAGGCCTGGCCCATTAGCTGTCCCGCTACGGGTAACAAGACACACAAGAGACAGGAGTAATAAAATGCACATAATAAAGACAGAACCAAGTGAAAGTGTCACCTCCAGTTCCCCTGCACTTTCCCCTCCGCAGCATCTTTTCTGTTTGGGGGCAGGGAAGTGGGTGTGGCCCGGAAGGAGGGGTCCAGATTTCAAAGAGGTGGCCCCCTAAGGGGAACCATCAGGTGCCTCCTGAGCTGCAGCAGGTCCCCCCTCCACAGGAAGGGAAATGATGTCAGGAGAGTGAGGCCAGCCGTGCCCACAAGAATAAAAAGAGGTAGAAACTCCCTCACTGCAGGCGTCCTGTGGTCTCCTAATAACTCAGGGATCCCAAAGCACATACATATGCCTGTTCCCTAACTGGAACTGGCTTACAATGCTTCAATAATTAGTCTCCCAAAAAGTGATTTATATGGTAAAATAAAAATGTTTAAGAAGCACAGTGAGATTAAAAGGGCATGTTCTCAAAGAATGATAAGCAATTAAAAGCAATTACAATAGTCATTAGCGACCAAAAACCATAGACATTACATTGAAGTAATGAGCCAGAAAAAACATAATTCACAGAAGTCAACAGAGCAAAGGAAAAAAAAAAAAAAGATAAAACACCATTAAATTATGGTTAAGAGTTTATTTTTTTAAAAACCATCTCTGGACTATTACATATCACATTCTTTAATAATGTTGCCAAGTGTAAAACTTGAAGTTTATGGTCTTAAATTGAAGGCAGAAACAATTGTAGCATGTCACGGGGAAACGTTTAGGTGACATACGGTATACCACAGTAAAATGTACTATCTTACAAAATGAACAAAACCCATATTTTAACTACAATAGCATCTGTTTGAGTACAGCCTCTCCTCAGTGTTCAAACGTGATAAGGTACTCATTAAAAATCACATCTGCAGCATGAATTTTACTTTTTAATCATATAACCTAAAGGGTATAATAAACAAATTTAATATTCAAAATAATAAAGGGTTCAACTGTACCTCATGAATTAATAAAAGTGTGAGTAAAAATCCACATCCTCACATTCTCCCCAGAGAATAAGAGCCATGTATCTCCAACAACTATACTATTACCTCTTTGGAAGTGGAAGGTAAAAGGAAAAGTACTCAAAAATTTAGCTGCACAATTCTTAATGGTGTAGAGCCAATACCACCTTTCAAAAGTGGTATTAACTCATCGGCATCTCTACTAGAAAGAAGAAAGGGGGTTGCAAGCAAAATAAATTAGTTCTACAAGATGTTAGTAGCACTGGCACTAAAAACACAAACCCAGAGAAACTGGATGGAGAGCAACACTCTGGATGGAAGTGCGTGCATAGCTACCTGAGGATTTCACTCCTTGGACAATCTGTAGAAATCGAATAAAAGCTACGCTTTTGCTATCGAGTTGAAACACTGACACGAAATTCCAGCTCTTAAAGATAATCCATTTAGAACCAACCTGGCTATCTCTTCTCGATGAGCAGTCCAATCTCGGATGTAGTCTTCCTGTTCTTTTATCCGGTGCTTGAACGAAGAACTAGTAGGCATTGCTGACCCAGAGCTCTGCAACCGAGTGGTTTTCAGGGCTGGAGAAGTACGTAGACGAGTATGTTTAGGGGAATTACGGTTTGATCCAAATTCATCTTCTGAGGTGGAAGCATAATCAGTAGGAAAGCGCCTCCATCTTGAATTTACTAAATTAGTTTAATTATTAAAAAAAGAATTATTATGTTACCTTTTAAAGGAGATAAAAATCATGATTTCAAAAACACCATGAGACACACACAGCACAACTTTCAATAACTGACATACACATACCTCACGAAAATAAGTCTACTACTCCTTAAAGATAGAAACAATATACTTCGGTGAATTAAAAACAATGAGGAATTAAAAACAATCGAAAGACCACGTTTTCCATAGTATGGTGAATAAAACATTCAGATGAAAAATTCACTAATGATAAACAACTAAGCAAGCTCTATCCATAAATGTTTAACTTGGGTACTTTATCGTTGCAAATAGTTCTCATTTGAGTGACGATATGGATTTTTGTTTTAGAAAACGACAGTAACAACAACAACAGAAATAAGGGAAAAGATTTCCTCATGCCACATGGACTTGCAACATGGATATGGTAAACCCTCTTTTCCCAACATACAAATGTGCATAATTCCTGCTGTGGAAATTATGCTTTTATGGCAGAAAAAAAACATTACCTCTGTCATTCAACATCCTGTTACGCTATGATTGGAAAAAATCTTTTACATGGTAAAAACACAACAAAGCATCTTCAGTACAACTCGCGGCTGCTTTGACACTGAAAGCATACAGTGAAATTAGACAATGGCGTAAGACCTACAAGGAGCGAAGCTCTACAAAGCTATTCTCACAACCACTGACATTTAAGGCACAGGAGATACTGTGAATATTCACAGTAAAGAAAGTGGCAACCACTTTCGTGTTTGAGGTTAGGAAAGACATTTAAAAGATGGTGCTGTTGACACATCTGAAAAATCAGAAGACAAATTAATTTCACTAGTACTGTTAATGCGAGAACCAAACACACAAATAATTTGTGAGGCATATACAGAGGTCAAAAACAGGGCAATGATGGCTGATTTACAGCAAGCTTCACAAGGGCAGGAATCTACTACTGCATACCTAGGACTTGCTGCAGAGTGTCTGGCTAGCAAATGTTTAATGAATATTTTTGAAAAAGTAAGTGAATTCCTAGCTACTGGCCATTTGCTTTTCTCAAATTAGGGAAAACCTAGCGAAAAGCAGATGTTTTTGGTGGGTACAGGGACAAAAACTTAGCACCTGCTATATAAATTCTAGTTGCTATTAATATCAGAAGAGTTTTGTTTTTCTTTCTTTCTCTCTCTCTCTCCTTCTTTTAAAACAGAAACTGACCCGAGGCTGCATCGTGGTGAAGTCTGGAATTCCTTCATCCTACCTCACTAGGATTTTATGCACTCATGTCTTTTCCTCCCCAAACCACATTTTTGTCTGGGACTCTGTAAGTCTCAGGTGGCTGTCAGACAAAACTGACTGGTATATATTGCCAAAGAGTTGGTTTAAGAAGCAGAGAAATCTGTAATCAGGAATATGCCCTAAGTCAGAGCCTACCCATTTGTCCTGATTCACACTCCCCTTTGAAGCTCCTGGAGCTTGGAACAAGATTCATGGGTACAAGAAGATAAGCAGAAACTCCACGGCTTTTTGTAAAAGTGTGTGCAAACACATGTATAGAACTCTAGGTAATTATTCATAGTGCCTTTTGAAGGTGGTAGTCAGTACTGTTTCTGGTTTTACCAAGATTGTTCATTAACATAAAACTACTTTTACCATAGTGGAAAATTACTAAATTCTAGACATCTGAAAAATCCTACGAATTGAACTGACCCTAAGACTTGAAAACAATTTTAGAAAAAGTTTAGGAATAAGAGCAAAACACTAAAAATATTGCAAAATAGCTATATTTTAACAAAGGCATTTCACTAAGCGTTAGATGTTTATTTGTTTTGCTACCTTAGAATATTATTCGTAGAAAACAAGTTCAGAAATAATAAAAAGATCATTTGTTAGATTGAATTTCCTGATTTTTGATTTGGGAACTATGGAAACCATACTTACAACGGAAAGTTGTTTGGAGTGAAAAAACCACTAACAAAGAGTTTCAATAAACTGTAGGAGATGGTAAACTAAGTAGGTATGATGGAGCTCAGTTAGTTAACTCAGAGGTAACTTAGAAAGAATAGCATCAATGCCTGGTATATTTCAAGAGTGGGACAATACAGGAGGGCAGAATGGGAAACTGAGAACCAGGTGCTGATTGCCAGTTGACAGTCAGGTGTCAGTAGAGTCACGTTAGAAATAACTTTTAATAGTTTCAGTCTCAAGATCAGAAAATAATTACATATTTGAGGAATAAAAGAGAAAAATCCCTTTTTCAAATGACATTCATAAAGTTCCCACTTAGTTTTACAGGTCTACTTTACTATCTGGTAAGAATAGTGAAGTTCAGTAATATCTTGACAAAGAAAAGCAACCACAAGGACAGAGCATATTTTTCAAACTGAAAGGTAACATGTTTAGGTCTGTCCTGTTAAAATTGAGGGCAAAATGAGAGAGAGAAAAAAAAAAGTAGGGTACAGCAGAGAAATGAAAATAGGATTAATAACTCTTCAACCGATCAAGGGTTATCTTTACCCCTGGAAAACTTATCCTCCAGGGCGTGCTAGGAAGCAGGGCTCAGTTATGTCTGGACACCACTCTGTTCATGTAACAGTGAAGAGTAGATCACTACTCAGGGGCCAAGAGACCAGGAAAGGGGATTTCATGTCAGGACCCGTTATTTCTCAAAGAACTTCTTTCAATAGCTTTTGCTTTCTTAATCTTTGCTTCTAAACTACAGCAGCAACACAGTTTATCTGAAAAAAAAAAAAAAAAAAAAATCCCTACCATCTGCTAGTTGTTGCAGAGTAAACTTAAAGTTCAAATGTTTTTAACTTTTGCTAATGCCTACTTATTTTATTTATTATTTTGAGAGCAAATGAGCAAGTAAGCAGGGGAGGGAAGGGGCAGAGAGAAGGAGAGGGAGAGAGAATCCCAAGCAGGCTCCACACTGTCAGCACAGAGCCCGACGAGGGGCTCCATCTCATGAATCATGAGATCATGACCTGAGTCAGAATCAACAGTTAGAAGCTTAACTGACTGAGCCACCCAAGTACCCCAGAAAATCTTTATTTAAAAAAAAAAAAAAAAAAAAACAATTCCAGTTAGGCTAATTCCTTATAAAACAGCCTCAATTTCTCATAGGATGGTAATTTTTGTGATTTCTACCCATCAAGAAAAATGTTACTTCTTCTTCTTGAATTTTATTTTGTTTGGGTAAAATTCTATAAAGAATTAAATTTAATTGTATAGCATTAGGCTTATTTAATATACTGGTATAAAAAGGCATTTCTGATAAATCATTAAATTGAACATTGATATAGAAGCTATTTCAAATGCCAATCCCTAAGAGGCTCCTTGGTTGGTGAAGGGCTGTATAGGACATAGATTAAAATCAGCTCTAAGATCAGCTTAATTAATTTTACAGCTAACCTGAAAATTATTTTAGTTATGAAATTATGCAGCACCTCCTCTTGTGGAAATAATCAACTACTATATTCGCTATGGAAACATACCATCCAGAATTTAAAAAGGGAGAAAGAGTTCTTAGCATTATTCATTTGTGAATGCTCAGATTTCTCTTACTGTTAACCAAAGCTTTGTTGGCCTTAAAACGCAATCACAACTACAGACTTAACAAACACATTTCAGGAAACAAACACTGCATTTTCACACTTTCTATCACAATATCTTTGTGGGAAACGAAACCACAAACATATTTTACACGTATGTTTATAAGCACGTAGCAATAAGATCATTTGGGGAAAAGATCCCTGACAATGTGCTATATTGCTCTTTGACCTGGAGGAAGAAAGAACTGAAGCCATGCATGCCTAACATTTCATTCCTACCATCCATAAAGTTTGAAGTTTAGAATAAAAATGAGAAATCAGTCTAAAAAAAATTCTAAGGATGTTAAAATGATGCTATTTTTTAGAATGTGCACCTAAAACATAATGCAAACCAACTGCTTTATTTTGATAACTCCGCACACTTAGTTTTAAAAGCATCTTATCAAAATAAATCTGGATATTTTACTGTAACTTGATATTGAAGGATCACTGAAGGAACTGGGGTGGGGACAGTGGGGACTAAACTTTCCTAAAAGCAAATTACATCAGAATTAAAGAAGCATAAAAGAACTTTTACTCTGTTTTCCAATCAGGTATTTCCATTCTTATGTTTTTATCATATACATTTCTTTGAAAAACTTTTTTTTTTTTTTTTTTTTTTAATTTTTTTTTTTTTTTTTTAACGTTTATTTATTTTTGAGACAGAGAGAGAGAGCATGAACGGGGCGGGGCAGAGAGAGAGAGGGAGACACAGAATGGGAAGCAGGCTCCAGGCTCTGAGCCATCAGCCCAGAGCCCGACGCGGGGCTCGAACTCACAGACCGCGAGATCGTGACCTGAGCTGAAGTCGGACGCTTAACCGACTGAGCCACCCAGGCGCCCCTGAAAAACTTTTTAAGACATGGCCTAAAATATGAAATTTGAAACATCACAGAATTATTTTCACATATGCCAATCTGGACATATCACAGGCTCTGGGTTCAGATATTTCTAAATCCTTTAAAGTTTACAGTTGATACAACACTGACCAGTATGATTTTACATTCTTTTCAATTGTATTTCAAAAGCTAAGACTTTTTATTTTCTTTTTCCACTCAAGATATTATAATTTTCTTAAATAGAAATGTCATGACATCAAAGACACCCCAATTAGCCACTAGACCAAAAAAGTGTCTGTTTTTCTTACTGCTGTTTTATTACCTACCCAATGTAACTGTTTTAATACCTTATCACTGACTAAAAGATCCTAGCTTTGTCCTTCCAGATAAGATGTAATAAGATATAAAAGTGTATCTTGAGAGAATGTGCATTAACAATCCTGGATCACAAGGTGGAACACAGAACATGAACTCAGTAAATCAGGATTACACAGATTACAGTGCACAATATATCAAATACACAGTACAGTGGCCTTGTATATACTCCTGAAAATAATCCAGTAGATTCCAGCCATCCCCTGGCAGCTTGCAAGCAAGCAGATAAAGACTATTTCTGAGAGCCAGACTAGACGTGGAAGAAGCCAGAGGCTGGGAAGGAAAAGGCCTTGACTTCTTCTCCTGCCATAGCTGTGTGAACAGGGCACATGATTTCATATCTTGCCCTTAGTTACCTGAAGTGAATAACCCTTCCAGCCTTTGAATGCCATGGTTTGAATTATTTAATACACTGCTGTTATGTATGAAGAAGGCCCACATCACATACCTCAATTTATCCTAGGGGATTTCATTAAACTGAATTCAAGGTACTTTTTGCATACAGAAAACTGCATGTTTATCAAGTTCTGGATTCAAGGCAGAAAACAAAGTTTATCTTTAGACATGGCATCTTATAGTGGTTTTTTAGACGTGCTTAAGTAATGGTACTTGGCTTGCATCTCACGTAAGCCCCTCCTGTTACGTACTGAGGAGCAGAACCACAGCACTTGTGTTAAGGACCAGACGACCAGTACAGAAGGAACTGCTTCACGCTACTTGGGGACACACAGCTTGCGTTACGGCTCATGGTAAGACAGGAGAAAAGTGTAACACTTCTCTTGTGCTAAACAGAGACAGGTGAGCAAACAGGCAACGTGGCAGAAGAGATCTGATAGCGCTACGCGTCACAGAATGCAGCACAAAGGAAATGTGAATTGAAGAGGTAGGGCCATAAGGAACGACAGGAAAACGATAGGTAAACATAAACCAGAAGACAGCAGTCAGTTTTAAAACACCTGCAAAAACTGCATGAACCACCAGTGAAAGCCTGAAGCGCAGAAGGAAGATGGCGCTGATAAGGGAATCACTGTCCATTCTTTTGGAATCATGATTGTATGTTACCTATCTTCAGCCTACGACCGTTCCTACCACAGTTCTGACCATCATCTCCACAGCCACTAACCGGGAGGGAGGGAGATGTGAGTGCAGGGGAGGCAAGCAGCAGTGGGAAGGAGACAGGAGGAATAAAAAGTGAAAAAATAAAATAAGGAGCATTGTTCGGGGTCTTGTAGGCCACAGAGAGGTAGATTCCAAACTATGAACATAGGACTGCAGACCAACCTTCCCCTCACTCTCCCCCCAAGACTCAGCTCACTTGGATGCTTGCTGACAAGAAATTTTTAAGTCTTTGAACAGCAGGCTTCCCCACACTGGCCCTTCCAGCCACACCCAGGGGTGAGGCCGATTATGAAGTAATGATACCGTGCTCACAGGAGACATACAAATATCTGGGTCACATCTCTGGCCATGCACATACTCTCACTGGCTGCAGCTCTGAATACGAAGGTACAGACAAATATACTAGAGGCAGTTAAATTCGGTGGGGAGGAAGTAACTTTTGGAACTGTTACATTCGATGATTGCTAATTACTTTAGCTCAGTGATAGCACAGGGCTTCAGGAGATAATGCTCACAACCAGTTACATGTCTATAGCCCAGTGTGACCCATATGTGCTTAGTGATTATCTCATGGATCCATCTTCTTCCACTGAAATAAACCATGGATTAGTCTTCACCTGCCCCAACCACAAACAGATTGAACCTTAAAAAGTATATGAGGGGCGCCTGGGTGGCTCAGTCGGTTAAGCATCCGACTTCGGCTCAGGTCACAATCTCGCGGTCCGTGAGTTCGAGCCCGGCGTCGGGCTCTGTGCTGACCGCTCAGAGCCTGGAGCCTGTTTCAGATTCTGTGTCTCCCTCTCTCTCTCACCCTCCCCCGTTCATGCTCTCTCGCTGTCTCAAAAATAAATAAACGTTAAAAAAAAAAATTAAAAAAAAAAAAGTATATGAGACATTTCTAAATAAATGGGAAAGAAAGGGTAAAACGCCAATTATTTCACTTAGCCCTGAAAGGAATAATAAAAGGTATACTGCTTTTCTTCAGGTTAAGGGCTTTGAATCACGTGAGGATATTTAAGAATCAGCCACACACTTTTGGCAGTTCAATGTTATTCCTATTATTTAAACCAGATACCATTGCTCCTCTAATTCTGACACACGGGTCCAGATGCCTCGCCAAGCAGGCAACTAAAACTCCTAAATAGGTTCCATATACTTCTAATTTTGAAATCACTATTTTGCCCTAGGTCATTAACTGGAAGGGTGTGTAATGTCTGAATTTTCCATTTACTAAGCTAACAAAAATAATTTTTATAGGAGAAAATACCCTCTTATAGCATAACCTCTCTGTTGAATATTTTTAGAAGTAATACTAGACACTTATTTAAAAAAAAAAAAAAGAAAGAAAGAAAGAAAGGAGTCCCAAAACATAAAAGAAATATGCTAATATTATAAAAAGTCTGGACCCAATTACCTGAAGGAGAGCCATGTGCTGAGGTCATACTTTTGACCTTGGAGTCTGATAGTCGAGAGATACTGTTAGCTCTAATTCTAGGAGAAAATTTATCTGAAGGTACGAGTCTGGCTCCGCTTCTAATGATGGCCTCTGCAGTCCGTGAGGAGGCACTACCTCTAGAGATGGTTGCTTCAGAGTCACTGCGAGCCGACAATGAGCCAAGCCTTGTACGACGGGGCTGAGCCAATAAATCAATCCGAGAGATGTTACGCCTTCCTGTGGGGGGCTTGGACGTGGAACTGGTGGTGGACACTTCAGAGGCAACAGATGCTTTGTCAGCATCAGCCAGTTCACTGTCGGACACTTCGCCAAGCCGTGCTCTGCGCAAGAGGGAAGTCCTGGTGGGTCGTGGCCTCGGAAGAGTGGTTGACTTACTGGATGATCCAGGTGTGACGGGAGAAGTCTTAGATTTAGTCACTTTGCCTCCTTCCAGTTTGGAATGTGCATGCTCATCAGTTGAGGTAAGTGGAGTCCTTCCATGAGGTTTACAAGAGTAAGTTTCCTGATCAGAGGACATAATATCAGAGATCGCAGAATGAGGTACACTAGAGGTCTGGTCGTCGTCTGTTAGGTCTACAGAAGGCTGTCTTATTCTTCCACTGGACTGTACAAATTTACGACCATCTGCTCTTGAACCTACATCTGTGGAACGACTTTTCGTTTTCTTCTCAATTTTCTCCCTACCACCTGAAGAGGACGATTTTGTAACATCTTTGGAAGGAGAACCTGTGGAACATCTGTCTTTATAGAGACTAGTGAAACTCTTTCGCTTTTGGGTTGACTTTCTTTCAGTCTCTCCAGTAACCAGACTGATTGTACTAGCTGTGTCCACATCAGATTCTGGTGAAATAGAGTTGTCTCTATTGTAACTGGGAGTATCTGGGCCTTCATCAGTTTTATTATCTTCACGCAGTTTGGCTTCTAGAAAAGCCATTACTGCTTCTGTGTCTTTTAGAATAAGGGTTGTGTCCATACTAGAATCAGTATCCATAGAGTCACTTCTTTCTCGTATTCTGCTGGCAGCTGTCAACGCTAGAGAAGGGGGTGTAGATGACGTCTGCTTATTTATGTGGGGGATAAGTTCTATGGGTATGTTGGGGCTAGGTTTTTCTATAGTGAAGCTTCCTTGTCGCACTAAGGACTTGGAGGATTCCTTCTTGTCTCCGCCCTTTGAAGACTGACCTTTCAGAACCTCCTCCGCTTTTCTTCGCTTGCCCTCATTTTGTATCACCCTTTCTCCTTTGCTTGTAGAGTGTCCTGGAATTTTTTCTTGAGGTTGTGACTCCTGTTTAAAAGATTCCTCCCGACACCTATCTATCTGACCCGAAACATTTTTTGAAGAAGACAACTTGGTAGGCGTCCACTGCGCCTGTTCTTTTTGTTCTTGTTGCTGAATTTTAGCTAACGTTTGCTTCACCAAAGAAGTTTCCTTATCACTTTCACTTTTGTCCTTCCCAGAAGAGCTGCCCAAGTGAAGCAAGGTTTTATTGTCTCCGCCAGTTTTAACAGCCTCACCATTCACTGCCCTGTTCATCTTGCTCAGGGCTCTGTCGGCATCCTGCTTATCTTTCTGGTATACCTGTGTGGGTGCTTCTTTCTCCTGAAGTTCTGTGTCTTGTTTTTCTCCTATCTCTGACCTCTGTGTTAGAATCTTGGACTTTTCTTCACTGGGAAGCTGAGGAAGGGTGCGTCTCCTCCTCTCTCCCTGACTGACCAAGGACGTTGCTGAGCCAGTACTTCTCACTGAAATGCCAGACTCACTGATGTCTGTATCTATAAAATAAAACCACAAAGAATAAATGTATTAGGGCAGAAAGGTACAAATACAGAGTACCCTATTAATTAGATTTTGCTGTGTAAGTTAAGAAATGGCTTGATGTACAAGAAAACTCTGAATAAACATACCAACATGGTAACAGAGTAGTTTCAAAAGCAAGTACAGTGCCAAGACATAAAACAGGCAGATTACTAACAGGGGAGTCAAGACAGGCAGTTTTAGGAGATGAAAACTGGGGTCATCTGATCTTACTCCTATATCCGCTGCTCTCTTTTTCTTTCAATGTATTTTATGGCAGGGAAGGTCACTGTGTTCATTTTTGCTTTTGTGATGTATTCCACCCATGAGATTTTGCTCAAGAAGCTGTTTTACAGAATTGCACAGAGAAGGCCTAAATAAACACTTCCAATTATATAAGAATAATATATTTAGCTTTTAATGCGCACTGTTATCTATCTGAAAGAATGACAAGTTTGGATTTCCTAAGTAAAACGGAAAATGCAAACCTTTATTAGGTTTTCTAAAAAAAAAAAAAAAATTTAACACCAATTAAAAGAATTTTAAAAAGTGTGAATGTGAAACAAGATCACAGGACTTGTCATAATTTTAAACACTGAGGGATTTTTAAATTATGGTCTTCTGGCATATTAACACCTCATATACAAATACATGATCACTTTCTCTTTTTACAATTAAGTAGAAGCCAAAGAGAAAATACATACTTTGATGTTTCCATGTTAGAGAAATTGAGAATGCTTCAGGATTTTCCTGACTTCTATAAATGGAACACATTTCTGACAAAGGGAAATATAAATTAACATATAAAGCATTCTAATCTTTGGGAGATAAGCGGATACAAGATACTAAGACATAGCTTCTGTAAGTCTTTTTTCCCCTTATAATGCTGAAAGTTTAACATTTAAATTTCACAGCAATGTAATGGTATGATGCAGGAAAATAGCTACTAAACTTACTGATTCAACTTCAGCAATTATTGTTAAGTTACTGTATTATGTCTTGGCTCCTTGATACTACTTGAAGCGCTAAAATGTAAGAACCGTTTTATCTTTTTTTTCTAGCATTTCTCACACTGTCCTGCTCCTAACACACATAAGATGAATGTTTAACAAGAATATTTTAAGATTTAAGTGGATTTATCAGTTAAATAATTTAGAATATGATGAAATAGGAGCACCTGGGTGGCTCAGTCAGTTGAGCATCCGACTTTGGCTCAGGTCATGATCTCACGGTTCGTGAGTTTGAGTCCCGCATCAGGCTCTGTGCTGACAGCCCAGAGTCTGGCATCTGCTTCTGATCCTGTGTCTCCCTCCCTGCCCCTCCCCTGCTTGCGCTCTGCCTCTCAAAAATAAAAAAAAACATTAAAAAAAAAAAAAAAGAATATGATAAAACAGAAATGAGATAATGAGGGCCAGGCAGTTTGTTTTATTTTGTAACAAGGGTAGAATTTTGCCTTCTACAGCTAATGCTTACTAATTTTATAATGGGTTCTTTGGTAAGTTTATCTAGCCCCTCTGACCCTCTCTGTTTGGGTGCCTTGTTTCCCCGAAAAGTGACCAGTTTATGTTAATCAATCTGCAGATCATTCAGTCTTTGATTTTTGGGAATACTATCAATTACTTCTAATTTCTATAGTAAGTAAATGATATACCTTTTCTAGTACCCTGTTCAAATCCTTGCTGAGTAATGTTTACAAAATTCCTAAACCAGATTTTTGGGGTGCCATAAGCCAGGGGCAAAATAAATTTTCATTTGTTTTCAACAATAACAAAATTAAGAATACACATAAAAAGTCACAGCAAATTCTCCCTGAGGGTTTTTAAATTAAGAATGTAATTAACTGAATCTAAAATAAAATCATTAGGCATAAAATTTCATTTTTATTTTAAGGAAACTTAGTTCACAGAAATATTACTAGAAGGTAATAAAAATCACATTACACAGACTTGCAAAAGATACATTAAGTAAATTAAGTGTGTGTTCTTTTTTATTGAACTGTATTGAATGTTTTTTAAATGCACAAAGTAGCATTTAAATATTTGTTGTATTAATGATATTAATGAATGTTGTAATTTAGAACTGTAATTTAGAAAATTTAAAATTTTCATTTTTACATGTCATATATAAAAATACATACATATATATATATATACATATATATATATATATTTCATCTTCAAATTACCTCTCATCTTCAGTTAGGGTTTTATTTTAATGATACCTGCATTATTAGTGCAAATAAAATCATATATGTAAAATAAGCATGAGAATATGTGATTTGTTTATTTAGGTTTAATTTACTTCTCACTATGCAGATTTAGCTTGTTTTTTACAAAGCTGATTCACAAAAAAGAGACCAAGAGGAAGAAAATACCATTCTCTAAAGGAACAGGTGCAGATAATTCCATTATCCTTTCTTCTTGATCATGTCTTGTGTGGTTTGCAGCCAAACTAGCCCACTGTGAAACCCAGCGTTTGTTTCCTGATGAAGATGTGCCTTCCTAAAGGAGGAAAATAAGGGAACGAAATAGCCTATTTAGACAAGAGAGAATTCTATTTAGTTACATTATCTTGTCATAAGAAGCCGTATTTAAAATTCACATTGCTATATTATCATTTATTAAATGTCCTCAGATATAGAATGAAAAGTCTCTAGGTACCCCTTTTAACTACATCTTATCATTACTGTAAACGTAGTATAATTTTCTCTACTTATTAAATACTAACGATGGCACTAAAATAAATGCTTGGAGCTTAACATTTTCTGCGGCTGGATACATGTGGGTGTGTCACCAGGGCCTCACGGCTACCACACTGAGGCTGGCTCTGCTTCTGTCTCTGGAGCAGGAGTCTAAAGATCTATTCCTAAGTTGTTCTCTGGCCCTCTACGTGATTCTAGGACGCGGACTGGTTCCAGAGTCTCAAGGAACATTAAATCTGCCAGGTCGTGTCTTCAAGGATTTCAAAAACAAACCCAAAGCTCTAGACTTCTTTTTACAACACTTCGCTGTTTCCAGAAGAAGCTAGAAATCACTCAGCCTTTAGTCTGAGCCTAGACCTGCACATGTCTAGATCTGGCCTTAAGGCAAGTACTCTCTGAACTTTCATAGTCAAATGTGAAACGGAATTTAATTCATGAAATGGCTCTACAGACTTATGGACGTAGAATGGTAACTTGAGGGCAATCCAGGCAAGACCTAGGGAGTACAGAAAAAAAATTATGTTCCCTCACAAAAAAAATAAGTCAAATCTTAATTTTGAGACTGGAATGACAACTAAGGAATGGAAGGCTATCACCAAAACTGTATTACAAATGATTCAAAACACTATCTTAAGTATCAGATTTACAGGCTAAAAACTGATGAATATTTCAAACAGGCTACAGATAACGACTTCCAGAATAGGTTAAAGCAGTAAGTATACAGTGACTTGCACACAATGAAGCCTAAGGATTCCAAAACCTGCTGGATCCTTGAAGTCCCTTTCAAGACTCTACTAACTGCTCATGCTTCTCAGCAGGAAGGAAGTACCAGAGCCCCTCCCACCTTCACTGACACACACACTTATGTTCTGTGAAGAGGTTCTCATGCCCTGTGTCGGAGATTCTCTCCACGGCAGGTACATACTGGGCTATATACCAATTCCACTTCGGATGGGTTGAGGGGATGGGGAAGGGAAGAGGGAGTCTTATATAAAAGTTCATGGTCACCAGAACCATTCCTGGTAATCAGAACACCAGAACACTGCCTCGCATAAGTATCACTTGTTTTCAGTAAGTAAATTAAGCATCTTATGAAACGGAAACCAGAATTACAGTTCTGTATGATCAAGGAAGGAAACAGAACACTGAAATGCAAGAAATGCTTTAACAGCTTTCAGGAATAGGCATGCCATAAAGGGACCATTTTAACATTAATAAACGGATAGGTGGATTTCCCTGTCTATAGAAATATTCTATTTATGTTTCTGACAAAGGTAACATTTCATTTGTGATTGTTTTATTTGCCATTTGTATAAATTAACTCATTTCTGGAGAGGTGGTGTAGCATACTGAGTAAGAGAATGAATTAAGAAAACAGGGCTGCTTACGGTTCACATTCTGGCTCCACAAGGTGCTAGTTTTATGACCTTGGTCTACATATTTCAGTTTCCACATTTGTAAAATGGCACGAGAAAGTTCCTACTGGATGTTAGCTCTGATTGAATACATTATAATGAATTAATACTTCTCAGTTACATATTTTTTTTTTTACATTTATTTTTGACATATCACTGGAATGAAGTTTCTAGTATCACTTCCAATAAGGGAATAACCATTTGTTGAGGGCACAGATCTCAGGCAATTACTATGCTGAGTGCTTTACATACTTCACTGAACTCCCTGTAAGTAGGTTTTATCAAAAATCCCAACTGCACAGACGATAAAACTGCAGCTAAGAGAGGGGAAGTGACCGACGACACAAGGGCACTTGGACAAATGTGGCAATTCTGGGACCTGAGCTCAGGTCTTCGTAGCTCTACTGCACCCATGCTGACTCCCCAAGCTTGCTAACCAAGCCATCCTTGACTAACTTCAGGTCATTCTAACAACATCGGGGGCTGTACTGCACTGGCACTTATTCAGGTATAGAAATTCTATCTGCCAGGCACTACTGGGCACATCCTTCCTGGCATGACAGAAAGATCTACAGATCTTTCCATTCTAACTACGGGCCCTCCTAGGAAGTACTACTGGAGTATACTTTTCCTTTTATCTCATAATGCCAATCAGAGCAGTGAGTTCATTAACTGCTTACTGAAATTAACATTTTCCCTTCACCGATGAACAGAGTAACATAATTTAAAAGAAATAACAAAAACTGAAACAGAATTACTGCAAAAATTGCTTTAGGCTTTTATTAGAAACAAATTCAGTTGTGAGAATTTAGTTTTTAGAAGAATTTTCAAAGGAGTATATCAGTTACTTAAAATAATATAACTACAAATGATAAAAATTCACATTTCATGTGTGTAAAAGTCACATATGAGGAAGAGATGTATACCTCTGAGTTGTGAAATCCAGGTGTACTCAGTGGCTTTCTTTCTTCCATTACTACCGCAGCAGAATTGAGAGCCCAATCTTTTATCAGGTCTTTATGTTTCTCATTAATAATAGGCCTATTATAATCCTGATTGTCATCTACTCCAAATACCTAAGAGAAGAAATTATTTTATAAATGAAAAGTCTGAGCACCAGATTAATATGAATATTATCAGTAACTTCAGAGGCAAATAAAAATATTCTAATTTCAACAGGTAATTCAATAATCAGGGAAACTTATTTAAGGACAGGGAGTGAAGGTTGGAGAGGAAAATTGGGTGTGGCAGCTCATGTAAATCAAACTATCCTTTTTAATATGTAGCAAAGTTCTGTTTGATAAGTAAGAAATATCCAGGATATTACATTTGATTTATTAAAAGGTGTTAATAATGTTAAATACTATAATAATGCAAAATTAGGAAAGAATACACTTTGGCTTGTTTTCAGCTTATCTCTTTGCTCTTTTATTTTTAGGAAAGAGGCATGTTGCAAAACTGTAAACATAAGGCTGATTTTACCTGTTTCTTTCTTAACAAATGTTTAACGTTTATCTATATGAACTAAATTATACTTAGAATTTTCTAAGGTCCCGAAGAACAGAGTTTGTTGTATGATCTCTGTATGGAATACAGTGAGATCGTCAAACTTTTTTTGCCTAAAAAAAAAAAAATCATTGAAAGGCCTTTGAAATGCAGATCTTGGGTCTACTCTCACAGATCAGCATTTTCAATAAGCAGGATGACTGTGGTCAACACTTGTGAAATATTTAAATACAGAGACCAATAATCATATGTTTGATCAAGGGGAGGATCTGAGTCTGACTGACTTCCTGGCACGTAAATAGGCCCTGATGTTGCCAAACAGATTGGAAAAGGTTGTAACTACAAAAACTGCAATGTTCCATTTTATTTACTATTAAGTCTCTTAAGCATTATTCATAGGTGTTATTTGTGGCTCTAATTATTACAATCAAGAAAAATACTATGTGTTTGAATTGGTGCTTTGTAGAAAAGATCTTAGGAACATAACCAAAGGGCCTTTTTTGGTATAAAAAGGGGAAAATACCTTAGGTTAAACTATTTTCTAGAAAGCTTTTCAATGATTGCCTGATCACATCTGATAAATTCTGAAGTCTACATTTAGTAAAGGAAACATCATTCTCAAATTCACTGAAACTTGGAAATTTTACCACTAGATGGCCTTATTACTTAATATTTAACTCAAATAGAACTGTATAGTTTTCAAAAATTGTGATTTAGTATTCTGTTGAAGCACTCAATATTCAAATTACCTTTGCTTTAGAAGCAAATTGTATATTACTAACTTTAAATCAAATATGGATTTTAGTAATACATGGAAGCACATGGAAGTTTACAGAAGGGAAAAAACAAACCTGTTTCATTTTGTTAAACATCAGAATTAGTAAGTTCAACAACAACAACAACAGTAAAAATACTGTGTATACTGTCCTGTGTGTTCGGCCTCTAGTGTCACTTGTAAAGAAAGCAAATTAGAGCTACTCGAGTTTTTAGGACTGTCTTACAAGAACACTGAGAAATTTTTCTAGCTTAAGTCACTGAACTCCAAATTTATTTCCTTATTTTTATGATTACGAGGAATAAAAATCTAACTCAAGTTTGGAAGTAAAAGATAAAAACACCCAGGTGTGAGTATGTGCATGTGGTATCTCTCTGGCATGTTAATTTGCAAATGATCTCAGGTGATTTTCTGACTTGGTAACATTTACTTGGACACTTCACACTCAAAATGGACTTGCAAAACTTGCTTTCCTCAAACATAGAAGCACCACAAGTTTCAAACAAAATATAATCTCTCCAAATCACTCTGAAGCTATTTTGAAATGACAACAAAAGACAGAGACACAAAGAAGTAACGCTTCTAGGGAAGAGGGGCTGACGTCGGACAGAAAGAACACTCAGATGACTTTCCACAGATTCCTTGCAAAGCATCGGAGACAATTATACACACATCTGTCAAAGAAGTTAAATCACTATTTGTGCCCAAACAAGTAATAGGGCCTGAAGCACTACTGTGTGGAAAAAGAAGCCTTCAAAGTTCCTACCTATATTTTTGAGTGTTCTGGAAAATTAATGATAGCAACGACCAGCCCAGCTTGAAATCTAGATCTTCCTGTTTGTGTCTAGGTGCAAAAACATCCCCTCGTGAGGACTTTCATGTGAAAACCAAGAGGACATAAACACGCTGTGTCTGTGTACTTTAAAGCTATTAAAATTTTCACATTTCGAAAAGTACATACAATCTGACATATGAATCAAGAGTTGGACCACACTTCAGACCAAGTTTGCTACATTTTCTCTTTTCATTATAAACTTTGTCCCTGGGTGATTTCATCCACATCCAAGCTTCTCTTCAATTTCCAACTACAGACAGATGCTTGCCTGTCATCTCTCCTCACAGATGGCTCAAAGGTGTTTCGAACGCACTATATGTTAATCAGGCTCATGATTCTCTTCCCTTCTCTGGGCTCAATCACACCCCCCAACTTGATATGTGTAAAATCTGGTTCTCTCATTCAGCTAGGGACTTTTTTAGGCTGGAAGTCTAAAGTGAGGAAGGGAGAGAGATCAGATGCCTGTCTGATTGTTAGGCAGGGCCCTGCACACCAAGTTTGTCAGTTTCTAATTCTTCCAGATGGGGGCAAAAGAAAGGAGGAATAGATGGGAAGAAAAATTTTCTTTTAGAACTTGCACTGTCAGAGCTCTGTGGGTCTGGGAGAGGTTTAAAGAGAACTCATTCACGCCAGGGGTGGAAAGTGTTCATGCCTCTAGGGGCTTTGATCCAAGCAGGTGCATCTCTAGTTTAGGGAGTGACCTGTGACCCCTCCTGTGGCTTCTAGGTCTCGGGTAAAAAGATGGCACTTCCCTCGTCATTCCACTCTCAGCATTATGGAACACGCTTTACCCCTTTCCTTTGAATGAATGCATGTGATATTTGGTATCTTACCTTGGGATTTCACATCTATGTCTCAGCAACTACTCTAATTTTAAACAACCTGGGACTGAGGTATGGTACTTACTCTTTGTAGGCTACTGGGCTAGCTGCCATAGGGGCTTCAAAAATTTACATAACTCAGCCCTTGCTCTCAAGGAGCTCAAGTCTAATACAAGAAGCCTAAAAAAAAAAAAGAGACTGTCACCTGAACCATGCAAGGGCACTCTGTAGTTAAAATTTCCGTAAGATCTTTAAGTTTTAAATTTAAAGAAATGAAACATTCTCTAGATGATAAAGGACCAGTATGTGCAATACAAACCAAGCCTGTGAAAAGTGTGACCTTGGTTTTTTCACTAGCATGTTATCATCAGTGTCATTATTTAAAAGCTCAGACTGTACAGAAAATGTCCACAGTTCCTAATTCTGAAATTGGAGAGCTGGGGTGGGAGAGGGAATAACGGTATATCAAACCAAAGAGTACAGGGTCAATTTTCATGGGGGTAAATATCCCACCTACTAAATACTCATAAAGGGAGGTCAAATTATTTTTGGTAACATCAGATAAGGAGCTTTGTTTATTGTGACAGGGAAGAGACCAGTGTGAAAAGGCGTGTTGAAAGGGAGAAGACTTGGGCATATAAAAATAGTAATAGGTACAAATGCTGAGCAAAATGGTAATTCAACAGCAATAATCCTTAATTTATTAGTTAAAACACTTTCCAAATCAGTTGAAATTCAGGTTTCAACTTTCCACAGAAATAAGAAACACAATGGTAGGTTAAGTATCAAGCTTTTCTGGGTTTATTTTAAATTAGCAACTGAAGACAGTACTGCATTAGTATATCAATCAGGGTGTCAAGGCTCAACCTCAGATGACCAGGACAACGCTTTCCTCAATGAGCAAGGACCTCCTAGGTAGAGAGAGCAGGGTCTCTACCAGTTCAAGTCAACAGCAAAGGTTCCCATGAAAATCACTTGATACGTTAAGAACTATGCAGAATCCTAGCTTCTAACATCAGGGAACAAAATCAGGATGACTTTATAGAGGAGAATTTGTTCAAACATGTAATTTTTCATAAAAATCTAATTTCACTTTTGGAAAGAAAAATCCTTTAAAAATCAATGGAATAAATGGCTCTAAATGTTTAACACTGTGATTTTTAGAACATATTTGTAATCAACTTTTCAATTTAAAACGCATTTAAAATTTTAGGAAAAAAGAGCTCAGAATGGGGTTAAGAGAGACATTTTATATTTTATCATGGGATACAAACATGCGTACATGCACGTCCACAGCAGTATTATTCACAATAGCCAAAGGTGGAAATGGCCCAAATGTCATCAATAGATGAATGGACAGATAAAATGTGGTCTATCCACACAATGGTGTTATTAGTCATAAAAAGGATGAAATACTGATACATGCTACATCAAGGTTGAACCTTGGAAGCTTTATGCTTGTGAAAGCAGCCAGTCACCAAAGGCCACACACTGTATGACTTTCCATTTATATACGAAAGGCCCAGAAGAAGTAAATCCAGACACAGAAAGTAGATTAGTGGCTGCCAGGGGCTGGGGGAAATGGAACCGGGTTTGGCGTCTCTTTCTGGGGTGACAAAAATGTCCTGGAATTAGACAGTGCTGGTGGTTGTATAACTTTGTAAATGTGCCCAAAGCCAATGAAATATACACTTTAAATGGCTAAAATGGTGAAAGTTATGTGAATTTTACCTCAGTTTTTTAAAAAAGTCACCATCTAGTTTGATCCTGTTCCTTTTTACTTCTGTCTGGGTAAAAACATGCTCTCAGAACTTTGCCCTCTCCCTGCCCTACCCCGTGCGCCTTGACTCTTCCGTTCCTTAGGAGTTATATCCACGACCTCTTGCCTTTCCAGCACTGCTTAACATCTTCTGTTAGCTCCTCCTTTCATGTCCTCAAATTATGCTCAGGTCTAATCTCCTGCTTCTACACTTAAAATGTCCAATTTCTCTCTTTATGGCTCATTTTCTTGACATGCATTCCTTCCTTTCGTGTCTAAAATATGGCTGTTCATCAATGACCATGTTACCTTTTCCTTGCCAAGCGGATTTCTAAGTGCTGTTAGCTGGGTATTGCTAGAAACGTAAAGGCATGCCCAGTCTCCTACTAATCAAGGCAACTCCCCTAAGACTTAAACACATGGATTTCTTCTAATACAACCTATACTCCTCAGCTTTCTACTGACAAAGCAAAGCTTATAACACATACAAGGTTTTAAATGACACATCAAGGTTTTAAACGACCCATTTTAACAAGTTATGTTAGGATCAAGATACAAACTAGTTTCAGCAAATAAAAAATACAGCAAAACCTGTTTGTGGAGGACTGGCTGAAAGTGACCAATCCACAAATTCACTAAATAAAGCAGCTTATCTATAGCTTAACCACATACAAATATTGACAGAAATTAAAAAGCAGGTCATGCAGTTTTCTTTCTCATCCATTCATTAAAAAGGGATTGAGTGTCTGCTATGTGCCAGGCACTGTTCTAACAAGCACAAGAGATACAGAAGTGATCTGACAAACCGGGTCATTCTAGAAAGGCCAGGCAGGATATAAACTAGCTAGAGGGGAGTTCTATAAGGAAAATAAAACATGGTAATGTGATACAGAGAGAGCAGAGGTGAATGCCAGGGCTACTTGGGCAGGGTGGGGAGAGAAAGTCTCTGAGCATGAATACGGAGAAGGAGCTAGGTGTGTGAAAGCACTCTAGGTGGCAAGTACTGTTAAGCAGGAAAGTCAGTAGGATTTCATATAATAACACAGGAAGGAAAGGGGGAAAACCTAGTAAATGTTAAGCTTTCAACTGATGAAGAAAGGTGAAGGTTCAGTTGTGAAGCTCTGGGAACACAGCAGGAGAGGGTTTCCTGTACCTGAGGAGGGCTACGAAGGAGAGCTGAGAAGGGGCAAGGAGCCATAATCACAGTGACCAAAAGTAAATCCTTGTGATACAGATTAAAAGAAAAAAATGATCAGTGAAGAGAGGGCAAGAAAGATTAGTATTAGAGGAAGAAAAACGAAGCCCTCAGAATTTGCTGGCTAAGAACTGCTGTTTGCTTTGGCCCGGGAACTCAGATTGTTCCTGGATTGGCACAAAGTGGAAGCAAACATGAAGTCCAAATCAAAATGCGGCCTGTTATCAAGGTCCTCTCTTCTTACTCAAGGCTCTGAGCTGATCTCCTTGTCTTAGTTCCCACGCACGTCGGACCCTGAGTCTGAGTGGACCTGGGATGTGCTGCCTTTCTGTGTTCCGTTGGGCACTGTCACCCAGATTTTGACTCAGGTTTATCAGGGTTCCCCTGGCTCTGACTTGGTTGAATCTGAAGTCTTGCTGTGGACTTCAAGGTTTGCAATATCCCCTATTCCAAACTGCTTACAGCTGGATTCAGGTTCTCAGCACTGACTTTCTTTGGGCTGTAGATATTCTTCATCCTGTGTTTCCAGTCTTGTCATAGTTTTCCTGGTTCTGGATTCTTCCCTACCACTTGCTGCCTGCAGAGCAGCACCAGTAGACACAAGGCCCATGAGAGAAGAGACTATGCTGAGAAGAGGTATTTTGGGGGATATATGGACAGGAATCAAAACTCAAGGCAGGAAACTTATGGAAAGTACTTTTTTCAAAAGAGCACCTCAAGCCAATTTTTTTGACCAATTTTTTTTTCTTGTTGTTAATATTTAGCTTTCTGTTCTCACTACAAGTTTTTCTCCCTTTGCCTGGAAGACTAGGAAATTGCCCTCATAACATCCTCCTCTTCCCTCAGCAGGGTCTGTTTCGATAGAGGAGTGGGAAGAAGAAACTGGTTACTGTGATGGGTTCTCTAGGTCCCAGAGGAAGGCCAGACAAGGGAGGGCTGGGAGGCTATCAGTACTATGGAAGGCAGTTACCTTTCATCCAGGCAGTGAACAGCATTTTCTTATCATAGCGCATCTCCATGTAAGCTTAGACATAAAACTTAAGAGGTCTTCATAAACAACAGGCATTTGTGTTATAAAAAGAAGTGAATTTGGGGACAATGCATAAAATAAGGCTACCTACTGACAACCACACAACAACAACATGAACCAAAATGCTGTAATCCCATAACCTGGAGTTTGGTGAGGGGATATTTTGGTTACCTTCTGACTACAACCAGCACAGAAAAACAAAGATACAGTATTTCAGCTTGGTAATTTCTTTAAAGAGATCCTATTTTAACTACATGCAACTTCTCCTAAATTATACCTGTCCTAATTAACTTGTTTAGGCCCAGGAATATGATGTATTTGGGGGAAAAATTGAAGAGGCATTCAATGCTATTATCATGCGATACTGTGGCTTACTGCTTTTTGATTCCAATGTGCTATTTTCTGTTTCTTGTGTTCAATCCTTTTCAGCCTCCTTTGTTCACTCGTATTCCTTTTGTCCACCAATGTTGGTGTTGCTAAGAACTTCATACTTTGTCTCCTCTCCCTCTGTACATTCTTTCTAAGTAATCTCATCTATTATTTTGCACAGAGCTACTCCTTGATATTTCCCAACTTAGTACTTTAGCCCAGATCTCTTATCTAAGACTCAGATGTTTCTATCCAAATGAATACTGGACACACCAGCAGCTTTTTAATTGCTTTCTGTTTCCAATCCTTTCTTCACACTTCTGACAATGATTAGATGTCACTGCCCTATTTAAGAGTTTTCAGGGATTCTCCTCCAGCATTAAAATATCTAAAGTCCTTAGTATGATACACAGGGGCCTTCAATATCTAGTCTGATCTCATCTGTCTAAAATAACTGTGGTCCTCTGAACAGGTCCTCCACACTCTCAGGCTCCATATTTGGAACAGAGTGCTCCATATTTCTGAAAAACCCTACTTTACCACGCCTGTTATGGGATTGATTCCACCTGCTTAAAAATGAGCTCGGTTGGCAATTAAATTCCGTATTGAAGACACGTAAAATGCCAGGCACTAGGTTCCCACAGTTATGGAGTTTACATTCATGTGTGCACACGTATTTGGGGGAATGGGAAGGTGAATAAATAGGAAAGTGTTAAGTAGTGATAAAGCTTATGATTAAAATCAAACAGGCTGACTTGACAGTGAGTGCCTACGCAGGTCTCTTTAGACTGCTCGGCCAAAAACTTCTCTGAAGGTGGGATGTTTAACCTGAGATCTTTTCTTGGAGGCTACTGGCACCCTTCCTCCAATAGCTTATGTCTATCAAAGCACTCAGCATTACTATTCTAATTCATGTTTTTACTTGTGCATTTCCATTCCTCTACAGACTCATGTTTCGAAGGGAAGAACTCTGTCTTTTCAACTTGAACCTCTCTCTTCTAACACAAAGCTTGGCATACAGTTGATGTTGAATAAAGGCTGTGAAAACAAATCAATGAAATAAACCGGTTTTCAAATGATGGAGTGAAAAGGGTAAGAGACTAAATGCAAGTTTTCAGGGCCAAACAATGAAATTTAGATGGAAAGCAGCTAAGGCCCCAACTTCTATCCACACACCTGAACTCATCCAAGCAACTTGATATGATGCATGTACTGCTACACCCTCCCAGAGCACTCACTTCCGGGCTAGTCCTGGTCTTTGTTTTCTCCACACTTGCAGGTTACTTCATCTTCTTCACACATTTGATTCCTGCTTCCCTGCTTTTGTTTCCCAGAGTCTGACATTAACCTAATTTGGCCTCTGGCTCTAACCACAACGAGTAGACTCACAGCTCTTTTTCTCTGTATTCACAAGACAACCAGTGACTGTTTCCTATAGTTAGGGGCAGCTTTGTTTTCTGGTTTATGCAAACTAGGAATGACCATTCACATAGAACCATTACTCCCTTAAAGGAATGCCGCTTTAAAATCTTGGTTTTCTCTTCTATCCACAGTGTTACCATATAATTTGCCACTGAAGAAAAAATGCTCATGATAATTACACACAGCAGGTATGCAGCAGGTTTTGTGGTCACCCTTTCCATCCAGCCGTTTCCTAAGGGTCATGTGTACCAGGGTCATGTGCACTTGTTTTTTGGCTTTCTGCTATCCTGGACAGGCTGCTCCCTTGCACTTCCCCTTGGGCTTCAGATTTGACTCTTTCAGGCTGAAAACACTTTCCAGCATTTATCCATACCTTGTGTAGAGATCCGTATGTGGAGACTCTTGGTAAGGGTAATAACATAGCTAACATTTTTAGATGTCTTATTACAAGACAGGCATTGTGTATTATTTGAATTATATATTTGAATTCTTTTTATAAAACCTGGTGAACTTTCTTCCATTTTAGAAAAAAAGAAAGGTTCAAAGAGGTTACTTTACTCAAGGACACATATCTGGTACGTGCAGAGTTTAACTTAATCGCAGATCTGTCTGCCTGCAGATGCTCATGTTCTTCAATACTACAATATAATCCCTCACCGTGAAATAACCTAGTAGAGAAAACATTGACCACTATGATCATAATATCCATAAACCAAACAAAGGCATAATACGATCAAAATCATTATTAATCTGAATTCTAAAACTTATCATTCTCCTTTTCAAACCTATTCCTTTATTTTGCATGTGACAGTATTTTAGATAGCGATATCCTTGTTCTCAATGACCAGACAGAATGTTCTTAGACTTCTTTTAATACAACTGGAAAACTCACTTTATTCATCTGCTTCTTACTTGCTTTATTTCTCTTAGACTAATGGGTCTCTGAAAGTTTGGTGTCATACACTCCAACAGTAAACAATTTTGAGCATGTGTTCCTCAATAAATTATATACATGTCTATCCGTGTAGTAACAGATTGCATACACTACAGAACACACTCCAACGTGTAAACAAAGACTAAAAAAATAAAAGTAAAAGTCTTAATAATTTTCCTGCCTCCCAAAGGTGGACCTCTTCGACTCCCTGAAAGCCCGCTCCGTGAACCCCTCACCTGAACTAGTGCCTCTCAAAAGTTAAGGTGCATACGAATTATCACCCGCAGATCTTGCTTTTAAAGCAGATTCTGATTCGGCCTGTTTAGATCAGGGCTAAGAGTCTCTGGGATTTCTAGTAGGCTCTTAAGTGACGCTAATGCTGCTCACACTGAGTAACAAGAACTTAAACAAGAGGTTAACATGTAACCAAACTTAAGCTGTTATTTTCTACGGTAAAACAAACAGCTGATCCTAAATTCAACTTTCCATAACTACAGGCAAAATTGTTAAAAACTGCTTTTAAAACCAAACAACACAATCATTAGACACATTAACTAATAACATCAAAGAACACGTCTAAAATGTAAATAATCATCATGGCTGGGCATACACTTAAGTGGCTGAATTCAGAGTATCACAGTGAAACAGATTTTGTTTCCATACACTTCTTTTCTATCTCCAAAGGCAGCAGTGAACAGAAATTAAGAAAAGAAAATAAGGACAAAGAACAAAATGGACTAAAACATACACACTTTCACCTATTTCTGACATGAAACCAGTAGGCAAGATTCACGGGTGAATATCATCGGGTGATGTTTATGTTTATATTAACAGGGGCAGAGCAGCCTGGCTTTTTATGTAAACACAGAGTGAGAATGGTCACACAAAGTACACGGTTTTACAACTCTATCTTATATTTACACAACTTTAAAAGGTCCAAACAGCTTATAAACATAAAGGACTTTCCATGTGGAAGTCAGGCAAGTTCAGAAGATCAGCAGAATAAAATCAGAAAGCAGTTTGGTTTTAATGTTAGTTTTGCAGTTCCCTCACAAAATCCTAAAGTTCCCATGCCGCTGACTGCATGAGAACATTTCATGCTGACCCTCCAATAATTTCCAACAGTCAAATACACCAAAAGAAAACTACCACCATCCCCGAATTTCAATTATTTACCTTGTCAATCATTTTTCTTGCTTCCACTTCCTCACTGTTGGGATTCTCTAACTCAATGGTATAAGTACCCTTGTCACTTTGGTCATCATCATTATCCTTTTCAGAAGTGGCAGAAGTAGGTTGATTTTTTAACATTTTATCCATCTCCTGGCTTGGTCTGTGCCCAAGACTCCCTGAACTTCTCAATAATGCAGTTTGTAGGAAGGGAATGGACACCGATGGCTCCTCTGATTTCTGTTTTAACAATTTCCCATGTGGAACACCATGCCCCCCTCTGTGATGCGTAGAGCTAGTCTGGAAAGACAAAGAAACCACTTTGGCATCTGCTGTTGGAGATTTTGCTTTTTCAAGTTTTGTATGTGGTGTCGAGTAAGTAGTTTCCTGACACAAGATTCCCGCACTCTGAGTAAAAGAGTAGGACCGTCTTTTTCTGGGATTGTCTTCGTCAAAGAATGCAATCATAAAAGCAGTTTGACTTACAACAGCTTGGTCTTGATGCTTCTCAGTGGCCTGGGCCTTCTGCAGCTTTTTCTGTTCGGAGTGGTGCCGCCTTAAGTGTTCCTCGAGAGCAGCACGCTTGCTACAGCGCCTGTGGGCCCCAGCATTTTCTGAATCGCTCTGTGTACCGTCATCATGTTTATTTCCTGGACACAAAACAGAAGCCACATAATAGGGAAGGAAAAAGTCCCATGTAGAAAATTAGACGCGTATACAAAAGTGTTACTTGCTTTTGGCCCCCTCCCCCTCTTCAACCCCAGTCATATGTTCGTTTCAGTAACAGGCTCGGCAAACTTCCCTCAACTGCAACGCTCACATTCAAATTTTCTCAACCAACAATGAGGTCCTTTATAAATAAATGAATAGGACTGCTTTTCTTTCTCCAAATTTTTAACTTTCTAATGATTCATTAATGCCTTAACAGATAAGCAATGCTATATCATCTGCGGTAGTCTGTATTTATAACATTAATAAACGTTAATCCGGCCTCCAAACCTTATACCTTCTTTAGCAATCAAAAATTGGCTTCTAGCCTGAGAGGAAAAGAGAAAAGAGAGTGATCCTCCTGAGATGCTTATTACTACACAGTAAAATAGAACACAAATGCCATAAAATGTGGTGAGTTTTGACAATGTTTAATACTTCTAAAACTACAGCATACTTTTATAAAAAGTATACAAAATTTTAATACGAAGATGCAAATTTGTAGTTTCCACCAATTACTATACACTTCTCCACAAGTGTCTTTCTAGCTATGAGAAGTTTTGCAAATTTACATTTGTGCTCTAAACTCTGGTGGCTTCAAAGAGTTAAATAAAGCATGCTAAAGGCCTATCACAGAATAGCATCGTCTATGAAATCCTATATAAATCTAACCACCTTCTGGGCGAATGGCAGGGTGCTAAATATAACCAGCTAAAAATCTGTCTTCTCTATAAAGCATATAGAGTCAAGTTAGAATATGTTTGAATTTTGAAACATTAGGTTCCTAACAGCTTTTCTGTTACCCTTCATAGTTCTACTAGGGATTAAATGTGAAACATTAGAGAAATTAGTTTTCAATGATTTAGAATTTTAAGTATTTAAATAAGTACATTAGAAGAATTTATCAAATGATACTTATATTATTACAGCATAAATTTTTTTGAAGGTCAAGAATTTTTCTATGCTTCCTAAATTATTCAATTTTAGACTGAATGAATTACAAATGAGGGCTTAAATGATGGCTTCATTGGGAGAAAAGTGCTTCCAGTCCCAAGCCTGAGTTTAAACCTTTCCTGGGCTACAAATTCTAAATCTGAAGACCTGCTGAATAATGTAGTAACAAACAAGACAATGATCAGAACTGGACGATGCATTGGCTGGGAGGGGCAAAGGGCACACATCCAAAAGAGAAAGGGGAATTTTAATACTCATGGGGTTCTTTTTTTTGTTTTAAATGTACTTAGAGGTTACCAACTGGTGCTAATGATTTAACAGAAGACTAGTTGTAAAAATGTACATAAAAGGTGTGAGAAGACTCAGAAGATAGAAAGAATCCACAGAAAAGGGTAATGTTTTGAAAAAGTCACAGGCAAGGGAAGCCAAGGGAGAGAATTAAACCAACACGAAAGGGAGGCACTTCCCAGCAAAACAAAACTGACGAATGTCATAAACATCAGATACAACAAATCTGAAAATCTTTCTTCAAATTAGCAATTATTCAAAATGCAATCTGAAAAGAATAATAAAACCCCAAACAGGTGTTTAATTAATGGAATCCCCACCCTCAGGCAATTAAGCAAGGAATCAGGGATAGCAAATGGAACGCAAAACCAAACTAAACCACTAATTTAAATATAAAACTCATTGAAAACATGCTATTTTACAATCTTTTTCATTGTTGCACTGGCTGAACTGAAAAGGAATCCAGTTTCCAAGAGCCAGTAATAACTAAACTCTAAATTTCTGTACCAATAAGACCAAATAGCCCACACAGCACACATCTACAACATGAAAACACCATCTTTACAAGACTTCAGCTCTTGTACCAACGTGTAAAATTTGGCACTTAAGTGGTGTTGGGTCCTTTTGGTATTTTTTAAGTTACAGTTTAAAACTTTTTATGGAGTAGCCATTTTCTTTCATGGAGTATTGCTATTCCTTCTTGTATTTCTCAGTGTTACAAAAGGGGAGACCCCTGGCAAGAACTGCAATTTCTCTTTGTACTCAACAACAAAAATCACTGGGAAACTCTCCTCTCCGAGTTTCTGTGTTGTCTACCATCAACCACGCCTAAATATGTTGAAGTCTGTTCAGTATTTTTGGGGGCAGGTTAGCTGTACCAGGTCAGACGTTGTGGTCAAAAGAAGCTGCAAGTCTCCTAAAGGGAAAAGTGTACGGGCTTTGTGAGCATGATTTTCTTCACTGTCCCAAAGCGCGTGCACTTTACTCTTGTAGGAGCAAAGGTTTTTGCTTTTATTTTACTTACTTTTAATTTTTGAGACTGATTCAAATAATTGCTGGAAGTCTAATTAATGTAAAATTGTTACCTTTATTTAAAGTCTATGTATACACTTTCAACATCCTACCTAGATTGTGGAAATTCTTTGTCTAATGATGGCATATCTGACTTTGAAAAAGTCAAATGTCATTTATAAATATAACTGGAGCAATAAAATGGATCTATCTTGAACCAAAAATGAGTTATATTCACAAAGATATTTTTTTTTGTAAAATGGTCTGAAAGCCAATCCAAAAGAAGAGTTCTGAGCGATGGCAATATACTAGAACATGTGTCTACCCATAAATCAACTTTGAGGGAAAACAGCAATTTGTATAATTTCTGGTAAAATTTTTAAATATCATTAATGCACAGATACAGTGTGATTATGGGCATTAATGCCTGTGTTTGGAATCAGGCTTACAGATGGGCCTTGTTCAAGAAGAGAATGGCTAAAAATGATGGCTTAAAAATAATAGCTAATACAGAAAATGCTTATGATGACTAAAAAAAACAGTTATAAAATAAAGGGATAAAGGTATTTTAAAATGGCAACTTTTAAAATAACCTTTTAGCTCACTTTTGGCACATTTATTAAAAGTAGTTTGAGAAAGACCATGTCATTTCTAAATTGTCAAGGTTTATGCTACCTTTTATATTACACTTGGATATCAGTACTATTTATCTATTCTTACAAATGGTCAGCGTACAGATGGGTAGCTTTTATCTGTGAGCTTTCACCTATACGTACATATATAGTTCTCAGTTATGAATTTAATATTATCTGACAGAGGCAAAAGATAACAATCAATATGAAGAGTATAATGCAGGCAATTGCTTATGATTATAATTAGATTTAGTAATAGGCCCCAGCAAAGAATTAGGTAATCACACCACCTCACTATCCTGAAATGTCTTAGAAGCAAATCAGAACAGGTATTTCTTCAGTACTTGACCAAAATCCCAGGGCATAAAGTACAGGTTAAGCCAGGGTTTGTCTTATCATTGATAGCAAAGTCATTCATTGTGTATTCAAATTACTGAGTACTTGCCACATAATTAAGTCCCAGGTGAAGTGTTAGGGATACAGTGACCTCAATTAGCATTTGTTAAAGCTCATTAACTCCTTGTATAGTAACAGAATGGTCATATTAGCATGCAGTCATTTCTCTTAATGATAGCTTATGAAATAAAATTAAGATAGAGTAATTAAGATAGAGCAAAACAACAGAAAAATTATTCAGCTGATACCCTGTTGTACAGGTATAGACATCTGACTAATTTTGGCCAAGTGTTATACTAATAAAGCATATACTGACTACTTCACAAATAAACACTCAATTGTGGTTTCATAAGTTTTAATATCAAAAACATTTTTAATTCAATTAATTCCCAGTATCTCTAAACCAAGAATTTTGTTCTCTAAACCAAGAATTTTGTTTCACGAATAACCACTGAGAAAAGTTTGAAACATTTTCTCAACAATGTGACTGTATTACTGGGGCACTTGGGTGGCTCAGTCAACAAGTGTCCGACTCTTGATTTCAGCTCAGGTCATGATCTCACAGTTAGTGAGTTTGGGGCCCATGTTGGGCTCTGCACTGGCAGGGTGGAGCCTCCTTCGGATTGATTCTCTCTCTCTCTCTCTCTCACAAAATTAATAAACATTTAAAAAACCCCAATGTGACTATTATTACTAATGTAGAACTTCTTGCCCATTATCAAATGGCTTAGAATTTCTTTCAAAATCGAGACACTGACATTTCACTGGAAGTATCACAATAGAGAAGAACAGAATTGAACACATCTTTTCCTTAAGTCAAGAAAACGATGAGAAAGGTCTTCTAAGGGAATTCCACAGGTGAACTGAATGAATCTTTTATTTCCATAGGAAAAGAAATATTTTTAATGGCATAAATATAAATTCACAAAACCAATCTGGTTTTGGCAAGAAAATGAAAGCAGACTATTTTCAATGAGTAAGGTGGATATGGGCAGTATGGCTTGCTTCTGAGCTTCAAAATCAAAACAGGAAGCTTTGAAAGAGCTGAAGTTTCCTACCATATAATTTTTTATCTAGCAGTAGTTTGGTAACTGTGAAGACTGAATTTTCTTTGTCACAAAACAGCAAGTTCTGAAATGATCAAGTAATTCACTTTACCTTTCAACCTTTTCAAGTAAACTGGAACATCACTCTTAATACTTTTGGAATCCTCTTCTGTTCTTTCCCATAGCATCTGAGGAGGGTTGTTCTGTGCTAGCCAGTCAGCTACTTTATTTTCCGGTGCCATCATTCCTGTTTGAATCCCTGGTAGGTCTTGAGTTCCGGGAGAAGACTTCTTGGACTTGTGGCGCTGATCAGAAGCAAATTTTGTCACATGGTCTCTAATAGTTACCTTCCCTGGGGTACTGTCATCAAATTCAATGGTGAATGAAGCATGCCCTGCACCTGCTGTATGGGAACTTGGTGTGTCTTTTGTCGGGATTTCATGAATAGTGCTCTCTGCTATTTGTGATGGCTGCTGAAATTCTTTGGTAGGGATTTCAAAGTAACTCGGTTCCCTGCAGAGAGGGAAAAGTACGTCTTCACTTGCAGCTGCAGACTGTTCCTCAACGTGCTTGGCATCTATGCTGCACCCTAATAAAAAAATAAGAGAAAATTCAAAATATTTGGGAGCTTCTAGCACAGAAGGAAATATAATCATGGCCATTTGTATTGCGCCATGAGAATCAGAAGGCAGATGTCAGAGAGAAGAGATGTCGACTATAAACACGGTGTTCAGGTACCAACAGAAGATGCAAGAGAAGCCGCGACAGCAAGAGATGGATCCTTCATGGCTAGACCGTATTTTTTCCAAATTGGATCCAGAAATCATCCAAGTGCAAAAGAACTGAAATCAAATGTGGATGGAGATGCACGTTCAACACACATATCTTAGAGTGACAGAAAAAATAGGAATTTCCTTATCAAGTCAGGAGGATGAAATATGTATGAACAAAAAGTACAGCTTCTGCACAAAGTAGAAATAAACATAAGGTCACCATGTGAGCAATGTTCTAGAAGTAATTATTCCACTTACCATTCTTCACCATGACACTGAGAGGCATTACTTCTCGAATTACAAGAATAACATTGATGTGCGATCCTTGTGAGAAGATGGATACATTTTGTAAAGAATGAAAGAATAACTAAAGATAAAACATGGTTTGCTTGCAGCACTGCGATCCAAGCAGCAGTGTGAAAGAAATAGGTTAAAAATAGAAAATTTAGTTGCCAGCCAATAAGCCCAGAAGAAAATTCACGTATATGTCTATACATGTGTCAGAATATGCACAAGTGTCAAGAATTCTTGGAGGAAAGCTGAATTAAATCTCAGATCAAAACAACCAGAGTTGGCAGAAGAAGTGAGCAACGCTGGGGTGCTGTCACTATTGTTCTACTGTCTCAGAAATGAATATAAAGGTATAAAAATGCATTTATACATAATATATGTAAATGAATAAGTAAACAAAATACATAAATGAAAATGATAATTGAAAAATTTTTGTAAACTGTGTTACCAGATACTACAAATGCAAAAAATAAATAGAGAAATAAAAAAGATTAAGCTGCTCTCTTTTTCAGGAAGCAAAAGAACCATAGCCATTATTAAGATGATAAAGAGTTCAAATGAAAAACATTTTCCTAAAGCTCATAAAAGCACTCCGTTTTTAAACAGATTGATGGGAAAACCGTATGCAGGTAATTTACTAGGAGGAAAGGCAATACAGGGAGACTAGGCTGTTTCCAGTCATTCCCCAATTAAGTGAAGTAATATTTGGTCTCTTGAAGCATCGAATATTAGATCTTGATGGGATTCTTCAGGTGCTGTAATTGAATTCTTGGCAGTACTCTCTGAATATAAACAAACATCAAACTGTTTGCTTTCAGGTAACAAGAAGGGGACAGCAACACTGCTGTCATCCAGTGTGTGGAACAGGGTATAGAGAACATCAAGCTCCAGTCCCCCCGCCTCCCAAAACAAAACACTACACAGAAGGTAAACAGAGTATCTAACAAAAACAACTTTCAATGTAAAAATTATTCTTATCAAAGTATACTTAATTTTTCTTATAACTGAAAATGAAAAATGTACATCAGAAAATACATCAAAGCAAAAATTTTACATGCTATTTGGAAGAAGAGATTATACAAGACTAAATAACCTAAGTCATGTTTTAAAAATTTCTTTCAGAGTTAATTCATCTTTATCTTAATAAAAAAATGTTCACTTGGATTCTGTTTACTCTGAAGGCCTGTCATTTAAAATTTCCATGACAGTAAAATTAGGCGCTTCCCATGTATTAATGAATTCACTAATAAATGCTATTTGTAGTTTTTCATACATGGACTTACTTCCTGTTCATTACGGTGTACTGTACTTGGTCAATTCCATATAGGACAACTGGCTTATAAACCTATCCTCTCTTACCTATGTATCTATCTATCTATCTATACACATGTATACAATCACTCAGTCATTTATTATCTGCTTTGCTCATCTTTCTAGCAACAGGATAATACTGGCTGGGAATAAGGGGTGGTACTTTCTTGCTACCACCACCAGATACCCAAATAAAATGATGTGGCTGAAGTGCAAGCCCAAACCGTGAAAAGCTGCTCCGGGGGTACAACACTTACTATCTATTTGTCATTCATGATTTAAAGGAATATTTTCCTAATTTTCCTTCCTTGTGAAGGAAAAGTTCACAGTTAATATTGAGATACTTTCAACATGTTTTCACATTATAACACATAAAAACAGCCTAGATCAACTGCACACCACTGCTTTAAAGGTTATCACCCCTTAGTCCTACATCCAAGTCACCTTTACTTCAAGGACTGGAAACCTGAGACTTACACAACTTATCCAGAAATCAGTTATCTTGCAACATCAGGTAGCACAGTAGAGGGGAAAGGCAGCATGTTATGATCTGATGAATCCTGTGTCTGTCAGTCTTTAATTCTCATTTTTCTCATCGGAAATAATGGTATCTAAGCATGAGATCACTGTCATGATCCAGTGAGGTTCAGTATTAAGTGACATAATGTACATTACCCAGAACAAAGCCTGGCACAAAGTAGGCACACAAATAAATGTTTCTCTCTTTTCCCCAACTCTCCAACATAGCTAAGAATTAGGGAAACAAGAAAAACTAACTCTAAAAAAACTCAAGAAGGATACAATAACACCTATACTCCCATATTCATGACCTTTACTAACAGAAAAGTCACTCACTCAAGAGTCTTTTTACTATCTGCACAGACACATGTAGCAAACCTGAAGTGAGGATTAAGGTAAGATACACTGCACCAAGAAGTAAGGGTCAGACAGATGGCAGGAGTAAGACAAAAAACAAGAGCTTGGGACCCAGCTCAGAACCACAACAGTCCAGAACCATTCTGTGCAGAGGGCCAACAGTCCCACACCCTGTAATGTCTCCCAAGGCTGTCATGTGATGTATCACACTGCAGTAAGTGACATCCATCATGATGACTTTGGGTCATAAACCAGAAACTTATATTATATTCAGGCTTCTCCACTTGAGAAGACAGTGATATGGGTAATTCATTAATAGAAATATAGAAAATGGTCAAACTTTTACAAAAATTGTCAGTTGTAAAAGTTCAGTCATTTGGAAAATTCATTACGTGAAGGAATTCATCTCTCTGGAGATGATAAAAACAGATCAAGTGTGGACCTACTATACTTGGGAAATGTAGGCCTACTAGAAAAATTATTGGGAAAATTAATACAGAAGAATAAAACAGCTCTATCTCAGAACGCTGATGGAACAGATTCTGGAAATCTGTGAATTTAACATTCATTTACCTTCAAACTCAGTTCTGTTTATACCAAATTAAGTAAATTAATATATTAAATATACTAATATTTTGAGTATACTAATATTCTGTCATAATCTCAACTGCTAGGTATTTAAAACTATTTAATAACTGATTATGCTAGAATTGCTTATCTAAATCAGAAGAGAAAATGGGGACAATACACCTCCAGAAAAGCCATTCCCTTCATTCTTCTGTACGAAATTAAGAAATATTCAATTCCAGATGCTAAAGGCAATGATGAAAGCACATTCACTCAGCCTACAACATACATCCAGCCTGGCATATTCAAGGACTGCAAATAAAGACTAGGAAACAGCAAAAGGAGTCACAACTTGAAAGTTTCCAAATTTAGTGTGATTAGATGAAAATCAACGTAAAAGAGCCAGAGCTTTATTCCTCACAGCTGCACGCACCTTCTTTTCAAACACACCTTTGCAACACTAGAAAACCTTTAGATGTAACCTACGTAAATGTTTACAGCAAGTTAGCAGGCCCTGGGCGCACCTATAGCTAAAGTGAGGGCAGTTCTCCTTTTTAATTGGACTAAAAATACTCGGACAATTTCTGGAGAATTTGATTGCTCCAGTATATACATTTGCTTCCAGGGTTAGGTCTGTAGGAGATTATGGATACATGTGGACCCACTGAGAGGGACATAACAAATTACTAGGTCGCAGATACTCTATTAGCTTTTCTGAAATGTTCCCCCCTCCTAACAATTACTAAGATTTTGCATTCTAATAATGGGTAACCAAGAAGCAAGTCACTTTTTGTATTTACAAGTTGCATGCTTAAAGCATAAATGAATCACTTATTTTCATAACTGGAAACATTTAATAACACTTTCAAAATGATCAAATTAAATAAGTACCCATCTTCAAACTGATTCTACAATCTCGACTAGTATCATAAGTTATTTCAGGTCAGTAAACTGTTCCCCTCATCCTATATTGTAAAAACTGCCAATGATAAATCTGAAACAATAACATCCTTGCACTAACATAAGAAAGCAGATAAGATTCTCTCACAAGACACTTAATAGGCTAAATCTGGCTGGGTTCTTCAAGCAATTTAACACAAACATAAATCACTTAATTCCTTCTTACTCAAAAATAATCCCAAGATTATGAGACAGCTTTTGTCATGTGGCAAAAATGACACTCAATGAGACATGCCACATAAGCTGATAATCATTTAAGAATTTAGTTTCATTCACACAGATGGCCATGAGGGGAGACACCCCCCTATGCGGCCCTATACGCTCACTGTGGACTGGAGGGCTGAGAAAGGGAGAAAAACCAGTTGCTGATGACACTGTAGAGATGCCTTAGCCAACCCTGAAGAGGTACAGTTATTTAAGCCAGGAAATTTCTTTCCTGTTCAGTCTCAGGTAGCATTTGTTATTTGCATCTGATGTAATGCTGAATGACATTCAGTATGAATACTAAGTATTTCTAAGCTTGGACATGAAGAAAACTGCTGGTGGAGAGAAACAAGGAAGCTATGATGGGAATTTATTTGCAAAGTTGACAACTTCAGTTTGGGGCACTTGCAAAATCAAGTTGATAAAGCCAGCTTTCTTAGACCTGTCCAAGGTCAAATTAGCACATATTTAAAGAACAGTGTTCTTAATCTATTTATTTATTTATTTATTTATTTATTTATTTATTTATTATCTTGTACAATTAGGGTCGAAGGTAGAAAATTGAGAAGAGTTGTGCTGGGATCTATCTTTGACTCAGTCAGACTTAGTTTTCCAGACTGCTCCCTGGTACCTGTGTTCAATTCCTACAGTTCTGGATCCTTATCTGACATTATCGTAGAAACTGCCCGTTTCACCCTTTGGTGTTGATGTCTTTGTCAAGTCCTTACGTGACGAATGACACCTCCATTCATTTCCTGGAAATCTTGACCCTTGCTGGTTTAAGGGCACTTGGTTCATTACTAAATCCCTCCAGCAACACAAGAATATGTTCCTTGACTATTAATGTGACCCAGAACTAATTTTTCATTCTGGCTGAACTTGGCTAGTCTTGCTACCATATCCCAACAAACAAAGCAAACTGAGGTTTTAAATAAGTTTTAATTTTATATCACATTTCTGAACATAACAGAAACTGTTCATTTAAAAACATGATTATATACCTGTGAATCTAAGGAAACACACAATTCGTTTGTGCCCACTATTTTGGTCTAATTGAAACATTTTAAAAATTCTTTTTAAATACCTTAAATGCTCAGTTACATTATTAATCTATTTTCCAAGTTTTAATCTCATAAGTTGGAAAAACCTTTTAAATAAAATGATACTGGAATTAATACTTTATATGAGAATCATTCATAATAAACTTAAAATGACAACATCATTAAGACATTCATCAACATTTTTTATTAAATTAAGGAGTAGTAGATATCTTTTTTTCAGAGTTGCCAGATTTTTGTTTAATTACAAATTCTTCCCCAAATGTCCATTTAATGTCACAGTCTTGAGATTTTCCTTACCTGCTGTTCCAGTTTCATGACTTTTTTCTTCAGGTTTGCCATTTGACTTGAAAGCCCTTTGTTCATCCACCTCATCATCCCCCCACCATGATGGCTGCCCATATAATGGAGTACCACGGGGCATCGCAGAAATATCTGGAAAAGGTGAAAAAAAATCTGTCTAAAGTATATGAAACAGAAAAAAAAAATGGTTTTGCACAATGCTAGAATTGTCTGGCTAATTTATTAAATGAAAACAACATATAGTCTAGATAGTTGAAGAGTACTCTAAGTTGAAAAACTTAGTTTTTGTGTCAGACCTTATTCAATGTTGGACATGACTAAATAAATGAAATTTTGCACTGGCTGATATCTAAGTAATGCACACTGCTGTAACCTAATAGCTTTTTGCTAAGGTGTACTCAGTGTTTTGGTATACAGAAATGGCTCATTAAGTAAGTCGAGATAAAAAAGACAAAAGTAAGTTTTGGTATGAATGACCATGAAAAAGTTTTTTAAGCCTAGGGGGACTGTACAGTAACTAAATTTAACCTAGATGTTAACATGACTAGTAGATTTATATTTGAGCAAATTTGGTAATGCCTATTCTATTAATTTAAAAAAATTGTTTTTGTATGAATAGGATTATTTATGTAGAGCTGTTCCTGGAACATCATATATACAATAATAATTATGATGACATAATATCATTGGATATTTCCTTTTATTTTTTTAGATTTTTTATTGTTATTTTTAAATTTTTTTAACATTTATTTACTTTTGAGAGACAGAGAGAGACAGAACACGAGCAGGGGAGGGGCAGAGAGAGAGGGAGACACAAAATCCGAAGCAGGCTCCAAGCTCCGAGATGTCAGCACAGAGCCTGACACAGGGCTTGAACTCACGAACCATGACATCATGACCTGAGCCAAAGCTGGACGCTCAACTAACTGAACCACCCAGGTGCCGCTGGATATTTCCTTTTAATTCACTTGTTATAATTCAAAAAAAGCAGACAAACATTAAATAAAAATATTGAAAACTATATTTCTCTCAAATATTTAAATATATTAAACACACCTACATATAACTGTCATATGTAATTATGTGTTATAAAATGCTTTCTAATGAAAGCGTTGGCTATATTAAAACCTACTCTAAAATTGTCATTATTACAAATTTATATGGACATGGCCAACTTTTTTAGAACAAAGGATGCAGGGCGCCTGGGTGGCGCAGTCGGTTAAGCGTCCGACTTCAGCCAGGTCACGATCTCGCGGTCCGTGAGTTCGAGCCCCGCGTCAGGCTCTGGGCTGCTGGCTCGGAGCCTGGAGCCTGTTTCCGATTCTGTGTCTCCCTCTCTCTCTGCCCCTGCCCCGTTCATGCTCTGTCTCTCTCTGTCCCAAAAATAAAATAAAAAATGTTAAAAAAAAAAAAAAGAACAAAGGATGCAATTTCTTCATAACCACGTATAAATATGGTATTTTCAAACAGGTTAACTTACCCATGGCTTTTTCCTCAGACTTCAGTGCTTCTGTGGCTTTATGCTGCACCTCTGCTGATGTATCTGCTCCCTTTGAATCCAGGCTTTTGGCACACGCAGATTTTGATAACTCTGATTCTGAAGATTTTTGGGACAGCTGAAGCTGAATGGTAAACTTCTCATGCTATAAAACATTTAAAAATGAAAGTGAAACATCCAGGAGTGAAATCGACCCTAGCAAATGGTGGATTTAAAGGAAATAAGTAAAAAATGTTTACCTTTAGTGCTTCTTCAGGAACCCTCATTTCTCCTCGAACTACAGTGAAAAGATTTGTATGTAAACAAGGCTAAGGAAGAATATATTTCAAAATTGTGATAATCAAGCTTAAAATAATCAAAGATAATTTAGGAATTGTCCTATTTTCAATAGGTAATTACAACAGAAGTATCATATTCCCCTTAAGAGTTAAATGTTAAAATATGCTCATAACTGTGAGGACTTTACTTTTTAAATACCAGAGAAAAATCTTGGGGCACCTGGGTGGCTCAGTTGGTTAAGCATCTCACTTCAGCTCAGGTCATGATCTCATGGTGCGTGGGTTCGAGCCCCGCGTGGGGCTCTCTGCTGACAGCTTGGAGCCTGGAACCTGCTTTGGATTCTTTGTCTCCCTCTTTCTCTGCCCCTCCCCATTTGTGCCCTCCTTCTCTCTCTCTCTCTTTCAAAAATAAAGAAACATTAAAAAAAAATACATACTAGAGAAAAATCTTAAAATCTAGCAAATAATTCTAAACTTAATAACGGCCTTCAGGAAGTAAATAACTGGGTAATAAATCAGAGCACAAAGACATGTTCAGTTCTCACAAACAAACAATATGACTACAAAGAAGAAAAAGCACCTGGATCAAATTATATTAATACTTAATCACAAAAATGTAAAAGGAAGTATGTCATCAGTGATTATCCAACAGCAAATCCTGAAAGAATTCGATTACTCAGACTTCACAAGCATTGATAAAAATGAAGCTCACTCTGAAAGTGCAGAAGAAATTCTATAATTAGGGTCCTTACAACAACCACAATCACCCCTTTCCTCCAGACATTGCAATCAGGGTCGTATCACACTGACAAACAACCGATTCTATACAATTAGAACCAAATGCTAGAAATAATGGGTGCTTTCATTATTATGCCAAAAAGAACAATGCCTCTGTATATTAAAAAACATCTTTCACTAAACAGTAGAGGTCACATTTCCCACCATTACTTAACCCTGTACTGAAAGGACTTTTATAACCATGTACTAAATTCTATTATCCTTTACCAATTCATAGCACCCTATGACTTCAAGGCTAGAAAGCTGTAATTATCACAAATGATTGGGGTAAAAATAGTTCCCATGCATAAGGAGCAGTAAACTTGCAAATGAGTTTTTAACTTCTATTTCTGTTCATTAAAATGATAAAAATTCAGAATTTTTTGGAATTGTAAAGAGCTTTAGGGACTATCCTGTTTAATTCCTGTTTAATATCTCATCCTTCTCTTCTATACATAGGGAACTTGAGGAATGGAAGGGCAAAACCTAAGACGAGAATCTTGTCAGCTGAAACCCAGTCCAGGGTTCCTGTAGCTGTGAAATATTAGAATTTTCCTTTTTTGTTATATGCATATGCTGATACATATTTGCTGACATATATGAAAATAAGTATTTCATAATTAGTAATTTCATACTTAATGAAAAATAAAAGTCCAGTAACTTTGTTTTATACCCAAGAAATGCATGAACAGCTGGAGGAGATTCACAGCATTTGCATACTTCCAATGGAAAACACAGTGTCTCAAAAAAACAGAAAGCCATTTCCATTTTTTCAATGGGAAACACCAATGATTTTAGCCTGCTCTGGGGGTTTTCCGGTGCTCCATTCAAGTTTATTGCTGAGGGAGTTCCAGGCTGTCCCCTAAGGCTAGTGTGGGGTCTTATGTTTACACTGAAGACTCCTTGAAGATCTGGGAAAACTTGAGAGAGCCCACCCTTCTTGGGGTCAAACACTTCATCTTTCAAAAAGTTTCATGTGTGTGAAACCAAAGATTTCAAGGATCCTCTTGTTTGGGTCATGAGTTCACCTGAGAACACCGGTCTGGCTGGGAGATTCTGAGACTGCCCTAATTCCAGCTTAGCTACCTTCTTCCTAATGTAACTTCCTAAGTTATAAAAAGTTTAAAATCCTACTTATTAAAAATTGTATCTGTTAGGTTATTTCCCTGTTTCTTTACATCGGGCTGTGATTGCGATTTTACATCTTCCCTATGCTCAGTTTATTCAAGAAATGTTTATTGGGGCACCAGGTGGCTCAGTAGGTTAAGTGCCTGACTTCAGCTCAGGTCATCATCTCCTGGTTCGTGGGTTTGAGTCAGCATCTGGCGCCACAATTACAGTGTGGAGCCTGCTTGGGATTCTCTCTTTCTCTCTCTGCCCCTCCCCCACTTGTGCTCCCTTCAGGGAGCTGTCTCTAAATAAATAAACTTAAAAAAAAAAAAATGTTTATCTACAAGTGGGGTCAAAGAAACTCATCTGCATACTAGTAATGCATTCAAAAACATCTTATCTAAATGTTATCTCTTATCTAGATAATCTTAGCTAGATAAAACATCTTATCTAAATGACAATTAAAGCTAACTAAAAGGAGGGCAACATTTTGAACAGTTTTAGTTACTCCTAGGGCCTTAAAACAACAGGTGTCAGTGTGAACTTGCATCTCAAAAATCATTTTAAAAATTAATTTAAGTTGCTTCACTCGGGAGATACCAAACACTTACAGAAGAAATCAAATATTATATATGAGTTTTTGTTGCTTGGTACAAGGTTTCCAGTGTTAAGGTTTCAAAAGATGCTGTATTTTCAAACTGTTTAATGGGCATTAATACAATATTCTCTGAAAAACTGTATTACTAAAAAGAATGTGACTTTCATGGTGTTGAAGACACTGGATGCCACAACAAATGAGAATACTTGAATTATTTTACACAATGAAAAATACATTCTTTTTCTAAAATTTATGTGTCTTATATGTGTGATTTAAAATACATATATAGTAAGACTACCCTTAAAAATTTTCCTTAAAGTTAGCCAAAAACTTGTCTGTTTGGATCTTCTCCTTAGAAATATGGGAAATTTAGGGGCACCTGGGAGGCTCAGTCGGTTAGGTGTTCGACTTTGGCTCAGGTCGTTATCTCACTGTTTGTGGGTTCTAGTCCCATGTCGGGCTCTGGGCTGACAGCTCGGGGCCTGGAGCCTGCTTCGGATTCTGTGTCTCCCTCTCTCTCAAAAATAAATAAACATTAAAAAAAACCAAAACATTGTTTTAAAGAAATGTGGGAAATTTAGGGGTGCCTGCATGGCTCAGTTGGTTAAGCACCCAACCCTTGATTTCAGCTCAGGACATTATCTCCCAGTTTGTGAGTTCAGGCCCCCCATCAGGCTCTGTGATGACAGTTTGGAGTCTGCTTGGTATTCTCTCTCTCCCTCTCTCTGCCCCTCCTCTGCTCGTGTTCTCTCTCTCCCTCTCAAAATAAATAAACATTAAAAAAATATATATGGGAAATTTGTTTGACTACATTCATAATATAATACACAATTACGCTAAAATAGATTGCACATTGTATTAACAAGGCAGGTCCTAGAAGATGCCAAAGTTAAAAAAAAAAAAAAAAAAAGTTCATAGCAGAAAACCTTCCAAGGGTAAAATTTTATTTCTTTAAGCAAACTTTCTACTAGCTTAAGTTTGTCTTTATCTTCAGAAAGATGTATCGTTTTGTTCTGGCAGATCAATTCCTTTGTCCAGCTTTTAGAAAACCTTGTTTTAAAACAACTCCTTTAAACTTTTCTTCTATGACTTTATTCCATATCTAATAGCTCATGTCAATTTCTTAAATTTAGCTCTCTCAAACTTTGGAAACATCCTCCATTTTTGAAATCTGGAAAGTGTGTTCATGCTTTGTTGTGGACATCAATCACATTAATCGGGAAGAACCCTAACTTCTCTAAATGAAGAGTCTTTGATTTTTAGTTATGTTTATCCCCTTCCCGATCATTTTAGCAGCCATGATCTGGACCCAAACACACAATGCCATAGGTAATGTTCCAATTATAGATAAATCATCATCTTAAAAGCCACAACAATGATTTTTACCTTGTTTCTAATACAATTAATCCAATCGTTTTGTGGACATTACAGGAATAGACAACTACTTTGGGAAAAAGCAGCCCATTAAAAAAATTAAGGTACTAGGTTCTTATAATAACCCTGAGATGACTGAGATGGTAAGGATTTTGAGATTTATGGTATTTAAGTAATGTTTAAATCATTTTCCACTAAACATGGAAACCATATCATATTCTGATATTCCTTCTAGTTCACCAGTGATTCCATCTTTTTTTCTTTTTAACGTTTATTTTTGAGACAGAGATAGAGTGCGAGCAGACACAGAAAGAGGGAGACACAGATCTGAAGCAGGCTCCAGGCTCTGAGCTGTCAGCACAGAGCCCGACGCGGGGCTTGAACTCATGAACCATGAGATCACGACCTGAGCCAAAGTCGGATGCTTAACTGACAGCCACCTAGGCACCCCTGCATCTTAATCTTTTTTAGACTGGTTCCTTATCTCTCCCACCTCTTAATACTGGTATAGAATAGGTTTCAGTTCTTGGATCTCTTACCAATCTATATACACTACTATATATTAACTACTACTTTTCCAGACACATGAAAGCTGAAAGAATTCATCACCAGCAAAACCATACTGCAAGAAATGTTAAAGGAAGCCCTGAGCAGAAAGAAAATGATATCAGATGAGAAGAACAGATCTATAAAGAGGAGCGAAGAGCATGAGAAATGATAGTTACACTGGTTTAAGCTATAAGAGTACAATGGGCATAAAGATATGATATTTTTATTTCAATCTCATTAAAAGATAATTGACCTTCCACTTGTAATAATGTAGTATGGAGTTTGTAACATCTAAGAATAGAGTTTGACAATCATAGCACAAAGGTCAGTACAGAAGAAATGAAAGTATACTACTGTAAGGTTCTTATACTATATGTGAATTGGTACAATATTGCTTGAAGATACAACTTAAAGAAGTAACTACAAATCTTGAAGCAACCAATCAAATAAAAAAGTTATAGTTAATAAGCCAATAAAAGACATAAAATGGCATCATACAAAATGTTCAAAAAATCCAAAATAAATTAGAGGAAAAAGAAAACTGATGGCACAAATAGAACAAATATCAAGATGACAGAGGTAAACCTAATTACATCAATAATCACACTGAATGTGAACGACCTAAATCCCCTAATTAAGGCAGAAATGATCAGATTGAATAAAAAAAATACCAACTGTATGATGCCTACTTTAAATGTAAAGATACAAATAGGTTAAAGCAAAAGAATATAAAAAAGAATAGAAAAGATGTTCCTTGCTAACGGCAATCCAAAGAAAGAAAGGAAAGAAAGAAGAAAGAGAAAGCTGGAACAACTAAATCAATGTCAAAACAAACTATATTTTAGAGCAAAGAACATTGTCTTGAATAGAGCAGGTCTTTTTCTTTTATTTATTTTTTTTAAGTTTATTTATTTATTTTGAGGGAGAGTGAAAGTGTGAGCTGGGGAGGGGTAGAAAGAGAAGGAGCCAGAGAATCCCAAGCAGACTCCAAGCCCAGCACAAAGCCCTACTTGTGGCTTGATCTCATGACTGCGAGATCAAGACTTGAGCTGATATCAAGAGTTGAACACTCAACCCACTGAGCCACCTAGGTGCCCCCAGCAGGTCAATTTATAATAATTAATGGGATCAATTCATCAAGAAGATATTTTAATCCTAAATGTTTATGTACCTAATAACCAGGTTTCGAATTATATGAAGAAAAACTACTGCAAGGAGAAATAAGCAAATCCATAATTATAGCCTAAGATTTCAATATTGATGTCTCAATTAACAGAACAAGTAGACAATCATTCGGTAAAACATAGAAGGTGTGAACCAAATTGGCCTGACATTAATAGAACACTTCACCCAAACAACAGAAATGCACATTCTTTTCAAGTACATATGGAAAACTTACCAGGAGAGATAAATTAGGTATATTCTGGGCCATAGGACAAGTCTCAATAAATTTAAAACGATTTGAGACATACAAAGTATGTTCTCTCATCAGCATGGAATTAAATTAGAAATTAATAACAGAAAGTCTCTGGGAAAATCTCCAAATTACTTAGAAACTAACAAACTTATTCAAAATTATTTGAATAACCAGTACTCAAAAATCAAGAGAAATCAGAAAGTATTTTGAACGGTAGAGCAGTACTTAGGAGAAAATTTATAGAACTAAAAGCCTATATTAAAAAAAAGTCTCAAACGAATAACCTCAGTTTTTATCTAGGAAAAGGAAATTAATAAGATACAAATCAAAGAGAAAATAGAGGAAACTCAGTTAAACCAAAAGCTTGTTTTTCTCAGAAGATTCTTCCCATTTTCTCCATGAAATTCACTCTACCCACAGAATTCTGTCAGTTAATGGTGACTCTACTTTTCCAACTGCTGAGATCAAGTGCCAAATCTTGGACTTTCTTTCATTCTACTTCCAATCTAATCAAGAATATTACTGGCTTCCTCTTCAAGATGCATCCATAATCTGATTCCTCACCACCTCCTCTTTCACCACCCTGCCATAAACCTCTGACTCACTTGGGGCTACTACACAGCCTCCTAACTCACCTCCCTCTTTTCACCGAGGCCCACTTCCATCCTTAGTCTTCTTGAACAAGAATAGCCACAGGATGTTTCTAAGTAAGTCATTATCATGTCACTCTTCTGGTCAAACCCCTGTAAATGGCTCCCCATTCCACTTAGAATAGAAGTCAAAATCCTTGCAATGGTCTGTTAGGGCAGATGTGCACCCCGCTCCCATACCCCATCTTCCTACTCTTTTCTGGTCCCAACCACAATGACTTTTGAAGGCTGTTCTTCAAACATGCCAAACATGTTGCTGCTTCAAGTCCTTTGTATTTAACTCTTCTATCTTCCTGAAGAGCAATTTTCCCTGATATCCATATGGCCAGCTTCTTTACTTTCTCCTTATCTTTGCTCCACTGTGGGCTCCATGAATATCCTTTTTTAAAATTACAACCTCCCACTCACCACCACGAGCTCTCTGGATCCCCCAGTTACACTTTTTCTCCATAGAACTTATCATCCTCTACTATTCTTTTTTTGTGTGCTGTCAGCTTCCTTCAACCCCATTAGAGTATAATCGCCAGGAGGACACGTATAATGGCCAGGAGGACAGAGTGGTCTGTTTCTTTCACTTTCGTGTCCCCAGACCATGGGGACAAGGATCTCCCAGCACACAGGAGATACACACATTTAATAACTGTGAAGTGAATAACCTTAGGCTTGCATATCTGCTAAAGTTTGGCCACTTGGACACTTAAGAGCTCCTTTTTGATTACTGCAGGGATTATTATCCCTCATGAGTTTATAGTCATTTCTTAAACTTGGATATTTCTTCCACTACTGGCTTTTCCAAATCACTTAATTTCTTTAATTAGAAAAGCGCTTGTGGCAGATAAATTTTGTGTCTTCAGTTCTATCTCAATTCATGGTAAGATGTTCCTTCTATTACTGTGACATTGTAATAAAGAGTTTTCCACTCCAAAGAAGAGGAGTTCGTAAACTGGCTAACTATTAAGCTTAATTTTAATAAAAATAAAGCACAATTATTTCAGCCAAATATAAAACAGGTAAATGTAACATATAAAATTTGTTTTAAAAATTTCATCCTAATGTTCATTTATGTATAGTTTTCAAAAATCATAAGCAATAGGAGATGCTATTTTAAAATAATAAAATTTACTGAGCCTACTCTGAAGATTTGGATAACAGTTCTGGTTCAACACCGATTCATAACACGAAGAAAGTCCTTTGGAACCAACAAAACATTTGTCCCAGCAACTCCTATTGCTGACTACTATGAGCTGGTATATAAAAAAGGAAGTATTAGTTCACTACTAAGAAATCACTACACAAATTGTAAAAGTGGGAGTTATTTCTCAGCAGTTTTCTTTCCTTTTTTTTAATGTTTATTTGAGAGAGAGAGGGAGAGAGCGAGCGAGGGAGGGGCAAAGAGAGAAAAAACAGGCTCCAGGAGAATCTGAAACAGGCTCCAGGCTCGGAGCTGTCAGCACAGAGCCTGACATGGGGCTCAAACTCACAAGCTGTGAGATCATGACCCGAGCTGAAGTCAGGCGCTCAACCGCGGACTGAGCCACCCAGGAGCCCCTCAACAGTTTTCTCTTGATTTAAAAGTCAAAGTAAACATTATAGAGTTTTATTGAAACTCAGATTTTCTATTTTCTCATGTTTTGAATCAGATTAAGGAGGTATTTAAATTCAAAATATATTTATTTGCATTTATTGTTTGATGAAACTTTTTATGCTGGTGGAAAATGGTCCATGGATCAAGGCTTTAATGTTAATTCTTAATCATTTTATGTGATTCATATTCTTAAAAGGATTTAAAACATACAACTCATAAATACTAAGATTCAACGGTTTCACTTTTCAATGTTCCTTTGCTGTACAAGTATAAAGTTCATATGATGTGCTAAAAACTATTTTTCACAAATTTTAAGTTAAATCTAAGAAAAAAAAACTGGTTATGCTTTAAGAACAATTTTAAAGTGTTAGTACATTTATTTTATCTATGCATCAACTCCAGGTAGCTGAGACTACATTTGCTATAGTATAGTGATCAAAGTCCAGCTGACTTGCCAATGTTTAATATATTCTTCAATATTAAAATCCAGATAAATGTAGTAACTGAAAAATGAAAACTCAAGAAAAACATTCAGTATAGAATATGTATATTTTAATTAAATAAAGTAAGTCTCCTTTATTTCAAAGCTTTTTGCCTTATATGAATAGAAATGCTTTATTCTTCTTCACTAGTGGTTCTTTACTATACCCTAGGGAGGACAAAGTCATGTCCCCACTCACTTCTTAGAATCCTATTTTGTTACTTACTTATTTACTTATTAAAAGATTTTATTTTTAAGTAATCTCTACAACCAACGTGGGGCTCAAGCTCTGAGATCAAGAGTCGCATGCTCTACTGAATGAGCCAGCCAGGCGCCCCTAGAATCCTATTTTTAACGAAAGAATTTTAAATACACACTAACTGTATAATGAACTGAGCCAGGGAGTATGGGTCTCAGAAGATATAGGATACTGAAAAATCTGAGTTAAATAAGTGACAGAGACAGAATTCTTAAAACAGAGTAAAAGTACTAATGGGAAAAAAAGGTAGGGATAAGTTCTCACACTCCTCCCGGGACACTGATCTGTGCCATGCTCATCCAAACAACAACAAAATCCCTGGGCTGGGCTAATATTAAACAGTCCTTTGTCCTCTCCTTGTTACATTCTCTGATACCCAAATTACACATGTAAATACCACTGCTGAAACTATAGGGATGGGGGAAAAGCTGAGTCCATCAACTTTTCTAGGATTATTTTTAGGAATAGGCATAACAACCAGAAAATATACGTATTATTTTTAAACATGTATTTTAGTATGGGAGGGCAAAGAGACTTCTAGCATGCCTTTACTGAAAATTCTTAGATCAAGAAATGTTAATGTACATCAGAAAAGCTTTATGAATAAATTCAATAAATGCACAAAATCATATAAGGATATCATATCCAAATCTCAGCTTATCTTCAAGTTTCAAGGTGATATAAGTCTGTTCTGGAATCCTTACATCATTCACAAAAGTCTACAAAGAGAGAAAAAGATCTTAGGTTATATATGAAGTATTAATTATTACATTTCAGACAAACAAACACTCAAACCTTATACTTAAAAATACATTAGCTATGGTGGCTAACACAGCTTGTGTATTACAAAATGTGCCAGGCATCTTATAGGCTGATAAATGATTTTCATACTAAGTCTTTTATTAATAATTGAACACACAAAGAACCAGGCTGTACCTCCTCTAAGTCCATCATGCTGCCAAGACAAATACAGGCATTTAAAAATGATGCTAAGAAAAGCTCCTAATGTGAAGCTAGCAAATTGTAAAATACTTAACTTTTGATATATCATCAAGATGCAGGGGACTCAATTTTAGCTTTTTTCGGACAATTCTAATTATTTGTGAGGTCTGATGTTTCATTTCATTACTTTTTAAAAAAATTTATTTATTTTGAGAGAGAGCTCGAGCGAGTGGGGGAGGGGCAGAGAGAGAGAGAGAATCCCAATCAGTAGCTTGATGCAGGGCTCGAACTCAAAACAGTGGGATCATGACCTGAACCAAAACCAAGAGTCAGATGCTCAACTGACTGAGCCACCCAGGTGCCCCTATTCCATTTTTTAAAGTAAATTTTCTTTTTGTTCTTTAGAAGAATTCTAAGAATAAAAGTAATGAAATACTGGGACACCTGGTGGCTCAGCCAGTTGAGCGTCTAACTCCTGGTTTCAGTTCTGGTCGTGATCTCACAGTTCATGGGTTCAAGCCCCGCATTGGTCTCTGGACCTGCTTGAGATTCTCTCTCTCCCTCTTTCTTCTCTAACCCTTCCCCTGCTCACAAGCACATGCCCTCTCCTCTCTCTCTCTCTCAAAATAAAGAAATAAACTTAAAAAAAAAAAGGAATAAAACTGCTATTCTATTTCACAATTGCCATATGAGTCTTTCAGACCTTTTTATGACTCTAAGATACATTATGGGATCTTACTGATCTTATTTTTCCTTTTTTTTTTTTTGAAACACTGTGCTATTTCACATCATTATTTTATCATTACTCATCAATTATTTCTAACTATGCTGAAAATGACCAACATAATAAGAAAACAGAAGAAAATGGAATTGCCCAGAACATTACTATCCAACAGAAATATAGTGCAAGCCCCAAATGCAAGCCAAACATATACTATGAAATTTTCCAGTAGGTGCATTAAAAAAGTTAATGTAAAAGGTGAGATTAATTTTAATGCTATATTTTAACCCAACCTATATATCCAAAATAGTACCATTTCAACAAATAATTAAATATTTTTCAATAAGAACTTGACCAATTCTGTATTTCACGTTTTCACAGCATTCTTGCATCTTTTGATGTTTTCCAACACTTATTTGATTTAGTTTCTAAGTGGATAAATGCCCAAGGCAGGTATCTATCAGGTAACTAGAAGCAAAGATGATGTAAAAAGAAATAAATTAACCTTCTGTTAACAAATCTAAAACTGAGAAATGTTTTGCAATAATAGAAGAAAGCTATCATCTTAATAAAACTATAAGCTATCAAAGTCTTAAAAATAATGCATTTTGACAATACAATGCAAGAAGAACTAGAAATAATGATAAGCTAGAACCAGCTGGATATGTACTTGAAATTTGAAAAGCAACATTTACAAAACGGATATATATCCCAGGTCTCCCTTGACAACTGATGAACAATACCCATTTTGTGTATTATGTACCTTTCAAAACCAGAAAAATATGAGCTTGTCATGACTAATTTTTACTTAAAATTTCAAGTTGTTTTTCATTATCCTTTTATCCTTACTTCCGCAAATTATTTGTAAAAAGACAAAGAGTCAACTAGACACAGATGGCAAATGGTAATGACTATTTTTCCTGGCACGTTGGAAGTTAAATTGGAATTTGCTAGATTCACAGAACACAGAACAATGTTATACTTAACTGCTCAGAATGCAGATATCATATAAATACCCAAGTTTTCCTCTGGTAGGCTGAAACTTTAAAAATTACTTTTTTCCTAGTGAATTCCATTTTTTTAAATCTTCTATTTTATTGGATTTGAGATGGCCATAATACCTTATCTGGTAAAGCTCCCTCCATGGTGAGGAAGTTCAGAAGGGTCCTAAGTGACATACAGTAAAATATTACAGGAAATTACGTGATTACGGTCATATGCTCAAATTCCTATGCACGACTAGCACTTTGTAATAGGTCACAGAATACCAATTTATAAATCTATAGAAAAAAATAGAAGTTATAGTCTTAATTTCAAGCACAGATATATGAAGATAGTGGCATACTGCTAAAACTTGAGATCACACCTTAGTATGATGCATGAGTAATCCTAGAAAATAAGCTTCCAACAACCTTCACACCGAAAGATTAAAATGTTAATATAAAGAAAATTTTGAATACAGGCATTTATAAGCTTTAATTTCATGTTCATTTCCAAAATGAACATTTTACAGTGTTTTAAAAGTTACACCCTGAGGCAGGCACCTGGGTGGCTCATTCAGTTAAGTGTCTGACTTTGGCTCAGGTCATGATCTCATGGTTCGTGAGTTCAAGTCCCACGTAGGGCTCTGTGCTGACAGCTTGGAGCCTGCTTCAGATTCTGTGTCTCCCTCTCTCTCTGCCCCTCCCCCACTCACGTTCTCTCTGTCTCCCTCAAAAATGAACATTAAAAAAAAAAGTTAAACCTGGAGTTTTCCAAAATATTCTATGTAGAGTTACAAAACAGAAGAGCTTTTTCAAATGATGGAAAAGAAAAGAATAAAAGAAAACATTAATTCACTGATGTTTAGTATGCAGAAGACAAGCAATTAGATACTTGATGTACAAGGAATGCCACACTTCTAAGCCAGTTTTACTTAAAATTGTTTCAACTTAAACAACCATTTTACTCAAAAGGCTTAACATGACCAATCAGATCCACGCAAAGCTTAAGACAGCTCAATTCTCTTAATTATTAAGCACCTACTGTGTGTTTAACATACATACTAGGTAGGTACTTGCAGAACAAGAAACATACAATTTTAATATGCTGGCATTTATGACGGAAATATTCCCTAAGGTCTAAGAAGGCTTAGGAAATATGAGCCAAACGCAAAGTTTCAGCTTACAAAAATGCAAGTGAAAACATCTGAAGGGAAAAAGTCTCCTGAAGGTCTGAAATTACGCAAGGAGGAGAGAAAATTTCAAAGAGCAACAGGCAAAAAAAAAAAAAAAAAAAAAAAAAAAAAATCATTTAAGTAAATCAATTATGGAGCTATTTTAGTAAGTCAAACATGGGGAAAAATAGGATTGATTCCTTACGTCAACACCATTTGATCACACTTGTGCCTTGTAGGAGGAACAGACAACAACAAGAAGGCACAGAGAATGAATTGACAAACATCTGAGTTCAGAAGTGGAATAAGAGCTGGGATTCACACTGACGTCTCTGAACTACAAATCCCACATTCTCTCCAACTCAAGGAAGTATGGGTGCCCGAGCCAGGCCAGCTCTTCAAACTCCCTCTTCCAAACCACTAGCTCATAGAAGCAAACCAAACTAGAAAAACATCTATTTATTTGACATACAACAAAATTGCATAATTGATTGCATAAAACCACATAACCACTGTGTATTGTATTAACGCTCTGGGAAATCTGAACAGAGTGAGTGGCCAGGGGCGTAACCACCCCAATCACACTGCCAGAGACAAAAGTCATCTCTTTTTTCCTTCTCCTCTGCATACTCTCTCCACTCTACGCCACTGTGGTCTGATGCTGGTAGAAACCCCAGTGCCAAAAGGGGATCCAGCAGAAGCTAGAACACAGGGAGTCAAGGGGGCAGCCTAGAACAAAAGCCAGAGGTAGAATGCCACGGGAGGCACATGGCAGAGGCCACAGTGGCTCTCAGAGGGGCAAGTGCCCCAGTGGGAGAGGGAGGCAGGAAGAAGTGAAGGCAAATAAGGGTTCTCATAGGAGAAGCTTCTAGGGGCTTGCAGGGAAACAGGCCACCATAACATCAGCAACAAAACCCGTTCCAGCTTCCTTAGGCAGAGCAATCTCATGTTGGTAGCAATAACATCAAGCATAAATCTAGGTCCCCTGGGAGTGTTCTTTTAGGGTAGGATGAAAGGGAGGAGTGAAAGTGGTCACAGTTAAGAGTTATTTATTTATAAGCTGGGGTTAGTTGGTACGTGCTTTTAAAAAAAATAAGGCAGTGGATTCACTGGAAAGCATGTAGGCTACAGGGTGCTGCACTCGTTGTCACTGCTTTGCTTGCCACGCCACCACCGCCAGCACTTACTGAATGCTCACCACCTACTGTTCTAATCATTTACAATATGAACTTATTTATAGCTTTGGCACAACCTGAGAGAAACGCCATTTTGCTACGAACATTAAAAAAGTTGAGGAACAGAAAAATTCAGTAACCCGTCTACAGTTACGTCACCGGTAAGAATTCAAGCGGGGCTCATAACCACTACATCGTGTCCCCTGACTTCTGAAATTACTGCTGTTTACCTGATGCTCAAATTTCTAGAGTTATATGAATATGAAGAGCAAACGGTCTCCTTATGGATTAAGCGCACGGCAGCTGGTGGTTCACAGCTCTGTTCTGGTGTATTCCCTAGGCCGCCATCTGGGTCAGAGCACAGTTATCGCTTGTGTGACGGATGCTCCCAAGTTCCGTAACAGGCACAAACCCACACGTACTGTCGTCAGGCTGCATCCCCACGCCAGTACTACTGAGCAGGAATTTCCATTTCATTAGCTGAAAGCTAAAACCAGGGAACTGAACTTGTCAGTCCTCACACTCACAAATATGAAGATGTATGAGGAAACCAAATTTCAGAAAGTGATTGTCCCTGTGTTTAGGACTGGTAAATTACAGACTGACATTCAAATCTAGGTACTGATTTCAAGTTCAAAGTGCAAATGTTGCCCCCTATGAGTTATTATCTTCCACAGAATTACTGAGTATAATCGAATTATGAAGAAAGGTCAACCTAGAGAAACTTAGAAGTACTTCACCTGACTTCTTTTTATAATGAAAAACAAGTAATTTTTATATTTGATCACAGTCTTTTAAAAGAATAAAACACTGTGATGTAATTCTCACTTATTATTTTCCAAGATAATAATGTAAAGACATCTACGCACAGCACTGTGGTAAAGATCAATCTTTCTGGCTTAAAACCAGAACATAACATTGTTAAAACAGTCCACATACAGAAGTTAAAACTTTTCTCCATAAATTCCTTAATAAAGAAAATAAATTCAATTTCATCAAAAAAAGACTGTATTCGTGCACTGTGCAGACTCCTGAGCAAACATGCATGACTGTTCAGGAGCTCATGACTCAACACCGTGACAGAGAAGTAAAAGAAGATGTAATACAAAGCAGAGAAAGCACCCCAAATCAAGATTAAAACAAAGGCTTACAGATGTGGAGAAGGACAAAAGAAGTTCTGCAACTAGGAGCTGGGAATCACAGTAGCTTACTCACCTGTCTCACGTTAGAACGGTTTCTACCTAGTCTGCTCTGTCTCTGCTTTATCTGCTCCACGTGTTATTAATGACGTCAGCAAGTTAATACTCCTAAATACCTTTCCTTTGTTCCTTCCCTTCAGGAAGAAGTGGAATCTGGGCTTGACTCGTATAAATTTATAAGTACAACTTTTTTAAATGACAAGGCAGATGGGAGAACTACTAGGTTGAAGAAAATCTAACAAAGTATTCGGAGGAGGAGACAGGACAGCAGCAGAACTACTATTCGGGAAGCAGGACAAGGGAAAGCCCAAGGGAGCAGGAATCTGGAAAAGTGTCAAATGTGAGGGATTTTGGTTCAACCCTGAACTGAGACTTAATTCTGTGTGCCATGAGAAACAAATAAAGGCTAGAATAAAACTAATAGAAAAACAAAGTATCTCAAAGATTAAACATCAGTCCTTCAGTACCAGGGCAACTTAGAACAAGAAAACAATGTTTCACTATAATTGTTCAATTTCTGCATAAAGTTTATTTTTTTTTTTTTCATTATATGAAGTTTATTGTCAGATTGGTTTCCATACAACACCCAGTGCTCATCCCAAAATCTGCATAAACTTTAATGTATATTTCAAAAAGCAGTGGCAGTTGGAAGCAGTGGGGATACATTTAGTTTCTGTTAAATTCATTTTAGTAATTTCAACAGCACAGATGTAGACAAATATTGCATCAGCTTATATTACCAAGGCTATTAGAAAATTAAAAAATAAGAAATTATTCAATACTTCAGCATTCTCTTAGTCTGTGGCTAGTTATGTTCCAACAATGTGGAAAGACCAAATGAAGAATTAGGAAAAAAAACTCACTGCAGTAACACAAAAATATCTTCAAAGCAGGAATACAGAAAAGCAATAATGAATACTGGTGTTTAGATCACAAAGTCACATGTTTAAGGTTAATGGATGTGTTTCCTGTCTTTTTTACTCTAGCACAGAAAGTTCTCCAGCAGCTGGCATCAAACTATGTTTTCACCTTTATCTTCTAAGTTAACCTATACTTCTTGGGCTCCCAAGAGTCCTTTTTTTCATACTTACTGCCATGGCTTTCCACTATTCTCCCACATATAAATTCAAACCATCCGGTGAGGTCAAATTTCATTTCATCTCCTTAAAGAAGTCTTTTTTAACCATTATGGATAGTAAGAACCAGCAACCATCTGCATTCCTGTATTTACTGCCTATACAGTTTCTTGGGACATGGGCTCATTCCGTATTCTACTGTATGGTCCCCAAAGTGCCACGTATCTAATAAGCCTTTAGAAGTAAAATGCAAACCCGGGTGCCTGGGTGGCTCAGTTGGTTAAGTGTCCAACTTTGTTTGGCTCAGGTCATGATCTCGCAGTTTGTGGGTTCAAACCCTGTGTCGGGCTCTGTGCTGACAGCTCAGAGCCTGGAGCTTGCTTTGGATTCTGTGTCTCCCTCTCTCTCTCTCTGCTCCTCCCCAACTTGCGCATGCACGCAAAAAAAAAAACAAAAAAAAAAACAAAAAAAAAAACAACAACCCAGAAAGAAAGTAAAATGCAAACTAAAGAGAAGGAAATATAACACAAATAGCAACTATAACCTGATCTGTTTACTTACAATATTAAAAAAATATTCAAATAAAGCAAAAGAGAAAATCTTCACTTACCCCATTTAGGCTGCCCAAATCTTTCACCAAATGTTCATCTGTAGAAGTGTCATAATTGATTACAGCATGTTGCTTATCCACACTACGGGACTGAAAGGAAGTTTTCTGAGTTAGTAAATACAAGAAAATACTAGAATAACAAACACAAAGTTTTTTGGCTAGATACTTCATATTAATAGGATAACAGATAAGTATCAGGAAATATCAAAGTAAAAGTGGATTAAATGAGATTTAAACTGTGTTACTACTATATAACACAAATTTGGCATCACTCCCCAAAGAAGAAAGCTGCCAAAATTTGAAGATGTTCTTCGGATGTCCATGCACATGCGCTCACGCTCCAGAGCTTAGCGACTTGTCTGTAGATAGAAGCACCTGAAAGATGAACTGTATAAAGGCCTGTGGAAACTTTTATTGAAAGAAATATCAATCCAGTCACAGGAAGAAACAGTCTGAGAATCACAAAGAATCTGAACTCAGTAACACTGAGGGCTACTCTGTGAACCTTGGTATATAAAAAGCAAAGGAAGTATCCCACATGGGAAGAGACAGGACTTCCAGTTCCCAGTCCAACATGTCAAGAGCCTGGAGTCATCAGTCCCATCCTTACAAGAGAAAAGATGCACAAACTGAAAATCAAAAATAGTCTTTATTTTATCAGAGAATTGAGGTCATATGGCCAACTGCCACCCTGACAACTAGAGAGACAGGTGAAATCAGAGAATCACAGCTTCCTGAACACAGAAACCATGGCTGTAGCCGGCAGGGCAAGAAAACTTAAGGGTAAGATGTGTAATTGCTAGAGATGTGAATGCGAACTAGCTTGCAGACAAAAGCTCCCAGGGACACAGCACTGGGGGCCATCACTGCCATGGGTTCATGAGCTTTACCCTGGGAGCCCCACAAGGGTGTCAGGGTGAAGACTGGAGAAACTCTTCTTGTGTTCCCCTCAGTATGAGAGTGAAATACACCCAGAGCATTCTGTCACCAAGCGCCTGTCCTCCAGGAAGACTACTTTACCAGTGCTCAACCAACGTGGCTTTTACCAGCGCCTAACTGACATGGGAGAACAGGAATCCCGAACTCCAGTCTCCTCTAGCCTTCCTGTCTCACCTCAGGAAGAGATGAGATGCACTTGTGGAGGTCATGACCTCACTGAAAGACTGAGAACTAATCACAGCATTATGGAACGCTTCCTTTCCCTCCAAATGCTACCATCACATCCACAGGGGTTTACACATGCACACAGTAAGAGATTACAATGGAAAAAATGGCTAAATTCAGATTATTGAACAAAAAGGGTCTCCAAGGACACTCAAAAAACCACAGGAGAGACAGAAACAAGGACACCAGAGGAAACGTTAACTTCTGATACTTTCAGCTACAGCCAACAGCAACCACGGCCTAACTCCCAGCCACACCCACAAAATGAGGAGAGGGTCAGCAGCTAATAAAATAACAATACAGACGTAAATCCTAGTTGAAATTGTCCTATCCAAAAAAGTATCACCAAAATTAAAAGTCCTTGCCTCAATTAGCTTAAATCCCATATTGAAAAGTTCTGGTTTTCCTTCTAAGTACGTTAGAAAGAAACAGTATGCGACCTAAAATAATCTTCCAACAAAACCTAAACATTCATCACACGTACATTTTCATTCTTAAAAGTTTTAAAAGTTGGGTTTTGGTTTGGTTTTCTCTGAAACCTCAGTTTCTCTAGGACAAACTGCAAACCCCAGACTCAAGAGCGACTTTGGGCAGAGCAGCATTAATGCCACTTCTCTACAACTTACCTGAAAACCAATTATTGTGTCAACTTATAACTGTAACCAATACAAAACATCTGCATTAATCTAAAAGTTACTTAAACTTTTAGTTTTTACTGTTGTGTTTTAAATCGTTGCTCTGTTTAATGAAGTCCTAAATTCAGTTATTAGGGTGACAAAAAGAAATGTGGCACCATTAGGAAAATAATTCCTCCATATTGCGGATTTACCAAGTTGAATTAGTCTAACGATAAAAATCACATGCTGTAAGGCAACTGAGATTTCAGGTATATGTAGGCTCTTAATAAATATGAATGAAACATCCATCATAAATAATCTCTGTGAGGAAGAAAATAGTAGGAGCTCAAGTCTTAGCACGGTGTACTGAAATTCATGGGGGGAAATTTAAATGAGAGCAGAGAAAAGAAAAATCATACAGGGAAGGGAAGTTACGGTTAGATATGGAAAACAAGCCAAATGGCTGCGCATGGAGCCAGGGAGTCGTCACAGCTTTGGAGGGAAGTGGTCAACACGGACCAGAGAGAAGGAGAACAAAATGGTTTAAGGAGGAGATAAGGAGAGGCCACTTGACTAAGTCAACAACTTGCCAGAAACCTGGAAATCTTGAATCTGATATACATCTTGCCCTCAAAATGTTTATGGGGGTTGGTAAGTGCAAGAATGCCTCCTACACAACATAGAGCCAACTTAAGACATAAGAAAACGACAGAGTGCACTGAGTTGAGACACCAACTTTGGAGTTGGGGGGTGAAGGAGTGAGGATGTTATGTGGGATCAGAAAAAGCAACTTAGTAAATAGGGTAGTAACTCTTTGAGAAGATTGGTCTTACAAACTTAAGGCTAGAGTTATCATAAAACAGAACAAGTCATTCCCATTTGTGTAACTCTTTAAAAAGTAACAGCCAAGGAAAGAAAGCAAAACAAAACATTCCTGTTTTTGGTTATCCACTGTCTTCAAGGTGCCAGTGTGTTTCAGTACCCATCAAAGAAATTCAGCAAAAAGCCAAGATTATAGACAATACATCTAAGTGAGTGGTCAAGAAAAACTGAAGGAATAAGAAAGGTTTGCTTTTTACATCTAACCACTTAAGTATTAATTAACCCATTTTCATTTCCAGATAATCATATTCTCATTTTCTCTAGATTAAACTAGCCAGGAGAAGGTGTGTTACAACTTAATTTTCACAACCCATTTGGCTATCTCAATGGAAATCCAATAGTATCTCAGAAGCATATAATTTAAATCCTAACAAAGACTGTAACTTCATCGAGTTTCTGATTCTAACGGGAAAGTCTTAGCTGATCAGGCATAAACTGCAAAGATTGTCAATTTTTACCAGTTCTGTTATTCTTGTCACTTTAAGCCTCCAATAAGAATGCAAGCCTCCTTATCACAAGCAAACAAATTTTTTCTGCAGCTTTGTAGGGGAACTAATATTAATTACACTTACTACGGTGATCGCTTCTCACTATATACATATGATTATTGCAGTTCACTTTAAACTAATAATGTTGTAACTCAATTACACCTCAGTAAAAAAAAACAAAAATCAAGACCCTCTAGTCACTATCTCCTTATAGGTAATATCCAGAAGAGTGTGCCTCCTCCCTCTTGATTTTCACTGTCTAGAAAGACTCTCTTCCCAAGGCTTTGCATTGCTGCTGAGAATCCGCCTTACCGGAAACTCTTCATTCTCAAGCTCTCACAGATATTTACCTCCTACTTCCTTCCTTTAACTGAAATCTGGTTTTCCCCCTGAGAACACTATTTCTACAGCATTCCTTTAAAGTGGATGCTGTCCTCCCAAATCCACCATTCTGCTGAATTCAGAGACACAGAATGAATTCACAGTTTACACTGTGGCTTTTGGCCATTACTTTCCCCCTGAAGGGGAAAAGCCCTTTCCTTTTTTGAAGTTCTTGTTATGCACCTATAAATATAAATACAAGTATATATACATACTATATATTTCCATACACACACACACACACACACACACACACACACCCTTCCTAGGTTGCTGCAATCATCTGTGGTCACTCTTTGTTTTGAGTAAACTGTACCCCCAAAGTGGGGCTTGAACTCTATGACCCCAAGATCGAGAGTCACATGAAGCCCTCATTCTCACTTTCTGACTGAAGTTTGGGAGTTACGGTTCAGTCTTTCTCTTTGTACAAACTCCTACTTCATCGTGACTGATTTTCAACATCTATGTAGACAACCCATATAAAAATCTGGCCTTCTTGACTTCCACAACCAAACTCCATACCCTATCCTGGCATACTGCTCCCATTGCTTAGACCTTCTACAAAACTGATTCTATCTCTGGAATCTAAACTGCAGTATTTTTCTCTAGGACTACATTCCTCTATTCTTCCAGTTCCCTCACTTATTTACAATAATTGACAAGTATGCTACCTCAGTTCTCTGACTGCAGCAGGACATCTAATACTCAGACCCTTCCTTTTCTCCCACGCAACCACCCGTCACCCCGACTTTACCTCCCTTTCTGTAATACAGCTCCCCCTGGATTCCGCTACCTCTTCATGCTCAAAACTCTACTAAACCTCTACCTTCTGCCCAGACTACTCTGGCTCTGCTTCACATATTTATTTCCTGCTTTCTACTGAATATCTCAATCTGGATGTCCCTTCAGAACCTCAAACTCATTATCTTATTCCCCAAAAGTGCATCTTCTGTACCTCTATTATATTCATTTCTATGCCAAAAACAATAGATCTGAAACTCTTTTTCTCCCCGTCCCTCATTATATAACTAGAAAGCACATCCTAACTTCCCGCTAGCACTCTGTTGCCTTTTCATTTCAAAGAATTTTCTCTTCTCTTGAACTTTGCCTTACTTTCTAGATTATTATCACCTCCTAAGTGCTTCCACCGATTCCAAGCTCCAGTTCCTTAGCAGTAATGAATGTAGAGTGATAGTTTAAAGAGCAGGTGCTGGAGTCCAAAAGAACAGGTCACAACATCTGGCAGCTGTGTGACCTTGGTAAAATGACTAATCTTTGTTGAGTCATCTATAAAGAAGATAGACTAATCTCACAGGTTTGTTTGTAAGGTTTCAAAGACATAACAGGGAGACATTTAAAAAGGCAGTATTTCCCTGTGCAAAACCTCCTAAGTGTACTTGCCGGTTAAGGTGAAACATATAAGCTTTAATTCAGCACATGCCCTCCAAGGTCTGGTCTCTTTTAACTTCCAAATGTTTGCCTTCATATTCTATACATAAATTATAAGGAACTATTTTAATTACCTAAACAGACACTGAACATGGTCATGCTGTCTTTAATACCATGGACTCCATCATACTCTAAACCTTCCAGAAACCATTTATTCATCTTTTAAGATTCAGCTCAAGCCATTTCCTCCATGAGTTCTTTCCACACTTCTCATCTTATGTCCTTGCAGGTAGGGACTGATTAATCTGTCTTTTGTGCATCCCACATCAACATTCTATGTCGTAACGTCTATATTTGTTTACATGCACATCTCCTTCTACTAGATAATAAGCCCTCAAGGACAGGGAGACCCTGCCTGGGATATGCACTGATCCCTTGGAAGCCAGCATAGGGCCTAGTGCATTGTAGGTGCTCAGGAAAGGTTTATTAGAAAGAAAATACATGCTGTTTAGCCAATCTCACTTCATAAAGAATGAAGGTAGAAAAATTTTCTTAGAGATTAAAATATCAAAAGTACTGAACTTACAAAGATCAGACCAAATTTTAAGAAACCTACAAACTGGGTAGCTTTAAACAACAGAACCAAAGCAGTCACAACAAAATTCTGGCCCCCAGACAAGATAATTATAAAACCAGGAAATTTTGGAAAATAAGAGTATAAAAATGAAGTAATAATATGGTTTCATTTGTTAAGAAATATTTCCTTTTCTGCAAAAACAAAACAAAACAAAATAAAAAACAAACAACAAAAAGCCTGTTATCAAATCAACTAAAAACACAAAAACACAATTCCAGGCCAGGCACAATAAAAAGCAAATCTCTACCTAAAAGCTAACATGAAGTGGCACCAATGACCACCTAATATGTGTCACATATGCTTTGGATATGAAATGGTTACTTTTTAACATTATTATTACTTCTTGTATTATTTATTTTTCCTATTAAAACATTTAAGAAAAACACAGACATACATGGACACACAGACTAAAAAAACCTGAAGAGAAAAAGAAAGATGGCCATGCATGGTGTGTCATCACTGTTTTAAAGTATTTTTTAAAGACACTGTGGCTGTATCAGACAAAGGGCTAGTATCCAAAATCTATGAAGAACTCACCAAACTCCGCACCCGAAAAACAAATAATCCAGTGAACAAATGGGCAGAAGACATGACTAGACACTTCTCTAAAGAAGACATCCGGATGGCCAACAGGCACATGAAAAGATGCTCAACGTCACTCCTCATCAGGGAAATACAACTCAAAACCACACTCAGATACCACCTCATGCCAGTCAGAGTGGCTAAAATGAACAAATCAGGAGACTATAGATGCTGGTGAGGATGTGGAGAAACGGGAACCCTCTTGCACTGTTGGTGGGAATGCAAACTGGTGCAGCCACTCTGGAAAACAGTGTGGAGGTTCCTCAGAAAATTAAAAATAGACCTACCCTATGACCCAGCAATAGCACTGCTAGGAATTTACCCAAGGGATACAGGAGTGCTGATGCATAGGGGCAATTGTACCCCAATGTTTATAGCAGCACTCTCAACAATAGCCAAATTATGGAAAGAGCCTAAATGTCCACCAACTGACGAATGGATAAAGAAATTGTGGTTTATATACACAATGGAATACTACGTGGCAATGAGAAAGAATGAAATATGGCCCTTTGTAGCAATGTGGATGGAAGTGGAGAGTGTTATGCTAAGTGAAGTAAGTCATACAGAGAAAGACAGATACCGTATGTTTTCACTCTTAGGTGGATCCTGAGAAACTTAACAGAAGACCATGGGGGAGGGGAAGGGGGAAAAAAAAGTTAGAGAGAGGGAAGGAGGCAAACCATAAGAGACTCTTAAAAACTGAGAACAAACTGAGGGTTGATGGGGGGTGGGGGTGAGGGGAAAGTGGGTGATGGGCATTGAGGAGGACACCTGTTGGTATGAGCACTGGGTGTTGTATGGAAACCAATTTGACAATAAATTTCATATTAAAAAAATCACATTTTATTTTTATGCTTCTTTCTCTGAAGCAGTCCCTTTTAATTATGTGACAGTAAATTTCATATCCAACAATCAAATACAGTTTTGCTGTTTCATCAAAAAAAAAAAAAAAAAAAAGGCACTGTGACTGAAAGACTCTTTAAAAACCCAACTGCATTTTTACAATCAGAATAATAAATAGTGATTTATCCTTTGCTATGTGCTCCAAAAGACATATTTTGAAAATACGTTACCTATGATCTTTAAAACATACCATTACCCTCCTGGAAACTGTTCTTACACCAGTGTGAAAGTTAAAACATTAAAATAGTAAGTCAAATGTAATTTTGCTATTTCAGTTAGTATGATGGTATTTCTCAAAACAGAGCAAAATTCAATCATTTGGTGCAATTAAAAATTTTATGAAGATGGGGCACCTGGGTGGCTCAGTTGGTTAAGCGTCCAACTTTGACTCAGGTCATGATCTCAGAGTTTGTGAATTCGAGCCCAGCGTCAAGATCTGTGCTGACAGCTCAGAGCCTGAAGCCTGCGTCAGATTCTGTGTCTCCCCCTCTCTCTGCCCCTCCCCCGCTCACACTCTGTCTCTCTCAAAAATAAACATTAAAAGAAAAATTAAAAAATTTTTATGACAGTAAAATTAGAATTTAGGTAACAAACTTTTTAAAATGCAACTTTATTTGTACTTAGAAGTATACCATATGTTGCAAGAAGTGTTTGAACATGTTTACTAGAAGAATTAAGTTATTAAGTCCTTTTTAGGTTACACACACACACACACACACACACACACACACACGCACGCAGTAGCTGCTAAGTGGTGGAAGAGAAAGGTCATTTGATTTTCGAGCCAAAATGATAAAGGTTCTAACACCAGCTTCCATGACTTAATGGTTGTATGATACTGGCCCAGTGACCAACTCTTTCCAAATCTTGATTTTACCATCTGTAAAAATGGGGATGACTGTATCTTTTAGAAAACTGTTGAGAGCAACATCTAAAAATCACATAAATGAACAATGAGAAATAGAAAGTACTATTTAAATAGAATGTACTGTTAATAGTGATATTCATGTGTTGCTCCAAAGCATAATTTTTATCTAATAAATTATACTTTATGGGTTTTCATCCATGGCTATGCAAGATTCATCTTGCATAATATGTCTTACGAAAGAGCACAATCATCTGTCTACAGCCAGAGACAGGCACAGCAAGTCTGCATAATTTGCTGGAAGCTTCCAAGCTAAGTGAGAAAACTCATCCAGAATCTTTTGTGTAATTACCTACTCTTCAGTATCCAGGCACATTTTCTTCTGGATGATCATATTCTTTAGAGTACTTTTTTTGGAATGAGATGAAGTAACAAAAAATATAAAACTCAAAAATCTTTATTTTTTGTCATAAAATAACAAAAAAAAATTAATTATAATCAAACAGATCATTTAACCTTATAGACCATTTATTTCTCTTCTGCACTGGGTTTAAGCCATATTATCATCAAAGTATTTTTTTTAATGCCAGCAAATCTAGTTGTAGTTGAAATCTTTACATGTAAGAAATTACTTAAAATTATTCAGAGGCAGAGATTCTAAAATTTAACAAGTGATTTCCTGTACATTAAAAATGGAGGGCTTAAAACCATAAATGCAGACTTAGGTCGACCAAATTTTTAAAGAACTCTTATTTATTCATTAAAAAGCAATCAAATATTAGCTATTTGCACTACTAACAATTTTAATTACCACACTGACTGACCTAACCAATGCAGAACCATTTAAGCTATGTCAGGCCTTTAAAAGGAAAACATAATTTCATCAATTCTACAGCACTAATCTTTTAAAACAAATATATTTTGCATGTATAAATGCAAAATTCTTCACTTTTCTACCACTATAGTCCATTTTTCAGAAATGACATAAAAGATTTTAAGTATCATTTTACTCCTATACTAGGAAAGATTAAATTAACATTAAATCAGTTAAAAACTAAATACAATTTGCAAATATTTGTTCTTACTTCCACGTATGTCTTTCAGTGCTAGGAAGAGGACTATTAATATGTAGCATTGATTCAGACTAGCAAATGACCAGCATGCCAATCTCTTCCTGGATCTCTTTCAGAGAATACACAGAGTCGAGAACAGCGCTAAAACCAGTGTGCTACTATCAGATAAAGGCCAGAAGTTATCTTTAGGGGTGGAGACTGAGGAACGGTTCAAAACTGTTTCTTTGCCCTGCCTGATCATGGAGATCTCTCATCTCTTTTACATTCTATTTAAAAAATAAAGCATAAACAAAAACAGTCACAAATAGGATAGATGTCCATATCACATTTATAAATTTAAATAAAAATGTTCTTTAAATTTTTGACTTTATAATACTGTGATATTGGTTCTACTCATTAAAATAATACTGATTTTTGTTTTAAATTTCTGTTATAAAGGCAGTATGAATCAAATGTATCAATACAAAGATATTTTAAAATTCTATTACCATCGATTTCCTTTTTTCATTATGGTGATATATATATATATAAATTTATATATATATAAAGCATAATATTTGCCATCTTAACCATTTGTAAGTGTACAATTCAGTGGCATTAATTAAATTCACAATGTTATGCACCACTATCTATTTCCAAAAAATTTTTATCACCTCAAACAGAAACTCCTAAGAACTCCCTAACCTTCTTTCCCCCAGCCACTGGTAGCTTCTAACTCATCCTATGTCTGTAAATTTGCCTATTCTAGCTATTTTCAAAGAAATGATCATGTAGTGTTTGCCCTTTGTGTCTGGCTTATTTCACTTAGCATAAGATTTTCAAGGTTCATTTATGTTTGTTACAGCATATATGAGAACTTCATTCCTTGTTACAGATGAATAATCCAGTGGATGTATACACTGCATTTCATCCATTCATTTGTGCCTGGACACTTGGGTTGTTTTCACCTTTTCGCTACTGTAAATAATGTACGTATAATTCATACAAGTATCTGTTTGAAACCTTGCTTTAAAAAAAAAAAGCTTATTTCTAGAGAGCGCACGCTTGCATGAGAGAAGGAGGGGCAGAGACCGTGGGAGAGAAAGAATCCCAAGCAGGTGCCACATTCAGCATGGAGCCTGAACACTGGGCTCGATCTCAGGACCCATAAGGTCATGACCTGAGCTGAAATCAAGAGTTGGACACTTAACCAACTGAGCCACCCAGGAGCCCAGAGACCTTGCTTTCAATTACCGTGGGTATATATATAAAAGTGGAACTGCTGGTCACATGGAAATTTTATGTTCAGCTTTTTGAGGAAGCACTATTTTCTGCAGCACTGACACCATTTTACATTCCCACCAGCGACATATAAGAATTTCAATTTCTCTGCATCTTCACCAACATTTTCCTTTTTTTAAAAAATTTATTTATTTTGAGGAGACAGAGAGAGACAGACAGACAGTGGGGGGAAGGGCAAAGAGAGAGGGGGGGAAAGAGAATCTTATGCAAGATCCACCCCCAGCTCAGAGCCTGATGCAGGGCTTGAACCCACAAACCGTGAGATCATGACCTGAACTGAAATCAAGAGCTGGACGCTCAACAGACTGAGCCGCCCGAGGTGCCCATTTTCCTCTTGTAACAAAATTATAGCCAGCTTAACAGATGTGAAGTGGTAACTCACTGAGGTTCTGATCTGCATTTCTTAATGATGAACGATGTCGAGCATCTTCTTTTCACGTGTTTATTGAGCATTATTGTATCTTCTTCTAAGAAATGACCAGTAAAGTCTTTCACTCATTTTTTAAGTTGGCTGCTTTCTGTTGTTGAGTTGTAAGAATTCTTCATATACTCCGGATATTAAATCTTTATAAGATATATAGTTTTGCAAATATTTTCTCCCATTCTGCCAGTTGTCTTTTCACTCTCTTGGCAATATCCTTATATACACAAGTTTTTAATTTTAATGAAGCCTAATTTACCTTTTTCTTTTGTTGCTGGTGCTATGGTGTCATACCTAAGATTCCACTGCCATATTCAAGGTCATGATGACGTATCCCTATGTTTTCTTCTGTGAGTTTTATGGCTTTATCTCTTATATTTAGGTCATTGATCCATTTTGAGTTAATTTTTACATGTGGTATGCAGCAAGGGTCCAACTTCATTCTTTTGTATGTGGAAATCCAGCTGTCCCAAGCTTCCTCTGCCATAGTCATTCTTAGCTCCACTGAATAAACTTAACAGCCTTCTAAAAACTCAATTGCCATCGTAATGGTGTCCTAGGAGTACCATAACAAACTAGGTGCCTAGGTGGCTTAAAACAACACAAGTTAATTCTCTCATAGCCTGGACTCTAAAAGTCTAAAATCAGGGGTGCCTGGGTGGTTCAGCTGGTTAAGCATCCGACCTTGGCTCAGGTCATGATCTCACGGTTTGTGAGATTGAGCCCTGCACTGAGCTCTCTGCTGTCAGCACAGAGCCTCCTTCAGATCCTCTGTCCCCCTCTCTGCCCCTTCCCCACTTGCTCGCTCTCTCATCTCAAAAATAAACATTTAAAAAATTAAAAATAAATAAATAAATAAAAGTCTAAAGTCAAGGTGTTGGTAGGGCCATACTTCTTCTAACACTTCTAGGGGAGGATCTTATTTTTCCTTGCCTCTTCCAGCTTCTGGTAGACTCAGGTGTTCCTTGGATTCTGGTAGCATAACTCTAATCTCTGTTTCTATCTTTACATAGCTATTTTCCTTTTGTGTCTGTCTTTTCCTTTCCTTATAAGGATACGAGGTCATACTGGATTAGAGTCTACCCTAATGACTTTATCTTAACTTGGTTATATCCCCAAAGACTCTATTTCCAAATAAGGTCACATTCATAGGTATGGAAGTTTAGGACTTTAATATACCTTTTTGAGGGGACACAACTCAAACCACAACAGCTACAGATACATAGGGGTTTATTTCTGGACTCTCTATTCTATTCCACTTGTCTATATGTCTACCTTTATAAAAGCCAGTGACGCTAGCTTTATAATAAGTTTTGAAATCTTCTTCAAGATTTTACCGTTTTACTACTTTTTTTTTATTTTGCCAGACTTTGCAAATCTTAGCCAAACTCTTCAGAAACAAAACATCTTCTATCATCAGTCTTTATAATGGGCCACACTTCCCTGCTTCTTTACAAGACTGTGATTTTTTATTGCATGCCAGACACCATAGATTTTGCCTTTTGAGGGTGTTAAATATTTCTGTGTTCCTATACATATTCTTGAACTTTGTTATGGGACACAGTTAAATTACTTGAAAAGAGTGTGACCCTTTTGGGTACTGTTTTTAAGATTTAGATGAGGCTAGAACTCAGTCTATGGTAAACGACTCCCCACTACTGAGGGGGTAGAGATCAATGCCCTGTGTGTGACTCATAAGGTTTTCCAGTCTGGCTGTTAAGACAGGCACCATTCCTGACCCTATTAGTGTCCCACACTGTTAACTCTAATCCTTTTGAGTGTTTTTTCCCCACTGCCTTTGGTTAGTTTCCTCACTTGTATGTGATCAGTACTCAACCTCATACTCAGGGATTACCTCTGCAAAGTTCCTTCTCTGTGTAACTCTTTCCACTCTGATACTGTGTCCTGTGAACTGGAACCCACCTTGGTCTCCTTGGACTCACAGCTTTCTCTGCCCACCTCACTTACTGTCAGACAACTTCCATTTGTTATACATAGTCCAGGAAAACTATGACCTTGTCAGTCACGACTCTTCATATTCCTTATCTCAATGTAGGAAGCTCCGGAACAACCATTCCCACATTTCTTGGCTGGTTGATAGAGATGCCACATAGAAGGCACCACTTCCATTCTCTGATAAATGAGCTCCCCCTATCTGAACCTAAGATATGGCCCAGTTCCAGGAGGCCTTTATCCAAACAGAATCACCACTGCCTTTTTCTCAGTTGCCACTCTCAACACTCCATCTCACTGAGAAGCAGATCTCTGTATTATTCTATTTCTCGCAGTGAGTTTGTTTGATATGAATATGCAACTTACTCATATGCTATACTTACATACTGCATTTATATACCAAAGTAACATAGCTGTATGGTGGCTTTACTTTTATTGCTTCAAACTATAAAGTAAGTTCCCTAATTTTAAAATAAACATGTATACAAACACATGCAAGTTTGATTTTTCTAGGGAAAATGCAGGGTTTCTCAATCTCAGCACTGCAGACATTCGGGGCCACATACTTCCTTGCAGTGTGTGTTGGGGTGGGGGGAGTGGGGAAAGTATGCTGTACATTGTAGGATGCTTAGCAGCACACTTGGCTTCTTGGTCTCTACCTACTAAATGTCAATAGCAACCACCTCCAACCTCCCATCACTTGTAACAATCAAAATGTCTCTAGATATTGTCAAATGTCCTTTGGGCAGGGGAAGACAGGATTGCCCCAGTTAAGAACCAATGGGCTAACAGAATAAACATTTCTATTCTAAGTATTTGCTTAAGGCTTTTAACAAAAAAAAAAAAAAAAAAAAAAAAAAAAAAAAAAGGAGGAAGAATAAGAGGATAAGACTTTATTCAAAAGTACCAGGACTTATTGGGGTGCCTGGGTGGCTCAGTCGGTTAAGCGTCCGACTTCAGCTCAGGTCATAATCTTGCAGTTTGTGGATTTGAGCCCTGTGTCGGGCTCTGTGTTGACAGTTCAGGCTGCTCCAGATTCTGTGTCTCCCTCTCTCTGCCCCTCCCCTACTTGTGCTCTGTCTCTCTCTGTCTCTCAAAAATAAATAAATGTTTAAAAAAAAAAAAAGTACCAGGACTTATTAAAATAACCAAATTCTCAAAACTCTGGAGATCAATTCTTTTGCTAATTACTTTACTCAAAGATATCTTCAAAGTATGTTTTAAAAGTAACTCCTTTATACATAATGCAGTAAATACTAACAATCTTTAATTATGCTCAAACTACTGAAAGGTATCTCAGTGAACATCTCTAAAAGAAACAGAGAAACTACTTTCAGTGTTGTTGAAACATCTGTGATTAAAATTCAGTTTTACTTCATGCTATGCTAATTTTATGAATTATTTACAAGTCTTATTTTTGAAGTATATAATGTGAAACTTCTTACTTAAGAATAAACTCTACTCTGAGCTCTCACTTTTGAAAATACATTCCCCAAGACTTACAACTTATTTTTAGAGGATTCAAGAGGGAAAAAATGAATTAAACTGATAGGTGGAGCTAAAAGAGGAAGGGTCAGAAAGTTCAAACCCATATAGTGTTGTTTTCCAATGGAACAGAAAAACATTTTATACCAGTCCCAGGTTCTGAGTGGACACATTTTATACACAGTCCCAGGTTCTGAGTGGACACATTTTATACCAGTCCCGGGTTTTGAGCGGAGGCACAAAAGTTTGATGCAATTACCTGCAACATGAGCTCACAGTCATCTCTTCCAACAAAAATCATTTCTCGTGGCAGCCTGTGGCGAGTGCCTCCACTGCTCACCAAAAACCAGGATGTTAAGCTCATTTTCTGCTTAGCTTCTAAGTCTTCGGCAAAGCTACGTCATCCTGCAGAGATATTCAAGAAAAACATACATTCAGATATTTAGCTTTGGTATCGATTCACCAAACCCTTCAAGCAGGCCTAAGAATAGAACTTGGTTCTTCATCTGCTCCTACTGTAAGTAAACAGACCATCCAGAGGCCCTCAGACATGGCACATCTACCAAATTCTCGTTAGTAATTTAAGTCCACAGACTCCGTGAAGAGTTCAATTAAGAAGACAGACAAAGGGTGCCTGGGTGGCTCAGTCGGTTGAGTGTCTGAGCTCAATCACGGGTTTGTGGGTTCGAACGCTCCATTGGGCTCTCGGAGCCCAGCCCAGAGCCTGCTTCGGATTCGGTGTCTCCCTTGCTCTCTGCCCCTCCCCCACTCATGCATGCCTGCACGTGCGCACTTTCTCTCTCAAAATTAAACAAACATTAAAATAAATTTTTTTAAAAGAAAGACATTATGCAATTAAGTAGTCAAGTAATAAACATTTATCATACTCCTGAAAGGCTCTGAGCACAGCTTATAATAAAGGTCTAATCCTCAAGTAAATGATCACCTTATTATCACGTTAACCTTAGTAAACACTAGGAGCATTATACACTTAAATGTCTAACTTATGACTTGAGAAAGAAAGACTAAGTTAATTTGAATACATCTGAGATCTAATTAAGAACAATAAAAACTAAAGAAATTGCTCTTAGTCAACTAAGTGTAACCACCAAAAGAACTTTCAGAAAGATGCAATTTCAATTTCTCTCCTCACATGTACTTCACTTTCTTAGTACATTTTTCTACAGCACCAATTCTTAGGCTTTTGTTCTCTTAAAAAAAAAAAAAAACAAACAAAAACCCAAAGAGCATTTTGTTTATGTGGATTATATATATTAATATTTACCATATAAAAACAATGAAACCTGAGCAACTAAAATTTATTAATTCATTTATAATAAATTAACATTTTAATGAAAAATCTTTTTCATTAAAAAAATCTTTTTAATGTCTAGCATAATAGATTTTTGCATTTGCTCTGCATTCAATCTGTTGTCAGCACACTGTTGAACTTGAAATATTTAAAGGCCTGACTTCATTCAGATAGTTAGAAAAGGGAAATGTAATTTAATAGTCTTCTCAAATAACTGTAGTGTTAATTTTGATATTAATATCAAAACTTCAATAATGGTAGTTTCTTGAAATTTATTTGTAATATGAAATCTTAACACTTTTATAGTGTGTTATGTAAATACCCATCTTCAGCTCTGAAGGGATCTTGGGAACACTGTCCCTGAGTTACACAGTCTCCCAAAGGTTAACATGTTCACTTTATTATTAAAACATCACATCTGCTAACTTTATCACCCATCTCACCTTCTCAGAAAAGTCAAGTACTGGGTACCTGTGAGGCTCATGGTGGCAGAACCAAGGTTTCTAAAATTCTAATTTTCTCTTGAAAGCTCAAATCTTATTGGCAAAAAACTACTACCAATTCTTTTCTTTGGAGGTGACAGGCTTACTTTGTTTGCCAAACACTCAAGTGTACAAAACCATTAATCTGTCAGTCGTTGTTTCAAGTAACAAGGTGGTCCATGAAACAAGCCTGTAGTGCAGTTCACAACTCAAACAACGGCACAAATGCTTTTCCTTGAGACAACCATGGTACTTTGGAATTCAATATAAGTGTTTTACATGTGCTTCCAATTACTTCTACAGAATATTAAAAAGATGTGACTTCCATTTTTACCACTTGATCAAGGACATTTAAAAAAAATTTTTTTTAGTGTTTATTATTTTTTTATTTTTTATTTTTTTTTTAATTTTTTTTTAACGTTTATTTATTTTTGAGACAGGGAGAGACAGAGCATGAACGGGGGAGGGTCAGAGAGAGAGGGAGACACAGAATCTGAAACAGGCTCCAGGCTCTGAGCTGTCAGCACAGAGCCTGACGCGGGGCTCGAACTCACAGAGTGCGAGATCGTGACCTGAGCCGAAGTCGGCCGCTTAACCGACTGAGCCACCCAGGTGCCCCTTTAGTGTTTATTATTTTTGAGAGACAGAGAGAGACAGAGTGCAAGCAGGGGAGGGGCAGAGAGAAAGGGAGACACAGAATCTGAAGCAGCCTCCAGGCTCCGAGCTGTCAGCACAGAGCCGGAAACAGGGCTCGAACTCACAGACCATGAGATCATGACCTGAGCTGAAGTCAGCTGCTTAACTGACTGAGCCACCCAGGTGCCCCTATCAAAGGCATTCTTAAGTGAAACTGGTTTTTTCTCCTCCCTTAACTGCACGTGCATGGCGGTAAATTACTGTTAGTATAATTTGGTGCTAATACCTAGATCTCTGCTAGAAGCCAGCAGCTTTACCCACCACTCTTTTTATACTAGCAACTCAAATGTCAATACAATATAAAAGGCCAATTATGTTTGATATTATTTTTAAAATAGCTTTGACCTCATGACCTTTGAAATGGTTTCAGGAACTCCCAGAGGCCTGTGGATTGAGCTTTGAGAACTACTATCCTAGAGAACATGGTGATGTCATTTAGAACCTAAATCTTGGAGTCAGACTAACAGATCAAGAATCTGACTCTTGGTTCCAACACTTGACCTTGGGCAAGTTATTCATCTCATGTCCCTTAGTTTCCTCTTCTGTAAAACAGTGATAATAATAGTATCTACTCAACAGTTTTTTCTTTTTTTTTAAATTTTTTTTTTTTAACGTTTATTTATTTTTGAAACAGAGAGAGACAGAGCATGAACGGGGGAGGGGCAGAGAGAGAGGGAGACACAGAACTGGAAGCAGGCTCCAGGCTCTGAGCCATCAGCCCAGAGCCCGACTCGGGGCTCGAACTCAAGGACCGCGAGATCGTGACCTGAGCCGAAGTCGGACGCTTAACCGACTGAGCCACCCAGGCGCCCCTCAACAGTTTTTTCTTATGAAACTACTACTTGCAAATATTTTTTCCATGAAATGGCATATTGTTACAATTTAATTAGAAGCAAACTACAGTGAAATGAAACATTCTGCAATAAGAAATATATCTATACATTAAAACAAAATCCTATAAAATGTAAAACTTCATGTGAAGGTAAACATCCCATATATTATAAATTTATCAACATATACACGAAACAATGGGTTTCACCAAAACAGGCAAAGAGCCTTCTGTAAAGCTGAAAGAATCAAGCCTTACTCCACTTTCAGCTTATCCCTTGATATGGTCAATTTATGTGGATTTTTAATCTTCCATCCACTTAACTCCATGTTGGAGATGTGGTTGGTTTTTCATCCATCCACTCTCTGACAAACAGGCATTTAGCACTGCATATGTACTTCCTGGCCAAGTCAACAGAGAATCAAAAAAAATTTACCCAAGAAAACCCCTCCAATCTAAATACAGCATATAAGTGGCACACACACCAGAGCCAAACATGGGCAACGGGAACAATATAACACTTTCAAAATCAAAGTTTTACATAAGCATTATTCATATGCTACAAAAACACTGTTTTAGGTATTTAGATAATATCAAACACAATTACATCATATACAAATACATAATACATGTATTGTATTGTAGGATACAATACAATATACAACAATAATTACAGTTGACCCTTGAAAACCATGAGATTGAACTGAATGGATCCACTCATATGTGAATTTTTTGATAAATACAGTACTGTAAGCATATTTTCTCTTCCTTATGATTTTCTTAATATTATTTTATCTAGCTTTTTTTTTAAGTAATCTGTACACCCAACATGAGACTCAACCTCACAACTCTGAGATCAACAGTCACATGTTCTACCAACTGAACCAGCCAGGCACCCCTCTAGCTTGATTGTAAGAATACAATATATGATACCTGTGACATGAAAATATATATATTAATAATTTATCTTATTGATAAGGCTTCTGGTCAACAATAGGCTATTAATAGCTACATTTGGAGGGAGTTAAAAGTTGTAAATGGACTTCTGGGGTGCCTGGACGGCTCAGTCGGTTAAGCATCCAACTCTTGATTTCAGCTCAGGTTATGATCTCAAGGTTTGTGAGTTGCAGCCTCAGGTAGGGCTCTGTGCTAACAGCGTGGAGCCCTCTGGGGATTCTTTCTCTATCCCTCTCTCTCTGCCCCTCCCCCACTCTCTCTCTCAAAATAAATAAAGAAGCTCTAAAAAAAAAAAAAAGTTATACATGGACTTGGCTGTGCAGGGGTTGGCACTCCTAGTCTGTGCGTTGTCCAAGGATCAACTGTACATAACTACATAAAATAATATAAAAATAATGGCTTTTAATATATTTTGTTTTGACTTTCAATGACACTTGAAAGGTACCTAAAAGAATACACACTTTCTGAAAAACAAAAATAAACATAATCCTCAAGATGAGGGGTATTTATCCATTGGCAGTGGCGCAATGGCCTCGAGTCTTCTAGCTTCTCAACAATGGGTGGGAATGAGATATTACAAAGAGCTACTGGGCCTTTCAATTTTTACACAGGGCTCTCTCCTTCAATAACACAGCTTTCTCAGTGGCCCTTCAATTCCAATGATCTTTTACTACTCACAGAGTAATACTGACACTTAACACATGGATAAAACTGAAACCTGGTTGAGAGCTTCCTCAATGACCAAGAAATAGGTTTCAGCTCAGATTCCTCAAAAGGGAGGGGGAAAGAAGACTTTGGGTTTGATAATATGTTCAAGGTCTTGACCAGATGTGACAGCAGTTACATTTCTCTGTAGAGTTTCTGGATGAGCCAAAAAAACATGTGTTTTGGAGTAGACTTTTTTTTTTTTTTTTTTAATTTGCATCCAAATTAGTTAGCATATAGCGAAACAATGATTTCAGGAGTAGATTCCTTAATGCCCTTTACCCATTTAGCCCATTCTCTCTCCCACAACCCCTCCAGCAGCCCTCAGTTGTTCTCCATATTTATGTCTCTTCTGTTTTGTCCCCCTCCCTGTTTTTATATTATTTTTGTTTCCCTTTCCTTACGTTCATCTGTTTTTGTCTCTTAAAGTCCTCATATGTGAAGTCATATGATTTTTGTCTTTCTCTGACTAATTTCACTTAGCAGAATACCCTCCAGTTCCATCCACGTAGTTGCAAATGGCAAGATTTCATTCTTTTTGATTGCCGAGTAATACTCCATTGTATATATACCACATTTTCTTTATCCATTCATCCATTGATGGACATCTGGGCTCTTTCCATACATTGGCTATTGTTGATAGTGCTGCTATAAACATGTGGGTGCATGTGTCCCTTCGAAACAGCACACCTGTATCCCTTGGATAAATACCTAGTAGTGCAATTGCTGGGTCTTAGGGTAGTTGTATTTTTTAGTTTTTTGAGGAACCTCCATACCGTTTTCCAGAGTGGCTGCACCAGCTTGCATTGCCACCAACAATGCAAAAGAGCTCCTCTTTCTCCGCATCCTCGCCAACATCTCTCGTTGTCTGAATTGTTAATGTTAGCTATTCTGACAGGTGTAAGGTGGTATCTCATTGTTGTTTTGATTTGTATTTCCCTGATGATGAGTGCTGTGGAGCATTATTTCATGTGTTGGTTGGCCACCTCAATATCCTCCTTGGACAAGTGTCTATTCATGTCTTTCGCCCATTTCTTCACTGGATTATTTGTTTTTTGGGTGTTGAGTTTGATAAGTTCTTTATAGATTTTGGATACTAACCCTTTATCTGATACGTCATTTGCAAATATCTTCTCCAATTCCATTGGTTGCCTTTTAGTTTTGCTGATTGTTTCCTTCGCTGTGCAGAAGCTTTTTATTTTGATGAGGTCCCAGTAGTTCATTTTTGCTTTTGTTTCCCTTGCCTCTGGAGACGTGTTGAGTAAGAAGTTGCTGCAGGCAAGATCAAAGAGGTTTTTGTCTGCTTTCTCCTTGAGGATTTTGATGGCTTCCTGTCTTACATTGAGGTCTTTCATCCATTTTGAGTTTATTTTTGTGTATGGTGTAAGAAAGTGGTCCAGGTTCATTCTTCTGCATGTCGCTGTCCAATTTTCCCAGCACCACTTGCTGAAGAGACTGTCTTTATTCCATTGGATATTCTTTCCTGCTTTGTCAAAGATTAGTTGGCCATACGTTTGTGGGTCCATTTCTGGGTTCTCTACTCTGTTTCATTGATGGAGTAGACTTTTTGAGTTAAAACCCTAGTCCCTCATGTTTTCTAGGTGACTCAAAAAAAAAAAAAAAAAAAAACCCAAAATGACAAAAAAAAAAAAGTAACAACAAACGTTTCTGAACTTCAGACAAAGGAAAAAAACCAAAGTGACAATATCTAAAGAGAAAATGAGACACAGAAATAGTATCTGATAACACTTGGCATATGAGAGGCACTCAAGTAATGTTCATTTCCTTTTCTCCCTCTCCTCTTAATCTTTTCTGCCAAATAATACCCTAAAGTCATAACTTATGACTGGAACAATATCAACCAACCAATCCACATTTATGGAGTATATTCTATGTCAACATCCTAAAAGTATTCCCTTAAAGGAATATTTTAGAATAAAAATTAGGACAACATAATGTGGCTTATGGCTTACCCATAAAATTAAAAATGCTATAGTCTTTATTTCATACATATTTCAATTTTAGATAAGTAAATTTAATAGATCAATGATTAAAATTCTTACAACACTTTCTCAAAGCATGAATAGTTTTCATTGGGATCAAAAGTCTGAATAGTATACAGGATTGCTGACTTTTTTAAAAAAAGTTTTTATGTTTGTTTATTTTTGTGTGAGAGAGAGGAGGACAGAGCACAGCAGGGGAAGGGCAGAGAGAGTGGGAGACACAGATTCCGAAGCAGGCTCCAGGATCCGAGCTGTCAGCAGAGCCTGACATGGGTCTTGAGCTCATAAGGTAGGAGATCATGACCTGAGCCAAAGTTGGATGCTTAACTGAACTGACTGAACCATCCAGGCGCCCCAATCACTGACTGTTTTGAAGACTGGAGCCCCAGGCCCTCTTACACAAATTCTACCACAAACTATAACCTTTGTCCTGTGACTGCAACTCTTCCAATGAGAGGTGGGTATAATTTCCCACAGCATAATTCTGGGTTCTGACTCATGACTTGTTTGGGCCAATAGGATGGTTAGTAGATCTGAGGCAAGTAGAGGCTCAAATGTGCTTGGTCAGTTGGCTTGCCCTCCTGAATCTCTGCAATCACTAAAAAACCAACATGCCCTGGCTGGCCTATTGGTTCAAAATGAATGAGAAACATGTGGAACAGACATGGGCCTCATGTACAACTTGAAGTCAGGCGCTCATATATCATCCAATCTCCAGCTGAACAACAGTACGTGAGCAAAAAATAAAAATGATTGTTGTTTGAAGTCACTGAGAAATGTGGGCTGACTTGTTTCACCAATGAGTATAATGCACACTGAGTATAATTCACTAAAATACAGTATCTTTTAGTAAGTACATTCACAGTCTAATGCACTCACTTGAATAGTTTTTGAATTAATATACCAATGAGGTTTTTGTTTTAGTTGTCTCTTTATTCCCAATTTACTCTTTTCTTGATAATATTTATTTGTATAATGAGACATAAGGCTGCTATATATTACAGAACTAAAAATTATAGGTAAAGCTCTTAGCTTATTGTAACAAAGACCCCAACAACTGGAAAATCGTACAATGGAAGAAAATGCAATCTCACTTTTTGGAGGGGGGTGGGGAGCCAACATCATTAGTTTACTATTTTCCTCTCTGGAACAGTTCAGATTCCAATAGAAGAATCCTGCAATATTCCCCAATAAACACAATGTAAACAGTAAACACCCTGCTGATCTTGTAGGAACTAAACGAAATGGTTTAGGTGGTTTCACTGTTCAATCTGCAGTTTCTATGTATTCGTCTCCTTGGTTAAGCATAGCACTTCTACCTTGGTAAGAAATTCTATAAAAGCTACTTAGGAATACCACAAAAAATGGAGGAATAGGAAGCTCCACGAATCCATTCCTCCACCTAAACAACTATTGAACTCCTAAGAACCATCTGAAGTAACTCTTTTGGGGCTCTGATGTCTAGCTTGAAGAGGCTGCTAAACTTCAGTATTTCGCATGGTAGCAGGTGCCATCCCATTTCCCATTCCAAAAGCTGCAAGAAGTCACCTGTGGACAGCCTCTTGCATTTCTGGTGTGGCTCACCGGAACCAGGATACATAATAAAGACTTTGTCATCCAAACACTGGATTGTGCGCTCTGGCTGCTGATTGCTGCTTTTTATCACTTAGCCTTTGTGCTGACCATCACTGCTGCTTCAACTCTTATGAGCTGAAGCATCTTTCAAGGAAATAGCCAGTGTGTGCATGTTGCTTCGTTTTCTTTCCCCTTTTGGGAGTCAGGTATTTCAGGAAATCCTTATCAGGTCACTGGATGACCACAGAGATGACAGAACATAACTTTAGTGACCACACACAACAAGGAATACACAAAAGTTTGGAAAAGTAACAGTTGGCTTCAGCCCTCAACAAGAAAGATTCAGCAATCTCAAAGGAGTGTGATAATTAAATTGCCACATTTACCACAATATAATACTTCAACTGTCCAGTTCAGTTTTCAAATTATACATATAGAGCAGCAACAGGAAAGCTCACTTGCCGGGGGTTAAAAATGGACAGAAACCGCCCCTGAGAAGCCCGGATGTTCTAATTATTAGTCAAAGATATTAAATCAACAGTCTCAAATGTATAAAATAACAAAGAACTAAGGGAAATCTTAAAATGACCTATGAGAAAACCAAGAGCATAACAGACAAATGACAGAAAATGAAAAAAATCACTAGAGAAGTTTGACAGATTTGAGCAGAAAGAAGAAATATGATCAGCAAATCTGAAGATAAGACAATTTGTGAGAATTAGAAAGGAAAAAATGAAGTAATAACATAAACAGAGCCTGAAGGATCTGTAGGGTATCATCAAATATACCAACATATACATTACAGGAGTCCCAGAAAAGGAGTCCCAAAAAAGGGGAAGAAATAGGGGCAAAAAACTTCCTAAGCCCGAGGAAAGATATAGATCTACACATCCAAGAAGCTCAACAAACTCCAAGCAGGATAAACTCACACAGGTCCACACTCAGTTATACTCAAACTGTCAAAACTGAAAGAAAAAGACAATTTTGAAAACATCAAAAAAAAGACACTTGTCATGTACAATGAATCCCTAATAAGATTAAGAGCTGATTTCTCATAAGCCGTGGAGGCGAGAAAGCAGTGGGATGGCGTTATTTGTAAAGTCTGGAGGGAAAAGACCGTCAACAAAGAATTCTGCATCTGGTAAAACTATCTTTTAAGAATGAAATCACAATTAAGATATTTCCAGTTAAAAAAAAAAGCTGATGGAGTTCATTACTAGTAGACTGGCCTACAAAAAATGCAAAAGAGAGACTTACAGGCTAAAACAAAAAGACATTAGACAGTAACTAGCAACCCTAAGAAAAATCAGCCGTAACACAGGTAAAATAACTACACAAATAAGTATAAATCCAGGATGACCATACTTTTGATATGATTTGTAACTTTTCTCTTTTTCCAATATGATTTAACAGATACATAAAACAATAATTATAAAGCTATGTCAATAGGAATAGAATATATAAAAATTTAATCTGTTACAATTATAAAATAAAAGGGGAGAGATGGAGATGTATAGAAGCAAAGTGTGGTATACTCTTGAGATTAAGGTGGTATCATTGAGATTAGGTTATTACAAATTTAAGGTACTGTTTGTAATCCTCAAGGTAACCACTAAGAAAATAAGTAAATAAACATATAGGAAAGGAAAGAAGGGAATCAAAATGGCATGTTAGCAAAAAATCAACTAAATACAAAAAGCAGGCAGGGTGGTGAAATTGAGAAACAAAAATAGAGAATACAAAATATAGAGAATATAAAAAATAATCAGGTAAGTGACGAGGTAAATCCTTCAGAAATCACATAAAATGTAAATGTTCTGGGGTGTGTGGGTGGCTCAGTTGGTTGAGTGTCCAACTCTTTATTTCAGCTCAGGTGTTTATCTCAGGGTCATGAGTTCAAGCCCCACACTGGGCTCCATGCTGGTCATGAAGTCTACTTAAAAAAAAAAAAAAAAAAAAAAAAGTAAATGTATTAAATTCTCCTATTAAAAGGAAGAAAAAGACAGATCAGCTAAATAACAGGATCTGTCTATATAATGTCCACGAAAGGTTCTGTACATACGAGGACACAAAAAGTTTAAATGGATGAAAAAAGATATTCCATGCAATTCGTAATCCCCTCCCAAACGTGTAAGTGGCTATATTAGCATCAGAAAAAAAATACACTTTAAAACAAAAAAGATTACAAGAGACAAAGGAGGACATTACATAATTACAAGAACTTAAATAAAGCAAGACATATAAATGTAAACATATATGCACTTAACAACAGACCTCCAAAAGATATGAAGCAAAAATAAACAGAATTAAAAGAAAAAAAATAGACAGCTGAACAATAATAGTCAGAAACTTCAATACCCCACTTTCATCAATAAAACAAAAACAAGTAGATAGAAGCTCAATAAATAGAAGACTTGACAAGACCATCAACCAACTTGACCTAACAGACATACATGCAATGCTCAATTCTTCACAGCAGAATCACATCCCTTTCAAGCGCACAAAGCACACTCTCCAGGAGAGCCCATTATGTTAGGCCTAAAGCAAAACTTAAGCATATTTTAAAAGAATGAAATCTTGCAAAACAACTTTTCCAATCACAATGGAAGGAAATTAAAATCAGTAACAGAAGGAAAACAGGAATATTCTCAATAGGTAGAAATTAAACAACACACTCTTAAACAACTGGTAAAAGGAGTAATCATGAGAGAATGGAAAAACACACTGAGACAAGTAAAGACAAGAACACAACAGGAGTTCCTGGGTGGCTCGGTCAGTTAAGCGTCTGACTTCGGCTCAGGTCATGATCTCGTGGTTCGTGAGTTCGAGCCCTGAGGCCTGCATCAGGCTCAGTGATGACAGCTCAGAGCCTGGAGCCTACTTCACATTCTGTGTGTCCCTCTCTCTCTGGCCCTCCCCACCTCACACTCTGTCTCTTTCCTCCTCAAAAATAATAAACATAAGAAAATTAAAAAAAAAAAAAGACAACACAACATACTAAAACTTACTAGACAGAGCAAAAGCAGTGCTAAGAGGGAAATTTGCAGCTGTGAATGCATACATTAAAAAAGAAATATCTCCAACTAATAACCTGTTAAACTGTTAATAACCTGTTATTCTTTTTTTTTTTAATTTTTTTTTAATGTTTATTTATTTTTGAGACAGAGAGAGACAGAGCATGAATGGGGGAGGGTCAGAGAGAGGGAGACACAGAATCTGAAACAGGCTCCAGGCTCCGAGCTGTCAGCACAGAGCCCGACGCGGGGCTCGAACTCACGGACCGCAAGATCATGACCTGAGCCGAAGTCGGCCGCTTAACCAAGACTGAGCCACCCAGGCGCCCCAATAACCTGTTATTCTTAATACCTTAAGGAATGAGAAAAGAGCAAACTAAACACAAGCTAGCTGAAGGAAGAAAATAATAAAAAATAAAGATAAATAATAGTATAAAGAACAACAGAAAAGTCAGTAAGAACAAAAGCTGTTTCTTTGAAAGAGCAACAAATGAAAAGTCTGGCTAGAGAGAAGACTCAAATCACTAAAATGAGAAGTAAAAATGGTGACATTACTGACTTTAGAGAAACAAAAAAGGGCTGTAAGAGAATATTATAAAGCACTGTAAGCTAAAAAAAACCTGGATAACCTGAACAAAATGGACAAATTCTTGGAAACATACCACCAAACCAGATTGAGTCATGAAGACACAGAAAAATGGAATAGATTTATTGTAAGGAGAATGAATCAGTAATTAAAACATTCCAACAAAAAACAGTCAAGGACCAGATGTCTTCACTGGTGAATTCTACCTAACATTTAAAATGGAATTAACACCAATCCTTTTCAAACTCTTCCAAAACACTGAAAAGGAGGGAAGATGTCCTAATTCATTCTATGAAATCAGCATTACCTGATACCAAAGATAAATATAAAAATTACGAGAGAATTACAGACCACTATCTTATATTGATACAATACTCTTTAACAAAATACTACCAAACTCAATTCAGTATCATGTTAAAAGGACTACACACCACAGCAATGTGGAAGTTGTTCCTGAATTAAAAGGATGGCTCAACATAGGAAAACGCATCAATGTGATAGACCATATTAGTAGGATAGGGAAAAAAACCTCACATGATCATCTCAATTGATGCACAAAGAAGCATTTGACAAAATTCAAAACTTTTCTGATTAAAAAAAAAAAAAAAACACTCAAACTAGGGAAAAAAAGGCTCATGATAAAGGCCAAATATGAAAATCCCAGGGCTAACATCAGACTCAATAATGAACAACTGAAACCTGCACCCCTAAAACTGGAAACAAGGGGCACCTGGGTGGCTCAGTCAGTTGAGCATCTGACTTCAGCTCAGGTCATTATCTCACAGCTGATGAGTTCAAGCCCTGCGTCAGGCTCTGTGCTGACAGCTCGGAGCCTGGAGCCTGCTTCGGATTCTGTGTCTCCCTCTCTCTCTGCCCCTCCCCTGCTCATGCTCTGCCTCTGTCTCTCTCAAAAAAAAAAAAAAAAAAAAAAAAAAATTTGGAAACAAGACAAGAATGAGTGCTTTCATCATTTCTATTTAATATGGTACTGGAAATCCTAGCCATAGTAATTAGGTATGAAGAGAAATTAAAGGCATCAAAATTGGAATGGAAGAAGTGAAATCATCTTTATCCAAAGATGACATGATTTTATATGTAAAAAACTTAAGATTATTACCCCCCTCCAAAAAAAGGTCCAACAACCGTTTACGGCAAGAAATGAAACAGAAAAGTTGCAGGATCTAAATCCAGTCAAATGCACTTCTACTTACTACCAATGAACATGAATATGTTACTGGGGAAGGCAGTCTTTGCAACAAACAGTGCTGGGAAAACTAGATATTCACATGCAAAAGAATGAGGTTGGCTACTTACCTAACCATCTGTGAAATTAACTCAAAATGGATCACAGATCTAAACCTATACAAAATTCTAACAAGAAAAAAAAAAAAGGGAGGAAATTTGCACAACCCTTGCATTTGGTAATGGTATCTTAAAGATGACACCAGATCACAGGCAACGAAAGAAAAAAAGAGATAAATCAAACGTTATAACAATTCAAAGCTTTTGTGTATCAAAGGACCCTATCAAAACAGTGAAAAGAAGGGAAGAAAATGTATGCAAATTATTTATCTGATAAGGGATTAATATCCAGACTACTAACATGAGAAACGCAGATCAAAACCACAATAACATACCACTTCACGCTCATTAGAATGTGTGTGATCCATTATTATAAAAAATGAAAATAACAAGTGTTGACGAGGGCATGGAGAAACTTGAACACTTGTGCACTGCTGGTGGGGCTGTAACAAGGTGTAGCTGCTGTGGTTTTTCAAAAAGCTGAACATCCAGCAGTTCCACTCCTGGGTGTTTAGTTCTCAAAACAACTAAAAAGTATGGAGTAACAGATACTTGCACACCAGTGTTCACTGCAGCATTATTCACAGTAGGTAACAAATGTAAACAACCTAAGTGTCCACCAGCAATGAGTAAACGAAATATGATCTGTACATTCAATGATTATTGCATCATAAAAAGAAATGAAATTCTAACACATGTTACAACATGAAAGAACTCTGAACACATTATGCTACGTGAAATAAGCCAGACCCAAAAGGGCAAATATTGTATGATCCACTTTTATGAGGTACCTAAAACGGACAAATTCATTCGGACAGAAAGGAGAATGGCTGGGAAGAAAGAGAGTTACTGTTTAACAGGCAGAGAGTTTTTGTTTAGTATGGTGATGAAAATGTTCTAGAAATAGTGGTATCAGTTACACATTGTGAATGCACATACATAATACACATTTTATACATAATACACATTGTGCAATTAATGTCACTGAATGGTGCACCTAAAAAATGATATATTTTACATTATGTATGTTTTACCACAATTAAAAAAAATGTAATTGGAAAAAAATCCACTCAAGCCCTCTCTCTGCTTTGATTACTCTGTTTTTAAATTGGAGACCTAGTGAAGGGTTATTTGTTTAGTTTTCTATTTCTTTTTGCCTACTATTTTTTTAGCAGTACTATTTGCTACCTAGTATAATACAAGAATTTAACTTAATGAGAAATATAAAAGCCTACAAGACTGGCCCCTAAAGCTACTAGTAATGTTTCAGGGATTAGACCATATGGTGTATGCTGACCCATTAACCATGAAACATATAATTAACATAGATAGGTATGGCTTAGGTTTAGATTAAAAAGCTAAACAAATTCAGGGTCCGAGGAGTTTTATACATAATTATGAAAAATCAACAAAACACTAAATATGTATGTATATTCTGGATATGAGAAACACGTAAGAGATTTAATTACAAGCAGTAAAAATTCCAGGAAATTTCACTTAAGAATTATAAACATGAAAGCCTATTAATGAGGGGTGCCTGGGTGGCTCAGTCAGTTAAGCGTCCGACTTCAGCTCAGGTCACGATCTCACGGTCCCTGAGTTCGAGCCCTGCGTCGGGCTCTGGGCCGAGAGCCTGCTTCCGGTTCTGTGTCTCCCTCTCTCTCTGCCCCTCCCCCGTTCATGCTCTGTCTCTCTCTGTCTCAAAAATAAATAAACGTTAAAAAATTTTTTTTAAAAAGAAAGCCTATTAATGAAAAATAGATACAATCTGCTTCATTTAAAATGATTAACAAAATGAAAACGCAACTCAAATCTCTTCCATCACCCTTACCAGCAATCCTCACGAACACTGTAACAATTATCAAAGCCTAGAGCCTTAGAAATGCAAACTAGACATGATACAAAGTTACATTAGTCTCTATCTTCTGTGCTTAATTGTAGCATTCAAGAAATCTCAGTGTGTGACAATGTACAAAGTAGATGCCTTTCTGTAAGTCTATTCCCATAGCAGAGTAAGCCATTCTTTCCTCTGTAGCCCTACAATACTTTTCAAACATCTCTTATGCTGTTATTTAAACTATAATTTATAGCATTAATGATACTGTACTATGATATGATAATGTCTCTAGTAGATTATCTCTTGAAAACAAGAAAAATCTACCTTTTTCCATCACCAGTTCCTTCAGTAAATATTTATTGAGAAACATACGAAATCCGGGCACTTTGGGTATTTAGGTTGCACAAAGACAAAACAAAAACGGTAGCATTCCACAAGGAACTCAGTCCCCGGGGAATGCTGGTTAGTAGATACCACGAGAGAGGTAAGTCTAAAGTAATGCTTGAGCAAACAGGAGGTTGTCATTACCCTGGACGGGGATGGTGACACTGGGCGTGGTATTCTTCCAAGTCAGTGCAGAGCTGAACTACAGTCATGTTTCTTTACCTCTGTATCCCCAGAGCCCGGCCCACTGTTTCACCTCTAGTTAGAGTGTCTGACAAGCTATTTAAAAAAAAATTTTTTTTAATGTTTATTCATTTCTGAAAGAGAGAGAGAGAGAGAGACAGAGCACAAGCAGGGGTGGGGCGGAGAGAGAGAGGGACACAGAATCTGAAGCAGGCTCCAGGCTCCGAGCTGTCAGCACAGAGCCCGACGTAGGGCTCGAAACCACGGACCACGAGATCATGATCTGAGCTGAAGTCAGATGGTTAAGCGACTGAGCCACCCAGGCGCCCCTGACAAGCTATTTTTAATGAGTGAATGAGTAGTTCTGAAGCTGTGGCAAATCTTCTTGAGGTGGTAACATGGAGATGTCCAGGGACAGAAGGTGAGAAATTAATCATTTAACATTAGTTAGTACTAATGTAACATTAGTACAATCAAAGTCATGAAACCGTAGTTTCCGCCCCTGCCTTCAGGTGCCTCCTGCATACTCTTCATCTCCTTGTCACACAGGTTTCTTTCCAGCAGCAACTGGACAAAAGCTTAAAGCCCTGATCTTTGGAGGTCAGAATCACAGTCTGGTTTCCATGATCCTGATAGCTATTACTGGCTTTAAAAACGGACTCTCCTGTTAGATTCTAGCTCATTTCAGAAACAAATGTACTAAAAATCTAATATTTAAGGTTTAAATTTAAAAAAAAAACTGCAGATGTTCAGAACACACAGCTTCAACTACACTTCTAAGTTTCAACCTTCCAGATATTTTACTGCTTTTGTTTATTTATATTGAAACATGTTGCTTCCAGTCACTTAAAACTGAGGACTAATGGCAGGAATCCGAGTGCTATTAATTACTGGAATTCTGTGAGACAGACCACACTGTACTGGATATGTAATAACACTACAACAGAACTATGAAATAACACAGAACATAACCCATGGCAAAGAGCAGTTTAACTCAGATGACTGAAAAGCTATTCTATAAATGATCATCAGTGTATGTAATTATTGGAGCTAAAACACATGTTAAGGGCAGTCTATCCTTATGCTTCTGGCAATCGGCTCGCTGATTCATCACCAGATGGCTTTAGAGTATGAACTTCCTCCTACCCCACAAGTCCTGCTATTGCAGAGTAAGAAATAACTGGGGTAGCATTAAGACTATTGGGGAGCCTGGGTGGCTCAGTCGGCTGAGCATCCAACTTCAGCTCAGGTCATGATCTCACAGCTTGTGAGTTCGAGCCCCATGTCAGGCTCTGTGCTGTGACAGCTCAGAGCCTGGAGCCTGCTTCGGATTCTGTGTCTCCTTGTCTCTCTGCCCCTCCCCCACTTGTGCTCTGTCTCTCAAAAATAAATAAATGGAAAAAAAAAAAACTATTAATCTACACAGCTAAAAATGCTTTCCTCCAATGCATCCAATTCTTATTTCAATAAAATATTATCTACTGATGAATCCAAGTGACAACTTTTCTTCTGGTATCAGGAGGCATCAAAGGGTGACAAAGACCTTCATGGGCCTGGCCCAGTTTTGTTCAAGCTCTGTTTCCTGAATGAATACATAACAGGGAGAAAGAAAATAGGATTTTCATAACAAAATAAGTGAAAACTTAAAGGGAAAGAAAGCAATAAATTTCACTTCCTGAAATTGTCATTTAAACCAGCAGTAAAACTAAGGTATTTACCCAAAGGATACAAAGGTATTGAAGGGATATATAAATGCACCTTGATGTTTATAGCAGCACTGGCAACAATAGTCAAATTATGGAAAAGAGCCCAAATGTCCATCGACTGATACCTGGATAAAGATCTGTATGTATACACACAATGGAATATTACTTAGCCATAGAAAAGAATGAAATCTTGACATTTGCAATGATGTGCACAGAGCTGGTGAGTAGTATGCGAAGTGAAAGAAGTCAGAAAAAGATAAATACCATATGATTTCACTCGTAAGTGGAATTTAAGATACAAAACAGATGAACATAGAGGGGAAAAAAAGAGAGAGGCAAACTAGGAAAAAGACTCTTAACGATAGAGAACAAACTGAGGGATGCTGGAGGGAGGTGAGTGGGGAATGGGTTAGATGGGTGATGGGTATGAGAGAGGACACTTGTGATGAGCACTGAGTATTGTATGTATCACTAAATTCCACACCTGAAACTGACATTACACTGTGTGTTAACTAAATGGAATTACAAAAAAAAAATAAGCAGTAAAGTGAACTAAGCCGCTGCATTAACCGCCATACAGGCTTTTAGAAAAAAAAATTTTTTTAATTAAGATTTTATTTGTTTAAAGCAGTTAAAGGTTCACAGCAAAATTCAGGGAGAAGGTACAGAGATGTCCCAGTACCCCCAGCCCTTACAAATGCAAAGCCTCCCCCATCATCGATATCCTTCACCAGAGTGATTATTTTTCACAACTGCTGAACTTACACTGACACATCATTATCATCCAAAGTCCATAGTTTACATTACAGTTCACTCTTGGTGTTGTTCATTTTATGGAACTAGACAAATGTTTGATGACATAGTGATGGATATATCACTATGGTATCATGGAGTATTTTCATTGCCCTAAAAATCCTATGCTCTGCCTAGTCATCTCTTCCCTGCAACCCCTGAACTTCTTATTGTTGCCACAGTTTTGCCTTTTCCTGAATGTCATATAATTGGAATCATACATAGCATGTAGCCTTTTCAGATTGGCTTCTTTCGCTTACTAATATGCATTCTGGGCTCCTCTATGTCTTTTCATGACTTCATACCTCATTTCTGCTGAACACTATTCCACTGTCTCGATGGACCACAGTTTATGTATATACATCCACTTGCTCAAGGACATCTGGGTTGCTTCCAAGTTTTAGCAATTATAAATCAAGCTTCTATTAATACCATATCTTATGCCATCATACCAGGTACCCAAAAGATAACTGAATAAATTTTAAGCAAATGTATGAATCCAAAATTCATATTTTACATTTTCCCCCTAAATCCCTAGTGGAAAATATCCTTAACATTAAAGTGTCTGCCTTCTGGGATGCATATCAGCTGAAGACTCAGGATCAAATAAGGTGTAGGTATGACTGATCATATGTTATAAAATCAAATAGACCTAGTTATCTGTAATCTTTTAGTTATAATAGGTATCATTTATAGACCATGTACCATATACCATTTTAAGAACTTCATTCATATACATACACTCATATAATTTAATTACAAAAATTATGTAAGTTCTAGAAATTGGACATAAACATTATGTACCAATCATACATGAGGACACCATTTTATAGAACACTCTAAAATGAATTAATCTGGTTTTTTTTTTTCATTCACAAGTATTTAAGTACTAAGCACTAAAGGTAACGGGGTGATGATCAACATAGAAAAAGTTCCTTCTCTCATCAAAGCAAAAACAAAAATAGACAAACGAGAGCTAAGTGAGTAAGACCACTTTAGTGACCATGAGAAGACAGGAACATGAAAAGACAAACAGCATGATGTTAACAGTTTTAGGGTGTTGGGTGTTTAGGCTGGATGGTCTAGGCCAACATCTCTGAGAAAGTGACATGTTAAAAACTTCAGCTCTGCTGTATAATTAACTTGACCTGGAACAGATGATGAAAAATAAACTCTTGGGAAAAATTTTTTCTTTTAAAGCTCCACCCCCATTTGAAACGTACAGTTAATCCAAAACAATAAATCCACAGCTGTGCTTTTTTTGGGTAATTACCAAGATACTTGCTCTATACTCATGTGAACAAACTTGGTACTGGGAAAATGTCTGTTTTCATGTACTCCTGCTTACTTTGAAATGAGTGCTTCAAATTTTACCTTTATCATCTGCCATATACATTAATTTTTTAAAAAAACAAAGCAAATATTGAGACAAGTATTCAGAAAAACTGTAATTTACAACTTTCACCTAAAATTAATTAAAGTGTGAAAATTCTTTTCACAAAGAAAAAAAAGGAAGATGACATTCCAATGTTAATAGTCATATATTCTATATCAGAGTTTATTACATATTTTCAAAAGAAGACTTAGTTTGGATAAAAAAAAAGCTAGTGATTTAATAAGACATTTCTTCATAACAATCATTTTATAAAGTGCTTAAAGAAAATGCTTGAGAAAACAAGCATACATTTCCATAAATTATCTAGGCATTAAAAGTTCTTGCCAAGTTTTCTCTGCCAGTTTATGAAAAATGCAAAGTCTGACTTACTTTCTTTTGCAGAACTGCACAACTTTGCTGTTTTACACCAACAAATCAGTTAAGACCAATTCAGGGGTGGCTGGGTGGCTCAGACAGTTAAGCATCCAACTCTTGATTTCGGCTCAGGTTCTTGAGTTCCAGCCCTGCATCGAGCTCCACACTGTCAGTGCTTGGGATTCTCTCTCTCTCCCTCTCTCTCTGCCCCTCCCCTGCTTGGGCTCTCTCTCAAAATAAACAAATTAAAAAAAAAAAAAGACTCAGATTCAAATATTTACCAGGTACCTTCTTTGTGCCAGTAACCGTGCTAAGAGCTCACACTCTCAGGGTTCATTTAACTCCCAGAACATACGTGTGAAAATCCTTTTTCCCTTCAAGAAAGCTGAAGTTCAAGGACTCACCCAAGGTCACAAATCTAGTAAACAGGAGCCACCTGGATCCAAACCTGGGCTTTCACATACCAAGGTCTGGGCTTTTCCTCACAACCACAGTCTTCTTCATACTGTCCTCTGGTATATCTTACAATGATGCTAGTGATACCAATTCCCACAAACGCAGATTTTGTGTAAGAATTTGAATATGACTGAAAAGAAATACATATTTTATCTGGTAACATATTCTCTGACACTATCTGAGCCACAAACACTGAAGGTTCACGCAAATTAATCTACCTCTTACCCTCCTGCTTGGCCACCAGTAGGCTCCAAGACTGCCTCCCTCAGACATCTGTAGACAAGAATCAAATGTCAGCTGACTCATCTGGAGGAATGATGCAAATTTAGTAAACAGGGTTCAGCATGGATCAGAAACCTAGAATCTGAAAGAATGGTAAACTATCTCCAGGCTCACTGAACAACAATGATCTGAAAATCTTGGTCAGGTCATGCATCACTAGGAGCAGGAAAAGGTGCACAAAGCAGTTTAACAGACTCTACAGGAGGGGGTGACAGTGGGGAGAAGGCAGTATGAACTGAAGGTCTGTAAGATCCTGAAAGCCAAATATTTTTGATTCACCTTTCCTAATTCAACAGTTTCTTAGTTGACACCAATTCCTCTTGTTTCTGCCATCTGTCTGTAATGAATTTCACAATATCACTGCCTAATGTGCCCTTTAAAAATAGTTCCTGCTCATAACTACTACCGTAATTCAACCACAGGGTCAGGACAACACATGAAAACCATAATCAATCTTCAAACTGCAGAATAAAGAATCTTAGAGTGTGTTAAAAGCAAGGGTATTTTCATATATATCATAAATGTGCTTATTTATTGTGTAACAAAATGTTAATAGCTTATATTTTGCAGTATTTCTTTTCACCTTCATGTAAAATTATAATGCTGATAAGTATCTCTAAAACAGTACTATGCAGTAAAATTGTGCTTATGGAAAGGTTTTAGATCTACGCCATCCAATTTTTTAACCACTAGCCACATGGTAACTATTGAGCACTTGAAATATGAACAGCAAATGCATCTGTGAAAACTTATTTACTATTAATTAATTTAAATTAAAAAAAATTTTTTTTTAACGTTTATTTATTTTTGAGACAGAGAGAGACAGAGCATGAACGGGGGAGGGTCAGAGAGAGGGAGACACAGAATCTGAAACAGGCTCCAGGCTCCGAGCTGTCAGCACAGAGCCCGACGCGGGGCTCGAACTCACGGACCGCGAGATCATGACCTGAGCTGAAGTCCAGCCGCTTAACCGACTGAGCCACCCAGGCGCCCCTAATTAATTTAAATTTAAATATTCACATATTGCTAGTGGCTACCCCAGCTTACTCAGCTCTACACAAGGAGGAATCACATGATTATTTACATTAACAGAATAGCTTTAGTTATACCTACAGAATATAAACTCACAGATTAGGCAGACAAAAAATAACCTATGTTGGAAAGAAAAATTCTGATCTGATTACAACAGCATAAGGAGCTTCACATTTTCATTTATGAAGGTATATAGCATTCATGTAAACAAGCCTATCTCTTGGCCAAAACTTTTCAACCATCATTTCAACTGTTACTCTAAGTCTATTCTTTCATATTATAATTAAATAGACTATAAATGCTTAAAGCAATTACGTTATTGTTTACCAGGATATACGCCATTAAGTATGTAATAGTTCGCTGGAAATATTTTGTGGTGTGAATATTTCTGAGAAAGCAATTCTTTTAAGGGAGGGAATCCCCACGCACAGTTAAAGAGTAATGTCCTACTGACATTTATTTCATTTGGAGAAGAGCTGCTCTCCAAGTTTGAGGATAAAAAGCAGCTATAATAGATTAAAAGATATTGGTATTTTTGTTTGTTTTTGAGAGAGAGAACTCACAGAGGGAGGGGGAGGGAAGGGGGAGGGAGAGAGAGAAAGAGAGAGAGAATCCCAAGTAGGCTCCATGCTCAGTGCAGAGACTGACACAAGGTTCAATACCACGACCCTAGGATCATGACCTGAGCTGAAATCAAGAGTCGGACACTCAACAGACTGAGCCACCCAGGTGCCCCAAGATATTGGTATTTTTAAGGACAATGATTCTTAGGAAATAATACTCTGAGTCCAAATGAATATCAGGATACGTGTAAAAAAAAAAAAAAAAAAAAAAAGTTTACCTTGTCTCTCTTCAATCCTACCTTTCTTTCCTCCTCTACTCAGCCTTTTTTCCCCTTTTCTGCATCTCTGTGTGCCACTGAACACCACAGACATCCTTCCAATCCTTTGACTCTCTTTCTGTGACTAAATGGGCCATAAACAAAACACTGAAGAATACTTTGAAATTTTCACATACACCATATTGCTTTAAAGGTTGGGAGTAACCTTAGAAATAAGAGAGTTTAAGTCTTTTATTTTTTACAAATGAACAAATGAGATTATAAGATTAAAGACTTGTTCAATGTCATATAGCTACAATGCCAAAACTAAAATGGGGATCTAACTCCTTGTACAAAGTACTCTTTTATTCACACCATGTTGACAAAGTGTGTATGTGTGTGTGAATTTACCCTAAGATCAGGAAACAACCTCAAAAGTCATCTGTGACAGAAAATAACTAAGCCATCTGGTTTTTCTGGAGCAGATATCTGATGACAGTATTTATTAAATAAAACGATATATATATATATATATATATATATATATATATATATATATATATATATATATATATTAGTGTATAAAACAAACAGGTTTATACAAATGACTGTCTCAAAAGAAAATAATTTGGTTCCTATCTTCCTGTGACCCCCATTTTTTCCCTGCAGTTTTGCAACTTTTAACAGAAAAATGGTTCCCTATAACTGCAATGGAGAATAAAATCATGTCACACTATTAAAAACCAATCTATGGGGTAAATCAGCAAAAGGAAAAATAAACATTAAATTAATTAATGAAAATCCTATTGAGATTTCTATTGTTGATTTAAATTTATTTCTTTAAGTTTATTTATTTATTTTGATGGAGGGAGGGGCAGAGAGAGAGAGAGACACAGAATTCCAAGCAGGCGCCTCGCTGTTCAGGGCAGAGACAGACATGGGGATGGATCTCACAAAGGGTGAGATCTTGACCTGAGCCGAAACCAAGAGTCAAATGCTTAACTGAATGAGCCACCCAAGAGTCCCTTACTTTTTTAGAGGGAGAGAGAATGCACATGAGCAGGGGAGAGGGGCAGAGGGAGAGAGAGAGAGAGATAACCTTAAGCAGGCTCCACACTTAGCTTGGAGCCTGATGAAGGGCTCAATCACATAACCCTGGGATCACAACCTGAGCTGAAACCAGGGTTAGACTCAACAGAGTCACCCAGGTGCCCCTCTAATGTTAAATTTTTTATTTGAACCAGTTTACTGTTTCCATTAGATCTTTGAGAATCTAATAAAAAGGTATGATAATCTTGCATTTCATTGATATATATTAATTTCATATTCATTTCTTAGGGGACTTAGATCAGACATTTTCACGTAATCAAATAAAAATATTTAAAATATAAAAAGAAGTAAATAAATTTTGTTCCTATTAAGTGCCTAGAGACTCTGATTAATAAACATTTTAGTTATTCTTCCCTTCTCTGGACATTAGCCCTTATTCTGTCCTTTTTTTTTTTTTTTTTTTCAATTTTTTTCAATTTACTTTTGACACAGAGAGAGAGACAGAACATGAGCAGGGGAGGGGCAGACAGAGAGGGAGACACAGAATCTGAAGCAGGCTCCCAGGCTCTGAGCTGTCAGCACAGAGCCTGATGTGGGGCTGGAACCCACAGACTGTGAGATCATGACCTAAGTCGAAGTCAGATGCTCAACCAACTGAGCCACCCAGGCTCAGTCCTTATTTCTGACATTGATATATGTTTGATAAAAGTTTACTTTTGCTTCCTCATCTATGCTGGATCAACACAGGTGTAGCCAAATACTTACACATTTTTAAGAAATGATTTTGATCATTATATTTGAATTCTGTCAAATAGTAATCTTACTTAAAAAAAAAATTTTTTTTAATGTTTTTTTATTTGTGAGAGAAAGAGAGACAGAGCACAAGAGGGGGAAGGACAGAGAGAGAGGGAGACACAGAATCCAAAGCAGGCTCCAGGCTCTGAGCTGTCAGCACAGAGCCCAATGTGGGGCTGGAATTCAAAAGCCATGAGATGATGACCTGAACGGAAGTTGGATGCCCAACTGACTGAATTACCCAGGTGCCCCAGTAATCTTACTTTTTAGAGTCATAAGGTATGCGTACATATCAGCGAAAAACTCAAATCAGCGAACCAAAAAGTAATTTTGTAACAGAATTCAGTACCCATATTAGTAAATTCAAATTTCCAAGACCAATGCAACTTTTGGATTTTGAACATGATACCCTTAGACAGCAACTCATTTTGGAAAGTAGGTTTACTACTTTTAAAAATGCTATTTCCTGTTAAGAAAACGTCTAATCCAGCTCTTACAAGCAGAGTTGCTTGTACACACAGCAAAGTTGGAATATAAAATACAAATGCCCACTAGAATCTAAGGATATCTTAGCCTTTCAGAATGCTATGTCCTAAAATTAATGAACTTTTCAAAAAAGGTGTTAATGTATTACTGTATGCTACAAGAGTTTATTCGTTTTAAATGTAAGTTTTTGCATCTGAGAATTTGTTTTTACAAGAGAGTTGTAAAAAATGTGTTTTAAAATGAATTATTAGAAAGCATAAAATTCTGTAGCACCTGGGTGGCTCAGTCGGTTAAGTGTCCAACTCTGGATTTTGGCTCAGGTCATGATCTCACGGTCTGTGAGACTGAGCCCTGTGTCAAGCTCCATGCTGAGCGTGGAGCCTGCTTGAGAATCAATCTCTCTCTCTCTCAAAAATAAATAAAAGAGAAGTGAAATGAGAGAATAGTTTAAAAAGTAATCTCTCAGAACACTATATATATAAAAATCTAAGGAATGTACCCAAAGCTGAAGTGAGCAAAATTCAAAGCCTTATAAGTATTTTCTACTACACTAGAAAAAATAAAAATAAACTCATCCAACAAACTAATAGAGATTAAAGATTTAAAAACTAATGAATTAAAAACACAAAAATAAAAATGATAAATCAGAAGCTCATTCTTTAAAAAGTATTAAAATCCCTAACAGATATTTTTCTTCATTCATCATAAACATTTGGCTTTGTAATAAAAAGATGTAACCACAGGGGCTCCTAGGTAGCTCAGTCAGTTAAGCATCCTACTCTTGATTTTGGCTCAGGTCATGACCTCACAGTTGGGGAGCTCCACGTTTGGCTCTGTGCTGACAGTAAAGGAGCCTGCTTGAGATTCTCTCTCTCTCCCAGTCTCTCCCTGGCTAACACGCATGCACACACACACATTCTCTCTCTCTCTCCCCCAAAACAAATAAATAAACTTAAAAATGCTTAGGTTATGGCAACAGGCATGATTTTTTAAATTTATAAAATAACTACAACTCTGTGTGTCTAAATTTGAAAATCTCAAATAAATAAACTTCTAGGAAAATGAAAATGACATATTGACTAAAATAATAGGTAGGAACTTGAACAGATTTGAAAACACTATCAAAACTAAGATCCCCAAATATACAATGGACTACTACTCAGCCATAAAAAAAGAATGAAATCTTGCCATTTGCAACAATATGCATGGATCTAGATAGAGGGCACAATGCTAAGTGAAATCAGTCAGAGGAAGACAAATACCATAAGATTTCACTCATTTGTGGAATTTAAGCAACAAAACAAGGAAAAAGAGAGACAAATCAAATAGCAGACTCTTAACTACAGAGAACAAACAGGTGGTTGGGGGGGGGGGGGAATGGGTGAAGCAGGTGAAGGGGATTAAGAGTGCACTTAAAAATAAGCATACAAGGACAACAAAGTAAATTCTGTTAAAACCAGTATAGTGTAGACAGAACAGTCTGCTGATAAACAGATATTATAAACCTATGTTATAAAACATGGTAGTAATATAGCAGTGCAGGAATAGGTAGACAGGCAAGAGGAATAAAAGATCCAGAAACAAACCTATGCATACTAAAAGGACATTTCAAATTGTATCAGATAATTAAGAGTTACAGAATAAATGGTACTGGGACAAAAGGTGCGCATGCTCTTGTGTTCTCTCTCCTTCCTCCCTCTCTCTCTCTCTCCCCACCCCCCCCCCACACACACCTAAATACATTTTAGAGAAAATAACACATTTGCACATATTCACATTATAAATTCTGTAAGAATATAGGTATGTATATAATAAAACTGTGTATAATGGTATTACTTCATAAAGGAAAAAGGAAAAGAGAAATACCCAAGTTAAAAATCCTTGTTGGGTAAAAATAACGAATTTAAAAAGGAAAATGACAATCTGGGGAAAATATTTACAATGTATATGACTTATAAAGGAGTTGGTTGTTACAACTATATACAATGATGAACATTACTTCAGAAAAAAAGAATTTAAGTAAATTACAAATTTGGTAACATGGACTCCTATACCACCATGAAAAATTGGTTGGAAAGTTTAATCTCATGATAAAATATCACCAGATTAAACCAGAATCAACAAGAATATGTAACAGTGGCATCAGTGGCTAGTGGGATTACAAGAGAATATTCTTCCTGACATAATGATATTTTCTAAATATCTGCAATAGACAAGGATTAGTTTTTTAATATGAAAAATAAAAGCATGAAAAAACAAGGTGACCTTCAATTTGCAATGCACTGTTTATCCAATGAGAAGTGTTTATTGAATAACCAGAGCAAATAATAATACATAGCGTCCTCGAGATAGATATTTTGAAGTTACAGTCCAATTGCCTTGAAGTCTTTATCGCTTAAGACTATTGCTGAAAGTCCTACAACTGCAATATTCCTTTTTCACCAAAATAAGTATTTTATACTTTATATCAAGTATGCTCATTTTCCCTGTCCACTGTCTCCTCAATTCAGCTTCTAGCTGGCTGCCTCAAAGACCCCTAACAACTTGTACGATTTGAACTTGTACTTTACTCTTCCATGGGAGATGTGACAAACCCTTAGCTGGCAAAACGCCTTCCAGAAAAGAAGCCAGTGAGAAGAGAAAATGTTCCTTGTGGGCCTGGAAACAAGAAAGCTGGCCTGCTTACTTTCATCGACTTCATTCTCATGTAGACACTGTGCCTAGAACTGAAGGATGAGCATAGGACTTGGAGGAAAAGTCATTCTCTCAAAGCCTCTTTCCCACATCATGTCTCTCTCCACTTCTAAGAACATTAAAATAATGTGCAAAACTGCCTAATGGGGATGAAATGAAGAAGTACAAAACTATTCCTACAGTGTCTGATTGAAAAAAATGTTTCTATTCCTCACCCCTAACAAAATATCTCTTCACGTGAAACACCACCAAGTGGTGCCACATTTGGGGCAATGGGAGGAGATTCCTACCTGCAACCATCCCTTTCATTTGCTTTATTTACATCTACCTCATTTGTTTCTCAAAATAAACCTCCGAGGTAGATGGACTACCACTAGTGTTATTTTTACAGAGGAAGAAACCAAACTTCTGAAATTAAGTGACATGTTCAAGATCACACAGGTAGTGACTCTGAATCAATCCTGACTGCAAATTCTTCTCACTGAACAGTGCTGTCTCTCCTGTTCAAACCTCAGTAGCAGCAGCAACCACATCCATCCATCTAAGACACAGCAGGGACCTACTTACACATAAAACTTTGTTCAGGGCTTTAGATTTAGTAGTTTCTGGGGAATAGTTGTGAACATCCCCATCAAAAACTAGTAAGAGTAAGGAGAGGTCTAACAAAATCTTCTCACAGACAGTTTAGAAGGAGTGTTCAGGTGATCAAAGGCAGTATAGAGTGAACATCCCTATCTCTACAAATACTTCTTTTACTTGGCTTCTGGGACAGCACACTCTTATCTCACTGGCAACTTCTTCTCAATCCTTCTGGGGAACTCAGTCTCTCTTGCTAAGCTTTCACTATTGAAGAGTAGCAGGTCTCAATTCTTGGACCTCTTCTCAAACTAAGTGATTGTAAGTGATGTCTTACAATCCTATGGCTTTAAATATAGTCTACTGGTGATGCTTAAGATTTGAATATCTTCAGTCTGAACTTCTCTGAATTCCAGACTCATATACTCCACTGTCTACCTGATAGCTCCACTTGGATGTTTAACAGACATTTTAAACAACATGAAAAAAACTCACAACCTTGCAACTTTCACTATCTCCACCATTATCACTCTAGTCAAAACCATTAACATCTTAGTATGGATTACTCCAAATGTCTCTTAGCTCATCCCCCTGTTCCCATTCTTTTCCCCTCCAGTCTTCTACACAAAACAGTCAGAACCACATTTTAAAAATGTAACACAATTATTTTGTTATTCCCCTGCTCAAAACCCTGCAATGAACTCCCAAAGCACTTGAAATAAATCAAACCATGCAATCTCTATCCAGCCTCATTTCCTCCTATTCTTCCTTCCTCTTGCTCAGTCACCTTCAGCCAGTGGTATCTATATTCACCAAATTCACCCATCCCTGCTGTCTCAGGACCACTGCACAGTCCAACCACACACCTCCATGGCATACTTCCTGACCTAACACAAGTCTCTGCCAAACGTCACCTCCTCAGAGAGCAGTATTCCTTAACCACTCCTAAAACGGGAAGCTCTCAAGGTACAGAATATTGTCTGAAGAGGTTGTCTTTGGTGTAAAAGAGGGGAAGCAGATTAAGAATATACATTATATTTGCTTAAACTGAAAAAGAAATTCACCGGAATTATACACAAGAAATAATAAAAAGTTATCTACTGGATTAAAGTGAGTGGTAACTCAGCAGGCAAGTTGAGGGATATGAGGATTTTTCACATTATTTGTTTTTAGAAGTTTGATTTTTTTTGGAACCATTTGAATGTTCTATTTGAGTGACTACTTAAAAATAAATGAAAAATAGCAGTCCTCCATCACAGTCTATCCCTTTACTCTGAATTTTCTTCATAACACCTATGCTTACTTGACTTGCCATTATACAATTATCTGTATCACCTCACAGACTGTAAGCTTTACCCAGTACTGGAGAATATAATGGTTTTCCCCTTAACTAAAAACAAACAAAAAACCATGCAAATGGCTTTCATTATCTTTGTGTTGTCTCTTTTCTTAAGCATATTTTATTTATGCTACATTTATTCTATTTATAAATCCGCACAGCTTTGTCCTTGGCTATATCCAGTACAAGGCCAGGATGAAGACATAAGAGGGCTGGTATGTTAAATTTATAAATGTCTAAAAGGCAGGAAGGGAAGCTAATCCCTTGGATGACAGAATCATGATTCAATAAGATCTCAACAAGTTTTAACTATGGCTACATTCAAGGAGATGATACTTGAAAGGGTTAAACAGTGCTTCAAAAAATCATCTACAGAATGGGAGAAATCTTAACATAGAAAAGACACTAGCTTATGATGACTGCATCAGTGGTTTCCAAACAGATTTTTCAAAAAACAAAATGAAAAACAATATAAGGTTGCCAACTTTTCATTGTTCATTTAAGAACCAAACCAATACAAAAAACCCAAGGCAAATATTAAAAGAAACTTACTACACATTATCATTTCATAAAGAAAGGTCATTTTAACATTAAAAAAGTAGAAATACAGAATCTCAAATAATCTTTTGAATTGTATAAATGTAACTTGAAAAGCCATATAACATTTCCTTCTCTTTTTTTGCTTAGAAGTAGCAAAGGTTATTAAACAGTTAACACAATTTTAGACTGTAAACACAAGCGTATAGCTTGAATTAAAGAAAGGGATAATTTCACTACACTGTTTTTAGACCATAGCTGGAGAACTAAATATAAAAACAAGATCGGAACAAAAAGAACAGCATCAACAAAACTGAATGTAGTTGACAGAGATGAGAAAGGTAGAGGGAACAGCATCACATGAAGTTGTTAGGGTTGTAGTATTTAACAAGAAAAGAGAAGACCTGGTAGAGAAAAACCTTACTGTGGCCTACACTTAAGACAAAACTACAACCAATGGGGAGAAGTTACACAGGAAAGCAGATACCGGCTCTAATTAAGACCTTCCTATTACTCTTTCCAAAAGCTAAATGAGACATCCTATGCCTCCTTGTTCGTGGAAGTGTTGTTCTTGGAGAAGCTGACTCAATAAAAGTCTCAGAGATATTTGTAGTAGGAGGTACACTGTACCAGATGACTCTAAAGTCTCCTCTAATTCTAAAAATTTGTGAATCAGAAAAGAGTAAATTTTGCTTTTTTAATTTACCAAAAAGAATGAGTGGAAATCTAGGCTTTTGTTAAAAAGACATAGGTTCAGTTATAGGCTCTACCACTTAGTAATGTGTGACACAGAGGCAAAATTATCACTAACTCTGGGTTTCAAATATTCTCAGATTTAAATGTGTAAAATTATACCTTATATACAAGACTCTTGCATTAATTACATACACATACACACACCTGCCGCCTGACAGTTAGTAGGTCTCAATACATGGTAGGTTGTTGTCATTTATTCAACAAATATCATGTCCCAAAGGGTAATGTCTTCTACATTATTTCTTACTGATATACTCAAATAATGACTTATTCTCTGCTATGTTTCATATTCTGTTTCTCAAACCTAAGCAATGCACGCTTGAGATTCTTTCCACTGTCATGTCCTGTACAATCCCTATATGGATTGAAGTAATTTTTGTAAGGTTTTCTTTAGCTTTGCTTTTGTTTGTTTCCTCTCTACCTTTGTTTGACATAAAAGAGGGCTTTATCATTGGTATACATTGACCATATCATTCATTTTAGCCAAAACATTTTTTTACAAAATAGATATACTGTTGCATAATCATTTCAGCTAGACTATATATCTACCTAGTTTAATCAACTCTACTACCAAACAGATGTCTTCTTATTCTTTTGTATTGCCCACAGCGACTAACTCATTGCTGAGCGCTTCCCTCAAGAAATATTTGAGTCAATAAATTAAATCCCACTTCAACAAGGGTAGTTGATTACTAGAAATCTTGGTTATTAACCGAAGTTTATGAAATAAAGATGGTCTGAGGTTTCTCTCCATAAGAAACTCATTATTCTTACTGAAACACATCAACACATGATGTTCTCAATATTACCTACCCACCAAGGATTTTTCAGCTGGCATCTAATTGCTCTTTTGTTATACTTACACTTCCATAATAATTTGTAACTGTACAGATATTTTAGCTGGCAATTTAGTACACTGCTGTCTGTTAAGTATTTATTAGGACACTCCTTGAAACCCCAATGTTCATGATAGAGAACAAAATCATTCATTTGAGAAAATCATTCATTAATTAAAATAGTAAAAATTATTTTACAGGAGAATTTTGTTGAATAAAAAAACATGTTAACAAGGTTAAACATACAGTGCTGAGTACTAGATGAGTGATATCTGATTGCTATCAGATGCAACAATAAAACTAGTTTTTTCTTCAGTGATAAAAGGAAACAGATACTTGAAATAAAGAAAATAGATCACTAAGCATAGGATTTTTAAATACACTTCGATATCTGCATCAATGGGCATAATGTATAATTTTGTAGCATAAATTTCATTATTTTAATGCTAAGATAGAAAACACAGATGGTTATTTATTTCCATACAAAGTAACTGACAACAGCGAAATTTACCAGTAAAATACATTTAAAGTTTGACTTAATACAATTCCCCGTGCTGCATTTAACAATAGATTACTTTTAAGTAAGCTAAAATTTAAAAGGCATATTACTAAATTCTTTTTTAAGTCTGTTGAAATGCAATGTAAAATTTAAAAGTTTATAAAGCAAAAAAGCACTTTGTGTGAAAACCAGCTCAATGAAAACACATAAATTTAATTTTGATTAAAAAGTTCAACAAAGATTTTTTCTCAAAAGGCAAGTTGCAAATAATATAATTCATTAATAGAAGAGAAAAATGAACTTCACAGGTTCTTGTTACCTGGCAATTTTATTTTTAACAGCTTACAGAGTTGATCACGCTATCAACTAATACTGAATGTTAGGAAATGCTATTAAAATATGGTTACTAACAAGTAGTAGGGAAAAGCTTCCAAGAGTTTGTTTTTATGAAAACCCCCTGGTAGGGCATCTTTCCTTACATCATAAGTTAATTTATAAAACTAAAGCTCCACTTCAGCAGAATTACTATTTTTACATCACAAAGAAAAGGACAAGATTAATACAAACTAGGGTATCAATGAACTTGATTGTCAAAGACAACTCAAGGAGCTGTAGAGAAGCTTTCCACAAATTTTCACAGGGTAGGCAGACTAAGGGACAGAACTGAAAGAGCACTCTGCAGGCACAGATCTTGGTTTGGCTCTGCCCTTTCATTAGCAGTTAGGCTCGGACAGACAAATCAGTGAACTTCCCAAGTTTTAGGGTCCTCCTCTGTGTCAAGTGCACTTAGATTGAGTTTTAAAACATCAAAATTCTACCGTATCTACGAAGTTAGGAAGGATGAAAAACAGCCCTGGTTTTAGTTTTTCAAAAATAACGGCAGAAAAATACAAAATTATTTGTCCCTTGCAATGTAGTATTTCCAGAGCTGAATTACTAAATTTCTGAAGCATGTCCAGCTAGGGTTGTATCATTGAAGATTTAGATAGAGTACTCACAATGTAAGACTCTCCTCTCCCATTATTCCTCCACCTGCTCCTCCCCATCCTGCTTCATTCTTTCTTCCCCTGGTTTTAACGCCAGCAAACGGTTGGTTGTAAGCAATGAAAGCTTAAGATCAAATCATTTTAAAAGATGCATTTTCAATCACCTATCATCTGCCTCACTACATTTTTCCCAAACGAGTGAATTTTCATTAAGGGAATAAAAGTATTTATCAACAAAATCAGTAACAGAAAGGTAGGAGGCCTATTTTTTGTCTTGAATGCTCAAAAAACAAAACGGAAAGATGAAGCCTCATGTATTCCCTTAGGAACGTGAATGCGTTACCCACCCATCGAAAAAACAATTCTGCTGGTTCATTTCCCTGCTACACAACAGCCTCGTCGTCAGGCCCTTTCTAAGTCCACTCTTCCTCGCCATCTGGTAATTTTATATTTATCACCTTGGCAATGCTTGGACAGGCACCGTCCCTGTCTTCCAGGGGCTTATATTCTTCAAATAAATAAAACTCTGCTAAACACCATCCCCCCCCCCCCAAAAAAAAAAACCCAGAGTTTTTATAACTTAGGATACAAATCCCACGTCTTCCCGCCCTGTGTTATGCATAAAATGACGGGAAGCATACCCAAACCCCACATTTGAATCTTAGGACAATGAAGCCGACAGGAAGCCACTCTCTCCTCCCCCGGGTTTACTACAGAGCCAGAGCCAGCGCGGGTGCAGTCGCCTGGCAGGGTGCGTGACTCCACGTCTTCCACGCCCTCCAGCCGCGTCCGGAGGGCTCCTCGCCTGACCTCCCCCAAACCGCCCCACATCGCCAGACCAACCTCACAGAAAAGGCCGGCACTGTTAGCTGCTCGGATCGGGGCGGGGGGGGAAAATCCCTGCCCCGGCGGCAGCACAGCCATTCCCTCCGATGCTCCGCCCGCACCCCTAGCAAACTGCTACGACGCAGGGGGGAGGGCTGCACAAAGCCGAGAGAGGGCTGAAAACGATTCAAGACGTCCTCGGGAAGAGGCGGCGGCCGCGGGCCCGGAGGGACGGCGGGTGGGGCTGGGGGCAGGGTGGGGGAGGGGAGGGGAAGGAGGGGGTGGCGGCGCCGTGCGGAGCCGCAGGGAAGCAACCCCGGCCGCCGCGGGCCGCGCCCCGAGCCCCCGCTGCAAACCCCGGAGGATGTGGGGAAGCGGCGGCGGCGGCAACGGCAGCGACTCAGCCGAGCCGCTGAGCGCATCACTTACCCCTCACCGCTGAGAGAGGGACCGGACGGGGGAGGCGGGGCGCGTCGCGTCCCGTGAGTCTCTCGCACGCCGTCCTCCCCCCACCCCGTCGTCGTCGTCGCCGCTGTCGTCGTCGTCGCTGCCGCTGCGGTCGAGTTCCCGGCCCTGAGCTCCGCTGGGCAATAACGTTATTCCACACACGCCCCACACATAGCGGTAACGGCAGAGAGCGGCCGCCCAGTGCGCAGGCGCCTGGGGAAAGGGCGAGGAGCCCGGCCCTATCCCCTCCTCCGGCCGTCCCAACGATCTCTTACTGCGCAGGCGCCAAACGCAGACAATGAAAAGGGGCTGTGTGGAGGGTCTCACCCAAAGGCTTCTCCAGCTGCCTACTGCGCAGGCGTGCTCCAAAAAACCAGCTTGAACAATGAAGAGGACCCTGGTGTAAGGCCGGGACCGCAACTAAAAAGGACTACAGTTCCCAGAGGGCAGTGCGCCAACTCCAAGTGGAGGTCGGGTTGCGGGGCATGCTAGGAATTGTAGTGTCAGCCGCTTTCACAATCTAGGCTGTTTCGAAGATATAAAGCTTCTTTTTCTTGAGAATGTATTTGGCCATTTTGGCAGATGTCGCGGCTGAAGGGTGTAGAACTTGTTATTTGTGTCCTTGAGAAATTTCAAGGACCAACTGCAAGCCAGCAAATTTAGAAGAGTCAAGACCTTCAGTGAGCTCTTTCTGTCGATTGGGTGGTCCAAACAGCAGGATGGGATAAAGGCAGGACTCAGCCAGGCTGGGCTACAGAAAAAGGGCGGAGCCTCCAGGCAGTCTCTTGGCAACCGGATCTGGCTGCCAAACCGCCAAACCTTGAGGCGCAATGACCTCTGGGAATTGTAGTTCAGTTGGAAGGGCCTTTTAGGAGCCTCGTGACTGCAGGCCCGCAGTCTGCGGACTACAACTCCCGAAACCAACCATGAGGGCGAATGGGTGGGAAGGGCCCCCAGCGAGCTCCGACCGGGATTCCATGCTCCCCAGTGACAGCAGCGGCAGGAAGCTGGCGGGTGCTACTCCGGCGCCAAGGCCTCTGGTTCCCCGAAGGGCGACATCGGACATTTCCCTACGTAACTCCCATCTCTGGGCCCCGAGTCTGTGCATGGCGAAGTCCCCGGAGAACTCTACCCTGGAGGAGATTCTAGGGCAGTATCAACGGAGTCTCCGGGGTGAGTTGCGCCGAACCTCTGCGCCCTAGCCCCTTGGTACCAGGCCCTACTGGGCGGGAGATGGCCCAGGTGCATTTCCTGACACCTTGGATTGGCCCCAGCCAATATGCAGAGGAAGATGGATGTTGCTGTGATCCTTGAGGGAAGATGAAGTCGTTTGTGTTTGTTTTTACAGTTAAGCAGTATTGTTTCCCTTGATTCCCATAGTTACCTGGACCAACTCCCTGAGCTTGACTTAGCATCTTTCTCACCCAAGTCCAGCAGAACCTCTTGGGTGGCTCTATTCCAAACTTGCCCAGTTCCCATGCTTTGCTCTTTAATCCAGTAAATTCCTTATTCACATTTTTTACACATTCCAACTGTAGTGCAATGGGTTGAATGTGATTTTTCGGACCAAGAAAAAGGAAATACTAATTATTTTAATCAGAACAGTTTCTATTTAGTCGTCTAAACTATTTACATACATCAAGTCATTTAAAACTTAACAACTTGATGAATACCCCTCTTTTACACATGGGGAAATCTAGGTGCAAAGAGATTAAGTTCGTCCAAAGTCCACATAACTGGTTAGTGGCTAAGCCAGATATTAAATTCAGTCAGGACTGGCCCCCTTAAAAGCTTTTTTTTTTTTCTTTATTAATCATGTCACAATTACTATTACTGAAACCTTGCTTAGTTAATTCAGGTTTTCTTAGTATGGTACCCTGTGAGTGAGTCTTTATAGAAATGATGTTCTTACTTGTAGATAGCTCTATCATCATGGGCATCATATATGCCATCTGGAAACCTCAGTTCTGTTATTTTAAAGTAGAAGTTATGGTATTGTCTACAGGGTTATTGTGAGGAGCAAATGAAATAATCCACGTAAAGCAGTGATTTTCAGCCTTTTTCTTTTTTACTGTTACACAGATATGACATATACATGTAAAAGTTTCATTGAAGAATATTCTACTAAATGTAATACATTCCACTTATTCTTTTGCATTTTCTTAACACTCTAGGCCATGACCGATAGTTTTAAATTTTTTTTTTCAACGTTTTTTATTTATTTTTGGGACAGAGAGAGACAGAGCATGAACGGGGGAGGGGCAGAGAGAGAGAGAGAGACACAGAATCGGAAACAGGCTCCAGGCTCCGAGCCATCAGCCCAGAGCCTGACGGGGGGCTCGAGCTCACGGACCGCGAGATCGTGACCTGGCTGAAGTCGGACGCTTAACCGACTGCGCCACCCAGGCGCCCCATGACTGATAGTTTTAAAAAGTTAAAGTGTTTAGAACAATGAGTCATTTAACAATTCAGTGCCTACTATATGTAAGGCATACTAGCGATGGGGATACAATAAAGAAGTAGACAGAGTCCCTGTCCCCATGGAGCCTCTGGATTAGTGGGAGGAAAAAACAATAAATAAAATAATGACAGATTACTATGACAGAGAATAAGGGTAAAAATCACTGCTTGGCACATAAGCACTCATTAAATGTCAGCTGCTATTTATAATTGGGACTTGCAGCAAAGTGAAGATTTTTCGAAGAGACTAGAAAGTTTACCTTCTAGTAACTCTAGATTTTGTAAGGGTTATTATGTATTGTTTCCATCTGTCAACGTGTTACAAACTGTCAATATTCTTCATGCTCAAACTGCATGAGTAAAATAATTGGTCTTGATGAATGTTTTCATCAGCCTACTGGTATTTCAAGAGCTGTTAGATACAGAAATAACTACTTTTAACTTCTCATTTGAAAGCAAGAAAAGTACTGTGCACAATGATAATGAGTGATTTTTTGAGGTTGGTGAAAACAATTTGTTTTCTGTTGTAAGTTTCTGCTAATGCTGCTCTTCCTCTTGCCTTATTTTGAACCTTTATGTAAGCATTGGGGGCTTAATTTTAGGCATTTTAATGCAATAAAGTTAATTTCAAACTAATACTGCTTTCAGTAATTATATAGAGTGGAGAGTTTTCATTCAAAGATGATACATTTAGAGATAAATTATAAATGTAGTGTGATAGTAAAGAACATTTATAATCAGAAGCAAACATAAAGAAGAGAAAAAAGTTAAAGGTTTTTTTCAAGTGATGGTTTTCACAACAAATCAGGAAATGGATCCTGAAATTTTTCCTGGGTTTTCATGACTTATTTTATTATTTATTTAGTAGCATTTTAACTTTTATGTTTATTTGGTTTATATAACAGCTTATGGGGGCACCTGGGTGTCTCAGACAGTTAAGTATCCGACTCTTGATTTTGGCTCAAGTCATCATCTCACAGCCCTGTGTTGGGCTTTCTGCTGACAGCACAGTGCCTACTTGGGATTCTCTCTCTCTGTCTCTTTCTGCTCCCACCCCCAAAATAAATAAACTTTAAAAAAATTATAGCACATGGAAAGAAACAACCAATCCTGAGTTAAAACACATATAGAAGTTCTTTGCTTCACACATATAAAAATTCGTGCTTCTGAATAAACAAAGTACAGTGGCATTATTTTACACGTGGAACTTCATTATTTTCAGTGTTTGTGCTTAATAACTTGAGAATTCTGTTACTATACAATCAGATAAAAGGTAATTTTAAGTACTTCTGTCTTATTTTGTTTTGGTTTTCTTGCTTTGTTTGTCTTTGTTTATCTGCTATTATGTCCCCAAAATGTTTTGCCTTGTTTGTGCTTAAAGAAAGGCTCATAAGCATTCTTGGTCCTTCCTCACATGTTATTTCTCTGGTTCCTAAATAACTGTACATGTAATCGTTATTAATACCATTCAATTATATTCAGCCAGGAAGTAGCCATATAAAAACGCAAAATGCTTTCACAATTTTCTATGATAATCCCTCATTTTCATAGCTTTTCCTCAGTTCTGTGCTTTAAATGTAATTTTAGGGACTATTATAGTATATTAAGAATTTGAAGTTCTCATTTGAAAGGCAGAGTCAACCTGCTTTCTTTCTTATGAATCTTGAGTGGGATTCTTGCCTGTCCTTGACCTGTGATCTTAGAGCAGCCATGGAAGGAGGGAACCTGTTTGCAGACTCCACACTCCCCTCATCCTTTTCCTTAGGCTTCCCAGATGTGACCCCTCTTTATCCTCTCTAAAGGGATCTCTGGCTTTGGCTTGTCTGTCTGTGCCGCCACTGCAAGAAGTTAGAGAGATTTAGTGACTGTCCTTCAAAGTAAGCATTCTGACAGAAAAACTAGAAGGCCTCATTACCCCTCAGATCTGTAATATGATTGCTTCACAGTAGGTGATCTGAAAGTCTCCAGAGTGGGGAAAAGTGGACATATCCCATGTACCCTGAGAATCACAGAGCTTAATACAGAAGTGAAAGTGACTTGGGAGGTCACCTGGCAGTATGGCTAGGTGTTCATCCCCTTTGTGGTTAATATAGGCAGCTAGCATTCAAGACCTACAGAAGGACTGAGGATTGTCTTGGGAACTGCGGAGAGTAGCATATAGCTCTTCTCTCACTGAAATCTGATTGAAATCTCTCATTGTACAAGGCCACAAGGATATAAAATAACTAGTATGTAGCCAAGAAAGGGTCAGAAAAACCAATTTAACAGGGAATCCAGGCTGTTTTCAGTCCTGTACCCTGAATGTAGTGCTATGGTAACGGAAAGAAGGAGAGAACTTGTTAGAAGAGCAGTGTCCCAGCCTTAATAACACAATGATGTCTAGTCCATTGCTGCAGTGTTAGCTGTGGGTACAGTTGTGTCAACAGCACTGCGTTCATGACTCACCTATTCACGTAGGTCCTGACCACCTTTGGTTAGGTGAGCATAAAGAAATATGGAACAAACTTGAACTGTGACAAGAATACAACATTTTCCATATTTTAGCCATTAACCAGCATTTTAGATACTGGTTCCTCATTTTCTTTCAACATGGTGGCATTCTGGGCTCTAGATTGAATTTGCGTAAGAGTATAGTGGAGTCAGAGGAGAATGTGGAAGCAGGAGCCAGGTCACTGAAATCTTACTATGGTTTTGCCAATAAGTATCGGTGTCACCTGAGGCAGTCAGTAAACTGTTCTTGGATTCTTGTTTCCTCATCAGTAAAGTGAAACATTTGGACGAGGTGGCAGAATTACTGCCGTTAGGACCCAAGCAGGTGACAAAATGTGTGATGGCCTCGTGGAAGACACTAGGGAATGGTGAGGCTTATGGCCAAATTGGGCAGCTTATGCTTTTTTCTAAAAACATTGGAATTTCTTTCCTTTTCTTCTCCCTTCCACACTGTGCTGGCCAAGCAGAACACATCTGAGAGCCGGTTCCTCCTCCAGGCACTTCTCTCAGACCCCTGGGTTTCTAACATCCCTTCCATCAACACTGATTGGCCCCATGCGCATGATAAAAGGTTATGTGTCTCTCTTATAAAAATGAGAGCTAGAGTGGAACTAGGCCCATAGAACATGAGAAGTTGAATATGGGAAGAAAATACATAATTTGAGGGGGAGGGTGATTCTTTTCTCTGTAAATTGATCTAGTTTGAGAAAACTGAAGATAACATTGATATTCTATGTTTTACTTATATGTATGATTGGCACATCCCCACAGATTCTATAATTTTTTTTTTTTTTTCCTTCCAGGGAAGGGCTCACATCTGTAGAAGGCCTGTGTTAATCTTAACTTGCCAATACTTTGGTCACTGAATTAGCCAGCTGTGATATCATCTGGACCTTGCACAAACTTAACATGTGTGGAACTTAAGTCAAGTTCTTCCTTTTCTCAGTTTTACTCATGAAACTTATATTTCTTCTTTTTGTTTTTGCTTTTCTTAACTGTTTTCTGCATATTTTTATATTCTTTGCCATGTTTGCTGTATATACGCTGTCTCGCTCCCTCTCTCTCTCTCTCTCTCTCTCCACAGCTAGTGTTTGATTATTTGTTTGCTTTACTATCAGCCTCATTGAGACCAATGTAATAAAGGCCCCAGAAACATTCATTACGAATGGAAAAATTATTCTGGTATTTCACTGCAGACTGAAACAGCTCTCTTTTCTCAAAATTAGAGGCATGGAATGGTTTGGCTAGTAATAAGTAAGGATTGGTAATGCAAATGAAATTTGTAAACATTTGAGTTTCTTTTTGGGGCTGATAAAATTTAAATTAAATGTATTCATTTTTTTGTTTTATGTGCTCTAATGGCTTTTCTTTTTTTTTAATTTTTTTTTTTTAACGTTTATTTTTGGGACAGAGAGAGACAGAGCATGAACGGGGGAGGGTCAGAGAGAGAGGAAGACACAGAATCGGCAGCAGGCTCCAGGCTCTGAGCCATCAGCCCAGAGCCAGACACGGGGCTCGAACTCACGGACCGAGAGATCGTGACCTGAGCTGAAGTCAGACGCTTAACCGACTGAGCCACCCAGGCGCCCCTCTAATGGCTTTTCTTAACACTTTTAACTTTTATGACCATTTCTTCTACCACAATAACAAAAGCCAGTATCTCATCCATACTACTGATGAGATAAAATAGGCAAAAGACGGGACTTAGAAGCCAAAAAAGAAAAGCCAGCAAAAACCTGTTTTACAAGTAAAGAGTCATCCCTGGAATTATCTAGAACCAAAACAATGCTGAGCGTTATGAAATTGTACGGGCATTTTCACATGTTCTTGGTCAGAAAAAGAGATTAAGTTACTCTCAAACTATTGAGAAACTGAGAATAATTATATTTTCTCTTGGGATGTTTACAAACTTATGCTCTGATCACTTCCCCAGTGTGTGCTGAGGTTTTCTACCTTTTCATTTAGTGATAGTCCTGTCAAGGTCAAACGGTAGAGAAAGTAGCTTGAAATGTACTTGTGTACTTGCCAAAGCAACCTTGATGGGGAGGAGGGTCTTCTTCAAAGCCCACTAGAATATTTACAGGAATGATCACCCAAGGTGGCTCTGAAAAATGGCTCTGAGGTGTAACTATTGCTTCATGTGTTAAGTCTTGAAACAATATGAAGCTAAAATACGAATTTCAAGTTCTCAGTTATAGTAGGTATAACGCTTTCTCCTGACACCTGGATCAGAGGTGCCCCATCGTGGCTGTGATAGATTGTAGGTTGTGCACTGTCCACCACCACTACTGTGGCTGAATTGCTCACTGTCCTGCCCATTTTTCATTAACAGGAGACTGTAGTTACCATGTCGTAATGTGGGAAGTCTCTCCTCGGAACTGAACAGTGGCTATCCTGTTTTATTGCTCTAAACCACTGGTTCTCAACCAGGGGTGATTTTTTCCACCCAGGGGACATTTGGTAATGGATGGAGACATTTTTGGTTGTCACACCTGGTGGTGGTTTGGGGGGTTAATTTCGACTGGCAGCTGGTGGGTAGAGGCCAGGGAGACTGCTAAGTATGCACAACACAGGCTCCTACAACAGAGAGGTATCAGGTGCAGACGTCAGAAGTGCCGGGTTGAGATACTGTGACCTAGAAGTAGCAAGGCCTTGCTCTTAGCCTTTGTTCCTCGAGAATCATTCTTTTTTTTTTTTTTTAATTTTTTAACATTTATTTATTTTTGAGAGAGAGAGAGATGGAGTGAGAGTAGGGAAGGGATAGAGAGAGAGGGAGACACAGAATCCGAAGCAGGCTCCAGGCTCTGAGCCGTCTGCACAGAGCCCAATGTGGGGCTCAAACTCACAAACTGTGAGATTGTGACCTGAGCTGAAGTCGGACGCTCAACCGACTGAGCCACCCAGGCGCCCCAAGAGTCATTCTTTTTTTTTTTTTTTTTAACGTTTATTTATTTTTGAGACAGAGAGAGACAGAGCATGAATGGGGGAGGGTCAGAGAGAGGGAGACACAGAATCTGAAACAGGCTCCAGGCTCTGAGCTGTCAGCACAGAGCCCGACGCGGGGCTTGAACTCACGGACCGCGAGATCATGACCTGAGCCGAAGTCAGACGCTTAACCGACTGAGCCACCCAGGCGCCCCAAGAGTCATTCTTGAGAGTAATTACCATCAAGGATACAGGTTGTATCGGTTGTGCAATCTGCCAGTCTGGCTAGGATGACTTCCTTATCAGTGGAAAGTGATGGGTGCGTAAATCCTCCCAGGTGGTGCCCCAAATCATACCTGGCATATCCCCCATTATGTAGATAGCCAGTCTCCTTGATTTGCCAGCATCCACACATCCTTCATGATCTTCCACACACTGCTTTCTTAAGATGCTGACATTCTTATTCAGATTATCTTTCACTCCCGGTGCCAACCGCTTCACATTTTTCAGCTATTAGAGTCTTTTATGACAGTATTTTCTTTTCGATCTTGTAGTTTCTGGGTACTTCTTTTAATCCCTTTCACTATCATAATTGCCATTTCCAGATCTGGCTCTGCCTGACTTCGGATTATGCTGTTCTTATCTTGGTTGCCCTACCTGTCCGTTCCCAGGTGAACAGTGACCACAATCTTCTGAACGAGCTGAGGCCCAGTCAAGGGTGGACAGACAGACGTATCTCTTATCTTGCTGTGGCTTCGTTTTTCTGCTTGTCTGCCCTGGTCTGAGCTTGTTTAGAGGAGTGCAGTGCATCTCAAGTCCCAGGGAGCTCTGGTCCGTTGCATGGTTTCTGAGAGACAGCTGGGCACTACCCAGGGTGCGGTCCCCCCTCCCTGTCACTGGAGTACTTCTTGTTCACATCTCCCTGTGTAGATGGATAAGGCAGACATTAATAATTCATGGTGGGTCTACAAGTGATGATCCTTCCTAGCCTGGGACTCCTTTGTCTTGGCGAAGACACCTTGGTGAAGAGAGACCTGATGGTGAGCCGGGAGGGAACTGGATTACTAGAATGATGAAGACAGACTGAAATTGGCCAACAGTCAGCAGCTCATTCACTTTCGGGGCTCTTTGTACAGATTGATGTTTGGACAGTGCACCCCCAGAAATACTGTTTACTTACCTTTATGTTCACGTGACTCTGTAGGACTCAGAGGTCCTGTTTGTGTTTGTCTTCATAATTAAGTTTATTTTCAATGCATGGGTGGTGCGTTGAAATCAGGATGCAGCGTGAAATACTCTTCCTGTCCTCTCTGGAGAGAAGAGGAAAGGAGTATTCTTTCTGTTTCTCGGTTATAGATAGATAAAGTTGTGCCCAATAGTAATGGGACAGGAAGTGATAACTGGCGCCTCCTGTCTAATGTGGTGGGTAGCAGATAACTGCATGTGGGGAGTAGTGTTCCTTGTAAGGATTCTGGGGCCTTCAGTTACAGTGGTTCCAGCTGAAAAGCAATAGGGTTTCATTTGTTTTAAGTCATCTAAGCATTATTCCTCCTCAGGACTGACTTGGTTTGTCTGTTACACTGTATAATTATCATTGCTGTGTATATATTGAAGAGCATTTCACATGTTTTGAAATGTAGTATTGAAATGACTTAAAACTGTCACCTCCTTAGTTTTAGTTTTAGGATGCAGTTCTTGCTAATTCCTTCTCTTCCTCTCTGATCCTAATAATTGAAGTCAGTAATTGCAAAACAAACAAACAAACACAAAAAAAAAACACAAAAAAAAACCCACAAAAAAAACCCAAACCGTGTTTTGGATATCACTTTTCTTCAGAATAGTTATTGGTTTCAGTATCTCACTATTTCACTAATAACTATTTTCATAGCATAATTTTAACATGTAGTCTTTGAATATTATAAGTTCTAAAAGATTAAAGAAGAAAATTGGGAAAGGGATTATTAAAAGAGCTCATGAAACTCTGCTGCCCTTGTAATCTGATTACAAGAACTCTACGTATAGAGTTTCAACTGCAAAATTGTTCCAGATTTCCTTTCTTTTTCCTAATGTAGCTTATTAGTTTTTAGTCAAATTATGTATAAATAAATAATTATTCTTTATCTTAGAAGGGAAATCATTTCTTCGCTCCACAGAGCACACTTTTCTTTGAGGGGTTGGGGAGGGGCAGAGAGAAAGGGAGAAAGAATCTTAAGCAGGCTCCATGCTCAACACAGAGCCTGACGTGAGGCTCAATCCCATGACCCTGGGATCATTACCTGAGCCGCAATCAGGAATTGAATGCTTAACCGACTGAGCCACCCACATGCCCCCGACAGAGCACACTTTTAGTGTTAGTCAGACTCTGTTTCCTTTCTAATGGATGCAGTAAAGATAAGTACTTTATTCATAGATTCCATGTGTAAATCTAAAGCTCTGTGAACTAAATTTCTTATCAAGTAACACTTTGGTTTTCCGTTTCCATTAACAAGTCTCTTTAGAAAATCCGAAGTTATGGGAAAACTATTGCTACTTCTTATTTTGCTAAAACTAGTAATGTGTCTTATCCAGGCTTTTCTTAAACTCATGATGAGTAAGAGGAAGCCAGGCTCAGTTAGTATTTAGCACCGATGGCCTGTAACAGAAAGGTCTGTGCAGAAATAGGATTGGTGTGTGGAGAGAAACGTAGAGATAAATGCAGTGAGTCTCTTGTGTAGTTAATAATAAAATTTCATTGTTGAACCCTGACCTGAAAAACCTGTTTTCTTTAGTTTAATCAAGAAATAAAATGAGTTCCTCTAAGAGAAGAACCTATGTTAGCTATTTTGTAACACAGAGTGTATTTTTTTTCCTCTTACTTTTTCTGTTCTAAACTTTGAAATCAATGAGCTTGGAGAAAATAAAATCTGTTTTTCAAGGTCCTGCAGAATATATGTTAGTAAATATATTTTCATCCATGGCTGGTAATGAAAAGATAGTTGTTTTGTTGCTCTCTTAGAGTTCACATATAGGTGGCAAAGATTAGGAGCTTTTCTGCTGAGGCCACAAGAAGAAACAGATCTAAGTTGTCAAAGAAGAGCCTAGATCAGAAGAGTAAGAATGTCATTGGCCATCATTGTTATGAGTTGCTCCTTCTTAGGGAACGTACCATCTCCTCTAAGGATCTGTTTTTTTGTTTTTTTTTTTCAATGTAGTTAAGTTTTTTAAGCTTATTTATTTATTTTTGAGAGTATGCACCAGAGACCATGAGTAGGGGAGGGGCAGAGAGAGGGAGAGAGAGAATCCCAAGCACACTCTGTTCTCACAAACTGGGAGAACCTGAGCTGAAATCAAGAGTCGGATGCTTAACTGACTGAGCCACCAAGGTGCTCCTCTCCTCCGAAGACCTTGAGGATTGTTTAGATGCAATCTATCTGAAATAGATAATAGATGTAGGTGAATTTGCATGGGAATCCATCTTTTTCTAACATAAATTTTCATATTAGATATATGTAGATGTTTGGTAAATCAATGAGTGAATTAAAAAATAATTTTCAAATACAAATGTCAGAATATGAAAATGGTGACAGAAATCGGGGTCCCAGCTCTAATGTACAAGGAACATTTTTTGTTAAAGGTTTCTAGATTGGAACCAGTGAATTGAATCATAAGAGATTAGTAGAAACAACAAGTTTAAATGGAGAAAGCACATGGACCTTAATTAGTGAAATTGCCAATCGATTGCCTGGTTCTCCAGTTGTTCTACTGTAAAAATATCCATAAAGTAGGATAGGATTATTATTAATGCCATCACTAGTGTCATTAATAGAGGTCTTTTAAAAAAAATTTTTAATGTTTATTTTTGAGACAGAGCGCGTGTGTGAGCGAGCAGGGGAGGGGCAGAGAGAGAGGGAGACCCAGAATCCGAAGCAGGCTCCAGGCTCTGTGCTGACAGCACAGAACCTGATGTGGGGCTCAAACCCACAAACTGTGAGATCATGACCTGAGCTGAAGTTGGACGCCTAACCAACTGAGCCACCCAGGCACCCCAGTATAGGTCTGTTTTCAATGTAAGTCTTGGATCTTTTGCTGAAAATGCTTTCGGGTAGGTATTTCACTGCCTAATTACTTTAGTTACCTGTTGCTGAGTAGCAAACCACTGTAAGGCCTGATGGCCGACAGCAACAACTGGAGGCATTTGGGTATCTCTTGGATCTGTGAGTTGACTGGACTCAGCTGGGCATTTCTTCTGGTCTCTTTTGTGCCATTGCAGTTACATGGCCTCTGGGGCTGGAGTCATCTAGAGGCCCTGCTGGGGTCAGAGGCTCTCCTTTCCACATGGCCTCTCCACAATCTCTCCATCAGGCAGACTTCCTACTTAGTGGCTTATGGATTCCAAGCAGGAGGAAACAAGCTACCAGACATTTCAGAAATGAAGCCTGGTCTGGCCTCGTGTAACTTCTGCATTCCGTTGGCGAGTGCAGGTCACTGACTTACTCTGTTACAGCCTGGGAGGGGACAAGGGCATGAGGCTAGATTTGTGGGAGGCTATTTGTAGAGATGAACTACTACAGTAATATGCCTTCAGATACTTTGTTTCAGACTGTAATGTTAAGTATGTGCTAATGAGCTGAAGCTCCAATTCTAGGGGTGTTGAGGTTCACTAAGCGACACTTTCTGCAAGTATGTGGTCAGCAAGCAGGGCAGAAGAAGGACTGTACTGCAGAGGCTGGTACTATGAGCACATCACCTATTTCAGTCTTGACCAAAACGCGGCCGGGTAGTCAACTGTCTCCTGTTTGGGGAGGGACATCTGGCTCACAGGAAAACTGGGCTTCCCTGGGCAGGAACTTGGTGTGGAGTCCCTCTTGCCGGTTCTGCCCACCCACCCCAGTGTCTCCAGGAGGGGAGGGGGGAGCACTTTCTGGGGTGGGGTTAGTGCTTGTAGGGTGGGGAAGAGCTCTCCCATTATCCTCTTTGGCGGTAGAGCTATACTTAGTGAATATCCACCACCGAGATGTCAGGGACCTTAGAGATCATCAGGTCTAACCTCTGACCCATAAACTTCATCTCTGTCTTCCTCTAGCACTGTCTTCAGCAGGCTAGAAACAAAACTCTGCTTTTTTTCCATGAAGTATGACAAACAATTGCTTCTTTAGAAACCGTCTTTTTGGGTAAGTGTGCATGGTGGCATGCAGACTTCCCAGGCCCTGATTCTCACCTGGCTGTTGTTGCAGAACGTGCAAATAGAAGCATTCACCAACTGAAATGTGCCCTGAGAGAAGGTGATGTCACCGTTGGAGAAGACGCTGCGGGTCCCAGTGTGGAAAATGAGGAAAATGAGGAAAATGAGGACGCCGGGACTGCCTGGCATGAACTGCGACACAGCCATGCCGGTGAGTGTGGATGGATAACAGCCCGGGTCTGAATGACACACAGAGAATATTCTACATCCCGTACAGTAAGAACTCCAGTCCACCCTCTGCTCTACTGCTAGGCTTTTCTTCCTCAGACACAAACCAACTACTATAATCCTCTTGCTTAATATTTTGTTAATGTTTATTTATTTTTGAGGCAGAGTGCCAGTGGGGAAGGGCAGAGAGAGAGGGAGACACAGAATCCGAAGTAGGATCCAGGCTCTGAGCTGTCAGCACAGAGCCCGACACGGGGCTCAAACTCACCTGCTGTGAGATCATGACCTGAGCCGAAGTCAGACACTTAACTGACTGAGCCATGCAGGCGCTCCTTAATATTTTTCCTTTAACTTCGTGATGCCTATAGGCTGAAGTCCCAATTCCTTTGTGTGTCTTAGCAATATTTTCTTAAGAGCCTCCAAGATACCGCTTCAGCCTCATTTTTCTGTCCTCCTCCCAGCCACCCATCTTGCAAGGCATGTTCTAGTGCATACCAACCTACTGGCCCTGCTTCTATGCCCTTGCATAGGCCACGCCCTCCAAGTGGGATTTTTCGGACCCTTTTCTGCTTGGTAATCTTCTGTTCATCCTTCACAGTGTTAGCTCCTCCATAAAAACAGGCATGATTGGGGTGCCTGGGTGGCTCAGGTCATGATCTCGTGGTTCATGGGTTCGAGCCCCAGGTCGGGCTCTGTACCGACAGCTCAGAGCCTGGAGCCTGCTTCAGATTCTGTGTCCCCCTCTCTCTCCGCCCCACCCCTGCTTGTGCTCTGTCTCTCTCTGTCTCTCAAAAATGGATAAACATACAAACAAATTAAAAAAAAACAGGCATGGTTAGGCGCTTCCTCTTCTTACGGCACTACGTGTAGCTGCTGCTCTACATGTGAACTTACTCTGTCGTCTTGTATCTGTCAGTGGATCTGTCTTGCTCGGTGGATTCTTAGCTCTTAAATGGTAGAGATTTTCTCATGTTTGCCTTCGGATCCGCAGTCCATGGCACAGTTCTTGATGCCTATAACATGTTTAAACAATATTTGTTACGTGGATGGAAGCATGGATGGGTGATGATAAGCCTCTGCAGTAAGGCTGATGAAACCATTGTGTTTGCTCTCCAGTTAATCAGCTCAAAGCTTTGTTGCGCCAACAAGCGACTAAGGAAAGTGAGGTGTCTCCATCAAGAAGGCGAAAAGTGTCCCCTCTGGTAAGTCTCAACATCTGCAACCTGACAGGAAGGAACATTGTCTCTGTGTTTTAACTCCACAAAGTTGTTTCAGTAGTACATTTTGTCAATAGATTCTGAGCAAGACATTCTTAAAATGTAAAGCATTGAAAGGAATTATCTTTCCTCTGATTATTTTGGCTGAAGAAGAGGCAGAGGGAATCCTGAGTTTTAAATCTATTGTGTGCTTGAAAGATGTAAGTGAGGAAACAGTTTGGAAAATTTACTTTGCAACTGTTAGCAAATATAAAAAAAGGAACAATATATGGAAAAGAATTGCCTTTTTTTTTTTACAGGCTCCTATTGATATCCTATCACTGATATCATTGATATCAAATTGATATCCTATCATTTTTAGAATTTACTTAATTATATATCTAGCTGTCCTTTGTAATATTTGTCTATTTTGAATGTCAAAGCCAAAGTATGTAATCTTATTCTGCATTTTTAATTCATGCATTAAAATACATGGTTATAAAATTGCACAAAATGAGAAGCTATATTCTATTTTTGTTTGAAGTTGTTTTTTATTGCTATTGCTTTAACAGAGTGAATTATTCCTGATTGAGGCAGTATGATACACTAAAGCCTGGGATAGATGTGAGGGAGGGAGAGGATTTGGCCAGATTTAAATGGCCAAAATAACAGTCTAGCCTTTAGGTGTATCTGAGGCCTACTGTGTACTTTCTAGAAGGATATTGTGTCTCCCAGGGTTTCTGTAACAATAAGATAAGAGTATATATACTTAAAATTCTTTATGAACCTGTGAAGCGTGACACAAATAGAACATGTCATAGTAGCAATAACTACCTTGCATTTTCAGTGTGTGTGACAGTTAGATACCAAGGCTATATGCTAGAAACCATGGAGACACGTCACTTTCTCTACTCACAGCCGAAATGTCATAACCGTACCCCTATATTAACACTTCATTCCAGCCTGACACATACCTTCATGCTTAATTCCCACTCTGGAGAAATGTACTACATATGCCTATTCAATATTTACGGCTCTCAATTATAATTTTAATACAACATTTCACCATTAAGTAAATGTATTACTGTTGCCACCTAGCTTCTAGAATGCTCTTAAGTAGACAGGGTGGAGTACTTTCAAGTCTAGTAGATGAAGTTGCTGTATCTGTTGAATGCTCAGACACGCTGATTAGCATTTTAAAGCTACAAAGCAGCAGCAGGATTGAACCTGGAGAGTGGGAGGAGCCTCATCAAGAGTATCATCAGAGCAGTATGTGCAGCATGTACGTTACAGATGCACAGGTCTGTGTACATGGAGCCACGTGGAAGGATGCAGCTCACGTTCAGAATGTATACCGCCCACATGGAACGATTATAAGCCACAGTAATAATAAGCAGCTTTTGAAGGTTTAGATCCACTTTTATTTGTGAAGTTTATTTATTTATTTGGAGAGAGGCAGAGAGAGTGCGAGCGGGGGTGGGGACAGAGAAAAAGGGAGAATCCCGAGTAGGCTCTGCATGGTCAGCGCAGAGCCCAGTGAGGGGCTCAAACTCACGAAACCATGAGATCATGATCTGGGCTAGAATCAAGAGTTGGACGTTTAACCCACTGAGCCCCCCAGGTGCCCCTAGATGCACTTTCATAGCCCGTATGCCATACTGGAAATAAGGGGCTGTATGGACAGTGAAATTGAGACACGGTTGAGAAGGATTTTATGGCTTATATTTTTGAAATGTGGATATCCAGACTATAATAAATCCTTCAAAATGTATACAGGTGATTTTATTTTCTACAGAGTATTAGCTTGTGTTTTTGTTTGTTTATTTGTTTTGTTTTGTTTTTACACAGACTTTCCTTTATGTGCCCAGAGTGATATTTAATTCTTATTTGCCATATTCTGGACCCATTTCTATTAATATACCTTTATTATAATGAATTGCTTTCTATTCACAACAGATCATCCATTTAATTAAAGTTATTTTGATTTTTAAATTTCTTAAATGTTCCAAGAAGCAAAACTCTACTTAATTATTCTGCCGTGAGAGCTGGTACTTTGTTGTCGTCAGGAATTTCTGCCAGACTGAAAAATAGTGACTGGGTGTCTGATCTCAAGCTTTCTCTGGGTTCATCTACCTGGTTGACACTCATTTTCCCTTCCTGACTTCTTCTTTTCTTTACAAAATGTCATGGAATGATAAATGATTCTAGAAACCATTCTACAATCATTTTAGGAGAAAGTAGGATATATATGATATTAAAGTCAATTCAGGAATGCTGCAGGAGTACGCAGGAAGTCTCTTCTCTGGACTCCCGGTGCAAGGGAGCTCTTGAGTTTTCTCCAGTGTCTGCTTTAGCACTCTAGTCTTGGAGGCTCTGTGCCCCAGACCAGCAGGGTCTCCAATTGCCTTGAGTCAAAACTCAGAAACCACGTTTGGCTAATGTACTCCTTTGTAGAATTTTACCTCATTGACCCACCTGGCGGCAAATGCTTGTCTGAAGAATCCCTTCTTCCGGCAACTGTTCAGTTTTAGGCAGCAGTGCTCTTGCATGGCAGTTTCTTGAAGGGAGTTGTCCTTTTATCTCAGCATTACTGAGTGGGACGTCCCATTTCCAGATGGCTCTAATGGGCAGTTTTTCCCAAGCCAATTAGACTAGTCCAGCATTCTTCCACTTGCCACTCTTTTTGTAACCACTTCCACTTTCCATCTTTAACACATGATGTTGGTATCCTTGAATCTTATCTATATGAAATTTATAGGATAGAGAAATGAACACTATTGGCCACATTGTGATCTCCTCGATGTTTATATGACATCAGTACTAAATTGAGTATGGAGGCAGTATTACCTGAGTCTCTGCTAAATCCAAACATGCTTAGTTTTTGTTTGTTTCTTGCCTTAGAGGGCGTCAGAAGATGAGGAAGCCAACGTGCCTACCATCCACAATCTTGTTCCGATCATCAATGACCAGTCTCAGTACATTCATCATTTAGAGGCAGAAGTCAAGTTCTGCAAGGTAAGTTTCTCATTAAAAATTTAAATGTAACTACATTAAAGTTTATATTAGTGATACCTTATGTGAAAATTTGCTATTATTCGTCTTCATGTGTATTGCGATACATTTGACAATTATCACCCTTAAATGATTGAGGAGGCTGATGTGTTACAGGGGCTTCCCAAGCCGGGGAATGATACTCCTGACCATGCCATTTATGATTGCTTAATTTCCCAGCCCATAACTATGTCTGATATTTTGATAATATGCTCTCACGTTTCAGAGTTTTTGCTTTCCACCCCATGTTCTTTAGCCCAGCTGATGGCACATTCTTTGGGACAGTACGACCGGTCAGTCATCTTCCCACCTTGTCAGCCTACTGAGCACTGGTGCAGAAGCAGGAACTATAAACTGCAGACCAAGTCCATTCCATTGTCAGGGTGAAGGTTCTTCCCTTAGCTTTGAATAAGGATGGCTCGTTAGCCATTGATAGCAATGATTGAGAAACCAAATGTGTCCACTACGGCTTAAAACACCAGATGGTTCTATTGCTCAACTGTATGCAATTTAGTAGTGTCACTAATGCCATTGGAGCTTTTCTGCCTTTCCAAACTAGGTTAGCATTTTAGTTTTTCTTTTTTTTTTTTTATTCATTACCAATGCATCTTGTATTATATGTATAATTTTTAAATGTTTATTTATTTACTTTGAGAGAGAGAGTGCACCAGCATTGGGGACAGGCAGAGAGAGGAGAGAGAGAGAGACAGAGAGAGAGAGAGAGAGAGACAGAGAGAGAGAGAGAGAGAATCCCAAGCAGGCTCCATGCTGTCAGTGCAGAGCCTGGTGCAGGGCTCAGTCTCACAAACCGTGAGATCATGACCTGAGCCAAAATCAAGAGCCAGATGCTTAACCGACTGAGCCATCCAGGAGCCCCTCGTGTATTATTTTTTTTACATTCTGGTTACTCTTCCAAGGTGAAAGTTGATATGTGCCTTCAGAAACCTTTAAACATTTCATTGTCTTGACTTTACAAAGACGTTCCTGATTTTAGCAGATACAGTCATCATTGCACAGTGTTCTTGGATTACCAGAAAGGCTGAAATAATGTCCTAGGACTCATTCCAGTAATAAGCTCCTGTTAATCACTCAGATGCTGTGGGTAAAACTTAAAAAATATTGTAGCGGAGATAAAACTTCATCTCTACCCTCTTAGAGTTTACAGCTGGGACTTAGACTTAAATTAACATAAGGCAGATTAACAGGATGAAAGTATACACATTTGTTTTTATTGTTATTGAAGTATAACTGACATACAATATTATATTATTTTTAGGTGTACAACATATTGATTGAATACTTCCATATATTACTCAGTGCTCAACACAATAAGTGTAGTGACCATCTGTCACAATAAAACATTATTATAATATTATTGACTGTATTCTTTGAGCTATACTTTTCATATCTGTGACTTATTTATTTTATAACTGAAAGTTTATACCTCTTAATTCCCATTATCTACTTCATTCATCCCCTTACCCACCTCTCCTCTGACAACCACCTCTCTGTATTTAAGAGGCTGTTGGTTTGTTTCTTTATTTTGCTCTTTAGATTCCGTGTATAAGTGAAATCATATGGTATTTGTCTTCCTCTGTCTGATATATTTCTTTTTTTTTTTTTAATTTTTTTTAACGTTTATTTATTTTTGAGATGGAGAGAGACAGAGCATGAACAGGGGAGGGGCAGAGAGAGAGGGAGACACAGAATCCAAAACAGGCTCCAGGCTCTGAGCCGTCAGCACAGAGCCTGACGCGGGGCTCGAACCCAAGGAGTGTGAGATCATGACCTGAGCTGAAGTCGAACGCTCAACCGACCAAGCCACCCAGGCGCCCCTGTCTGATATATTTCACTTAGCATGATACCCTCTAGGTCCATCCATGTTGTCACAAATGCAAGATCTCATTCTTTTTTATGGCTAAGTAATATTTTATGGCTAAGTAATATATGTATATATATGTATATATATGTGATTGTGTATGTACACATACATATGTATGTATACACATACACGCACACGCACACACACACACACACACACACACACACACACACAGCCTGCACATCTTCTTTATCCATTCATATATCAATGCACACACTTGGTTGCTTCCATATCTTGGCTATTGTAAATACCGCTGAAGTAAACAGAGATGTGCATATATCTTTTTGGATTTGTGTCAGTTTTGGGGGCGAATACCCAGCAGTGGAATTACTGGATCATATGGTATTTCTAATATTAATGTTTTGGGGAATCTCCATGCTGTCTTCCACAGTGACTACACCAATTTACATTCCCACCAACAGTGCATGAAGGTTCCCGTTTCTTCATATCCTCATCAACACTTGTTGATTCTTGTCTCTTTGATACTAGCCATTCTGACTGGTGTGAGGTGATATCTCATTGTGGTTTTGATTTTTTTCCCCCCTGATGATCAGTGATGTTGAGCATCATTTCATGTGTCTATTGGCCATCTGTGTGTCTTTGGAGAAATGTCTATTCAGGCCCTCTGCCTATTTTTAAATCAGGTTATTTATTTTGATGTTGAGTAGTGTAGGTTCTTTATAAATTTTGGATATTAACCACTTACCAGATATATCATTTGCACATCTCTTCTCCCATTCTCTAGGTTTCCTTTTTGTTCTGTTGGTAATTTCCTTTGCTGTGCAAAAGCTTTTTATTTTGGTGTAGTCCCAATAGTTTATTTTTGCTTTTGTTTCCCTTGCCTGAGGAGACATATCCATAAACGTGTTGCTAATAAAAGAGATTACTGCCTATGTTTTATTTTTTAGAAATTTTATGGTTTAAGGTTTCACATTCAGGTATTTAATCCGTTTTGAGTTTATTTTTGTGTATGGTATAGGAATGTGGTCCATTTTCATTTTTTTTCATGTAGCTGTCCAGTTTTCCTAACACCATTTATTGACAAGATGTCATTTCCCTATTGTATATTCTTGCCTCTTTTGTCATAGATTAAGTGACCATATAGGTGTGTTTATTTCTGGGCTCTCTATTCTGTTCCATTGTTCTATGTGTCTGTTTTTGTGCCAGTACCATACTATTTTGACTACTATAGCTTTGTAGAACTTCTTGAAATCTGGGATTGTGATACCTCCAGCTTTGTTCTTCTTTCTCAAGATTACTTTGGCTATTCGGGGTCTTTTGTGGTTCTGTACAAATGTTAGGATTCTTTGTTCTAGTTCTGTGGAAAGTGATACTAGTATTTTGATAGAGATTGCTTTGAATATGTAGGTTGCCTTAGGTAACATGGACACTTTAACGATATTTATTCTTCAAATCCATGAGCATGGTATAGCTTTTCTATTTGTATCTTTTTCAGTTTCTTTTATCAGTGTCTTATAGTTTTCAGAGTATAGATCTTTCATCTCCTTGGTTTAACTTATTTCTAGGTATTTTATTCCTTTTGGTGCAATTGTAAATGGGATTGTTTCAATAGAAGTTTTATGTGACATGGGAGACCTCATAAGGAAATGATGTCTGAAAGAAATGGCAAAACCTAAATGCTTTTATACGTTGAACAAAGAGAGGCAATGTGGAAACATAACTAAAATATATGGGGAGGTTAAAGGAAGATGAGTTATTTTAATGAGGTCTGTTTGCACAGATGCCTCTCAGCCTCCACTCCCTGTCTCTGGTGATAAGAATGTTTCTTTCCTCCTGATAACAGGGAGGCCATCTTTCACATGGGAGTTTTATCTCCTGCTTTCAGGAAAAAAAGGGGAAGTCAGAGCACTCTTTTTGTATTTTCTGTTTTTCAAGTGTCTTTAGCTCAAAATAATTCTTATTCCAAAGTGGCATATTTTGAGGTGGCAGATTTTGCCACCCTTCAATATAAATTGTAATAAATTTACCATCTGGTCAAGAAGAGAGTACTAATGTCTATGAGCACCATAGCAACACTATAGAGAGTATAATGTAGTCTGTATTCTGTAATATAAACTGTAGTTATAATAAGAGTAGAAAGGTACTAAAAGCTGGAGTTTTGGGAGATATTTTTCTGGGAGAGAGCAATCTTAAAAGAGTAAGATCATTTAGATCAGCAGAAGTGGGGTAAAAGAGTTCCATAGAGAGAACAGCAACACTGAAAGGATATACTCAGGATGAATAGGGTTTATTTATGGGGGCCATGAGGCATCTATTCTAAATTTCTGCAGTAGAGGATTCTGTTAGAAATTATTAAAACTATGCTGAGCTGGGAAAATGGAAGATTACAAAAGCCTTGAAAGGTAGACGGAGTACGCATTTGATATGTTTTAACAAGAGAGTAACAGAATAAAAGTAACATTTAAGGGCTTAGAGATATTTTATTAATTTTTAAAATTTTTTATTTAATAATAATTAATTTTTATATCCTTTTTAAATGTATTTTTAAAGATTTTATGTATTTTCTTTTTCTTTTTTAAATTTTATTTTAAGTAAACTCCATGCCACACTTGGGGCTTGAATACACAACCAAGAGATCAAGAGTCATAAGCTCTACCAACTGAGCCAGCCAGGCACCCCTAAGTTTTTATTTAAATTCTAGTTAGTTAACATATAGTGTATTAGTTTCAGGTGTACAATATTGTGACTCAACACTTCCATACAATACCCAGTGCTCATCACAAGTGTACTCCTTAATCCTCATCACCTGTCTAACCCATCCCTCCCTCCCCGCACTGACCTCCTCTCTCTCTGGTAACCATCAGTTTGTTCAATATAGCTAAGAATCTGTTTCTTGGTTTGCCTCTCTTTTTTTTCCTTTGCTCATTTTTTTTTTGTTCTTAACTTCCACATATGAGTGAAATCATATGGTATTTGTCTTTCTCTGAGTGACTTATTTCCCATAGCATAATACTCTGTAGCCATAGCATAATACTCTATAGCTCCATCCATGTCGTTGCAAATGGCAAGATTTCAATCTTTTTTATGGCTGGGTAATATTCCATCATGTATCTATACCATGCATTTATCCATCCATCTGTCGATGGACACTTGGGTTCTTTGTATAATTTGGCTCTTGTAGATAATGCTTCTATAGACTTTGGGGTGCATGTATCCGTTTGAATTGGTATTTTTGTATTTTTTGTATAAATAGTTACTAATGCAACTGCTGGAACTAGGGTAGTTCTATATTTAACTTTTTTTTTTTTTTTAAACATTTATTTATTTTTGAGACAGAGAGAGACAGAGCATGAGCAGGGAAGGGTCAGAGAGAGAGGGAGACACAGAATCTGAAACAGGCTCCAGGCTCTGAGCTGTCAGCACAGAGCACAACGCGGGGCTCGAACTCACAGACCGTGAGATCCTGACCTGAGCCGAAGTCGGCCGCTTAACCGACTGAGCCACCCAGGTGCCCCTCTATATTTAACTTTTTGAGGAACCTCCATTCTGTTTTCTAGAGTGGCTACACCAGTTACATGCCCCCCAACAGTGCAAGAGCATTCCCCTTTCTCCACATCCTTGCCAACATCTGTTGTATCTTGTGTTGCTTATTTTAGCCACTCTGACAGGTGTGAGGTGACATGTCATTGTAGTTCTGTATTGTAGCTTTGATGTGTATTTCCTTGATGGTCAGTGATGTTAAGTATATTTTCATGTGTCTGTTGGCCATCTGTGTGTCTTCTTTGGAAAAATATCTGTTCGTGTCTTCTTCCCATTTCTAATTGGATTATTTGTTTTTTGAGTATTGAGTTTTATAAGTTCTTTATATATTTTGGATACTACCCCTGTATCAGATGTCATTTGCAGACACTTCTCCCATTACATAGGTTGCCTTTTAGTTTTTTTGATTGTTTCTCTCACTGTGCAGAAGCTTTTTATTTTGATAAAGTCCCAATAGTTTATTTTGCTTTTGTTTTCCTTGCCTCAAGAGGCATATCTAGAAAGAAGTTGCTATGGCCAGTGTCAAAGAGGTTACTGCCTATGTTCTTCTCTAGGATTTTTTTTTATCAGTTTCAGGTCTCACATTTGGATATTTAATAATCCATTTTGAATTTGTTTTTGTGTTTGGTGTAAGAAAGTGGACCAGTTTCATTCTTTTGCATGTTGCTGCCCAGTTTTCCCAACACCATTCGTTGAAGAGACTGTCTTTTCCCCACTGGACATTCTTTCCTGCTTTGTCAAAGATTAATTGACCATGTACTGTGGGTTCATTTCTGGGTTTTCTACTCTGCTCTATTGATCTATGTGTCTGTTTTTGTGCCAATAACGTACTGTTTTGATCAGTACAGCTTTGTAATATAATTTGAAGTCCGAAATTGTGATGCCTCCAGCTTTGCTTTTCTTTTTCAAGGTTGCTTTGGCTATTTGGGGGCTTTTGTGGTTCCATACAAATTTTAGAATTGTCTGTTCCAGCTCTGTGAAAAATACTGTTGGTATTTTAATACGGGTTGCATTAAATGTGTAGATTGCTTTGGGTACTATAGACATTTTAACAATATTTGTTCTTCCAATCCATGAGCATGGAATATCTTTTCATTTCTTTGTGTCCTCTTCAGTTTCTTTTACTAATGTTTTATAGTTTTCACAGTACAGGTCTTTCACCCCTTTGGTTAGGTTTATTCCTAGGTATCTTATTTCCTATTTTCCTTATTTATCCTATTTTTAATTTCTTTGATCTCTACTCTAATTTTTATTATATCTTCTTTGGATTGAATTTGCTCCCCCTTTTTTGAAAGTTTCCTAAGACAAAAGCTTAGATTACTGATTTGGAATCTTTCTTCTTTTCTAATGTTTTTCACTAGTTGTGTTGCATCTCCCAAATCTTGATTAGTTGTATTTCCATTTTTATTTTGTTCAAAATATTTTAAAATTTTCCTCAAGACTTTGTCCTTGACCTGTATGTTATTTAGAAGTGTTGTTTAGGGGCTCCTGGGTGACTCAGTCGGTTAAGCATCCGACTTTGGCTCAGGTCATGATCTCGCAGTTTGTGAGTTCAAGCCCCACCTTGGGCTCTGTGCTGACAGCTCGGAGCCTGGAACCTGCTTCAGATTCTGTATCTCCCTCTCTCTCTCTCTCTGCCCCTCCCTGGTTCTAGCTCTCTCTCCCTCTCTCAAGAAATGAATAAACCATTAAAAAAAAAATTAAGAAGAAGTGTTGTTTAATTACCAAGTATATTGGGAGTGCTCCAACTCTCTTTCTGTTACTGATTTCTAGTTTAATTCCATTGTCATCTGAGAACATACTTTTTATGGTTTCTATTCTTTTTAATTTGTTAAGGTGTGTTTTTACACCCAGGATGTGATTGGTATGTCTTGGTGAAATGTTCTGTTAGCTTGAGAAGAATGTGTATTCTGTTGTTGAATAAAGTGTTCTGTAAATGCCAAATTAGATCCGGTTGATTGATGGTGCTGTTCAGTTCAACTATATTCTTATTGATATTTTGCCAATCTGCAAGATCTCTGGGTCTTGTCAGTTATTGACAGAGGGGTATTGAAATCTCCAGCTTAAATAGTGGATTCCTCTGTTTCTCTGTACAGTTCTATCAGTTTTTGTATCGTGTATTTTGATGCTCTATTGTTAGACACAAACACGTTGAGGATTATTATGTCTGCTGGGAGAATTGACCCCTTTATCACTGTGTGATGCTCCTTTTTATCCCTTATATTTTTATTTGGTATGAAGTCTGTTTTGTGTGAAATTAATGTAGCTACCCCAGCTTTCTTTTGATTTGTGTTAGCATGGTATATCTCTCTCTATCCATTTACCTTTAATCAATCCGTGTCTTTATATTTAAAGTCGACTTCTTATGGACAACATATACTTGTGTCCTGTTTGTCATTCACTCTTACAGTCTCTGATTTTTATTGGTGTATTCAGACCATGGACATTTAAAGTTATTACTGATATAGTTGGATATCAATATAGTTGGATAATATCTACCATATTTGTTACTGTTTTCTACTCATGGCCCTTGTTTGTTTTCTTTCTTTCTTTCTTTCTTTCTTTCTTTCTTTCTTTCTTTCCTTCTCTTCTACTGTTTTTTTGCCTTCTCTGGTTTTAAGTGAGCATGTTATATGATTGCAGTTTTTCTCCTCTCTTAGCATACCAGGTGAACTATTTTTACTTTTTGTAAGTAGCTGCCCTTGAGTTTGCAGTCACACTGATCAATAATCAAAGGCTGTTGTCAAATAGCTCTATACCACTACGTGGGTAGGGCAAGGTCCTTGTAAGAGAGTGTTTCCAATCCCTCCCTCCTGTCCTCTACAACATTGCTGGCATTCATTTCAGTTATTCATACACTGTAATCACTATATATAGTGCTACTACTGTGATTTGAGCAAACTGTTATATGTTAGATCAGTTAATATTAAGAAAAATAAAATATTTTGTCACCATATAATCCTTTTTAAATGCTCTTTCTTTTTTTTTATGTAGACCTTAACTTATAAATTGTATCATTTTCCTCCTTTCTGCAGAAGTTCTTTTAACATTTCTTGCAAGGCAGGTCTACTGGAGACAAATTTCCCCAATTTTTATTTATCTGAGAAAGTTTTTATTTTCCCCCTCATCTATGAAGGTTAATTTGCCTGAATATACAATTCTAGGTTGGTGGGTTTTTTTCCTTTTAATACTTTAAATATTTCATTCCATTGTCTTCTTGCTTACATGGTTTCTGAAGAGTAGTCCAATATAATTATCTTTTCTTCTCTATAAGTAAGGTTGCTTTTTTTTTAAATTCTGATTTCCTTGAGGATTTTCTGTTTGTCTTTGATTTTCTGCACTTTGAATGTGATATGCATAGGTGTAGATTTATTTGTTATTTTATCCTGCTTGATGTTCTCTGAGCTCCCCTATACTTTTCTCTATAGGTATAGACTTTCTGCACTTTGAATATAATATGCATAGGTATAGATTTTTTAAAATTCTTTTTTAACATTTATTTATTTTTGAGAGACAGAGAGAGACAAGAGCGTGAGGGGAAGAGAGAGAGGGAGACACAGAATCCAAAGCAGGCTCCTGGCTCTGAGCACAGAGCCTGACGCAGGGCCTAAACTCGTGAACTACGAGATCATGACCTGAGCTGAAGTCAGACGCTTAACTGACTGAGCCACCCAGGCACCCCAATTTTTTTTTTGTTATTGTTTATTTTATCCTGCTTGATGTTCTCTGAGTTTCCTGGATCTGTGTTTGGTAACTATCATGTTGGAAAATTCTAGGTCATTATTCCTTCAAATATTTCCCCTTTTGTCACCTTTTATAATTGTCCTGCATTTCTTGGATCTTCTCTTCTGTCTTTTTCATTCTTTGTTCTCTTTGTATTTTCTTTTGGGAAGTTTCTATTGGCAGTTCTTTAAGCTCACTGATTCTTTTCTTGGTTGTGACCAGTCTATTATTAATGAGCCCATCAAAGGCATTTGTCATTTCCATTACAGTGTTTTTGATTTCCAGCACTTTTATTCTTTCTTAGGGTTTCCATGTCTGCTTATATTGCCCATCTGTTCCTGCATGTGGTCTACTTTTCCCATCAGACCCTTTAACACTTAACATATCAATCATAATTATTTTAAACTCCCAATCTCATAATTCCAAGATCACTGCCATATTCAAGTCTTGTTCTGAGCTTGCTTAGTCTCCTGAAACTGCGCTGTCTTTTCATGTGCTTTCTAATTTTTTGTTGAATACTGGACACGATATAGTAGAAGGAACTGAGGGAATAGTTTTTTAGTGTGAGATATTATGTTTTTCTTGGTAGGAGTTGGGCTGTGTTTACTGTTTTGTGTTATTATAGGTGTCAGAGGCTAAAATTTCCTCTAGTGTCCTGGTTTATGTCTCCCCTGTTATCTTTGGGCTTCCCTTGAGAATTCTTCTTAAATATAGTCTGAGATGTGTAATTTTACTGTATTCCTTTGTTGTTTTACAGACCCCCTTTTGATGTAGTGGTTAGATGTGGGAGCAGGGGAGGCATTTTATAGTCGTATGGTTAGGTTTCCATCTTAATGAGTCTGTGCCCCTTAGCTTTGACCTTCACAAGTGCTTCTCAGTCATCCTCTCATCTTTTTTTTTTTTTTTCAATTTATATATTTTGAGAGAGAGAGAGAGAGTATGCATGGGGGTAGGGGCAGAGAGAGAGAGGGAGAGAGAATCCCAAGCAGGCTCTGCACTGTCAGCATGGAGCCCGACGTGGGCCTTCAACTCACGAACTATGAGATCATGACATGAGCTGAAATCAAGAGTTACATGCTTAACCAACTGAGCCACCCAAGTGGCCTCACCCTCTCATCTAACGTGCAGTGAGAAGGCTTGAGTGAGCTGGAGTTGGGTATTTCCCTTCCCTCAGGTCACGTAGGTTCTGAAAAGCCCTAGCTGTTAGGTTCTGAAAAGCCCTAGCTGGTAGAATAGTTTCTCTCAAGGCAGGCCTTTCTAAGAATAGAATGCTTTGGGCATATTTCAAAATAGCTATTTTTCCTCTCCTACTAGAGAAGATTGAGGGGATTTGTCTCTAGTCTTTACTGTAAGAACCTGGTAGTGTCCTAAAGATAAAACTCACAAAACTGTGACTGGGTCCTTCTGGGTCCTTTAGACTGGGTCCTTCTGGCATTTTTAACTCTCAAACTTGTCCACCCTGAGCTTCTGGCATTTCACCAATCGCACTTGACCTTTCCCTTTCCTGGTACTGGTTTCCCTGGAAGTTTCTGCTCAGGTAGGTTGTGATTCTCAGAGACTGGTCTGTCTCTCAAATTTCGTGGATGGAAGTTTTCCCTGTGACCTCAGTTCTCTGACGGATTTCAGAAGAGTGGTTGATTTCTTGGTTTGTTCAGCTTTTCACTTGTTGTAAAGATGAAAATGATGTCTTCCAAGCTCATTATATGCCAGACCAAAAATTGCAAGTCTGCAATGTTTTTTTAATTATAGCTTTCGAGCTCAGATTTGGTTTTTGGGTTTTTTTCTGAATAAAATAATTGAAATAGAATTTGCATATATTGCTTAATATGTTTTTTTATTATACTGGTAATGAAGATTAAGGTAAATATTGTACCATCAGTGCATTGATTTTTTTTTGTTACATTTTTTTCAGAGAGTGAGACGCCACTCAATAGCTATTCTAATTGTTATTTATCTGTAATCATTTGTATTATTCCTCACCAGGCTAAGGAAGCACTCTTAAAGAACTCTCTGCCAAACTATGTCACTCATAATTTCCCTCCATCTGGCTACCAATTCATGGATAACTATTCCAACTTTCCATGCCTTTCTGTCCCAGAGTCCTGTTATCTATTTAATCACTCTATCAGGTTCAACAAGTTATTAGCATTTGAGCATGAATAATAATATATCTTATTTTTCGGCAGTCTACCTTATTCTTAAAAGTCTTTTAGATAAGCCCTTTAATTAAAGCCTTTCTTAAGCCTACAAAAAAATTGTCAGAAATCACACATTTCTGTGATATGGCCATTAACAGACCCTCTACTGTATTCCCTAGCCTCTTGTTTTGTTTGTTTGTTTGTTTGTTAGCTAATGTTTGAGTTGCTTTATTTCTCTAAATATAATAATTCAGAAAATGGATAGAGAGCTAAGTTTTCCATGCTTTATAGCATGTTGGATCATTTAGTAAACAGCAATTAACAGTGCTTAAAAATGCTTAATGCATTTGCTATTTGTTTCTGCTTTTTACAGGAGGAACTCTCTGGAATGAAAAACAGGGTACAAGTAGTTGTGCTTGAAAATGAAAGTCTCCAACAAGAGCTGAAATCTCAAAGACAAGAGGAAGCAATGAGGGAACAAACACTTCTGGATGCATCTGTGAGCATTGTTTTTAAACCATAAATTATATTTTAGTTTGAACGTTCCTTCCTACCCTCCCCGACCAGCCTCTGAACTGCTGAAATCCTCCACTTGAAATTTGCCACATGTACTCTGCCGTTGCTCGCTTGGGCCTCAAAAATTAAGATTCGCCGTGGTGGGACGAATCCTCAAATGAAATGAGGTAGCAATGCCTCATATCCACACTGGTTTCCTCCCTGAGCGCACCGTTGATGTTTCTTCCATATGGAAACAGCAGGGTAAAGCAGGAAGTGCATTACATAGGAGGGACTCTGTTAAATCCAGAAACTGTATAACTGGAGCTTGGATTTCTGTTGTATTTCCCTAAGGGTTCCAATCGTGCTCTGAATTCTGATCCGTCTGATTGGCAGAATGGAGGAGCAGAAGGAACCCTGGCCCGAGGGTCCAGGGATCAGCATGTTAGTCTTCCCATTGTCCCTAACAAGTGGGTTAGCGAGTGATTTTACAGGGTTTTCCAACATGGCTTAACCTCATGTTCCTCTGTCTATTGGCAAATGGAGAGGATTCAGCTATATTAGCAGTTCTTAATCTTTCACGTGAGTGACAATCACTTGAGATATTTGTTGACCGTGCAGAGTCCTGAGTGCCATCCCCTGAGAGTCTGATGCAGTCGGTCTGGGTTGAGACCTTGAGTCACAAATATGAATGTGCCATATTTTGCAGAACAGTGGATTCGAGGATCTCTATAATTCTAGGACACAGAATTCTTGTGATGATACTTAAGTAGTGTTTAAACTCAATATCTCCTTATGACTTTTCAGAGGTACTGTCACCTTAAAATTTGTACTTACGCTTTTGCTGTAGGACACAGTTAATCACAGCTTGTTCTGCTTTTTTGAAACAAAGTCAGGGTTGCATGGGGAAGTTTTAATACTTGCCTGCTGCAGCTTTACTTTACAGTGGATTTTGGCTTAGTCATCATTAGCAAATCCGTCCTGTTAAGAAAAAAACATGCGTGTCTTAATGTTTTATCTAGGTGTCCTCTAATTTTTGGCTTTGAAGTTTTTTAAATTTTCCTGACCTGATGTTTCATTTGTAATCCTTGAGGTCTGTGTTAGGATTTACTGTTTAGAGACAGCTGATTGTGTTAAATCTGAATGACAAAGTGGGCTGATCAGTGTTTCAGGTTATTTTTCTGCAGTACATTTCAGTTTGCGGTCAGCTGTTTTCCCTTCCCTGGAAGACCTTTTCTTAATATTTATATTATTATGTTATATTATTTATTATCAATATTAGTAGTTAAAATTTCCATCTTAATTGCTTATTCAATGTCAATTTAAGATGTCAATTTAAGCCATATAAAAAGTACTTAGAATTCACTCATTTTAAAAAATTAGTACATTCTTTTGGTTTTCTTCCCAATATGCAGTCACTTAGCAAACAGCTACTTGATTATTCATAGTCTTCAGTATTTATACAGTGGCAAGGAAGTGGAAGAAGGGGGAAGTGAAGTGAGAAAGGAAATCAGGCAGACAAGTGAACCAGAGGGCAGAGAAGTGAGTAACACCAAAGGGGAAGGAGACAATGGTAAAAGTGCAACATGCTTTGCTACATGAACAAAGGAAACTAGCTGAAGTCAATTGCGCCTTAATTATGGATAAAACACAGCTGTCGAGAGTTATGTTTTAACATTCACATGAACTAAAATATAATGCAGACAATCAAAATTATTGTTGCAGATATGTCAGGAGACCTTGATGTCTGTTTTAACGTTGGTCGTCTGTTACTTTGTAGATATAGAATTACTACCCGTACTGCTTTTTTTTTTTTTTTTAAGAGAGAGAGGGCTCAGGCTGGGGAGAGGGGCAAAGCCGGGGGTGGGGGGGGAGGGGGGGGAGAGAGAGAAAGATAGAGACGGAGAGAGTCCTAGGTAGGCTCCACACTCAGTGCAGACTTCACGTAGGGCTCGATCCCACAACCCTGGGATCAGGTTCTGAGCCGAAATCAGGAGTCAGATTTTCAACCAACTGAACCAACCAGGCACCCCTACCCCCACTGCTTACTGCTTTTTGCTTGCGTAGGTGAAATGAGGCATTTCAGCAATATAAGCATGGTGCTATAATTCAGAGGGGTTTTTAAATTTAAATTCAAGTTAGTTAACATGTAGCGTAGTATTGGTTTCAGGAGTAGAATTTAGTGATTGATCATTTACATGTAACACCCAGTCCTCATCCCAGCAAGTGACCTCATTAATGCCCGTCACCCATTTGTTCCATCCTGCTACCTACCTCCCCTCCAGCAACCCTCAGTTTGTTCTCTGTATTTAACAGTTTCTTATGGTTGGGCGCCTGGGTGACTCAGTCAGTTAAGTGTCCGACTCTTGGTTTCAGCTCAGGTCATGAACTCGTGGTTTGTGGGATCGAGTCCCATGTCAGGCCCATGCTGACAGCACAGAGCCTGCTTGGGATTCTCTCTCTCCCTCTCTCTCTGCCCTTCCCCAACTCATGCTCGCTCTCTCTCTCTCTCTCTCTCTCAAAATAAATAAACTTAAAAAGAAAAGATTCTTATGGTTTGCCTCTCTCTCTGGTTTTATCTTATTTTACCTTCCCTTCCTTATGTTCATCTGTTGTGTTTCCTAAATCCACTGATGAGTGAAATCATGTGATATTTGTCTTTGACTTATCTCTCTTAGCATAATACACTCTAGATCCATCCACATTGTTGCAAATAGCAAGATTTCATTCTTTTTGATTGTAGAGTAATATTCCATTGTATATATATATACCATATCTTCTTTATCCATTCATGAGTCAATGGGCTTTTGGACTCTCAATAATTTGGCTGTTGTTGATAGTGCTGCTATAAACTTTGGGTTGCATATGCCCCTTCAAATCAGCATTTTTGTATTCATTGGATAGATATGTAGTAGTGTAATTGCTGGGTCATAGGATAGTTCTAGTTTTAATTTTTTGAGGCAACTCTGCACTGTTTTCCAGAGTGGCCGCACCAGTTTGCGTTCCCACCAGCAGTGCAAAAGAGATTCTCTTTCTCCGCATCCTTGCCAACATCTGTTGTTGCCTGAGTTGTTAATGTTAGCCATTCTGACAGGTGTCAGGTGGTAGCTCATTGTGGTTTTGATCTGTATTTCCCTGATGATGAATGATGTTGAGCATCTTTTCATGTGTCTGTTAGCCATCTAGATGTCTTCTTTGGAGAGGTATCTATTCATGTCTTTTGCCCATTTCTTCACTGGATTATTATTAATTTTTTGGGGGGGTGTTGAGTTTGATAAGTTCTTTATAGATTTTGGATACCAACCCTTTATCTGATATGTCATTTGCAAATATATTGTCCCATTTAACAGGCTGCCTTTTAGTTTTGTTGATTGTTTCCTTTGCTCTATAGAAACTTTCTGTCTTGATGAGGTCCTAATAGTTCATTTTTGTTTTTGTTTCCCTTGCCTCTGGAGATGTGTCTAGTAAGAAGTTGCTGCAGCTGAGGTCAGAGAAGTAGCTGCCTGTTTTCTCCTCTAGGACTTCGATGGCTTCCTGTCTTACATTTAGGTCTTTCATCCATTTTGAATTTATTTTTGCATATCGTATAAGAAAGTGGTCTAGGTTTCATCTGCATGTAACTGTCCAGTTTTCCCATTTGCTGATGAAACTGTCTTTTTTCCATTGGATACTCTTCCCTGCTTTGCCAAAGATTAGGTGGCCATACATCTGTGGGCCCATTTCTGGGTTCTCTATTCTGTTCCATTGACCTAAGTGTCTGTTTTTGTGCCAGTACCATACTTTCTTGATGATTACAGCTTTGTAGTACATCTTGAAGTCTGGAATTAGTTTTCATTTTCAGGATTGCTTTGGCTATTTGGGGTCTTTTCTGGTTCCATACAAATTTTAGAATTGTGTTCTAGCTCTGTGAAGAATGCTGGTGTTATTTTGATATGGATTGCATTGAATGTGTAGAATGCTTTGGGTAATACAGACATTTTTGTTCTCCTAATGCATAAGCATGGAATGTTTTTCCATTTCTTTGTGTCTTCTTCAATTTCTTTAAGAAACGTTCCATAGTTTTCAGCATTCAGATATTCACTTCTTTGGTTAGGTTTATTCCTAAGTATCTAATAGGTTTTGGTGCAATTGTAAATGAGATCAATTCCTTGATTTCTGTTTCTGCTGCTTCATTATTGGTATATAGAAATGCAACAGATTTCTCAAAGTTGATTTTATATCCTGAGACTTTGCTGAATTCATATATCAGTTCTAGTAGATTTTTGGTGGAGTTTTCCAGGTTTTCCATGTAGATTATCATCTGTAAAGTGAAAGTTTGATTACTTCCTTGCCAGTCTGTATGCCTTTTATTTTTTGTTGTTGTTATCTGATTGCTGAGGCTAGGGCTTCCAGTATTATGTTGAAAAACAGTGGTGAGAGTGGACATCCCTGTCTTATTCCTGACCTTAGGGGAAAAGCTCTCAGTTTTTCCCCATTGAAAATGATATTAGCTATAGGTATTTTGTATATGCACTTTATATAAAGGTATAAAGGTCTAAAATGAGTCTTTTGTGGGGATCATGTAGATGGGTCTTGTTTTTTATTTTTAATCCATTTTGATACACTGTGTCTTTTAATTGGAACATTTAGTCTATTTATACTCAGAGTGATTTTTGAAAGATATGAATTCAGCGCCATCATGTTACCTGTAGAGTTGGTGTTTCTAGTGATGTTTTCTGATCCTTTGTAGTCTTTGTGGATTTGGTCTTCTTTTTTTTTCTTCTCCACTCAAAGAGTTCCCCTTAAAGTTTCTTGCAGGGCTGGTTTAGTGGTCATGAACTCCTTTAGTTTTTGTTTGTCTGGGAAACTCTTTATCTCTCCTTCCATTCTGAATGACATCCTTGTTGGATAAAGAATTCTTGGCTGCATATTTTTCCCATTGAGCTTGATGAATATATCCTGCCACTCCTTTCTGGCCTGCCAAGTTTCTGTGGACAAATCTTCTGTAAACCTGATCTGTCTTCCCTTGAAGGTTAAGGACTTATTTTTCCCTTGCTGCTTTCATGATTCTTTCTTGACCGTGTATTTTGTGAGTTTTACTATGATATGTTGGTTGGCTTTTATTAAATTTCATGGGAGTTCCTTGTGCTTCCTGGATTTTGGTGTCTTTATCCTTCCCAGATAGCAAAGTTTTCAGCTGTAATTTGTTCATATAAACCTTCTTTCCCTTCTTCTCTCTTTTCATCTTCTGGGACTCCTATGATACAAATGTAATTCCTCTTTAATAAATAGCTGAGTTTTCTAAGTCTTGTATTGTGATCTTTTGTCTTTGTTTCCCTCTTTTTTTTTCAGCTTCATTATTTTCCATAATTATCTTCTATATCATTGATTCACTGCTCTGCTTCATCCATCCTCACCATCATGGCATCATTCAAAATTCCATCTCAGTATAGCATTTTTAATCTTGGCCTGACTAGGTTTTAGATCTTTTATTCCTACAAAAAGGGATTTTATGGTGTGCTGTATGCTTTTTTCAACCCCAGCGAGCATTCTTATAATTGTGGTTTTAAATTCTAGTTCAGATATATTACTTATATCTGTGTTGATTAAATCCCTAGCCATCATTTAACCTGTTCCTTCTTTTGGGGTGAATTCCTCCATCTTGTCATTTTGGAGGAAGAGAAAAAAAAATTTAAATTAAACAATTAAAACAAAACAAAAAAATCAAATAAAGGAAGCTATAATCTAGGTGTGTTTCGTGTGCTTCCTGAGAAAAGTTTGATAGAAAAGAGAAAAAAGAGAAAAGGAAAAAAAGTAAAAGAAAAAGAAATTAAAAATAAAAAATTAAATAATAAAATAGAATAGAATAAAATAAAAAATAAAATAGAATACAAATTTTGCTCTTGAGGTGCCTGCGTAGCTCAGTCAGTTAAGCATCCGACTTTGGCTCAGGTCATGATTTCACCATTTGTGAGTTCGAGCTCTGTGTTGGGCTCTGTGCTGACAGCTCAGAGCCTGGATCCTGCTTCAGATTCTGTGTCTCCATCTCTCTCTGCCCTTCCCCTGTTCGTGCTCTGTCTTTCTCTCTCTCAAAAATAAACATTAAAAAAATTTTTTAAATGGTTCTTTCTGTATCTAAGAAAGAAAAAAAACCCCAAACTCCACAACATAATCAAAAACATAAGCAAAGAAAATGAACAAGCAAATAAGAAACAACCCAAATAGAGGTAGATCCAGTTTCCCCTAGAACTGAAACTTTGCAGTACACTGTGATCTTTAGACTAAGTGGATGGAAAGGGTTTTTGCTGGTCTTCTGGGGGAGGGGCCTACTGCTGTTTCTCAGGCCAACTTGCCCTAGTGGAGATGTGCCTGGAGAGTGCAGGTGGGTAGGGATTGTAACAGCTCCATTCTCCATTTTATGGTACTGCTTAGCTCACTGGGGTTGATCACTGCAGTTCAGCTGGTGGTGAAAATGGCTTCACCCCACTGTCTAGTCTCTATAGTGAGAATTTTGCACCTTCACAGATGTGTGATCAATCACTCCTCTTTCGTCTCAGGCTTCCATCCTCTCCCCACCTTTACTCTCCTATCCAAGCTGCTCTCTTGCCAGGTGGCACCTCCCTCCAGAGTTTTATCTCAGATGGGGCTGCGTTTCAAAACCCTACACTTCAGAGACCCACGTGGCTCAGACCCATGCTGATCCTCTGGGGAAGGGTCTTGCTGAACAATTGCCAGGTATTGATTGTCCCAAAAAAACATTCGCAGGAGACCACACAGCAGCAGAGGCTCAAAGTTTATGGTAAATCCCAACACATAGCTATCGCCAGGGTTTGTTGCCCTTAGCTAGTGTCTTTGTTCTGATATCAGTAAACATGGCAGCTCTCTGGGGCCTGCTGAGACTTTTGCCTATGGAGAGGCCATATTGCCTCTACCAAATGCACTCCAAGTAGTGGAACCCTCTCTTCCCTGTGTGGCACATGGACCCCTTAGACCACACTACCCGCTCCTGGGGGATTCACCCTGCTTCCTTACCAGAGCACTACTAGGCACTGAGCTCTGAAACTTCAGATTCTGCACTCTGCTGTGTGTGTGGGTTTTTTTTTTTTTTTTTTTATGTTTATTTATTTTTGAGATATAGTGTGAGCAGAGGAAGGGCAGAGAGAGAGAGACAGAGAGAGAGAGACAGAATCCAAAGCAGGCTCCAGGCTCTGAGCTGTCAGCACAGAGTCCATCACAGGGTTCAAACCCTCAGACTGTGAGATCCTGATCTGAGCTGAAGTCGGATGCTTAACCGACTGAGCCACCCAGGCACCTCTGTACTCCACTATTTATAGACAACTGTTGGTGTTGAAACCCTCTCCTTTTTCCCTGTCAGTGGTTTTGGGAAACAAATTTCTTCTTGTCCAGTTCCCTGTGAGTGTTTTCACTCTCTCTCTCTCTCTCTGTCTGTCTCTCCCTTTAGCTACTTTCAGGGGAAATGCTTTTCTTGCATGATTCCAACACACTGCACTATCTCCCCCTTCTCTCTCTGTCCTCTATCTGTGAAAATGGCTCCCTAATCTCTGTGGCGCCACGGCTTTTCTCTCTCCCAATTCACCTCTCCACACCATATACCTGCCTAGATCTCTCGCTCAAATTATGCAGATTGTCATGTTCATCCTCAGTTTAATTTCCTAGGTGTCCAAAATGGTTTGGTGTTGATCTAGCAGTTTTTCTGGGATGAGACAAGCTCAAGATCCCCATACTATGCTGCCATCTTAACTCTTTATATTCAGAATTTTAACGTAAAATGAAACTTTTTAGAATATCTTAAATATAAACACACCAAGAGAGATTATCTTTTTTTTCTGAATGCTTTTTACTGAATCTATTACCATATTGATAGTAGATCTTGCCAAAGCTATTGGAAGATTTGAGTATAGATTTTCAGTATTCTTAATACTTTCTTTTGAAAAATAATTAAAATAGATAGTAATGATTGACCTTTATTGATCACTACATGGTTATGATGTAGCAGGCACTATATCAAGCACTTTGTTTACATTAAATTATTTCAGACTTGTAGTAGGCAAAGAAGGCAGGTGTTATATCTATTTTCAGATGAGTAAATTAAGGTATATAGCAGTTAAGTAAATAAAGCAACTCTACGAATGTCACACACACACACAGCTAGAAAATGGCAAAGTGAGGACTCAAATATCAGACTGTCTGACTCCCTAGATCCATCTACCTAGTCTAGTGTTATACTGTAGAACTTCCTGCATAGGTTAAGAATAGCTTGTCAATATTGAACCAAACCATCTTTGTTTGCCATTGCATAGAAGATTCTCCCCAGAAGAGAAGAACGTCCTCTCTATTGTTCCTTGATTTTACCCTTGGACTTGGATGGTAGCCTACATGACTTTTAGCTTTTAGTCTATTTTATGACCTAGTAGTTGAAGGAACAAACAGTTTATTTTTTAAAAACTAAAACTGTTCAAGGGATATTTCATTTCTATCTTTATTTTTCATCGTTTTTTTCCTATGAAATTTCTTTTCATGGAGAGCTTTTCTCAAGAGTTCCAAAAATTATAATAATATTAAAATATGCTATTTATTAGAAATTTTGGCATGTATACTCATTCAAAGATCTAGGAGATTTGTTTTTAAAGCAGAACATTTCTGAGCCATTTCTTTTTCTATTTCATTCTCCCCACTACCACCCCTCCCTCAATTAAGAAATCAAAGGTTTTCAGTGATCTTCAGGGATGTAAATGCTAACTAAATTTTTAAAACTTTAGTCAAATGCCATTCAGGTTTTTAAATGTTATCTGTGAAAGGACAAAGTGTCAATTAGACTAACACTGCTTTCCAAAGAATGACAGTATTTTATACCATAAGCCAGCAATCTGTGGTCTATGTGCTTTCTCCAATTTCTCCACAGGAAATTAGATAGTTTTCTAATGCAGCTTTGAATGCACTCAGTCAAATATTGAAAGATTTGTCCTTACCTACCAAATCAAATTCAAACTTGTTATACCATACTTCCCAGACCCTTATTTGCCTCTGAGGCTTGACATTTTGAACATCCATTGTTTTGGATTGCTTCAATCTCTAGTCATTTCAGATAGCCTGAATCTCTTGGAGGCACCATACTTATTCACACTTCTGTGATTTTCCCCATGATGTTTTCTTCCTGGCATGCTCTTCCTATCTAGCTCTCTCTTTCTCACCCAAGATATCATGCCAGTGTCAACACCTCCAGAAAACCTTCCTTGAATCTCTGGTTGTTCTTAGTGTCCCTCGTCTGTTTTGGCATAGTCCCCCATGCACACCTCTGGCTTAGCACATACCATATTAAACTGAAATTATCTGCTTAGGGTTTTTGCCTTGAGGATAAGATTGGTGTGGCTCATTTTTACCCTCCAAGCTCCTTAGCACACTGCCTGAACATAGGAGGTATCATACACAGGCGTTTGCATTAAACTGAACTTCCAGAAGAATGTGGAGGAGACTCTTGGAATACTATCTCTTTCTAGCATGAATACGACACCGCAGTATAGTTCTGGGTTTCGGACCTGTGCTCTCTTGTGAGTGCTTCTTTGGCCCTTAGCAAGAGTTCCATAATTATTCGTTGATTTACATTTGTATTTCCATCCTTGTGGTACATATAAATTACCCAGATCTTTGGGCTGCATATTTCGTTGAATGTTGAGAGGGTAACAGAGGTGGCATACACAGTGGCAGCAACAAATTCAGTCTGTAGGCATGTTTTGTTTGACGAGCTATGAACCAGTGTTTAACAATGTTTTAGCTGAAAAGCCAGATACCCGGTTTAATCTCTTAAAAACTCAAAAGATTGTTTTTGTAACTCAACTTCGCATTCACACATGGCAGCAATTGCCTGGAACTGAGTAGTGGCTGCATGTTTTAGATGGTTTGTCATGGTCCCTACCAATTCTTGGTGAGTCCCTGGCATGCAGGCTGCATGTCAGTTCTGTTTATCTGCATGCATTGTTTTTTTGTTGTTGTTGTTGAAGATAAATATTTTTCTGGAAGGGCAGGAGAGCATCGTCGTTCAGGGTGTGGACTAGGGAATTCGATTGCCTGGGTTCAGATCCTAGCTCTGCCGCTTATTAGCCACTTCTACCTTTGTGACTCTTACAAGTTACTCAGTGTCACTCAATTTCCTTTTCTATAAATTGGAGATAACAATAAACTCACCTCCTAGGGTGGTTGTGGTGATTAAATGAGTTGATATATGTGAATCACATAAACCGAGTCTGGCACATAGTAAACACCGTAGGTATTAGCACTATTATTAGTCATGGCTTTAGGAAATGTGGAAAATGAAAACAAGAGAGGGCCCTGTGTTGTAAGAATATACGTCTCCAGGGGCTCCTGGTTGGCTCAGTCAGTTAAGTGCCTGAATTTGGCCCAGGTCATGGGCTCATGGTTCCTGAATTTGAGCCCCACATCCGGCTGTCTGCTGTTAGCACAGATCCTGCTTCGGATCCTCTGGCCCCCTCCCTTCCCACTCCCCCCCCCCCCCCCCCCACACACATACTTTCTCTCTCAAAAATAAATAAATGTAAAAAAGAGAAAGTATGTCTTCAGAGAAATAAGAGAAGTTCATTTGTTGAAGCACTGGCATCCAGCCCTCCTTGCTCATTTATGTTATTGCCTGTGCCTGTAGGAATTTGACCTTGTACCACCTGTGCAGTATGACCCTCATGGGCCCACACTTCAAATTCATTCTTGATTTGCAGTTGAGAAGCATATGCTTTTTTACCCCTTTCATCACAGATGAGAATCGGTATTCCATTTGTAAAGCATGCATGTTGATTTAAAGTTAAAATGCCCATTGTAATTACTGGTACATTTTATTTTAGGGAAACATGCAGAATTCTTGGATTACAACAGGTGAAGATTCTGGGGTGGGTGAAGCTGCCAAGAGAGGATTCTCCCATGGCGATGCGGATGTTGTTGTAGGTGCATCTGCTGGGGAAGCTGAAAAATGGAAACTGGAACTGGTGAGAATTTGAGTGCTTTTCTCTTTTGTACTATATTGTGGTAAATATATATAACATAAGCTTAACACTTTAACCATTTTAAAATTTACCATTTAACAATTTAAGTGTACAACTCATTTGCATTAAATACAATGACAATGTTGTACAACCATAAACACTATCCATTTCAAGAATTTTTATCATCCCAAACAAAAACTGTTGGGACACCTCGGGTGGCTCAGTCGGTTAAACATCCGACACTTGGTTTCTGCTCAGGTCATGATCTTGTGGTTTCGTGAATTCGAGTCCTAAGTTGGGCTCTGTGCTGGCATTGAGGAATCTGTTTGGGATCCTTTCTCTCTCTCTCGCTCGCTCTTGCTCTCTCTCTCTGTCTCTCTCTCTCTCTCTCTCTGTCCCGCCCTGACTCATGCTTTCTCTGTCTCTCTCAGAATAAATACATAAAAAATAAAAAACAAAAAATCAAAAAACTATGTATCCATTAAATAAAACTTCCATTCTCCTCTCTCCTAACCCCTGGCAACCTCTTCTGCTTTCTGTCTTTATGAATTTGCCTAGTCTAGGTACCTGACATATGCAGAATCAAACAATATTGGTCCTTTTGTGTCTGGCATGTTTCATCGAGCATGTTTTCAGGGTTCATCGGCGGTGTATCATGTAGCAGAATTTCCTTTTTCAGGGTGAGTCATATTCCATTGATGTCTATACCACACTTTGTTTATCCATTCATTTGTTGATTAAAGTTTCGTTTGTTACCACCTTTTGGCTCTTGTGAATGAAGCTGAACATCAGTACACAAGTATCTGTTTTTGCCCCGACTTTCATTTCCCTTGGGTATATAACCAGAACTGGAATTGCTGGATCCTATGGTAATTCTTCACTCTTTTTTCTTTCTGCTCCTCAGACTCCATCATTTCGTCTGTCCTGTCTTCAAGTTTTCTGATTCTTTGTTCCGCTGCTCACATGGGCCCTTCCATACCTTTCGTGAATTTTTCATTTTGGTTATCGTACCTTCCAGCTCTGGGACTTTTGTTTGGTTCCTTTTATACTTTGTTTTCTTACTTTTTTAAGAGTTTTATTTTCATTCCAGTTAGTCAGCACGAAGTGTTATATTAGTTTCAGGTGTACAGTGTCTTCCTTACTTCTTGTAGTTCTTTGGACATTGGCCATGTTTCCTTTTAGCTCTTTGGGCACATTTAAGATTATTGTTTTAAATTTTTTTTCTAGTAGGCCTGTGCCTGTAGATTTTTTTAAGGGTGGTTTCTGTAGATTTATTTGTTTGTTTGTTTGTTTGTTTATTATTTATTTATTCTATGCCTCTGAGTAGGTCATATTTTCCTGCTTCTTTGTATGCTTTTTTTTTTTTTTTTTTTTGTGGTTGAAAACTGGACATTGGAATGAACTGTTATACTGTGATGACTCTGGAAATCCAATCCCCCATTTTCCCCATGGTTTTCTGCTTCTTTTATTGTTGAAGGTTGTATCGTCTTTTTGTTTCGAGACTTTTCCAATTTATTTTTGTAGACTGTTCCTTGTTGTGTGTGATCGCTGAACTCTGTTTCGTTAGCTCATGTTCCACTAATGCTTGATAGATTTCCGTGAATGCCAGGAGCTAAAACAAGTAAGCCAACAACCACCAAAACCACACACGCCTAGAAAGCCCAAAAAGAAGAGCCACCTCTGCCAGTCTTTGTGGATTGGTTCTGTGCTGGGGCATTTCTTCCTTCAGCGTGTAGCTGGGCTTGCTCTCAGCCTAGAGATCAGCTGGAGTGAAAGCTTAAGGTCTTCTCAGGCCCGAGCGTGTATCTTCCCGGGGAAGGCTTTCTAAATTCCCTCATATACGTAGCTGGTTTTGAATGTCCTCACTTCCCAGAGTCTCAAATAATTTTATTTTCAGATCAAATGATACTTTCAAATCTTTTGATGTTGTAACAGGCCTTTCTTTTTCCTCTTGCTTGAAATCTTATTTGCATTAAATTTGATGTGCAGAATTGATCAATGATGATGAAAATGTAAAAATGACACTGTAAATGGAGGACTCCAGGGGGAGATAGGATGGATTATATAGTCCAGCTCTCGTTATCATCTCTAGGTATTATTGTTAGAGTATTCTGAGGGCTCATATGGCTCTAAACTCCCTCTCCTTTCTCAGCCCCTGACCCAAGCTTTATTCTACTATTTTGGAAAGAGTTTTTTTTTTTTTTTAAACAAAATGAAAGATTACGTAAATTGTATTTTCTTCCCAGCTGAATAATCTATGAAACTATTTAATGCCCACAGGATAAAGACCCATCTCCCAAGCTGTCCACAGTTTGGTTCAAGCTCCCTTTCTGGACTCATTTCTGTCAGTCTCCCAAACATTACTGTAGACATACAGACCCCTCACTACTTCCTACGTCATAAACTTATTACCCACTTCCATTTATTTAAAAAAAAATTTTTTTTTAATATTTATTTAGTTTTGGGGGAGAGAGAGAGAGAGAGAGAGCATGACGGGGGAGGGGGAGAGAGAGAGGGAGACACAGAATCTGAAGCAGGCTCCAGGCTCCGAGCTGTCAGCACAGAGCCCAGCACAGAGTTGTGAGATCATGACCTGAGCTGAAGTCAGACACTTAACTGACTGAGCCACCCAGGTGCCCCTACCCACTTCCATTTCTGTTTGCATCACTGGCTGTGGTTTATGCAGATATCCTGACCTAAACTTTCCTTCTTAACTTCTGCCCACCGAAATACTTCCTGCCTACAAGGCTGTGTTCAGATGCCCCCTCCCGTTCTACCTTCCTTGATTACACACTTCCACTCCTCCTTCTCCCACATTAGAATTAGTTTCTCTCTTGGGGCACCTAGGTGGCTCAGTCGGTTGTGTGTCTCACTCGATTTCAGCTCAGGTCATGATCTCACGGTTTGTGGGATCAAGTCCCATTGTTGATCTCTGTGCTGACAGTGCGGAGCCTGCTTGGAATTCTCTGTCTCCCTCTCTTTCCGTCCCTCCCCTGCTCATGCACATGAGCACTTGCACTCTCTCTCTCTCAAAATAAATGAATAAACTTAAAAAAAAGAATTAATGTCTCTCTTACATCTCCTCTTAGTGTCGTGTTTACAATTGCTATAAATTCGTTTCTTATCCAGTCTGTGGCAAACTGCAGTCCCCATGTCTGTGTGCCCTGTGTCCTGATCCTCCTCGCTGTTTTCAAGGGTTTTGCTCTTGTACTGATCTCCTCTTGCTCTTGCATCTTTCCTCCCTCTTTACTGGGTTTTTCTCAGGAGAACATGTGCTCTACTAGCTCCCATCTTGAAGCAAGTACAAAATATACTCTCTGGATCCTGTGCTCCCTTCGAACTATCACTCAACGATTGCTCCCCTGCATACCAACACTTTCCCAAACAGTTGTCCACATTCATGTCACCACTTCTCCCCTCCCCCTGTCTCTTTAACATATGTCGGTTGAGCCGATACCTCACGTTGGCCTCAACTTGTTCTTTTCAAGGTCATCAGTGACCTGCACCAATCAGTCCTCCTCTTCCTGAACTTTGTGGCAGCATTCTAATTATGATACGTATAATGCTCATGTCATCCCCCTTTACTTGTCTAATGGCCCAATTTAACATACGCTCAGAAAAATGCACAAAACAGGGGCGTCTGGGTGGCTCAGTTGGTTAAACATCTGACTCTCAATTTTGGCTCAGGTCACAATCTCACAGTTTGTGGGACTGAGCCCCGTGTTGGGCTATGTGCTCGCAGCTTGGGATTCTCTATCTCTCTCTCTATCTCTCTCTCTCTCTCTGCTCCTCCCCTCCTTGCACACACTCTCTCTCTCTTTCAAAATAAATAGATAAAAATTTTTAAAAGTGTACAAAACAAAAATGTGCAGCTTCATGATTTTGTTCTAATGAGCACCCTCTCTCTGTGCCCCCTCCTAGTCACCGCCCCATCATTCCCTTAGAGCTAATCACTATCTTGACTTATGAAAATTGCCGAAGCAAGATCTCTGGACACTCTAGTTGATGTCTACCTGACTTTTTAAACACTGTAAAAATTGGGTCACACAGTATATAATTTTTTGTGTCTGACTTATTTTGTTTGACATTATGTTTGTTAGATTCATACACATTGTTGCATGTAGCAGACATTTGTTCATTTTCAGGGTGGGTCTACTGTGTAAATACACTATAATTCATTTATCCATTCCTCAGTTGATGGGTTTTTGTGTTGTTTCCAGTTTGGGGCTATTGTAAATGTTGCTGCTATGGACTAACTCTTTCTTTCTTTCTTTCTTTCTTTCTTTCTTTCTTTCTTTCTTTCTTCCTTCCTTCCTTCCTTTCCTTTCCTTTCCTTCCTTATTTCTATCTATACATCCATCCATCTATTTTATTTTATTTTATTTTTAAATTTTTTTTAACGTTTATTTTTGAGACAGGGAGAGACAGAGCATGAATGGGGGAGGGTCAGAGAGAGAAGGAGACACAGAATCTGAAACAGGCTCCAGGCTCTGAGCTGTTAGCACAAAGCCTGATGCGGGGCTCGAACTCACGGACCGCGAGATCATGACCTGAGCCGAAGTCGGACGCTCAACCGACTGAGCCACCCAGGCGCCTCTCCATCTATCTATTTTAGAGAGAGGGAGAGTGAGAGAGAGAGAGAGTATGAGCAGGGGAGGGACAGAGGGGGAGAGAAAGAGAATCTAACTTATTTAAAATTTTTTATTAGAGAGAGCGCGTGCAAGCAAGAGAGGGGCAGGAGAGAGAGAGAGGGAGAGAGAGAGAGAGAGAGAGAGAGAGAGAGAGAGAGAGAATCTTAAGCAGGCTTCACAGTCATCACGGAGCTGGAGGCGGGGCTCGACCCCACAACCATGGCGTCATGACTTGAGCCAAAATCAAAAGTCAGATGTTCAACCGGCTGAGCCACTCAAGGCATCCCTGAACATTCTTTAAGATTGGTCTATTGGCGTACATGGCACACATTTATGTCAGGTGTATATCTTGGAGTGGAATTATTGGTCTTAGGGGTATATAGCTGTTCAAACTGAGTGGTTAAGTTGAGCTTTGGGGTGGTTTTTATCAGTTCACACTTCTACAGCAGCATAGGAGTGATACCTTTGCTCCATATCCCCCCAACACGTTGTATTGTCAGTTTTTCTGGTGGGCTTGTAGTGCTATGTCCTTGTGGTTTTCACCTGCATTTCCCTGATTATGCATGAGATTAAATACTTTTCACGTACTTATTGGTGTGCTCCTCTTGTGAGGTGCATGTTCAATACCTACTCATTATTTTGAGTTATCCGACATTGTTTTTTTGAACTTCTTTATGTATTCTGGATACAAGCCCTTTGTTGGTTCTATCTGTTGTAAATATATTTTCCCACTCTGTGGCTTGCCTTATAATTGTCTTGATAGTTTTATTTCTTTCTCTTGCTTTCTATTTTTTTCATTCCTTCCTTCATGACTAAAATTTCTTAATTTTAATGTCATCCCCTTTATTGTTTAGTGCTTTCTGTGTCCTATTTAAAAGAATGAAATCTTTTCATTTGTAACTATGTGGCTGGAACTAGAGTGTATTATGCTAAGCGAAATTAGAGAAAGACAAATACCATATGACTTCACTCATGTGAGGAGTTTAAGACACAAAACAGGTGGACACAAGGGAAGGGAAGGGAAGGAAAAATAATATAAAAACAGGGAGGAAAACAAAACATAAGAGACTCTTAAATATGCAGAACAAACTGAGGGTTACTGGAGAGGTTATGGGAGGGGGGGTGGGCTAAATGGGTAAGGGGCATTAAGGGATCTACTCCTGAAATCCTTGTTGCACTATATGCTAACTAACTTGGATGTAAATTTAAAAATAAAAATAAAAAATAAAGTGAGTTTCTTATAGACAATTAAAAAAAAAATGTATCCCTGCCCCAGATCATGAAGAACTTCTCTTAGATTTTCTTCTGGAAACTTTATAGTCTTGCTTTTAACATTTAAATCTCAATCTACCTGCAATTTAGTTTTGTATTTGATGTAGTGTTGTAGGGGATCACCTTTTGCTCTTTTCCCATATAGTTGTCTACACACACACACACACACACACACACACACACACACATTAACCACTTGTTGAAGACAGTCCTTTGTCTGAATCTTTGTCATAAATCAGGTGTACATAGATGTCTGGGCTCTGTTTTTTATTTCCTTGTTCTTTGTGCTACAACCATCCTCTCCTCTCTTGATTGTTACAGCTCTCTATCTGTTAGGGTAGGTATATCTACCTATTAGACTACTTACCACATCTTCCAACGTTGTACTTTGTCCCCAAAAATGTCTTACTTCTGGCCTTTTGTACTTCCAAATACATTTTAGAATTAATTTGTCAAAGTCCAAAAAGCCATTATGAGGTTTTGATTGAGATTGTCTATTTAAAATTTTTTTTTAATGTTTATTTATCTTTGAGAGAGAGACAGACAGAGTGCAAGCTGGGGGTAGGTAAAGAGAGAGAGAGACACAGGATCCAAAGTGGGCTCCAGGCTCTGAGCTGGCAGCACAGAGCCCGACATGGGGCTTGAACTCAGGAATGGCAAGGTCATGACCTGAGCTGAAGTCAGATGCTTGACCGACTGAGCCACCCAGGCATCCCTTGATTGAGATTGTCTTTAAGCTATAAGTCACTTGGGAGAAAAGATATCTTTATGATATTATATCATCTAATCCATTAAACTTATGTATTACTCTATTTATATAGGACATCTTTAATTTTTGTCAATAACCTTTTACAGTTTTTTTTCTTTTTTAAAAAGTTATTTTATTTTATTTATTTTGAGAGAGACAGAGAGTGCAAGTGGGGGCGGGGCAGAGAGAGAGAGAGAGAGAGAGAGAGAGAGAGATTGAGAATCCCAAACAGGCTCCCCACTGTCAGCATGGAGCTCGATGGTTTTGAACTCACAAAACCATGAGATCATGACCTGAGTCAAAACCAAGAGTTGGACACTTAACTGACTGAGCCACCCAGGCTCCCCACCCCCCAGGATCATTTTTAATGTTATTTTTCTCCCCAGTTATCTATTCAGTTATAAAATTCTGTCAATTTCAGTTTTATATAGCTCCGTATTAAATTCTTTCTTTTCTCTTCTTACTGTTTGATTACTCTTGTTTGTGTGTATATCTCTTTCTGATGTAATTGTAATGCACTTCTTCATTGGTCTTTGTTTTCCCACACTTCAGAGTGACTTAAGAATCAAATCTGATAGAGTTTTCAGTGTCCACCCAATGCCTCTACTACATGGAGACTACACGAGTTGTCTGGGTAAAGGTCTTGCGTATTTATTCTTCTCGTGGCACATTCTCACCTGTTCCACCCATCTCTATCCATTCTTCCGCCTCGCATTTTATTTGTAGGGATACAGATCTGCTTACCACCCAGGTATTCAGCATGTTTTCTCTCTGTGCCTTTTGCTCTGTTGGAAATTAATCCTTTAAGTGTTAGCACTTCCTCCATGAAGTCTTCTCTACCCCTCTTAAGCTGAATTACAAGTTCCCACCTCTGTGATATCAGTTTACCTTCTATATGCCTCACTGGAGTGAATTATGTATAAATGAAATTGTCCATGTGTTTTTCTTTTACTTGTTTTTAATTTATATTTTTTAGAGAGTGAGTATGAGCATGCATGAGTGGGGGAAGGGCAGAGGGAGAGAGAGAAAAAAGAAAGAAAGAAAAGAAAAGAAGGAACGAAGAAAGGAAGAATCTTAAGCAGGCTCCATGCTCAGCATGGACCCTAACACGGGGCTCGATCTCCTGATCCTGGGATCATTACCTGAGCCAAAATCAAAAGTCAGATGCTCAACCTACTGAGCCACCCAGGCACCCCCATCCATGTGTTTTCTATCCTGTACTAGATGATTAGCTCCTTAAGGTTAAAGGCATCTTCATGTTAGGTACCCCCAAAAATGTTTGCTGAACGAGAGAATAGTGGGACACCAACAGACCCTTGTAGCCAGTATATTAGTTTGGTCTGTCATTTATTGTGATTCATAACTTTGCTTTTATCATTCATACAACACACATTTATTGTATGTCTATATGCAGCAATCACAGTGGGGGATTCTAGTAAGATCTGATCCTTGCCCTCACAGACCTTACAGGTTATAATCGGTTTTTCCCAGAGTCACACTTTTGTTTATTTATTTATTCATTCTCAGTCACACTTTTAAAAGTAAGACCTGATGGATGCATTTTTGAAAAAAAAAATTGGGGGGGGGTGGCAGTGATACCCATTTTATGACTCGATAGTTCTTTGCAGGTATATAGTCAATAAAATACAAAATTTGGGGTAGACTAGGGAAAATGTTTTTTAATTTTTAAAAATTTTCCTCCTGGGTAAAAGGAAAAAAAATTGAGTTTAATATGAATAATTAAACCTTGTTTGTAAAGCACGGGACATAGAGAAAATGTACATTTTTGTTTTTTAAAGGAGAGGCTGAAACTTACTTATGAAGAAAAGACTGAAGTCCTAGAATCTCAATTGAAATTTTTAAGGTAAAGTATCATTGTCCATTTAAAATAATCATATCAAAAGCATAATGATCTTTCAAATATATTTGAATGTTTGCTGACCTGCCAGTCTTACTCAATATAAGAATTACTTGATGACATTTTATGTGTATATAAGAAATATCCTCAGGTTATTAAAGGATAAGGGGGCATAAAATTGTGAAGGCCTTTTCCAAATCACATGTCAAAGAACTATGAGCTGAATTACAAATTTTATGCCTTCATCGGTTATAAAATATTTGTGTTTTCTTATACAAATAAGAAACACTAGCTGCTCTGATAGAAACCATGCTTTTAAAATAAAATACTGAAAATAAAGCATTCTTCTAGTTTTAAAATTACATGAAAGTATTTTTTTCTCTATAGGTATTTGTATCTAATTTTTAAAATTGTAACAATAATAGTTTGAGTATTTTTCTATACGTGATGAATAATAGAACGTCTCCACCCCCTTCTCCATGGGGGATACGTTCCAAGACCCCCAGTGGATGCCTGAAACTGGTCAGTACTGAACTCTGTACATATTGTTTTTTTTCTGTACGTACATACCTGCGATAAAGTTTAATTTAGTAAGAGATTAGGCACAGTAAGAGATTAACAGCAATAACTCATAATAAAATAGAACAGCCATAACAGTACACTGTAATAACAGTTAAGCGAATGTGGTCTTTCAAAATATCTTATTGTCCTTCTTGTGATGATGTGAGATCTAAAATGCCTGTGTGATGCAATGAAGGGGGTGAAGGATGTAGGTGTTGTGAAACAGCCTAGGCTACTACTGACCTTCTGATGATCTGTCCGGAGGATCATCTGCTCTGGACCTCGGTTGACGGTGGGAAACTAAGCTGTGGAAAGTGAAACTGTGGATAAGAGAGAGACTGGTTTCTTTTTTTTATTATTTATTTATTTTTGAGAGGCAGAGAGAGACAGAATGTGAGTCAGGGAAGGGCAGAGAGAGAGGGAGACACAGAATCTGAAGCAGGCTCCAGGCTCTGAGCCATCAGCCCAGAGCCCGACGCGGGGCTCGAGCTCACGGACCACGAGATCATGACCTGAGCTGAAGTCAGACACTTAACCATCTGAGCCACCCAGGCCCCCTGAGACTTCTTTATATATAATAAGTTTTCATGTAATTTTTGACATGTTTTTTTTAAAAAATCCCAATAAAACTTATATATGATAGATTAACCATCAGTGATTTATTATGTGTTATGTGTAGAAAAAGTAATAGGAATTGATTTTTTTGTGCATTACAGCTTATTTTAAATAGCAGTAATGGGGGCACCTGGGTGACTCAGTTGGTTAAGCATCTGACTTTGGCTCAGGTCATGATCTCATGGTTTGTGGGTTCAAGCCCCGCATAAGGCTCTGTGCTGACAGCTCAGAGCCTGGAGCCTGTTTCACATTCTGTGTCTCCCTCTCTCTCTGCCCCTCCCTACTCATGCTCTGTCTCTCTCTGTCTCAGAAATAAATAAACATTTTAAAATAAATAAATAAATAGCAGTAATGAAATATATTTCAATCAGAATTTAAAATACTTTTTATAATTTTAATAAGTCTAATTTTAAATAAAATTTAAGATTTTCAGGCCATGTATTGTTTGGAGATGTAAGTAGAGTGATACTAAGAACCAGAGCTCCTGGCTTTTAAGCACACTATCATTCATTTATTTTCATACGCTTTTATGTGTATTAAACCTTTAAACCTTATCCCGATCTCTATGTATATACCTATTTCTATAGATATTTTTTTTTATGAAGAAACCTAATATTTTTTAAATGGCCTAATTTTTGCACTCTTGCTTTTTATCTTGCTTTATTATATTTTGATGTCTAGTGTATTGAGTCTTCAGTTTTAAAAAAATTCTTAACATTTATTTATTTATTTTGAGAGAGAGAGCGAGAACGTGAGCAGGGGAATGGCAGAGAGAGAGGGGGACAGAGGATCTGAAGCAGGCTCTGTGCTGAGAGCAGAGAGCCCAATGTGGGGCTTGAACCCAAGAACTGCGAGATGATGTCCTGAGCTGAAGTCAAGACACTTAACTGACTGAGCCACCCAGGCACCCCAAGTCTCCAGTGTTTAAATTAATATACTTCTAGGTTACTATACTATGGAAATGTGACTTCTGTTGTTTCATTCAGAAGTCAAATATGCCATAGTTAATTACATTAAAATACTACTTTGTAATGACTTTATTCCCTGCATCTTTGTTTTGGTTTTTTTTTTTTTTTTTTTTTTTTGTCTTTTCCTTTAGTGTAACTTAAGAGTACTTAAAGAGGCATTTTCTTTCAGAAAGAGATAAAACCACCACTCTCAGAAACTCTACCTTTTTGGTACCTATTTCTTTTTCTTTTTTGGCATTTCAAGTAATCAAATCTACCTGAGTGTTTTGAATCTGAAACTGACAGAAAGAGTAATGCAGACCCTTTGACTTTGGAATGTGCTTCCAAAGTTATTTTTATAAAGCCTTTTGAAAGTCAGACTTTTTCTACATGGAACTTAAACAGAAAACTAAGTGTGTTGGAAAGAGTATCTTGGGCATGGGACAAAATCAGCTCCCCCCCCCGCCCCCATCCAGAGATGAGGTAGCGTGTGACAGCCAGGTGTCTTGATTATTGGCTTCCCCTCTGTGACAGCAAGTTAAGGTAGCTACAGCTCCCTGAATTTAATAGAAACTGACAACAGAGAGTTGACACAGACAGAGATCACGTGCCTGCTTTCAGGAGTCTAAGTACTTAAGGGCTATTTTCTCCTTTGTAACCTAGGAAGTGGGGTTTTTTTGTTTTGTTTTGTTTTGTGTTTTGTTTTGTTTTTTATACAGTGGGAAAGTCAGTTCTCCAAGTTGATTTTGCCAAAGTTTTATGAGAAGGGGTGGGGGTAGGAATACAACCCATACATTTTATTCTTAAAACAGTCAGCTTGGAGCAAAACCTTTTCCAGGAACTATCTCATATATTAAAACAAACAAAGTAACCACACACACACGCACACACACACACACACACACACACACACACACACACATTTCCTCCGTCCTTTCTTTATCGGGCTGCATATTTCCAGTTAATAGCTTCTACTTACAAGTGTTATGACTGGTAAATTCTATATAACTTCTTTCTGAAAGACGAGAGGAGCCCACTTTCTTTCGAAATAGCTCTTTATAGAACTTTGTGGTTAGATAATTGTTTTTAAGTTCTTTTTTTTCCTCCTAAGGAAGAACGGGCAATAATAAATTACTCATGGACAAAATCCATGAGCTTTATGTAATCTTTTGAGGTACTCTACAAATTTCAAGGGTTAACACTTGGAATAGGGTATTTCTCTCAATACAAGGATGTTTTGTTATATTGCCTTGCCTCTTTATTAATAAAGAGAAACTGTTGAGGATTTGTATTCGCAGTTTTACTTTTGGTTTGTGGGTAATATAATGCCATGGAGATGGGATCCTTTGAAATGAGAGCCAGTATCAAGAGGTAGACTAATCTGTGTTAAAATCTTACAAGAACTTTGGTTAATTACTTAATATATTCAAGCCTCATTTTATCCGAAGTGTCAATTAGGATAATCACGCTTACGTTCAGGGTTGTGGTAAGAATTAATGCGTTATATACAGAGCACCTCATAAGGTAAACACCCATCAGCAATAGTAGGAGTTACCACTGTGATGTTCCAGGTGAAAGTAATGTTCCTGGTCATTTTGCTAGAACTTTCTCTCCCTTCTTTTCAGGAAAGACTTAGCTGAATATCAGAAAAATTGTGAAGATCTTAAAGAGCGACTGAAGCATAAAGAGTCTCTCCTCGCTGCGAATACTTCTAACTGGGTTGGTGGCCTGTGTTTGAAATGTGCTCAGCACGAAGCTGTTCTTTCCCAAACCCATAATAACGTTCACGTGCAGACCATTGAAAGACTGACTAAGTAAGTGTGCTTCTCCACATGGAGAATTGCATCTTTAAAGGAGCGCTGTGTCCCTTTATCCCTGTGCTGTCTCATATGCGATTGACCCTGAGCTTCGAGTGAAATGGACTGGAAACGGTCCCTTCATCAGAGCTTTCTGGAAGACAGAATAGCTGGGTTCTGCCAGGGTTGTGCGATCAGGTCATTTCGGACGAGTGGTCTTACCTCTCTAGGCTTCAGCCTCATCTCAAAGTAAGAGAATGGACGTAAGGAATCTTTACAATTCCCTGCGTGTCTCTGAGTCTATAACTGCAAATCCAGCACTACTTTTAACAAAACTGAGTTTGGAGGCTCTCTTTTGATGTTGTCAAGTCCTGGACTTCCGTGCTGTAGTGTGGGTAGAGTGAGTTCTTATCACGTCTTTGTCTCGTGCCTGCAGTGAAGAGTATTACCAGTGCATTGGAAGAAGGACTCCCTATGTCCCAGTATCAATATTTGAAGATCAACTAAGGACAAGTTACAAATGACCTTTCATGTAGTCCATCTAGGCTGAAATATGACAGTTCTCTGCGCATATCCTTTTTGTCCTATTTTCACTATTCCAGGGAGGTGTTTTCCTGTGGAAAGGTTATCCTGTGCAGTTGAGAATTTTTATCTACAATACTGTCCAGTGGTGTTGGTTCTTATTCCCTGTGCTCAAGGTCACCCCTGTCTGTTTGGACTCATTTAAATAGCTCAAACAGCACCACCTCTGAGAAGTATTCTCTGGCCAACCTCATCCCACCTGGCCTTCAATTGATTTAGGCTCCTGTCTTCCATGATTTTATAATATGTTGGAGGCAGCACGTGTGATCTGTTTTTGTCTGTACGCCTGGCGTCTAGCAGAGGACCTGGCCTGTGGTAGACGCTCCATGAGTGTTTGCTGCTCACAGGACCAGGCATTTTGGTCTTTACTGCTTAACAGTCAGAGATCCTACTGTTGGAACTGGCGTGGAGAATGGAAAGACTTGTTCATTAAAGTCAGACCAGTTTTACTCTATGTTTTGACCTTTGGACAAATTACTTCTCTGCATCTGGTTTGGGGGTTTTACGGGGACGCTTAGCCTCGGGGCCAGAGCACTAGCTTTTGAGTCAGACTGGCTGCTGAGACTTAGACTCTATTCTACCACTAACTACCTGTGTAACCTCACGAAAATTACTGAACCTCTCATGCCTCAATTTCCCCATTTTTAAAATGGAGATAAAAGTACCTAATAGAGTTATTTTGAGGTTTCATTAAAAGAATACCATACACTGCTTAAGACAGTTCCTACCAGGGGCGCCTGGGTGGCGCAGTCGGTTAAGCGTCCGACTTCAGTCAGGTCACGATCTCGCGGTCCGTGAGTTCGAGCCCCGCGTCAGGCTCTGGGCTGATGGCTCGGAGCCTGGAGCCTGTTTCCGATTCTGTGTCTCCCTCTCTCTCTGCCCCTCCCCCGTTCATGCTCTGTCTCTCTCTGTCCCAAAAATAAATAAAAAACGTTGAAAAAAAAAAAAATTTAAAAAAAAAAAAAATAAAAAAAAAAAAAGACAGTTCCTACCAGTGATGTGAATAATTCAGAAAACAACAAAAACACACAAAAACCCAGTTTTTTTATTATTTGGCAGGCCAGATAATAAATGCTCCATAAATTTTAAAACTCCTCTGTACCTCTCCTGTTCCAAAAGAATCAAAATGCCATGGTTTCCACATGTGATTAACCTGTTGGTTTTTGTATAAAAACTGAATTTCTCCAGTATGGACTGACTGATACGTTTTACGATCTCAGCTGATGGTTCTGCTTTTTGTTATATTATATTATTAAATATATTGTTCAGTTATTCTTATAGATTTCACATAACTATGAAATTTATTAAATATATATTAAATATATTTTCAGATACAACTACCATGTGGTACACATTTATATATGTCAAGGACTCTGCCAGGCTGTTTAAAAACATAATCTTTTTTAATCTTAGTAAAGCATTCGTGAGGTAAATATTATTAGCTCCATTTTGTGGCTAGGGAAACTGAGACTCAGATAAGTTAAAATTTTTCCTGTTTACTTTTGAAAAAAAGAGACTTGTTTCACAAAAACAAATTCAAGATGGTTTAAAGACCCAGATCTAATTCAGACTATAAAAATATTAAAAGAAAATGTAGAAAATTATTTTCATGGCATTCAGCTAAAGCCCTGTGCATGGTATGGAAAATGAATGGCATAAAGGAAAAAGGTTATACATTTAACTTCATTTAAAAAAAGCGTTTTCCTTTTAAACGTTTATTTATTTTTGAGAGAGAGTGTGTGCATGTGTGCGATCATGTGGGGGAGGGGAAGAGAGAGAGGAGGACAGAGGATCTGAAATAGGCTCCGTGCTGACAGCAAAGAACCCAACACGAGCCATGAGATCATGACCTGAGCCAAAGTCAGATGCTTAACCGACTGAGCCACCCAGGCACCCCCAAAAGAAACTTTTTATGATACAATAATACAAATTAAAAGACTGGGGAAAATATTTGCATGTTACATAACAAACAGTTGGTATAATGTGTAAAGAACATCCTTTGAAACAAACACAGAGGACAAACTACCCAGTGGCAAAGCGGATAAAGAATAGGAATTGGTGAGCAATGGAAGAGGAAACTGTCAACGTAGGAGAAGGTATTCACTCTGCTTTCATTCAGGGAAAGACAGATTCTTTTTCAAAACCAACCCATCAAATTGGTGAAAATTAAGGAGATTGATAGTGACAGGTACTGGTGAGGCTATGAGTGAGTAATATTTAAGTTGTGTCTTACGTATTTCAACATCACCCCCAAGGAATATGGATATGCAAAATGGAGTAGTTTCAGGGAATGCTTTTACAGCGTTATTTGTAACAGTGTTGTGATATTGTGATATGATCAGAAATACATATTTTGGTCTTCATCTCTAGTTCCTGGCATATAGCTCCCCAAATCCTTATAATTTCTTGGGGTGCCTGGTTGGCGCAGTCGGTTGAGCGTCCGACTTCAGCTCAGGTCATGATCTCGCCGTCCGTGGGTTTGAGCCCCACATCAGGCTCTGTGCTGACAGCTCAGAGCCTAAAGCCTGCTTTGGATTCTGTGTTTCCCCCTCTTTCTACCCCTCCCTGGCTCATGCTCTGTATCTCTCTCTCTCTCTCTCTCAAAAATAAATAAACACTAAAAAAAAATTAAAAAAAAAATCCTTGTAATTTCCTAAAATGGTAAGAACAGAAGGAGCATCCTTTGTTTGGATTTTGTCCCTTGCTCCTGAAATAGCTGTGGAACATAAAGGTGAAAGGAACATCTTTTGTTTTTCTTAATAAGCTTCTTTCAACCACACCTGGGTTTATGTTAATAAGATGACTTCTGGAACCCCAGTACGGACGGGTGTGCCGCTTGCCAGGGGAAGCATCCTGGTGAGTAGAGATTACTCCCCAATCTCTGGGAAATGGGCGGGGACTAGAGATTGAGTTCAATCACCAATGAGTAATGTTTTTATCAATCCTATAGAACCCCCTATAGAACCTATAGAACCCCATGAAAACCCTAAACCATGGGATTTGGAGGGCTTCCGGGTTGGGGACCAAGGTGCTGGGAGGGTGGCATGCCCAGAGCGAGCACGGCAGCCCCACGCCCCTTCCCACATACCTTGCCCTGTGCATCCCTTCTATTTATTTACCTGTTAGTGAATTGTATCCTTTATAATGAATGGGAAAGAGTAAGTAAAGCACTTTCCTGAGTTCTGTGAGCTGTCATAGCAAATTATCAAAGCTGAGGAAGGGGTCAGGAGAACACGTGATTTACGGCCAGTTGTTCAGAAGTACAGGTGACAAGACGGGACTTGAAAGTGGCACCCAAAGCCAGCAGACAGTCTTGTGGGGCTGAGCCTTGCCCTGTGGGGTCTGTGCTGACTCCAGGAAATTAATGTCCCCACTGAGCATCAGGGTCAGTGTCAGTATCTGACACCCCCACACGAGGTGTCAGAAGTGTTGTGAGTATAGAAACTACAGAAGAAACCAAAAGTGTTTCTTTTGGATGTGAACAACTAAATATCCTTCAGAGGTTTGCATCTATTATGTTATGCACAGTAAAAGAAAAAAAGAATGAAATAGATCTAGATGTACTAATGTGGGACTAAGCTCCACAATAGATTTTTTTTTTTAATTTTTTTTTTAACATTTATTTTTATTTTTGAGACAGAGAGAGACAGAGCATGAACGGGGGAGGGTCAGAGAGAGGGAGACACAGAATCTGAAACAGGCTCCAGGCTCTGAGCTGTCAGCACAGAGCCCGACGCGGGGCTCGAACTCACAGACCACGAGATCATGACCTGAGCGGAAGTCGGCCGCTCAACCGACTGAGCCACCCAGGCGCCCCCACAATAGATTTTTGAAGGAAAAACATAACACACATGTGATACACATGTGATACATGAAGAAGACACATGTGATACAAAACTATTTGTATTTTTATTTTTGTAAAAGTCCATACACAACCATACAGTATATTTTCTCCAGGTTCATACATACACATAGAAAAAGGCTTAAAAGGATAAACACTCAGTACTTAACAGTGATGACCACTGGAGAGGTGGAAGAAGGCACTGAAATTGAAAGTATGTGTCGAATGGGTCTTTAACCACATTGGTAATGAATTTTTCAGGGAGAATGTAATGAAAAAATTAACTTAAAAAGGGCAAAAAGCATATTCAAAGTCACACGGATGAAGAGAGGCAGAGTTTAAGTAGTCAAGCACAACCAAACCAAAAATTAAAGGCAGGGTTTCTTTCCCTATTGCCTTTCATGTTACCCTTGTAGGTCATGAGAAAAGTATTTTAAGAGGAAGCTACAATGTTTACATTGATTTCAAGACTGGCAGTCATTTAGAAATTAGATTCTTAGTTCTGTATTCCTTTGTCTCTATCCTAAATTTCAGCTCTTAGCCTTTTAAAATAAATGTCAGCCTTCTCCGTTCAATTTTCTGCTTTGTCAGCACATCATTGGCTCCTGTTCTACTTTAATAACAGAGTGCAGTGGAAGGCCCCTGCTTTTATTGTCAATGAAACCTTTGTCTAGAGGAGTCCTTTGGCCGAAGCTGGTGTTCCACTTCTTTCAATGTGTTAATGCAGAATGCTGAATATTGAGTGTTATGCTCACTTGGAGGAGGGACCAGCCCTCTTTAGGTCTGGATTTCTAGTTTCACGCATAATTAGAAGGTTGAACCCTCAGTGAGCTGCATCATAGAATTCCCTGCATGACTCTAGGATGGAATTAAAAAACAAAAACAAAACAACAAAACTTGTATCCCCAAATATGACAAATCAAGACTTCCCTCCTGGCCTCTACTTGAAATGTGGCATTGTGACACCAGCTGTCAGTTCCTTTGTTGATCTGTGAGCACGGAGTGTATTGGGTATATGACACAGGACTGACTTGAGCCCAGGAAATGAACAGGATCAGCCATGACGTGGAGGCCAGACCACCAGTCTGTTTGTGGCGTTTTGTTAGGGCCGTGAGGACTTTTGTGGAGAGTATACTTAACAACCGTTGATGACACTGGATACACTTAAAAGTTGATCTGAAGTCTTTGTAGTGTTTCTGAACTTCTGCCTTTCGCTCAGGCCTCATTATGCCTTGAGGTCAGTAAGAGGGAAGGTAACCCCTCCTTTTCGCTTAATGATCAAAACGGCTTCGAATGATAATCAAGATGGAATTGCTTTATATTAAATTCTTTTCTGTAGTTGATAGTGCCTTGGAGAAGTTTCAGCGTACTGCTCAGAAAGGAGAAGTAATTACTACTGTACTATCCTGGGACTTTAGTCCAGCTTGTGATTTTTCGAGTGGGTCTTGGCACAGTCGTGTATAGTTGGCTTTGAGAGACCGTGGCAGGAACTTCCCAGAAATGAGGAACAAGGAGATGTTGTAGTCAGCCTTCTAGACCTTCTTTTAAAAAAACAGGGATAATACTGACTAATGATGCTTAATGATGCTTGAAACTGGTACTCACTGTGGAATAACTGAGGAACTAAAGGCATTTCGTAGGCACTTTATATTTCAAGAGGAAGCTCATGCCTATATAGCAGACTGTCTCTTTACCTTATTTTAAGGTTTTTTTTTTTTTTAAATGCTTATTTATTTTTGAGAGAGAGAGTGAGCGTGCACAAGTTGGGGGAGGGGCAGAGAGGGGGGAGACACAGAATCCGAAGCAGGCTCCAGGCTCCGAGCTGTCAGCACAGAGCCCATCGCGGGGCTCGAACTCACAGACCGCGAGATCGTGACCTGAGCTGAAGTTGGACGCTTAACCGACTGAGCCACCCAGGCGCCCCTCTTTTCCTTATTTTAAACATTTGACCATGATTATTCAGGGACTCCCTCCGTTCTCATTGCTCTCACTGTTGCTCTGCATTCCTTAAACACCCCATGCACATCTTGTTAGTTGGTTTGTCTGAGAACTCACACCCAGGCTCCTTGCCTCATCTTCTGCTTTAGTTGCTCTCTCAGCAGCATTGAGGCCGTACTGCTTGCTTTGCTTCAGAAAACTCCTTGATAACGTACATGGTGTTGGTTAAGCACTCACAGAACTCTGGCCTTGGGAGACGGTGATATGGAGAGCTGCCATCTCACGTTCACACTCATAGGCCACGTGTGTTTATACAGCTTCCCACTGGGAGAGACGCACTCAGGCCTGGCTCTGGGCTGGGCCTGCGGACTGGGAGCTCTGGACAGGCCTGCAGCTGCCTGTGTAGTTATCCTGGGTGCTGGGATTGGCTGCTCCCGAGGGCCAGGTCATGAGGAGTGGAGTGGGGCTGATAAAGGGGAGCTAAATCAAGAAGGTGACATAGGAACGGGACCGGAAGCAAGGCATGGTGTTGAAGACAGGGCTGAGATGCCCAGAGCTGGGTTCATTCCGAACTCATCTTGCTGTTGAGATGTGGGCTGGCTGAGTTGAGACGACGCAAAACAGAAAATGCAGCGACTGAGTGGGTTATTGCAGATCACCCAAGTGGCTTCCTGTACTGGTGCAGTTTAGGCATCTCTCTCTCCTGATGAAGCTCAGCTTCCCAGTGGTCTGAAGGCCACCTGAAAGCATGTGGTACATTTCTCTGACAGAACATTGGAGTGTGTCCAGTGGCTCCACAGGTTTTCAGTACAATCATTTTATGGGCTCACTGTTGAATGATGAGTTTAACAAGACATCAGTATTTGGGGCTGTTTCTCTTTGATGATTGTCTGTGGTCTGAAGTTGGTGGGCTGATAGTCTGAAAAATTTTTTGAACCAGAGCAACAAAACTCCTTAGTTTCCAATTCTAAGTAGCCTAGTGACTTTTTAAATTTAGATCATGCAATACTAGAACTGGGAGGAGTTTTACTTTACCTCTTTGATGCCCTCCTGTGGCAGGATCACTACTCACCCACTTGGTCTTTGTCCTCTGTTACACTGAATATCTACTATCTGGCAGACTCCTCTTAACAAGAGGACACACACTGAAAAGAGATTAAACATATTAAGCATTAAGTCTCCTGTAAGAAGCAAATTTGTTGGATTTTGATCCTGTTGTGATCTGTCAGCATACTATAAACACTGAGCTTTTCTGTTAATTCTTTTTAGTTGAAACTTTGGCTTCAATGATGCCACGGTGCCAGGAACAGATCAGAGCATCACTGAATAGTAACTTGGGTCTCTTAGTCGGTCGTACAACCTTAAGAAAGGTGACTATATGATGCCCATTTTGACTTGCTGCCCTTAAAGAGTAAATTTTTATCTTATTCTAGAATCGTAGGTTCTAGTTGGATTGCATACTTTTTCTTTTTCTTTTTCTTTTTCTTTTTCTTTTTCTTTTCTTTTTCTTTTTCTTTCTTAAGTAGGCTTTACACCCAGCACAGAGCCCAACGTGGGGCTTGAACTCACAACCTTGAGATCAAGGGTTGGACGCCCCACTGACTGAACCACCCCTGGACCGCATATTCTTTTTTTTTTATTATTTAACTTTTTTAAAAGTTTATTTATTTATTTTGAGAAGTGGGGAGGGGCAGGGAGGAACAGGGAAGAGAGAGAATCCCAAGCAGGCTCTGCACTGTCAGTGCAGAGCCCGATGTGGTACTTGATCTCAGAACCATGAGATCATGACCCGAGCAGAAATCAAGAGTCAGGAGGCTTAACCCACTGAGCCACCCAGGCACCCTGACTGCATATATTTTTTTAATGCTTATTTATTTTTGAGAGAGACAGAGTGAGAGCAAGGGAGGGGCAGAGAGAGAGGGAGACAAAGGATCCGAAGCAGGCTCCAGGCTCTGAGCTGTCAGCACAGAGCCCAATGAGGGGCTCAAACCCACAAATCGGGAGATTACGACCTGAACTGAAATCAAGTGTCAGAAGCTTAACCAACTGAGCCACCCAGGAACTCTCACTGCATAGTCTTAATGAACCTAGTCCCCTTTCATGTTAGAGCTTTTTTGGTATGAAAATAGGCATACATTCACTTTTGCCTTCACATAATCTATTTTTTCCTTAACCAGAACAATTTAACCATGCTTTGACTCTTCTACTTTTTCACATAATCATTGTGTTGGTTAGATTTGACCAAAATAACGAACTCCATTTTCTTTCCCTTTAGAACAAAAGAATTAAAGACAAATTATTTTTCTCAATTTAAAACAAACCAGGAAATTCTAAATTGAAGATCGCTATGCTCCCATGAATTTTATATTTGCAGCAGTGCTTTTTTTTTTAACAAAAAGATCATTTATGAAACTGCTAATAATTGTAACTTTGTTCAGTATTACATATTTCTTAAAATATGACTGCTTTCCAAATACCACAAATAGTTCAAATTATTTTGTCTTAAGAGATTTTTTTTTTTTTTACATGGAGTCATTGGTTAATTCTGAAAGCCACTCAAACTCAAAGACTATAATCTTTGAAATCATTGCTCCTTAAAGGTTGCTAAATTAAAAGAAAAAAAAATCAGAATTGGCTCTCTCCCAGTAGTTTGGAACTTGGCCCAAAAAAAAAAAAAAAAAAAAAAAAAAGGAAACTTCAAGCAGTTACTTTCACTGAATTTGAAACCATGGTTTAAACTTGAGCTCTCAAACAAAGCATGGAATAGCATACATAGGAGCCCAACTTAGAGTTCTTTGCTTTGTGTGTATAGAAATTTGCCCACCTCATTTTCTCTTTGGTCAGCTGGTCATTTTCATCCAGTGGATAAATTCCAAATATCCTAAAGTCTTATACGGGATTTATTTAACCCATGGGACTGGGCCTTTGCTATGTTACATGCCAAAGTGTTTTGGCATCTGGTTCCATCTGTCCCCAAGGACAGAGGGCTTCTGAGAATTGCTGACAAGGGTGTGGGACCAGGCAGCGGTCCAACCCAGCAGGATGGGATTTTGTTAAATCGTGAGCATTCTCTGTGGAACCAGACCATTTGAGGGATTCAGTAGTACCACCCTTCGAAAGAAGAAATGGGTTCATAAGTAAGTGAAAGAATTTAATTGAAAGAGTAGGGCAGGGGCACCTGGTGGCTTAGTCAGTCAAGCGTCCGACTCTTGATTTCAGCTCAGGTCATCTCACAGTCATGAGATCGAGCCCTGTGTTGGGCTCTGCACTGAACGTGAAGCCTGCTTGAGATTCTCTCTCCCTCTCCTCCTGCCTCTCCCGCTCGTGGTCTCTCTGTTTCTCTCTCTCTCTCTCTCTCTCTCTCTCTCTCTCTCTCAAAGTAAAAAGAGAGAGAGAGAGAAAGGTCAAAAAGAGGATGGTGGAGAAAGACAAAAAGGAAAGGACCTATTTGTTCAGATAAATGCGTGGGGAGTCAGCAGTGTAGACAAGGCCTTAGCAGGCCCTGAACCTGTGTACAGCCCCCACCTTCTCTGTCTTATTCCTTTTTTTCCTCCCAGCCCCCAACCTTTTAATTTGTAGACTAACTTCCTCTTTTCTGGGCTTGAATCTGCAGCCCGCAGTGCGCTCATCCTCTCCACAATAGGTGGTTGTCCCTCCAGACGCAGTCCTGCCATGAAGGCTCAACCTTTCTGGCCCCACTGCATGCACCTCGCCAGGGGAGGACAGAGGGCCTTTCTCCAGGGTGTGCTTTAGGACGTGCTAAGCCGGCCCACCCTGGCTCTTCTTCTGTGTGTTCATGCCTTTTTCTTCCTGACTCACGAATACATGATCGTGTGACCATTTCTTGTTTTGAATGTTCTTTTTGTGCTGACAGGGAAAGAGATGACTTAATGTCTGCACTAGTTTCCGTCAGGAGCATCTTGACAGACGTGCAGGAAAGAGAAGCCGGCGCTTATGAGCAGGTGAAGCAAGCCGTGCAAGTGGCCGAGGAAGCCAATTTCGAGAAGACCAAGGCAAGTCTCAGAAGATCAAAATTAAGGCAGCCTGTCACTGCTCTTTTTTCTCCTCCAAGTATTCCTGTGGCTGTTCATCGTTAACTAAACTCTTTTTTTCGAAACATGCAAAGCAAAGACCAGTGTTTTAGTGTTGGCTTTGCTGAATTAAACAGATTTCCTGTTGGTAGAATTCTTAGTCCTCTGCAAATCCTCTTGTTATATCGCTGTTCAGAGAATAGAGTGCGACATGGCAAGGCACTTGGAGAGACTTGCATGCCTCACCTTTTCGTTTGCTGGTGATTTCACGTGCTGTGAAGATCTTAACTACATTTGTACACATTCAAGTATGACTGCAGACAAATGTTTCTCCTCCATGCATGGGAGATTTTGAGAACATCCAAATATGCCACAGATAATGGGTAATATATGTGTATGGAATAGCATCTTTAGCAATGAATGAGTCCGGACGCCTGGATGCTAAATCAAACACATTGAGTGATCGTGATAATGACAGTAATAGTTACCACTTCATGATCAGGCAGTGTCATAAGCACTTTGAATTATGGGAGGTTATCGTGGATTCCTTGCTCCGTCTGAGTCCACCGAAGTTGCCATGTATTCTCCCTAGCCATACCAGCCACGCTTCGAGTAGCTAGTGATTACTGTATTGGACGGTGTGGATATAGAACATTTCTGTGAAGCGTTCTGTTGGATAGCTTTGGTCTAAGCCATAGAGCAGCAGCAGTATTTTATTAAGGTATGGGCTCTTCAACTCTCTCTTTAGCTCCTCAGTCACTGCCTTATCCATTTGTCTCCATCCAGTTCATCCGTGACTCTTCCCAGACCACTGGCCCTCACTGCTTTCATTACTAATGCCCCTGTGCCTCTGAAAGTTCTATTCATTCAGACCAAGCTCCCTTATATGCTTTGTCTTCTCAAACACTCCTAGTTCTTCACTTGTACTGAACTCTAGCTGTCCCTCGATGACACCGTGACCCTCCAACCCTCCGGTGAAGGCCCTTTGCCACTCCCATCGCCTCATCTGGCTGTGATGGAGCGATCAGCATCCTCTCCCTCCTTACTGCCGTTTCCAGGCCTTTGTTTTATCATCTACGTTAGTGGCCATTCCTCTTTGAAATCATTGCTGTCTCTCCTCTCCCTGATTTTAATCAATATAAACTCTCAATCTTAGATGTCACTATTTGAGACTTATTTTAAAGAAAATCATCCATTTTATTACTTGGGTTTATAAAATAGTTGTTGGCTATTTGATACTTTTTAAGAGCGTTAGCATCTGACCCTTTTCTCCCTTGTCTTTGTCTGTTCAGGCTGCTGTAACAGAACTTAAACAGCAAATATTTCTTTCTCACAGTTCTGGGGGCTGGTGAGCCCAAGATCAAGGCACCAGCAGATCTGGTATCTGGTGAGGGCTTGCTTCCTGGCTCATACGTGGCTGTCTTCTTATTGTGTCCTCATATGGCCAAGGGGGTGAGGGAGCTCTCTGGGGCCTCTTCTATAAGGGCACTAATCCTATTCATGAGGGATCCCTCCTAAGGATCTAATAACCTCCCGAAGGCCAAACATCCTTATACCATCGCGTTGGGGGTTAGGTTTCAACACATAAATTTTGGAGGGGCACACACTTGGAGTCCATAGCATGCTTCACTGACCTCCTCGGATCATCCTGAAAGGTCTCTACATCCCTGTTGTTAATACACACAACACTGTAATCCCAGCACACTTTGGCGTGCTTACCTCTAGCGCCTTCCCTGTTCTGCAGTGACTGCCGTGAGAACTGGTATGTCCGTGGGATCTCAAACTCTGCAGTGCTCTCTCTGACCAGAGCCTCTCTCTGCCTCGTCATCCCCATTAAACCTACTCACTGTCCTCATTCCTGCTTCTCCTTCAGCTTCATCTCACATCTTGTTTTAACTGTTGTCTCCAGGCTGGTCTTCTTCTCTTTCCATTTAAATATGAATTTTATGTTCCCAACTGAACTCATTACATTTGCTCCCCCCAAACTGCTGTGTTCTCTGTCCATTGAATGGCACTTTCATCCACTACCGTGCCCTGACCGGAAAGCTGGTTGGTCATCCCCCGCTTCTCGCCTGACTTCCAGTCACTAAGTACACGTCTTAGTTTCTGAACTTCTCTTGAATTCCTTCCTCACTGTCCCCTCTCTTGTTCAGCACACCGTCCTCTCTGGACTTATGAATTACGACATCCTCTTCCTTTGCCCTGTTCCCTGCACTGCGGCTACAAGTGATCTTTCTTTAAGGCAGATTTGACCCTGGGACTCTTTGACTTAAAATCTGTCCAGGATTGCCCACTGCCTCAGGACAGTCTCCAAACCCTTTCACAGACTTCCCGAGGTCTGTCATGTGCTTCCTTCCAGCCCTTCCATGTCACTTATTACTCTCCTCCAACAGACGTGGCCACTGTTAGCTTGCAAAGGCAGCTGAGTGTAGGGGTTGGACAAGGTCTTATTAGAGTTAGCAGACCTAGATTCAGCTTTGGAGCCCCGCCATTCACCAGCTGCGTGACCTAGGACAACTTACTTAATTCCCCAGGCCACGGTTTTTCCTCATGTGTAACATGGAGATGATGTCTGACTTTGAGGATTGTTCATGAGGACTGCATGTAATTGACTGATTGATTTTAAAACTTAAGTTTTATTTATTTATTTTGAGAAAGAGAGAGAGAACCTGTGGGGAAGGGGCAGAGAGAGAGGGAGACAGGATATAAAGCAGACTCTGTGCTGACAGCGGTGAGCCTGATCTGGGGCTCGAACTCACAAACCGTGAGATCATGACCTGAGCCGAAGTCGGACGCTTAACCCACTGAGCTGCCCAGGCACCCCCATTGAGGACTACATCTTAAAGTGGAAATCTGTTATCTTGTAGAAACTTGGACACACAGTATTTTCTCAGTAACTAGGTGATGGTGATGCCTCCTGATCACCCTGTTTATGCCCTGCTTTTTAGCCCCTGGGCCTTTGCACATGTTGTACAAATTCTTCTTCACTTCCTACCTGGATATTTTCTCCCATCTTTCAGGTCTGCTACTCCAGAATATCTCTGGGGGCACCTGGGTGGCTCAGTTGGTTAAGCATCCGACTTCGGCTCAGGTCATGATCTCACAATTCGTGAGTTTCAGCCCCACCTTTGGTGAGCTAAAGCCCCGCTTCTGGTGAGCCCCACTTCCCTCTCTCTCTCTCTCTCTCTCTCTCTCTCTGCCTGCAGTGGGATTCTCTCTCTCTCTCTCTGCCCCTCACTCACTTGCACCCTCTCTCTTTAAGAAAAAAAAGAAAAGAAAATCTCTGTTCTCCCGTGCCTAGATTTGATGTACCTCTTATGTGTCTGTAGAGCAGGGTTTCTCCACCTTGGCATTATTGACATTGTGGACTTTAACATAATTCTTTGTTGTACAGGCTATCCTGCCCGCATGCCATAGGATATCTAGCAGCAACTCTTGCCTCTGTTCACTGGATGCCAACAGCATACCTCCTGTTCCCCAAGTTCTGACAACCAAGGATATCTCCATACATTGCTACAGCTTCCCAGAGTGTGTGTGCGTGTGTGTATGCATGCGGAATCGCCTCCAGCTAAGAACAACTCTCATTACAGCATTTATCAAAGCATATTATTATTCCTTGTTTGTCTTTATCTTTCATTAAGCTTTAAAATTTCTGCCAGGAAGGAACTTACCCATCTCGATCACTATGAAATCTTTAGTACCTTGCATAGTGCTTGGCCCCTGATGGTACCCAGCATCCACTCACTAAGGAAATTGCAACCTGTTTTCACTAACAGTCTAGAATTCTCTTATTCTTATCTTTCCGGTTTACCCACTTTGCCGGTGCCAAGCGAAAGCCCGATCGCACTTTTTTTTTTTTTTATTGCTACTTTCAGCCTGTCAAGCATTGCTGAAGAAAGCCACAGAATGAATTCCACGGGAGAGTGGTACTGGTCACCTTTGGTTGTTTAGAAGTACCGTTTAGCAATTCTTTCCTTTGTAGTTGACTGCCTTCACCACTCAAGGCAGGAATTTTACTTCCCACGCTTCCCCAGCTCCGCTGTTAGCTCATCACTCCATGGCCAACCTATGTCATTGACATCACAACCAACTGACAAGAGCTCCTTCACCACCTTTTCATCCCTCAAACGTGTCTTCTGCTCATTTTTTCTTGCTCATCTGGCCCTCTTACTTCCCAAGATGGATCTCTTTCTCTAAGTTCTTGAAGCCTCCTGCTTGGAGGATTTCAGGGAGTCTGAGCCATTAGTCACCACATCTTGTATCTTCTGTCCCTCCCTCTCCTCTGTTTCCCCTGTCATCCTGTCTACAGCTGTTATTCTTGTTTAAACAAACAAGAGGCAGCCTTCCCTTGATCAGCTTCCACGTAATTGCCTACCTTCCCACCTCCATTTTACTGGCGGACCTTTCAAAACAGCTCTCTGTTCCCTTCTGAACACACTGCAGTCAGGCGTTCAACAAAATGTAGTCTGATTTCATGCTACTGAATTGCTCACTCAGTGGTCACCACTCATTTCCTGATTACTAAACCCGGTGACCTCATCTCTGCCTTCATTCGACTCCAGCTCTGCCGTCTAGGAAGCCATTGGCTGGCCTGTTATAAACACGTCCTCTTTTCCCCTTGATTTATCTGATATTTACTCCTGTGGGAGTCATCCTCTTTGTATGCTTTTTCTTCTCCTCTCCATCTCTTTTCTCTTATTTTCCACAAGCCTTCAACACCGACATTCCTCAGTCAGGAGTTCCTTCCACCCGTGTCGTCCTAATTGCCAAGAATTTGTCTCTCCAAAATCCTCCCTTCATTGGAACACCCCCACCCTGTGCCTTTAGCTGTACCAGCCCTCCTGAGCACCACACCCCCGTTTCTTGCTGCTCCTAGACCCCTGTATATGGGTGATATTCCATTAGCATCTGAAAATCTGCACAAATTATTGTTCCTCTCTATTTTCCTGTCCACCACTCCTTTTCCTTCTACCATTTTCTGTATTCTCCTCGGATACTGGCTCCCTCATCTTACCAACAGCCCTGGCTCACAGCCTCTAAAATATCTTGGCTTCTCCCCATCCCTCGCTCTCAACATCCAATCAGTTGCCAAGCTCTCGGTTTTTTGAGTCTTTTCCTAAGCTATGCCCACCCTTTCCTTCCTGGCTCAAGTCCTAACATACTGTTACGCAACCTATGTAGATGATTGCATTAGCTTTCTACTGGTCTTGCTCAGGCCTCTTCCAGTTCCAGTATATCTTTCCCACTGTTGCCAAAGTCCTCCTCAGTTGTAACGCTCCCTGTTCTGGGAGCTCCCTTCTTGCAGTACAATAAAAGCATGACCTGCCAGATCTTTTACAATATGTCCCCCCACCCCCCGCTATTTTTCACTACACTCTTTCATATGACCTGTGCTGTTTCCTGAATGTGACCTACAGTTTTCCTGAATGTGACTTACAAGGTCAGGAATGTGACCTTCCTGAATGTGACCATGAATTTGCTTATGCTACACTTTACAGCACTGTATTGATCTATCTATTCAACCTGTGAGGCTCAACTCAGGTGGCAGTCTTCCCCAAAGTTTTCCCCAGCCCCTTCTTGTTTGAATTAATCTCTTCCTCCTCCATATTTGACTGAGCTGTATAGAATTTTGGTAGCTGTTTACATAGCTCTCACCACCAAAAGACCTTAAAAGTCAGGTCTGTGACATCTATCACTATATCCTTCACATGTTCATTGCACAATGTTTGTTGAATTGAATTAAAGTCAATTGTTAGCTTTAACTATGAATATGAATTTTGTAATTAGTGCTTTTAAAAATTTAACAGTTAAGAACAAAAGAAGCTATTGTGTATTGGGAATCCAAGGCATTTTTCATTCAATTAGTAAGTAGTGCAGAACCAATTTCTAAGCATCATTGAATTAGTAATAATGCAGGGACTGATTTCCAAGCAGTTTACAAAATACAATGCAGATCTACTAGTTTTTATCTCTCAGGGATGTTACAACATATTAGGGATTTTGCTTCGTGAGAGTAAAGAGTAAAATGGCATTTTAATTTTAAAAACAACTACTTGATTGTTGAGCCCCTCTTCTATCTAGTTCCTTGACTGTTGTTGCCATCTAGTGTTCCATTTTGCATATTGCATTCTAAGTAAGTACATGGAATTATTTTATGTTATATACTTACATTGACAATGGCAGTGAAAACCTAAGGATTTTATAAGAAAATAAATCTATAACACGAGAAAGTTGTAATGCCATGCGTAGATTCAGCTGTGGAATCGCTCTATTCTACCACTTTTTTTTTTTTAATTTTTTTTTACTTTTATTTATTTTTGGGACAGAGAGAGACAGAGCATGAATGGGGGAGGGGCAGAGAGAGAGGGAGACACAGAATCAGAAGCAGGCTCCAGGCTCTGAGCCATCAGCCCAGAGCCCGAGGCGGGGCTCGAACTCACGGACCGCGAGATCGTGACCTGAGCTGAAGTCGGACGCTCAACCGACTAAGCCACCCAGGCGCCCCATCTATTCTACCACTTTTTAAAAAAAAAATTTTTTTTTAACGTTTTTTATTTATTTTTGAGACAGAGAGAGACAGAGCATGAACAGGGCAGGGGCAGAGAGAGAGGGAGACACAGAACTGGAAGCAGGCTCCAGGCTCTGAGCCATCAGCCCAGAGCCCGATGCGGGGCTCGAACTCACGGACCCTGAGATCGTGACCTGAGCCAAAGTCGGATGCTCAACCGACTGAGCCACCCAGGCGCCCCTCTACCACTTTTTTTTTTTTAACGTTTATTTATTTTTGAGACAGAGAGAGACAGAACATGAACAGGGGAGGGTCAGAGAGAGAGGGAGACACAGAATCTGAAACGGGCTCTGGGCTCTGAGCTGTCAGCACAGAGCCCGATGCAGGGCTCGAACTCACAGACCGTGAGATCATGACCTGAGCCGAAGTCAGCTGCTTAACCAACTGAGCCACCCAGGCGCCCCTACCACTTTTTAAGTCTGTGATCTTGGGCAAGTTACTTAATGTCTCAAAGCTGCTCAGTTTCTTCAGCTGAGTGATAACAGCTATTTAAAATTCGGGGCACCTGGGGAGGCCCAGTCATTGAAGCCTCCAACTTCTGCTCAGGTCATCGTCTTGCGGTTCATGGGTTTGAGCCCCGTGTTGAGCTCTGTGCTGACAGCTCAGAGCCTGGAGCCTGCTTCAGATTCTCTGTCTTCCTTTCTCTGTGCCCCTCCCCTGCTCATACTCTGTCTCTTTGTCTCAAAATAAATAAACATTTAAAAAAAGAACTATTTAAAATTTAGCAAGAGTGTTAAATAAATTGACCCATCTAAGCTATTTAGCAAAGTATTTGGCACATAGTAAGTGACTAATAAATATTTTTGGTTTTCTTTGAAATTGCAAGTCTTTACAACCAGGGATAATTTTAAAATAGAGGAAAAAAAATAACCTCAAAAAATGAGGGTGGAAAAGCAGAAGTTTTGTAGTGATGCCTTGGTAAAGCTTCAAGATGAAGAGGCTAACCAGGCCTCAGACCTGCTTGCTTCTATTTGAAGAGAAATTGTTGCCTTTGGCATGAAGTTATCATGACCATCTCTATAAGGAGATAACCCTCCAAGGGAAGATTAAAAAAAAACAACAAAAATCCCAGGAGGTTGAATCAATGTCCCCCAACTTTTTTCCTTTCCAAATTATTATTTTTCTTACACTATAGTAGAGTCAGAAAGGTGAAAATTATAAACCTAAAGTAAAAAGATCAGAAAGCAATCGGCCATTTGATCACAAGCACAGGCAGAGAACATATGCTTCTTGATACGTAGATTATCTTCCACAAAACAAAAATCATAAACATCTTGAAAATGGGAGATAGAGACTGATAAGTTTCTAGTAGCAAGTTTATAAATTGAAAATCAATACTTTTCATTATTCATGAGTTAAATGCTTAAAACATGTTGACAATCATTTTTATTTTGTGGGTTGTAGTTCATCAAAATGAAAACATTGTCACAAGTTTTCACATGAATTTTAAATTTAATTTTTTAAGTATGAATTCTATTATTTCTCATAAGATCTTGAATTCTTGAATCATGAATTCTTTGATCATGAAGGTTTCTAGGAACCCAACTCTAACACTTGGGAAGGACTTTCATGTGTCCTAAAATAGATTTCCTATTTTGAAAAATTTAGTTGACGAGATATAAATTTGTTTTGGAAAATGTTTTGACCCCATTAAGACCCCATTTGGAAAATTTTTTGACCCCAAAAAACTTGTTGGTTTAATAAAACTAGAACTGGGCATATCAAGTCCAATAAATTATGTCTTAAAAAGGGTGTTAATGTGGCCAGCACAGAATAACCACAAATGAAAGAAATGTCCCAGAAGAGAAAAGGTTCCTTGAGGATTGAGTCTACTGGGTGGGGGAATAGTATAATTCAGCTCCTCAAGAGCCACAGCCATTTCCACTGAAAAGGGGCCGTGCTCAGGGACTTGAAGAATCCACCCTCTTGGGAGCAATAGCAGCTACAGGTCCCAAATCATCCTGGTCCCCTCTGGACATCTCTCAGTTAGTTGTCACTGACCATTTACTGATCTCACTTGTGAGAATTCAGTTATTATGCCTTTACCAGATGGTTAGACAAGCAGAATCAGGGAGGGATTCCGGAAACTAGGAGAGGGAGCCCTGGAACAAAACAGGGAAGCTTTAATGGAAAGAGTGTATAAATACTTGTTTAGTTCTCTGTGATCTATCTAGTGTGTGAGGTCCGTGGTAAGAGAGATACCTCTAGAAAGATTAAATCACTTTTCTAAGTACAAGTGTTACTGATCCTTAATTTCTTCATTGTGACCAGGCATAGATATGAAAATCAAGACAAATAAAAGTATGCCTTCACACTTCCTCATCATCACCTCTCCGTGGTGGCCAGTCCTAACCAGGAGAAGGCCATCCACAGAAACCGAGGCTTCAGCATTGCTTTTAAGTGATTTACAACTTCTTGCTTTGGACTTTGTGTTTATAACGTCTTACCTTGGCTTAGGCCTCTTATCCTGTCAGGATCATTTACTGTTCCTTGTTCCCGAATGGACTGAACTTCTTGGAAGTGATTCTTTGGTTGCTGTTCATGTTAACCTGATGTTTAGACCTTCAGCAGTCGTGTTCTGCTGTTCCTTTGCTTCATAATGTTGACTCCTGAGTTGTTGTTCAATGAAAAAGCTTTATATACAACAGTCATTTTATTCTTTCATGCCAGTTGTATTCTATCTGCAAAAGTTATGAACATTTTTATTAGGTTCATAGAAAATCTTTTTCACAACAGCAATTGTGTTCTGAAGCACAGAAATCTCAAATTCATAATCTATCAAGCTCTAAGGGCTTAAATTATAGAAAAACTATGCTTTTTCACTTCTTTTAAAATCTAATGTAAAATTTTATTTTACAGGCATCCTCAACTAGAATTGGACTTGGGACCAAGTCCCTGAGAGAATCATTTTTCAGTTACTGTATATGCTTGTCAGTTAATCTGAGACAATTAAGTTTTACCCTCGTATTTTATAACTAGGAGTACAGCAACTTTCCAGAAGAGTTTGAAGGAAATTAGGATTTAATGCTTTCCAGATGAAGAGAAGAAAATTCACCTGTCATACCCTAGATTATTTATTGTTTATATTTATTGTAGCTTTCTCCAGAGGGAAGCAGAGCTACGCATAAAGCCTGTGGTGCTTACTGAGACAACAAATGTGACCCTATCCCACTTGTAACTTGATACATACTTACACAGTTTGTAGGTCATATGAGACTTGGGTTTCTTGGCTTCCCAATTTAGGGGAACGTAGCTGTTGAATGAGGTGGATATTGGATATTAGATAAAAGCCACTGGAATAAGACACCATAGAATGACTCAGATTTTCTGTCAAGCACCTTAGCTGTATAGGGGTTTTTTAAAATTGGGATTTTGAAGCTAGTTTATTATTGGGTGTTACACATAAAGACACTGTGAATGTAGTCAAAAGGAAGTTAGAAAGTTTTTACTTCTAGAAATCCAGAGTGGGAAATTGAGACTAAGAACAATTATGGACTCGTAAAATACCAGCGGTGAAAGATGGTACTTCTTAGTTCATAAAACTAGGTAGTAAATGCTCTTTTGAGTCTTTCCTTGTCTAAACTTTTTATTATTACCTAATTTTTACTTTAGTTAATCAAGTTTCAGGAACCTCGATTATTTGATAATGTTAAGAATAGATGCCTGTATGTAATAACCAACTCATCTCATTTTCAGTTTTGATCTGTTTAACCAGGAGCAAATGAAAAATCAGTTAAACTGGAGACTCACATATTTCATTCAGTATAAACATGATATATAATTGAAATATAATATGAGAATGCTTGAGTTTTCCGATGCCCTTTTCCAAATTTGGACTCATCTGTGGCCTTCATCGGGGTCCATTAATCTGAATTCTTTTAGTTGCTTAGTTAATACAGCGTTAATTATGAAAATTGAAATACGTGAATAAATGTACCATTTGAATAGTATTTTAGATCTGTAATTGGTATTGACAAACGAGTATAAAATTGTTCTAATGGGCTTTACAGCGAGTTGTGATGATTTTAAGTAAAATCAAGGCTTAATTATCTCATTTTCCCCTCACATTTTCCAAACTCTAAGACCCCATTTCCCTCCATCTTACTTTGGCAGGCTTTAATCCAATGTGAACAGTTGAAGAACGAACTGGAGAGGCAGAAAGAGCGACTTGAAAAAGAACTCGCATCGCAGCAAGAAAAAAGGGCCTTTGAGAAAGAGATGATGAAAAAGGACCTAACAAAAGAAAAGGAGGACCTGGGATCAAAGGTACCTGTGGATTCAGTTTGTTCCCTGCCCTGCAGCAGAAATGTTTGTGGTGATGTCACTGATAATGCTGTAGGCTACAATTTTTGAGTGAACTCTAAATTTTAAAAATCTTGTAAGTAGCCAATTGCTTATAATTTAGAGTTCAGAAACATTTTCCATTTTTCCAATGTATTTCTCGAGAAAAGTATATTCTCGGACCTCTCCAAATAAAACAGTCAATTGGATTCCATGCTGTGAAATTGTAAAATTTGCTTTGATCCCTCCATTCTGTTTGAGTCCCTGTCTCCTGTTTCTCAGAGGAAAGGAGGTGCTCTGTGGATATATCCAGATTTTATTTCAACCTGGGTGAAGTCAAGGAGCAGTGACTCCCCCACTTGATCCCCCACTCTTAAATTAGACTTGCAGAAGATAAAACACATGTAAGAAACCAAGTGGCCAAGGAAAAGTGATTATGTACACGGTACAAAGCAGGTACCCGATGAATAGTGAACATAACCGGATGGATGAATAGAAGGGAGAAGTGAAGGGCCAAAAGAACAGCTGGCCTGAAATGGGCAGTGTTTGGGAAACAGTAAGAAACTGGAAGAGAGAGGGGCACCTGGTTAAGGGTCTGACTCCTGATTTTGGCACAGGTCATGATCTCATGGTTTGTGAGGTTGAGCCCCATGTCCGGCTCTGCACTGACAACGCGGAGCGTGCCTGGTATCCTCTCTCTCCCTCTTTTCTGTCCCTCTCCTGTTCACTCACTCTCTCTCTCAAAATACATAAATAAACTTAAAAAAAAAAAAAAAAAAGGAACTGGAATACAGAGATAAGTGAAACCTAGCTTTCAAGTTGCTCTAACAGAGTAAAATTGAGCAAGATGTGGTCCATGAAATGACCAAAACAGCAGTTACATGTTGTTGTTGTGTTTCCAGCAACTCGCAGCTTATACCCTGAATGCTGTGCTATAACATTCTAGTGTGTGATAATGACCTTATTCAGCACGTGTCTCTCCTGAGTATCTGCTATGTGCAAGGCAATGTAATCCTGAGGATGCGTAAAGAGAAAAATCACCAACTCTGTCCAGTGAATTTGAAGTCTTACGGGTGCCTGAGGCATTTACTGTAAACTCCCTTGTCTTATCCTTTAAAAAAGCAAAAGTGTGCCTGTGGAAAGCCCACTATGTGTCAATCAAACTACCTTCTCTGGCCAGAATTGGTGATCTGAGCCTTGCGGATGGCACCAAGGTGTATCATGGCCTGAGTGTCCACGGTGCTCTTGCTGCTTTCCAGCAGTCCTGCCATGCACTCCTCTCTCCCATTCACTCAGCATGGGGCAACAGATAGTAACTGGAGGGCTTGGGGGTGTGGGTGTCCCAGGACCAGTGCAGTGCTGCTTACAGAGGAGGGAAGAGGAAGACACTAAACACACACTTCCATAAATGAGTTTTTAATTACCACTGTGATAAAGGCAAAAAAGTACAGTATAGGGTACCGTGAGAAAATCTGACCTAGTCTAGGCATCCATGGAAGACTTTCCTAAGAAAGAGATTTTCAAAATGAGACTCGACAGCGAAGAGTAGTAGTCAGGTGAGAGTTGAGGGGAAGAGTTTCAGACCCAGGGAAACAGCACCCCCCCCCCAGACTCTGAAGCTAGCAAGCATATACTTTTTAGGAATTTAGAGAAGGCCCAGGTGACTGGGGCATAGGACGTGGGGACAGTAGTGGGAGATGAGTTTGGAGCAGTATGCAGGGACCAAAGCAGGAATGACCTTAAAATCCATGTGAAAGATTATAAGTTTTAACCCAAACCAAGTGGAAAACCATTGAACACCTTGAAATTGGGCAGCTTCATGCTGCCATTTCTATTTGAGAACTTCCATCTGTCAGTAAATTGGAAGAAGACTTGGAATAAATGCCTGGAGATCAGGTGGGAGGTAATTATCATAGTCCCGGTGGAAATGATGGTATCTTGGGCCCATTTGCAAAGACTATTTTTTTTTTGTTTATTTATTTTTGAGGGGGGAGCAGGGGCAGAGAGAGAGAGACAGGGAGGCACAGAATCTGAAGCAGGCTGCGGGTTCCGAGGTGTCAGCACAGAGCCCGACACGGGGCTCGAACTCACAGATCGCGAGATCATGACCTGAGCCGAAGTCGGACACTCAACCGACTGAGCCACCTAGGCACCCCCAAAGACTCTTGTAAATCACTTTTATTCTCCTCAAATTCTCTACTATACCACACTCCCCTCATTCTCAGCAGAGTCTTACTTACCTAACAAAGAAAACTGAAGCCAGTGAGTGGTAACCACTTCAATATTTATCTTCCCCTCACCTGTGCCTTCAAGTACGATTTCACCAGCATCCCAACACAACGTTGTCAGAATGGGAGAGGCCTTGCGCTCATTCTTTCCCCTTGCTCTCGGTCCCTTTCTCTCCCTCTACCTCAGGGAGCTTCCTCCTTCTCAGGAAAGTCCCCTCGAGTTTCTCTCACCCATTGAAAGAAACAATCTTTCTTCTAATCCAATGGTTCTCAATCTTGGAGCCACAGAAGTTCCAAAATCTCATTGTCCAGTCTGCGTCCCAAACCAATATGTGAAAATAACCGTGGGTAGGATTCAGGAGACTGGATCCAGGTGACTCCAGTGTGCATCCCAGGTTGGAAACCACCTCAGTAATTCCATGTGCCTCCTTACTCTTGCCCTTTATGGTCCAGTTTCTTGAGAGGTCTGTCTGTACATGCTGTCTTTGTGCTCTCTCCTCTGATTACCTCTTCAGCCCCTGCATTTCAGTTTCTGTGCCCACAGCCAGTGGAATTACCATTGCTATGTCCTCCTTGTGCTAATTTTAGGGAATATTTGTTAGTTCTTATTCTCTTTATTTTTTTTATTTAAAAAATTTTTTTCAGTGTTTGTTTATTTTTTAGAGAGAGAGAGAGACCACAAGAAGGGGAAGGGCAGAGAGAGAGGGAGACACAGAAACTGAAGCAGGCTCCAGGCTCCGAGCCATCAGCACAGAGCCTGATGCAGGGCTCGAACTCACGAACTGTGACATCATGACCTGAGCTGAAGTTGGACGCCCAACCGACTGAGCCACCCAGGTGCCCCAGTTCTTATTCTCTTTAAAAGATTCTCTTTCCAGGGCACCTGGGTGGCCCAGTTGGTTAAGCCTCTGACTGCTGATCTCAGCTCAGGTCTTGATCTCAGAGTGGTGAGTTCAAGCCCCAAGTTGGGCTCTGTGCTGGGCATGAAGCTTACTTTTAGAAAATAAATAAATGGAAGGTTCTCTTTCCTTGATTTCTCTGGATTTCTTGATTTGGGAGGATGATAATGTGTGCCTTTCAGTTTGCTCAGAGTTTAAAGTGCCTTTGAGACAATGAAGGAAATGCATCCAGAAAGCAACTTGATGGAAAGTTCTAGAGTTTAGCAGAGAGCATTATATTCTGATGTCTTTGGCATTAGAGTGGCTCCCGGTTTCATGTATGTGACATCGATTCCTAGATCCTCAGCTCTCTAGTGATCTCCTAAACCAGCTTCTCTTGCCACACTCCCTCTCCTACGGGAGATTGCCCAACTCTGCAATCTCGCTGGCATTTTTGTCTCCATCCTCTCCCTTACCCTACTCATCACGAAGTCACCAAATTCTAGAGATTCAGACACCTAGGAGTTTCCCATTGCCCTGTCTCCCTGCCATGCATATTGTCACCCCTGGATGACTTCTACAGCCCCGAGCACTCTCCTTGCTTCCCGTGTCACCCCTAAGCCACAGCCAGGATGGTCTTTCTAAAACAAACCAGGCAATATGTCAGTCTCTTGCTTTGACATCCTTTCCTGTCTCCCTGCCTCTCCTTGGATAAGATTTTGGATCCTTAAGCATTGCACACAGATTCTGCATTTCTCTGGCTGTCTTTGGTTTCCCAGTCTCATCTCCCTTCACCTTTTTCCTTGCATCACCACCATCCTGCTCTACTATTTTTCTTTCAGGAGTTTCCATGTGCTTTGCCCCTTGCTTAGAGGAATCTTCTGCTCTGTGTCCTTCCTAACTGATCCTTCAGAGTTCTTCTTGAGACCACCTACTTTCAGAGATGAATTCGGAGTCTCTCCTATGGTCTCCTGTGACTCCGTTAATTGCAAATTCTTGTTGAATTGTTTGTCTCCCCCAATTTACCACGAGTCCCCTGAATGTGTGGTCGCTTAACATCGTCATTGCTTGGCACATCCCACTCACATAAAATGTGCTCCATGTGTATTTGTTGAATGAATGAATGTAACACAGGGGAAGAAGAGAGGCCCTGTGCCATTGGAAACATGTGACTAAGAGGTTGTGAATTCAGAGGATCAGAACGGTCTGTGTCTGCCTGAGCTCATGGAAGATCTGGGGAGGAAGGTGGCATATGCACCTGTAAGTAGGATTCGGAAATACAGAGCATGAGGGAAGGGATGCTGGCTGGAACCAACAAGGATAAGGCGTGGAGGGAGGGGACTTTGTGAAGTGAGTGTTGTGCGTGTGACAAAGAACAGGACCAATAGCAAAGACCAGCTATTATTCACGCCATGGAGACTCTTAATTTGGGGGCTGTTCAGTGGAAACCTTTAGCCCTGCTGAGCAGTTCCACTTGAAAAAAATATGGTGGTGAGAATTCCTGATAAGGAAGGACAAAGGAAGGCCGAGAGTGCCAGGCAGCATTCCAGGTGCTCTTGTATAACAGCCTCTTTCTTAACACTAATAATTATTCCAGGAGCAAAAGTGGCAACAAAATACAATGTATGGCTGAGACCCGGTCATGTGTCTTGCCCTCAGTGAGCCTTGGCTGGCATTTCATCTCGAGGTCCTGCCCTAAGTAAAGTGTCTGAATGAAGAGCTGAAAGTCCTTCTCACATTCTGGCAAGTGCTGTCACCAGGAAATGGCAGAAAGTGGCTTTGGAGTCAAAGGATTCAGAGTTGAATCCAGTCTGACCTTTGTGTGACCTTGAACAATTCTTTTAACCTCGCCAGATTTCAGAGGAGTAAATAATGGAGTTGATCTACTCAAGGAACTGATGGGCTTAAATAAGAATGTCTCGGAAGTACCTGATGTACCTCGCTTAGAGCGGACATTTAATGGCTTTCAGCTTGAGGCTAGTATCATTCTTACTGCACAGAAGGAGGAGTAGGCTGAGTGGATGGAGTTCTTGCACCTGCGTATTAGCAAAGCAGGCAGATTTGAATATAAAGCCCGGCTCTCCTTTTTATTCATTAGCTTGAATGCACGTAGGCAAATTTCTGAATTTTCAGAATCTCCTGGGTTTTTTTCAACTGAAAAATTAATCCCATATAATTCCTTCTCCAAGGGGATTAAAAGAGAGAACGTGTATCCCACTGCCTAGCAGAGGAAGTGTATCCGAGAGAGAGACAGAACAGTTCATCCTAACGCTGGGAGAGCTCTGTAGTTTGTGTTAAAGAGCCCCCTCTCGCCGCCCCCCATTTCCTAGCAGTAAGGAACGCTTGTAAGACTTTTAGGCTTTCCTTCTCTCTTTTTGTTCTTTTTTTCTTTTCTTTCTTCTTACTCATTCTCATTAAATTTCGTGTGTGTGGGAAGCTCTCGGAGAGCAGATGTCTTCTACCTAGACAGATTTCGAATCATTCCCCCATGAGCAGGACTTGCTGTGAGTTTGTTTGCTGTCTTCTGTTATGGTCCTTGGCTGCACTGAGCCCCTAGGTTTGTTAGTTCAGTGGGCCATTGATCATATTTATTGAGCGCCCCCTATGGTCTACCCATTTTTTTCAGTTGGTTCCCTTGATAATAGTCCATCACTAGAATTCTTAACTCTTGCACCCGTTGTATAGTGAGTACCACTTTCTACCGTGTTCAGTACACTAGGGACCACCTTTGTATAGAGATTTCCATCAAGCTGTCCCAGCCTGGGTGTCCTTGTCTCTTGCTTGCCCCTGTCAAAGTTTAAAGGACTTGCCTGATGTCAACGCCCCGGACATCCAGCAGTGTTGCAGCTGTCCGTGTTACTTGTGTCTCCGCAACAGATGTGGATGGAGACGCTCCTGCGGTGTAATGTTGACTTCCAGATGGTGGGCGTGGGGAAAAAGGAGGTGTGACAACAGGAGCGGAGGCCTCAGGAAGTGGGTGACAGGAGGGAGCAGACAGGTAGTGGGCAGAGGGAAGAAGTGATGGGTGGCAGAGGGAGGGAGTCAGATGGAAGGAATGTGATTTGTTACACGCTTATTATAGAAACTGACTCAATTTACAGTTAGCAGGTAAATGTCTGCATATTTACTGCAAAAACCACCAATGTTAATATGTTTACCATAAGATACATCTTCACACAAATATGATTTTTAGTAGCTGGTAATTAAAGTTTGCTGCTGTGGTATGGTTCCAGAGAAGCTAGAATTACATTCATAATATGGATACTCATGAACCTGAATTTTCAAATTAAGGATATAAATTAATCTTGTTATTTGCTGCATTTAACTTCTTTTGAATTTCAATTTCAAGTTCAGATTATAATGTGAATTAGAATCATTTGTAGCTGGGTATTAGTAAAAGTAGCTTTATGTGCAAATTGGACTTTTAGCCAATCTTTCAACCATAAGAAGGACATGTAAACAAACCATAAGTCAAATACACAATTCCCCACAATCGCCAGAAAAGTTAATGAATGTATCTACCATTTAATTAGAAAGTAGCTACCAGGGCTGATTATTTCATGTGTGTCAACTTTAGTTCGTTATGTAATTCAAAGGCAATCTTGATCTGTGTCACAAAATCCGAGTTATTGATTTCAGTTGTGAAAACTGAGTTCACACCCATGTCAGCGTGCAACGGTAGATTTAAAATGTTATTTCAATTTTGTTATGAGTTCTTGTTTACCAGATTAAAAACTGATAGATATCTCTGCGTGTTTCACTCTCGAGGAAGGTAGCGTTTCTTCTTCACGTCAAAGCTGCTAATACAAATAAGAAATTAAGAGTCTAGGAAATTTTGACTTACTGGAGCAGAGTAAAATGTAACCGCAAACAAAAAAAACTGTAAAATGGGTTAAACTAAGACCTAGAAAGCATTTCTCACCCTGAGAAGAAAAACTAAGAACCTGAGATCCGTAGAGTGGAGTGCTCCTCAGAAGAGCTGTTCATTCCAGTGATCCATTCCTCAAACATTTGGTGAGGGATACGCCCTTGAGCAACTTGCAGTCTAACGTGGAAACAGACAACTAAACAGAGTGAGATAAGTACATCGTTGGAAGCGTGCAGACCTTGCGGTGTGATGGAGATATATAGAAGCTGTTGTGGGAGCCATACACCAGAGTGAGAGTCGAGATATGAAACCACAGGACTGCATGAGCAGCAAATCCGTGAGAGTGGATGTCAGCTGCAAACAGCAGACATGGCCCCCCCAGGACACAATAGCTGAATAGCAACCCTGAGTGCATCAAGGGCTCCTATTCTGTGCTGGGAACAAGGGGTCAAAGAAACTTCCTGGAGGAGAGGGGATAATGGCTGAGAGGGGAAATAACAGGAGCGCTGGTGTTTTTGTGTAGCAAAGTGAAGTGCATAGAGCCTCCTCTGTTGGTGTTGGGGGGAAGGAGAGTAGGATCCATTGAATCTCTGTTGCTCTCTCTAAAGAGATCTGCCTCTCCAGCTCTCCCGACCAGTCCTTTTATCCTTCCATGTGAGAGAAGAGTTCAAGACTTCTCTGATTGCTTGACATCGCCCCTGAAATTTATTTGTATCAGCCTCTTCCACAACTTTTCACCTTGAAGTCTCAACCCAAACTTTGATTTTATCATCTTGTTATGTATTTCCCCAAATGAGGGTAGAGACCCAGGAATAAATGGGAAGGAAGTACATATTTGAGTCATGGGGGACGGGTGAGTGGAGGAGGTGGAAAAATGGACATACCCGATCCACAGAGAAATGATCTAAGAGTGAACCCAGTGGCCACGTGAAGACTATTAATTCAAGATTTTTTTTTTTTTTTTTACATAGTGTCTTATTAGTCTGAGGTGCACCATACAATGACTCAGCAGTTCTATACATTGCTCTGTGCTCATCAAGATAAGTGCACTCTTAATCCCCTTCACCTGTTTCACCCATCACCCCTCCCCCCCCATCTACCTCCCCTCTGGAAACCACCTGTTTGTTCTCTGTATTAAGGAGTCTGTGGTTTTTTTTTGTCTCTTTTCTCCCTTTCTTTTGTTTCTTAAGTTCTACAAGTGAGTGAGATCATATGGTATTTGTCTTTCTCTGACTTACCGTCTCTAGGTCGATTCACGTTGTTGCACGTGGCAAGATCTCATTCTTTCTTATGGCTGGGTCATCAGTGTTCTCAATATTTATTTTGTCAAATGCCATTATCATTTAGGACTTTCATTTCCTCCTATAGATATTGTCCCTGTCTCAAAATATTGCCCAACTGGAGGTCCAGGTTGAAAAGGTTACAAGAGAGAAGATTTCAGCTATTAACCAACTAGAGGAAATTCAAAACCAGCTTGCTTCCAAGGAAATGGATGTCACAAAGGTACAAAGTGAGATTCTAGTTTATAATTTTTTCTAACGCACAAAACTCAGAAAGAAGCACGGAAAAGAAAGGTTTTGTTATTTAAGACAGAAAAGGTCCACCTAATGGTCATTAAGCAAACATTTGCTTATTACTGGCAGGCCCTTTGATGAGTGCTGAAAATACAAAGATGAATTAGACACAAATAATGTCCTTGAAGAACTCAAAGTGGCTGAGACAGACTTGTCATTAAGCAAGTTTCACTACTTTAGTCATTGAATGTGTGATAATCCCAGCATCTCTAAATTAGACAGTTAGGAAAAATGTTTGCCAGAGATAGCATTGGTTTGGTCCCCACAAAAATAGTAAAAGACATATATATATACAACACCAAGAGTGTGCTTAAAATAAAAAATTTTCTACCTCCTATTCCTTTTCATACCTGGTCTTCAATATCAAGGTTCTCACACTAAGTGTCTTATTTTATTGGTCCTTAAATTTATATTTCAAAACATCACAGTGTCTGCACTTCGGGCATCACAAACTTGTGAACCAAGAACTAAAATGTTTAATAGTCTCAACTGGCCACTGTAAGGTACATATTTATGAAACACGAGAAGTCCATGTAGATATCAGTAAGCAGTTGCCTTAAAACTAAGAAACTACGTGTGAGCACGCATGATGTAATAAATTAAATGTATATATTTTTTACCAGAATGTACACGGATAATTTTGTTTGCAATGTATACCCTTTTCATATCGCATTTTAGCTATCAACATATTTTCCTAAATGTTGACACATTTGTAATGCCAATGTTGCTTTATAATTTAGTAATTGCAATTGCCTTTAATATATAGAAGAAACAAAGTCCATTTTTTTCTTTTTTTCCCTTGAATTTCTTTAATTCTCCATTTGCTTTCTAAAATTCAAGTTAGCCAATATAGAGGTTTAAAGCTATCAGATTTGCCAATATCATCAGCGTGTTTGTGTGGAGGCTAAGGGTAAATGTAAGGGAGTTGGGATAGAGGGGTGACAGTGGTTAATCCAGATTTAGGGAGAAAGCTGTGGTGAGTGTTCAGTCCATTGTAGGGAGAGAACTTTCTGTTGAAACATGTACAGTCAAGATGCCTCTTCTATCTTTAGAACTGTCCAAAAAAACACTCCAGCATCAGAAGGGTGCCTTGAGGTGGCTCCAACCCTGAGATGAAATCATTCTACTTCAGTTTAATTCGTTAGTTTATTTTAGATGAAATTCAAGTGTCATGGATAAACTTAGCAGATGCTAACGTGGAAGCAGTAAGGCAAGGGAACTTTAAAAATAAAATTAAGGGATAAAATAATTTTAAATAAAACTTAATGCTTAGGCATTTATTATTACACAATAATTATATGTTGGTATTAGGTTTGAAACACCATGGCTGTGTAATTATTATTTCCTGGCATCAATTTGTTTTTTTTCATTTCATTCATGTATATACATCGAATAGGTTGGAATAGTGAAGAACCAAGAAAGAAAGGGAATTAGGGCCCCTCTAATTTTTTTCTGTCATTCTTCATTTTAAACTTTATTTAGCTTTAAAATTAATAACTTTTTATAAATTACTAGTGTTTTTGAAATGGGAGGGATCACCTCTGACACATTCAGGGCATTTGAATTTGAACTTCAAGTAGAATTTTCAGTAATTGTATTCTTTTCCTAGTATTTTGAGGGCCACTGGGGAGAAACTTACTGACTTTTTCCTCTGTCAGATTGGTTTATTTTTAAAAGTGTTTTTTTGTTTGTTTGTTTGAGCATAGGAGATAGATGGAGGTTTTATAAGATTCTAATACCTCAGTAATGATAAAACTAATTTCTAAAGTTCTGATTGTATTTTTGGATAAATACCAAAATTGAAAGGTTTCAAGCACCTATAACCATTGGATGATACATAATTTTTAAAAACTTGTATTTGTAAATCAGAGACTGAATTAACAGACGTGTGTGTTAATCTCTTCAGGTTCTCAGTTATCTCAAAGGCTCAGAATTTCTTTAGATTTATCTGCTGAATTGCATTTACCAAATATATTTACCTGTGTGTAGAGCCCTTGTATAAAAAAAAATTTATACAAAAAAATTGTGTAAGGGATGATACACAACACTTTTAGGATGCTGTGTGTGTCCATTATTTAATGACATGTTAAAATCATTTCACTTAAATGTATGTTTTCCGTTTATGTTGAATGCTACAGTTATAAATGCAGAGTGTGCATGGTTCCAGTCTATGACTCTTACGAGACAGTGTTTCTTAATTTAAGTGCATAGCACTGTGCATAAGATTGACATTATCTGAGAGATTGTAGTGAATACTAAGGACCACTGCACACCTAAATACCGATCATATAGCCTATTAGCAGAGAGAAAAATTCCTTTATAAATTTCTTAAATAAAAGCCTAATTGATCAAATCTTTAAGGGAAACCTTTATTTTATAGAATGTCTGTTTAACTGTAATAATTTGAATGAGTATTGATATAGCTTAATATTTTAGTTAATGATTTTACCTAGTTAAGATTGAGGTGATAATGCATTTTGGATAATAGCGTGCAATTGAAACGATTTTTCCCACAAAAAAATCTTGGGCACATTACTTAAATTTCTCAATACATTTCTTTATCTGTAATCTGAAGTTGTTAAACTCAGTAGTACCTGATACTGCCTTCGCATCTTAACAGATTACATTGAATATTCTAAACAGAAAATGCCATTCTTAGAAGAGTTCTATTGTATTTTATTTATATGACCTCTAGGGGGCACCAAAAGATCTAATTGCAGGCATTGCCTGGTAGATTCCAGCAGCTATTGATGTAGTTTTTACAATCTAACAGGTGTGTGGGGAAATGCGCTATCAGTTGAATAAAACCAAAATGGAGAAGGATGAGGCAGAGAAGGAGCACAGAGAGTACAGAGCAAAAACTAAAAGGGATCTTGAAATGAAAGATCAGGTAAGAGATGACAAGGGTAACTGCAGCAATTAAAGACCTAATTAAAGACGTAAGTTATTTATTTCTATTATATTGCTTCTAACTAATGGAACAATCCAGTTTATACTATTAAAAGAATTTCATTTCTAGTTGCCTAAAATTATCACCTTTCACATGAAATGGTGAGAATACAGCCGCATGCATATAAAATCCCAATCTGACAGGTCATAAATAATACATTTGGATATGTGTATCTATTACTTACAAAAGTAAAAAAAAAAAAAATGTTCTAATGCACAGTTTGAACCTAAAATATACGTACATAAAGTTCTTGAAAGATGCCAACTTGAATCCAATTTTAAGTGAAAAAGTTTAAAATTTGTAAGATGAGATGAGTTGATATGTAAATATGTCAATCAAATTGATTGTTGGCAGAGTGAAACCAGTTTTAACTAAGATAACCATGAATACGTTTGCCTAAATACAGGGAAATTAGAAATGTTAGGGGAAAATGCTGCTTACTTCAGTCTCAGCTGAACAGATGTTTTATGTTATATCTTTGTTGAGATCGTGTAGATACTCCCAATTTTAATTGTTGACATGGATAAAGTTTTTAGAGAGGCAATTCTAATAGACTCACTTTGGATTTTCTATTTTTATGTTACAGTACAGAACATTGGAGGCTCTCATTCTTTATATTCAGCAAAAGCAGATTGATAAATCTATTCCATTAAAATGAGTTCTCAGTGTCAATATTTTTTTTTGAAAAAAAACCCACAATTTAAAAGTAGGTAGCTCTTGGTAAATTTTTTCAAAACATATTTCTAGTTCAAAGCATTGTATTATACTTTCCAGCATATTTTCCCTTTCAACCCTGTCAACTTTCTATGCAGATGACACAGAGACAGTTGGGAAAAGTATTAAAAATGAAAGTGATAATGAAATTTAGTACAAAAAGTTTTTCAAGGCATAGCTGAAATCTCTGGCATTAAGTTAACATCTGAACAACCAAAATCAGATTCTGCTTTTGTGCCGCTATATTCAGACTTTAATTTTCAGAATTTTCATTACTAACATGTAGGGATAATGAAACTATTTCATGGCATCCAGTTGGGGGCGTGCCTGATAGTAGAATTGAAAATCCTCTCTGTCCTCGACAGAAGGACTAAGACTACCACACCAAACGGAACATTCCTTTCCTTTCCTTTCCTTTCCTTTCCTTTCCTTTCCTTTCCTTTCCTTTCCTTTCCTTTCCTTTCCTGATGTATTTTGACTTTTTTTTTTTTTAAGGGTATCATCTTGGTTTGCTCACTAGCATTATTATATACTTTTGTAATAGTATTTTATAGCATCTGCCCAATATAACATCTTGGACTAACTGGAAAAACAAATAGGAAGAGTGTCTGAGTTATTTAAAATTACAGGATAATGTTCCAGAGAGAAAAAACACTATAGGAATAATAAGATTAGCATATCACTTGTAAATGAATAACGTGTAGAAGCGTTTGTAGTATTTGTCTTTCAGAGCTTATAGCTCTTGGCAATTAACCAGCAATGATGTGGAGGCTAAGGTTGCAGGATTTTAAAAGGAGCCGTTTCCATTTGTAAACCATTTCCTGCTACATAGTGAAACATTAGCAGTTTTCATAATGATTTCCAGTGTTTTTAGATAAAGATGTGCCTTCTCAGGAGGTCAGAGGGTTAGGAATAAAACCTTGGAACAGTTACAAGATGCTTGTGATGTGATGTGCTCGTTACCATTTTCTCTTGGACAGAATGTGAGGAAATCTTATAGGTACTCTTTGTAACTATTTTGTATCAAACAGACAGTTTCTGAAAAGAAAGGAGTGGTGTCTCATTCCGAGGATGATCTGGACGAGCAAAGCAGCAATTGTTCTTTGGTCTTTCAGCCATGACCTGACCTTCTGTCCGCAAGACCAAAGAGCTCCTTTGCTTGCCCACCATCTGCACTCAAGAGAGAAATTTACATTCAACTTTTAAAAGCTGGGCATGTCGAGCATTTATCTGAAATACTTATAATAATATAAAGTGTATTTAACTTTTAGAGTGTTACACATCACGCAATTGAGCATGACAAGAAGGCCATCTCTAGCTTCACAAACAAAGTGTTCCTTGTAATATAGTCATTTTATTCATATTTTTGTTAATCTGGACTCTTGATACATTTTTAAAGTAGGTGGGAAACTGTGAGATTGGAATGTGGTAAGAACAAGAGCTTTTTTGATGTCTACAAAATAGGGCAAATGGTTGAGCACCAAAATCATTTTCTTTGTGACCCGAGCCTTGACTCTGGCATAATTAGAAGGAAGGGTTAGGGGACTAACAATAGCGATCTCTTCCTCCCACTTTCTCCTTTTCTTCTTTATATTGTGTCAGGAACCCATGGGCGGATTATCCTTCCCATCAACTCCTTTGTATCACATCAGCATAGAGCGGCCCTGCCAGCCCGAGAGGACGCTTCTTGAACTAAAAAAAAAAAAAAAAAAAAAAAAAAAAAAAGACATTTGGTTTGGAGGAGAATGAAAAATCTGTACCCTGATTTTTATTACAATTTTTTTGTAAGCAACAGGTACACACACACACACACACACACACACACACACACTCCATTACTGGAATTTAAAAACATACAAAGAGAATGTTAATATGAACTCCCACATCTCCATCACCTAGGCTCACCATTTTGCCAATTCTTTTCCATCGATCTCGTGGGTTTTTTTCCTCTCTTCCTCCTTCGTCTTTTTGGTCGCCTTTGTCGTCTATTTCTTCCTCTTCTCTCCCGAATTCTGTCTTCTTCCCCCATTGCTCCTTTTGCTGAAGTATTTGAGGCAGATCTCAGACATGATGTTATTTCACTCATGAACCCCTCAGTGTGCATCTATGAAGGATATTTTTTTTCATAACCACCAGGTCTTCATCACACATGACAATACCAACAATAATTCTTTAATATCTGATAATGCCAAGCCCATATTCACACTCCTCTGACCATCTTAACAATGTCTGTTTTATGGCTGTTTTTTTAGAACCAGACAGACAGGAGCATTTTTGTGTGTCAGAATGTTATGGTTTGATCTTCTTTCACAGGAGATAAAGGGATATCTCAGCAAAATTTCAACTTTCTTTATCTGTTGTTGTCTCATTAAATTTCACACATATATTTTGATTGTGCTCTGAATTTATAAGGTGCGTCAGCATCATTCTAAAGAAATATGAATTAATCCTAGAGCCAACTGTCTGAAGGAAAATGGCTACCATGTCGCAACCCCAATAGTCATATCCTGAAGTGAGCCCTGTAGAGTCTGAAAGACAAATTTTGTAATTAATTCAGTCTTACATTTAAGATTCAGGAGTGTGACTGGAAGCCCATTACAAAGGTTATGGCCGACGAAGAAGTGAAAGTTTCTTTGTCACCTTCCATTCTGGTAGATGAATCTCCGAAGGTGGTTCTTCAGAGCTAAAAGGTTTGATCAGGGCATAGTATAAACAGAAAATGCAGTAATTTCAAATGCAGGGGAAAAGTGATGTTTTAAAGGTATTAAAATATAAAAATTTTCCTTTCTTTTATAGCCTTTCTCTCTCCCCCTGTCCCTTTCTCTCTCTCTCTCTCTCTCTCTCTCTCTCTCTCTCTCTCTCGCCCAGTTATGGTGTTTTCTATTTGCTGTTTAACTTCAGATGATCTCCAGCACAGGGCTCCCTGGGGTGGGGGGTGGGGTGAGCAGTGGGGAGACCTACCTGGTAGCTGGATCAGGGTAAGCAGAGGCTGTATATTGAGGCCACTGGGTGTTGTCGGAGGCAGGGATGTAGCCACCTCTGTGTCCTGCCCTGTGATGTCAGGGGCACACACCCTCAACCCCATCTTCTCCAGGTTCACATCTGGGCTCCTGTCAGAGGCAGAGCATGACAGCAGTACACGACCCCACCCCCACACCACTCCCATGACCTGATTCCACCCGAGACACAGGGCAGGATCACAACACAGCTCAGGCCAGACGAGGGAACTGCAGGGGAACAGGTGTCTGAGGACCGTCTCGGGGCTGCTGTGAGGCAGGGAAGGGACAAGACCGCGGACCCGAGCAGCAGCGCCACTGCCTCCTCAGACTTTCCTGACAAAACACAAGTGCCAATATATAGTCATGAAGAAGTTTGAGAGGTCGACCACAGAGCGCTAAACGGCAGGCTTCTCAACACGGGGCCCCATCTGCCTGCACCCATCACACGCCCGTGATGGTGCCAAGGCAGTGGGAAGAGGCAGGCAGAGGTGTGGTGTGCTGCTGCACGTACGTGCACTCCCACTGACACACGCAGACGTGGAGGAGTGTGTAACACGCCCGCGGGCCCCGTACCCGTAACCGACGGCTCATGGGCCGAATCAACCGACTGTCTGTTTTGACAAATAGTTGTGTTAGAACACGGCCACATCCATTCGTTCTCTATTGTCGACGGCTGCTTTCCTGCTACACAGAGTTGAGTTGTGGCGGAGACACTCGAGCCCACGGAGACTGAAACATTTACGCTCTGAGCCCTTATGGACCAAGTCGGCCAGCCCCGGCCCTGGGTATAGAAATAGAACTGTATGTCTTTGGGTTCTCATTGCCTTACTAAACAGTGGAGCTTGGGTTCAAAGACTCCTCAATCTTCGATGATAACTTAATGGTTTTAGAGTATTTCTCAGTGCAGCACGTGGCCTCTTCCATGGCCTCTTCGTCATCTCATGGCCTTGCCAAATGAGTGTGTGACTGCTTATGGCGTCATCATCTTAGTGGTGGCACGTGGTGTAATAATGGCTTAGGTGAGAGTATAAATATAAAAGTTGCTTTGCAGCACAATTTCTTTTAGGTTGGTACAGTTTTTTTCAGATAAGACTTTTTTTTTTTCCCCACCAGTATTGCATAAGTTATAACTTTGGAGTTGTAGCTACAACTGAGCAGGAGGCATTGAAGTTCAAAATTACTTGAGTGGGGTAATGAAAACAAATATTTTAGGGTAGGGCACATATAAAAAAGAAATAGATCAGAAAATTTTGGCTAGAAAAATTGGGCCAAACAAGAATTTGAACTCCTATCTACAGCAGTATGATTCAGCACTTTAGTACTGACGTCATACGTGGACTGTTTCAATGGAGGAATTATTTCTGAAGTACAGTTGACTTATTTAAATTGTTGCAAGACATGCATCTGTTCTGTATGGCTTTGGGTAAAGATGAGAAGAAGGCTTCAAAGTCCTAAAAGGAGGTCCTACTGAAGGGCAGAGAAATAAAGACAATGAAGAAAAGTTGAAGAATTACACCTTTTTATTTTGAGAAGTCTAAATCTTCGCTACCTTCACGGGCTAGACAGATTCTTTCAGGGAGGAAGCTTAACACCTGTTTAAACGCCTTGATCCTCAATATGGAAAGAATAAGAAGAAAGCTATTTAATCACAGCAACTGGAAATCACAATAGCCTGAAATAAGAACTTTCTGAGAGTAAGATGATTGCAGTAGATTGCAGCAACAGGCAATGGAACTTTCTTCCCTGAAACTGCCAGTTTCAAACAATAAGAACAATATGCTGAAAACCCAGCAAATGGACCTCCGAGGTCCACTGTCTTCTACTGGATTGTGGGAGCATCCTCAGAATATTTCACTCCGATCTGTTCAAGTGGCTAGTAGTGGTATTTGTCTTTTCTGCTTGTAATTTAGCACCTACAGATTAAAGCGAAATCCTCCTCAGCTCTGTTCTCTGCTTTGTGTCTGAAATGCCATGTGATCTCGTCGGAAGGCTTTGGGGGAGTATACTGAGATAATGGATAGCTTCTGGAGAGCTAGACTTGAGAGACTTTCCAACTACCACCTGCAGTCTCACTTCTGCCTCTGAAAGCTGACTGGGAGAGGGGCCACTTGGGCATGCCGTTAGCACATGTAATCACTCGGCCCTGGTGATGACAGAGCTGCTCTCCAGTGTTCTTCACACCCTCTTCCAGCGCTGGAGGCTTAGCGCGTCCCTCTCCCTGCTCCTCACTCAGGCAGCAGCCGCGTGCGAGGGCTTGGCCTACCCAGGCCGGTGCAGGAGGCACCGAGGGGGTGCTAGCTGGAAGACCCAGGTCCTGCCCTGAGGGAGTTTATATTCTAGTTGAGGAGATGGGGTACACATTTGAACATGCCTACAAAAACCTTGCAAAGCAGCATATCGACAAGTGCAAATTAATGTAGTGTGAACTTCATGCTGGCTACAGCCCATGCGAGGCAGAATCTGGTTCCATGTGTGTGATGCAATAAAGCTTTTTTTTCTAGCATCTTCCCTAAGTACGCCCTAAAGCATTGTTCAGATAAATTTGTGTTCTTATCACAGCCTAACCAAGAATTGTGAGAAAATTCTTCAGCCCGGCGTATGTCTAATAAATCAGCCTCTTTTGTTCTTGTGCCGCGCGCTGCTTGAATGGGACAAATGGGATCATGTAAATAAAAATAAAATTCATTTAATAAAAGATTATTGAACTTCTGTTTTTTCTAAAACACCATGCAAAGTTAATTTCTTCATTTTGAACCGTAATTGTGTCGGTAAAATTACAAAATTAGCAGTTAAAAAGTAAGTTTTTTTGTTTTGTTTTTTGCACAGAACAGTTTCCAAATCAATCCAGTGAGTAATACCAAGTTGGAGATTATTGGGACATTCATCATTTGGTAACTCTGTTAATGTTTTGGGCAGTACGTGTTTACCCCATTCATGAAAACCCAGTGGAAATTTATACGCTCAAAAAAGAGTCCTTTGATTCTCCAAGAGACATGGTAATGCTATTCACCATAATGATGTATTTTTTAAAGATCAAATGTGTAAGCAGAAACAATATATCTGAAGATAGCAACTTAGGGCTGTTCAGAGATAAGGGTACAAAGAGGATAGAAAACAAGCCAGTTTAGAAAGCATATGCCTTGTGGGGTAAACATTTAGAAATAAATGTCTTTGGATAGGAATATAAAACTGTAAAGTGAACTCAAGGAATTTTTGCTGTATTTTCAGTTTCACTGGATATACGTATTTTGGTCCTTAAAAAACTTTCTGCCTGCTTCTTTTGACTTTAAAGGTTGGACCCACAGACCAACCTGCCACTCTTGGAGACCATCGTCTTGGGTACCAAGTCCGCAATAGGGATAGCTACCAGATGGCCAGCAGCGTTTTGTGTGGCCACACTGGCCAGCAAGCTGGGAAGCGTTAGCCATAGGGCAGCTATGTGTGCTTTTCCTTTTTTTACAGTCCAGAAATATTAGTACTGATATCCAGTGTAAATATTACTCATTACTACAGATGTACAACTTTTAAAACAATATTATATAAACATAAGCACATTCACAGAAGCCAATAATTCCATCACCCAGTAGAGCAAATTGTTTTCATTTTTCTGTTTTACCTTTTACTTTTGTCCATATGCATATATGGTATTTGCAAATAGCAAACATGCTACTTGGTAGAATTCTGGTTTTTGCTTATTTCACTTAACTATATCTCCAGCATTTTTATGTGTTACTTCCTATTCTTCGTAGTGATCACTTCAATATGGCCATGTACCTGTACTTTTAAAGGAAGGAATAATAAGTCAGGTTTGGGGGCGCCTGGGTGGCTCAGTCTGTTAACTGTCCAGCTTCAGCTCAGGTCACGATCTTCCGGTCGGTGAGTTCAAGCACCGCATCGGGCTCTGTGCTGACAGCTCAGACCATGGAGCCTGTTTCAGATTCTGTTTCTCTCCCTCTCTCCCTCTCTCTGTCTCTTTCCCCTTCCCCCGCTAATACTCTGTCTCTGTCTCTCTCTCTCAAAAATAAACAAACATAAAAAAAAGTCAGATTTGGAATAGAACAGTCACTGTTACAAATTTAGAATTTTTTGCCCTAAACTTCACTTGTTGCTTTAATTCAGCAACCATATATTGCATGCACTGTGCCGGGCTGGAGCGCACTTCTGTTTTTTGGTTCTTAGAGAAGGGAAGATGTAAGGCAGGTATGCAAATAACTATATGTCACAGAGGTCCTAGTAACTATAATTAGCAAACTACACAGGGGGATGGGGATTTAGAAGAGGGAGAGATGGCATCCTTAAAGGACGTTGCCCATTAGAGATGAGAGAGGAAGGCATTTTGGTTGGAAGATCCAGTGTGGCAGCTTGAGCAAAGGAATGGGAACGGTGGGGTGGGCTGTGGAAAAGGAAGATGCATTCAAGGAACATATGTGTCTTTTGATTCCATAGCATGCTTGCATAACTGACCCCAACATCTCCAGTGCCATAGAAAATAGGCTTCTTTCTGTAAGGTTCAGAATCCCAGTGCAGTTCCCTATTATATAACATACTGCACGCCCTGCAGTCAGGCACAGAAGTCATGTTATATTTGGGGAATATTTGCATTGGTTTTTCATTTCCTTTGTAGTGCTTTCTATGTAATAAAATAATTTCAAGATTTTCAAATTTCAGATAGCATACAATAAAATGTCATTTTATAAATAATGTTAGAATCAAGTAGGATGAGTTTTTTTTTTTTTAAAAAATAAAGAATTCACAGTTCCCTTAATGATTTGTAGAAGGTATCTTCAAATGATGGAAGATATCTTCAAATGACGGGGTCCTACTCGACCTTCGGACTGTGAGTCCAAAGACTTGACTTCTTGATTTGGCTTTTCGGCTAACTTCCTGAGCAAACCTCTCAGAGCCTCACCTTCTTTCCCAGTGAAGTGAGAAGCTTGGGGAAGTGATAGCTAAGGTTTTCTCTAACTCAAAATTCCTCCGTTTCCAGAAACACAGGAGATATTTCTCTGCCTCTCTTAATTATGAACTAAGTATTAATAAAATCAATATAAATCGCATGGAGTTTCAAGTGTCATTTCAAATATTCCAGTTATTCAGCTGATCTGATAAAAATGAAGTTTTACTGTCACCAATTTTAGATCATATTTTTTCATTATGATTAATAATAGGACAATAAAATGTCTAGCCTTTTAAACAGTTGAATTTGATTACAAGACAGACTTTAATTTGCAATAAGGATTAAAGCCCTACTCTGAATTAAGAATGAAATTCTATTGGATACATTTCAGGCAACAGCACACTGTCCAAGGAAGTATTTTAGAGGAGTAGCCAGCTTTCCTGAAACCTGTGGAATGAAATATCCTCAGCTGGAGTTCCCGTGTGAACTCTCGATCCCCAGGATGACAAGGGTGTATTCCTGTTGGAGAATTATGATCCTAATAGCTTCCACTTGGTGCTCTAACAAAGTGCAGTCCAGGAATGAAATGTGTGGCAGTTCTGTACCTAGGTGACCTAGAATATGATCATGTTCAATTTCTGTATTTTGATTTTTTTGTTAATCATCTGAGTGAAAACAAAAAAAAAATACTTTTTAAAATTCTCTTAGAGATTTCATGTATCCCTGGAATGTTTCCTGGGCCCTCATTGGAGTCCGGTGTAAGAGACACCCCAGGCGGAGGTTATAGATATAACTCTGCAGATTCTAGATGTAACTGACTGTTAGTAAGTTGCAACATGTCTAGATTCTCCCATTATTCTTGTTAACAGACTGTCAAAGTAATCTAACCCTTTTTTGGTGTTAACATCTGTAGTTAGGTGGATCAGTTGTAGTCACATTTAGTTTTTAGGGAAAAGACAAGAGAGCAGCAGTGTCCTTATTTCTTGCCTGCCTACAGCCTTCCTCATGAGGAATGGGAAATTGTTCTTTGTATCACATCTCTCTACTTACAACCGAAGTTCTGATGATCATTCCATCTCTGCTCTGCCTCTCTCCATGGTAATAAGTCATGCACCTGATAGCATCAGCCTGGCTTTGGAAATCATGAATCAAGCTGTGGTTGAAAGTTCCCACTGAAGTGCAGGAGAGTGCTCCTGTTTTCTTAGAGTGGCAGCTAGGGGAAAAAAAGAGAAGTAAATGCTTCTGAGGACACCTTAAGAAGATGGACTGAGGGGCGCCTGGGTGGCTCAGTTGGTTCAGCATCCGACTTCGGCTCAGGTCATGATCTCGCGGTTTGTGAGTTCAAGCCCCGCGTCAGGCTCTGTGCTGATGGCTCAGAGCCTGGAGCCTGTTTCAGATTCTGTGTCTCCCTCTCTCTCTGACCCTCCCCCATTCATGCTCTGTCCCTCTCTGTTTCAAAAATAAATAAACGTTAAAAAAAAATTAAAAAAAAAAAAAAGAAGATGGACTGAAAAGAACTGTTCCACTTGAAAGTTTGTCTCTTCATGGCGAGTACCGCCTTTTCTTTTGGATCCTTCTTTCACTTGCTCAGAATTTTACATAGAAACCTGAATTCACTCATAGTGAGAGATAATTTTCATATCCTAATTTGAATTAGAAACTTTAGGGTATCATGTTCAAGTTGCCTCTCCACTGAAATTTATCATAGAATTATAGGACCGGGTCAGTGTTCCTTTCCTAAGTTACTAAAGGTCCACTCTCTGTATAGTGATTGAAGCCATACAAGGGTTCGTATAGCAAGAACCAGATATGTTTTAATCGAAAGGTGGAGTTAAGATAATGGATCAAATATCTATTTATGTCTATATTTTATTTTAAAAAAAATTTTTTTAACGTTTATTTATTTTTGAGACAAAGAGAGACAGAGCATGAATGGGGGAGGGGCAGAGAGAGAGGGAGACACAGAATCGGAAGCAGGCTCCAGGCTCTGAGCCATTAGCCCAGAGCCCGATGCGGGGCTCGAACTCACGGACTGCGAGATCGTGACCTGAGCTGAAGTCGGACGCCCAACTGTCTGAGCCACCCAGGCGCCCCTGTCTATATTTTAAAATCTATGAGTGGATATTGATCTTTGTATGTATCTTGCTAACATGTCATACAAGAAGTATGACTAGCTGATGATGACAACCAGTCTTAAGTCTCTAAATGCTGAATTTAGGATACCTTAGACTTACCTCATCAGCTGGAAGAGAAGGGAGGACCCTAGAGTTGTCTCAGTTATAAAAACAATAAGAGAGGGGCTCCTGGGGGCTCAGCTGGTTAAGCATCTGATTTCAGGATGTGACTTCAGGTCATATCTCACCGTTCCTGAGTTCGAGCCCCACGTAGGGCTCTGTTGACAGCTTAGAGCCTGGACCCTGTTTTGGATTCTGTGTCTCCCTCTCTCTCTGCCCTTCCCCCCCTCATACTCTGTCTCTCTCTCTCTCTATCAAAAATAAATCAACATTTAAAAAACAATTAAAAAAAAGAGAAAAGAAGAGTAGAGGAAAAGGGAGGAAAAAGGAAGAGAAAATGAGAAAGATTTTAGAAAGCGTTCTATAGACATTTGCACTAAGAATAACTGGGCTTTCCATTAGACTCTAACTCAGGAAAGGCAAACATGACCACAGATCCATCCATTATGTTCCATCAGCAGTTTCAGGAGGGATCCATAATAATAGATTTTTTAAAACTAGAATTGCTATTATAACCACCTTCTCCCCACTTCCTCTCCCCTAAATCATTACTGGTTGTTGAGAGTAATTCCATATAGCTTGGCATTTTTCAGAAGATGCTTTTTAATCACATAGCAATAAAATTGATGGAGGTGATTTTTTTCATTACCTCCCTCGTTTCATTGGCCACATATGAAAAACCAGAGTTGGAGGGCCTCAGGTCATAAGGAGCAATGGCTTCATGGGCACTGAGAGCCAGAAAGTGTTTAATGACTTAAGCTGTCCCCTTCACGTTGTAGAGGTTTAGACTGCAGGGGAGCACAGAATGATTATCTCACTTTTATGCACTACTTTGTTTAATATTACTGATAAACTATTATATGTCACTCACAAATAGTCACTGGGGTTGCAGTAGGATATATTTAAATAAACTATGTGTATTGCTCATACAACTCTTCTAGTCTGGTGAGGAGGTGAAATGTGACAAGGTGGGGGCTCAGTGCAAGGGGTGGCATCCTGTGGTGGGAGAGAGTTTGAAAAGATTCTACTCAACAGCCAATTCTCCACATGGATGATAAGAAAAATCAATGGGGGAAAGAGTAGTTTTTCAACAAATGGTGCTGGGCAACCTGGATACCCACATGTCGAAGAATGAACTTGGGCTGCTACCTTGCGCCATATTCCAAAATTAACTCAAAGTGAAGACGTAAATGTAAGAGCTAAACTTCTAAAACTTTTGGTAGGAAACATAGGCCTAAATCTCTGTGACCTTGGACTAGACAGTGGTTTCTTCATTATGACACCAAAGGCACAGGCAACAAAAGAAAAAGAATAAATCAAGCATCATCCAAATTGGAAATGTTTGTGCTTCAATGGTCCGTCATCCAGAAGGTGGAAAGGCAATCCCCACAAGGAGAGAACGTGTTTACAAATCACCTAGCTGGTAGGAGACTTGTAACTAGGACTTATAAAGCATGCGTACAATTTAATAAAAAGACAACCCAATTTAAAAATGGGTGAAGAACCTTCTCCAAAGAAGACAGGCAAATGGCAGAAGAAGTTTGTGCACAGTCACTCATCATCATTAGCTGTGAGAGAAATGCAAATCCAAATCAAGATAAGAACTACTTCCCACCTACTAGAACGACTGTAACCAAAAAGACAGATAATAACAGGTGTTGGCGAAGATGTGGAGAAATCAGAGCCTCGTGCATTGCTACTAAGATTGTAAAGTGGTGCATCTGCTTTGGGGAAAAGTCTGGCAGTTTCTTCAAAGGTTCAACATGGAGTTACCGTACAACCCAGCATTTCTACTACTACATGTATACCTGAGAGAAAGGACACATGTCTCCACAAAACTGTGTTCCTGAATGTTCACTGCAGCATTATTCATAATAGCCCCAAATGGCAACAACTTCAGTGTTCATCAACTAGTGATGTGATTATATCTATTTCTATATACTGGCAGTAAAAATGAAAGGAGTATTGATGCATTCTATAACATGGTCAAACCTTGAAAGAAGTATGCTAAGTGAAACAAGCCTGTCACAAAACACAACTTATTGTATGACTCCATTTATGGGAAATATCCAGAATAAGCTAATCTTTAGAGACAGAAAGATTAGTGGTTGCTTGGGGCTGAGGAGGTTAGGGGCAAATGGAGACTCCTGCTAATGAGTATGGGGTTTCTTTTGGGGGCAATACAGTGCTCTAAAATCAACTGATGTGATGGTTGCACAACTCTGTGAATATGCTAAGACATGTTCAGTTGCACACTTGAATGAGAGAATTATATGTGAATTATGTCAACAGAGCTGTTGCTTAAAAAAATATTCCTACCACAGGGGCACCTGGGTGGCTCAGTCAGTTAAGCTTCTGACTCTTGGTTTCAGTTCAGGTCACCATCTCAACTTCGAGGTCACAACTCAAGTTCGAGCCCCACATTGGGCTCCGCACTGGCAGTGTGGAACCTGCTTGGGCCTCTCTTTTTCTCCCTGTCTGTGCCCCATCCTCACTCACTCTCTCTGTCTCTGTCTCTCTCTCAAAAATAAATAAATAAACATTAAAAAAAGAATCCTACCCTAGATGTCGTATTTCAGCCTAGTCTGGAGGGGAACAAGAGTAGGAAGGAAAGGCCATTCAGGTAAAAGGGACAGAATAAGTAGAGACACTGATCCGTATATATCTGGAGGACAAAAGGAGGCTCCAGAGGTGAGGATGGAAGACTGAGCCCCAGAAAACTGTAGTCTCTTGCCAGAAATATCTGTGAATCACTTGACGTCAGAGTCTGTATCTTGTTCTGCATCCCCAGTATCCAGCACAGAGAAGGCTTACCAAAAGTTTTATCTGTCAGTTGCACAAGTGAGTAAATGAATGCACAGGTGAACTGAAGAATGAACTTTAAATACTCAGTAATAGGGGCGCCTGGGTGGCTCAGTCTGTTAAGCGTCCAACTTTCGGCTCAGGTCATGATCTCACAGTTTGTGAGTTCAAGCCCCACGTTGGGCTCTGTGCTGACAGCTCAGAGCCTGGAGCCTGCTTGGGATTCTGTGTTTCCCTCCCTGTCTCTTCCCCTCCCCCGCTCATGCTCTGTCTCTCTCTGTCTCTCAAAAATAAGAAAAACATTTAAAAGAAAATACTCAGTAATAGTGCCTCAACTAAACGACACCTCCTCTAACTCCTAGTACATGTTTGTTGTGCTAGAGCAGACAAAAAGTGTTAGAGTCATGAGGAAAGGAACTTGCTTTATAGTCACATTTCCATTTTAGCAGTTCATTAACTTGTTTAAAACATTTGATCAGTCTTTTTGTATTTTGCCACTCTCGTAAGAGCGACATGGTATCTCATGGTGGTTTTAATTTGCATTTCCCTAATGATTGATGATATTGACCATCTTTTTGGGTGCTTGCTTGTCATCCATATACTTTCATCAGTTGCAACGATCCCTGCAGGTTCAAGATACCATTGTCTTCACTGGTGTTACTGCAATCATGTCCTGACTGATTTCTCTTCCCCAGTTTCTCCCCATCTAGTCCCTTTGCAACCAGAGGGACCCTGTGAAAACTGTGTCAGGTCTTGTCACTCTTCTGATTACAACCATCCATTGGTTCCCTATCTCAGTCATGGTGAAAGGCAGAGTCCTTACAGTGATCTACAAGGGGAAGGTGCTGCACAGTCTGGCTCTCCTGTTACCTCTCCATATTCATCTCCTCCTCCATGCTCCCTGCCCCCCTCACCCCCGCCGCCACCATCTCTCTGCTCTAGCTACACTGGCTTCCTTGCTCTTCCTCAAACACATCAGATCCTCCTCCCCCCCCACCCCCACCCCCATCTCTTTGCTCTAGCTATGCTGGCTTCTTTGATGTTCCTCAAACACATCAGATCCTACACCCCCCGCCGCCCCGCCCCCCACCTCTCTGCTGTAGCTACACTGGCTTCCTTGATGTTCCTCAAACACATCAGATACACTCCCACTTTGGGGCCTTGGTACTCGCTGTTCCCTTTGTCTGAACACTGTTCCTCAGGATAGCCTTATGGATCACCAGCCTTCAAGTCATTGCTCTCATATCTCCTCTGTGAGCCCTTCTCTGACCACCTTATTTTAAATTTTACCCTGCTACCCCAGGACTCCCTCTTGCCCTTTCTGCTTTATTTTACTCCCTATCTTTCTCACTTATTTTATTATCTGCCCTCCCCCACCCCACCACAACAATATTGGTTCCATGAAGGCATGTCCCCCTCAGTCCATACTCAACATTTACTGAAGCACATTGTGAGTTGAATTGCATCATTGAGATATCTTCTCATTTGCATTTAGAAACACAAATCCAAACTCCTAGCTTCCAAGGCCCCGTGTAATCTGATCACTACCTGTCTTTCTACCCCTTCACCTGCTCTTCCTGTCTCCATTCTCTCAAGCCTCAGTGGGTTTCCTTTAGCTTCTCAAACATGTCAGCTCCACCTTATCTGTTCTTCTGCACTCTTCCTGTGCTTAACCAGCTGTTTCTCTTTCTAAGTCCCACTTGCCTGTCTCCACCCCATTAGTCTCTCTTGGCATCTGGTTTACTTCCTCCATGGAACTTATTGTAATTTTTAATTATTTCATTATTCTTTTTTTTTTTTTTTTTTTACTAAAAAATCTGTCTCTTTTATTGGAATGTACATTATTTGAGGTCAGAGACTCTTACTGTCTTATTTCCTCTGGGGTTCCTGTGCTCCAGTGTCTAACATGAGGTGAAGGCCCCAGTAACTGGATGGATGAGTGAGTAGAGAGGTAGCCAAGCGGTTAGGCCCTGAGAGTACATGCCTATAGTCAAATTCTCCCTTCACTACCTACTACCTGGTGAACTTGCGCAAGTTCCTTAAGATGTCCGAGCCCCAGTTTTCTGATCTGTAAAATGAGGACAGATAAAATTAGCACTTTACAGGGTTTTATAAAAATTGGAGATAATCTATGTTAACCCCATAGCACAGTACGTGACATACAACTGATCTGTACATGTTAACATATTAGTATATATTGGTATATGTTAGTATATTTTTACTAATGTCTTGATGAGTCTTATTCACATTCTCTGCCCACATCTCTTTCTCCTGACTGTGTTCTGTTTTATCTAGTTGCTCTCCAGAGTCATGGTAACTACATATGATATTTTTGGTATGACCTGACCAGTCAGGTGAGCTTACATTAATCTAGCTTTGGAACCAGGTACCGTTTTTGCATTATGTGTTTATCAAATATTTCTCACTGTGAACTCTTCTTGAGCTCGAGTTCAGTTAAAACCCCAAACAGCACGTGTCTGCTTCCCTACACCGGGCAGTAAATACAGCTATTTGCATTTGTCTCTCTGAAAGTTGATCGTTTTAGTTTGGACCTATTGTGTCAGTTGGCCTGAACCTCTTTGGATTCTGTTTTTGACGTCTCAGCGTAATAAATTAGTCGTCTCAGATTTATGTCCCAGGCAGGTTTGACCAGCAACATCATTGGTGTGCTCCGTAAAGTCAGTGCTTTACGCAGTTTAGCAGGAATCGAAGAGTAGAACCCTGTGACCTGTGGCTGGAGACCTCCCTAGAGCTGGATACTTTCATTGTCTTCCATATGGTTTCTTAAGCTGATGTGTTTATTTTCTTCTTTGAGAACCAGGCCATTTTCCTTCTTCAAGATAATTTTAGTCAAATCAAAACACATTGACTTTTGTACCTACTATGTACAAGTAGTGTGTGTGGGCCCCACTGAGCCATATGACAGATTAGATTGATGGCAAATAATGAAGAAATTAGGCATAGATGGCTAAGAAATCAAACAAAGTGCCTTTGTAAATAGGGAGCAGATATGTAGTTGGCAGGATTTAAACCCGTGTTGGGAAGCTCCCAGTGGAAGGGGATGGGCCTGCCTGAAATTCCAATTTCTTCATCTAAGTAATCTGGATAAATACACTAAATTGGAAATTTGAGGAATTAGACTGTAGCATTCTGTTTTGAGATTTCTTCTATTCATTCTATCGGCCTACTCTCCTTTTAAAAGTATGTTTGTATACATATACCAAATCATTATGCTGTGTACCTAAAAGTACAGTTTTTTAAAAAAATTAATGTTTATTTATTTTTGGGAGAGAGAGAGACAGAGACAGAGCATGAGTGGGGGAGGGGCAGAGAGAGAGGGAGACACAGAATCTGAAGCAGGCTCCAGGCTCTGAGCTGTCAGCCCAGAGCCCGACGCAGGGCTCAAACTCACAAACCGCAAGATCACGACCCGAGCCAAAGTCAGATGCTTAACTGACTGAGCCACCCAGGAGCCCCTAAAAGTACAACTGACCCTCGAACATCATGGGTTTGAACTGCTAGGGCCCCCTTATGCATGGGTATTTTATGATAAATACAGTACAGTACTATAAATGTATTTTATTTTCCTTATATTTTCTTAATAGCATTTTCTTTTCTCTAGCTTACCTTATTGTAAGGGTACCATACATAATACGTAGAACTTACATGTTAATCAACTATTTACGTTATTGGTAAGACTTCTTGTTAACAGTAGACTTTCAGTAGTGAAGTTTTGGGAGAGTCAGTTCTGTGTGGATTTTCAAGTTTGTCAGGGACCAGCACCCCTAACTCCAACATTGTTCAGGGTCAACAGTAATACAATGTTATATGTTAATTTTATCTCAGTGGCAAAAAGCATTACATCCTCATCATTACCCTTTTTTTTTCTCTTCTATGCCAACTTCATTTTTCTTTATGAAAATGAGTGAAAGCAAGAATTATGTTACTTTTCTAATCATCACAACATGTAAATTCTGTACTTTATATGAAAGTGTCTTCTAAACTGTGAAAAGCTGTATATATAGAGAGAGCTGTTATGATTGAATAGGTGTTCAGTAAATTGAATAGATGAATTTACTCCTTTGTATGTGGATGGTATTAATGTAAAAGAATCATACCCAAAATATTTATTAACTAAAGCATCTATTTTACATTGGAAGCTTCTTGCCAAAATTAGTTAGAAAATACAGGTTATTTTTGAGTTGAAGTGAAGTACAATAAATTCTTAAGTTCCCCAAATAGAACTTTACAGAAATATTTATATAACTCACAGCTAAAGTGAATTTTCTAAAAACTCCCCATAAGGTGAGATCACGTACGCCATGTCTCAGTACAGAAGGATTTTTTTTTTCAATCAGTTATGTCTCTAAAAATAAACCCAGTTTTGTTGTTAAAATTTGCTGTTTCCTCTTCACATAAGAACGTCTCATTAATTTGGGTGAAAACCGTCCAACAAGATAAGGTTAAATTGTCCAGTTTTCCAGTGGAAGAGAACCCATTTTGTGTCACGAGCAGAGTAGCAGCTAAGAGGTGAGTTGAAGACAGACATGCTGGTTCAGTGGTCAGAGGATTTTGAATCCAAGCATAGGTGTTCAGGGAAGAGGTTTGGATGCTCTACGTGTGCTTTTAGTAATACCCTACCTCTCTTACGCTCTTTAGAGTTTTCTAGCCAGAGCACTGATATTGATGTTCTCTGTCATCAGGTACACCAAGGAGTAACAGAGAGGGGGTGGGTAGAAAAAAGGGGTGACCTCTTGGAGGTCCAGTATATTTGCATGGGGCAGAAGAGGGGCCGTATTCCATCGTCTGTACTGTTAAGTGGTCTAGACTCCTTAGATGGGGATTTACTTTTCTTGGTCATTTGAAACTGATTTTTCTGAAAAATTAAAATATGATTTCCTATAAAGTAAAATCATTCAGTTTCAAGTGAAAGGCTGGGAGATCTTGAATAGGTCTAAATGTTTGAGCTTTTCTTGGTTTAAGAGAAAAGGAATGTTTTATTTTGCCCCCAGCACCTATACTAAAGAGTAATATTGATAAAAAATAAAATCCAGTAAAATATATTTTTTAATTAAGGAATGATATATATGGTCTTATGAAACTAATTTTAAAAAGAGGAGATCTGAGTCTAAAATTTGTTCTGATTGTCAGAGATTGACAGAATTTAACTAATAGGAGAATACACAGAGCACAAAGAAAAACTTCTTGTTGAATAACAGTTGTCAGAGAAGAAACAGATGATGTGTTTTCTTTACTGCATTTAAAAAATTAATTATTGCCAATAGAAGCTTGTTTATGCTTGTTAACTGACTTAGCCTTGTGGTTTGGCATTTTTCCACGTTTAAATAGAAATGGGTTTCGACAGAGAGTCCGAAGACTGGGTTCTAGTCCAGCTGAGTGAACTTCAGTGGGTTCTCTACAGTGGACCCCAGTGTTCCCATTTGTAAAGAGAGAGAATAGATAAAGAGGATAACTGGGCATCTTCTGTTTCGCACTGTACCTTTTTTTTATTTAAAGGCCTTTATTTAATTTTTATTAAACAAAGTCTTGAAGTAAACAGGGAAGTTAACACTCAAAATGTTTCAGGAGGCTCCTAAATGATTTAGGGTCATTTTGGTAGAAGCACATTTTAGGAGAAATCTAAGCAGCACAATATTTAAGGAAGAATTTTATCAATTAAAGAATCCACATCGAGGTCTTGAAAGTTAGGTACAAAATAATCCAAAATCTTTCTTGCATTTTCCTTTTGGGAATCAGAATATTTCACTGATATTTTTCTGACAACTCGTGAAACAGTAACATTGAGTATATAAGAGTTTTAATTTGTTCCAGTTGAAAAATAATAAAAATGTATGTGTTATCTAAGAGACACAATTGTTTTGCCATCATTGCCTGTTTTCCTACCACAAATGAATGGGCCAGTGTATTTTTACGTAATTCTTAATAGCTGACACAGTAACTAAAAAGCCATGCTTACTGCTGGAATAGTAGCAGATTTATTAACTTGTTTTCTTCGGAAATTGTGCTTTGCTAGTTGTCAATACTTTTATGTCTACTCAAAAAAAATTTTTGGCTTTGAAAAGCATACTTGGATATTGGTATTCCTGTAATTATAGTATTTGAAAAAAATCACATTTGAAGCATAAATAGAAGATATAGGAATTCCGCGTTGCTATACCTTTACGCTGCAACTCATTTAAGGTTATGGTGTCGATTTTGAAAAACTTTCGGAAATTAACTATTTAATTTAGGATGATAAATTATATCCTTGGTGTCTTTTAAGTAGTTTTAATCTCATAATGAGAACCTGAAGGCATTGTAAATACATTTGATAATAAAAAGATGTTTTCTAAACTATAAATACATAATAATACACATTGAAATTAACTTATACTTTTTCCTGTAGCATACTCAGATAAAACTTAAAGAATAGCAGTATTTTCAGTTCATGTAAATTTATTTATCTTTATAGGTAGTGAAAGCATCTTTATGTTACTTGAAAATGTCTTTCATTCTCTTGTTTATTAAGATGGTTTTAGTGTGGCTTTATATTTAGTCTTATTTTTTATTTGTGCTTAATTCTGTTTCTATCCATGGGGAATGCCAGAGTAGCAACAACTCTATAATTAGTAATTAGTGGACAATAGGACCAAAGTGATTTTAATCTTATATTTAAGTATATTTTCAAGTGAATTATGTTATTGGAAAATATTAATATCTTTAATATTCAGAGATAGAAGGAACAATATATCCCAAAATGTAGTAATGTAATGTGAAAATTAGGCTTCGACTACATATACCATGAATCCTAGAGCCCTAAGATTAAGACCTGAAAGACATTTCTACTATAAATTTTGACAAGAACTAAACAAGAGTGTTGCTGCAATTTCTATTATTTACTATAGCCCAGATGCTTGTAAATTTGAGGAGGTAATGATATGAAAAAATTAGATATATCGTTGAGTTTGCTTTTTGTATCACAATGGTAGGGAATTAGTCTATATTTTAATAGTTATAAAGGACAAGAAAGAGTAAGATGGACAGTACCTAGTAGACACTGAAAAATATTTATTGTATTGAATAGAGGGCTAGGGGGAAGGAATTACTGACAAGAGTTAACAGTTTGTTTTCCTAAATTGGAATTCTTTTATTTTAGTTTTGCTTTGGCTGATTTTCTCAAATGGTGATAAACAATTTTCAAATGGTAATAAAAGTCAACAATTGTAATGAACATGTGAGTTTAGAGTAGCTATTTATAGATATTTTCTTTAGCAATTCTTTTATCTCCCAGCATTTGTACTTGTTGAGTAGTCCTCTTTCCTAAGAGAGAAAAACATGTGAAATAGTTTTTTGGCCTTAGAAAAGACCAATCTTTTTATAAACTTAATTTTTTTTTTATTGTTTCTTTATATTTGAGCAAGCGAATGAGAGTGAGAGACACAGACAGACAGAGCATGAGCAGGGGAGGGGCAGAGAGAGACGGAGACAGAATCTGAAGCAGGCTCCGGGCTCTGAGCTGTCAGCACAGACCCCCACGCAGAGCTTGAACTCACAAACCGTGAGATCATGACCTGAGCTGAAGTCGGTGTTGAACTGAGTGAGCCACCCAGGCATCCTGAAAAGACCAATCTTTTTATGCGAGGATGTCCCACCAGAAAAAAGATCCGGGTGCCTGGGTGGCTCAGTCGGTTAAGTGTCAGGTCATGATCTCACAGTTTGTGAGTTCCATACCTGTGTGGGGGCCCTGCTTTGGATTCTGTGTCTCTCTCTTTGCCCCCCCCACCCCCAACCTCAAGCTCTGTCTCTTTCTCTCTCAAAAAATGAATAAATACTAAAAAAAAAAAAAAAAAAGACTCAGAGCCTGATGCCTGCTTCAGATTCTGTCTCCCTCTCTCTCTTCCGTTTGCACTCTGTCTCTCTCTCTCTCTCAAAAATAAATAAACATTGGGGTGCCTGGGTGGCTCAGTTGGTTGAGCGTCTGAGTTCGGCTCCGGTCATGATCTCACAGTTTGTGGGTTCGAGCCCTGCGTCGGGCTCTGAGCTGACAGCTTAGAGCCTGGAACCTGCTTCAGATTCTGTGTCTCCCTCTCCCTCTGCCCCTTCCCCGCTCATGCTCTGTCTCTCTCTCCTTTAAAAATAAATAAAAGCATTTTAAAAAATTTACAAACATAAACATTAAAAAAATTAAAAGAAAAAAGGAAAGCCAAAAAAAAAAAAAAATCAACAACAACAGAAGAAAAGAAAAGGGATTTTCCTGTTTTTATTGCAGCTCAGTTTGTGAGAAACAACCCAGAGTTTATTTTTCTTTTGAAGTGCCTTAAAAAGCACTGGGTTACAGTTAGTCAAGCATTTTTTAGTATGGATTCTGTACAGAGCTACTATAAAAAAGAATTGTATTAACTTGTTGGGAAGTACAGGTCAAAGACTCCTTTGTGCGGGTCGCCCTCACCTCAGAAACTGGGCTTGTCTTCACTAGCCAAACTCTCCTGCCTCTTGGCCAAAAGACCATGGCCCCACTTCCGGGAAGAATGGAAGGAGTCACGGTTTCTTGTTGGCCTTTTTAAAAAAAAAAAACAAAACTAATCTCCCCTGTTATTTTACTAAATTCACGTTAAAACCTAATTTGGATATATTACACATATTTAAAACATGCAGACATATATAATAGATTATAAGGTATAATATATGCATATTTAATATATGTGTGTTCCTAAATATATATGAATATATTTAAATGTATTTCCCCAGTTTTATTGAGATACAGTTAACATATAACATTGTATTGGTTTTAGGTATACACTCTGATGAGTTGATGTATGTGTGTGTTGTGAAATGATGACCACAGTAAGTTAACATCCATCACTTCACATAGTTACACACTTTTTCTTGTGATGATCCTAAGACCTTTTCTCTTAGTAGCTTCCAAATATACAATGTGGTAATGTTAACTTCAGTCACTGTAGTCTACACTGCATCCCCAGAACTTACTTATCTTTTAACTGGAAGTTGGTTCCTTTGGACACTTTGGCCCACCCTGCACTTGTCTGTTGTCTGTATCTATAAGTTCAGTTTTTTTTTTAGATTCCACATGTAAGTGACATCGTGTGATTCTTGTCTTTCTGTCTGACTTGCTTTACGTACCATAATGCCCTCAGTGTCTATCCGTTTTGCCACAAATGTCAGGATTTCCATCCTTTTTTATGACTGAGTATGTAAAATCACGTTTTCTTGATCTGTTCATTCATCCACAGACACATAGGTTGTGTCCATATCTCCTTCTTTTTAAATGTTTATTTTTAGAGAGAGAGAAAGAGGGCACACGAGCACGGGAGGGGCAGAAAGGGAGGCAGATGATCTGGAGATGTGGGGCTTGAACCCACGAACCATGAAATCGTGACCTGAGCCAAAGTTGGACGCTTAACCGTTGGAGCCACCCAGGCACCCGAGTTGTGTCCATATCTTGATTATTGTGAATAAGGCTGCGGTGAACATGAAGGTTCAGATATCTTTTTGAGATAGTGATTTTGTTTCCTTCAGATAAATACCCAGAAGTGGAGTTGCTGGATCATTTGTTAGTTCTACTTTTAATTTTTTGAGAGCTTTCCACACTGTCTTCCATAGTGGTTGTACCAATTTACATCACCATAAAGTTAATTGTATATATTCACATTTTAAATGTAAAATGGTTGCTGCTTTTATTAAATTAGAATGTTAAGTACATTGCCAACATAAATTTCCTTCTAGAAAACAAGAAGCCAAACTGTTACCTTTTTAAAGCCCTCCTTTTTTTTTTTTTTTTTAAGTTATAATCTGGGGTGGTTCCAAGATATTAAAGGATGTCCTTTTTATGTACCCAGGAATATATAGACCTTTACTAGTCTTTTTAGTTCTATTTTCTCCACAAACAACATTACAAGACCTTTCATATTTAACTGTCCTAATGTAGCATTTTATGGTAAATGTGCAGCAGAGGTGATGCCATAGGATTACCGGCTTTGTGAAGCAGAGGACTGCCAATGATCTGAAGTGTTTTGAATTTATTAAAATAACTCCAGTAACATAGCTCTCAGCTATGAACGAAACACAAATATCCTCTTGAATGATAGTTCAGTTAGGTGGGTTTGTCAGAGATGAAGCAACCATTCCTAGGAAGTTTTTACTTATTGATACATTTAAACCTATTAGTTCTCCAGCGATTTAGTGAAGTCACAGTTGCGGGGGGTGGGGGGGGGGGCGGTGTGTGGCATAAGGGGTGGTGTTAGGAAGCTGTTTTCCAATCTTTGAGGTTACAGCAGTTTCTTGATTATTTGTTGGGACAAATTCCCAAGTCTTCAATGACAGCAAAAGCAATTAATTCCTCCAATTAAATATAATAAAATATAAGTGACCCCTTCAACTTCTAGAATATTTATGAATATAGAACTGAAATTATTTGTGAAGCTATTGAAATAAATTCTACTAAAATAAATTCAGTATATTTCATATACTATATTTCATTATAGCGAAGTGACATTTCAGCAGAGGGTTATGTTCTAAATTCACTTTGAAAGGGAAATATTGTATGTGGTCAAAATTACTTTTGAAAATCTTACAAATTGCTCATAATTTACACAGTCCACAGGGATTGGAATGTATTGGTTTTATATGTGTTTAGAGCATTCTATTTCTACCACATTGGATACATTCATATCCTTTCTTAAAAATTCTAATTTGCATTTTTTCACTTCCATTATTGGATTAGATTGCCGTTTATTTAGACAGGGACCAGGGATAAACAAGTTGGCTTGTGTGTGGGACTCATTTGTATGAAGAATCCATCTGTTTCTTAGATGAACTTGCACTTAATGTACCGGGATGCTCATATGGTGAGAGGTGCACACGTACTGTACCTGACCGGAGGCTCGGTAGGTCCATGTCTCACTCTTCATATTCATTCCAGGACGTTCAGTCACTGAGATAAATGGTGGACAGAGTTATGTCCACTTCTTTCGTTTCTCTCTTGCTGTTGCACATTGCAACTCTACTGTGTGCTCGCGTTGCAGTTAACATTAGCTCCGAACCCTCTGATTGTGTGATCATGATGAATGAAGGCAAAGATGAAATGTACCACACAGATGAAATGTGAGATTGCACACAACGGGGGCTCTTGGCATCAAACTATAGCATAGAAGAAACAGGGGACCTTCAAAGGAGAAATGTCTCCTGCAGGTGACAAGTGTGCCTCTGAAGTGGTAGGTTCTTTTTGTAACATCGCGATTGATGGCTATCTTTTTTTAGTGCAACTCTTGATACATTTGCTGGTATTGAACCAATGCAAAATTTATTGTCAGCTAACGTTAAAACTTCACATCATGGATACATCTATCAATAACTGGTATGGTCAACGATTAGCAGACTTACATATTTACATTTCATTAATTTAAGAACCTAACATTTATTTTAACATTGTGTCCTTTAAGTACACCTTTTTACTCACAGTGTGAAGTCTTCTTTATCCATTGCTATCTGAGACCCGCACCTAGTTCACCCAGTCGTTCTTAGCCAATGATACTTTTGCGAAGTATCACTAGAAAAAAATTATCGCCTCTCTTTTTATGGCTTTCCAACAAGCACATCTTATTTCAAATTTTACCTCATCTGGGGTCATCTTAAATTTTTTTTTTTTAAGTTTTATTTATTTTTGAGACAGAGAGAGACAGAGCATGAGCAGGGGAGAGGCAGAGAGAGAGGGGGACACAGAATCCAAAGCAGGCTCCAGGCCCTGAGCTGTCAGCACAGAGCCTGACATGGGGCTCGAACTCACAAACCGCGAGATCATGACCTGAGCCGAAGTCAGATGCCCAACCAACTGAGCCACCCAGGCGCCCCTTTTTAAAAAAAATTTTTTTAGTGCTGGGTCATCTTAATGCTCCTTAATATTTCCACAATATGCTACACTTATAATATCATCAGACTCCAAAGGTCAAGATCTTTCTTCCCTTTTTCTTTATAATGTGAATGTGCAAGCACGTAAGTATTGGAACACTGTTAACATTTTACCCTTTTAGAACACTGAAAGAGCATGAGAGAATTAGGGCACTTCAGCGTTTTAAAGAAAAAACATTACAGATTCTGAATGGCTTAATACTTTGTCTCTGATGAACGGAAATTCGCATTCATGAGAAGACAAAGCAAGCCATTTCTCTACCTCTAGCAAGCATAAAGCATTTACTAAACCAGCCCAAAAAGTAGAGCTATCACCTGGGCTCTTTTTTGTAAACTGACTATAGAGCTGAAATGATTCTCATTTTTTCCCTTGAATCTCCTGGCGTCACAGAGCAGTGGTTTAAGTTTGGCTTAACCAAAGAGTCCGCTGTATTGTCACAGTGCAGCAGAATCAATTTTATTTTAGATGACTTCAATTTTCCTTTTCTCTGGATACATACTTTTAGAAAGGCACTTCTTTTCTTCCACAGTCCCTTCTCATCTGTTTTGAACACTTGTTTTGTCTGAGAGTTACTTTAGCTTCTGAATATAAGTGATCAGTTGATACAACTTCCCTTAATATTAAGGAAAGGAAAAAAAAAACCTCTTGTTAAAATTCTTTAAAGAACATTTTCTTAGAATAAGGATAGATTCAGTAGTCCCATTAGAAACAATTAGAAAACTGAAAAGTTTCACCAAGATGTTACATATTGTACCTGAAAGACTGAAAGGTCAAGGCCATATTGATTCTTAGGCTGGCGTGGAGTCACTCTGTTGTAGAAGATAGAAACTGTGACCCTCGGCAAAGCAAATCCACACTCTACTTCAGATCACCACTGCTAACGTCTCATGGAGAAATGCTTCTTCAAAATTAATCTTGGCCAGGGCTTTGCAAATTGAGATCCTTGTGTTTGCCGGTGTGATATTTGATCTAAGCCATCTGAGTTATGTCCTCTTTCAGTGTCTTTGTTATCCATGCCAAATTGTGGGCCAAGAGGTTGTAGAGAGCACATTGCATCATTTCCTCTCCACCTCCTGTAAACATCTACATTTGCTTAGGGAGACAATACACAGGAGAGTGGAAAGACTAGAGAGCTTGAGATCAGACGAACCCAGTTTTGAATCCCAGCTCTGCCACTATATAATCTTATGTAAGTTACTAAACGTCTGTAAGCTTCAGTTTTTTCATCTGTAAAACCGGAATAGGATGCTTATTTTTACAAGGTTGTCATGAACACAAAACGAGATTAAAAATACAAAATTTAAAAATATAAAATGCTAACTAAGACAGTGCCTGGCACGTGGTAAGCACTCAAAGATGACGACTGGTATCAGTGTTACTATCTGGTCTGCCATAAAAACATTAAATCAATGTCGTGGGCCCTTAACAATGATAACCACGAATAGAACTTCCAGAATGGTATCAGCAACTTCCACATCTACACTAAAAAGGGCAACCATTTTTGTCCATTTCCAAAATGACGGTTTAATCTCCTACAATATCCTTTTATTCCAATAGGCTGTTTTTCTAATTGTCTAGGGTGGAGAGTGAGTCTCAGAAACACATTTTGCTATATTCTAGAGCCGTGCTCTGGTAGAATTTTCTGTGATGATGAAAACATTTTATACCTGCACTGTCTAGTATGGCAGACACAATCCATATTGAGCACTTATCCTGTGATTAATGCAAACGAGGAACTAAACTTTGTATTTTGATTAAGTTAAATTTTAACAGCCACAGGTAGCTAGTGTAGCTCCATACGCAACCTTATTAGTGATTTGGTAAAATCACTCTTAGCATCTGCAAGTTAATACAAGTGTCAACTGACAAATACTAAATTTCCAATGAGTATATTCTTTCTACCTATACAGAACTTGACAGAAACTATTATTTCTCTTCCAAGTTATAGGTTACTGTGTCTCATTTTTCAGTATCGTATACAACTTTACTTTCTAAACTTATCCTATGAATTTATCCATTGGTTTCTGAGTGATAAATTCACACTGTCAAGTTTTTTCAGCTGCAAAACCACAAGTTCTTTCTCACTTAACAAGAACTTGGGTTCCGGTCTTCTTACTGTTCCATTTTTCGCTTTTGTCCCCATTCTCTTCCTCAGTATATGAATCAGTTACCCTGTATTAAAAATTATTACATGATTTTTAAGTCACATTCTGTTTATTAGCAGGGATAAATCACTGCCACTGGATTAAAATAGTTTATGTGTGCTATTTTATCTTTCCAGGTAAAGTTATCCTTCCAGATTAAGCTGACATATTTTTCAGATGGGTTTTACATTCATTTCTTTGGATATTTTTTTCCCTAGGAAATCAAGAAAAAATATATACTAGAGCTTCTCCTAATGAAACTCTTTATTTGATTCTCCTTAATTTATGTAAAAAAATGTTTTTTAATTCTCTGAAACCCACAATGCTTTTCAAATTGCAGGATTGTGAAATCGATATTATAGGTTGCAACAAAAAGTTGTTTTTTTTTTTTTAAAGAAGTGGATAGAATCAGAAGGAATTGGACATATCTGAGTGCTTCACACATAGTGCTTCACACATAATATTGTTTTATGAAATGCTAGTTACATTTAAACATGTGTGTGAAAGTGTGCATGTCTCTGAATTGTGATGTAAAATGGATTTCTTAGTATGGTCTTATTTGAAGAAAAGAAACAAAAAAGATTGAAAGCCATTGTTTAACATGGTATGGTGTGGGGGCAGTAATGTCAGAAGATCTGTTTCAGGGCTTAGATTTACTCTTTTGAACCGTCATTCAATGTCTCTGACCCCAGTTTCTTTTTGAATAAATAGGGACACCTGCCCTATATGCTTTATGCAGTTGTTTTAAGGATCAAATAACATTTAAAGGTAATAGATAGCTGTAGCACTCCATATTCCTTTCAAGTGGTTTGTCAATCATTTCTACTGAAAAAACTCATGGCTTAAAATAGCAATCATTTGTGTTCATTTTATGAATCTTCAGGTCAACTGAGATTCGGCTGATCTAGGCTGCATTTGACTCAGTGGCTCTGCTTCAGGTTATGAGTTGTGGGTTGTCTGGGCTGTGGTTTGGGTTTGGTTCTGCTCCACATGTATTTATTCTTCAGTCCAGGCAAAAGGGGTAGCAACTGTCCAGGGCATACTTTTCTAATGGAGAATCACTAGAATATGGAAGTGAAGTATTTATGGCTTTTGCTTACGTTATAGCCACAAAATTTTTATTGGCTAAGTGAAATCACATGGCCAAGCCCAAAGTCATTAGGAAGGGATAGTATATTCCATTCCTAGTGGAAGGGAGATAGAAGTGAAATTTTTCTGAACAATAATCTAAACTGGCACATTACCCAAAAACCATTTTTGCTCACTACTTCATTCTGAATGTGAAATGACAGCCAGGTATCACCATGCATTTGAAGAAAGCCTCTAACACAGGGGATTGGCTAAAAATGGATGAACAGAGGAAAAGGAAATTGAAGCAATATGTAATGAGCAGAGGAGAATATTTAAAATACTCTAATATTCTAATAGAGAGATGAGATATATCCATAAGGTAAAAATTGCATGCTATGTAAAACAGTGAAAACAAGAAATATCTCGTGGAAATGAAAAATGTGGTAGAAATCTTTTCAGAAATTCAGTAGAAGCTTTGGAAGATGAAGTCAACACAGTCTTCCAGAAGTTAGAATCAAAAGGTGAGATAGAAAGCATAAGGAAATTAGATGATAAATCCAACAGAGTGAAAAACCAATGTCTGGGAGTTCCAAGAAGAGGAAATACTAGAATGTATGACATCAAAATATTTTTAAATAATAATACAAGAAAAATTCCCCTGACTAAGGAGAACAGCCTCCAGATTGAAAGGTCTACTGAAAAACAAGCACAAAACATGAAAAAAGGCCATTCCAAGGTCCACACTGTAAAATTGCAAAATTCCAGGGAAAAAGAAATTAATATAAAAGCTTTCAGAAACAAACAAACAAAAAAAAATCACAGACTAAGTATTAAGAATCAGAATGGCATAGGACTTTTCAATTGCGTGTTAGAATCTTTAAGACAATGGAGTAACCCCTTAAAAATCCTGAGTAAAAATTTATTTCAACATAGATTTTTATACCTAGCCAAACTGTCAAATGTATAGCTAGAAAAATGGCATTTCGGGCATACAAATACTTTTTAAAAAGGTATTATTCAGATATTCTTACTTATGAAAGTTGCCTGAAGAATGTACTTTAACTAAAAAAGGATGTAAACTGAAAAACAGGATGACTTATAACCCAGAAAACATGAAACTCTAATAGGAGCATGTCTAAGGCTTGACCCAAGACAGAGATCAACCAGGCCAGATATAAGGCACCAAGAAGGATATATCTAGGGGGAAATTTTAAAAAGAACTGATAATTTATCTGATGTGTTTTGTTATCTGAAAAAATAATATTGATGGGTATGTGACAGATCTTTTTGAATATTGGGGAAAAAAATGTCAGTTACCTAGAAAAATAAGCTATTAAAAAGTAGGCAATTAATTCCAGAAATAATAAAATATTGTACAAAAAATTTAATCAAAATAAGGTTTGTCTTAGGAGTGAACAATATTTCTATAACCATAATGTAAAAGAACATTGACTAAGGATTTAACCAAAATTGTTATATGGGAAGATGAGATAAGTATGTTGAGTGACCTAAATTGTTATTTTTTTAATGTAGGGAGGTAACAGGTAATGTCTAATATTATAAAATCAAGAAATAACATTATAAGTATGTCACATAAAAATATGAAGATACATATCAGAAGAGTGGATCGGATGGGCCATTGATGATCGGGCTTGGAGATGGGTGTGGGGAAGAGCGTGGGCACTGCCCTTCTTTGTTATGAGTGGTTGAGTATTATTTGACTTAGGTAAAGTGAAGTGCTCTGTTATGAAAATTTAATAAGTAATAAAAATAAAGTTACATATGTCTATGATTAAGAAAAATAAAACTCCTATACTACAGAAGACTATAGATAAACAGTAAAAAGTCTCCCTTTCTTGATACCCCATCTGTGGTATGATTGTCCTGAGTTAGCACTTTTAAAAAAAATTTTTTTTAATGTTTATTTTTGAGAGAGAGAGAGAGAGCACAAGTGAGGGAGGGACAGAGAGAGAGGGAGACACAGAATCTGAAGCAGGCACCAGGCTCTGAGCTATCAGCACAGAGCCCAACATTGGACCTGAACTCATGAACCGTGAGATCATGACCTGAGCTGAAGTTGGACACTTAACCAACTGAGCCACCCAGGCAACTGTAGCCCTTTTAACAGTTTCTATTTTTAGTTGTTCTGGTGGTTACATTCATGACTGGAAGTACAGCAAAACCTTGGTTTGAAAGCAAAATTTGTTCTGGAAACATGCTTGTAATCCAAAGCACTTTTATATCAAAGCAAATTCTCCCCATAGGAAATAATGGAGACTCAGATGATTCATTCCACCAGCCAAAAATATTCATATAAAAATGATTACCGTACTGTAATATAATACAAAATAATAAAGAAAAATAAGCAAATTAACCTCCATTTACCTTTGAAAACTTTCGTGGCTGGTGTGAGGGAGACAAGAGAAAGGAGGGTTATTGTGTAGGACGACTTTCAATATCACTAATGGACCTTGACTACAGTACAGTATTAAACTCTTGTCATATACTGTATTTAATGTAACTGGCAATAAGGCAGCAGAAAAAACAGTCTCTATCTGCAGGCAGCCTGACCTAGAATGAAGCAAAGCATTTCAAGCTTACTCTTGCATGGAAAAGCAAAGGACTGTCCATAGGTTGCTTTGAAGTGACAATAAATACACTAGTGCCTATTGTGGTCACCTTCCAACATTCTGAAATGTCACTGATTTCTGCCAAACATCGCGGCCTGAGACTGAGCATCTGAGCATGGGAGATGATCACCCACAATCCTACAGAGAGAGAGAGAGAGAAAACCATTGGCTCAGTTGTGATCATGTGACGTTCAGCATCGCTTTATCAAGTTAAAATTTATTAGAAATACTTGCTCATCTTACGGAAGACTCACAGAGCAAATTACTCGCAATCCAAGGTTTTACTGTTTATCTTTTGGTAAAGCGTAAAGCTATCTGGACTTGTCTTTGCCCAGTTGGCCAAGAGATGGCCGCATCAAGTTGCACTGTAGACACTGCAGGTTAATAGTGTGCTTTGGGAGTAACGTACCACTGGCCTATGACTGTTGTTGGTCCTTCATCCCTGAACCACTGTATACAGCCAAGGAAGCAGCGCTGACCTAGTTGGGTGAGGCAAAGGGTTATCCTGCCAGTGGGAGCATGGCATTTCTGGCAAGAGAGTCCTCTTCTAACTGTTGGAGTTGGTGCCATGGCAGATTTTCCTGACTCAGGGAGTGAGTGTTGAGCCCTGGTCCAGCTGGTTATGCTATTTGTTGATTTTGATTATCTGCACCAATAAGCTCTTTTTCTGGCACAGATAATCAGAAGAAGGCAGTAATTTTCCACCTAACAAAAATGCTTTTTGCATTTTGAAATTATAATAAAGTTTTATTCAGCTCTCATCGGATTTATGGGGGAAATTTTATTGAATTAGGTCAAGAACTCTTTAGTCCTCTGTGATAGCCATATATCCTTAGGAAGATCATTTTATCTACTTACCACTGTGCTGTTCTTGAAAGAGAAAAAAAATCAGCAATAGCAGCACTAGCTGTCTTTTATTCAGCTCTTACTATGTGCTGGACACTCTGCTAACTAGTCATCATCTCATTTAATCTTTATGATAGCTTTCAGAGCCGGCTGCAGCCATAACTTCCATTGTGGACTGAACAATCTGATTAACAGTTGAGTGATTCATCCAAGCTCACAGGGCTGGAAAGTGCCAGAGCTGTGTCAAGCTTATAAAAAATTGTTGCATCTTTTCTTTTTAAGAAAGTTGGGGATTTTATAAATTTTCCATTCCTGTAATTTTTTGGCAGAATTCATAATTCTGGAGTCATCTTTGATGTCTCATGATAGCTTTCCTTTTATTTCCGTATATTCACCATGTTCTCTTTATGTTTGTTTGAAGTGTCTCTATTCTTATATCCGGAATATTGCAACTATCTCTTCATGGTCTTCCTTCCGCCAGTCTCTGCCATCTTAAATTGACCATAAACATTTCTCTCATTGTTTTAAAGCTCAGCTTCTCTCATATTGAGTACCTTTTAGAACCATTAATATCTCTCCATTATCTATAAGAAAAATACAGCTTTAATTTGTCTAGAATTTAAGACTCTTCACAATGTGGTCTCATCTATCATTCCATGAGTTAATGTGCCCTTACCTTCTTTCCCACTTTTCTTGCCCATGCTAATATATCCCTAATCTGACCTACTGAAGCACAGATTCTCTCTACTGCTCACTTGTTGTTTCTTATGTGCTTTGTATTTTGATAGTTTTCTGTATATGTATATGTCTCATTTACCCATCTGAATTAACTCCTGAGTATAGAGATGGAAACTCTGAGCCCACCATAATATTCAGTGTGGTTTCTTGCATGTAGCACTGTGTAAAAAATTAGTGAGTGAATTTTTGAAGTTTTAAAGTCAACATCTTATTCCGATTCTATACATGTTTGCCTTTGTTAATTTTGTAAATGTTAGGCAAATAAAACTTAATAGACATTCACGTTTTTTCATTTCCTTAATTATATTAAATTATGGGATTAGAAATAAATTGGTATAGCTTTATCAGTTTGAAATTTTTAAAGAAACAGGTCAGTTTCATTTAGTGTTCTAATCTGAAAGATACAGAAAATCTACTCTGAATGTAAGTGATAGGTTCATTATTACATAGGTTTTTAAAAATAAAACAATATCTGAGAACTTGTAAGTTGTTTTATTAAGTTGCTGGCAATGTACAGTTTTTATGGGGATAAACTGGATATTTATATGTGATAAATGTCAAAAAAACAAATCATTTAGTTTATCTTCCTGATGCATTAAATGTAGTTTGAGCATATTGAGTAATGATATGAGGAAATTGAGATGTACTTAAATACTAAGTTCAAAACACTTAGACATGATTTTGTTTTCCAAAAGGAGATTGCATTTTTGTGAATTAAAATTGCTTCTTGCTTTCTGTTGAATTTGAAAATGTTTCTACCCTTTACTTTCCCCTTTATTTTTTTTTTTTCTGGAGTTAATAGTCTGAAGATCTATCTTTTATTTTTTGTTAATTTATAGATGTTGTATGATAAATAAATAATTATCCTTTAATGTGTGAACTATTTAAAACTGTGTTCCATATAAGGTATTTTTGCTTCAAAATATTTGAGTTTCAGTAAGACGGGGATAATTTCATCCTGAGACTAGAGAATCATAAATTTTTATATATCATAAATTTTTATATATCATAAATTTTTATATATTTTAGATGTTCATATTTATTAACTGTAGAGTGCTTTTGTTGCCTTTTAATGCAATTTTAGTGTAATATTGTTTTAGCTCAGAAATCTCATATACTCTAAAGGCTTGAAGGTTCTCATGCTATATTTTTTTTCCTAAAAAGTATTTTTTTCCAAATAATGTTGAGCATCATAATGATGCCTTCTTTTACACCTCACATTTTTTTTAAAAGGTGTAACAATTTACCCTTCAGTTTGGCTTTCAAAACATCCAAATGAAACCATAAATATACCTTTCAGAACAGAGTCACATATTTGAAGTAAATCACTGCATGTATCTGATCTAATCTCACAAATGAAAATGTATTTTTAAAGTGGTGACATTTTTAAGTTAATACTGTTTTTAAAAGGACCAAGCCTTAAGAATGAAAGTGCAGATTATCCATTTTGACTACTCTCATTTAATCATTTCATTTCTGAAATTAGACTTCATCTTACGATCCAAAAAAACCTCACTAATGTGCATTTTTGGCTGGGTTAATTCCCTTTGTCATAAAATGGAAGCTAGCCTAAATTTTCTAATAATTTTTCATCCCATTAAAATTCATGGCGAAAATAAAAATGAGATAATTTTGAATTCAAGTGCATATAGTTTATGTGGATGCTTCCCCCCCGCCCCCTCTCTACCTAAGGAAATAGAGAAATTGAGATTAGAAGTCAGTGAAAGCAAACAGCACTTGGAACGGGAGCAGCAGAAGGCAGCCGGGGCCAGAGAGGAGTGCCTGCAACTGACAGATCTGCTGAGCGAGTCGCAGCACCAACTGCACCTCACCAGGTACCCCTAATCCCATTACGCGCCAGAGCACCAATTCCATCCCACTGATTTTTGCCACCGGCTTCCAAACAGTTGTTAGAGTTCGTCTTAGTCATTCAATTCACACACAGCTTTCAGGCATATTAAGAGAAGTGGAGATGTGGAAAGCAAAACACCCAGACATGTGAATGATAAGTGTGGCAGGGAATTATGATATATTACAAAACCTTTCATCGGCAATGCTCAAATATTTAGGTGATTCTCTATCAAGATGAGCAACATGACATGTTCCTCCTACCACCACCAGTACCTCTCCTGTTAATTCTGTGTCTAATAAAAATGTTGAACTGAAAGATCTGAGGAAATATATTTAGGAAAAGAATCAGATACTGTCAGTGGTGAAAGAGACCCAAGTAGAAGGCATCCCAAGATGCAAACTGAGATGTAACTGATACAAAATAAGGAACCTGAGTCCTAAGAAGGTATAGAATTTAGAGATGGAATTGATTGACACTGTTCATGTTCAAACGGTTATTATAACTGTGCCCTGTACCACTGTGGTCTCAAATTACATGGCTTCTGTCATGAGGTACTGTGAGGTGATTGTCAATGTTGTGAAACTTTAGTGAACGTATAGCTCAGCCCTGGGTTACGATGAGACATTTTAGGTAGCAAGCGCTGTATAATTTGCTGTTTGGAAAACACACACACGCACACACACACGCACACACACACACACGCACACAAATGCATATACACAGAAATTCAAATAGAGATTGTAAAATTTCATGTTACCCATATAAGTGGTTTCTTCTCACTTTGAATTCTACTACGATTTTTCATTTTTCAGATCAAGCATTTAGGTTTGTTCAGTTCTTACAGTTTTTCCGTTTTTACAGAGAACTTTGTCTAAATACACATGTAAGTTTATAAGCTTTGATGTGGCTCATAAATTAGAAAATCCCTGGTCTTTTCATCATAGTAATATGTTGAATTTAAACTACGAAAGGGGACTGATCCCTTTTACATTAAATATGACAATGTAATTCTGAGCACGGTATGATAACAGATGGAGGAAAAGCACCACTTGAACAGCCTGCATTTGGAGAAAAAAATATTCTAGGGGTTGGTGAACCTCCCAAAGTTTTGGGTTAGTGTTAAGATGCCTCTAGTTCTGTTAAAATCAAACTTTGTTAAAAACATTTTGTTATGATAATATTCCAAATGGTTTGCCAACTTCGCTTTTAAACAATGCAAGAGAAAGAGAAGAAAGAGAGAGAGAAAAAGAAAGAAAGAAAATAAATCATTTATACATGTGTGATATCTGGAAAAATCCCAATAGATAAAACACTTTTTATGAGAAGAAACTGCTTACTCCTACAGAATAATAGCTGTTCTTTTCATGCCCGTTCAAAGTGTTGTTCTGTAGACCTGAGAATGTAATGTCAAGATAGTTCCTATGGATTATTTAATCTTAGAAGTTTCGAAATTTAGCTGTGTCATGATAGTTAATAGGTGTTCTTCTGAAACAACCATTTGTGTGCTAAGCACTGCCAACGACAGAAACGGGACAGCCTTTAACGTCTCAGTGTGGCTGGGCTTCAGTAAATAAATATTAATGCTGGTTTTGTTCCCTTCGCCATTCTGTCTTAGAGAGTTAATTTCTGAAGTCGAAGTCCTGTAGGGAGTGTTCCTGCACCGTATCAATTTGTACTGTCTGACAAGACCAGTTTCTTGTAAGAGGAGCATATTTAAGGTACAGCGACTGCTGAAAATGGACTCGTAGTAACTAATTCCTTTGTTCTTGAGGAAAATGGTGTTGCTTGGTTCCATAGAAAGCTTTTTCTGTTGGGCTTTATTTACAGCTAGTCTACAGAAATTGAAAACTAGTTTTACAGAAAAAAATTACCCATTTTCTGAGTGCAGTACTCTTTTGTAAGCATTTTACATTTAGTCTGCGTTCACGTTTTATAAAATCCACATTCATAAGTTTAAAGAGGACAATTAAAAAAGCAAAGAACTATGTGTATCTCTCTTTTGCTCTAAAAATGGGATGTGGTTGTTGGGCTAAATATTTCTGATACACTTTTTTGGGCTTTTTAGAATTTGCTTTCCCTCAACATTCTGTATTGATTCGGTATACTCAAGTATGTGGCTGAGAAACATTATGTCTTCTTTTCCCATGTAGACCAGTGGAAATAAATACATTCCACACAGGTAGCTCTTCACTTAGCCTTAACTTTAACGTTTCGAATGACATAGTCTAAACAAAGTTTGACATAGAATATGAAAACAATGTTGTAAGTAATGACAAGATAAGGATGGAGGTGATCTAGGGAAAGGAAACGTATAAACTAGCATATTAATCCGTAGAGCAATCTGAAACAAAAATAACCCATCACTTGTTTGCTATTTCCCTTTATTGTCCACTTGGACTTAAACACGGAAAATAGAGGGGTGCCCAGCTGGCTCCATCACTGGGGCATGAGACTCTTGATCTCTGGGTTGTGGGTTCGAGCCCCATGTTGGATATACTGATTACTTAAAAAAAAAAAAAAAAAAAAAAAAAAAAGGAAAATAGAAATTGAACATTTATGGAAGTACCCAGCTGGTAAGTACAACATTTACTCATCCACCATCTATTTATTGGACACCTAGTATCTTTCAAGTACATTGCTTGGTCTTGGGCATAGAGAAAAACATAAGATTCAGTTCTTATCCTTAGGTTGCTCACACTCTAGTACAGAGCCAGCTCTATATATGCAGTTATAGCAGAGTGTGATAAAAATGCAGTAACAGGAATAAATACTACCACAGGAGCACCTAGGAAGAAGAATCGGCTCGTTGTACATTGGAGGTGAAGATGATAGGGAAAGCTTTCTGGAAGAGGAGATGTTTGGTAGCTATTGTGATTAATAAGTTCTTGAGTAGCAGTTCTCAAAGTAGAAGAAGGTGGATGGAGCGATATATATGTACAGACAGGAAGCTGAGAGGGAATATAAACTCTACAATCAGGTTAGATGTTTGGCAGGGGATAAGCCAGGAAAGGCAAACAGGGACCAGAGGAAGGGCCTTGTGATCTGTATTCTGCAGTTTGGGCCATTCTGAGAGTAATGGGTTACTCTTGATGTATTTAAGCAAGGCTGTCAACATGGTCAACTCTTTGGGTTGGTGTTCAGACTCAGCAGTGTGGAGAGCAAACTCGGAGAGCTGATGTGGGAACAGGAGGACCAGTTAGGGCAGAGTCAGCAACTACGGCCTGCAAACATGGCCTGTTGTCTATTTTGGGCCATGAGCTAAAAAGGGTTTTTATATTTTTAAATGGTTAGGGAAAAAAACAAAAGAAAAATAATGTTTTGTGACATGTAAAAATTATATATCCATAACTAAAGTTTTACTGGACACAGCCATGATTATCCCTTATGCATTATGTACTAAGACTATTATGGCAGAATTGAGTATGGTCCTCAAAACCTTAAAATATTTATCATCTGGCCCTTGACAGAGAAAATTTACCAACCCCTCAGTTAGGAGGCTGTACGGTTCAAGGAAGAAGGCAAGAGAGCTTGGACTATAAGGGTTCAAATATGTATTTATTTATTTATTTTTAATTATTTAATTTTTTAAATTTAGACAGAGAGAGTAGGAGACGGGCAGAGAGAGAGAGAGAGAGAGAGAGAGAGAGGAGAATCTCAAAACAAGCTCCACGCTCAGTGCAGAGCCTGACAGGGGCTTGATTCCATGACCCTGGGATCATGACCTGAGCCGAAATCAAGAGTTGGACACTCAACCAAATGTGCCACCCAGGTGCCCCCAAATATGTACTTAAAGAAGGTAAATGGAAGTTAATTGTAGATTGGCCGACAAAGAGACGCTTGACAAGGGCCTGGATTCAAATGTAAGTCCAGGGGTTAGTAATGAATCCTGGGCATGGCTTTGCCAGTAAAACAGAAGGAAAATAGCATCTTTAAGAAGCATTTAGGGTAGGGGCACCTGGGTGGCTCAGTTGGTTAAACACCTGACTTCAGCTCAGGTCTTCATCTCATGTTTCATGGGTTTGAGCCCGTGTCAAGCTCTGTGCTGACAGCTCAGAGCCTGGAGCCTGCTTCAGATTCTGTGTCTCCCTCTCTCTCTGCACCTCCCCTGCTCATGCTGTCTCTCTCTGTCTCCACTATAAATAAACATTAAAAAAAAAACAAAACAAAACAAACAGGAGGCATGGGGTAGCAAATGAGAGAGGCCAGAATTAAAGGTGACTCCCATGTTAACTGGATGAACCATTAGTTCAACTGGAAAACTTAAAAGGAGTAACAGAGAAAAATAATACACTGTGTTTTGGGACTTGAGTGGAGATGTGCACTGCAGGTCCAGTGTGAGGAGAAAGGTCAAGACCTGAGACTCTTCGCTGGATGCTTCGACATAAAGCTACTAGTTGTAGCCAAGGAGATGGGTGAAAGCACGAGAGGGCCATGCTTGTAGAGTAGGATGGAAAAGAGCCACCAGCCAAGGATACTGAAGGGGACATCAGGGCACAAGAGAACAAAACAGAGGGGCGCCTGGGGACGTCGAGAGCCCAACCTCGGCGCAGGTCATGATCTCAAGGTTTGTGAGTCTGAAGCCCGCATGGGGCTTGTTGCTGTCAGGGAAGAGCCTGCTTCTGATCCTCTGTCCCCCTCTCTCTCTGCCCCTCCCCTGCTCATTCTCATTCTCTCTCTCTCTCTCTCTCTCTCTCTCAAAAATAAATAAGGACATAATATAGAATGATGCACAGGATGGAATAACAAAGCCACATGCTTTTCTTAGGGCAGCCCCCTACCCAGGCGTCCAAGGGATACAAAGTGGAGTTTGGGAATCCTTTCCTGGGGCATTCGCTATCTTTGTAACTTTTGAAAAGTTACTTAATTCTTTGAACCTGCTTGCTTACCTATAAAATGAGGTTACAAACTGATTTTTGAGTTTCCTTCTAGCCCCAACAGTCAATGATTCTAACAGTAATTTAAGACACCCCATTATGAAGTGCCTTATTTCCTGACATTAGGCATTTAAATTGCTTGGAGTATTCTTTGTTTAAGACCTTTCCTTAGTTTGAATTTCAAAGATTTCATCGAAGCGTCCTTCATGCCTCCAATTTATTTATATTCATCGTAACTTAGGCTCTGCTGACCTCTCACAAGGGCCACGGAAACGTTCCCCTGTAACATCCTCCCAGTCTGTTCCTCAAGCCTCTGCCAGTTGAAGGTTTTTAAGCTCTGCTTTGACTCTGTCACCTGCTGCCGAAACCTTCCATTGGGTGGCGCTGCTTCAGAGGATTCAGACCACTGAGGGTAGTGCGGGGGGGCAGGTATCCAGCCCCTCCAGTTTTTTCCTCGCTTGCGTGCCAGTGACACAGACGAATTGCACACTTAGAATACCCCTATGACCTTCTCTAGCCCTATTGTAATCTTACCTTCCTTTCCAGGTCTGTCCAAAGTCCTGAGTTTTCCACTGTCGCCCTCCCAGATGGCCCTGCCACAGGGGAGCACATTTCCCTCTGAATCTTCCTTCCCACTCAGAGCTGAAGGCTCTGCCCCTGAGTGAATCCCTCCAAACAGGGACAAGGACAGTGAAAATCCGAAAAAAATGAATTAATACTCTGAAGGCTTTTAAGTACTTGCTTTTCTTCCCTTCTGGAATGAGGGTGGGAGGTCTTATTAATGTTCTATTTCTCCAAGCACCTGGCTCAGCCCTTTGCGAAGAGTTGGAGCTTAGTAAGTCATTACAGGGACGGCCAGTGTTTTGCAAGTTTATGACTATTCTTTCAACAGTATTAATACAGATATAGTATACTGATATGCTGAACATAATTATTATATTAATATATTGATATATTAATATAATTTAGTACATTGATATACTAAAATATATCAGGGTAAAAATGTAAGATGGAGGTAAGATGGAAATAGCTTTTTGTTTTCATTTTTAACTTTGTATGAACATACATTTTTTTTAAAAAAATTGTTTTTAATGTTTATTTATTTCTGAGACAGAGAGAGACAGAGCATGAGTGAGGGAGGGGCAGAGAGAGAGGGAGACACAGAATCAGAAGCAAGCTCCAGGCTCTGAGCTGCCAGCACAGAGCCCGACGCGGGGCTCGAACTCACAAACCATGAGATCATGACCTGAGTCGAAGTCAGTCTCTCAACTGACTGAGCCACCCAGGCGCCCCTGAACATACATGTTTATAGCAGGATCAAATGATAGACATTCTGACAATTCAAGTAGGGTTGATAAAGTATACCACAGCTCTCACCTAAATATGCTCCTTTAAAAACCTCTCTCTCTTTCCCTCTTAAACACACACACACTTCCAAATTAGCATTTTTTGTAATTGAGAGGTGGCCCCTCTGAAAGCAGTGCCTAATAAACATGATCGATAAGTGTATATAGCCTAGCATACATGAAAACAAAAGCGAGGCTTCCTTCTTCCAGTTATGTCTTTATTACTAGTCTTATTCAAATGACTTCTTCCTTTTCCATAACAAACTTTCAAACACATCTTAAAATATCTGCTCATTTATTTGCTCATTCCACGTGAAGCATATCCTATCGCAAGACACTGTGCCAGGGATGTTAGGAGGCAGAAATATAAAATAGCTTCAGATGCTGGCCCTCAGAAACTTACAGGCTGCTAGGGAAGAAAAGAAAATACACAGAGTTGGTGAGATAAATGAAAAGATCCAGAGGGGAGATTCCAGATAAAGTATTACAGGGACAGAGAACTGGACAGCGTCTTACGAGCTCAGCAGCATTTTGGAAGCAGGAAAATGGGAACGATGGGCATTCTGGGTAGGGGTGCACCTGTATGTACGAGAGTGAGTTAAATACATACAACTTGTTGTTTAAATATCTAAGAGTATCAGTCTCTGAGATGAAGAATATATCCATGTTAAGATCTACCTGGAACCATGCTACATGCGGTAGTTCTTTCAAAAATAAGAATAGGGGTAGTGGCTAGCGGCAATGGCCATCACTTACCGAACCCCTTCTGTGTTCCAGGATCTGAGCTCAGAGCTTTTAATTTGGTACCTCCCCCCTTATAGCTGTATAAGGTACAGGCTGTTTTACAGCTGAGGTAGGCAGGGTGCATAGAAGTAAAATGATTCATCTAAGGTCACACAGCTGACATGTTACAGAAGCAGGTTTTCAACCCCAGCAGCTTGCCTGGCACGCCTGTACCATTATCCATCCCGCTGTATTTCTGTGTAGATTACCAGGAAAAGGATTCATGCAGTTGTCCCCGAAAATACAACTGAAGAAATCAGCGGTGTAAATTTATGCTAGAAATAAGTGTTAGCTGCTCCCTTGTACACTGATATAAATACATGTCAGTGTGTTTTAATCTTGGCTTGGGTTTTTCGTAGGAAACAGTGTTTTCAGGTCATTATTTTGCCTTAGTCACTTAACATGTTATAATACAACTCTCATTCTCCTTCACTTTCTTCACTTCATTTTTACCCAAGAGGAAGGAGGGGCCTTTATAAAAAAGTGGAAATTCCTTCACATATTTGCTTTCGACATGTCCAAACATTTTTACAGAGCTACTGGGATTTCAATCCCTCTTGCAAGACTATCATTTACATCCATGCGGGTAGATTACTTTACGATACAATGTGTTAAAACAACCCATTTCAGAACGTTCATATGATTGCTGTTACACGCTTCTCCATCCCTACTGTACCTGTATCGAAGCATATTCTTCTGAATCCTGCGTCTTTTTCTCAGATCCGATCTGGAGGGGAATTACTGCAGGAAGCCTTCTGTTTACTTTCCAGAGAATTTGGAACTTGAGTGGCTCTGTGCAAAACACCAGGGAGACCAACCTGCCATCAAACCTGCAGGCTGAAGCTTCTCTCAGCAGGGCTACCTTTCAAATGTTTATTTCCTCTTTTATATAAAGGATGTTTTCAGTGATACCTACTTCAAAGACTTTCTCAGAGCAGGAAGCTCCGTGAGGCCCATAAAATGGGTATTCTGCTCTTCCCTCCTTTCCAGACCCAAAGGGGAAGATCTGACCTATGACCTGGAGAGATATTAACGTGAAATGTAGTATCTGTATCTTTTTGAAATTGAGAAGGGGTACAACAGGTTTTCCTGTTATGGTGGGTGGGTTACTTGGGGAAAGGTGATTAAGCTTCCTTTCCAGAACGTTGGAGAGCATTTAGCTTCCTTCCACATAACAATTATTGCAAATGCTTGTTGAATGTCAGGACTCTGGTTGAGGTAATTCCCAGAAAGAGGGAATTGAGTATTTACGTGAGTCTGATAATCAGCCCACATAAAATCCGGACGCACCTGGCCTCGGGCTTTCTTGGAGCAGGGACTCGGGGGTCACACCAGTCTGCTGTCCTTCCCTGCCAATCACAGGGCTGGGCTTCTTTCTGAATGTTGCCTCCTCCTTTCAGGTTCTTCCACACCATGGAGTCACGTCCTTCAGTCTGAACTGGAGGTAGAGGACATGCCCTTGATTTCAGACTGTAAGACTGGGGCATCCTAGCTTGTCATCTTCCAATTGCACAGCCACCCCTTGGATGCACACGGGTCATGTGCACACACACCCTTTTGGGAGCTGGGGGCCTGGGAGTCTCAGCAGAAGTGCCTGAGGAAGGGAGGAGAGTTGCACTGAGCAAGGAGAGGCGCTCTGGCTGGGGAGGAGTTCTGTACAGGGTTGCTTTGTGGTTTTAAGTGGAGAACTCTCAGAATACAAAAAGAGAGATGTAAAGGATGCATAAATGAGCATCTAGCACTAACCAGGCGCTGTGCCTGACTCCTGACAGCCTTGCGGCATGAAATGTGGCCTGTAAATTACGAGTCTGCGATAAATACAGAAATGGAGTGTTTGCAAACTTTTAGTTTATTTAAGTTTATTTATTTATTTTGAGAGAGAGAGAGCACGAGCAGGGGAGAGGCAGAGACAGAGGGAGAGAGAGGATCCCAAGCAGGCTCTGCCTGACGTGGGGCTCAAACTCACTTACTGTGAGACCACAACCTGAACTGAAACCAAGAGTCAGACACTTCACCAACCAGGCCACCCACGCACCCCGCAAACTTTTATTTTAAATTGCCACATTATCCAGTTATCCAAGTGCATGATCAGTGACCTTTAGTTTTTTTGTATGTTTAAATTTTTTTTAATTTTGCGGTAATTCATTTTTAGTCCATTTTATAAAACCAGTGCTTTGCAAAGAAGAATTAAAAAAAAAAAAAAAAAAAAAAAAACACCTTTCAGGGCACCTGGATGGCTCAGCCAGTTAAGCATCTGACTTCCACTCAGGTCATGATCTCACATTTGTGAGTTCAAGCCCCGTGTCGGGCTCTGTGCTGACAGCTCAGAGCCTGGAGCCTGCTTCGGATTCTGTGTGTGTGTGTGTGTGTCTCTCTCTCTGCCCCTTCCCCACTCACACTCTCTCTCTCTCAAAAATAAATACACATTTTAAAAAATTAAAAAAACAAAAAGCTTTCACACAAGAAGCTTGAACACTCTGCCTTCTCAGACCTTAGAGGAAGCCGGAGGAAGCTGAGGCATGAAATCCTGCAGCCGGGTAGGAAAGAAGGGGCCCGAGTGGAAGAGGCAGGCTTCGAACCAGGTCCGTCAGACTCCAGAGCCTGTGCTCTGAGGCTCCTGTTCACAAATAAGTGCAAAGACGTATTTCAAAGCTGAGTAGAAATGCCCTTTGGATTGCGGAACCTCAGTTCATAGGCCAGGAGGCGGGTCTCATGAACCATGTTTGGCATCTGGCTCAGGGGAGCAAATTGTCCGTAAACGTTGAATAACTTTGCCTCTGTTCTTTATTGTTAGGGGAAATTAAGAAGGAACTGTTCTCATTTTCAGGTGACAGACGGGCTCAGGCCAACAAACCAAACTTCCAACCTCTCCTCATTTGCAAAGGAGAGTCTAGAATATTGACGTGCCGTCTTGCTCAGTGAACTTCAGTTTTTTGGGTTTTTTTTTTCCCCTCCTGAGTTTTATTGAAGAATTTTTAGCCTCCAGTTTCCATTTAAAAGTTAAGCTTATTTTTTTTCCTTGTGCTCCTTTCATGAATAAATTAAGCAGAGAACGTGTCAAAAATACTTTTAAATGGATATATGTGCAACCAACATCTTCAAGTCTTGAAATAGATGGCCTTGGGACTGTTTTAAATTGCATCCTCTTTCCCTTCCCCCACCTGGTACCCGAGAGAACAGGCTGTCAGAGAGCCAGGAAAGCAAAGGCGTTTCATTCTGCCCTGGTGGACACCATGTTGCCTGAGCCCCTTCTCTCCACCTGTTTGATGGACTAAGACCCGGGGTCTCGGGGCAGCCCCGGGGCGGGAGAGGTTGGAGCCAGACGCTGCCAGAGAACGTGTGTCTGCGGGTTCTGCTTAAGTTTCCCTGGCTCGCTCGTCTCGGCTCCGTGAAGCCCGAATGTGTGTGCAATGAAAATCGACGCTGGGGATGTCTCTTCTTCTCCCCTGCCACACAGGCCCACAGCCTGGAGCATGGTGGTGGTGGCAGCCAACTCATTTTCTGGAGAAGCCCAGAGGAAACAGAGAAAGGACTGCCCACAGCACTTGCCTGACTCAACAACAATGAACATCAAGTTCAGTGAAAATAGGAGGGGGGGGAGAAACAGGCTAAAACAAAATACGGTGGTTTCAGTACCTCTAAATAGGAATATTTTTCTAAAAGAGAGCTCTGATCTCCAAGATTCATTTAAGGTAAATTAAAACAATGTAACTTGACGTCTAATTTCTTCTTAAACACCTCTTCCTAATTGGAAGTGTTGCCTAGACCAATTACCAGGCATTACTTACTTGTTATTTAATGTTTTCCTGGTACCCACGAGTAGATTGTATAGTGATTCATTGATGTGAAATGTTGGAATCAAAGCTCATTTTTAGGGTCCTGAGAAAGGAAGAGGTCTGAGGAATATCCAGTTTCACTCAGTGCCCACCTGGGGCCATGTCTCAGCAGGGACCAGGGCCCAGTGCAAGTTAAACACGTTTTTATTAAGCTACTACTCTGTTAGATCGGCTTAGCAGACAGTGTAGCTCCCTGAATTCAGGAACTCAGAGCGGACACCAAATGGGTCGGAAAGCATTTGGAAGCAGTGTGTAAAGCTGGTATCCAGCTGAGGGGAACACTGTTCCACCTTGGCTCTGGGTGACCTCTCCACAGCGGGCCCCAGTCACCTGAGGGAGGGCAGAGAACCAGGCAGAGTATGAAGGGATTCCTTAGGGAGGGCACCAGTGTCTGGTCACGTATCCCTCCAACACCTATATTGTGTCTACCCCCACACCCCCAAGAAGCCTATCTCCAGCCAGATTTACCAAAAGAATCCAGCCTGTGTCAAGAGTGTAATTATTCTAAATATAACTATACCAACAAAAGAAGGATATCAAACAAAGTTAACAGGTCACTATTGGGATATATGCAAAGGGTGGAGGTGGGGGCGGGGTGTTCAAGATGAGGCATTAAGAGTGGGTTTTAGCAGGTTCAAGGTTGGTTTTCCAGCAGCTAGTCTGAAGTGTGGTTCACCAGCCTGGGCATAGCTTGACTTTCACACTAGCGCTGGTTGTTTCTGAGGATCTCCTGTCCCCTTGGGAAAAAGTCTCCCACCGTACTTTATTTACTACAGATCTTAACTGTAATTTTAGGAGGATAAATGTGAGTATGAATATCACTGAGACGCAATCAGGGCTCTGTAAATCTTGAGGCGTCACTCATCTGCTCAGGGATGACGCCACCGATACGAACTCGTGTAAAGTAAATTTGTTAGCAGGCACCACGCGTTGCTCAGTCTAGAAAACTTCAGGGCCATTGAGGCAAGGTCAGATTAGGCAAGTCCTTTTATGGCAAGGCGGTGGTGGTGACAAGTCAGGGACACCGAGAGAATGTATTGTTAAATATACGACTTCCCGTGTGCTCACTCCTCAATGGCTCTCTTTGTCTTTGGAGGAGAACCACCTTGCCGCTCCCGACAGTAACTGTTTGTCAAGCAAGAAATAATGAAAGCGGCCCCTGCAAAGTTGGATATCTTTAAGCTCTGTCCTTAATGCACTGATGACAGTTCTGGATTCTGAACCTGTTTCTGAAATAAAGCATCGATTCAGGATCCGTCGCTATTGAATAGGTCCACAGTGTTTGGCTGAGGAAAGATGAGGATTATATTAAGGAACGATAAAATTCATGCACGGTGGAAACAGAGCCCATTTCGGAACCGTAGAGGAGCCCCAATTCAGATCTTGCGCTCAGACTGATTTGCACAAAGGGTTATCTGTTCAAAGTGGAAGAAAAGAATGACAGCATGAGACAACTCACGTAACTAATAAACTTTTGAGACGCTGTTTCATATGTTTGCTTTTCATTAAATTCGGGAACGGTTGCGACGTTGTTGTGATTCAGTCAACATTTATTCCTATCTGTTTTTCATATACAAAGGCTTAGGGATGCCAGAAAATAAACTGTTAACGGAGAATTAACTTCTTTGGCATGCTTTCATACTTATCTTCCAAATTAAAGAAAATGAAATGGGCAGAAACAGAGTGTAGATTACCTCCTTTTTGTCAAAAATGGTGGGAATTTGAAAATTAATAATAAAAAAGGGAACAGATGCAGTAACATGCCAGAGGGAGATTAATGTGGAGAGTAAAATCTGTGAGCAACAAAACTGAAGCAAACTGAATCAGTGGGAGGTGGTTGTACAATCAAAATCAGGATAAAAGAGAAATTACAAACAACCCTGCACTTGTCAAAGTAGTAGTAATGAAAGCCTGACTCTGCCAGCAGTGAGAACCTGTGTTAGCACTTTGGGGTAAGGATAGTAGCCGGGTGCCAGGTAGGAGGGCAGTGTTAGGTTCCTGGGCAACAGCCATCTTGTGTCGAACAGATGGCGCCGAAAGCTGGCAGGGGAGGGGCTCCTTAGCAGAACTAATCAGACAGTAACAGATAGGGCAGCTGGGAAGACTGACCACAGAGAGGGAGTCTGCGGGGTAGCCGAGTGCCATGATGTCTGCAGTGGTGTGCCCATTGGTCTGAGATAAGACCTTGCAATGTCTTTCCCATCCACGGAAGAGCAGGAACTTTTGTTCAAGAAGAAAAATGGAGTGGAACGGTAGCACAGTTGGGGGCGGGGGTGGGTTCTCGGGGTAGGAACTGAGAAGGGAAGGCTGGGCCATCTCGAAATTTGTGGTGGGGGTCTGCAGTCCCAGCCTCCACGCAACCTTGGTTTTCGCCGTCTGTGCCCTTCCGCCGTCCTGATGTGTCCAGGGTGGCAACGTGGAATGATCACTTTATGTATTTTATGCATCAGAGAGTTTCCGGGATCAAGGCTGTACTTACAATCAGAGGAGACTCTTTGCTATGATTTCTACCACCTAGGTCTCTAACAAATGAAAACCCAAACCAACATACGGTGCGTGCGTTTGTGCTTGGTGATTTCTCATGACCTGATTGATACCGTTATTGATTCAGAGCAGCTCGCCTTCTTTTCTTTTCCCTGTAACTGCGGGTTGAACGTCAAGACGTTGGGCATAAATCCGAGCCCCAAACCTTAAAACAAAAGTAAGATTAAGTCTTTCTGACAGAAAGGAAGGTGAAAACGATCTATTAAATTCAATAACTTAATTAAGGAATCCTTTCTTTTTAAAATCTAGAGTTGGGACCTTCAGGTTAAAACTATTACTTTAACAAAGAAATGCAGATCTCCTACATCTGTTTTTGAACTAGTATATTTCCCTCTCTCTCTCTCTCTCTTTTTACAGAAGCTTTGTAGCTTGGCTCAATTTATTCATTTTGGAGGGGGAGGGGGAAACGTTACCAGGATTTGAAATAGGTGGTATAACATAGCCATATGCTATTTATGCAGCAGTTTCTGCAATAAATCTAATTTGGTCCTGTCAAAAAATTAGACTTATTTGATACAGCAGCACATTAGTAAATGATTGTGGCAGATTTAAAGTTGACATTTAGTCTCTCCTCACTCTGAGCAGAATCTCGCAGATCTGCCTCTTCCCCCTTGATCGACTCTATGAAAATGTCTCAGTTCTTTGTCCTGCGGTCCCGCAGATATTTTCACATCCAAGAGAAGGTCTTGCCTTAAGGTAACTGAGGAAGGGGGCGGAAGAAGGAATAGCCTCTGTTTTTAAAAGACTCCGTGAATAGATGGGCAGAAAAATCAATACACCAGAGGAAAACTCATTGTGTTTTCATCATTTTCAGTTCTTAGAAAAGCAGAACTGTTAGTCTCATTCAGAATGTAGATAAATTAAGGAAGGTCAAATTCTCTGTTACGGAGTTGAAATATTTTTACCTTCCGTCCTACGTCCATATGCTGTTTGAGGAAAACTCCTATCAGAGAATGCGGATGACATCAGCTCTCTGCCTTTACCTAGCAGGGCCCTTAGAAGCTGCTCCACTGCTCTCTCCTGCGCCCTGGCACAGCCCTGCCTCAGTGCCGCTCGATTTTTCCTGTAAAATGTGTGTTTCAGGTGTTGGTATCAAACTATCTCCAACTTTCTCCCAGCTTTTCCGTTTAAAACATAAAATAAGCCTAGTACACATTAGGCAGATGAATGTTAACAGTATTCTCTGAATTCCTTCAATGAGTCCCTTTGGAAAAGTAATCGAGATATTCTTTCCCTTTCCTTTTTCTTACGTGCTTCTGGAGGGGAGAAGTGTGTGCGCGTGTGCACATTCCCGCATCTGTGCGTGAGCATAAGTGATGTGAGACTGAGTGGTTTTTCATTTGTTTACATTCTTACCATATACATTTTCCGAAACCAGCCTACGAGTGTGTTTCTGAAACGCAGTCAGCTAAGAATGAAGCGTTCCTTCACGGTGATTTAAGCAGCCCTGTGAAACTGGCATTCTGCTCACACCTCTTTCTTGTATATAGCAAAGCAGCCCATGGAAGTGATCAAATTACCGGGACTCTTTCCGTGCTATTCAGAAGCAGGCATCCAGGTAACCGAACTACCCTCAAGCACAGATCACACTCCAGGGAAAAAAAAAATGCCCAGAAAAAGAGCAAACAAACCTGCCGAGTGAATTAGATGCTAGTTCTGAAATTTTCTCCACACGAAAATTATTTAGAAATCATGTTTTGGGGGAATTGAAAGAAGGAAGCACCTCAAAGAATCCACATTTTGCGTCCAAAAATCCACATATTAAATTACATAATATATATTAGATCAGAATGATTTATATAGGACATAGGGCATTTTGGAGATTCGTAATAAAATTGAAATTCGAGCTAAAAAAGAATGTCTCAGCCCTCGGATTTGAAGCTGTCTCTGTCGGGTTTTGTTTTGGCTTTTATATTTAGCATCACAACAGTTTTCCTTAATACATCTGAAGAATTGTTCTGAGAAAGTCTTTTTTGTAAATTGTAAATATTTAATCAATCAAACCCTTAGGATTCATATTTTAAATTACTTGTTTTTAGACTGCTTTTATTAATGAAACCTGCTTGCAATTTTATGTCAATGGCAAAAGCCTCAATTTTTATCTTTTCTGAAAAGAAGTCAGAAAATTTTCCTGACTTGATTAATGGTACTTAATAAAAGCCTGTACAATAGGATTAAGTCTTGGGATAATTCTTCCAAATGTAAAAGCAGCTTATGAACGAAGTACCATCCAGGTTTACAGTTAGCTTCACATTTGTAACAGTGCTTTGGCTAAAATTTGTGCCATCTACTTCCTCCTAAAAAAAAAAAAAAAAGTGATCTCCCTTTTTCTTCTAAGAAAATTGAATCGAGTCTTTGGTTTGTCTTTTTCCTAAAGAATACAGTTGCCTAAAATACCGGTAAGGAATTCAGCATCAAGTGATTTCATGTCCGATTTATGAAAGGAGGGCAATTACTTGCTAGCTGTGGATGGATGACAGAATAAATTCAGTTGAGAGTATAATTTTCACCTAATTTTGATGAGTTAAATTTTTTTCACAGAACTGGCCTATTGGTACAACTTACATTTCTTTAGATAGATGGTGTGTTTGTTGGGCAACATATATTTATTTGAATATTATTGAAGCCGAATTGTTCCTTTTTTAAATGATGGAATTTAAAATACACTTGATTTGTATATCCTGGGTTCAGTTTCTCAAAGCAGTAATGGAGCTGTGTGTTAATATATAGCTTATAATTGAAATGGTACATATTTGTACATTGTAAGCATGTCAGTGTAAAATTTCTTAATTGGAATACTCTTTCCCTTGGCTAATTCATTAGTGAAAATATTTATTCCTCAAGTTAATGCTGTATAGTACGAAGCAATTTTTGCATAGTGTAAACTTGTTTACGATATTTTGATTTCACTTTAAAACTTTTATTTTGCTTCTTATACATATAGTTCATACTTGATATAATGAGTGCAGACACACATGAAGGAAATACATATCAGCTGTCTGGTTTTACAAATGATCATTAAAATACCACGTCTTACTACTTTGACTCCAAATTATTGTCTTCCCGAACCCAAAAGTAATTTTCACAAGTGCATTACACAACAGAACTTCATCTTCTGCTGGTTAGCCGGAGAGGATTTAAATCCGTGCCGACAGTTCATTTGACAATGACCTTGAGGGGCTTTGCTTCTTGAAGAAGAAAGCAGAAGCTTGCGGTAAACAAAGTTCACTTCTGACAGATGGATTGAATGACAGAAAGGTTGCGAGTGCCAGAATAGCCCTGGCAGAGGAGGAAATGTTCAGTGGAATCCAACAGGAGAGGAGGTGTGAACAGGTGCAGGGTTGCTGACGGAAGGGGAACCAGATGGAGGGAGCCACAGCCAGTTTATTTAAAGGAAAAGGCAGAAAACATTGAAAGGCTGTGCGATCAGTGGCTAAAAGTGTTCATAGAGGAAGGTAAAAATTCACAAAGCAAAACTGCACAGTGGGGTAGCTAACACTTAGCATAATGGTAGTAATTTGTGAGTTTAGTTTGGAAGTTGCAATTGAAACACATTCATCTTGGCTCTTGACACCATCAAGTATAGATATTTGAGAGTTGTTTATTTTTTTTTTAAGTTTCTAAGCTTTTTTTAATCCATCCATTAATTTAATTTTTTCCAGCCAGAAGCTCCGTTGTGATAATACCAAAATTGTGTCGTCAGCTAGGAAAAGAAAAAAAAAAATTTTTAAGTGAAGGTTAACATTCCATTCAGATGGATCTTGTGATGCCTTAGTTTTGTTCACATATGGGAAGCAAATGCACTCACTGTTGGGTGACATCTGTAATATCTAAGAAATTTGCAACGTTGGAATAGATGCTGTTGGTTGCTTTTGTTGTTCGGAGTCTCTGTTCATTTTGTGAAGTCCAGTTTGATTGTTGCAGTGGGATTAATGCTCTCTAAAATACATATTTGCCTGTCTGATCTGCAGGTTAATTTCTGTTGCTGGGGTTGCCCTGGTTTTCACTGACTTTCCGTGACCTGCCTTCAGGCAGACACCTGCAATCTCAAGAGTCATTTGCAATACAAACAGTATATAGCAGAGCAAGGATGGAGGGCTCTCCTATTTTCTTAGACCTATTAAAATTAAACTTTCTGCAAACCAAAGACCTCCTTGCGAATCCCCTGCCTGGTCGCATCACGCATGCCGTTTTTGTGGGCCCTCGTCTACCACTGTTGTCCTTGAGAAGTTTCCTACGTTACATTACTGATAAGGCGATGCCAATAGAGGAGGAGCTGAAGCAGCCCCCAAGAGAAATGATGAAAGTGCACGATTATGTTGAGGTTTTAAAAATCTGGTAATTGATCCACAAGAGTTCCTGCACACTTTTCACAAAGATGCAATACTCAGAGTGTATTCAGCAAGCACCGTATTCACATGTATTCACATTCCCCGTCTCAGAGCAGCCTGGATCAAATAGATTATGGTGGAGTCGGGTGGGTGTTTCAGAACATTCTGATTTTAGAGATCACATCCATGGCATAGCATGCTTTTGTCAGTGCAAAGAAAGAACTGAAATCTGACTAGTAATTATAGAAGATGTTTGTTTACGCCTGTGTTGTTTATGGAGATCCATGCTCTTGGTCATTGTTTTTTTTTTTTTTTTTGAGACTGAATGAGGCTATACACAACTGTATATTTGAAGGAAAAATCGTAAATGGTTTCTTCTCACAAAAGGAAATTGATCATCTGTATTTAAAATCAGCTCCAAAACGTGCCTGTTTCTCCCCACTTGTTAAGAAGTTTTCATCTAATAAATGTTCTTTATTAATCTAAAATTTTACATAAAACTGATTACAGCATACTTGCTTTAATCGTAATGTATTGATTCTGCCATCTCTTCTATCATAGCTCCTGAATACCTTTATACAATCCTTTTTATAACAATATAGAGCCTTTGTATGATAATGTAAAAAAACGAGCACTGACCTGCTGTGTAACATAACACCATGAAACTCACCTGAGTGATGGGATACAAACTGAAAGGCTGTAAAAAGAAACTGCAACAATGAGTCATCATTTGATACGTCACAAATTAAATTGCAAAGCTCTTTATAGGTAGAACTGATAGCTTTCCAGAAATATGTAAATTAATTGTACTTAGCATAATGTCTTATGTCATGGGGGTCTTGAAATTTTTTGAATGATGGGATAATGGGTTGATTACTGTTAAATAGGCATTCATTCAACACTAGGTATACAGCTGCTGTAGATTTTTTTTTAAAAAAATTGTTTTAATGTTTGGGGTACCTGGGTGGCTCAGTCGGTTGAGCGTCCGACTTTGGCTCAGGTCATGATCTCACGGTCTGTGAGTTCGAGCCCCGCATCGGGCTCTGTGCTGACAGCTCAGAGCCTGGAGCCTGCTTCGGATTCTGTGTCTTCCTCTCTCTGCACCTCCCCTACTCATGCTCCATCTCTCTCTCTGTCTCTCTGTCAAAAATAAATAAACTCAAAAAAATTGTTTTAATGTTTATTTTTGACAGAGAGAGAGACAGTGCAAGCAGGAAAGGGGTAGAGAAAGAGGGAGACACAGAATGTGAAGCAGGCTCCAGGCTCTGAGCTGTTGGCACAGAGCCCTATGCAGGGCTCGAACTCATGAGCTGTGAGATCATGACCTGAGCCAAAGTTGGACGCTCAACCAACTGAGCCACCCAGGCGCCCCTGTGATGGACATGTTTCTAAGGATCGATAATTTCTTGTTGGGATATGTTGGCAACATTGTGGGCAAATGTCAAGTCGAAGCAAAAAGCCTTTTGCTCAATTTTTTCATATGGCTAGAGGATGTTTTCTAATTAATTAATTAATTTTTTACATTTATTTATTGAGAGACAGAGACAGAGCGTGAGCAGGGGGAGGGGCAGAGAGAGAGGGAGACACAGAATCCGAAGCAGGCTCCAGGCTCTGAGCTGTCAGCCCAGAGCCCAATGCGGGGCTCGAACTCACGAGCTGCAAGATCATGACCTGACCCAAAGTCGGACGCTTAACCGACTGAGCCACCCAGGTGCCCCTTTGCTGTAGGTTTTTTAGATGAAGAGGGTGTGATCCTTCTTTACAGTATCTAACAACCTAGTGGACAGGGTGTACGTGTGTGTGTGTGTGTGTGTGTGTGTGTGTGTGTGTGTGTGAAATCTAGAAAACAGTATTTAGATTTAGAAACCTTCCTTAACTCACATTGTGAGTGGATGAATTGTGAAACTACCCATCTAGTCCAACCCTCATTCTCTTGTGTGACAACTGAGGTGCAGTGAGGCTCAGGGACTTGCCCAAGGTCAACTGTTCTTCGTGGAAGCCAAATGTGGGCTCTCCATCCCCTTGCTCTTAGTTCAGTGCTCCTTTTGGTAGTCCACGTTATATGCCCCTGGTATTCAGTGATAATAGGACTGGTCTGAATAAACCTATCAAAATCTTTCTGTGGAAGTCTTGCACAACATGTTGCTGAAAGGAAAAATAAGTCTCTTTTTGGACCTTCCCACATGGTTACTGGTTCTTGAAACAAACAAATAAAAGAGCTGTACCTTACAAACAACAATTAAAACTTTTGGAACATTACTCACATTGACTCCCTTAATCTCCACAAGAGCCTTTCAGGTAGATTCTGCCATGAGGCCCATTTTACAGATAAGAAAACTGAGTTGAATGGAGGCTACTACCTTGACCAGGGTCACAGTACTGGCAATTAAGTAGAGTAGGGATTCAGGCCTCAGCAATTAGGCTCCCGGACAGGTTTATGCATTATACTTCCTATATTGCCTGTGATGGTAGGTGTTGTGAGAAAATCAATCCTGTGACCACTTCCTTTTGGAAAGTTAAATTAAATAGGCTTCTTGACAGCCTTCAAAATGCTCACTAACGCACACTGTGACTCTTCGAGAGGAATTTCTATTTTCAGTATTTCCCAAATGTATATGACTCATGGAAACTCTTCCATTAAATCTCCACATTCTCTCCCAGGAATCAGGTTTTTTAGGAATACACTTTGTGGGGGGCGCCTGGGTGGCTGTGTGGGGGTTGGGTGTCAGATTCTTGATTCTGGCTCAGGTCATGATCTCACAGTTCATTGGATCAAGCCCTGCATCAGGCTCTGTGCTCACAGCACAGAACCAGCTTGGGATTCTCTTTCTCCTCTGTCTCTGCCCCTCCCCAGCTCGTGTGCATGTGCTGTCTCGCTCTCTCTCAAAATAAGTAAGTAAACATTAAAAAAGAGAAACACACTTTGGGAAAAACTAATCTAAATTAATTTGTGGTGGGGTGACAGAATTACCACATGGGAAGTGTTTTTATCAGTACCTCTAGAACTTGTCTCCCTGGCCCTGCCCCCTACCTCCCGTTCATGCAGAGAGCAGGTGGGTGGGTACCCTTCAGTTTGGGTTGTCTGTCCTCCAAAGCGGGGCGAGCGTCGGGGAGCATCTCTGACCATTACTTGAGCGGTTAGCTGTGCCAGAGTCACATGACAATGACTCCTTCCATGGCTACCATTTCAACTTGGCCTTTGTCTGGTAATAGCTCTTGAAAATAAAGGTGACAAGTAACTAGTTGATCAGATTTAGGAACCTCTCAGAGCCTGACTCTTGGAATCAGATTTCATAGAATAAAATATTATGGATGCTTTCGGATATAAATCCTTTCAGACAAACTTCTGCTGGGGATTATTGGCACAGATTCAGGGTATGGGCCCCTAAATCGGACTCTGAAAGAGAGCTTATTCTCCTTCAACTCTTGCTATACCAATATTCCTCCCCTCTAAGTGTATCTTTTCCTGTAGTCTGAAGAAATGGAGCAACTCATGGATAGTAAGCTCTAGAAGTTGAGAAGTTTAGCACTCCTAATGTGTTAATTTTCCTGTAAATACACTTGGAGGTGCCTATAATTTGTAATTACTTCCAGCAGCTCCTATTGGTAAGATTTTCGGTAAATAATGATGTTGCAGTGATAATGATGGCTGGGACTGGGCTTTCTATGTGTAGTCCTGGCTTTCCCACCCACCCCTCCCCTTCCCTTTTCTGGGTTCTTGAATTCTGTTTCTTCCAACAGATAAACTCCAGCAATTTTTGTAGAGAGTTGAAACCATTCATTGGCTTATCTGAATCCCACAAAGTATAGATTATGTTTTGCAGTGAGCGAAAACTACAAAGGCCACAGATTAGCTCACCAAGTGGTGGGATAGTTTATTAAATTGGCTGACAAGCTGATGGACGAATACGGCTACATCGTCCTCTTAATCAACTTTGAAAGTGCTGGTTTTTAGTAGAACCAAGTAATGAATGATACAAGGTTGATTACTGGTGATTCAGGGACGAAACCTGTGGGGAAAAATCTCTTAGAGAATCTGTTATTTCCCACGTAACAATTATAGAAATACTATTAAACGATAAAGATTTTCCAACCGTATGCACATTAACTTATTAGGAGTCTTAATGCGTGTTCATAACTGGATATTTTTCTATAATTTGCCAGCTTGGCTGTATGGAATAATTTTTTAATATGCTTTATAATTTAATTTTAATTATGAATATGTATTTTGGGAGGTGCTTCAAACCAGATTTGATTTTTTTCAAAGATCTCATTGCTTACATTTGTGTAATATGGTAACTGCTTCAGCTTCAGCTGTTCTTAGCTTTCTGTCGTAATTCTCCTTCATTTCTCCTTTCAAGCGATGGTGACTGGCTGACTTAAATGAGAAATTTGGTTTAAAAAATGTCATTTTAATAGTTTTTGCTCTTTAGAAAAATTATGTGATTTGATATCTTCATGAGGCATTTAAAGTTAGCAGGTTTTGGCCACATGGTTATTTTGATTTGTGCTACATCAGGATTAAAAATGATTCTGTGCTCTGGGGGAGTAGACGAAGGAGTTATGCTCAAGCCCCCACTGTCCAATGTAAATATAAGGAGAGCCACAAAATGCAAACCACATACTTAATTAAACATCTCCAAAAAGCTGTATTTTATTTCTTTTTTTAAATTTTGTTTTAAGTTCATTTATTTGTTTTGGGAGAGAGAGAGAGAGCACACGGGAGGAGCAGAGAGAGGGGGAGAGAGAGAGAGAGAGAGAGAGAGAGAGAGAGAGACAATCGCAAGCAGGTTCTGCACTGTGACAGTGCAGAGTCTGATGCAGGACTTGAACTCACGAACCATGAGATCATGACCTGAGCCCAAATCAAGAGTCAGTCACTTAATCGACTAAGCCACCCAGGCCCCCTAAATAGCCATATATTAAAAGGTGAAATTAATTCTAATAGTTTATTTAACTCAATATAGCAAATAGTATCCTTGAACATGTAATCAATAAAAATTAATCAGATTTTTCTGCTTTCCTACTCCCGCGCCCCCCCCCCCCCCCCCAGCCCCACCAATTCTCCACAGTCCGGTGCATATTATTTACACATACAGAGCATCTCACTTCAATCTAGCCACGTGTCAGGTGCACGGCAGCCACATGTGGCCTGTGGCTGCTGTATGAACCATTGGAACCCTAAGCCCTTGTTTTCAGTTTTCCCAGCTTCCCCACAACACCCAGTATGGATGCCATTGGGTTTCTCATGAGCATAAACCCTGAATTCTCTTTGTACAATAATTGGCATCATTCTATAAAAACAAGAAAATCATGTCAGCTTCTTCTGTAATTTTGGAGCCAGGAGCTAGGCCTGTCTTTGATTAGTCCTTTTCTGAAAGACTGCCACTTGGAGCAGGACGGGGAGGAGGAGAGAGGAAGCTGCCATTTACTGGTCATTCTCTGAAGGGCAGCTGAACTCTTAGCTGTACCCGCAGCACACTGGAGCGAGTTCTTCGTATCTTACTGTTGCATCTTTGTCTTTACACCTTAGAGCTGTTGAAAAATCAAATTGACGATTAAATAACGTGATGCCAGGCTGTTAGTTGAATTTAGACATTTTCCAAAGGGTGGTCTGGGCCAGATGTTACTGGTTGCTTTATATAGGTTGCCTCAGTATCCCGATAACATCGTTTCATTAAATGAGAAAATGAACTTAACGCTGAGGTCCCACCTAATGGCACACGGCTAGTATCAGGTAGGGCCAGGGCCCAAATCTAGTCTGTGTGTGTCCAAAGCCCAAACTCACATCCGTTCTGCAATACCACTCCTCCCATTGCTTTTATCAGTAAATTGAGGAAATTTTTTATTGTTTTTATTGTTTCTTCGAGCTAGTCTTTGAGATAATTGTATTGATTGTTAGACTTTGTTTTATTATTTTTTTATTTTGTATTTTTTGAGAGAGAGGGAGAGAGAATCTTAAGTAGGCTCCATGCTTAGCACAGAGCCCAACATGGGGCTCGATCTCACAACCCTGAAATCATGACCTGAGCCAAAATCAAGAGTCAGACACTTAACCAACTGAGTTGCCCAGGTGCCTCCGATTGTTATACTTTGAATCATCATCTTCTAGGAAGTAGCAATGAGATTACTGATGGTACCGATTCATATTCTTGAACACAGGATATGTCAGTGCTGTACTACATACGTTTTACATATAACATCCTGGTGTTCCTAAGGGAGCAGTACTGTCATTAACCCCATTTCACATTTGCGAAAACTGAGTCATAGGCTAAGTGACTTGCTTAGGGTGCACAGCCAGGAAGTGGGCAGGTTGGGAGTCCCCTGCCAAGGCTGGCTGACACCAAGGTCTGAGCTCTTAACCTCTGGCTCGTTGTGTGCAGATGAGTGGCCCAGCCCTGCTGGCAGTGGGCTTACATGCCAAGGCCTCAAGGCCAACGGCAAAAGCATTGTTTTTAAAGGCCCTTTAGGATTTTAGTTCCTCCTATTCCTTTTCTCGGGACACGGATTCCCGTTTTGGATAAGCTCAGAACAGGCTACCTTGTAGAAATGAGTTTGCATGTAGACTTAGATTAAAGGTAGAATCTGGTCTTCAGGAACAGAAAGGGCGGCTCCACAGCCATAGGAATGGTGAGCGTGACGGCCTATCAACGACCAAGGAAGCAGAAAACCCAACACACACTTACATTACTGCAGAGAAGAAACCTTTCAGAAGGCAGGTAAGAATAGTTATAAGCATGTGTTCCAAGGCAAATAGATAATCCTGTTAAATCATAAAATGACTAAAAGGGAAAATGTTTTGAAGTAGAAAATGACCTGAGCCCTGGGGCAGGAACATGCTTCTCTTATTTGGAAGAGTGAGAGGATAACACAGGTGGGAACCGGAGCACGCGGGCTTCAGGCAGTTTTGTCTTCTGTAAATATAATTGTGCTTTTCAGCTCCAGAATCCCGTGGAAAACTGGACAGTTTCCAGAGATCTCAATCAAGTTTTAAAAATGAACTAACTCTAGTTTTGTTATCCAGCCAAGGTTAGTCAGTAGAACACAGTCCTGATTTCCAGGTACAAACGTATTGGGTGTTTGACCAAAAGCACACCAGTTCAGGGACATTGAAAACTCTATGAGTCTTTACTACAGCATGTCCCCACTTACTCAATCTCAGACTTCCGGTAAATTCAGCCATTTGATACATAGCTATAAACCAAGACTTTTAAGAAGCAAAACCAAACGAAATGGAAAGCATGGCAGCAAATCATAGCAAAACAACCAATAAAAAAGCACTATAAGAAGCAGATCAGTATGCTTCCATTTGGTTTCTGGATCTTCAGAATAGCCTCTGAGATTTTCGTGCAACAGCTATTACAAAGTGCCTCTGTTTCCAGTCGCTGTGGTAGCCTCCAGCAGCTACAACAGTGAACGGTGATCCCTAAGCGCGTCCTGGCCGGGACAATAGTAGCAGCACGTGGGCCTTCCTCATTTGAAATTATGACCTTGATTATCAAGTGGAGTTGTTATATTTGCTATAGGTTGCTTAAGGGAAAAGAGTCATGATAAATAAATATTTTAGACATGTTTCCGCTGGAACTGGTCAGATTTCTGTGGGTCTGATACCTGGAAAATTCTCTCAAGTGGGGACACCTCATCTCTCCACATTCAAGATAAATGAAGCATTATGTTGTATTTGAGAAAGAAGATTCTATAAAACGAATTTAATAATTGTAATTCTTGCTATATAGCATATTTCTTAATAAGTTTAGTAGCCACAAAGTGACCAACACATTCCTCATTTACTAATGGATCTGATAAATAAATTTCAAAAACATATAATAATAAAATAGAAGCTTTTTTTCAGTCAGTTGTACGCAACTGGACAATGGTGTGTATCCATTGACAGGGTACAGAAATGCCATTATGACATATATTGATCCTACCGATGTCTGATTTGAAGTTACTCACCAGAAGGATTAATTACTGGGACTGTGTAGATCAGCTGACGTTTTTCAGAGAGGAAAGCCAAGAACGGACCAAAGCAGTTAGTTTATGTAGAAAGGTTAGAGATGGAAACTATGAATATTTTGACAATCTGAAGGTACAAAGGCAAAATCATGATCTAATTGATTTTATGCACTAGCTTAATTGTTCTTATTCTTTGGTCCGGTGAACTGGGCCCATGATGTTGTAAAATAGGATATATTTACAACCACTTATGCATCAGAGACCTCTGAGCTCTCCAAAAGTTTTAAGGGTGAAAATTACTGAAACGTACATTTGGTGGCTGTTCAGTCTCAGTATCTACCTATGGTATCTACCATGCCTATGAAACAATTTCAGAAATTGCTCTTGCTATTGCTGTAGTAATAAGTGCTCTCCCTGCTTCTAATGTTGTCCCTTCCCCATCTGTTCTCCACACCGCAGCCAGAGGGATCTTTCTGAAGCCTGAGTGTGATCACAACACTCCCCTGCTTAAAACCCTACGTTGGCTCCCTATTTTCCTCAGGATGAAGTCCTTAAAAATAGCTTCATGTTCTGGCTCCTGCCTACAGCTTCAGGCTCATCGTTCTCCAATCTCCTTCTACCAGCAGCTCACTTCCACCCTGCAACGTGTGTATTCCACCCTTCAGTCCTGCCAAGGCTGTTTGCAATTTTCCAGAGGCACCTGGTTGTCTCTCCTCCTTGAATCTTTGCACATGTTGTCCACTTCACTTGTAACAATATTCTTCTCATTCTTTGGATGGCTAATTACAATTCACTTGAAGCCTCTGATTTTTTAAGTTTCCCCAAATCCTCCCTGACGGTACCTTGCCCCTCTCCAACTCCTGTCCCATCTGCCTGTATGAGAGCACGTAGTTAGCCCTATTTTAATACTTACCATTCTACTTTAGTTGTTCTTTCTTGTCTGTTTTCTTCACTAGACCATGAATTCTGAAGGCACAGTCATGGTCTGTGTCTTGTACACTGATGCATCCTCACACTTTGGTGCTTGGCACAAAGTAGGCGTTTAAGTATTTGTTGAATGGATGAGCAATACGAATCTGATGAAACCGCTCATGCGAGGCAATGCCATGGAATGGAAGTACACTGAACTTGAATTGAGAAGACGGGTGTTGGTTCTGGGTCTGTCACTTACTACAAGCTGTGCACCATTGAGCAAATCTCTTAATTCTTTAAGCTTGGGATGCCTCTTGTATCAAGCAGGAATATCTGTTCCATCCCCCTGCCATACAGAATTGTTATGAAGAGTAGGTGGTCAATGCATTTGAATGTTCTTTGCAACACAGAAAGCCTGGAAGTGGGAGGATGTTCAGTTGGTAAGAGTCTCTGGTTCTGTCTTCAGTAAATGAGAGTTGCACACGAGATGTAATAGAAGCAGGCAGTATCTAGTCAAGCACGGCCCCCGTTGCCTTGACAGAGTTTTCAAATCAGTTTGGAGCTACTATAAGAGAACACTTTTGGAGAGAAAATTATTTTTAGGGATGTTTTTGTTAATTATTTCCTTTCTTTTGTGTTTATTCCTTTGAAAGAAGTTGATGTCCTTTCTGTTTCTGCTTCCTTTCCTAGAAGTGACTCACGCTCTAATCGGATAACTCATCTTTCAACATTGTACTTAAAATTCTGACATACTTTGCAGTGAAGAAAATAGAAATAATTTACTCGAGAAATATGTATGATGCCATTAGGGTTTTTTCACATACTTGAGGAAGTAGGGGTTCCTGAAAGCTACTCCTCTTGGATTTTTTTAGCCCTGTTTGTTACATCCTAGTATTTCTACATTTGCTTCACTATAAGAACATAGCTCCTGTTAGTGGTAAACAAGTACAGGAGTTTTTGTTCTTGTCAAATATGGAAGACATCATGTTGTCTACTAATTTCACTATTGTTTTTCTTTTGTTATTATTGTCAAGAACAATAATAAAAATCAAATCAAATTGTTGGCCAAAATAGGGTTATCTTATCCTATTCTCTTCTGATCAGTAGACGGGAGGATCCTTAAACCTGTATGGACACTTAGTACTTTCCATCTCTTAACAGTTGCTCATTCATTTGTCCATCCATCCATCCATCCACCCATCCACCCATCCACACATCCATCCATCCATCCATCCATCCATCCATCCAACCATCTATCCAATATTTGTTAACCACACAACTATGTTCCAGGCACCATTCCAGGCTCTTGGGATAAATTAGTGAACAAAACCAAGGTCTCTATTTTTTAGGTACTTATGTTCCAGATAAGATGTGTGTGTCTTATCTTCTCTAGGACTCTGTGACCAGCTTTAGGCTGGAAGCATATTTGCGTGACTTGCAGTGTTTTTGTAAAGATCACTGTATTTCTTTAAGGAGGATACAACTAATTGGTTGTGTCACTGTAAGAGGAAGTGATCCAATAACATATGGGACAAACTGAAAAGGAGAAGGACAGCTGTCTTGGAATTTGGCTGTCAAGATGGGTAATATAGGTATTAAAAGACACACACTTCTGGATAATTGAAATAAGACTCTTGTTATCCTTTTGACCTTCTCTCATTTCCCTGCACCCCTGGATAAACTAAGAGATTGAAGTATAGGGATTCATACTGTGGACTTGAGAGTCAGGCAGGCCTGGATTGCCTGGCTATGCCCCCTTAATAACTGGAAGATTTTGGACAAGTAGGATAAACTTTCTAGGCCTCAGTTCCCTCATTTATAGAGAAAGGATAATAATAGAACCTACCTCAGAGGGCTGGTGTGAGGATCAAATAAAAGGATAAATGTAAAGAGCTTAGCTTATGGTAAAAACAATAATAAGTAAACAGCTTCCTGAAATTATTAATCCTTTAAGGCGGGATTTTTTTCCTGCCTTACTTGAACGAAGAACCCCCGGATTAAAAGAAGTAAGTTACGTGTCCATGGCCACATGAGTAATAAGACAGTCAATGCCATGTTTTGACACTGCAGCTGTGTGAGTTTTCTACTGTACTCTATTGCCTCTCTAGATGTAACTTTCCCAGAACACAAAGAAAATCAACCGAAAATGGTGTGGATGCATTTGTAAAACAAACAAACACAAAAGGAAGCAATAAAACTGTAAGCAAATATTTAATCCTAGGTAATAGATTTGCTTTCTGTAGTAGATTAGAAATTTTGAAAGTGCTTTCTGTGTATACTGGGTAAGTTTGAACAAATGTTGAAGGCAAATATGTTGAAGACCAATGGGAACCAAGTTTCTCACTGTTGAGGAAGGAAGTTAGTGATGGAAGGAGGGGAGACTGGGTTTTATCTAGTTGTTGGATTGGAATTGAGAACATTAGTGTGCATGTATTATTAATATGAACATTCATAGAAAAATATTTATAAATATATATTCATACATTGATACATATATTCTTATCCTGGTTCTGTCTACTAAAGTGACCTAGAAGCAAACTTCTCAGTAGCAATGTGTACCCCCTGGTGACGGATCTTGGTTTCTAAGTACCATTCTCCACTAAAAGGCAGAAGAGTTCCTTGGACAAATGCTGATTGCATGACTGATACAGGGATAGTACCAGATGAACCTGCAACATCTTGTGGGGATACAAAGCCAAGATGTTCATAAGAATAATAGAGAGATATGGGGTACCTGGGTGGCTTAGTTGGTTAAATGTCTGACTTCAGCTCAGGTCATGATCTCGTGGTTTGTGGGTTCAAGCCCTGCATTGGGCTCTGTGCTGACAGCTTAGAGTCTAGAGCCTGCTTTGGATTCTGTGTCTGTCCCTTTCTCTCTGCCCCTCCCCTGCTCATGCTCTGTCTCTCAAAAATGGGTAAATGTTAAAAAAAAATTTTTAAAGACTAATAGATATAATATAGAAAACAGCTTGAAGGGGTTCCCACTGGCCAAATCTAGGATGAATTGATAAATAAATGGTGGCCATAATAGTTTGCAACCCATTGAATAAAATAGGAATCCAAGATTCCATGCTGATATCAATAAATTAATAAATGAGAGAGAAAGGAAGGCCCTTTCTTACAGCACAATGTTAATTAATAAATAAAAAAGACTGTTAGACACAGGAGTAACCATGGGATATAAAACTATTTGTTGAAAATTTAATGAGAAATAGGGTATTCACATGGTCTTAACATCTCCCAACAAATCACCTATTGATTACAAAGAGGGACAGAGTAACATTACAGTGGAGAAGCCCGGGAGAGACCACCTAACCAGTGGTGAGTCAGGGCTGGCTCATGCCAGCCTATGAAAGCCAACGGTACGCATTTCTTCACAACTCTCTATTCAGTGATGTCACTCTAGTAGCTTGAAATAGGCCACAGTAGAAGTATTTACACTGAAAATTGGTAAACACTACAAATAAGCAATTCTTCCCTCCTCCCCCTCACCCTGGAGACCAGTTATTAAACATTTTAGAACACACCAATGACATTACCCAAGTGGTCAAAGATAATATCACCAATCTTGGGACAAATGGACATGATGTGTCTTAACTCACAATAACACCCACGCCTCCCTGCTGCTGCTTTTCTATATAATTCCATCAGCTATGGCTCTTGACGAATAAGCATGTTATAAAGGGTCTCATAAGTTTCGTCATACTGACATTCTGCTGTCACAAAGCTCTCTGTACTGTACTTTACAAGGGAAAGACCTTTTAACCAAAAGGTTGTATGTTTAAACTAGAATGTCAGTTGTCAGTGAAAAGGAGACTAGAAACATGGCAGATGGGATTGGAGCCTCAAATCACTGCCACTACCGGTTTCATTCTCGGGTTAGACTTGAAGCTTTCGTCATTTCTGTCCCAGACTCATTGATGAGCTTTAGGGTCACCAGAAACTTTAGTCCCTCAATGTAGTTATAAAATTAATACATTTTTCTTTAATGTTTATTTATTTTTGGGAGAGAGACAGAGCGTAAGTGGGGAGGGTAGGGAGAAAGAGGGAGACACAGAATCCAAATCAGGCTCCAGGCTCTGAGCTGTCAGCACAGAGCCCAATTCGGGGCTTGGACTCACAAACTAAGCGATCATGACCTGAGCTGAAGTTGGACACTTAACCAACTGAGCCACCCAGGCACCCCTGAAAATTACTTTTCAGGTGAAATGACTTCTCCTTTTCCAGTTTTATCTTTCTTTCTAACACATTGGAAAACCTCGTATTACTTTTTTTTTTTTTAAGTTTATTTATTTTTGAGACAGAGAGAGACAGAGCACGTGCCATGGAGGGGCAAAGAGAGAGCGAGACAGAGAATCCAAAGTAGGCTCCAGGTTCTGAGCTGTCAGCACAGAGCCCAATGTGGGGCTCGAACCTATGAACTGCGAAATCATGACCTGAGCCAAAGTCGGATGCTTAACCAACTGAGCCACCCAGAGGCCCCTAAAATTTTAAATGTCTTTAAAAAAGTTCTAGTAAGTCATTTTTGCTTGGTGACATGCGTATTTTTAAAATAGTGGGATTTAAAATAATAAATGATAAAGCTGAGGATCAGAAACATAAAGTTAATTCTTCAGTCCATTTCTTTAATGGGATGGTAAATATCATCATAGCCACTTTAAGAAAATATAATCACCAGAACTGTAATTGTAAAAAAGGAGTGACAAAGCCTCTGTGTGTATTTAGTCCACGCTTGAGGTCTACCCAGTGCTTGTTAATTTCCTTTAGCTCTCAGTTGTTACCAAGAAAACACTGACATGCCCACCAGGGTGCATGTGTGGCCACCAGTGATTGTGAATAAGTTGGAGAAGGTAGCTGTTCCTGTTCTAGCACATTTACTCCTTTTTTTTTTTTTTACGTTTATTTATTTATTTTGAGAGAGACAGAGAGGGTGAGAGGGAGAGAGAGAGAGAGAGAGAGAGAGAGAGAGAGACCATGAGCAGGGGAGGGTCAGAGAGAGAGTGAGAGAGAGAGAATCCAAGCAGTCTCTGCACTGTCAGCATGGAGCCAGATGCAGGGCTCAGACTCACCAACCATGAGATCATGACCTGAGCCAAAGTCAACAGTCAGAGGCTTAGCTGACTGAGCCACCCAGGTGCCCCCTTTGCTCCTTTCTTAAAATCAGCTCTATTGAGGTGAATTTAAATATACTAAACATCACCAGTTTTAGGTGTGTAATGAAATACATTTTGACAAATGTACACAGATGTGGGACCATCGTAATCATGATAGAGAACATTTCTATCAGCCCCCAGTTTCCCTCCTGCCCCTTTGTTTCCTCACACCCCTCCCCGATCCTTAGGTCCTGGCAGCACTGACATGTCACTATGGTGCCTACTTTCCTAGAATGTCATGTTCATGAAATCACGCAATATGTTTTTGGTGTCTGGCTTCTTTAACTAAGCATACTGCTTTTGACGCTCACCCATGTGTTATACGTACGGTAGCCTGTTTCTTCTTATTCCTCCTATTCCTAGTTCCCTATTGTACGGCCACACCACAATTTGTTTATCCATTTAGCAGCTAATGGGCATTTAGGTTGTTTCCAATTTTTAGCTATTATGAATAAATCTTTCAGCCTCATTTTTAAAAAATGTGTATTTATTTATTTTGAGAGAGAGAAAGAGCATGAGCGGACAAAGGGCAGAGGGAGAGGGAGAGAGAGAGAATCCCAAGCAAATTCGTGCTGTCAGCACAGAGCCTGATGCGGGGCTCGATCTCATGAAGCATGAGATCAAGACCTGAGCTGAGATCAAGAGTCAGATGCTTAACCCACTGAGCCACCCAGGCACGCCAGCCTCATTTTAATAACAACCAAGAAATTCTTCTTTACAGCCATTGCTTTCCAACTTAAAAATATGGCTAACTTCAAGTTGGATTGAGTGAAATCATCAGTGTTTCTAATGAGAACTGAAAGAAAACCGGTTGGGGAAGACTGGCTCAGCCTACCCTTCATGATGCGCTCACACCCAGCTAGGATTAACCTCTCATTTTCTCTGCCTCGGGAGTTTTTGCCTTGTAGCTTTCTTGTGGTGTATCGCACCCTCTACTTTCTACGTTAGCCATTTTGAATTCCCTGTTAGGAGCAAGGACTATGCCATACTTATCTTTATTTGACTCAGTGCCTAGCAGGCTGTCTTTCACGTTATAGGGTTATGATAAATATTAAATGAATTGATTCAGATTCTTCTCTAATCCCTCCCTTGGCTACCTAAGTGGTTTTTATTACTCTTTCAGTCCATTATTGCATTGCCTTTGGAGTGTCATAAAATAGGCTTCCTTAAATCAGAATACAGTAGAACATTGGTTTGCAAGCATAATTCGTTCCGGAAACATGCTTGTAATCCAAAGCACTTGTATATCAAAGTAAATTTCAAGAACCATTGGCTCAGTTGTGATCATGTGACATTTGGCTTCGCATACTACTCATACTGCAAGACATGGCTGGTTTATCACTTTAAAATTTATTAGAAATGTTTGCTCGTCTTGTGGAATACCTGCAGAACAAGTTACTGGCAATCCAGGGTTCTACTGTATTTCAAATCCCATCTCTGCCTTCACATCACTTGCAATGTAACCTTTGAGCAGATTTCTTTTTTCAGCTATAATGTGAGCAGATTTAAATAAATAGATTTGAGGGGTGCCCGGGAGGAGGCTCAGTCAGTTAAGCATCCAGCTCTTGACTTCAGTTCAGGTTGTGATCTTATGGTTCATGGGTTCGAGCCCCATGTCGGGCTCTGTGCTGGCAGTGCAGAATCTGCTTGAGATTCAATCTCTCTCCCTCTCTCTCTGCCCCTCCTCTGCTTGCGTGCTCGCTCTCTCTCTCTCAAAATGAATAAACCCTAAATAAACAAACAAACAAACATAGGAGGAAAGGGGACTGAAGGGAGGAAATAGGAAAGTAAAGACAGGCTGTGTTTTTATGCAATGAAAAGAAATGGTCACTAGTATTATTGTGATCATTTTGTACTATGTACAAATATCGAATATGTTTTACACCTGAAACCAATATATTATATGTCAATTATACCTCAATTAAAAATAATAAAATCACATGTCATTTCTTAAATAGAGTAAAAATTGAGGAAGGAGTCAAGAAACAAAAGTTGATGTGTAGCTCAACGTTTGTTGGTAGACTACTCTTTTAAATGGTCTCATTTCGTAATGAGAACTACAATAACAGTAAGTATTTTTCTATAGTAAATTTGGAATGCCAGTAATTAGGCAACTTCTCATGCTGAAAATTGATGTTGAGGCTGGCAACCCCTAGGGAGGGGACCCATAGCCCCAGTTTGCAAAGGGTAGCCCCAGTTAAGACTGTTGTCTGGATGTGCTAATAGTACGCCTTTTCACTCTCAAATAGGTATTGGTTTTGAGCAGTGCATAGTACGGCTACCCAGTTATTAGGGGTCTCAGACCCATAACCAGGGGTCTGACCTGGGAGTGGTTACTCAGTAGAAGAGAACGCAGTGCTCTTTTTTGGCTGATTCCTTCAGCAGCATGGTCTCCAGCTGGCAAAGCCACTAGAGCCATTCTCTTCCGGGCACTCTTCCTTTTTAACATGTCTGAAAAGTTTTGCCTCCTCATCTGAGACATGAGCAGATTCTCCAACCTCACTAAAGGTGCATCCGCGCTTCCCCCACAGCAAGGGTATAAAAGCATCCGTTCATTAGTGTTCACTGCCCACTTCTCATGTGCCAAGTATTGAGCGGTGCTCAGGGTAGAAAGAGACAAAGATGACAAAAAGGGCCAGGCACATAAACCAATAACGTAACTGTGCTAAATGCTATCTTATAGGACATATACATTTGCAACGTGTACTTAGGTCACGGGGGAAAGAATAATTTAGGAGAGAATGGAAGGAGAGGGGGAGAATTCTGAGGACACCTCAAAGAGCAGTATACACTGAACAGAACGATGGGGTGGGGGTGGGGGGCATGGAACAGGATGGGTGGGGGGAGACACCCCAGGAAAACAAAGAGACATATGCAATGATCCATGGGCAGAAAAGACATGGTGTGACTGGGGAGGCAGAAAGTGGCCTAGTCTATCTATTTGTTGCAATATACCAGTTTGGAACTGAGTGTGAAGCAAGACCTTGGAGCAAATCCAAGGGGGTGTCGTTATTAGAAGCACCAGAAGGGACCTTAGTTCACATTTAGCATGGACTCCTGATGATTCCATTTGAGTGAGATATGGGTGTAGTTTCCTTCTGAAATTTTCCACCACAACATTCCTGCATGCATTGACCAATTTCAACGCAGACTTTCCTTATGTTGCTTTATAATTAGAAGCCAATGAATTGAAGCTCCACAGCGGTATGTAGACTACTAGTGATAGCTTTATGGAATTGTTTATTTTTAGTTTGGCAAAGGCAAGGCAGTAAATATCTCAATTAGTAAACTAAAACAGCACGGATGAGAAATGCCCACAAGGAGATAAGGAGTTAGAAATAACTAAGTCGGTTAATTAAAGGAAACCCTCATTTCACTTACCCATATTTAGAGCATGAGGAACCGACCTAATGTGTGTGCGTGCGTGGTGCCGCCCGCGATGAGACCCCCTGCGTTCGTCAGCTTCTAATTGTTCAGGCAGTCTCTTTCTTTAAGAACCACGGTGATGGGTTATTGGACTCAGTGGCGTGACCCATCTTGCTGGGTCAATATCCCGTCACAGCGGGGTGGGATATTGTCTTGGACTATGGAATATCCTCATCCCGCCATTTCTTTCAACGTGACCCCAAAGGGGCCCTACTGTGACACGCTAGGGGAAGTCGTTCATTTTCATATTCATATTTAGATTCACATTACATGGCCTAATGTGTGAAGACATTGAACGAAAACATGGAGGTGGTACCGCAGAATCATTTCCTCGCTTCTAGAGAGAATCTCCTGCGTTACATCCAAGCGTCTCCAACGCTTCGTTTCGAGAGTTTAGGGTTTGGAGGATTGAATCATGCTCTTCCTAGAACCGTAAGATGATTAGGAAATACCATTCCAAAGATAAGACATGAACTGGTACCACAACATTGACAGTCTTACAGTAGAGGGGGTTTGTGTTTTAAAGTTACAAAACACCAATATTCGGGTGTCACGATTTTTTGATTTGTGAAGTTGCGTCCTTGAGTCCAGTTAGATTTATGGCGCGTATTTACCACAGTACGAAGGGTCCTTTGGATCTCCCCTCCCCCCCCAGGGGGGCGGGAGTGGGGGGAGTCTGACAAAGACTGTTGTCTTCTCACGCCCCACGATCGACGACCGCGTCAGCTCTCTGGGGTCTGTAGGGGAAATGAGGAGGCCCCGTGCATCTGCAGATTAAATTTCTGTCTGTCTCCTCTCTGCTTTGTAGACTGGAAAAAGATAGCATTCAGCAGAGGCTTAGCAACGAAGCAAAGGCCCAAGCCCTTCAGGCCCAGCAAAGGGAGCAGGAGCTGACACAGAAGATACAGCAAATGGAGGCCCAGCATGACAAAACTGGTAGGTGGTAGGGGAAGATTAGAGCCTGGGCACTCGCTCACAAGCCAGGCCCACGCCTTACTGTGAAATGACATCAGGAACACCTGTAACCTTTGGCTGGCCGAAGGGAGCAGATGCTAACTACACCGGAGATTCCGAATTACATATTAGTTAGCGTTTAAAAGAGAAAACGGAAAGTATTGCCCACTGTCTGTTGATTTCAGAGTGCTGCTCTCACATCTGTTGCACCATCTGGATTATGAGTTTATTTACCTGTGTTCAAGAAACGTAAAGCTGAGAGAGACCACAACAAAGTAGAAAAACAAAGGGCTTGTTTTTGGCTGGGTTTTCAGGCACACATGTTATATAAAGAAAATAGCATCAGAGGCTCTGCGGGAAGTGCTCTGAGCTTACAGTTAGAGTCTCCTGAATAGCATTGAACAGTTCCCACAGTACACACATTATAGCTACTCTAAAAGCCTAATGAGTTTGCTTCAGCATCCAAACTGGAGAAAAGCTTTAGCCATTAATCGGTTCTTAATTCACTGTCGCAGCTGGATGTAATTCAGTGGCTCCAAATTGATATGTTCCTTTATTTAATCTTTGCAGCTTCGAACATTTTTAGCATTTGTATGATGTCCCCACCTCCCCCCAGCCCCTGTCTAGAGTGATGTTTAATCCTTCACATTCTTCAAGTTCTCAAACTGCTGGGGAAATTCGCTAATACAAGGCATTGACCACAGCTGGCAGCTTGGCTAAAAATTGCCATCTTTCATCACGTTGGCGCGATTTTGCAGACTGAGTTGGCCAGTAACTCTTTACCTTGCATTTGAAAGTAAAATGCACTTTCCAAGCAGGCAGTTTGATGTGTTCAGTCAGAGCATTATGTGGTTCCTTTCACTTTGGAGTTGTGTGTTCACAGACAGTGTTAGTCAAAACAAGACAGTGGCAGTCATTATAATTCCACACCACATACTCCAAGCTGATTGTACTATTAAAAACAAAAGTTTAATTGATCCCGTCTCTTCCAGAAAAGTGTTGCCTGGTTTTTAGTGCCTTGATTTATTTTGCTCTGGATGATGCATGCTTTTTGCCAATCGATAGTTAACATTGAAAAGAAATAAAGGGACTTAGCAAAGCTTACACTTAAAGATAATTCGCACATGATTTCATTGCACTGCATTCGGTGACATGCTAAAAAAATTACTGCTTATCCTGTAGGTGGAAAATCGGTCATGTAAAATTCACTAAATCATCGATTTGCTTACAAAGAGGCAAATGTCATACCGACTCACATGAGTCCCTCCAGCACTTTCCAGACTCAATAGATGTTTTTCCACTAAAAGTAAAAGGAGGAAATTTCAGGAAAAATTAGCATTTGCCTTTCCTGCTTGCAGGATTCCGGCGATCGAGGGGTCTTGGGCAGAATCTCTGAGCGCTACGTGAGAGTATTTAACTGTTAAGACCACCTTAAGAGCATTCCCTTTTATTTTGCAGGAAAATATCACACTCTCTTCAATTCCTTTGACCAGATCTTCCTTGAAGCTCATGCTGTTGACAATGAAAGCTGAGTTCTAAGGAAATTATGTGTTTCACCTTCATAATGAAAGAACTATATACCAGGGGTGGGGATAGGGAAATATATGAGCAAATGTGAAACTCAAAGCAGGAGTTACAGTATACAAGAGAGTTCCTCAGTTATTTTGTTTTTGAATTATCTAGTCATGATTATTTTTGACACTCTGTTTATAGTAAAATTGTCAAAATAAAAATATAATATCTTGCCTATTACAAAGATATAAGCATCTTGAGGTTTCTGACAGTTTATCAGCACATTAAAACATTACCCCAAGCTGGTATGATAAAAAATGTTTCTGGTGTGTAATTATTAGAAAAATTAATGCCTCCCAAGATTTAGTGTCTTGCCAGGTGACTGGTGCTTCGACTTAGGACATTGAAATTGACCTAGTGGCTTATAGGAAATGGGTAGTGGTCTTAGTACCTTTACCACTCTACATACAGAAGCATGCTGTCACAACCATAAACATCTTATGTTGGGGGGGGGGGGGTTTGTTGTTATTTCTAGAAAATGAACAGTATTCACTGCTGACCTCCCAGAATACATTTTTGACAAAGTTAAAGGAAGAGTGCTGTGCATTAGCCAAGAAACTGGAACAAATCTCCCAAAAAAGCAGGTAAGTAATATGATAGAATACTTTCAGAGCACTGTTTGTGTAAATACTATCGTTTGTTTCCTTAAGAAAAAAAAACAGCATTTCCACTATTTTAGAGTCTAATGTCAAAATTAGATATATGTTGATATGCTAACTGTGAAAATATTTTCTCTGTATGAACACTTTCTTGATTGTCCATACAGACACCCTGGTGTGTTTTCATGATTATGTATATGTACTATTATTTGACTTTTTTAATGTTCAAAATTGATAACTATGAAACTTCAGAACACAACAGTCAAGATGACAGGTATTCTAATAAAGGATGTGGGTAAGTTAAACAGTTGGAAAGTCTTATGTTAATACAGTTCATGTTTTAATCTATTCTCACGATTCTCCGTGAACACACAGAAGCTATCTTTAGGTCAAATGATAATAGATGAGATGTGTACATATAACAGTGAAAGTAGGGGATACTTCAAAATACATAAACCCAAGCCATCCTTTTGTTTCCCCTAAAATTGTTTTACTAGGACAGCTATCATTCATTTTGTAGGTACACTGTTTTTGTTTAATTGTTTTTTTAGTAGGCTCCACACCCAACGTGAGGCTCAAACTCACCACCCAGAGATTAAGAGTCGTGTGCTCTACTGACTGAGCCAGGCAGCTGCCCTGGTACACTGCTCTTTTATAAAATACATTGATTGAGATCTTAATTATTTTTGGCACATTTTCTAATCAGATTATTTTAGTGAATGAATTATTTTAGACTCTAAATTGTAAAAAAAACAAAAAACAACAAAAAACCTGAGTTTTCACCTTGGCTCTGAGAGTAGCTGTGTAGTCACGGACAAATTTATTCAACCTGCTTGAACTATTGTTTCCTCTTGTAAATGAACGATGTTGGGCAGAGTCACTTTGAATTCAACTACGAAAGGCATCATTCATGTAACTAACAAGCTATCAGATATAACATTAAAATATAACCAAATGGAAAAATAACCTGTAGATCTCTTCTGTATTTTTCTGAAGCTCACTTAGATCTACACAGAGCAAGCAGTAGTGCTCAGCAAACAAACTTCTGACTTTGGTATCTCATTCAGAAAGAATTTCCAGGAGGATCAGAGCATATCTGATGACCCTGAGCCCCATCTTGCATTCCTGCATCAGTGAGGTGGCTTAGCTGATGGAATCCCCATCCCTGAATCTTTTGGGGGAATCCGAAGGCTTATGTTATGAACTCAGTTCTTTCTGCTCTCAGAAAGACAGAGGGTCCCATAAAGCACCCAGAATGTGCTCTGACATGGGCACCTTCTTAACAAATACTAATTAAATATCTTGTTTGGGTAGGGAAAAAGCTCAGGATGCTAAAATGCCAGATATTTTCAGGAAATTTGACAAGGGAACCCAAATGATTTTGTCATGGAAGAGACTCTCATAATATATCAACAGTACTGACTGCTAACTAGAAATGTGTGATTTGCCTCACATAAACCCAAAAGTATGTAATTTGTTAGAAGAAATAAACAACAGAACAACAACAAACTGGATCGTATAATTTAAGAAATTGATCTGGGACTTAAAAGATTATGTTATCTTAATATTGCTTCATGATTATTAATTATCTTGCTCTCTAAGGAGACATAATTGGGGAAACTGCAGCGTATTAAAAGGAGGAGTTGCTATATGCTTGGTATATGTTACTTAATTCTTACAACTTGAGACAGGAATTTTTTTTTAATGTTTTTATTTATTTTTTAGACAGAGAGAGACAGAGCATGAGCAGGGGAGGGGCAGAGAGAGAGGGAGACACAGAATCTGAAGCAGGCTCCAGGCTCCGAGCTGTCAGTACACAGCCCGACGCGGGGCTCGAACCCACGAACTGTGAGATCATGACCTGAGCTGAAGTTGGACGCTTAACTGACTGAGCCACCCAGGCGCCCCGAGATGGGAATTATTACCTTCTTTTACAGATGAGGGACTCCATACTCGGGGTGTTGAAATAGCTGAGAAGTGGGAGAGCTCGAGTTCTATCTTCGATATTTCTAGTTCCGAAGCCAATGATCTTTCTTGTGATAAGTATAATATTTCACATCTACTACCAAAGAAAATCCAGGCCAAAGTAGTTATGATAAGAAAGTTTGGGAAAGAAAATTTAATCTTTAAATTCCCATGGAGTAGGGCGCCTGGATGGCTCAGTCAGTTAAGCATCCGACTTCAGCTCAGGTCATGATCTCAGGGTTGGTGCGTGAGTTCGAGCTCTGCATCAGGTTCTGCTCTGACAGCGCGGGGCCTGCTTGGGATTCTCTCTTTCCCCTCCCTCTCTCTCTCCCTCTCTCTCCCTCTCTCTCTCCCCCTCTCTCTCTGCCCCTCCCTCACTCACGCACATATGCTTTCTATTTCTCAAAATAAATAAAAACTTAAAAAAAAATGCCCATGGAGAAGTAGGCATGCTTGTCATGTGAGGGTAAACCCGTGACCCTGGGTCAACTTGTGCCCTGTGCCCTGGGTCCTCTTTTTCCTGCTCTAGATCTGTTCATTCACCCTGTACTGATCCAGTGAAAATGAACACCAGCCCCTCTCCACCTCCTCTTGCTTAGGATGCCTCCGGTTCCTGACCACTACTTTGTCAGTTGGGTATGTTCTTTTATGCCTGACACACAGATGGCACGCAACACATATTTACTGACTGAATGAATGAAACAAGTGTGGTTTCACCCCCTCCCCCCATATCCTAATCTGACTCTGGTCCCAACCTGTTCCTTTGTTGATGACAGGCGGTGTGCAGCAAAAAGCACTTTGGAATTCAGAAAGAGCTAGGTTTGAGTCTCACTCTGCCCCTGGGCTTCATGACCTTGGGTACATTGCCTAATCTCTGCAAACCTCAGCTTCTCCATCTGAAAAACATTTCTAAAATCATGTTGCAGGACTGTTGTGGGAATCAGAAATATAGAGAGATACACGGGAACACATATATACAGCCATGCATATGTAAAGCACCTGGCACCGTGCTTGATACGTAGAAATATAACTGTAGCCGATGGCATTGTTGGAAGGGTCTTGACAGGGGTGATTTGGATCTGACTTTGATGTAGCCATTATTGTCTTTTCCGGGGAGGGTCTGAGTGCCGTTCTGACAGACACAAAGTCTATACCACAAGGAAATACTTTTTAAAGGCAAAGGAGGATCAGGGAAATGTGGATCTGGTTGTGTTTCAAGTCCTGCTCTGACGCCTTGTTTTGTAAATCTGAAGAATTAGAATAGGCGTCTACTGTAACTTTACAAGTGGACCCCAAACTAAGGCCTGGTAATCATAAGCACTCAAAAAATTGTTGCTTATTACAGGTAAGACTTCTAGGAGCCCCCAAAGTTTACAACGTATTCATTTTGTGTATCTCACAAGAAGGTGGTCAGTAGGCTAAACTGTGATTTTAAGGTTTTTTTGTTTGTTTGCTTGTTTGTTTGTTTGTTTACTCTTAATTTCTTGTCCACTGACTGAGTCTCTTTTCCTGCTGGCTCCCTCCCTGAAGCCTAGGACATTTTCAAAATTCATATAAAATGTAACATGTGATTTCGACATTACCTTTTGCTTTGAATTCACCTATAGAACCTGAAGGGCTCAAAGTGTTTCTTTTTTTAAAAAAGATTATAAACTTACTAAGCCTTATGGGAGACCTCCAGGAGCATGCCTCTGTATACCCGATACTAAACTTTTGGGATAAATAATTTTTCCTGTGCTTTGAGGTGAGGAAAATCTTGGAATTTTCTGAGCTCTCTAAAATTGTCATCGTTGTGGAAGCTCAGTCTCCAAAATAATTAAACCACATGGTAATTTTGATCCGGCTTTTCCTCAGAGTACTATGGTACAATTTTTCTTAAAAGTAGGTGTATTTATTTTGTGCCGGTCAACAATTTAAAACAGTCCTTGTTGCTTCCCTCGTCTTGCCCATGCCGTTTCTCTAAGGGTTCCATGTTATTTATAATCCCATACCAACCAAATGGATTCTTACCATTGATAATAAGCTTTATTTTTTAGTTCACAGATCCAGCCATTTGACTGGAGCCCATGCAGTCGCTAGGAAAGCTGACAATCTGGGCTCACCATTCCGTGGTCTCTAACTCCTTACCCCAGCCCCGTGCTGGGCTGCTCTGGGCAAGTGTTTTGAAACGGTTTCTCCGTGTGTGTCTGATGTACGTGTTTTCTCCCCAAGTAACTTAAGTCCTATCGCTCCCGTTCTCTGGAAGCCCTCCATAGCCGTTAGCAGGGTACTTTCTGCACGGCGCGTGCCATGCTGCCTGGATGGTGTCTGCAACTCCAGGGTTTGTGAATGGCACGTCCCATTTTAAAACTAAAAATGAACTGCCGATCCTGTGCCTTTTACATAGCTTGTTTTTTGACCACGAGACGAGAGAATTAATTCCATTTTGCTCTTAATTGGCACCGGGCAGACATTCTGGCTGATTTTAGTTGACGCTCTCATAAACTTTAGCTACCCTTCCGTCTCTCTTTCCCGGGACCCCGAGAGCTTATTACAGGGATAGGGTTTGTTTTTGAGGTTGGTAAGTGGAGATATTTAAATATCCTTGGTGCAACTGTGATTTCTCTTTATCCAAGTGAGGGAAGTGTTCCCTCTCCGCAGGCGCTTGGATGAATCAGCAGTGAGATGTTTGTGGTGTGGTTTGCTGTGCTCTGACCGTGGCCTGCGAAAGAGCTGAGAAAGGTTGGGCACTGGGAGGGGTGAGCCTCGGGCAGCTGCAGAGCGGAGATCAAGGCTGTGCTGGGTTGCAGGGTCTCAGCACTTGCTTGTGGAAGAGAAGGGCTCGGGAGCACACAACCCCGGTCTATGCGGCTTTGCGTCTCCTCTCTTTTCTGTCATTGTCACTTTCTGGGTTGCTAGGCTTGTGGATTGATGTCTAACACTGCCCATTGTGTATTTGTGATTTGCGTTTTGTAATTAAGAGGAACAATGGGAGTCCATTGGGTCTCGTTATATATAATGGTTGGTTTAATTTGTTTCACTTCTATCTTGTTAATTGTAAATTGATCATTAAGATTTGAATTCTAATCTGTCACTAGGGTTGTGGGTATTGAGGCTAGAGCAATGATCCTGGTTTTAATCACTGATGATGAGAAACAAATTTTATAATTTTGGTACATATTGCAGTTCATATATTTTAACACTGTATTTTATGGTGTTATAAATATTGTTAAATGACTTTTAGTGTAGTTTTACTGTGTGGACTATAATGTATAAATTATATTACTGTTTTGGCAACAGTCGGTATCCAACTGTGTGAGTTTAATTGAAGTAAAGAACACACACCCGGTTGAACTATTTTTTTTCCCCGGCATGTTTGGATGATGTTAGGTTGGGATGCTACAAAAATTATATTCTACAAGGAACGACTGATACTGACCTCTGCTAATTGTCACCAAAAGCCGAGTGAGAATCTAAAAGATTAAAAAATGACGGGGTCGTGTTTTCCCTTAAAAAAGAGTTATTGCTGTAATCCTAATTATAGTAGTAAAATATCATACTTCATGCAAATGCAATTACACAATATAACTGGTGTATAAAAATGCAGGGGAAAGTTCATGCTTCTGTGAAGCCAGAAATTACCTAAATTTTCAATGAAAATGCATTAGAGTCATCTGTCCTTTTATATGACACTGGATAACCGTGCCACAAATGTAACCTCAAACTAACACAGAAACTTGTGCCGGAAGTTTACTCTCTGAACTTTGCAATCTATTTCTTTCAGTATATCATGGGCTCCAGAGAGACAAGAGATGATGTCTGTGTACACTTACAAAGTTTTTATCGAACATTGGAACTTGGAAGTCAAATCAGCATTTTAAGCAAAGGGGAAAAAAAAAACCCAAAAATATGTAGAGCAGAAAAAAATATTCTAGCAATAAAATACCTGGTAGTAGTATATACTTTTACAAAATAACATTTATATTTTTGTGGTCATGTAAGACAACCTCATAGAGCATTTGGCTATAACTACAAGGTGGCTCAGTCAGTTAAGCATCCAACTTCGGCTCAAGTCATAATCTCACAGCTCATGAGTTCGAGCCCCACATCGGGCTCTGTGCTGACAGCTGGAGCCTGCTTCTGATTCTGTGTCTCCCTCGCTCCCTGCCCCTCCCCGACTCATGCTCTGTCTCTGTCTCAGAAATAAAAAAACATTAAAAAAAATTTTTTTTAATTTTTTTTAATTAAAAAAAAAAAGAAAAAATATCCTGTGACATCACTATCCAGCTAACTATTGTTAACCTGTGGCATACTTCCTTTCAGTGAATTTGCGTGTGGATGTAAATGTGTCTGTACGTGTACGTGTACCTGGTGAGTGAGTTACACTGCATATATTATCCAATGAACATGCATGTCTACATCACTACTCTGGAAACAATTGTAATGGAGCCATTTGTATGCATAATTCATTAGACATTTAAGATGTTTCCGGTTTTTAACTGTAATGAATAATAATAATCTTGTCCATAATTCTGAATTTTTGATGATCCCCTTAGTTGAGATACCCTAAAAGGGGATCATTCGTCCAAAAACAATAAACCTGTTTTTTTTGTTTCTGCTTCAATCACAGGAAGCCTTTGAAGGCTATTAATGTGTACGACTTTGCCCAAGTCCTACGCTAAATTCTTCTCAGTATATATGTACCCATCTCAGTATGTGACAAGAAAAAGTGAGAGATTTAAGAAAGGAAAAGTGAGAGGCAATATTGCATGGTGGGCCAGACAGCCCCTTTAGAGATGAGTAGGCCAGTGTTTGTATCTGGGCGGGGCTAATCACCATTCCGGTGACCTCAGGCAAATCATTAAACCTCCTATTTACCTCACAGAGAAAAGGAAAGAAACACTTGCCCTGAGGAATTAATTGCCATCATTAATATGAAGGATGGATTCCACTACCTGGTGGAGAGTCGGCGTGCAATAAATACTCAACCAGAATCCGATTTTATTATGCGTTTCTTTGAGTAATAGTGGAAATTGTATATTTTATAAATGTTTATTGGCCATTTCTGTTTCATCCTCTGTGAACATTTGTTTTATATTCTCCATATTTGCGGTTTTTTTTAATGTTTATTTATTTTTCAGAGGGAGAGAGACAGACAGAATGTGAGCAGAGGAGGGACAGAGAGAGAGGGGAGACACAGAATCTGAAGCAGGCTCCAGGCTCCGAGCTCTCAGCACAGAGCCCAAGGCTAGGCTGGAACTCACGAACCCTGAGATCATGACCTGAGCCCAAGTCGGTCGCTTAACCGACTGAGTCACCGACGTGCCCTCTCTGTATTTGTTTTTAATTGGAATTTTGATGGAGAGTGGGACAGCACTTTATTAAATGATTCCTCTAATCGTTTAGATTAGGTTTCTTATGTGTTCCCATTTCTTTTTTTAATTTTGCAAATTTTGTTCCCGGTTCCTTTTGTTTTTCATGAATTTTTTTCAAAATCAGAGTGACTTTCAAAATTTTTTTTCCAGGTTTATTGAGGTATATTTGATGTGCATCAGTATAAGTTTAAGATGTACAGCATGTTAAATGCTTTGATTTACATGTATTGTGAAATGATTACCACAGTAGGTTCAGCTAACATGACTTTATTTTTTGTCTTAAATAGGTATCCATTGCAAAAATTCAAAAAATACAGGAAAGGAAAATAAATTAAAAAAAATTCCTAATTCTGACACCTAGAGATAGTCAATACTAATATATGATATACACATCAAAATATTTTTGATTAGGGGATCCTGGGTGACTCAGTCAGTTGAGTGTCCGACTTTGGCTCAGGTCATGATCTTGTGGTTCGTGGCTTTGAGCCCCGCATCGGGCTCCGTGCTGACAGCTCAGAGCCTGGAGCCTGCTTCGGATTCTGTGTGTCCCTCACTCTCTGCCCCTCCACCACTCATGCTCACTCTCTCAAATATAAAATAAAACATTAAAAAATTTTTTAATTAAAAAAATATTTTTGATTATAAAATGGAACCACTTTATATGCTGATTTTTACTTATTTTCCTTTCTTACCAGTATATCATATTTTTAGGCCAATGAATAACCCTAACAGCCACACTGTCAGAATAGCCTCTTGATATTCCTTTGCATAAGTAACGTAACCAGTCTTCTGTTGACATATTTCTGGGTTAAGTTTGCAGATACTGGGTTACAGAGCAAGACTGCTGCTAGAAAGGATGCTACTATGAACATTATGATTTTTTGTGTGTAAAGGTTTTATATTTTTATAATGTAAAGTCTATGTTTCCTTTATGATTATTCTTTTAAAAAGGGACTTTTTTCTGGGGAAGTACCTGAGAACAGACATTCATTCTTCTGCATGTTTTCCTAATCAGGTTTAAGGATATTTTTTGTCTTTTGGGGATTAATTTCAGCGCATAGCCCTTGTTATGATAGGAGACACTATCTTACAAGAACACTAACAATTTCTTATAACTGCATTACATTCTCGTATATTGTATGTGATTTTGAAAGGAGAAACCTAAACCATTATTGACTGATTTAGACTATTTCAAATATAGGTGAATTCTTATTAGAAGAAGCAAATGTAGATCGAGTACTTGATCTAAGCTCGAAAATGAGATAATCCCGGCCCTCATGTATAATCTAGTAAGAAAGATGAGGCGTAGGGCACAATTCAGAGGAATAAATGATAAGCTAATGTATGAGTAAAAGCCAGAGGTAGTTTAAAAAAATGTGCTGACACATTGAGAACTGCAAAGTATTAATCAGGGCGAGCTTCCTTTGAGGTGACGCTTGAATCAAGATGAAAACAAAATGGGGAATGAGGTGAACACAGAGTGACAAATTGCTTGGTACAGTGACACCGCTTGGTCCTTCCAATGATGCGGAGCAAACCCACATCTTCTCTTGACCGGGAAGAAAAGACTCTCTCACCTAATAATGGAGGAGGAATCCTTTCTTTGGAGGGACGTAGTTCTGCATCAAGTGTCTTACTTGAACTTCAAGAAACAAACCAGTCGTTAACTGCTCGTATTTTAATTGCAAGAATTTTAAACTTTCAGTTCCAGTCTGTGGGACAGTGGAACATGAGGAGGTGGTGACCACGGGAGCAAGGTTTATGTAAATCAAGGACAGGGATACAGTTTTTCCCGGAGAGATATCTTTCTGATCTTCAGATTTTGAGACTTGAGCTAATCCTCCATGATACAGAAGAGGCAGCAAGCATATTTCCTGAGGGGCATTAATCATCACCAGAGTACATATCTGTGATCCCAAAAATGAAATATGTGAAGACAGAAAGAAGACAGGGAAATGGTACCTGTTGTAGCAAAGTGGAGGAAGGTGAGGCTTCAGTGTCTACAGAGGGGCACTTCTTTGTGAAGCAAGCTGATCTGCTCTCAGGATTCCAGAAAAACTTGGAAGGCAGAAGTGGAACTTAGGACTGAAAGCAAAATTGACAGTTCCACCCCCACCCCATGCAGCCAGTGACTGTCCTTCTCCACCCAGGAAATTAGAGCCTTCCTCTCTGAAGAGCTTAAACCAGCAGGCTCTGGTTAAAAGAGGGGCACTGAAGGGGAGATGAGAGAAATTAATAGAAAGTCTGCATTCTGAAAGGCGAGATCCCTACCTCTCTATTTCCAACCAGCCCCTAGAACACTGCTGGTTAGTATTATACACAATAAGCAGGGAACAGGAGGATTCTTCTGTTGAGAAGCCGAATGGCCACAGAGGAAAGAATTATAGACACTGATATTAAAAATCTCCCACTGGATAAGATGGCTTCACGTTCTGTCACCCTACCCTAAAGCCCACTGACATAATAAACTACTTAGCCAGCAATGACCAATATTCAGGTAGCCACAGAATGTAAATAGAGATCTTGATTTAACCACACACTGAAATACTAGTAGTTACACTGAGAAGCTGGAGATGGGGTCGGGGATAGAGGAGTGCCATTTTTCATTATTATGCCTTTTGGAACTATAGGACTTAAATCATGTGCCATTGCATTAGCTATGTTAATTAAAAGAAACAACTCCCCATCATAGAGATGGGATCTGGGGTTGCTCCTTTAACAGCATGGTAGCTGGCCTGTGATAGGCACTCGAGAAATATTGGGTATGAATACGAGTCATGATCACTCTTGTGTCGCTCCTTGAAGACGCCATGTCTTTCGGAGCAAGTTTTTATTCCTTTCTCTATGCACCACTTGAGTCCCTGAATGCATTGTATGTCTCCACTAGACAGTTTGCAATTTCTGAGATATTCTGTTTTATATAAAATAGCTTGTCTTCACACTGTTATGTTTAAGTATGGAGTTGAAGGTGATGCTAAGGTTATACAGTAAAAACATGCTCTGGTGGTGAGAACCTTTAACACCTTGTCATTTCTGTGTGTTCACCTCTCTAGATCTGAAATAGCTCAGCTCAGTCAAGAGAAAAGGTATACGTATGACAAACTGGAAAAGTTACAGAGAAGAAATGATGAATTGGAGAAACAGTGTGTCCAACATGGGAGACTACATGAGATAATGAAGCAAAGGTAATAAAGATTTAATAATCAACTGACATGCCGTATATTAAAAGGGGGTTGGTTCAAAAGCAGGATGGGAATCGATGTGGAATAAATAGAATTCATGGTCACTGTGGTACTCAAAAGACATGATTGAAATCCAATACTCTTAAGCATTAATGCTTTCTCAACTTAAGTTGTTCTTATGATACACAGAAGGGAGAGCATATCCCCTTTTTACTGTTCTAGAGACATAGAGTTAGGTTTAAGAGAGAACTTCGTAGGAAAACATCTACCTTTAAAGTCTAAGTCGGTAACTTAATATAGAGGAATTTCATAGAAATTAGGTTTCACGTGTGTTTTGTGAGATAAGACATGTACAAGGCCTAAGAAGGTTAAATATCTTAATCAGAGGTTTCACTGGTAGTGTTGCTCGAGTCAGGATTTGACTCCACACCTCTTGGTTCTTCCTGGTGGTATCACTTTGAGCAAGTTACTTGACCTCTCTGAGCATCGGTTTCTTCATCTGTATTTTGGGGCTAGTAATGGCCAGTTTGCAGCTTGATATAAAGATCAAATGTATGTAAAGCTCCCAATGGCCACCCACTGAATGGCACCAATGATATTGACTCCCTTTTTCTAGATGAAGAAACACAAGCTCAGAGAGAGACTAATGGATTTGCTCCCAGTGGTAGGTTGAGTAAGTGGTAGAGTTCAGACTTGAAGCCTGATCTTTTGAGTCCAAATTCCTTTCCATTTGTGCACTTTATTTCCATTTTATTATTTTGTAATAAACCCAGCTCCTTATCATTTCCTGTAAATGTTTGGTTTATAATTTCTATATAATGATGGATTCCCCATGGGAAAAAAACTCAATAATGTCCACCACACGATGAATTGGTTGCTGCCGATTTAGACTCCACATGGCAATCCCATGTGTAACACGACAGCCAGCTTTTCCGGTGGTTTTCTGGGCCCCCAGGTCCCCATTCCTATCCCACCTCCCTGACACCCCACACCTTCTCTGCTTCAAGAGCAACTGTTGATATAATTGAGAGGAAAATGCAAATGCTTGTAGACTCTTTTTATTTTGTCTGTTAAATTTAAAGTCAACATAGAGCCTTTGGGGAGGGGGTAGTTTACAATTTTGATCACTTGCTCCATTGAAGAAAAGAAAGGGAGTCAGAAAATGGCACCGTCTTTTAGTCACCAAAATATTAAAATATGAGTGTTTTTGGAAAACATTAATCGTTCATTTATTTACTGATTAAAATATTTACTTAATCTCAGACACCGTTCTAGGCCAGACTAAAATATTTTAGGTTTTGTGGGCCACACGTGCTTTCTGTCACACAGTTCTTTGTTTCATTTCTGTTTTTGTTTTTTTAAAAAATAAATTTTTTTTAACGTTTATTCATTTTTGAGAAACAGACACGGAGTGTGAGCAGAGGAGGGGCAGATAGAGAGGGAGACACAGAATCTGAACCAGGCTCCAGGCTCTGAGCTATCAGCACAGAGCCCAACACGGGGCTCAAACTCAGGAACTGCAAGATCATGACCTGAACCAAAGTCAGACTCTTAACCAACTGAGCCACTCAGGCACCCCTCTGTTTTGTTTTTTTCCAGCCTCTTAAGAGAGCAAAAGCTTTCTTAGCTAGAGGGCCAGCAAATCCTGCCAGAGGATTTGTCCTGCCCCTTGAGCTACAGTGTACCCCATACTAGGCAATCAAGGCATCTTTCTTGTTTTTTTTCCCCCTAAATTTGTATTAAATTTCACAAAATGCACTCACCCATGTTATCTCACCTTGAAACAAACCTGTTTCTATCTGTTCTAAGCTGTTACTATCATCCATTTCCAGATGGAGAACTAAGGCTCAAAAAGAAACAGTTGCCAGCTAAAGGTCAGATAGCAAATTAATCATTCATTCATTCAGCAAATATTTATTGATTGCTACTGACTGTCGTGTTCTCCACCACATGCTGGGAATAAAACAGTAAAGTAAATATAGTCCCCAGTGTCATGGAATTTACAGACTTACAGGGAAGATGGATATAGACAAAAGACTTTCACAAATATCTAATTAGTCGTGATAGCAATTAGTTCTATGAAAGAGAAATGTACTTGGTAGGTAAAAGCACATCAAATAAGAGGGCTTAGCCTGATCAGGAAGAGTTTCAGTGAGGAAAATGGTACTTCAAATGAATCTGTAAGTGTCGGGATAGGGGCGTCTAGCTTTCTAGAACAGGAGTTGGCAAACTGTGCCCCAGCCCACAGTCCATTGTGTGTGGCTTATCCACGTGCTATCTGTGCTGAGTCAGACTGTGCTATAAGAGCTGAGTGCTTGAGTCAGACTGTGACCTACTGGCCCACGAAGCCTAAAATATTTGCTCTCTGGCCTTTTCCTAAAAAAGTTTACCAGCTCCAGTTCGAGGGAAAAGAAAACTGTAAAATTGAACATCCTGAGGTAGGATTCCTGAGGAAGGAAAGACATGTGTGTGTTTAACAAAGGGAAAGAACAACACAGGTGACGTTGGAGAGGCAGGTGAGGGCCAGACCTAATGGCAGGGCTGTTAAGTTTTTATTACAAACCTTTAGCTTTATCCTTTTAGTAAAGAGCAGAAATAATTAAAAGTGTTGTTGGTTTTAAAAGAATGATGTGATCAAATTTCCATTTAAAAAATAGCATTCCAGGGGCACCTGGGTGGTTCAATTGGTTAAGGGTCCAACTCTTGGTTTCGTCTCAGGTCAAGATCTCACAGGTCGTGAGTTCTAGCCCCGCGTCAGGCTCTGTGCTGACAGTGCAGAGCCTGCTTCGGATCCTCTGTCTCCCTCTCTCTCTCTGTCCCTCCCCTGCCCCCAGAATAAATAAACATTAAAAAATCAGCTTTCTAGGTCCTGAGTAGATCATACGTTAGAGCAGAGCCACAGTATTTACTTGAGCTCCAGTTAGGGAGCTCCAGGAGAGGTTAGTGATAATGGCTTGGACTTGATGTGATGGTAATAATGATGGAGAGAAGTAAAGAGATTGGAGAAACATGTAGGAGGTGAAATCAACAGGACTTAATAATTGGTCGTCTCTATTGGGTGGTAATGGGGGACATCAAGGATAATACCCATATTTCTGAGTTGAGCAATGGATACATAGTGGTGCCAGTTAGAGGACATGCGCAAAAGAAGCAGGTTTGCGGTAGAGACGGCTCGGTTTTGGGAGGAGACCAAGTGTTAAGTTTGACTCTGTGGAACTCAGCATGCCAATGCCTCATCCAAATGGAAAGGTCAGATAAGCAGGTGGCCATAGAGACTCAGCTTAGGAGACAGGTCTGGGCTGGCGATAGAAGTCTCCATTGGCCCATCGAGGATATTTGAAACCTTGGGAGTAAATGATGTAGTGGATCGCCTAGAGGGAGAATACAGTAAGAAGGAAAAAGGGCTTGCTGGACCCTAAAGAACATGGGCATTTTCAAAGATAAGGTAGAGGTTGGTAAAAGACTTGAAGACAAGTAACCTGGGAAATAAGTGGAAAGCCAGAAGAGCATGCTGTCATGTGTTCTGAGGGATGCAAGTGCCTCAGGAAAGAGGAGGGCTCGACCAGATGTGCTGAGTGATTGAGTGACTCAAACTGTCCAGTGGACTTGGTGACGTAGACACGGCACTGGTCACACGAACATAAGTATTGTTGGTAGAAGTGTATGGCAACCATATTGGGCTGAAAAGTTAGCGTGAGCTGAAAAACTGATACAGCAAATTTGAGCTGCTTTCTCACGAAGTCTGTCGGCAGAGGAGAGTGGGAAGCATTGAGGAAGCAAGAGAGACAGACCAAACAGCGGGGGACAGGGAAATGGATGAGGAGGGACATTTTAAACAGAGAATTTTTGGTTTTAGGTTGGAGTAGATGTGAATATATTAAATTCTAATTGTCAAGTTCATTAAAGTTGTGGGGTCAGGAAAGTTACATTTTCCAGGTGGTGATTTGGAATCCCTGGCGTCCACAAAGGCAGTCTAGGGAATTCATGTTAAAGACAGCAATGGCACTTTTTTCTGGTTATGTTTTAAAATAAGTGTGGATTCCCATATTTCACTGCAGAAAATAGAACCACGGGAGACCTCCACAGTGTTTGCAGAGGGAATAAGCCGACAGCCAGTAGAGACCCACTAGGTGTACGCGTGTGCTGCCCTGTGGTCAAGTGTTGTGTTACCAACAATAGCTAGCAATCCTGGGGGCTTTGTCAGTTATACAGGTTTACATAGTTTTATTTCTTTCTTAAGGTAACATGTAGCTTACATTACATACATAAGAGCCATTGACCAAAGGCCTGAAATATAACAAATTAATAATGAGTCTAAAATTGGTAATTCTTCTATAAACTACCTCCAAAATGATCTTTACCAAATCTATTATGTTGTATTTTCCTAATAGAAATTTTATTCCTTGAAAATCAGTGTTAAAAATAGGAAATGGGGATGGGGGGCGCCTGGGTGGCTCAGTCAGTTAAGCGTCCGACTTTGGCTCAGGTCATGATCTTGTGGTTTGTGAGTTCGAGCCCCATGTCGGGTTCTGTGCTGACAGCTTGGAGCCTGGAGCCTGCTTCAGATTCTGTGTCTTGTTCTCTCTCTGCCCACCCCCCCACCCTACCCGCCCCACCCCCACTCACGCTCTGTCTCTCTCTGTCTCAAAAATAAATAAAACGTTAAAAAAAAATAGGTAGGTGCGCCTGGCTGGCTCAGTCAGTAGAGCATATGACTCTTGATCTCGGACTTGTGAGTTCAAGACCCATGTTGGGCCAAGAGCCCAACTTTTTAAAAAAAAAAAAAAAAAAAGAAAAAGAAAGTATTGATTTTTATCTAATCTGACATTTCAATTTTGGGTAATTAAGACTCTTCACTGTTTTCAGCAAAGTACCTGAAAATAGAAGACTGAAATCTTAATTTATCATTTAAAAGCAAAATAAGACAAAATTTGGCAAATAGAATCCAACAATATTTTATTTTCTTAAACTTTTGTCAGACTTCTATAAGCCTTTTTGAAAAAATGTTTATTTTGAGAGAGAGAGAGAGAGAGAGAAGGGGAGAGGCAAGGAAAGAGGGGAACAGAGGACCCAAAGTGGGCTCCATGTTCACAGCAGAGAGCCCGATGCAGTGCTCAAACTCATGGACTGTAAAATCATTACCTGAGCCAAAGTCAGATGCTTAACTGACTGAGCCACCCTGGCACCCCCAACAATATTTTAAAAGAGTTATACACTACATTAAAGTACGATTTATCATTGAAGTGTGTAAGACTGGTTTAACATTCAAAAATCAGTTAATGTAACCCATCACACAAATGGGCACATGATCATATTAATAGACGCAGAAAAAAGCATTTGAAAAAATCCAACACCCATTCATGATAAAAACTCACAGAAAACTAGAAGTAGAGGGGAACTTCCTCAGCTTGATACAGAACATGTACAAAAAACCTAGTGCTAATATCATACTTAATGGTGAGAAATTTGAAACTTTCCCACAAAGATCAGATATAAGATAAGGATATTCCCTTTCACCCCTCCTTTTCAGCATCACACTGGAAGTTCTAGCTAATGTAGTAAGACAAAAAAGGAAATAAAAGGCATAAAAACTGGGAAGGATGACAGAAAACGTCTTTGTAGATGACGTGACATCTATGTAGAAAATATGAATGAATCAACAAAAAATTATTGGAACTAATAAGCAGTTATAACAAGGTTGCAGGATATGAGGTTAATATATGAAAATTAATCACTTTTCTAAATACCAGCAATGAACAACTGGAATTTGAAATTAAAAATTCAACACCATTTATATTAACAATTAGAAATTAAGTACTTAGGTATAACTCTTACAAAATATGTACGAGATTTATATGAGGAAAACTACAAAGCTCTGATGAATGAAATCAAAGAATTAATAAAGGGAGAGATATTCCATGTTCATAGATAAGAAAAGTCAATATTGTCAAGATGTCAGTTTTTCCCAACCTGACCTATAGATTTAATGTAATCCCAATTAAAATTTCAGTGATTATGTGGGTAGTGGCAAACTACTTCTGAAGTTTATATGGACTGACAAAAGATCCAGAATAGCCAAGACAATTTCAATATAATGAAAGAGAGGAGCAAAGTTCGAGGACTGACTCTATCTGACATCCGACTTACTGTAGTAATCAAGACAGTGTAGTCTTTGAGAAAGAATGGACAAATACATCCATGGAACGGGACAGAGAGAACTAGGCTCAAATTATATAGTCAAATGATCTTTGATGAAGGAGCAAAGAATGCGACGGAGCGAAGATAGTTTATTCAACAAATGGTGCTGGGATACGTGGACATCCACGTGCAAAAAAAAAAAAGAAAAAAGAAAATAGTAAATCGAGTCACAGGTCTTACGCCTTACACAAAAATTAACTCAAAATGGATCACAGACCAAAATATTAAATTCAGAACTTTGAAACTCCTAGAAGATAACCCAGACGACCTTGGGAATGGTGATGACGTTTTTAGACACAGCACCAAAGGCGTGATCCAGGAAAGAAGTAATTGATAAGATGGACTTCATTTAAGTGTAAAACTTCTGCTTTGAGAAACATGATGTCAAGAGAATGAGAAGAGACAAGCCACAGCCTGGAAGAAAATATCCCTTATCTGATAAAGGATTATTGTCCAAAATACTCAAAGAACGCTTAAAACTCAACAGTAAGAAAACAAACAATCCACTTAAAAAATGGGCCAAAGACCTCAGCAGACACCCCACTAAAGAAGAGATACAGATGGCAAATATGAAAAATGCTCCAAATCATATGTCCTCAGGGAAGCGCAAATTAAAACTACAGTGAGGTACCACTACATACCTGTTAGAATGCTCAAAATCCAGAACACCGACACCATCAAATGCTAGCAAGGATGTGGAGCAGTAGGAACTCTCATTCACTGCTGATGGGAATGCAAAATGGAAGACAGTTCGGCAAATTCTTACCAAACTGAATGTGTGGTGCAGCAGTCATGCTTTTTGGTATTTGCCCAAAGAAGTTGAAAACTTGTATCTACCCAAGAACCTATACAGAGATGTCTATAAGAGGCTTTACTCATAATTGTCAAAACTGGGAAACAAGTAGGATATCCTTCAGTAGGTGCATGGATAAAGTGTGGAACGAGCAAGACAGTGGAATGTTACACAGCATTATAAAGAAATGAGCTATCAGGCCTTGAAAATACATGGAGGAACCTTAAATGTTTATTGCTAAGTGAAAGAAGCCAGTCTGAAAAGGCTATGTGTTGCATGATTCCAACTGTATAACATTTTGGAAAAGACAAAATGACAGAGGCAGTAAAAAGATCAGTGGTTGCCATGGGTACCAGTGGGGAGGAGAACATAGGATCTCTAGGGCGGTGAAAATACTCTGGATGATACCCTAATAGTGTCTGCATGTCTACATGTCATTCCACATTTGTCTCAACCCATAAAATGAAGAACACCAAGAATGAACCTAATGTAAACCGTGGACTTGGGGTGATTGTGATATGTCAATGTCCATTCATCAGTTGTAACAAATGTGCTGCTCTCTGGGGATGCTGATAGTGGCTGGTGGTCTACACATGTGTGGGGACGGGAGGGTATGTGAAAAGTTTCTGTGCCTTCCCCTCAGTTTTGCTGTGAGTCTTAAATTACTCTCAAAAAAAAAAAAAAAAAAAAAGACAATAGACAAATGAAGCAATAAGAGTAACAGTTGAATTTTACATTAAAAAAAAACAAGAATCCTCAAAAATATCATGTAGCTATTTTTGTAGGTTTTTGATTCTTATACATCAATTTAATTTAAAATCTACATTTTAGAGAACACTTTGTTCCTAAAACGTATTATGTTACTGGCCAATTGTGCCTTTTTGCTTATGTAATTAATTCATTAAGAATTTAATTTATGTAAATGAAATAGCTGGTATTATTTGTTACATAGGAAAATTATATAAAAAAATTTTTTTAACATTCATTTATTTTTGAGAGACAGAGAGCACAAGCAGGGGAGGGGCAGAGAGAGAGGGAGACACAGAATCTGAAGCAGACTCCAGGCTCCGAGCTGTCAGCACAGAGCCCGATGTGGGGCTTGAACCCACAAATTGTAAGATCATGACCTAAACCGAAGTCAGATGCTTAACCGACTGAGCCACCCAGGTGCCCCAGAAAATTACTTTATTTTATTTTTTTATTTTTTAAAATTTACACCTAAATTAGCATATAGTGCAACAATGATTTCAGGAGTAGATTCCTTAGTGTCCCTTACCCATTTGGCCCATCCCCCCTCCCACAACCCCTCAAGTAACCCTCTGTTTGTTCTCCATATTTATGAGTCACTTCTGTTTTGTCCCCCTCCCTGTTTTTATATTATTTTTGTTTCTCTTCCCTTACGTTCATCTCTTTTGTCTCTTAAAATCCTCATATGAGTGAAGTGACATGATTTTTGTCTTTCACTGACTGACTAATTTTACTTAGCATAATATCCTCCAGTTCCATCCAGGTAGTTGCAAATGGCAAGATTTCATTCTTTTTGATTGCCAAGTAATACTCCATTGCATATACATATACCACATTTTCTTTATCCATTCATCCATCGATGGACATTTGGCTATTGTTGATAGTGCTGCTATCAACATGGGGGTGCACGTGTCCCTTCTAAACAGCACACCTGTATCCCGTGGATAAATGCCAAGTAGTGCAATTGCTGGGTCGTAGGGTAGTTCTATTTTTAGTTTTTTGAGGAACCTCCATACTGTTTTCCAGAGTGGCTACACCAGCTTGCATTCCCAGAAAATTACTTTTATTTAACTTTTTATTTTGAAAAAATTTGACCTACAGAAAAGTTGAGACTTCCTGTATGTCCTTCACCCCAGCCACCCCCAAATGTAAGCATCTGAAATAACCACGGTTCAGTTATCTGACCCAGAAAATTAGCACTGATGCAATCGTAGGAACTAATCTCTAGACCTTATTAGAATGTCACTAGTTTTTCCCCTAATATTCCAGTTCTGGTCGAAGATTCTATGTTGCATGTAGTTCTCTTTAGTAGTCTCTCTCTCTCTCTTTTTTTTTTTTTTTTAATGTTTTTTGCTTTTGAGAGAGAGAGAGAGAGAGAGAGAGAGAGAGACAGTGCAAGCAGGGGAGGGGCAGAGAGCCAGGGAGACACAGAACTGAAGCAGGCTCCAGGCTCCAGCTGTCAGCACAGAGCCCGAAGCGGGGCTCGAACCCACGAACTGCAAGGTTATGACCTGAGCCGAAGTCAGATGCTTAACTGACTGAGCCGCCCAGGTGCCCCTCTTTAGTAGTCTTTAGACACTTAATAATTTCTCTTGTGTGGAGAAACCTGATCTGTGATAGTGCCTATCTGATCTGTGGAGTGGCTGTCAGTGTGGGTTTGTCTGAGGCTGAGGTCGGGCATTTTTGGCATGAATCCCACAGGGTTGTGTCCTCAGTGCATCATGTTGAGGGGAACGAGCCGTCACCGTGTCCTGTCACTGGTGGTGTGGACTTTGGTCACTTGGTCGAGATAGTGTCTGCCAGATCTCTCTGCTCAAGAGAAATCATTAAGCATCTTGTGGGGAGATAGGTAGAGACCATGCAAATCCATTTCTCATCATATTTTTTAATAGGTGATGTTTCTTAGGACATTTTCAGGTTCAGGAAAATTACTTTAAAAATAAGCCTTATATTATATTAAAAAGTTTTAATGTATACCTATTCCAAATACAATTTATTACTTTAAAAATCCCTCTTAATCATACCATATAAAAACTATGAAATCATTTCACTGATTCCTAAGGGGGTTCACAAAAGTATGTATTTCTGGAAGGGGTTTGAGAATCCGATGAATTTGGAGATTTCCAGGACACCAAGCTCTAGCCAGGATTAATCCTGGACCAGGAGTGGGTCACCTCTTGCATTGCGCAGAGGTGGCTCAGAGAAGGATATGAGCTTATGAATGTGGCTTCCCAGATAGGGTCCTGGTAAAGTGAGCTGAGGCCAGAATTGGCTTATTCTCTGTTTATCGGGCATCTACTTAGTCCCAGTCACCACTCAAGGCTAGGGGGTACAGAGGTGAAAAGGGTCTACCCCCTCTGCCTCTCTCCCCTGGTTGCAGGCTCCCTCTGTTTGGGCTGATGGGGGGCAGGGAGCTCCAGAGTGACATCACAGACCATCTCCTGGGAGGTCCCTCCTGCTGTTCTCATGTCTCCAGGAGCTCCACAGGCAAGAAGAAGGGGTATCCCACGGGACTCACCTCCTTTGGCAGCCTGGGCAAGAGTCGGTTGTCCTGGAGTGTTTGTTTGATCTCTTGTTCTGACTTGTGTAAATCAGAAGTCCATTGATGTTGGCTTTGGGTCTATAGTCATACAGCTTTTCCTGTCCCTGAGGAAATGTTTTGAGTTGATCTTCCCTCATTTAGAAGACTAATCAACTTACAAACTGAAGTGCCCTGGGTCATGATGGCAGAAGATTGACCCAACATCATAGGACCATTCTGCAGTTCTCAGGGGCAGTTTAAAATCTATTACATGGAAGATTTAGTTTTTATAATCAAAACAATTTATTGAGAATGCTAACGCAATATTCCACTGGCTTCCGCGCCTTGCCAATCTCCCAGGACCCCACACAAACTCAGGTAGTTTGACTTCCGATGATCTGGGGGTGCACGGCCTGCAGTTACCGATGTCTCATTAGTGTTGCCCTGAGGTCATCTGGGTTTTTAATGCTGCTGTTCTTGCTTTCACGTGTAAAATGCTCTTCATTTAGCTTCATGGTAATTAATTCCATTTGTCCTGGGTTGTTTTGTTAACCTCCCAGGGTTCCATATTGCGTTCTTGCTCCAGCAATGTAGTGTCTTCTCCATAACTGTGTTTCAAGTCCTATATGAATTGTAATTCAGAGTGAATTGTCTGCATCTCTCTTGCTAAAGCAAATGTATGTATAATCCCCACCTCCCATCTCCTCCCATCCTCACCAATTTGCTGTAGAGAGGCACTGCTTTGGCGATGTGCTGCTTGGGAATCTGTATTTTTTGGGTAACTGACAACATACTGTTAAAAGTAAATTAACATAACTCCTGTGCTATTTTAGATTTATTTATATACCATTATTTTGTAATATAAAATTATAGAAGATGATAAGTAATCCATATGGTGCTGAGAAAGAAGCTGCATCCTGTTTATTTTGAAATGTTTCTTGGGTATCTCTAGCCTTCATGTTGCTGGACCATGGAGATGTGGGGAATTAGGTAGGCTGCCTCCCTAGAGGGTCTAAGGACAAACGATCTGAGAGTATTGTGTAGAGGAAAGGAGGAAGCTACGAAAACCAGGAACAACTTAGAAAACTTGACCCTTTCCCCCCAAATTATACCAAAATTATGAGCCAGTTGGGGTTAGCCAACAATCACTTTAAAATCCAATTATTCCATGTATTATTGACAAGTCCCTAAGAGGGCTGGAAGCCAGGTTCGATTATATTTTAATGGGAAGACCTGAAGTCAGATTGCTTTCCTCCCAATAACAGAGGAGGTTGTAACTCCAGGAATTAGAATTCTGATCCGGGAGTGGATAATACGTTATTTAGAGCAGCCTGTCTAGACACTACAATTGGAAGAAGGCAGGCACTGTCATAGCTGATCACCTGAGAATAGATGAAATGGAAAGATACCCAACAAAACAGAGTAAGGAAGATGCCACAGACATTTTAATATAATTCACACGTCTTTCTAGAATAGGCCCAATACCCAAGAAAAGGGGGAAAAAAGCCTCCCTTTCATTTATTCATGAAATATTTTTTGAGTGCTTATCATATAGCACTGATATGTTTGGATAAATCACTCGACAAGCAGACAGATATCCCTGCCCTTCTGGAACTTATATTCTTTAAGCTGCCTTCAGGTTCTAGTCCTCTGCTTGGAAGACCTAAAACGGGAAGTAAAGAGACAGGTGTATGGTAGTTAAGAGCATGCATCCAAGTACCAGACCCTGTGGGTTTTTCTTGTTTGCCACTTCTAGCCATGTGGTCATGAGCAAATTCCTGAAATCTTACTTTTCATTATCCTCACTCCCTCACTTCCTTCATCTGAAAAATGCAACCTTATAGGAATGTGATCGTTGCCTAAAATAATCCATGAAAAGTCTTTAGAATGGTGCCTGGCACAGACTTAATGCTCAACAAATGTTTCACACTATTATTCATTCAATATCCTCTGTTCAACATACTTATCAGCCCATTAACACACGTCAGGCTCTCTTCCAGATTCTGGGGATGGGGATGGAACAAGAACTCCAGAGGCTAACATTCTAGAAGGTAGTTTATTTACATTATGGGTTAAATTGGCTCTCATGAGCTAGTCTGTGAAATAAAATACCATGTTTACGTAAATATTGTTTCTATGGGGAAATCCCTTCTGAATCTCCAACAACTGGTTTATGGAGAAAAATCTTGGACCATACCTGGGATATGTCTAAGGTTTTCTAAGTGAGAGTATGTGAATGTGTGTGTGTTTATGTGTATACGTGCTCCATTCAGTGGTGGAAGTGTTCACTATGAGCCCCAAATAAAATTTCAAGAGGGATACTTGTTTTAAAAAGTCATATTTTCAGCATAGTTGGGAGGAGGACAAACAGACAAACAAACAACCAAACAAAAAACTAACAGATTTTAACTTCTATTCCTGGGAAGGAAATTGTTACAACGTTTAAAAATTTAAAAATAAAAACTCTAAGAACATAAAGTAGTAGGAAATAAATAGTGCCATTTTGGAGACAAATATTTTAGCAAACCAACCATTATAAGCCAGTTATAATATTTTTATAATGTTTATTATATTATATTTTTTCACAATTAAGTCTGGATACTGAAAAATATTCAATTAAAAATAAGTACTAAACATATGTTCAAATTGTACAAAGAACCACTAGAGGTTATGTGCACTGAACACTCTTTGGACAGAGCCTTTGCTAGAAAGAGCAGGCAAATTTCTGTTCTGACATTACAGGACAAAAAGTGTATTTCCATGCTTAAAATCCCTACGCATTTCTTCCAACGTAAACCACTTTGAGTAAGCTCACTCTTTAGAGCCAAATTTCTCTCTCTGGTTTTATTGTTTAGGTAGACTGAGAACTTCTCATGAGCGTTTTCGTTACCTTAACCCTTATGATTTAAAAGTTAATTTAGTGCTGGAGTGCCTGGGTGGCTCAGTCAGTTAAGCGTCTGACTCTTGATTTCAGCTCAGGTCATGATCTCATGGTTTGTGAGTTCAAGCCCCACATCGGGCTTTGCACTGACAGTGTGGAGCCTGCTTGGGATTCTCTCTCTCTCTGTCTCTCTCTCTCTTTCTCTCTCTTTCTCTCCCCCCCCCCTCCCCTCCTGTGTGCTCTGCCTCTTAAAATAAATAAATAAACTTAAAATTTTTTTTAATAAACAAAATTTAATTTTGTGCTTTTAAGTTAAGTAGGATCTATTTTTAATATCAGTAGTCATGTTTGTTGCTTTGCTGTGAACTAGAATTTTAAACATTGCATGTTAAATATGAAAACCTGTACTAGATTGTCTGGCTTGAGCTCTATTTTATATCTTCTGGCGTATTAATATATCCTTATATTTAGTAACATTTATTAATCATTGAGCATACAAAAGCAAAAAGCCATCATCTCTACCCTTAAGGAGTTTCCAGACCCACAAGGGAAGCACACGGTAATCCCAGTGGAATAATCTACTCTAATACGATTAACCCAGGGTGCTCTGGGAGCACGTCAGACTGACACCTTACCCAGGTTTGGAGGGACAGGGTACAGTTCTTTAGAGAAACAGTCCCTGACTGAATCCTGGAAAGAAGTAGAAGTAATCTTAACAGACAAAAAGGAGTACGTGTGTGAAGGTCCTGGGGGTCAAGGAGAACATGGTCTCTTCAAGAACTGACTTTAAAATCTAAAGATTTCTTTAAAAGAAATGGCTTTAAAATCTAAAGGGAGAATGAATAGTAGATGAGGTGGAGGAAGTAGGCAGAGGGGTCAGGTCTTCCCATCCTCTCCCTGTCTCTCCTCCTTCTGGACCTCTGCTTACACATTGGTTAGACCATCTGATGGTGGCCCGTAGCTCTTGGGTATACCATTCTAGACTCTCTCCCCCATCTTTGTATTTCACTTGGGATCATTTCTGTTGGCCAGTCTTCAAACTTAATGATTTTCCCACTCTGTTGAGTTCCTTCTGCCAATAGGCCCATCACATGTATTCTTTATTTCTGATGCTTTTTTGTTTGTTCGTTTTTATTTCTAGCCTTTCTATTAGACTGTCATCATGGCTTACGACGGGGATGGGGTTGGGATGGACTTCATAGGAAGGCTTCCACAGGGTCAGCTCCTTTGTATGCTGGAGCTGATTATTAAATTTTTAGAAATGTGTGAGGCATTTGACATCATGTTGGTAGTTTTATTTTTTTAATATTTTAGTTATTTTTGAGAGAGAATGTGAGTAGGGGAGGAGCAGAGAAACAGGGGGACAGAGGATCCAAAGTGGGTTCTGTGCTGACAGCAGCAAGCCTGATGTGGGGCTTGAACACATGAACCGTGAGATCATGACCTGACCTGAAGTTAGACACTCAGCTGACTGAGCCACCCAGGTGCCCCCATGTTGGTAGTTTTAAATTGGCCATGGCAGAAGGATTCACATCACAGAAATCGGCAGACATGAAAGAGGACCTCTTCTCTCTCCCCATCCCCACCACCCCCGAGAGCTGCATTTCAGACATTTGTTATCACACCATGATGGATTTGCTTCTACCCCTCCCTCAGTAACTATCTATTCCTTGGTCCCTGTGCACAATGTTTCCACCCATCTTCCAGGGGAAGATAGCTTTTACCTCTCACCTTCCCCCAGGACCTTTTCCTCAGGTTTCTTACCCCTCATCCAGAAGCTTGAGGCTTTTGCTTTGTATGACAAAAGAGTCTAGTTAGGGGGCAAGGTTTTGTGTTTGTGCCCCAGCTGGAGATGTACAAGGGGAGCTCTGTGGTCTCCTCTCCTGCCCCCCATCTTTCTTGTGAGCATCCAATGGAAGGAAGCCTGTGGAGAGGTCCTTGAGAATGAGTGCAAATCCCTTTTACCCTCCTGTGTCTGGGACTCATGGGGATTCTAGACTGTTAAAGAGGCCATACTCTAAGAGTCCATTAAAATCTTCACCTGCTTTCCTCTTACCTACATTTATTGTGGCCACTGCTCTTTCCCAGTCTCTTCCAAAGATAAAAAAGCTCAAAAGTTTCTGTCTCTCCTCAGAGCGGCATATCACCTTTTGGAATTGAGTTCGTGTGGTTGTCTAGTGACCTCAGCCCTGGTTGGCTCAAGAAAAGTTATGGTTTTATTGATTATCTAACTTTTTCCTCATTGTTAGGGTAGATCTGGAAGAGTCTTTCTCTTGAATCATGTAAAAATGCCTGGAGTTTATCCTGAGCACTGTTGAAGGATTTTACATCGGGAAAGACTGTCTGTGATGTCAACTTTTTGAATACGGTGATGTTTGTCTCACACTTGCAAAGCCAGAGTGTCCCCCTGAGCACTTTCTGCTCAGCATTTCATATCCTTAATTTTGTACCTTGTTTCTATTGCCTGAGTTCATAGATTGTTTTTGCTAGTATTTTTCTTGCATTATGAGACAATTTCCATTTCTATGACTTATTCCTCTGGTGTGTATTTCTATCTGTTTTTAGATATATTAATTAACCAAGTGCGTGATATCAGTGAAGATTTTGCCAATCCCTTCATTTCCATTGTTTTCAAACCTAAGCAAGAATTAAGGGCAGATGTTTCCTTGCTGCTATCCCAGGAGAATGAGTGAGGGAAAGGAAGGTGAGGCATGGAAGAATGGAGAACAATGTAAGACGATGTATTATCATATTGGTGACTGTTTCATGATAAACCACAAAGACACAACCATACAGATGCTTCTGGACAAACCTGTTACAAAGAAATTGCCTCCCAATAGCCCACTGGAGGGAGGAAAAGAGAGCGAGGTTTATCTGTCCAGGTTCTGTCTCATGTCTCCCGTGGGTCCAGAATTTTCCCCATGGGAGATAATTTACCTGCACTTTGGACTAAATTAACCAGTCCTTTTAGAGCTACCTCAGAAGCCAGATCCTAAATTCTAGGGTTTGACATGGCATTTGACTCTGAGTGGCAGGAGGAGCCCATGACTTGAGATGTGGGCAGTGTGCCTCAGTGGCAGACCAAGATGGCCACCATGGGACCAATGGGCTTGAGGGCAGCAGCGAGGTACTGAGAGCCCAGGAGAAGGTGGCACCAAGAGACGCTGATTGATACACCTGTCAGGGGTAATGACATTACATAGTGTCAGCCTCAAGGCCAGCCCTTGAGAGAGACTTCATTATGTGCATTCCCTGTACCCTCTGCTGCTTCTTCTCTTCCAGACCGATCCATGACCTTTCACCGACTATGCTCATTCCTGCAAATGTGTCTTTGGTTAGGTGTCTTTCATTTTCTTTTCTTCACTTCTCCTCCTGGAATCTCTACCTTGGCTTCTTTTCCTTTCCAGGCAAGCCTGAGTGCCATACTCTCTGGATGCCTAAGACTCTTCCTCAGGGCAAGCTCCGTGACATACCACACCCAGAGACCGCTACTCCATTCCTCCGGGACCCTACAGCAGTCAGTAGTTATTTCTATTTTTCTTATTCCTTCATTTTTTCTTCATTAATTTGCAAGCTTACTGCAAATAGGTTTCCTGTCTTCTGTAGAAACAACAAATTATCATAAGGAAAGAACAGTGGTTAGGGAGCAGAAGCTCAGGGTTTATGTCACCTGCCAACATAGGATTTTGGACAGGCTTAAGTAAGCTCTTTGAGCCTTAATTTCCTTATCCGTGAAATGGGGATTAAAGACCATGTAAAATAATTATGAGGATCAAATCAGATCCTAGGTATGAAAACTGGGGGAGGGGGAAACTCTGCACTATATAAATATAGCATTATTATGAGATCAGCTGTCTTACAGTCATGGTGTCATGGAATCCCAGTGCGTCTTAGGCAGTTGGGACTTGGTGATCTCTGACATAAGACCGTAGTTTTGTAATTAAAGCAGCAGAGAGGCCGTATGGAATGCAACTATTAGATCAGTACTATTAAGATAGTATTCTTGTCTTCTGTGTTTTAGAGGGGCAAACTGAGACTCCTAAAGGTTATGTGACTTACCATGGTCACCATTGTCACTTAGCTAATGCATAGTGGTAGGGCCGATCTAGAAATGCAGGGCCATCCAACACCAGAGTTCATACTGCAGTGCCTCTGCAAGGGTCCCCTGCCAGCCAGCATCTGAGCTAGGGCTGGTCCCCAGGACCCCGGAGTCCTGAGCTGTGAAGCTCCCTGGCAGATTTCCCCATTCCAACCTGTGAGTGACAGTGTGACATCTAAAAGTCAAATTCTCTGCTAGGGGCTCTTCAGGCTGATGTGCCTAGAGCCCCCCCCCCCACCCCCCACCTGTTACAGCAAGGCTAAATGAGTTTTTGAAAAGATTTTTTAATTACCAGTGGAGCATATGGTGCATAGTGGTTAAGAACATGCAGTTTCTGAAGCCTTCTGCCTGGGTTCTAATCCCAGCCCCATTGCTGAACAGGCTGTCACTCCTCTTGGGCAAGGCACTCCTCTCTCAGTGACTCAGTGTCCTCATCCATAAAAGGAGGGGAGAATGTATCCCCCACCGCTCCCCGCCTTGGGTTGTTCTGAGACTGACAGGAGCTTCAGGTCTGCTACTGCAATGTATGTTTTTGTTAAAGAAAATAATTCATTCTTGGGTCTTATTTTGCAATTCCAATTAAATAGTAGGCCATCGCTAACTAAAAAATAAATCAAAGGAAAAGAAAAACCCAAAATAGCAGGCTTCCCTTGAACACTAGCTGGGCTCTGCTGATGAGATGGCCGAACCTTCCATTTTCTCAGGAGATACTCAGTTTTAGGCTGCTTTTTGTGGGGTTATGTTCCGAGGCAGACCTGGCTGAGGCAGCGTGGTTTATCTGCTGGTCGGAGAGCTCACAGGGCAGTCTCAGGAAGAGCTGGAGCCTCAGCCTGGCAGGCAGGACTCGTGCATTTGCAAGCCGGGCGCCCAGCCCCTTGGGCACCAGGCTTTTGTGCTCTTTTAGCTCTGATGTTGCACAAAAGATTGCAATCTAGAATCAGTCGAACATGATGAATGGACTCCTTTGTGGGATTCCATGTTGTTTTTAACATTTCTTTGGTAATTTTGAACAAAATAACTTTGGAAGTGATTACACAAGGAACAATGTCTTTAGACCCTTTAAAGCGTTTTCCTTTGTTTAGTTGAACATGTACATTTAGGGGGTAAAGCAAGTTCGTGCATTGTTCTCGCCATGCATAACATGCAGACTGCTCGCTGGTGGTGGAAATGTAACAGATTTAAAGAGCATGTTTGGTTTTCTGATAATATCCTGATGATATACGGTGATTTTCTGGGCCTTTGTTTTCCAGAAATTAATTGGTTAAAAAAATTGTTACTCTCCTTGAAATGTTTGTGTGTGTATGAACATGATAAGCAGAACCATTTTCTCCTTATCATCCATGAAAAGTATGTGACAGTTTAAAAAGCAGGTATTTGAAAGTTTATTTATTTTGAGAGAGAGAGAGAGAGAGAGAGAGAGAGAGAGAGAGAAAATATCCCAAGCAGACTCCATACTGTCAGGAGCCCAACATAGGGCTTGAGCCCACAAACCATGAAATCATGACCTGAGCTGAAATCCAGAGTCGAATGCTTCATTGACTGAGCACCCAGTAAGGAGTGGGGATTTTAAAGGCATTTTGTAGAAATATAGAAAAGCAGCATGAAAGTGACTTTTGAGTCACTCTCTTGCACTAAATGCAAATTGTTAGTGTTTATATGCTAGACGAGAGAGAAAGTAGACATCCATCCAGCTGATGCATTGCCTACTCTAGCTGCTAAGTGGAGCTCACCCAGCCCTCTGCAAATGTGGGCATGGGAGAAAGGATGGGTGTTAAAGATGCCAAACGTGTGGTTCACACGGGGCTGCTTTCCCACCAGTGAGGGCTACTCACCTGCCCCTTCCCTACCTTCCCCTTGTTTGTCTGGGACTCCCCTCATTTTTACATTATTTTTCCTCTCTCCTGGTTCAGTTGCTTTGCCACGGCTCTTCATACACTTGCAGTGAAATGGTGTGCCCTGGGTGTGGCATTTTATTGGAATCCATACTGTTAGGGTGTATTTTCCAAAATTTGAGACAGCTAATCATGAAACAGGGAATTTTAATCAACCATCCAGTGGCCAGGAAACTCTGTGTCCTTAAAAAAAAAAAGTTATAGGAAATGTGAACATTGAACTATCTTAACATTGAGGTTGCTCTTTCTGGGCTCAGTTATAAAAAGAAATGCCTTATATTCAGCTTAATTCTTTACCATCATAGAAATTTTAGCATCATAGAAAAGTTTGATGAATAAGAGAAGAAATTTAAAAAAAAATTTTTTTTAATGTTTATTTTTGAGATAGAGAGAGAGAGAGAGACAGAGCATCAGCAGGGGAGGGATACAGAGAAAGGGAGACACAGAATCCAAAGCAGCTCCAGGGTCTGAGCTGTCAGCACAGAGCCTGGCATGAGGCTCGAACTCAACAAACCGTGAGATCATGACCTGAGCCAGAGTTGGACGCTCAATTGACTGAGCCACCCAGGCACCCCTAGGAGAAGAAATTTTTATCACTGACCCAAATCTCAATCTATACTCTGCACATAATATCGGTGTCTATGTCTAGATTAATAGTGCCAGCTTTCCATTGCAAAAAGAGGCTCTTTGGGGAGCAAAATGATTAAAACTTTGTATTGTCAATTCCTAAAATATCTCAAATAGATAGCAGTTAAATTCATGATGGCTTATAGCCAAGATATAAGTTTGGCTGTGTAGTGAATAGTTCACCATACTATGACCGGAGGCGATTTTTACATCTATCTCAGCAGTGCTTCTTGAGGCTGAGGCTTTGAGAAAAAGATCTTAGGAAGCTGGCAGTTCTGGGCAGATGTGGATCTATACCTCTGGCGTCACTGGTTGTAATTTAACTAGAGCGATGTTGCAACCATCTGGGTAGCCAAACGGCCGAGGTCTGCTCTTGCCCGTGATTCTAAGTATGGAGGAGATCTGCTTGACTTCATAGACACTGGATTTATAAAAAGGAAATATGTCAAGCAGTAACCATGGTGGCCTGCTGCTGGGATGTGTCTGCAGCCAACTTCCTGGGGTGGCTTCCCTCAGACACTCAAGTGTTGCGTTCAACTGTGTCTTCGTGCCTGTGCGACACAGTGCTACGGGATTTTATGTCAGTTCCACCTTTAGGGGAAAGCCCTGATTTGCATAGATCACCTACCTAATCTGTAGAACGAAAGAACATTAACACAAAAAAGTACAGCCCCAGAAGTCCTTTCTACTAATATGTGGACCTTGCCATTTTTTCAGACCAAATTTCAGCCTCACTGTCACAGAATCTTTCAACGTTGAAAATTAACGGCTGATTTCTTGCTCGTGGAGAAAAGCTTACTAGATTCTGGACCACTTTAGGACCAATCCTGGAGCCTACCGTCTTTCCTGATTTCCCTCAAACTGTTTGGCTGTGTACCTCCACAGTGAGAGCTATTAGAGTTTTTGCTGATGCGCTTGGCACATCTCCAACAAAATAGTCCATTAAAATTCAGATCCTTTCCCAATAATTGAGACAATCAATTTACATTAAACAAGGCACAATTATACTTTCATGTACAATTTAAATTCTATAGAAAATAATCAGTGTGCAATAAAGAGGGACACTTATTTTGATGCAAAGGGATGTTTTTATAGTCTGCATAAACAAATCTTTCATATTTTCAAAATAGTTCCCTCATTATCTTTGGTGTAGGAGAACTCTATTGTGTGTTATTTTGATGTAGGGACAAGTGTGTCCACGGCTGCATGTTTAATAAGCAATGTGACTTTCTCTCTATGCCATTTAAATTGCAAGGGCTGAGATAGAGTAAGGTAGGCACTTGCTTGCTGTTTGACATGAAATCACTCTTGTAAAATGAGCAAACAAAGAGTGTTGAGTGAGTTCGTTTGCTTTTGTTCAAGCCTTAGTGAAATAGGCACCAGGTGTTCGTCTGGACCTTTGTGCAATAGACCAGGGATCATGTGTCGATCCTCAGGAAGTTGTTCAGAGGGATTTGGGAAGGATGCACAGGACAGGGGACGTAGTCGTGATGGTCTCGTGCCTACAAACCGCAGCGAGGGAACATACCAGGCAGCCAGGCTCCCAGGCGCCCAGCCCTCCGCAGCTCTCCTGTGTAAGCTCTCAGCAAGACTGGTATCGTCGGTCAGGAAATCTAGAACACCGGAGAAGCAGTATTAGGAAGAATATAGTACAAATAATGACAAGATAGAAAACAAATCCTGTCAGAGCCCGAGAATATATTTGGCTTCCGCTTGCTGTGTCTGTCTGTTTCTATAAACGGTCCAGAATAGAAACCGGATGTTTAAACTCTCTCTCCCTTTCACATGCTCGCCTCCCCCTCCTGTCTTCCTTCCTCTTCAGTATTAGTAGACTTACTATTTTTATTAGTTTGTATTTATATTTCCATTTTTCAATATTTGCCATTTGTGTGGGTAACACATTAATTTTTAATGAAATATTTTCAGACTCTTGGAATAGCTGAATCATAAAAGAAAACTTGAAATTGATATAGATTCTAGGGCAGTGTGTAAACTGAATGTTACAATTACTTTTCCCACTCGCAAGTGGCAAATGGTTATTTTAAAAGGTGATGCGTGCCTAGTTTAAATCTCTTATATTTGCATAGGAGTCTAGTTTTTGTGTCTAATTTTTTTGGCACAGGATACCTCAGGTACCATTCTAATAAAAATGAAAGAAATATCAAAACAATATTAGTGCTCTCTGGTAATTTTCCTCTTATCTAGAAGCATGTATTTTTGACAAGCCTCGTTGCTGTTAAAGAAATTCATTTGTAATTTAAGTTGAATCCTGAGCTAATTTTTCATTGTAGTTCTATTGCAGAACTCTAGATTTTAAAGAAGGCAGCATTTGGGGCACCTGGGTGGCTCAGTCGGTTAAGTGTCTGACTTCGGCGTAGGTCATGATCTCACGATTCATGGGTTCAGGCTCCTAGTCGGGCTCTGTCTGACAGCTCGGAGCCTGGAGACTGGAGCCTGCTTCAGATTCTGTGTCTCCCTCTCTCTCTGCCCCTTCCCTGCTCATGCTTTGTCTCTCTCTGTCTCTCAAAAATAACTAAATGTTAAAAAAAAAAAAACTTAAAGAAGGCAGCGTTTGTTTCTTTGAGTAGTTTGTGTTCTCCAGCCAGAACTGTTTGCAGTCTTGTACTTGTAAAATTAAAATTAATCCTTGAAAATCTTTGAACAATTTTATGTTACATGCTATTCCCAGAACTAAAGCTTGTAGTCCACTTTGGAACTGTAAATTAGTAAGTATGGTTTTTCCCAAAAGCTTATTATAGAAAACACGGACATTGGAGATGTGGCATCTTAGAGACTTTTTTCCCATTCTCAAACCATAAGGATACAAATGATCAATTACATGTCGGTAACTTGAATCTTACTTGTGTGTGTTTGTGTGTGTGTGTGTGTGTGTGTGAGTGTGTGTGTGTGTGTGTGTATATATATAGATATAGATATATATATATATATATATATATATACACACATACATGTATATATGTGTGTGCACACAAATATGGTGTGTTTATTATATATAAACTTGTATTTTTGTATTAGAAGTGTATATATCACTTTACATTTTTTTCTTTGTAGTAAAAATTTCTAAATAATATTACCTTTATTTTTTTTTTAAGTTTATATTTATTTATTTTAAGAGAAAGAGAGCAAGTGGAGGAAGGGCAGGGAGAAAGAGAGACAGAATCCCAAGCAGGCTCCATGCTATCAGCCCAGAGCCCGATATGGGGCTCGAACCATGAGATCATGACCTGAGCTGAAATTAAGAGTCAGACACTTAACCGACTGAGCCACCCAGGTGCCCTTAAGTAATATTATCTTTCTGAAATACATTTGCTTATTCTTATCATTAACAATAAATTTGTATATTTTTTCCAAATATTTTTATTTTATGTTCCAAATAAAGATGAGTATATGTTTTCGGGAACACTGCCTATCTTGTATGAGCTGAACTACACAGAACAACATTTTCAAGAACCTGAGAAACGTGAAAGATTAGTGTGACGCCCCCCTCTTTGTGTTAGCATCTACTTCTCACCCTGCATCCCTCCTCAGCAGACACTTTATAGATGAGGAAACTGAGGCCTGAAGAGATAAGGTGACTTCTAAGATACAGTTCAGGTAATGACTAGAATCTGTGATCTCTGACTGCCGCTCTCATGTTTTCTCCTGGACCCACTCAGTAATCTATGTTTCCAGAAGGAGGGAGGTGGGCTACTACTAATAATCAAGAGGAGAGTATTAAGTGCAGGTAAGTAGATGTTTCACAAAGCCGGCTTATCCTGCAAGCTCAAACCCAGAAGTTGGGTGGTGAACTGAGAGGCCAGGAAATCATAACAAGGGCTCTGTGTTGGGCTAAGACAGTTCCTTTGCGAACAAATCACCTGATATGGAGCGCCACATCGTCTTTTCTGGACAAGCCACACCAAAGTTGCATCTTTTGACGCATCCAATTTTGGTTTCTCTAAACCATGAGACCCCTGGGGAGCAGCCACCTTGCAGAATTTGCTGTTTCAATGATGCTCTCCCACCAGATTTTTTATGATTATCTCATGCACACTTAATTTGACAGACTTAAAAAAAAAAACAACAGCAACAACTCTGCTTTGTTGATTCTTTCTAAATCATTCCACTTTGTTTTCAATGAATCAGCAAACTTTTTTTTTTTTTTTTTTTTTTTTTTTTTACCAATCACTTCTGATTTCACTAAACATTAAGTTATGCTTGTGTAGGCAGCCTAAGCAGGCTTAGGAGGAAACACAAGTGACTGGGGAGCGTGTACGCGGGCGGGGCAGCGGTGCCCAGTCGTACTGGCGGCCACAAGGACTGAGCATGCTCTGGACATTGTTCAGTACATTTCATGGCGAGCAAAGGGAAGTGTTGGTTCATCAGGAGCTCAGGGCAAGTGGCCGTCCATTCAGAGAGCTCCTGCTCTACTTTGGAGGGAACCACTAGGGTCAGACGAATGAAAATGTACAAAATACTAACTCTTGGGTAAGAAGAATCTGCAACACCCTCTCCATGCACAGTTTCCCTCTTGTACCACAGAGGAGGCAAGCCACTTGGAGGCAGAAGACGGGGAACTTTCTCTGTTCCCGTTTTGCTTTCTCTTCCCCTGGATTACGGAGAACGGCCTCGCACCACCCAGAAGTTGGGCCAGTGGAGCGTTCTTATCCCAAACAAACGTTCCACAGCTGCCTGGCAGGAAAGGCAGTGGCCACCGTTCAGCCTAGAGAATCACCCTCGTGTACAGATTTCCGAGTGACCTACTGCTTGGTTGGGGATGGTGGGGGCTGCGGTCCTGCTTTCCTGAGGGAGCTGATCTCTTCCTTCCACAGAGTCCTAGCAGGAGTGGTTTCTTAGGAGACTAGGCTGCTGAAAATGCAAATGGTTTCAAAATGGTTTTCCATAGAAGGAGGGCACTTGTTGGGATGAGCACTGAGTGTTGTGTGGAAACCAATTTGACAATAAATTATATTAACAACAACAAAAAAAACCCACAATGGTTTTCAATAAATTCTTGGATTGAGAACCCGTGCCTGGTTTTTATTTTAATTTTTAATTTTTTTTAATCTTTTTAATGTTTATTTTTGAAGGAAAGAGAGACAGAGAGTGAGTGGGGGAGGGGCAGAGAGAGAGAGAGGCACAGAATCCGAAGCACTGAGCTGTCAGCACAGAGTCCAACGCGGGGCTCACTCACAAACCACGAGATCATGACCTGAACTGAAGTCGGTCACTTAACCGACTGAGCCACACAGGCCCCCCGAGAACCCGTGCCTGGTTTTTAAAGGGTACTATGAATGCATTAAGTCCCATTCCTAGAATGATAATGAATGAAGAAATCAGCAAGTAATGAACAACTGTCCTCTCTCTCAATTGGGTGAATGTCATTTTTCTACTTCTCTTTTTATCATTTTTATTTGGTCTAAGCATCCATCCATTTTCCTTTCCTTTTTTTAAATTTATTTTTTAATGTTTATTTTAATTTTGAGAGAAAGAACACAAACAGGGGAGGGGCAGAGAGAGAGAGAGGGAGACAGAGAATCTGAAGCAGGCTCCAGGCTCCCAGCTGTCATTGCAGAGCCCGTTGCAGGGCTTGAACCCACAAACTGTGAGATCATGACCTGAGCCAAAGTCGGACGCTTAACCCACTGAGCCACCCAGGTGCCCCTCATTTTTCCTTTCTTAATTAGGTCATGGTATTTGCCAAGATGATAATTATAGCGCACAAACTGCTTCAGACACACACGCACACACAAAATAATGCAACATCGCTGCCTCTTGCCTCCTTTGCTACATTTGTTGTGGGCAGCACTTTTCCATATGTATTTTGTGAACAATCAGTTCCACAAGATGGTCTTTGAAAAAAGCAGAGGATTTAGTTTGGGACTTATTGCATAAACTACCCACTCTTTAGAGAGGCGAAACTTACATTAGTATATTAAAAGCCTTGATAAATCATAGAAATTATTAATCATTTTTAAAGTTTAAGTTGGCTTTAATTAAAATAATAATATAGATATTTGTAAACATTTAAACTTTACTAAACTTTACAGGTAAGGGTAAAAGGGCAGGGCTTTAAGCCACCCTGCAGGACTGTGTGTGGAGACAGATCACAGGTCGAAGCGTGGAAGTGACCGGTGGACTGTGTGGTTTCTCGTGGCTCCGTGATCATCTCTCATCCCTTTGCCTCTCTGTTCCACTGTATGTCCTTTGTACCCTGGAGCACAGTGATCACCAGGTCGTGCTTTCTAGCTCACTGGCAGGGGGACCCACCCATGACTGCTGCACATGCAGGCGGTGGGGTTGTTACCTGTAGGACAAGTTTGAGATGTGATTAACCCTGGTAACTGAGACTGTGTCATGGAGCGGATTTCACGAGAAACAGGTCCTCTGTTACCGAGTATGTGGCTCTCATGAGCCAGGAGAGTAAACATCCATTTTTCTCTCGGGTCATAGGCTCTCAGAAGGGATTTTTTTATGTTCTTCCTCCTTCTCAGGGATCTAGGGTCATTTCTGAGTATATATAGAAAGAAGATCTGTGTTCACTTAATTATTTATTTTTTCATTTATTGTTTATACACTCTTCAGATACTGAGTGCTGACTATGGTAATAGGGGCGTGTGGTAGGCTCGGGGATGAAAGGGACCTGAGACTGAACCCTGGTCTTTGAGAATACAAGGTCAGATGCTCTTGCCTGTGTTCCCTGAAGTCTGGAATACTTTTTCTTCTCGGTCTACGGGCCTCATGTTTCTCAAGAGACAGGTCAGCTGTCCTCTCTTGAGGGACGCCTTCCTTCACCCACTGTCTGGGTGTTCAAACCACACTTTGTTCAAGTGCACAGGACGCCATCTTTATTCTTTGAATGTCCAACTGGTTAGACCCTGAGTTCCTTGAGAACAGGACCCGTGTCCCAGTCATTTGTTTCTCAAGCCTGTCGCCCAGGTACTTAGGTACTTAGGTACCAGGTACTTAGGAGACACTCACTCTGTCACTTTGCAATCATTTTTACCTTCAAGCTCGCCTTTTTTAGCCTCCCCAAAAGTGTAGAAGCAGGAAAAAGAGTGAGCTAAAAGCAGAGCTTGATGGGAATATACAACTTTAAAAACATATTTTATAACCTCTTACCCAGATCCTTACATTTGGAAAAAAACCCATTCAATTCTAGGTGTGTCGAGCTGTCATTGAGTAAATACAAATCTAAACTGTTATTGTGTAAGGATGTGTATCCAGTGAGCACTCAATAAATATTAGTCACAACTATTAAACATGCTTTGATCTCCCTAGTACTAGAGGTGCTTCCTCACTCTATTTAGGCCATTTAACTACTCACTGTGTTGTTAGTTGGTCCTTATCTTGTAAGGTTTGTAGGTCATATTTAATGGAGCTGAATGTGAGGGTTGGCAGCAGTTACCTAAATGACTTTGACTTTACAAATTTTACAGCAGTCACTTGGAACGAGTTCTATATTTCCCAAGCTTTTGGTTTCCCCAGTGGCCTGATATATTAGAGGATAACTATTAACTTGCAAATGTTGTGAGTGTCGTTGTTGTTTTGTTTTTTTTAATCAGCCAAAGTTGACGTTTTACCCAATGCCTGTGATTTCTGTATCATAGGTGAAGGAGAGAATCTAGACTTGAGGTGGGGGAACATTTTTCTTGCTTTACATGGCCAGACAGAACAGCCCTTGGAAGATGATCCTTGGAAACAGATGATCATTCCTTGCTCAAACCAAATATACCTTAACTTCTGTTATGTCTCCCACTGTAAAATAATCATTTCTGGGACTTGTGTCTGGAAGTGCCCCAGGTTTTCCACATGACCCTTAAAACACAGGGACATTTGTGCTGCATTTCATATTTCTTATTTTGAATTACGCCACTGTGTCCACCTGCAACGTCATCTCCTCCTGGGCCTGGAGGGATCAGAGGGTCCCGGATTCCTTGGGCTTGTCACTAGAACCAGGAGGGCTGAGCGAGTACAGGTGAGGTGGCCAGGGGACAGCTGCCTTGGCCCTTCCCCCCCAGGTCTGCGCTCCCATCCTGGTTCCAGATCTCCCCGTCTTCAGTGTGAAGAGTCAGTGACCCCAAGGAAAGGCTGGAAAATGTGTGGGGCCTGCTCTCCAGATATCTCACATGAGAACTACTTTCAGGGTGAGATTTGGGGGGTTGACTAGGGCAAGGCTAACTGAAAATCTGAGTTCTCACGGGGGACCGCCATTTCTTAATTCTCCATAGTTGGTTCCCTCTTGGTCCAGTGTTTCTGTTTTCTACCACTTACAGCACTGAGTTCATGGTATTGTGTGTCCTTTCCTGCCATCAGATGGAGAATTCTTTGGTGTGAACCATGTGTTTCCAATCTCTGAGGTCCCGGTGTATACAACTATGTTGAATCAATGAATAATTCTCTAGGAACTGAAACTGTTTTAATTTAAAAGCTGTTAGCTAATGGTTAGTATTGATATACACTGATTACTTATGTGCCCTCATTTCATTCCACCCAAACATTAGGATTTGAACCCAACGGGCTTTATTAGCAGTTTTTTAGCCCTTTAAACTACAATACTGTTTGGTCCATCCAAAGCAACAGCAGCAGCAACAACAACAAACAGACAAAGGAAAGTGAATACCTGTTACCTGACAGGAATGGCAGGCTATGGGGACAGAGAAGATAAATTAATCACTGGTCTCTGATCTCTGGAGAAAGAGGTGTAAAGCCCTCACCCCATCCCCACAGGCACCATGGGTAAAGACTTTGGTAGAGATGTGTGTGTGTCTGCATAGGATCACTGAAGAGAGGCACCAATCCAGCCCAGGAGATGCTGGAGAACTTTCTAGAGGAAGGGACGCCAAAACGTAACTTCAGAGGGTGTGCAAGGCTGCATGGCAGGCAAAGAGGAAACCCAGAGAGAAAAGTGATGTCACATGAACAACAAACAGGGTGTGTTGGAAGATGCAAAGCAGGAAGGAGGTCTGGGCCGGAGACTTGTCTCTGTGTCCTGTAGGTATTGGGGAACCAATGAAGAGTGTTAAACAGGACACAGTAGCAGATTTGCATTTCAAATAGCTCACTCTGGTGGCAGCATGAAGGGTGGATTTCAGGGAGCCAGGCAGGGAAACTAGACAGGAAATGATGGGTGCCTGAAATAGAGGCGAAGGGGAGGAGGTAGATTGGGGAAATGTGTAGAAGGTGAAGTTGGCTAGCGGTTGATGGGATATGAGAAGTGAGGGGAAGAAGGAATCAAGTAATTTTCCTCCTATTACTGTTAGTACCTGTTTCTTTGGTCTAAATCCCAGTGACATTTTTAAAAAATTTATTTGTTCTGTTTTGTTTTATTTTTTAACCCACGCTGGGTGTGGAGCCCAATGTGGGCTTGAACTCACGATCCTGAGTTTAAGACCTGAGCTGAGATCAAGAGTCAGATGCTTAACTGACTGAGCCACCCAGGTGCCCCCACCCCCCATGACATTTTTTATATCTCTGGGAATGAATCTGCAGGATGCCTGAAGAGCCAATGACTTTGAAGATGACAATTGTTGGTCATATTTCTGTTTGGCTTAAAATTTCCCTAAATCAAGTCTAATTTTTATTTTCAAATTTATTTTCAAATTTACATATATTCCTATGACTATTCAAACTAGATGTGTAGTTTTTGCAAAAAGCACTTTAAATCCCAAGAAATGTCAAGAATTGTATGAGATGAGAGATTGTAGTTGATTTACCAATGTTGCCAATGTATATAGCCTTCCGTCACCTCCCAGCCAGGCTGCTTCCTGCTCCCTGCAGTTCACTTGCCATAACACCTGGCGCTGTCCTTGGTGCTAGGTTAAAGGGTCCTCCTTTATAGGACGGACACCCAAGTAGATAATAAAGTGTAATGAGTATAATGATACTTCTCTTAGGCCAGTCCTACTAATTATGACTCTAAGCAGTGCTATTATTTCTAAGAGATGAACATTGAGAATAATCAATTCAGAATATTAAATAATCAAAATGTCCGGCAGCAGAACATTAGTTACATAAACAGCTAACAATAAATTCCCTACAGTGGAATTCCAAAATGCTAATAAAATCTCTTGTTAGCAGAAAAGTGTTTATTGACATGACAGACATTCAAACTGTCTCCATATCTGTAAGGAGAAATAGGATAAAAGTAGTATATATTACATGATTCCATTTTTGCAAAAAAAAAAAAGATACAGATATATAGACCCAAAATATCTTCTTCACGCTCTAGCTTTCATATCCCACACATGTGGACTCAAATTTTTTCTCTGTGCCAACTCGTATGCAGAACTCAGCATCTCTCTGAATTCCCAAGAAGACTTCATATGCACAAAACACGGCTGATCAGCATGGACGTAGAGGATATAATAAGAAAAGTGGTGAGCATTTACACCCTCAGAAATTATAGCATCCCTCAGAAACAATGTAGCAATTTCCACTGATCCGTGGTTCTCTCTTTCAAAGTCCCTTCTAGGCTGTGTTTCCACTCTGGAAACTTTTTCCTCCCTCTGCTTCCCGTCCCCAGCCGCCATCACTGTCTTTGCTTTGTCACATTCTGGGGACCACTAATTCCTTACCCCTCTAATATTCAGAATAATCCAAGTATGCCCCTGCTCTTACCTCAAATGTACATACATTCAAACTAGCCTGGGTCTTGAGTAAAAAGTAAAGTTAGCATTGCAAGCTTTACACACACACACACACACACACACACACACACACACACACCTAAAGAAAGTTTAATAAAACAGTACATACCTTTGCTATAGACTGCAATCTATGTTTTCTGTTTAATGACCTGCTAGGGGCTCGTGACCCAGAGTTTGAAAAACTGCCATAGGAGGCCACTTAATCACCAGAAAACTTCAGCATGCCTGTTTGGAATCTTCTCAGATTATCAAATTACTTCTTCCAAACACTGAGTGAATACATTTGTTTCCATCTTGTTACACACCTGTGTGTGCCTATACACATGTACACACACACATATACACACACAGAGGAATGTCATAGTTTACATTAGCTGTTTCTAGGCAGAGGGGTTATTGGTGTGTTTTCTTAACATTTTCCAAGAATTTCTAAGTTTTCTGCACTGAGCATGTGTTACTTTTGTAAAAGGAAATGTAAACAGTAAAAAAAAAAAATTTTTTTTCAGAGAAGGCTCAGCTTGGGTTTTTGCCCCTTCTCGGAAGCCTTCCCTGACAAACCCCTTCTAGGTTCCCTCCATCTGTTTTTCCATTTTGCCCTTTTGATTTCGTGTGTCCCACACTTACATGTTTACCTTATAGTGGCCTGTTTCCATCGTGTTTTCCTCCTGGTTCTCAGGCCTTTCCCCTCCCCATGCTTCTTCACCTCCCTAGACCTCTTCTTCCTTCCCTTTGCAACAAAATTCTTAAGCTGAGATCCATAGATGGGCTGTGAATCTCCCGAAAATGGATGCAAAATTTAATGTTTTTGTTCCTTTTCTGGGAAGCAGGTCCAGTTAGTTTGTCAGTGCCTACATTATGCCAGGCAAGGTTCTAGGTCTGATCTTTTGTCAGACTCTCTAAAGAATTCCTGACCCGCTGTTCTCCATAGTCACTCTGTTTACTTTTCTTGCCTACAATGTAGGTGCCACGAGGTGAGGACTGGTCTGTGTTGCTCATCACCAGGGTCCTACTGCCTAGAACAGTGCCTGAAACATAGTAGGAACCCAAAAAGTGGGACCTTTCCTGTAATTACACGTTATGAGGTAGAAAAGACATTTATTTTACTATCCCCATTTTCACAGTTGAATAAACATCGCGATGTTACTTGAGGAAGAATGACGGAATCATAAGCATCATGGGACTCTGGGAAGTCAGACTGGGCTTTACGCTGTCTTGTTGTGGAACTGGCCACAGAGCGTTCGATGGGCACCAGTGTGGGGGTCTGTCTCCTCATCTCTCAGGCTGGATCCTGTGGTTGCCTAGGCCTTTCTATCTGAAAATCCCACCCTTGTTGGTGGGTTCAGGGGCCCAGCCCAAGTTTGCAGGATCTGCATAGTATGAACACCAGGCCTCCTAACTGCTAACGCTTGGTTAGAGAATGCTCGACATGCTTGAGTTTTACTTTCCCTTTGGCTTCATATAATATGGTTCATTTTATTTTTGAAGGTAGTTTGTTCCATAGAAACCAGACAGGATGTTGTTTCAACAGTAGGCTGATGTCTCAACATGACATATTGGCCCGCTGAGAACTCCAAAAGTGTGAAACCCGCCTCTGTGCACTTTCTGGTACGGTGTGAATGTCTGATACGGTGTGAATGTTCTGACCGGACGAAACGCCTGTTAAGAATGGTCAGATTATCTCATTTTGCCATCAAATTGTATTTTGAAGTGTTAAGTTGGGTAGCGTAACTGCTCTTGCTGGTGAAGTAGATTCTCTCAACCCCTGCAAAATATTATTAAAATCTGGTAATTCAGTCTCTAGTGCAAGTTGTATTCCGTGTATTTTCTTCAGACCATGGATGCGACTAGGACCGTGTGTTTCAAGTTCAGCTCTGTGTGTGGTATTCCTGTGATAATTTCAGGATATAAAATAAGATGTTTACAAAAACCAACCTGAGACCGTTACTATACAGCAGTTTAGCAGCAAATTTCTACTCTGGGTATTTAACAATAATTGGGATCTTTCTACTGGCTTCGCATAAACTCAGATTAGTAGTAAAATGTAAGCACCAGCCCATTTGGCAAACTCCCGCACTTGAGGCTCACAAATTTGCTTCTGATTGTGCTTTTCGGTCGCACCTAGCTCAGATTTTTGCTTGGTGCTTTTTTAAATCCTCTCATTTACATACTGTGGTAAATTTAAAATGGGAACAGATGAAGGCTGCTAAACTTTCCTATTTCACTGATGAATATGGTATTTTGCTTCAACTATCTAGCTGTGATATATTCAATGACCTTTAAAACATGAAATAGATACTTCTTTTCATATATGCTGTGCAAGATGGATTATTAGTGTTGTCTTCCCTTTGATGGGGCTGAGGCACAGAGGCCAAGCCCAACATCTGAGAACTAATTGCAGCAGGGCTAAAATTCTGTTTCCTGTTGACGGGCTCACGCTGTCGTGTGGGCTGAAACGCCCCCTTCACGTGGGGTCCTCTTAGAGCCGCGCAGGTGATGCATCTACTCCCAAGTGCACTACAGTCTGTGGATTATGCCTGTTTGGGGTGTAGAATGCATGGTTAGGTATGAATAAGAAATGGGGTAGTGTCTTTTTGGGTGGCCAATAGGGATTTGGCTCTAGCTAACCTTAATATGTGATCTTCTTTATTTTTTTTAATGTTTATTTATTTTTGAGACACATAGAGAGACAGAGTGCAAGTGGGGGGAGGGGCAGAGAGAGGGGGAGACACAGAATCCAAAGCAGGCTCCAGGCTCCGAGCTGTCAGCACAGAGCCTGATGCGGGGCTCAAAGCCACGAACCACGAGATCATGACCTGAGCTGAAGTCAGACACTTAACCAACTGAGCCACTCAGGTGCCCCACATCATTGAGATTTCTAAAATCATGCTTCTTGTGCAACCTGCACTGTCTCCTGGTGACACAGGCCTGTGTCCCCACTGGATGGTGAGCACCTGTGGGGAAGAGCTCTTTATTGGGGCCTGCATCTTGCATAGCGAACAGACACAGCACTTTGCCGCCGATAGGCCATGCATGTGGTCAAGATTTCAATAAACACACCAGATATGGCATTCCTAATGCGGGCATCTGGTGGTCAGAGAAAACTTCCTAGGGGAGTTAGAATACAATAATTTTGTAACTGTTCATTTTAGTTTCAGTAATCGAAATCATTATTAATTTTAATGTTATAAATAAATAAATAAATAAATAAATAAATAAATGCATATATATATAACATATGTACTGCTTACAATACAATGCCACAATGCATAAGACAAGAAAAGTCTAGTGCAGGGGCACCTGGGTGGCTCAGCCGGTTCAGCGTCCGACTTTGGCTCAGGTCATGATCTCGCAGTTCATGAGTTCGAGCCCCACATTGGGCTCTGTGCTGACAGCTTGGAGCCTGGAGCCTGCTTCGGATTCTGTGTCTCCCTCCCTGACCCTCCCCTGCTTGCATGCCATCTCTGTCTCTCAAAAATGAATAAACATTTAAAAAAAATTTAAAGAAAAAAAAGAAAAATTTAGGGCACAATTTTAAAGAAAAGCACAATATTAAGAGAAGGGAATCTTTCTACTTCAGAATGAAAGAATAAAAAGTTTAAAAGCTATAGCGAAAACAATTCCCAGGGAATTGTGAGGCCTCTTTCAGCCCTAACATGAAAAAGTGGGCCAATTGCAAAATATTTAATTGCATTGCGTCAGTCTGTCTTGGGCACACTCAATTGTGCTAAAAAACTGGTGGCTCTGAAATTTCATAAATGACCCTAAATCAAAATGTCTTACTCCAAATTCAGCCTGATAGAAAGCCAAGCTTGTGTCCCTGCATCTCACTTCAGGCAAGCCCCATATATTAAATCCAGATTTCCAAAATGGATGAGTTAAGTGGTCATTCGTCCCTTAACAACACAATTCACTGTAGTAAATTTGCCTTGTGATGCAAACACATGTGAAACACTACTCAGTTCATTAGAGCCCTCTGTGCCGCATTTGCAGGGCAGAGCATGTTTGAGAATGTTACCCAACCAACCAGCAGTTTCAGCTTTCTCATGGGACCTGGCTGGGCGCTATCCTGGGCCCTAAGGAGACAAATATGGGTCAGAGTGGTCTCTGCACCCGAGGTATGTGTGGTCTGGGAGTGAGGATTAGTGGGGTCCTTTGGTCTCCGTCCAGATGTCGTGTGTCCCCCATCTCCTTATCCACTGCATGAACCAGGAGCATGTAGAGTTTACTTTGATGTCGGCTTCCTCTCCTTGTTTTGGTTTCGTGACAGCGAAAACCTGACAGAATTAGGTCTGAGAAGAGTAGTCAGGTTCTTTTCTTCTTTCTTTTTTAAATGTTTATTTATGTGTTTTTGAGAGGGAACAAATGGAGGGGGGCAGAGGGCGAGAGGGAGACACAGAATCTGATGCAGGTTCCAGGCTCTGAGCTGTCAGCACAGAGCCCGACGTGGGGCTCAAACTCACAAACTGTGAGATTCACGACCTGAGCTTAAGTCGCATGCTTAACTGACTGAGCCACCCAGGTGCCCCAAGTAGTCAAGTTCTGTTTTCCTCCTCCATCCTGCCCTGACCAGTGGGGAAATTCCCCTATAATTCTAGCTGCTCTGGGCCCTGCAGATTATGGAAAGCTAAATGATGATTCTTTTAACAAGCCTGCAGAAATAGATGACAAATTTGGCCATATAGTGGCAAAATAAATAGTATTTTTAAAAAACGGATGCCTCAGTTATAATGAAGCCAGTGTGGGAGAATCTGCTTCGAGAAAATGATTTCTTAGAAGAAATTAGAGTGAGCTGTTCCCTGTATCTGTAATTCTTTTCATGCAAATATGTAAGGAAAACCAGTCTTTTAGCCTTTATTTTTATACTAATATACTTAGGTCAAAGTGGGTCATTCCCAGCATTAAAAAAAAAAAAGGGTCGGGGCGCCTGGGTGGCGCAGTCGGTTAAGCGTCCGACTTCAACCAGGTCACGATCTCGCGGTCCGTGAGTTCGAGCCCCGCGTCAGGCTCTGGGCTGATGGCTCAGAGCCTGGAGCCTGTTTCTGATTCTGTGTCTCCCTCTCTCTCTGCCCCTCCCCCGTTCATGCTCTGTCTCTCTCTGTCCCAAAAATAAATAAAAAACGTTGAAAAAAAAAAATTAAAAAAAAAAAAGGGTTGGAAGCAGGGGAAGTGGTTTACTTTTTGTTTTTGGTGAGGGGTAGGCTATTTCTTTCTTTTCTTTTTATTTTGAGGGGACTATCTTCTGTCTTTATCTCCTCTTTCTCATTGTGCTTTCCTGGACCTTTCATCATGCTTCCTACCATGGAATTGTCCTGGGTAGGGGGGAGCTGATTAGAGCTCAGCCTGCAGGTTTTTTGGTAGATGCTATACTTTAATAAATAGTAAATACACTCATTGCTCTGTCTTCTAAAGAATGTTTGTTTTTTTTAGGGTCTTTGTGCATTCATCTGGGGGGGAAAAAAGCAACCAAATCTGCTTTATTCAAATTCCAAATTCTAGGGGAGCAGATTGTCACAGAATATACAGAGATGAACTTCCAAAAATAAAAATGGATGGAGGGAATCATAGGTATTTATCATGAATGCTAGAAACATTAGGGCTTGGGAGTCATAAATGGGTATCATGCTTTATAACAATTAGTCAATTATTTCCTAATTTTTCTTTATGGAAAAGATCATATGAATATTCAAGTTCAGCCCTTGTCTCCTGTGTTGATCCCAGAGACACGAGGATGTTTCATTCTCGGTGTCAGATCAAAAGTGAAAATTATCACAAAACTAGAGAGCGCCCAATCCTAACCACTAGACTACCAGGGAGCGACTATTATCACAAAACTAGAGATAGCTCATGTAAATGTCCACATTGTTTAATAGTTGGTTTTACATCCAAGGCACGGTTCTTTCTTTTTAAATGTAATATCAGAGCCGTGCAGAAAATATTGGGAAAGAATCCACCTTTTAAGTAAAAATGTCTTTGCTTTGCTTGGCCGGTCAGTCTCCATATCAGTAATGGCTTACCACTGTTGACTGGTATCGGTGCACTGAGAAATGTTTTCTTTTAAATACGGTGTATTTTATTTCTGAATTTTCTGCTGGTAGCAGTCTTTGCGCAAACATGGCATTTGTAATGTTGATGGTTGATGTCAAAGTACAGTGTATCTGAAGTTTAATTTTTCATTAGTTTTATAAGGCACTTAACATATTGATTGAAGTCACTCAAAATTGATTCTTAAAAGAGAGATCGTTTCTGTATTTATATAATTGCAACCTCATGCATGCTTTATGAATTTCAGCTCCAACCCTCGGTTAAGTGGTTATCAAAGGTGGTTATCATCATTTACAATATGAGGAATCCAAGAGATGGAGACCTTGTTGACTTGCACTGAGACAGCATGGCCTCTGGGCTGTCACGTGTATTCTTCTCTTTTTGGCTGCAGTACCCAAGGCATCTCTCTCTATCAGAAATGTAATCATCAAGTATCCTGGTATGGATCGAGATCTCTCTGTAGGAACCTTTGGGATCCATCCTGAAATGAGGTCTCAAGAGGTACAAGACACAGTTCTATTTGGTCTTGACTTGTGTGTGGGTCTGAGCAAGTTACTAACTTTAGGAGCATACTTCTTATGAAGAAGTCTGGTGATCAAAACGACGATCTTAAGATCTTTGCCGTAAGAGAAATTCATCCATGCCACCAGCCTCCAGGGCCCAGGACCTTGTCTCTAGTCTCATTTCATGCGCTAAGGGTTCTTGGTTCCAGGCCCTCTTGCTGACTCCCAGTTTCCATAGTTTGGCACCCATTAAACGTTGTACAAAACTTCTTGCTACCATGTACAAATTTTCTGACACACCTTACAGTAATGATGATTATTACCTAGCACATAATCATACAACACATAAATACATATATAATAAATTACCATTACAATTCTTATCACTAACATTGTAGCAGCTAACTTTATTTTTTTTATTTTCATTTATTTTAGAGAGAGTTGGGGACAGGGATGGAGGGAGAAAAAGAATCTTAAGCAGGCTCCATACTCAGCTCAGAGCCTGATGCGGGGCTTGATCCCAAGACCCTGGGATCATGACCTGAGCTGAAATCAAGAGTCAGATGCTCAACCAACTGAGCCACCCAGGCGCCCCGGCAGCAGCTAACTTTAGATAGTACTTTCTATGTACCAGCCACTGTCCATGCTCTAAACGCTTACCTTTATTGACACGTCTAATTCTTGTACAACCCTATGAGGAAAGTACTACTCAGGAAATTGAGGCACAGGGAGGTCACACAGCCACTTACACGACAGAGGAGGAACCAGAACCATGTGGCTTTACTCCCAAGTCTATGAAGAAGGGAGGCCGATGTGAAGAACTTAGGAATATTTTAGCTCCCGTGATACCAATTTTTAAAAAGTTCCTGCGTGGTACCAACCAGATATGGCATTATTTTATGTTCTCATTCTCTGTGTCCTCTGAGCTGCTCTCCAGACACTAAGCCACGACTGTGGTTCCCTGAAGGGCATCTGGTCAGTTTCAGAACGGAGTCCCAACATGTGTGCCTTAAGCGGTGCAAACATATCTCACACCTGAGGATCCTGTGTCTCTGCATGAAAATCTTGGGTGCTGATCGATAGGAGAAAATGTGGTAGAGAGCCTAAAATAGTCACATTCTCAAGTATGTTTATGTTGCTGTAAATTCAAGGCAGATGGATGAATAGTGAGAAGGAGTAGAAGAGGAACAATCATTTGAAATAAGAGAATGGCAGGAAGGGCAATTCAGTAAAATCCTTCCTTCCATTAAAAAAAAAGAAAAAAAGTCATTCCTAATTATTGACGGTTTACTGTGATGTTACACTAGGTGCTCTACAAAAGCTGTCCACAGTTTACCCCGGTTTACAAATGAGGCAACTGAGACCCAGAGGAAGGAAATTGTCTGTGAGAGGCGAAGCTACACTTCAAACAGGTTTATCTGACTCCAAAGCCTGTGCTGTCTCTACAATACCTCATGGTCTTTCTGCCTCTAAAAGAGACAATGGTCCTAGTGGACCCAGAAAAGCAGTGGTATTAGGGGGCCTGTCAAGACGCAGTCCGGTAGAGTCCTGAGAAGTGTTGCCAGGAACAAAAGTCACTGGAAAAGTAGCAGAACGTTACAAAAAGGCCACAGGGGGACAACAATAATTGTACCTACAAGAAAAGAAAACGTACAGCCTCTTGCCTGAGCGCAAATAGAAAGTGATGGTGAAAACTGAGGAAGGTAGTAAGTTTCTAATCTGTTCTCACATGCTTTTGACCATGTTCATGCTTTCCATTCATTACCACTCAGTGGCAGTGAGGTAAACTTTGTGCCACCAGATAGCACTGTCACAGCCGGGCTTAGTGCATACACGTCACAGTGTGTTTGTTCCTTTTTCAGGCCGTTTCTGTGTTTCTCCTTTCTGTTACCATGGCAGTATTAACGTTATAGATCTGGGTGGAGCACAAGGGTGTTATCCATGTGTGGCACAGGTTAGATTTATTAAAAAATCTATTTAGGGGCGCCTGGGTGTCTCAGTCGGTTAAGTGTCCGACTTCGGCTCAGGTCATGATCTAGCAGTCAGCGGGTTCGAGGCCCACGTCAGATTCTGTGTCTCCCTGTCTCTCTGCCCCTCCCCTGCTCATGCTCTGTCTCTGTCTCTCTCAAAAATAGCTAAACATCAATATATAAACGTATATATATTTTTTCTTTGTCGGTCACCCAATATAGAGGGCTCTACTTAATGCAATCATAAAGAGGTACAATTTTTTTTCCCACAAAGTGCATGCTTTCTTATTGCAAACACCAAGTTTGTGCAGTGAGCCCTCATCTGCATAGGAGGGTCTCTAGGATTCGCAGTAGACGTTGGTCAGTTTTCCCCGAGGCTACAGCTGAGAGTGGGATCGGTACGGTGTCAGGAACGGTATATCCGAGCACACTTAACTAGCAATGTGGTCGTCATTGTAAAGCCCGGAAATTTCCTCTTGTCTCAAGGTTGACGCAGCCCAGTCTTGAGAAACATCTAACTGAACATCTGAACACAGACAAAAGAGGATTCCGAGGAGGACCATCCCTCCCTCCATTTCCACAAGCATGTCCAGTGGGGGGTGAAGGGCACACATCCATTGTTGAGTCGGGGGCAGAAGTTCGGGGGTCACTTTCTTTCCAAGATGTCACCGTCACAGATAAGCTCCCAGTTTCCAGCCTCCCTGGGGAGTTTCCCTCCTGTTTCCTATTGGTGTGCGGTCCGCCCAGCAACTTCCTGCTGTATCTCTCAGGCAGTTGAAGTCATTGACCCCTTAGCCTCGGCCTTCCAAGCTCACCTGAGGGGAACCACAGTTCCCAGCAAGGCGCTGCCTGTTGTATCTTATTGCTTAATTATTCTACCTATTTAATGCCACTTAGAACATTGTCAGCTGTTGAGAAAGGGTAATTATCACTAGTCAAATGAAAAACACTTTTTTGGCTGCCTTACGGATACACATTTTACTGGTACCTTGATACATAATGAAGCCTGATAGCAAAACTTTTGCTTGTCTCTTCTTCAAGCCACAGCTGTTTCCCTGCTAAATTCATCCCATCTGTCTTCCCTTCCGTAAAGCTGTAGGCAGTATAGCATAAGTACAGAAGCAGTTCAGTGCTATTTTGGATAAACATAGCTGAAATTTGAATCTTTGCCATTTGCGATGCACACATTTTGTTTTACTGCTGTAAAGAGAGCTGTCAAAATACAACTACATGGATAATTTACTAAAATACAGTCAAATATAAGGTTGATCAAAAAGAAAGTGCACTGGGTCAGCCTGCCTGTTCCCAGCTCTGCCTGTTCCCTGCTCTGAAAGGTGTCCCCGCCTCGCGATCCCATGAATGCTGCTTGGGGAAGGCGGCAACTCTGCGGTCTTTGTTTTAATCCCGCAGCGTGGTCTCAGGAGTCAGCAGTTCCTTCAAACTGTCTGTGGCATGACTAGCAGAGTCCTTGAGAGGCTCTAGAAGTCCATTTTCTTAGTCTCCAAAAAATTTGCATCGATGGGAAACATTTTTTCTTTCTTGGCACATCCAGTCAGATTTGAACTACATTAGCATTCTGCTGTGTTGTGAAATGGATTGCATCGAAACCTTTGTTACCAGTCAGGCAGTACATTTTATTTCCGTATTACTCTCTTTCAGGGTTATTGGTACAGATGAGTGTACTGTCGTATCTTGTTGGTTCATCAGTAACTCACGTTGCTTTAGAGTCAATGGAGAGGTTTTTTCAATGAAGTCCTCTTTCTGAATTCTAAGACCGCTCACCTGCACCTGGACCCTCCCCTTGCACACCGATCTACTGCTTTCCTTACCCATGTGCCAAGGTCTTTCTGGAGGTGCTGAGGGGCGGGGCCAGTATCTAATCTACTTGGGTAGCCACCGTGGCCAGAGCTCATAAAATGTAGTTGGAAGTCTGTTTAAACAAAGCTTACCGAATCGGGTCACGATGATGCCATCATGAGTGAGTCCTCGAGCAGAGATTTAACTTGCCTCCCCTCCACCACTGAGGTTCCTCTCCCAGCACTTTCCCAGAAGCGTCTTTGCGAAATTTCCCCAGATAGGGATCCCGTCGACAACTACATGCAACCCCCTGGGAGTGACATCTTCTCTGTCTTGTTCTCCACCATTTCCCAGAAGCCGGTAGGGAGTACGTTGTAGGTGTTTGGTAAATACTTGCCGGGACAGGTGAATGTTGTGGTATTTTCTTCACATTGCATTGAAGTCCCTGCCTCTCAGTCACTGGAAAACACCAGCATCAACAGCGTGTATGGTACTTAAACAGCTTTAGCAAGATCATATGCTGCATCTCCAGCTGCTGCCAGTGAAATTGTTTTCCTAGAAAGTCCCCAAGGCCTTCTCTACACCAAGGCATTGCCCTCTTTTTTATCTAGCTTTCTTTTAGCAAAAAAAAAAAAAAAAAAAAAAAAAAAAAAGAAGTCCATATTCTTCAGAAGCAAAAGCAATATGACCTCCACAAATGTAACTAATTCTCTACTCCAGCTGAAGGTGGAGATGGAAGCTTTTGCCAGTGGTTCCTTGAAAGCCATCTCTATAAAAAGGGTGATGTGACTGTGATGCCATCTGATTTCAGGCCAGTCGGTGCTTTATAAGCATGGTCTGTGATGCTGTTATTACAAATCCTATTTTCCTTGGGGCGCCTGGGTGGCTCAGTTGGATGAGCGTTCCACTTTGGCTCAGGTCACGATCTCACAGTTTGTGAGTTCGAGTCCCGCATCGGGCTCTGTGCTGATGGCTCGGAGCCCAGAGCCTGCTTCGGGTTCTGTGCCTCCCTCTCTCTCTTCCCCTCCCCCACCACTTACACTTTGTCTCTCTGTCTCTCTCTCTCAAAAATAAATAAACACTTAAAAAAAAATCCTTCTTTCCTTCAATACCTGCCTATGTCAGGTCCTGCGCCAGACATTGTGGCTGCCCGTGAGAACCATCCCCTGCTCACAAAGGGCTGACCTTTCTTCCTGTAGACAGTTCTGATGCACTGTGATCAGAGCGATGATGTGGAACATGGGAGAAGGAACATATAGGAGGAGATCAGATAGGGCTTTGTAGAAGGTGATTCTTGACTCTGAAGGAGAGCTGGGTATATGTAGAAAGTAAAAAAAGGCACTCTTTCTAATAATATTCTTTGGATTCCACACTTTGGAAGATCGGTTTAGACTTAAAACCCAACATGAGAAGCAGCACATGACTTCTGTCTGACCTCCCTTGTATTCCCAATGTCAAGACATGGTTCTATGTCTTGTTCTTCCTGGTGGCTCAGTCAGCTAGCCTGGAGTGTTTGGCTGTCCAGCTCAAGACCGTACTGACTCAAGGACTTCTTATGATGCCTGTATGGCACAATCCAATCACAGTGCAGGTCTCTGTGCAGATTTTTATCTTGGGAGGGAGAAAATAATACACATAACACAAAATGTTCTCTAGGGTAACATTACTCATTTAACTCAGCATATGATGAGTTCTGTGAGTTTTTCAGTAATTCATTGACACCTTCTCCCCATCTTTATGATAATTCTGAAGCCTATGCTTTTGACTCCATTCTCATGGGAAGGACTCTCGGCCATCTGTGATGGGAAAGAAAACAAGACCATTCTGCCACATGGGCACATGCCCACACAGGATATTTAAAAAGCAACGTCTCCGGGAAATACCTGTCCATGTAATCAATCTGAACTCTCAGTGTTCCTATGAGCGCCAGCAGGTGTAGATGGCTCTTGTCTAGAGAGAAGGCTGGAAATAACCCTTTATTCAGAACCCTGTAAAGAAAGTTGGTTTGCCACGGTCAGATCCTCTTGACCCTACATTGCTGACAAGGTCAGAGAAAGTGCTATTCCTAGAGGGGAACGGAAGTGGCTATCAAGGGTTAACCCGGCCCTGATTGACACTTGATCTTCAGAGTAGTATTTATTTTTAGACACTTCAGTATAAAGCATGTGGTACTGGTACTTAAAAGAATTTTTTTTTTTTTCCAAACATTGCACGCTTAGGCTTTTCCATCATACTAACTGCTTACAGGGAGCTTGCCCAGTTCCTCCCATTCTCTGGGATGGGTTGGTCGCATGTTGTGAATTTTAACATTTGCATCTGGCTCTTTATTTTCACGAGGGGGTCACAACCTAGCGATTTCGTCTTGTGCTCAAGTAAATGACTACACACACTGAGTGGATTCACCTAGCTAGAATTTGATCTGAACGGGACAGACCAATGGATAGTTGTCAGAGACTGTCCTTAACAGTTCCCTGCACCAGTAAGCCTGCTACCACTTAGTTAACTGAGATGCCAGGGAATTCCAAAAAAAAAAAAAAAAAATCTAATTAATACACATTATTAAACATATTTACACACACTGAACTATTTCAAACCAGTAATGCTGGAATAAAGACAAAATAATACTGTGTATTTACATAACACCATAACACCTTTCACTAGGAAACTCTCAAGTCTTCACTAACTTACTATGCCGCACTGCACCCCACGAGGTGTGTCGGAAGTAAAGGTAGAACGGTACCAAGTGCTAACGAGAGGAGGGAAGCACGCGTCTTGTGTAGGGTGATAGAGACTCCTGGGTGGCCCCAGGGCATTCAAGTTCAGGTCACCCCGTGGTAAGGTAGCATCACAGGATTATGGATTTTAGTTTCCTTCTTTATGGTGTTGCTTTTGTTGTGTTTCCCATCTAGCCTGAAGCCTGTGCTGTACTTGAATTGACTGGAGGGATGAGCAGAAAGGACTGAGGCAAGCCTACCCTTGACCTTGACAGTGCCCCCTAACCTGGTCACTTGGTCTGTTGTGTAACTTTCCCTAGACCCTGCCAAATAGGATTTTCTTCATTTTTTCCCCTTAGTGGCAATTTTTTTTTTACTTTTTTTTTTTAATGTTTATTTATTATTGACAGACAGAGAGACACAGAGCGTGAGCAGGGGAGGGGTAGAGAGAGGGGGAGACACAGAATCCGAAGCAGGCTCCAGGCTCTGAGCTGTCAGCACAGAGCCTGATGCGGGGCTCGAACTCAACAAACCGCGAGATCATGACCTGAGCCGAAGTCAGTTGCCTAACCAACTGAACCACCCAGGTGCCCCAATTTTTTTTTTTTTTTTTTTTTTTAATCAGAGTGTGACAGTCTACTTTCCAGAAATGCCTCAAGGCAGCCAGACACATGTTAGTCAGTGAGAAAGGTGTTGGTGAGCCCTGGTCTCCTCTGGAAGGGTCAGGGCTGATGCCATTTCCAGCACCTCCCATAACAGGACTGGCCCAGCACAGCAAGCACAGAGAACATTCCAGGACTTCTGGGGAGCACCTGGGGCAGACCCAGAGCTGGATCCAGTCGAGAACCCATGTGAACACAAGAATATAAACAGACCAATGGGAATAGTGAACTATGCATTTAGATTTTTAAATAGCATACATTAACATCTTGGAATGAATTTTGCATTTAATATTCCATTGCATTTCCAGAAAGTTTAGTGCTGGAATTTAGTATTCATTTGGTTATGCTACACAGTGAATTTATTCACCTGCTCCTTTGAGGAAAAGAGGAACTTTCTCTCTAGAAGTCTTTCTCACAGGAAAGCCTTTATTTTGGCTTAACCTCTCAGATTTTTGGATAATTTAGGTGTCACAGATAAACCCATGATAGGATAGCTTTCAGACACTATAATTTAAGTGTCTCTGAAATGTAATAAATAGAGCTTTGTCTGGGTTTGGAGAAATAATGTTTTCTTCCCAAACAGCTGTTCATTTGTATTAACAATTTTCTCTCTCTGGAAAGGCAGTATTTCTGTTTTATATCCAATCTTGTCTCCTTTCTATCACGTTAGCTGTGTTCACTCCATTGTGGCAGTGTTTTTAATATCCCTGAGCACTGTGGGCTGATGACAAAGCTGACCTCAGGGGCTTCCAGAAGAGAAGCTACTACTTGTTTTTCCCTAGCTTATTTCTGGTCAGACTGTCCCTGTATATCTTACTGGGGCTGGCTGATTTCAGTGCCTTTTCATTTCGTCTGAGACCATTTGGAAAAGCCATTTAAACACCAAATGCACAAATCTATACAAATCTATGCCCCCTTCTTCAGTTGGCAAAGCCAAAGGTCTTTGGTTGTTCGTTTTGGGGCCCCTAATTAGCACCCAAAGAGGCAATTTCTGAGGCTGTGATGAAGATAGTCATAGCTAGCTGTGAGGTCTGGCCACAGGGGCTACTGAAATATATTAGATACTGGCCATCCCCTCAAAGAGGTCACGCCCAATGGGCCTACACTAGACCTTTGCACACGGGAGAAAGAAAGCAGAGAATCATGGGAGTGAGAACACGAATATAAAATAAAGTTTCCTAACAATCTTGTGAGATGGACAGGTGGGACATGTATGGTAAAAATTACATTTTACTTTGAAGTCATCTGGTTAGAGAGAGGCTAAATATCACCAAACTCCCATGGCTGATAGGCTGAGAATCAGACCCTTTCCTACTTAGTGTCTCTGAGAGTCATCATAGGGAAGGGTAGTTAAGAACGTGCCTTCTGAACCCAGATGGCACGGCTTCAAATACCTGCTCTGCCCTCTTCTGTGCTGTGTGATTTGGGACGAGCTACTTAACGTGGGCCTAAACATCTCCATCCATAAAATTATGACAGTTGTGTTACGTATCTCATGGGGTTAAGAGGATTGCACGAATTATTACACAAATGTTCAGAGCAGTGCCTGGCACACAGCAAGGACTCAATAAACGTTAGCTATGTGCATTGCCACAGCGCTCAGCACAGGGAGCAACATGTACAACTTGTAATCAGAGCTCGTGAACATTAAATAGGTCTTCCCTCCACCTTTAGTGAAGTTAGAATGAAACAGGGTTTTTGTTCTCGTGCTATAACCCAGGACTACTGCAGCCCTTGCAATTAATGAAGGACAGAACGTTCACAATATCGGCCTCTGGGGAGTACTGTCAGGGGGACGGACGGTTAATATTCAGGTCTCCACCCCTGACAGATCAGAAGTGCCGCCTCATAACGATGCATTCCAGAATACTCTAGAGAGGCCTTTGAGACTCATCTCCTTTAAGTTTGAAAGCGTGGGGGCACTTGGTGCTTATACAGCGCTAACTTCCCAAGTAACACATCTCCGTTCACAGTCTATTAAGCTCAGACCCTCCTGGAAACTGCTTTTGACTGTTGACTGGAAATGTGACCAAAGATTAATGAATTTGGAAGCACTGAAGTGATAGAAAAGGTATTTGTTTGTTTGCTTGGTTGCTTGGTTAAAATCCTATTCTGTTTTGAACTGAGTTGGAGTCAGCGGTGAAATTAGGAAGCTGGGGGATCCAGTGATTTTGGAAATCAGTCCAGGTCCAATCAGGCGAGGGGGATGCGAGGAGGGAGAGAGCAGAGGCCGGACAAAAACCCACCCCAGATTACAGCCCCCAGACCCCACTGGCCCAGAAGCCAGAGGAGAGTCTCGGGGACACCTCGGGGCTTTGTGTGTGGGGGGGAGCTGTCTGCTTGGGCACATATGTGCACCAAACCTCCCTTTGCTCCATGCCAGCATCTGATCAGCAGCCTCCAAATGTTCTAGCATCCCCAGCAGATCATTTTGATTCAGAAGCCTTCTATTGACAGTTAACTTTTATTGAAAGACTATTGTCTTGATAAGAAATTTCTGACAACTTCGGTGATGTTGGATTCCAAATATATAATGACAGCTCTGATGGTGTGTGTTTGTGTGTGTGATGCATTCAAATGCTCTAAGGAAAACTGCTCTAATTTTTCACTGCGCTGGAGGGGGCACCCAGCGTTCAGGCTCTGTGCAAGTGCACATAAACACACATGATACTTGAACCACGGACCCTATAGAATTTACTAGCATACATGGAAATTCGGTGAGGACAAAGTTGTTTTTTGTTTTGTTTTGTTTTGCTAGGAGACTGTCTTGTCAAATGTCCAGTAGCTTTTAGTTAAGTTCCACCCAAGGACAATGTGGTATGGACAAAGGAGCACCAGATCTTAAACAGAGAAATCTGGCTTTCAGTCCTGTCTTAGCTATTTTATAGCTGCCCTGGGGATCGTGGGTTTAGATGACAGACCCGGGATTGTGTTCTAGCTCTCCACTTACTATGTGAATAAGGCAAGATATCAGGGGCATCTCTGGGCCTCACTTTCTTGTCCATAAAATGAGGATCACAATAGTAGCCATAATACCTTCTTGAAAAGGTTGCTAATAATGACTTACAAATAACTGGAAAAACACTTAGCACAGTCACTGCACATAGAAGACTCTCAATTAATAATAATAATAATAATACCTCATACTGTTTATTGCTTTAGTTATGTTATTATGGAATCTTAATTGCCTCGTTCATTTGAAAGAAGCAGCACTTCGTATATTCGGGGCCGTTTTCAGAGTTAGGTGCGCTCGTGTATGTGAAAGCACTGTGCATATGCTCTGAAGTACTTTTTTAATGTTTATTTATTTGTTTTGAGAGAGAGAAAGCCAGCATGAGCAGGGCAGGGGCAAAAAGAGAGGGGGAGAGAGAGAGAACCCCAAGCAGAGAATCCTGACACCGGGCTCCATCCCACGACTGTGAGATCATGACCTGAGCCGAAATCAAGGGTCAGACACTCACCTGACTGAGCCCCCCAGGCGCCCCTGAAACACTTTATTAAAAATAATAATGACGATGATGATTGTACTTTCACTTAGTGAGGATCTCTAAGGGCCAGGCATTTTACGTGCTGTCTCTAACTCTCCAAGTAGTCCTGGGAGGTAGTAGAATCATTTTATATTGGAAATGAAACAGGCTTAGAAGAATTTGCCTGGGACCATGCTCAGATTTCAACGTAGATTTTTTTCTTTTAATTCAAAGTCGTCATTCTACATAGCTGCATCTCAATGGTAACAAAGCAATTGTTAATAATAGGTTATTGTTCCTGTTGAGAATAGAATCAGGCTCCCAGCATCTAGTCTGTGTAATCATTGAGTAGTATAACCTGCACTGCATGTATTTTATATTAAAACATATGATTTTTATACTTACCTGGCAAAGGAGATACCACGATCAGCGAAGGTGGTTTTCCCAGGGCGAGGCTTATCCATTGCACTCCGGATGTGTTGACCCCTGCGATTTCCCCAAATGTGGGAAACTTGACTGCACAATTTGTGGTAGTGGGTGACTGCATTCGCGCTTTCCCCTAGGGGGGACAAATGTATGAATTTGACAAAATGCATTGAACACACACTCACAGACTTACGTGTGTATCCACCCATGAAGCCCGAGGCTATGGAGGAAGTTTCAGAAAGGAGGAACCTGTCGGCAAGATCTAGGCAGTGGCCTTGTGGTTGGAAAACACGTGCTATCCCCACATCCCCAAGGGGAATAATTTGAAGGGCATACTTTTTGAATGGCTAAGTTCTGATACTTTCATTATAATATTCAATGCTTTCTTAGTCACTCCTCATGTTTTTGCATTTCAGTTACATGAATTTTCATTCACATTGTAGATTACAAGTAAATGGAATTTACAGTTTGGTGCCCCCGTCAGCATACTAATTTGAACTAGTTTATTGCTCACCAGCTGACAGTGGTCTGCTCAGGTGCGCAGCCTGGAACCCGGGCATATCCTGAGGGGACGTGTCTGTGCAGAACACCTGGAGCCTACTGGACTTCATGAGATCTGCATGGCTTTGGCAGTTACTTTTTTTTTTTTAATTTTTTAATGTTTATTTATTTTTGAGAGAGAGTGAGAGACAGAGAGACAGAGCACTAGTGGGGGAGGGACAGAGAGAGAGAGAGATGCAGAATCTGAAGCAGGCCCCGAGCTGTCAGCACAGAGCCCCACACAGGGCTTGAACCTACGAACCATGAGATCATGGCCTGAGCCAAAGTCAGATGCCTAATCAAGTGAGCCACCCAGGCTCCCTGGGGTTCAGCAATTCCTCACTGCAGGTTTGCTGAAGTTTTGCTTTTTTTTTTTTTGCTAACCCTTTCTAAGCCTCAGTCTCCACAATCTATTAAATCAAAATAATAGTGCCTGACTACTTAGAGTTTCCAAGCAGATAAAGGGATATTTCATTTAACGTCCTCAGCACTTAACACGGCATCCTTTTCCACCCTTCTTTGACTTCTGAAAGAAAAAAAAAGGGTCTACTTTTGCAACAATGGAATATTCGGTTTGCTTTTTTTACCATCCCTCATTTGCACGGACTTGGAAAACCATGCGTGGTCAACCAACACATGGATCAAACAAATTTACAAGATCAGAAACGGCTTTTCACCTGTGACTGAGTGGTGCCACCAGTGGGGGTGTCCCATCTGCAAGAGGGCTCTCTGCACCAGTCCGGAGGGAATATCCCAGCTGTCCCTATGTTACAGAGGCTAGACCAACTGCCCCTCACCCCCACTCTGCAGATTTTTGCTCCTGAAGCCGAGCGCCCTGGCCTCGATCACTCACATGTGTCTGCCAGGTTTAACTTTTAGTTTGTCTAAAAGTTAGTCTTTCTGATTCCTGGCCTGATAAAATATTTTAGAATACTTTCCCAGTCCCGCTCCCCTCCCCCGTCCCCCACCGCTCTAAGTTACAAATGGCCAGATTTCAGTCATCAGGAGAGTCGAATGTATTATTTTTTTTGCAGCCTGTCTTTCTGGGGGCCGGATTCCAAGGAGGCAGCCCGTGGGCTCACAGGCCAGGAGAGCCAGGATTTCAACAGCGTCAACAATCTTTGCTCATCATACGGAAAAGCAGTGTGTCAGTGCCGGCTCATTAGCATACAGCCGCGCCGTGCTTGCTAACAAAGCAGGCTCTGGGTATCTGCTGATTTCTCAGATTGTCGGTCTTCCTTGACCAAAAAGAAGAGGAGAAATAGCTTCAGGCAAGGGTGCCGTCCCTCTCCCGCGGCCAGAAAGCCTCCCAAGGATTCCCAGAGGGAGAGCTTTGAAGTGGTTTTCAAGTAATCAAGCTCTTGGGAAAAGGAGACCAGCCACCCTTTGTTTTTCTAATCTTGTTCTGAATCACGACAGGCAAATAAATCGCCATGTTGTCGAGTTAAAAATGAGCGAGCCCCGAATAATTCCCGATCATCCCTTTAACAGTTCTGTTTAGTTAGCAGGCTTCAAAAGAAAGAACTATATATGGGCAGAGGTACGCCTGCGTGCCCCGCGCGGTCTGTCTCCCGATCCCTCTTTTGTTAGGGGGATGGAGGGGAAGGAGAAACTTACAAGCAGATGTGCTGCTAGATCTACAGGCTTCTGCCAACCATATGGCATCTTAAAGAAAGATGGTTGGAGCGTCTGGATTAGCAAAGAGTCGGGATGGGAAGCCATGTGTCGTGTTGGTACAGGCAGTTGTTTGAGCTCTCTCTAAATGGCTTCAGGAGATTGTGTAATGGAACAAATGGTCCTGGGAGCCCGGGAACAGCCTTGCCGCTGCTGGATAGGCAGTCGGCCCTCGGGCGGGAGCTGTTTCCCTTTTTCCTCCCCCCTTGTGGCCTCTCCTTCTTTTAGTGTTCTTCCAACTCCGAGAATGGACTCAGAACTTTTCCACTTAGAATTTCGCCCTGGGCTCTCTCCGCCTGGATGTCTGCCTGAACTCTCTCCTCTCCCTTGAACCTGGAAGTGAACGCTGGGGTCCTGCTCCAGGTCCCCTCCTGCGGTCCCTGCAGGGGTCCGGGCCGACAGAGGCCTTTCCCAGCTCCCCGGGAGGTGTTCTCCCACCACAACTTCCAGAAACCCCAAGAGATGAAAAATCTTTAATCCCTTAATGGGTCAGCTCAGAGTTTTATGTGGTCCCAGGTGTTGACCACCTGAGACGTGCGTGCCCCTTCACCCTTTTGGATCTCACGTGTGCCACTTAAAAGCAAATTGTACTAATTCCATAGCAGTGAATTCTTTGGTCTTTTGGGTCATGCCTGCCATTAACTGAGCAGGACTCCATTCCCTGATACGAAATGCAAATATAAGTTCAAGACTTGAGACACTGTGATACTGGCACCGTGTGGGCAGTATTTCATCTGGGGTCACGTTCTCTGTCCGTTCTTGTTTTGAGAAACTGAGGCAGAAGGGACACCTTCCAGCCAGAGCAAATCTTTGGAGCTGTTCTCTTGGCCAAGCTCTTTGGACACTTCAGCTGCGTTCTGGGGCAAACAGATCTTTCTTTGTGGCGATGCAATGCCTTTCGCTGCTAGCAAGTTGGGTCGGCCTCCTCAAGGGAATGGGTGACCCACCCCCAGGCGCCATGATGTATCAGATGCCCTGATGTATCATGCATTGTGGTCCACGGGAGGCGCGATGAGTAGCTGAGGCAGTGAAAGAACTGGCTGATTTATCTGACCACGTTATCAAAGCAGCAGCCAGTCGGGTCAGTGGGAGTCTCTTGTGGGTGCCTGGTTTGTGCTGCATGCCATGGGAGCAGAGAGCACTGAACAGCAGCATCTCCTTTAGGGTTTGAGCTCGCTCCCCCCCCACCCCCCCACCCCGCCCCATCACAGGCAGTGAGCCCAACTGCCCCAGAGAATGGGAGCAAATAAGTGAGAGCCCAGGTTAAAAGTGAATGACCTCCCCCCCACCTCAAGAAATGAAACGTAGAGCCTGTGCAGGACTGGGCTGGCAGTGGGAAGGAAGAAAACAGCGTCCCAAAATCTGAATATGTCTTCAAACTGTCATTGTTTTTATGTACTTGTGGCTGAGGCAGATGATTTTCACTGTCTGACACAAGGTCATCTGAGAATCACTTGGAGATCATTACCAATTTCTTTCATAAATAACTCCTTTCTGCAAGGATACCAATGTCACCCAGTTATTTCAGATGAGGTGCTATTTCATTTTTGTGAATTCTTTGTATTAAAAAATTATTCGTGGGGCGCCTGAGTAGCTCAGTCAGTTGAGCATCCGACTCCCTCTCAGGTCATGATCTCACAGTTCGTGAGTTCAAGCCCCGCATCGGGCTCTGTGCTGACATGACAGCTGGGAGTCTGGAGCCTGCTTTGGATTCTGTGTCCCTCTCTCTGTCCCTCCCCTGCTCGCTCTCTCTTTGTCTCTCTCAAAAATACACATTAAAACATTTCAGAAAAATTATTTGTATCTCATAGACACAGGTTTAAAACACATTACTTTGACCCCCACCCCCAGGGCTCATTTCATGCTGAACATGGGGCGGAGGTGGGGGGCAGTGGGGGAAGTATAATTTTGATTGTTATCTCCCAATTGGAAGAAATTACCACTTTAATCCTTTATACCATCCAAGTGTACATGGTCCCAAATTTGTCAGCATTAGAATTTCTTGAAACAATGCAATTAAACTGCAACATATTTCCTAACATTCTTAATTAAGACAGTAACTGAAAAATGTAGATTAACAGAAGTTACTGTTTTTATCAACACATTTTCTTTCTTTCCCGCCACCATCACATCCCCCTCCCCCATCCCTTTTTCTTTTCCTTTTTTTTTTTTTTTTTTGCTTTAAATGTCTGATGTCAGTTTCGTCCACATGTACATTATGCACATGGCACCGAAGAAACAAAGTAAAAAATTCTCTTTTAATTCTGAGCTGCATGCCCAACGCCACATGCACTGTCTGTTACATGTCGCTTCTTATGAGGTTCATGCTGGGAGTTTCTTTTTAAAGGCAAAGTGTTTCTGAAGGAAAGAGTTCAGGTTGCGCAGATTGTGTTAGAAAAACCTCACTCTCTCCGAGTGGAATTAATATACTGATTGTTCCGTGCAGGCTCAAACTGGCAATGTGTGCAAAAGTTCAAGAGTATCTGGGAGTGGAAATATGGAGGAGAATTTGAGAGAGTGAGCGCACACAAAGAGATGGGAAGTGTTGCTGGAAAGTGAAATTAATGGTAACTTTGTAAGCAGGCAGAGGGAATGTAAGTATGAACAACTGTGCAGTAAAGGGTCCTCAGGCTTAGAACATTTGTGCGGAATCAGAAAGCCCTGATTCTCATGGCGCATTTTAGGATAGGTCATGAAAACCAGTTGGGTTATTGGAGGACAATGGGGGCGCGGATAAAGCGCTGTCACACCCAGCACCTTTTAACTCGCATTTCTTTGAGGTCTTCAGGTGTTGGGCCCTTTCAATTGGGTCACAGGAGAAGCTTAATCACTAACCCAGAAACCGAAGCGGGCCGTAATGGTGCTTCGGCCTGTCAGCCAATATTTTTTTCCTGGTTGGTTAAAATCTTGAGTGTCCAGGATGATCCACAAACGGTGAACGTTTGGTTTACACGTAAGGAATTAAAAGGTAAGAAAAGCCAGTAACAATCACGCGGCACCTTTCCCATCACAAGGAAACTTTTCCCGCACTGCTCCCCAGGGAGAAGGAGACGGGGACGGGAGCTTGGAGTTAATGAGCCTTTCGCCCATCTCCTTCTTCGACTGCCACGTCGGCTTAATCCTCGCCGTCCGCCACAGCCCGGAGCCCCGCGGGCCCCGCGGAGCCGCCCCGGCCGCCCGGCAGGTGCAGGCGCCTTCCCGGGACCCCCCTCCCGCGGGCAGCCGCGGCGCAGCCCAGAGGTCGGGGCGAGCGGCCGCGCGGCCCGGGGGTTGGGGCGGGGGGGGGGGGCGCGTCGGCGGGCGCGGTGGGGGGCCGGAGCCGGGCGCCTCCCCGCCCGCCGCGGGAGGGGCCGCCCGCAGCCCCGGGCGCGCTCGGAGGCGGCCTGAGAGCAGGTGCAGGGGCGCGGCGGGCGCGCTCGCAAGTGGCCAGCGCGCGGCGGGAGGCGGGCTGCATCCCCGGGGCTCGTCCTGAGCGAGCACCACCGCTCCCCGCTCCCGTCGACGGGATTTTCACTGCAAGTCTGAGATGGAGCCTTTCATTGGCGGCATCTAGGAAAAGGTGGGGGGGGGGGGGGGGAGGCGAGGCGGGGCGGGGGGGAGACGACCACTACCTTCTGTTTGGCAGCTGCTCGTCTCTAAAGCAGGACACTGTCTCCGGGGATGGTTTAGGGCAGGTCCTCCCGTGGCCGTGAGCTCAGGTCAGGGCTTGGGAGGACGTCAGTATTGTGCGCCCACACCTCTCAAAATGCTGCTCTGCGGCCTGTGGGGAGAGACACTAGCAGGGTCCCCAGCCTCCCGTCACCGCCCAGCGCCGCCCCAGGCCCGGCTGTTGGTCCTGTAGCCCCTCACCGCCTATTGTCATCGCCTGGGAGGGTGTTACTGCCACTGCATCACAACCACCAGGACCTGGCCTAGAGAGTAAATACTGGATGGATGATTTAGCATGCCTGGGGGTTCTTCTTAAAATCTGGGCACTGCTGCCCACAGGGGATTCCTAGTCTACACAGCAGAAGCTCCCCGGGCGTGGGGGCCATGACCGGAACCGTGGTGGCAGTGCTGGGAAGGCCTCGGCATCAACACTGAGCCCACTGCTGGGGCCCTCACTTGGCCCGTGGGAGCAGCCTTCAGGAAGCCTGTCCTTCCCTCTCTTTTCTGTTCCTCTCATTCAGGAACTCTTAATTGAGGAAGGATGTCTCCTTTGCTCTGTTTGGAACACTGACCAAGTGCTGTAGAGACAGAGCCCCTGACCCTCTCCGCCATCCTGTAGTGACACCTCCCTGCTCTCTGAACCCAATCCTGTTTCCCCTGCTCTCTCAAAGACTGCACACCTTGGACACAGAGATGGCTTCTGCTTGGAGCACCCCAAGGTTGATTGATGACCGGAGGCAGTGGTGGCCTTCCTTAATCCAGAGCAGTCTTAATACGTCTTCTCTCCCTGCCGCCCACCTCAAGGCCACCGTGGTTTCCTGAGCTGCGTGGGGCACTTTGTTTACTTGTGCTCCTTTTACAAAATAGAGGAAGGAGTATTGGAAGCCTAGTCTGGTTCTCTTGCCACTTTTAAAATTCAGAATTTCACAACCCAAACGTTAAAGTGTTGATAATTGGTTCCTTCTGCCCCCCGCGACGGCGTGGAACTGGGCAAGGTTAGGACTCTTGTGCTGCCCGAGTTCCCCGGAAAGGAAGTGGGCAGGCCTCTGCCGGACCTTCTAGCTGGAAGAGCTCTGCCACCGTATTATCCCAACGCCCATCACTGTGTAGAGGACCCCCTTTTACTAAATGATTTATTACTCTTAGCAGAATTCCTTTGGCTGCAGATTTTATTTCTGAGTCACTCTGTTCAGCTCAATTGGTCGCCTTCAGTTACCGTGGCAACCAGCAGATGGGGTTCTTTGACAAGGGTCAGCAGGGAGGCTGCCTCAGTATAGACTATAGAGGGAAGAGGAGCTAAATAAAAAGCTTTCGGCACTGACAGTTCTGTAGCGGATGGCCAGGAGTACTTATCAAATTACTTGCATTAAAACCTAATTAAGATGTGTGCCAGTAAGGGTGCCGTAGTGATTGGACCTGGTTACTGAGCTGCCGTGGGCCCACTCTGACTCGATCACACCTCTGTGACCAATTTGCCGACCTCGAGGATGGTTGAACACGAAGAAGACAGAGGGCAAGCTCACTCCAGTGTGGATCTGCTACACTCCAGGACACTCAGACCCTCTGGGAGCGCCTGGGGGACCTCACTGGCCCCGAATCTTTGTGCTAACACCACACTGCTGCAGTCACTCCGGAGGGCATCTGAACAGGCCCCTCGTGCGTTCTCATAGTGCCACATCTGCTTTTAAGACTATACTTGCTTTAGTTGCAAATAGTATTCGTCAAAATAAAACTGATCTCTTAGTTGTTCCAGATACAGGGTACTAAATAGACATGCTGTCTAAGCACAAAGGATCTTTTCTGTAGGGAGGAAAGGGACATTTTCCGGTCAGTTGACAAAATTAGAAATCAGTAGGTTAGATAAAGGTATTTTGTCACTGTTCCAAGTCAATGTAGTTGATAATATACTATGGTACATGGGAGTGTCTTTATCATTAGGATTTACACACTGAGGTCTGGGTGCCCGCAAATTACTGTCAGATGGCTCTGAAAACGATAAAAAATATACAGGGGCGCCTGGGTGGCTCCGTCGGTTAAGCGTCCGACTTCGGCTCAGGTCATGATCTTGCGGTCCGTGAGTTCAAGCCCCGCGTCAGGCTCTGTGCTGACAGCTCAGAGCCTGGAGCCTGTTTCAGATTCTGTGTCTCCCTCTTTCTCTGAGCCTCCCCTGTTCATGCTCTCTCTGTCTCTCTCTCTCTCTCTCTCTCTCTCTCTCTCTGTCTCAAGAAAATATAAACGTTAAAAATTTAAAAAAAATTAAAAATAAATAAAAAATATACATATCCATTGTGTGTGTGTGTGTGTGTGTGTGGAGAGAGGAGAATAATAAATGGGTTAAGTGATAACAGGTAAATTTGGATAAAGGGTATGCGGGTATTCTTTGTACTATTCTTACAACTTTTTGTAAGTATGATATTTTCTTTTTTTGATAGTATTTTCAAATAAAGTTTTGTTTTATTTTTTATTTTTAGGAAAATTTTTAATGTTTATTTTTTATTGAAAACATTTTTTTAATGTTTATTTATTTTTGAAGGAGAGAGAAAGAGAGACAGAGCCTGAGCGGGGGAGGGGCAGAGAGAGCTGGAGACACAGAATCCGAAGCAGGCTCCGGGCTCCGAGCTGTCAGCACAGAGCCTGACGCGGGACTCCCAACTCACCGACTGCAAGATCATGACCTGAGCCGAAATCAAGAGTCGGACTCTTACCCGACTGAGCCACCAGGCGCCCCCCAAATAAATGCTTTTTAACAAGGGGATGCTTCCACTGAGGTTTAGGTAGAGGGTGGTAGGAGAGGCATCTGGGGTGCTCTGCTGGTGCTGCTAAATGGCCTCGAGCCGCATGTGGCCTGGACTCTCCTCTGCAGCAATCGTGAGACCCGACCGTCTTCATCCCTCCGTCCCGTTCCCTGTTGCACAGTGGGGCTGTGCTCCCCATGACTGCTTTTGCCTTAACGAGAGCGGGCTACAGGTGACCGTGGCTGGAGGCAAACCGTCTCCTAGGTTCTTTAGAGTTTAAGGTTCCTGACGCGTCGGCTCCTGCCCCTCCTGTTCCTGGTTGCAGGATCCTTTCTCCCTGCCAGGCCCTCCGAGGGGATCAGGAGCTCAGCCCGTGTCACATGGCACTTTCTCTCTCGGATGACAAGGCAGTGATGCAGCAGATGTTCTCAGTGTTCTGTGCCGAAGCTGAGGCTCATTTCCAGCCTGTCTTAAGCAGCTGGTCTGTGAGAGCGCCAGGTGACACCACCCGAGGCCTCGGGGGTGCGGCGGCCTGGGGAGCTGGCCCCCAGCAAGCTCCCCAAATGAGTCTCTGGAGCCCTGGGCCTCCCGCATCTGCGTCCTTTGTGCCAGCACCAGTCCGGACTAGGTTGGCATCCAGACTGAGGAGTCTGCAAACCGGTCGGGGACGAGATAACAGAAACGGGGCTTCTAAACTTTTAGGGCAATCGGTGCAGGAGTGTTTTTATTGTCTTTCGCAGAACTATCAGTCCGCAGTGGAGTGCAGTTAAAAAGGAACAAGAGCAAAGCCAGAACTGGCGATCCCCCTGAGCCGGGTGGAGGAGTACTGGCCCAGGGGCTCCCCCACCCCGGCCTCAGAGAATGACTGTGCCTCCAGCCCCCACTAGGTCCCCCAGTGGGTCACCTTTCTCAAGATCCTTGCCTAAAATCCTTTTTTTTTTCTTTTTTAAGTATGAAATAGAAGGCCTTTTTCAAAAGGATTCTAAGATGCTTCCAAGAACACTGGATTTGGAGTCAAGAAACATGGGTTTCATTCTTAGATTTACTACACACAAGCTGTGTGACCACCGGCCACAGGTTCACCATAATGGGCTGGACTGGATGACCTCTGAGGTGCCCCTCAGCTCTCACATGACTTCATCAGGTGCTCCTTTTGCAGAGAAGAGCAGGGGTCTCTCCCTCAATCGCTGCCCCTAAGCAGCGCCTGCCCCCCGCCTATGCTGATTGGAAATTTAAGAGAATGAAAAATTAAAGGGTGCAGGAACATACACCTCCTTTGCTGGAAAGGTCAACTCTCCCCAGGATGGCACAATCTTTAGAATGAACGACTCAATTACGATCACTGTCGAACAGGTTGGATTTGGGCAAAGGAAATTAAAAGGCAGAGCAGCCATTGAAACTGCCTTCATGTTCTATGCGAGGATAACCGGCCGGAATGTGTTCCAGATGCCTAAGCACGTGGCTTATTCTCGCTGACACTGTATGACGTTAATGAGATGGGATTACGTAAACTGTGGCGAGCGATGTTCAGGTATTGGAGAAAAGCGTACAACTTTAATATGGCTTATTCGCTGAAATTAACTCCCTAGAGCAAGTTTTCAGGGTAATTGGGCTTTGGAACTTCAACTTGGGCAACCCGTGTTATTAGGACTAGAGTGGACCGCAGGGTTTGAGGATGGGAACACAGATTGTATGGTCACAGCGCCATGGACGCGTGGAGCTGGAAGAGAAGGCTATCATCCTGCAGCCCCGGGGCCAGCAAACCTTCTTTCCAAAGGGTCAGGCTGTCAACATTTTAGGCTCAGTTGCAGCTCCTCAACTGGGCTGTTACAGGGCAAAGCAGTCATAGACAATATGGGAAGGAGGAGCGTAGCTGTGTTTCAGTCAGTGTATTTCAGGGCTGAAACTGAACGTCATGGAGCATTCACATCAAAGTATTCTTTTTCTTTTTTTTTTTTTACATTTGTCATTCGGAAATAGAAAAAGCATCCTTAGCTTGCAGACTGTGCAAAAACAGGCAGTGGTCCAGGGTGGGGTGTGGCCTGGGGGTGTGAAGTGTGCTGACCCCTGCTCCTAGCTTATTGTCTCATTTCACATGTGAGGAAACTGACACTCAATGTGACCACGTTGCTTTGCTTAACTTATGACTGACGTCCAAGCCTGGGAGTAGACCATGATAGTTTTCGTTTGGACAGTTGGCTGTTTTGAGGATCAGAGTTGGAGCCAGGGGGAGAAATTTTTCTCCAGCAGAACTCATGTTGTATGTGTGACTAGTATTGTGAATTATCTCATGCCAGGGGTTCTTACCCTTGAGAATGTACCAGAATCACCCAGAGGGCTTAGGAAAACATACACCGCTGGGCCCCACCGTCCCCGGAGTTGCTGATTCAGGAGGTCTGGAGTTATTGTTTTCTCAGTTTTAGAAATGGAGAACCTGAGGTTGACTGAGACCAAGCCTCTCGCCCCAGCGGAATAGGTAGTTCGTGGTAGGATTTTGAAGCCATGTCTGAACATCCAAGTACAGCTGGCACTCATGCATCTGTTCTGGGATCTTTTAAGTTAGTGGCGAATTTCGATAGCATACTTCAAATTATTTAATGTATATTTTATGCCCTTTCAAAGTTATTACATCTGAAGGCATGCTTATACTATAGACAAGAAATTACAGGTCTCTTTGGTGTAAATAGTGTCCATTGGAAAGTAGTTTGTTCATTCTGATGTATTTACCCAGCACAGTCTATATGGCAGGCACCTTGCTGAGTGCTGGAGATGGAGAGATGAACAAGACCCCATTCCTGTCTTCTGGGAACCCGAGTTCAGTGACAGTGGCAGACAAGCCACGACTGAGAACAGGACCGTAGCGGGGTAACCAGGGCAGCTGGCTGCGGAAAGAGGGGATAGTTTAGGAACCAGTCTCCAGAGCCGGGCGTCTGAGCCCTGTGGACGGAAAGGGCAAGGGAGGAGGTGGCAAGGCGGCCTCAGAGCCAGGCGACCAGAGGTGGGCCCGCCCACAAGAGAGACACACACAGCGAGGAGCAGGCCACTGTGACCCAGTCATCCTGGCTCTTACCCCTGCTGGTGGCCTGAGTTAGGAGGGCAGCGACCGACTTCTGTGCCTCCCTTTTCTCCTGCCCCCGACGATGCGGACGAGAGTAATACCTACCGCTTGCTCTTGTTAGGGGGACCACTCCCTGGGAACAGTAGAGACGTGATTGCATATTTTACAGTCAAGCATTTGCACTTTTTACATCCATATGTTGGTTGAAAAATGTTCATTTCCATGACGAGGCCCCTGTCCCTGTGAAATTGTGGGTCTGAGCATTTGAGAATACTTCTCTAAGAAGGGGAGGCACGTCTTTACTGTAGCCAGAGTGATCAAAGGAAGGGGTTCTGGTCTGAAAACATTTTAGGTTAAAAGACATTTGCCCTCCTTCCCAAACCAAAGGCAAAACAACACAAAAAGAGAAAGGAAAAAAAAAAAAAAAACCCAAACAAAAAAAACACCCCACAGTAGTCAGTAGGAAGCTCCTGGGTGAAACTATTGAGCGAAACTCAAACCTCTAATCAAGAACACATACATTTATGGGGACATCGGCCCCCTCTGGAGGAAGAAGGGGGCCGGCCTGGAGAAAACCACATGGGAAAGCAGCCCCATGGTGTTGGTACCAGGTTCACAAGTGTTCATTTGGTTATTATACCTCATAGCGTATTTATACACTGCATATATTTTGTATGTATCACATACAACATAAAAAAATTTAAATATATGTATTCACTCGCTTTCACAGTATTCATGGCAAACGAGTGTCTGAAGCACAGGACCAGAGCTGGCAGCTTGCACCGCTTCTGTTTTGCATAAGAGATTGTACCCAGCCCACTCAGCTCCTATAAAGTTGTTTTGTATTTTATCACTTGCTCCATCTTATCCTGAAGTCTTGCATATTTAAAAAAAAAAAAAAAAATGCTGGTTCTGATCATGGCTGCGGGTGTGGCACAGGGGATCGTCCAGGCCCAGCGTGGGTACAAGCCACCCATATCCGATCTGCATCCTGGGCTTCAGAAACCCAGGCCCGCTTGTTCCGATGGCAGCTGTGGCCCCACCCGCCTGTACCTCCCCGGAGCCTTTGCACCTCGAGCCCGTGCCCCTGTTGACGGCTCTTCTCCCTCGACAGGCCTGCTTCTGCCCAGTGGCGGTGGCTGGGCACCGGCAGGTCCGTAAGGAAACGGGCCTGGCCCCGGCTGTCAGGATGGAGAGCCCAGCCTGGGGCGCAGAGTGGCCCGGAGGGGCCCTTCCTCGCTGCCCTCAAGGGCAGGAGAGCACCAGCTGCCTCACGGGGAGGCCCGGCCTGGCCGTGGCTCCGCTGGGTGCCATGACAGCACAGTGCAGATGCCAAGTGTGTCCCGGGGGCACCTGGCAGGAGCGGAATGGGTGCCCGGTCCAGAGATGAGAGGCAGGCACTGGGTATGGACGTACAAGTTAGGAACCGGGCTCCGAAATCTGTGCCCGCGTGGGGAGCCCGTGTGTGGCTTGCAGGCTGTCGGGGGCCCCTTCTCACCGGAGGGGCTGCTGCCGAGGCAGACTCCAGAGCAGGCCTGGTGAGGGCCGCTCCACTCCCTCCTCCAGTTACGTCGTGCCTTGCGCAGGAAGCAACCCAAAACAGGGGACCCAGACAGAACGAGAAACTGCAGCCTCTCAGGCCGTGAAGCTGAGACGTGAGCGTTGAGAATGCTCAGCCCTGTGAAGATCCGGGGGGAGGGAGGGTCCCGTTCCAGGACCAGGGGACCTCCAGGGCCAAGAACATGAGAGGTAAAGCAGCAGGGTATGTGGGTGGCTGGAGTGCACGAGTCCCACAGGGCCGGGAAGGGCGAGATCATCCAAAGGGGAAGGAAGTCAGGGCGTCCAGGTCTCCGTGAGAAGGTGCGCCCTGTGCCCGGCCCTTGGGTGCCGGCTCCCCCACAACCATGCTGTCGCCTGGCTTCTTTTCTCAACAAACATGTGTGCCCTCTAACTGAGGCAGAGTGTGAAGGCTGCTGGGCAGGGGCTTCCCCTGCTCATCTCTCTGCCCTCTTGCCTCGGGGAGGAGGGTCCCAGTCTCTGCCGAGGGTGCCTTTCCGCCTTGGGAAGCCTGGTTCTCTTTGCCTTGGGAATTCCCTCCTCTCCTGCGGTCCTCCGGCCACTGCCTCGAGCCCCTTCCATCCTCTGCGTCCCTCTTGCTCCCTTGTCCTCAGCGAAGCCCCTCTTCAGAATAGTCTCCCCTCTTCCATCCTTATAATCAGGCTTCCACCACGCCTCCCTACTGATAGGGCAGGCAGCCGTGGCCGGGCACGTCCACAGCGTGTTCCACAGCCAAGTGGCATCTCACACAAAGACCCCCCCACTTCCTCCCAGAAAGCCCCTTTTCCCCTAAGCTCCAGGTCTCCTCTCCTGGCTCCCCTCCTTCTGTCCCCGTCTTCTGTCCCCATGGCTTGCTATGGCTTGCTGGCTCCCTGTCCTCTGCTAGCCTGTAAAATGTGGCTGATCCCCAAGGCCCTGCCCTGGCCCTGCTCCCTCACTGCTGTACGTGTGCTTAGCCAGGAAGCTCATAGGGGGCTTATTTATTTTGAGAGAGGGGGAGGGAGAGAGAATCCCAAGGAGGCAGTGTGCTGTCAGTGCGGAGCCCCACGTGGGGCTGGAACCCACAAACCATGAGCTCATGACCTGAGCCAAAATCAAGAGTCAGACGCTTAACCGACTGAGCCACCCAATACCTGTATTTTTAACAAACGTGAAAGTCTCTGCCAGGCTTCCCTGGGTGAATCTTGCCCCAAGTTCATGGCCTCGCCTCTCAGCAGGTTTGGCCAGCACAACCAGAGATCCAGCCAGAGCTGTCCCAGGTGCCGGGCCCCAACTGCTGGATGGGTGGGTGTCTCACAGGTGCCTCACCCTGGCCCCAGAACTCCCACTCCAGGCCTGCCCTTCCTCCCATCCTCTCTTTCCCGGTGAAGGACACCACCATTATTTGGACGACCAGGTCCGTATCTGTTAGTTTGGCTGCAGAGCTGGCTGGGACCAGCCTTACCCCTGTGAGCAGCCTGCAGACTGTGGGCCAGCCACACTGCCCAGCTCACAGTTCCAGACAGCATGGCCTTTGCAGCCTCTCTTCTCATGGGGGGCTCCCTGCCCCTCCCAGACACCCCCATTCTTTTCACGTCCTGACATACTGGCGGAGTGGCTCGAACCAGCCGTGTATCTTTCTGTGCCTGGGTTTCCTCATTCTTAAAGTGGGGATAATGAGTTTCTGCCCGCGGGATTGTTGTAAGCACTTAGTGCAGCGCCTGGCACGTAGTTGGTGCTCCAAAGATGCTGGTCTGTTTTCCTTGATGGGCACAAGCCTCCTCTACCCCTCACTTGCCCGGTGACCACTCGCTTTCCTGCTTTCACCGGCCCCGCTTTCAGGACAGCACCTTTTCATTTTCCAGCTGGTCTCTCCGGAATTGGCCGGGAGGCCCCCTGAAGGCAGGGACCCATTGTGATTGTTGATGTATTCCCAGTATCTACCTTAGTACTCCACACTTAGATGCTTGCCAAGGGTTGGCTGGTTTCCTGAATTAACTCCATGAATCAACCATCCATTAACAATACTTAAGGACACCAGGGCACTGGGCCACCTGGGCGGCTCCATCGGTTAAGTGCCCGACTCTTGATTTTAGTTCAGGTCATGATCTCACGGTCCGTGGGATTGAGCCCCACATTGGGCTCTGCGCTGACAGCTTGGAGCCTGCTTGTGATTATTCTGTCTCACTCTCTCTCTCAAAATAAATAAATACGCTAAAAACAAAAACAAAAACACTCAGGCACTGCCTAAATGTGCCTCCAAGCTCGACCACTTTTGTATGGCTTTGTGCAAATTAATCGAACCTCTTAGCTTCAGTTTCTCATCTGTAAAATGGGAAGCTAGCACCTACCTTTTAATGGATAATCACCATGGAGGAATAAGCACAGGGCTCAGTTAACATTAGCTGTTGTCGGTGGTGGCAGCTGAACACGTGCACTTAGAAGGACAAAAATGAGAGCAACAACCAGTGTGGAAAATACAAGACAACTTTTGTGTCCTAGGACACCCCAAGGTATCTCTTCTGAGTAATGGAACATCCATGAACAGGGTATAGGTAGGGTTGTGTGGTGTTTGGGGAAGGCTGTCCCCCAAAATAACTTTTTATTGTAAAAACAATGTCTTCCCAATATTCCTAATAGGCCTTGAGAGAGCTGCTACTGAAATATATTTCAGTAACAAAATCCCTTATATCTAAAATCTAGGTAGGTTTCTTTCTTTCTTTCTTTCTTTCTTTCTTTCTTTCTTTCTTTCTTTCTTTCTGTCACCCTTTTAACAAATGTGGGTTTGGGTTTGTTGTTATTGTGGTTTTTACCTTTTCTGAGCTTGTGATTGCCTTTGTTGCTGCACATGGAGTGCCATAATAGAGGCTGACCCCGAACAACATGTCTTTTAAAGGGAAAAGCACCCCAAGGTTGACTGCGTGGAGTGTTCAAGTCGGTTCCAGCCACAAAGCTAGTGGGGGCTTCAGCCTCGTTGAGGGAGGGCTGGGCCCTCCTGAGGCCCTTACTCCCCAGATCGGTGGTCCTTCTGCTGCACAACCCAGGCAGCAGTTTCCTGCTCTGATGCCCAGTTCACACCCAGGGACTGGATTCATCCAGGCTGGGTGGGGCCTGGGCGCTCTCAGGTAATTGCCGCAGGGATCCGAAGCCTACAGTTTGCAAAAGGCTGCCAACAGAGCCTGATTTAGGTTCCGGGGGGCTCCAAAGGGGGAGAGTCTAGGCAGGAACTGGCCCCGATTCTGCTGTAAGCCAGTGTGGCCAGCCCATGGCCGGTATTTTGTGCGATGAGAGCAGGGTTTGGCTCAGCCCGGAGCTCTGGATCAGGCAGCCACCTCTTTCCAGGAGCCCAAAAACACATACTGAAGCCATCAGTCCATAGGACTGTTTTCCCATTTGATCAAAGCACAGGGCAAGGGACCACATGGAGAAAGGCCATTCTTGGCGCCTTGTTGCCTTTAAGCCTTAATGGTGTCATCTATTTATCACATGTTTCTGTTACATTTGTTTCCAGCGAGCATGAAGCCAGTGGGTTACTACCTCGCTAACTCTTGGCCTGTGGCTGTCTCCACACCCAGGACTTGATTGGAGGGGGAAAGCCACCCAAGGGTTTATACAGCTCAGCTGCTAACAATGATGCTTTTCGCCTGATTCAAACACCCAAGTGTTAGATTGTGTGCTTCTCAAGGAAAAAGGCTGCTCTCCTCTCTGCATCATCTCCGGGACCCACTCCGGTGCTGGACAGCAGAGTAGCTGCTCAAATGAGTGGTGGCTGCCTGCATCTGTCGGCTCAGTCCCGGCAGAATGCCCCTGCCTGGCGCTCACCCCCACCCCCGCCCCCAGCCCACTGGCCCGGCTTCTAGGCCGCCCTGGGATGCCCTTGCCTCCCCCAGCTGCGCCCGGTCCAGGACGCAACGCAGGGAAACTCCTGTTTGGTCTGACGCCAGTGGGGTGGTTTTGAGGCTGCTCTCAGGAGAAACTGTCTCTGTGTGACAGTGGCGGTGGGGACAGAGCGGGCTTCCCAAAGCCCCAGGTGCCCTGGCCTCACCACGATCGGAGGAAGGGTAACAGGGGCCGGGGGCATTACTGTGTATACAGAACAGGAGCAGGAAAGCACTCACACTTGGATGGAAGATCCTTGTGTTCGGTTCCGGGGACCTGGGAAGCCGATCTGGGCTGGAGCAGCTGACCCTGGCCCGGAACAGCTACAGGCTCAGGAGGAAAGAACTAAGCTCTGCCCTTGGCTCTTCCTGCTCTTTCTCCAGAACCCGCAGAAGGCTGGAGGCCAGTGGGCGGGGCATGGGCCTGTGGGCGGGGCCAGACGGCGGTCTCCAGCTCAGGGGGGGCGGGGCCGGCTTTGTGAGCATGCGCGCCCTGCTGCCTGGGCGCCCACCGGTGTTTCTCGGTTTCCCGCTCGCTCCCCGTCGCGCTTGCCGGTGTGGGAAGTAGCCCGCGGTGTGTGAAGAGGAGGGAACCGGGGTGGGGACTGGGGCAGCAAGTGTGCTGTCAGGGGCAGCTTGAACGAAGGTGCCCCCAAATCCATCCGAGGTTGTGAAGGGCGGGCGGCACGTAGGTGCCGTCTCGGAAACGGAAACGGACAGGGTTGCACGTGGCACAGGCATCCGGGAGAGTGCCAGTAATACTAGAAAGTCGTTAGGTTTCCTGGAGTGTAGTTGTACCACCTCTGAGGTTGCTGCCTCGCTGCTGGTGAGGGCGCCCTCCCACCCCTTGGTTGTGCTCAGAGCTCCCTGGACCCGCAGGAAGGTTAAGGGGGCGCCCCGACTCCGGTGTCTGCAGATTCGGAGAGGTCACTGACTCAGTGTTGGACATGTAGCTTGGAGTTTGAAATGCATCTTGAGCTTTGAAAATCCCTTTCTTGTGAAAATACAAGTTAATTTCACCGTTGGTACTTTAGTGGGTGAAGTCTGTGAGGAAGGGCGCATGACACATCCAGCTTCTTTCCAGAACAGTTGTGGGTAGTTATGCAACTCTAAATTTAATCCAAAGCCTACATTCCCAGGGGCGAGCGTGCTACTGGCTGTAGGAAGCCGTCTGTGGACAAATGAGGATAATAGTTTGAGTGAATTAGCAAGTCTGGAGAGGAGGGCCCATCAGCAGAATGACAAATTTAGGATCTTTAAAGACATCTGGTCAGCGATGCCGGAGCTCGTGATTGACTGCGTGATTAATAATGGAAAACCCTTAGTTCAGTGTTTCTGCTGTCCCTCGCCCACTTGCCCAGCCAGGGCGGGCTGTCTGCTCCAGCCTGCCAGCAACGTCTCCAGCTGAACAATGGAGGCATTTAGGCCCCTCATCTCTGACCCTGGTGAGTTTACGCTTTCAGTTTTTCTTCTACTTATCCAACTTGTCTTTGTGTTTCCTAATTGACAACTCCGTTGCAAAGGCTCTTAATGCCGGTTCACATTTGATACGATTCCGTTCCACTTAGCCCACTGCTAGCCAGCCACGGCCTCACACCTCAGGGTCGCCCTAGACTCACAGCTCTCGGTTCACCGTCTGGAGCTTACCGCAGACACAGGCAGCCATGGAACACGCCGGAGGGCTGAAGTTGGGCATGGTCCCCCTTGCTCTCTGACACCTATTGCCCCCGGGCCCTAACTCTGCGGTGGATTTCTCTGCAGGCTGAAGCAGCTGGACAAGCACAGCCAGGCCACGGCCCTTCAGCTGGTGCAGCTTCTCAACAAGCAGAATCAGCTTCTGCTGGAGAGACAGAGTCTGCAGGAAGAGGTGGGGCGTCTGAGGTCCCAGGTACTGTGCAAACCCAGCACGGGGGCGGGAGTCCTCAGGGCTGGCTCACCGGCCAGAGAACACAGCAGAATCCGCATGCAGGGCTTTTTCTCCTTCCTTTCTTCAGTGTTGCGTCTTTACAGGTGAAATGCCCAGCGATCACATTGGTCCATTAGTAACCCGGGGCGGGGTGGGGGTGGGGGGGAGGTAGTTCCTGAAGACTGTGATGGGCACGGGGCGGGGGGGACAGAGACGTGTGGGTCATGGGCCTGCCCCCTTCGGTGAGCTGCAGTCTGTGTGGGAGAACAGACCCGGCAGGCCACAGACACCACTGCCCAGGGGTGCTGGCGGTGGAAGGGTGGGGAGGGTGGTGAGCGTTCTGGAGGTGGCGGCTTTGGGCTGCCCCCGGAGGGAGGATGCGTTTGCTTTGAATCAGGTGAGGAAAGAGAGGCCGCTGGCTAGGGGGCCTCTGTGAGCAGAATGCAGGAGTCCTGTCCCAGGTCAGGTGCCTGGTGACCGAGCGAAGATTCTGAGTGTTTGCGGGCGGCCTGGCTGCGCTGCAATACAGAACGTGCCCTTGAACGAGCCTGCGAGATTGATTGTGCCTCCGTTTCGTAGATAGGGAAACTGAGGCTCCAGCAAGCCTGCCCAACTAGCAAGTAGGACACTACCAGTGTCCTATCAGAGGTTGACTACACAGCCCAGGACCTCCCTGTTGAGGTTAGCTCTGGGGCCACCAGAAGGGATGGTGGGGAAAGGGAACAGCCAGGTGAACTTGGAGTGTGGTATGAGACCTTTCTCTCCTAAATTGGTTCTCTTCCTGTCAGACAAGCTGCACTTTTTGCCCCACCGAGCAATTTGTTAGGATGATGGCCGTGGCCTGTGGGCTGGCCCTGGCCTTAGCCTTGAATTAGGATTGCAGCCAGGTGCTCTGTGAGGGCCCAGGGACGCCACACAGTGAGTGCTTGGGATGGATGATTAACGGGAAGAATGTATCTGGAGATGAAAAAGGATGGGAAACTGTCTCTCATAATTCTTTCAGAATAACCATGTGCCCGGTGGGTAGCGGGGAGCCGCTCTCCTCTGAGTGAATTTTCCCACTCGCACAGGCAGTCCCTCTCTAAGGACTCATTTCTCCAAGGTAGCAGGTGAACACCTCCAAGGCCTGGGGCTGGGGACCCGCCCGGCCACTCTGCTCCCCGTGCCGCTGACTCTGCCACACCTCATGCCACAGTCCAGGAGGTTTGCAAACAGAAAAGTGTGAGGAGCATGGGTCCTGGGGCCTGGTTCACACAGGCCAAGGCAGGATCTCTGGGAGCAGGGCCTAGGAATCTGCATTTTAAGCAGCTGGTTGGGTGATTCTGAGGGACACGGAGGTTTGAGAACCTCTCAAGTGATTGGAGGCAGAAAGAACAGAGCAGGATTCCAGACTGTGCCAGTGTCGTGAGGCTCAGAACAAGTCACTGGAGTCTCTTCTGAGTCTCAGTTTCCACATGTGCCAGGGATGGGGTGGGGGGGGGGGGGGTGTGTGTCACATCAGCCTGACTCAAAAGGGATGTCAGAAGTGTTCAGTGAGGGGCGCCTGGGTGGCGCAGTCGGTTAAGCGTCCGACTTCAGCCAGGTCACGATCTCGCGGTCCGTGAGTTCGAGCCCCGCGTCAGGCTCTGGGCTGATGGCTCGGAGCCTGGAGCCTGTTTCTGATTCTGTGTCTCCCTCTCTCTCTGCCCCTCCCCCGTTCATGCTCTGTCTCTCTCTGTCCCAAAAATAAATAAAAAAAAACGTTGAAAAAAAAAAAAAAAAAAAAAAAAAAAAAAAAAAGAAGTGTTCAGTGAGTGCAGCCCTGAGGTGCACGGCAGAACCTCTTGCACATAGTAGGTCCAAGAAACGTCTAGGCTTTCCCCTTCCCCTCCCTTCGCAAGACTGGAGAAGGCCCAGAAGAAGCCCAGGGAAAGCCAGGGAGGGGGCTGGCAGCGCTGTGCCCACTGCGCCCCGCGCTTCTCAGACGTGCTCAGGCCCTTCCTGCTGCCCCCCGCCCCACACACACACACGCTGAGCTGGGCCCAACCTAACTGTCTGGGTGCGTCCCACAGGAGGCCCTGTGTGGCACCAGCCAAGGGTTGAGGCCACTGGCTGTCAGGCAGGTGATGGGGCTCCCGCCACACGCGGTAGAGGAACAGGGACTCCTAGCAGGAGTGAATCCTTTGGCTCTAGAAGCCAAGAGCCACTTCAGGACGCACATTGTGGGGAGTGTTCGGTACAAGCTCCGAGCACATGGCAGCTTCTGGACCAGATCGTTACCGGGTAGGGTTTCCCTTTTAACTCCCCATCTGCCTACCTTACAACCACTCAGATCTTAACATGGACCATCAATGCTTGAAACCTCTTCCAGGGCTTCAAAAACCTAATTACCAAATGGATTGCAAAATTTTCATAAAATGCATTTAAAAAAAAAAAACAAAAAAAAAACGAACAACCCAAACCTCAAAAAATTCTCAGAAAACCGAGCTGGTCTTTCTTCTTTTGGCTGAAGCAACAGAGATGCTTTGACCGTCCTGAGTTATCTGATACCAGCCATCTGGCTCATCTCTAAAGGGGTCTTTCAGATTCACAGAGTGCATTTGGAGTTATTTTAATATGAACATGACAAAAGGAATTTCATAGAGGGAGTCCTGGCTTTCGGTAGCAAACACTAGTGTTCAAAGAAGAGGCAGGGGTCCAGTTTTGCAAGCTCTCTGCTGAATATCTAAGCTGAAGGCTTACTCTTTCTACCCAAGTGTGGCATTAGACCCACTTGAGCCATGGAGTAAGCTGGAATTGTGAGGTTAGCCTCCAAGTCTTGACATGAACAAGGCCGCTGTGTGCCCCCAGCAGGGACATCAGAGGACACTGCCTGCTGACGGTTCTGGAGGGTTCGGCCACAGTTCCTGTCTTCCTGGAGAGACTGGTTCATCTCTGGGTTGGAGATGGCTTTGCTAAAGGCTTCCATTTTCTCAGCCTGGATAACTTAAGCATAATGACTTAATTTTGTATGTCACACTCTAAAAATCTCTGTCCACTCAGAACCCCAAAGAGAATGGAGATTTCCTGGCCACCCCGAAGCTGAGTCCCCTCCCTCTGATCTGCTCCCATGTACTGAGTCCTGGGCCCTGGAGCAGGTGACAGGGCTCGGGTTGGCCTGTGGCCTCTGACAGGAAACAGCTAAGCCTGTTTAAAAGGCTCTAGTATCCTAAATCACTTCTGCTTAAGTTCTGGAACATGGGCAGTGTCTGCATAGGGAGCTGGTCACAGTCGTAACCAGGCTGCAGTGACATTTCTACCCATGAGGATTCCCATCTTCCCCTCAAACGCTGCTATGGTGCAGGGAGCCAGTCTAGTGCGGAGTGCGGGGCACGGGGCACAGGGTGCTGACCACTAATCTGCCTTGATCTTAGTGTGACTAAAAACGTTGGCTTGATTACTCTCCTGCCTCACTCTGCAGGTGGGGGACTTCTAGAAAATGTCTTAAAAATTTGTTTTAATGTTTATTTTGAGAAAGAGAGGGAGAGAGAGAGATTATAAGTGGGGGAGGGGCAGAGAGAGAGAGAGAGAGAGAGAGAGAGGGAGACACAGAATCTGAAGCAGGCTCCAGGCTCCGAGCTGTCAGCACAGAGCCGGATGCGGGGCTTGAACTCACGAACCGCGAAATCAGGCTCGAACTCATGAACCTCGAGATGATGACCTGAGCCGAGGTCCGGATGTTTAACCGACTGAGCCGCTCAGGCACCCCTAGCAAAGGGCTTTTGTTAAAATGTCTTGAAATGGCTGTGCTGGTCAGTGTGGAGAAACAGAGCCTGAAGACGGTCACCCAGCCTGACTGCAAACAGGGCCCCATATCATCTCCCCAGGCACAGCAAGTGGCTTCATTACAGGCGAGGCTGGGCATATGCCCTCCGGCCTCTTCTTTGGGGAGAGAGACCGTGGTAGGGGTAGCATGGGGGTGATGTCCAGATGAGGAAGCTGGGCCCCAGGGGTGGGCAGCTGGGACCAGGGTCGGTAGTCTGTGACCCAGTGCCCGGGGCTCTAACATCTGGCCAGGGAGGGAGATGCCAGCTAGTGAGAAAATCAGAGTCTTTTCTTGGGGAGGATTGTCCATTCAGAGGATGGTTTTATACACCAGGAGTTTGTTTATATACTCATTGGGCAACAACTCGGGGTTCAGCAGATTTGTGTTTTCTGGTCCCCGCCACCTTTGCCACGCACGACCTGTAGGGCTCCATCCTCAGTGCTCAGGGGGCACCCTTTCGTCCCTGCAGTTGAGGCGCTTGTGCGCAGGACACATCCTGAGACTGACTTATCGGTGATTAATCAGTTGGCCCTGTGACTTTGGAGTATTCTTGGCAGTGAATTGACTTTCTACTCTGATTCGAACTTGTGCACGGATCTAGCAGCCATATGTGGTTATATTCAGAATCATGGACATTATCTCGTTCCACCAAAGGACCCAAGCAAGAGGGCTGAACCCAGATGAGGGGCAGGGTGAGGCCCCTTTGTTGACCTGATGCAAGGGCAGGATGGCCTCAGAAATGTCAGCATGGCCCAGGGCTGCCAGGCTGGGGTCCAGCTGAGGAGGGGGTGCCCGCGGCTTGCCCAGGATGGGACCCGGAGGTGTGTGTGGGATGGCAGGGGTCCTTCCCCAGTCCTGGGGGCTTCGCCCGGCTCACGTGGGTGTCTTCCTGGAGTTGGCTACCTGCAGGACAGATGGTGCCTGGATAGAACAGCAAATACACTGAATAAAATAAATTAAAAAAGCCTCCTCCTGAACCAAGATTTTTTTGGAAAGAATTCTAAATAGATGAAAACAAACAATTTGATTTCAACCAAATTGTTGTTTTTTTGTTTTTATCCTGATTTTCACCCGAATTGTCAGTCTCAAAAATAAACACTGATACATTCCCAGAAAATATTTTTCAAATAAAAACTGACTCTGTTAAAGTTTGCCCTGATTCTTTCAAAACTGTGTACAAGACACTGTCAACCAAAGTGACTTGCATATTTTTTTAAATACACTTGAACATATGCAGCTAAAATGTCATTAACTCCCTGCTGCCTGAGTGTTTTTCAAGAGTGACACGAGACCCCGGTGTCTGTTTCTGACATACGGGTCTTGCGACCCTCAGGGAAACTTCCCCAAGCAACTCAAATCACCGAGTTTAACTTCCGTTTTGTGTTTTTGTTTTTTATTTTTTTTTTTTCACTGAAGGCCCACGTGTGATTAATGTTGAAAAGCACATAAGGCTTCACTGAAGACAGACCTGCTATTCTGTTAACAGCTCACTTTGTCCGTGACTGAATGTCGGAGTAGGACGCATGGAAGAAAAATAAATCGAATTTTCTGCTGCTGCAGACACACTTGCTCCACTTATTGCTTCCTGAGTCAGTACATTTTGCAATAGAAATTCACAATCAAGATTTTAAAGGGAGCTAAATATTTTAATCCAATCAGACAAGTGAACAAAACACTGAATATTACATGGAGCAGAGAGAAGTGGTTCTTGCCTTTAAAAGACTGCAATCCCGTCACATTACAACCCCAAATGTCAGTGTTGTCTTTATTTCTAACGCTTTCAAACACGAGGCAGCCAGAGGCTCCACTCTCTGCTGTTGGTGACACTGTCTGTCCTTTGGGAATTCGTAAAGTCTATTTACCATGGAAACATGGTTCCTATAAAACACAGACACCTGCCCATGTGCAAAGAAAGTTCTCATGACTTGCGGGATTCCAGGAAGCTGGAAGATGACAAAGTCGGACGGCATGAGGCATGGGACTCCTGCGTCGTCGGAGCTCTGGAGAGGGGAGGGGCGTCCTGGCAGTCTGACCCCTGTGGCCAACTCACCGGGCTCCCCGGTTCCCCACCCCGCCATGCCACGCGTCCCAGGCCCAGCTTGAGATGCTGTTTTCCGGAAAGCCAAGGATTCCTCCTCGGCCCACCTCCGTTCTGCAAGGAAGCTCTTCCTGCCTCTACCTTTTCCTTTCTCTGGCTTCTACAGCCCCTTCCCTCTGTGGGGCCCAGAGGCAGAGAGCCAGGCCGATGGTCTAGGGAAGCCGGGACTCTGACCTCTGCCTGCACAGGCCTGTCATTGTCAGGGGCTCGGCGGACTGCCCGGTGTGCGGGCGACCCGGCTTTGCAGCTGCCGACCACCGGGTTCTGGGGTGCCGGAGCCGGGGGACGAGGCAGGGTTGGGGTCACTTTGCTGGACTCTGCTGACCTGGAGGCAGTCCATCGAGGGCCCCGTGGGTTGGGGGAAGGCTCACCTCTGTGGCCCTCCTGGCCACGTTCCACGACGTTCTGCGGAGGACTGGTGAGGGCACCCTCCTCCTGAGCAAATCGGTGGCCTCCCGCAGCTCGAGTAGCTTGGGAGTGCCAGCTGGCCTCCCAGATCTGACTTCTACTTGATCCCACAGACAGCACACCTGGTGGCTTCTGTGCTGCTTCGCTGGGCAGGTCACAAGAGCATTAACAGGCCTGGACTTCGAGGTCCAGCTGCCGAGGTTCAAATCTCAGCTCTGTACCACTTGGGGTAAAATGTTTAGCTTTCATATCATTCAGGTCCTGCTCAAAAGCAAAACCAAAACCAAAAAACAAACAGAAAACCTTAATAACAGAACCAGCTTCCCTTGAAGAGGCAGCCCCCGCATCACCCGGCTCCCACACAGGTGACCATGAAGCCGGCCGGGTTGGCGGAGATCACGGTTGGCAAGACAGGGCCACTGGATCAATCATTCGGCATCCTTTCTGTCCAGACAGAAAAATCAGGCCCAGGGAGATGAAGTGCACGGAACTGGGAAGTGAACGGCAGGGAAAAAACTTCTTGAGAAAGTGGTATTCAGGCCCTGGGCCGCAGGCTGCATGGAGGGGGTGGGTGTCCATCCGACTCTCCCGGGGCAGAGCCTGCAGTCAGGCCCTGGCTCTCCAGCAGTAGGTACTGGTGGCTTCTCTGGACCTCAGGACAAGGCTCTAAAATGCCCCCAGCTAGAGGTGGGGAAGGGACTCTCCTCTCTCTGGCTAAAAATAGATGCTTTCTTGCCAGAGGCACAAGGAACAGGACTTTTTTTTTTTTGTTAATGTTTATTTTTGAGAGAGAGCAGGGGCGGGCAAAGAAAGAGGGACAGAGGGTCTGAAGTTGGCTTTGCAGTCAGATGCGGGGCTCGAACTCACAAACCGTCAGATCACGACCTGAACCCAAGTCGGACACTTCCCCGACTGAGCCACCCAGGCTCCCCAAACAGGACCGTTTTTTGACTTGGCCACACTGACACAGAGAATGTGAAAATGAGTGAGGCCGGTGGGGGGGCACTAGTGAGAGGTGGAGTCCACAGAGAAGGGATGCAGAGGGAAACTTGGGTCGGGCTGAGGCTGAGCAGGCATGTTCTGTGAGCCGGGATGAGGTGGGCTGTGTGCTTCCGGGTCACAGGCTTGGGAACAAGGCGGCAGAAAAGGCTCTGCTCAACCCCACGGCATGGTTGCCTGGGGAACAATTCAAGTCACCCAGAGAGACTCATTTTTTAAAGTCAAAACTTCAGAAATAAACACAAAGGTCAGGGTTTATGGAGAGAAGGCTCTCGTAGGATTTAAAATGAGAACAAAGGAAATGGGCTAGCAGTAGCAGGCATGTAGACGGGGGAGGGGGGAGCGTTTATGTCATCTGTGGACAGTGTTCTAGAAGAGCAGGTGCCAGGGTACCCTGTGGGCCTTCCTCTGTCTTGGAGGGCAGCCATGGACACGGCCGATGTGGCCACACCGCCCAGGCATGCCACGGCAAGGGGCCTTGGTGACAAGTTGAGAGGCAGAGGTCTGGGAGAAGGTGGCCGAGGGCTCAAGCCACAGTTGGAGCCAGCTAATGTCCCACGGGCATGTGCATCCTCATTGTCCCTTACAGCCAGGCCCGGATCGTGGTGGTGAGGACCATGGACCCAGCTTTCTGGAAGTCAGCAAGGCTAATCTCCCTAAGAGGTGATGGCAGACGAGCAGGATTTGGGCAGTAACTAATGCTTCTCAGTCTCTGGACATGCTGCGGGATGGGGGAGGTACCGAGAACTGTTCTTTACTGAAGATCCAGCAAACTGAGGGTGACACTTGAGTGGGGAATTAGAGACCGAGTGGTGATGTCATCGGCTGAATTAGTCATTCTGATATTTACTGAATGCTTGCCATGGGCAGGGCAGCCGTGGGCACTGGGGATGGAGAGTGAAAGGCAAGCACCATAATGGGAAAGTCAGGACAGGCTTTGCATCAGGACCAAATAAAATACCAAACCAGCGAAGAAATAGTGACAGGCGATTTGCTCCAGGGAGAGAGACCGTTCACGTCGGGGACCTCACATCTGCTCCGACAGGGCCCCACGGGGCCATGGTGGCCGGTTCCCAGGCAGAGGCCCGAGTGCCAAGAGGGGACGAGTCGGGCAGGAAGTTACTAGATGGGCCTGGGGCACAGGCACTAGGAAGACTCATAACGAGAGGTGCCAGTTTCCTGGAGCTTGGTTTAAAAAAATTCCCGCGACACCTTTCCTTTCTACTTCAGGTCTTAACCACTACTCTACCGTGCGAGTCGCGGGCGTGTGTCTTCTACCCCAAGTTCCGCTCCATTTGCGATATGCCTGTCGTGGTTTCTGCTTATGCTTGCACTGAGACGTTCCTGGAGTCTCTGAAGTTAGGAAGCGCCCGGCCCGCAGCCTGCAGTCCCTGGGTGGTGCCACACCAGGTCAGCTCCGTCCAGACTGGACAGCATCAGGTCTGGATGGAGACCCCACGTGATGGTCCACTGAGTGGGTGGCAGCCCCCGGGCTGAGTGTGTCGCTGGGGGTGGAAAGGAGCCCTTTCTGCAAGGGCTCTGGGGCAGTGGACTCCTGCTGGCCTGCTCTGGAGAGCCCAGAAGCCCCCCGGGGCCCTAAGGAAGAGGGCCCCTGAGCCCCAGCCCCCCACCCAGGGCTGCACACACACACTGAGTGCTTCCTCACCATGCCGCGGCCCCCGCCGTGTGTACAGAGCCCGGTGGGCCGCACATGTGACATCCTAATTCCCCGTCTCCTCACAGACTTGCTCCCTGGAAAGGCATCATCAGTGTCACGCTGAGAAACCTACCTGACACGTACACGTTACCTTTTTGCGTTTTTTGAAAGAGACGACAGGCGGATTTTCCTAGTTCTCATGCGTGAATTCTGGTCTTTCACTCACTGTCCTGTCTCGGAAACCCTCGAGTAATTGTGACCGAAACTGGGTTCCCAGGAGCCCCCCACCCTGATTCTAGCTCAGGAAATCTGAGAGTGCAGAGGGCGTGCAGAGCCCGAGGCCCACGGGTCTGTCTTTCTGGAAGGTGGTTTCCAGCCACACAGACCAGACTGCCTGCCCTCCTAGGGACCTCACTCCTCGAGGTCAAGGACTGCCTTACTCATCTTCCCACGTGGTGCAGGGTGGGTGTGCCCTGTTCTGTGGAGCAGGACCATCTGCAGTGGTTTCTGGCACCACTTCCGGACATGGTTTACGCTAACCTGAGCGGCCCCGTTGCCGGCCAGGGCAGACGAGAGGCTTCTCCGCATCCCTAACTTGTGCCTCCCTCAACCCGATTTTCAGGAGCTAGCTTTGAAACATTTATTCCTGCTCAAAACTAAGGCCAGATACACCGAATTCCCTCTTCCAGTGCGTGGGAGGTGGTTTCCACGGGGGAAAAAGTGGGTGTGTGCGTGATAATAAATTGTCTGCAGCTGGAAATTTGGAGGTTTTAGCTCGTTTTGATTTCACTAGGAATTTCTTAGGGACACTCGGCCTACATCCTGTTTTTTGTTCTGCTTTACCAGCTGTAACGTCTGAGCAGTTCTCAGTAAACAGATTCTGGCATGAATCAGGGTCTCCTTTCCTGGGCAGAGAAGTGGTGGCCCTCCAGCCACGTCCCGTCATCAGACTGCCTTACTCCCAAGACAGATGCCTGCAGTACAGATGTGTTCAGATTTAAGGCCGTAAAACAAAATGGGTTCCCTTCAGTTCCTGTCTGACAGGGGCTGTGATCCAAGGTCAGGGGGAGTAACAAGATTTTCGTGCAGTTGGTCATGTACAATTTCTCTATTTTTAGCAAAAGAATGTCTTCCTCCTTAGAAGAGGCACCTGCACCAGCGAGAAGACAAATCACAGTGAAGAACGTGATCTATTTAAACTTACTTTTTATTATCATTTTTTTTCCAGTTACCCAGCATGCCACAATCTGATTGCTGACCTGGATGAAACAGAGTGAAATAAATGGTTTACAAAGAGATATTTACATTCATCTGATTTGTTCGTGAGATGCCACAGAGCACCACGACCTTCCCGGTGGCCGGCGCCCCGGACGGCAGCAGGCGGCCAGGTCAGCCGCGTCTACTGCCCAGCGGTGCCCGTGTGGCCAGGCCCCGCGCCGGACCAGGAGACCTCCTGCAGTTATGTTTGCAGAAATGGCTTGAAGTTAACTGTGTTCTGATAAATCTGCTCATTTGTATCCTGTTACACATGTGAATTTCAATAAATGAACTTTTTTAAAGACCTGAATTGAAGCGTTTCCTTTTTACCTTGTAGTGATGAACGAAACACACCAAAAAGGCACATATTTTAACTAGGCCAAAGGGCATTAAGGACCAGACTTTCTTCCTGCCACTCACGTTTCTCTCCCTCCTCATGAGCTAGACACCGTCCTTCCGCTTCTTAACGCTCTGAATCAACATCTCGTAAGGCTCCATCGTTTACCATCCTGCTAATCTGTGCACAGTCAGGAGACGCCAGGAAGCGCTGTTCTCCTGTCCGCTCCGTCAACAAGAACAGACAAGAACGCGTCTTCGGCTTGGCGGTTTGGGTTTCTTCTTCAGTGTGCGGTTTGAGAGGAGCCTGAAAATGTACTTCCTGAAGTGACACAATTGACTTGGAGTTCTATCAGATGTCTGTAAACAGATCATTGTTTTAGCTTCAAATAGTATTTCTACGATACACAGGTGAGCCCTCAAATGCTGGAAAGTAATAAAAATGGGCGCTGAAGATGCTGGGTTGTCTCTGAGGAGGACAAGGATACACCACAGGCTGCAGGCAGGACAGGGCCCTGACCTCAGGCCGCTCTCCCGGCTGGCAACCCAGCACCCTCGCCCTCGCCCTCAGCGTCCCCCACCCGTGCCTCTCAGGACGGATGGTGGGGGGGCGGGGGGGGGGGATTCAGCGTTGGAGGTGGGGAAATGATACACACGCAAAGACCGTTCAAAAGTCTCTCGAGCACGGACGAGTTCAAGCCTGAAAGAGCAGAACGTCTACTCGGATCCAGTTTTCGATCTCCTCAAATGTGCTAGACATAAAGGGTGTCGCAGAAGGTATGTTAATTGTCCCTAATTCTGTGTTAGGACTACAGTAAATAAATGACACAATTCTAAAAATAGCACCTTTAAAGAATTGTAAGAGGTCGCTTTATTTTAGCCTCCTGGATGTGTCAATCCCAGTGGTTTTGAGAAGAGCACGTGGAAGCCTGCCCTCAGGTTTGGCTGTGTGACACACACACGCATGCCTGACTCACTTTGGTCCCAAAGCCGTTCCTCTACTTAGCTTAGTCCCAGAAGCCAAGCCAAGTTTCTACGATAGCAGGCGTATGAGGTAAAATCGGAAAAAGGCCCCATCCAAAATGCTTCCAGGTAATCAGACTGTGGTACAACCGCCCTACCCGTCTAGTGGCCACGACAGAGGTGGTTAACCTGCTGACACACGCTCTCAGAAGGGAAGCGTGCGGAGCAACGCGTTCCGCATTCTCAGGAAGACGTCACCGACGAGCGACGCTCCTCAAGAGAGTTCCGGGTCCAGACCATCTGCTGTGAAGACTGTTAGGTCCTGACTGAACACATCTCCAAGGAGACCCGGTCCGTCCCTGACTTCATGGGAGACCTGCCCCAAACCCACCGCGGCGCGGTCGGCGTCTCCCCTTCGGAAGCGGCCCTTCGAGTCTGCACGACCACACTACTGCCACGTCACCGAAGTAACAACATAATCCTGTGTGTGCGTTCGGGGCTACAAGAAACTGCTGTATTTTCCTGTCACATTTTATGTAGGGTAGGTTAATACCAGCTGGAGCTATTAAAAATCTCTTTGTTTTCCAGAAAAGATTTTCTGAGATTACAGAACCACGTCCAACAACAATAAACAGAGAAGTAGCAGATTGACATAGTGCTTTATTTAAGCTGTCTGTACGAAGGAAAATAATGTGCATCCCTATCATATACGTGTAAAAATACTAAGGATGTACAGTGTACAAAAACAGTTTCTTGTAGTTATTTCACATCCTTGTGGGTCATATACTTAAGGAAATGAACAGTTTTAGTTTTAGTATGACCAACAGTAAGAGTAATACAGTTTCTTGGGTTCATAGTTGCGTCTGCTTAAAATCCTTAACCAGATGACTAGATCTTGCGCGGATCTAATGAAAGAACTAGCAAGGTCAAGAAATGTCACAAACTATAAAGCTACAGGGAGGTAATTCAATTACCAATTTAGAGGTTTTCTTTTTATTTAAATAAATACTTTACATTTCATGCTTGCCTGTAATGCACTACCAGGAGCAAGATAAGGAAATTCTACTGTAGACAGTACAAACAGTAGCAGCAAAGTGTGTACGTTGAGGTGTAATACAGAGACCCTGCAGTTAGTAAGGGAGGCCCTTACCTTTGTACTCTAGGAGAAGCAAGGGGCCCCTGCAAGAACAGTCAGCTTTAAGAAGCCGGAAATCAGGTACGGGAAAATGGAAAATACTGGAATAATGCTATGTAATTAGTGTAGAAAGCAAAGCTGTGAGCAACCTGCCAGAAATCCAAGCAGAAATGGCCAACTTCCTCCCAGGTGGCTGCACTGAGACAAGAGGGCAGACTTCACGAGAGTTAGTATGGGGTGGAGTCCACAAAGTCTGAACCGAACTCTGATAGAACGATCCCGGGTTTCAGGCCTTGCCATCTGCCGGCGGCCCATGCCACAGCCACGGGCAGCCTCGAGGGCAGGTGCAGAAATCTCCAGAAATCTCCCTCTACACACACGTGTTACCTGTCGGTCCTCGGCGCCAGCTGATTGAGACCTGGGGGTGAGAGCGGGGGAGGGGGAAGTCTGGAAACACCTCGGTGCCTCTGACGGATCTCGAGGCCAAGAGTGACTGGGCCTGGAGAGCTGGCTGGGAGGCTTGGCCAGCCCGGGGCACCGTCCACGCGGTCCTTAACCTTTAGGAAGTGTCCTTGGCCAGGGTCATGGAAATCACCTTAAGGTTTGGGGGGGGGGGGGAAGCTATCGAAGTGCTTAGTGTACGGGCCCCCCCCTTTTCCTCGAAAGGGACGGACGCTCCGCACAAACCTTGGCCAGCCTCAGCCGCCTTCTCTGCCTCTCCCTGTTCCTCTTGTATATAATGGATGCGAGACAACTTACAGGACATACCTCCTAGTCTACTTTCTAGTCAAAGTGAAACATTCAACATAATTCCAAGGGAAGAAAAAACAAAAAAGTGAAGCTACATGTGTCAGAAGGAATGAACTACCATTTCCTGTAACTTCCTACTCGATGCTGAGGATGAACTTCACTCAGGTAGAAATATGAAAAATTAGGATAAAACCTATGTCTGAATATGTCTTAGCTGCCTTAGTAAAATGCCCTTTAACCCCCTCAGCCCCAGTGGCCCGCCCACCGCCAGCAGTGGCGTCTCCTGTACAGACCACACTTCCAGCGTCACGAGGCTAAGACATCTGCGTATGAATATGATTCATCCTACTCAGAAAGTCACTCGCTCTTGCGCACAACGCATCTCGACAGTGACAGCACGTCATGCCGCAGTCGTCCACGGGGAGCTGTCAGATCACGTGACCGATCCATCCCCACGAACGCTCCGTGGGGCCGGCTGCCAGCTTCCGCAACAGGGCCCCCGGCCCCTGGACTTCATAGGCTGCTTTGGAAAATGTCAGCTCCTAGCACCAAAGGGTTTAATCTGAAGATCATCATTAATGAAGGAGAAAGATGAGGTTTGCATACATGTCCCCTCTCAGTGAGAAATGTTGGAATTGGGGGACATGAGTATATACAGAAAAAGAAAAGTTGGAGGTGTTCTTTTTTTGTGTTGTTTTGTGTTTTCCCTGATGGCTTAATTCAGTGATAAATGTACCATGAGCGGAATAAACACACCAGGTTCTCACCCCTTACTGCCTACTTTGTAAATACTCGAGATGCGTTCCTTTTGCCAAGTCAAGTTGGTTTCTCACGGTCACGCGGGTCTCGGTTTCCTCCCCCGCGTTACGTCGCCAGGCGTCAGAGCCTTTCCATCCTCGAATGAGCAACACCGACATCCTTCTGTCTCATTAACCCCTCGGCTTGGAGAGTTGGGGATTTTTCTCACTTTCAGCACCAAGGGGTTAAATGACAGCATCTCTTCTCCCAAAGCCAAATTCTAACCAAGATGTACAATTTCAGAGCCTCGTCCGATTTTGTCACATAGGAGAAAAAGTGCATGCCTCTCATTGGCGTGTACATCCTTGCACACGGGTCCAAATAAACTGCAGTGAGTCTATTTCATGTAAGTTGGCGCTGCATTTGCTAACATGACACACAGTTTTCTTCACTAAGAAATAAATACTACTGCAATATAAACAAAATCATAAAAGGACATTCAAAGATTTAACATCCGAGAAAAAGCGAATTCACGTAGAACTCAAAGTAAAAACTTAAAACAAATAAGGCAAACACCTGTTTACCTCGGTGTACAAATTTTGGTGAAAAGCAGGGTCATTATACCTGTCTACATTCTTCAGCCATCAGAGGTGATAAATATCAAGAAGGGAAAAAGGTTTCCAAGCACAGGGAAAAAAGAAAAATGCTCTCTGGTACAAATGGTTTCATAGCCCCTTTAAGTGACCTGCCTCTGCTGTGCATATGCCTCCTTCCCCGGAAGGACAGTGTTCGTCTGCCGCCAGCCGCCAGTGAGGTCTGGACGTCCGGGTGGGGCGGCAGGCTTCCTCGGCAGCGTCCGACAGGGATTAAGTGTGTGTCTATCGAGCTAGCTCAACGGTTGGTCAGGCCTTCTCTCGGATGCTTCCCTACGGACTCCAGCCAGGTCTGCGTGCGAGTTCCCCACTCTGTGCACTGATCTGATAGGCTCTCCTACAACCCGCATATGCACATCACCACCCTGCCGCAATCGCTTACTCTGAATTATACGCTAAATCTTCTTAGTCTAATTAGTTTTTGATTTATCTTCTAGAAAGTTAAAAAATGTACCTAGACTCAGTGTATCTCATTTAGCCTTCACTGTTAGGGAAAAACAAAAACCAAAAGATCAAAAGATGACAACTGTGCACAAGTGAACAATGGCGGGCTCGTGACTTCCAAAGACTGTAAAATTACCTCTTAAAGTTGCTTATAGGACAGTAAGACAGTAGCAGCAGCAGCATGAGACCGTAGACGGAGATACAATTTCATGCAAAAACAAACAGGTGTGTTTGCGTACAGGTGTGTTCTCGTGGGGGTGTGCGTGGGCTGGGGTGTCTGGAGGCGCTCCTGCTTTGTAAGAGCTACGACTGGTGTGGTGTCCAGGAATCATCTTGAGGAAGAAAATCCAGGATGACCGTGAAGGAGCAGAATGAGGGCCTTATTCCCGGCCGCTGGCCGAGTAGGAGAACTGAGGGAAATGTGGCCGCCGCTCGCTGTCCACACCGTCCATGCCGTCCTCGTCATCTGCGGGCAGAAAGCGGCCACTTAGCGTACGTTTACCTTTTGCACCACCATCTCTGGTCTTCTTAGTTTGAACTTCTAGCATCATGAGGATTAACAGAGGCAACGAGCTCCTAGAAACTCGGGTTTGTCAGCAAAACACAGACTAATTAAACTTAATCCCCAAACAATCTCACTTTCAAACACACGATCCACAAAGAGATAACATCAAATCATCTCCTTCAAGACATGACCATCTTAAGACTCAGGATGCTGTGAAAAAAATACTATTGAAGAAAAGATTTTTTTTAAATAAGAAGGAACAGACGAGATTCGGTAACCCTCAATTTCACGAAACCGCGCATGTCAAAATTACAGGGATCAAACCCTAAGGCACCGTGTTTGTCTAGAATCTGCTACCAACTGCCTTTAAACGTGCGTATTTTTTTTTCATGGTGCTTTAGGTGTGACTGCAAAATAAAGCTTCATATGGGCCCTTAATTTTACAGGACTCATTATTTACTCTACATCTCATATCTGTCTTTAGTCACCATTCCCAATTTCCCTAAAATGCAACTTTAAACCAGAGTAAAGAGAGGGTAAGATGTCAGCATCCAAACACTAGCTCCTCGGGAAACCAACAGCAGAAAGACACTCGAAGGCACAGAGGAAGCTGCTTTCACATTAGCCGCCCTCATCTTCCCTGCCTTCCGGCATTTGAAGGATCTCAAATGGTCACCCAAGCCCTTCTCATAACCGTTCTGGTGACTGAAGTCCCACCCAGCAGGAGGCTCTTCCTTGTACGTTGTCATGTGTTCAGTCACCCCAGTCCACACCATCCCCTGTGCACCTGCTCCGGGCTCTGGCCACGCTCGGGGTTCCACGTCTGTGCAAGGGTGACCGCAAAGCCCCTCCTGCTCTCTCCCAGTGTGCGGGGGTCACGTGCTGGCCCACAGTGAAAGCCCCAGAGGAGGCTTTCAAACACCCAACCTTTTTTGCTTCAAGCAAAATAATTCCACTTCCTCAAATACATACAGGGAGTACATTGCTGATTCCTTGGATTTTCCAGCCTCTCTAAGAGCATGTATGTCACATCATGGGAGAAATCACAGCCTGTCACACAAGGATGACTCTCTGTGCTCCTCGATGACACACATTCCTCTGGAGAGCAAACGTTTCTGCTCTTGCCTCACTGTGCTTCTTCTCAATATTCTATTTTGAATACAGAAGATTCTAGAAAGGGATCAAGTTGCTAACCATTTTCGGCCTTGAATGTAACAGAAAATATCACTGGATTAGGTGGGAATCAGTCCATGGAGAAGATCTGTGGCTTCCTGCTCCGTGTAGACCATGGACCTCCACGGGCTTCTTTCCTGCTGCTGACAAGCATATCGTCAGCATTTCTAGAAAGCCCTGTGATTTGGGGAAATCTCTGCCTCCCTATTATCAAATATTTGCTAGGCATCAAGCAAACCACATGCATCATTTAGATGAAATACCTTCCACAGTATTTTTAGCTGCACAAGAGGTGGTAGGGGCTGGGGATGGCCTGTTGAGTCACAAAGTATAAAAACTCTAGAGAAAAGGCAGCTGAAAGCTTAATGTTCAAATTTGGAGCATTCTGCGCGAATCACATTTCAAGGCAAGAGTCTTCCCCACCAACAGCTTTGTTTGGCTGCGTGTTTTTCTGCGCCATGAACAAGCAGATTGGCTGGACTGCCCGTGCAGGAGGCTGGGCAGAGAGGGGACTGTGCTATGCTGCCCCTACACCACACGGGAGCCACACAGGAGGGGCCGGGCTTCCTTCCGAGGAGGAGCATTTACTGCTCTAGGCTGCACGTCAGCTGAGAATTAAGAGTCTTCGTTCTGTAGCTTGAGTAATAATCACATTTTCGAACACGAAGAAATCTCAGTCTCACAGATGAGTAGGCCAGGGCCCCACACCTTGAAATTCTCTAATGCTGATGACCCCATTCCCTCAGGACAGCTGCCTCCTGGGGCCAGTATCTGATCCTTCCCTGAGGAGGTGCTCAGGGGAGGCAGTGGCAGCCCTCTGATCTGCACAGGTGGGGGGCTGTGGAGGGAGGGGACAGCAGCCTGCCCGAGCCAGAGCACGCAATAACACACCGTCCACAAACAGGTTTCTGCTCTGAAAGCTGGGTCGCAGGGAACCATGCTGACCACACACAGGACCCACACTAAAAACACGAGACCTATCTGGTACAAGAAAGCAGAGGTCAACTCCCCAGTCCGCATCAGAATCTCCAGTCCGAGGAACAATCCATCGCCCAATTTTCTTAGTGTTTAACAACTATAATTATATGGCATTACAAGCTACTAGATCTCAAAGAAATCCTCTTTTCCTGTACAAGGGAAGGCAGAGGACCATTAATGGGTAGAATGCAAGACGACACATTCCCAAATCTGTTCAACTAACACCAGTGAGAACAATCTGGCACTTGATTGAGAAATCACTAGAAAAGATCACAAGATCAAGTGAAATGTAATCAAGCTTGGGGTTTCACCAGATCTCCTTTGATTTGGCCTCCTACGAGAATCCAGGATGCACCCGGGGGACATCCAGGTAAAGACTGGCTGCTGTGGCCCTCCCTCCACCAGGCGCCCCCTGGCCTCAGCTGGCCCTCACTCCCTCTGCAGAGTCAGGAAACCAGACGCCCAGTCAGACGCAGGACTCTGCTGGACTCAGGTTTCTGGGTTCCAATACCCGAAACAGCCACACGTTCATAGGTCGATTCTGAGGTCCACCTTGGAAGGTACTACAGTGTGTAGGCCTCCTGCTGACCCCGGTCTCACACTAGAAACACACTTTATACCCTTTCAATCAGCGAGTCACTGGGCAGATACAGCGTTCCCCACGTCTAAAATGACACGGATGCTGTTAGTGACAAAATGCTCTGTCACGACATTCCGTTCTGCTGACCAAGAAGCTGAGACGCCGGATTCAGATTATATTCTGGAAACTGTGCTGGGTCCCCCTCATTTTCTAAGTTCTAGAAATCAAGCCACAGAGGATGTGTTAACGACACGCTCTCAGCACGACCAGTGCCATGTGAGTCTGGAGTGTGGGGTGAGGCTGCAAGTTGAATCCTGGAGACACCTGGGCCTTGACCGCCAGGGCTTCTAAATCAAGTCAGTATGAAGAAAGGACTGATGGCCAGGGCAGCACCTGCCACAGAGCCTGAGGTTTAACTTACTCGTAGTCCTGGATTCGGGAGCTGGTCTGTGGGGTCCCTTCCACTCCCTGCATCATATTTTGGCCTCCCACAGTCCTCCCAGATTCATACCCACTCTTCTGCTGGGCGTTTACTGTACTGGGCCTGTCACCACGCTCCAAGCATGCATCACAGGACACAGAACACTACAGACCGGTTTGTGTGGCACTTCAGTAAAATCAAAGCTACGGCCATTCAAAGCTGCACAACTCAGGTGCTTTTCCCAAAGAGATGGCTTCTCAGGCACACAGCAGGGGAAAGTCGGGGCCCGGGAACATTAGCCAGCCCTGCATCCTCTTTCCCAGAGGGCAGAGTGACCCGCCCCTTTCCAGGGATGGGGTGGCAGAGTCAGGACGTGAACAGGGGCACGCCCAACCCCAGTCTCTTCTCATCCTTTACGGTTCCCTTTGCCTTGCGTTTCAGGCTCACCAGGCTCATCCTTGCTGGGACTGGACTCCCACCTTTGAAAGCAAAATATGTCCTCGTGGCTTTGCGTTTACAGACTGTCCCTATTTCTGTGACTTTCAAGACCACATACCTAGTTGTCTTAAAAGAGTCCACAAATTCCAAAGCTCTCTTTACTAGAGAAAACGGACTCGAAGAGGTGGTGGCTGACACAGAGACACGTTGGGACCTCACCTTCTAGGTTGCTGTGGGTATGACGTGGGGCGGCGAGAAGAAGCACAAAATCCTGGACGCGGGTGGAGGCCATCAGTATGATCCAGTATGATCTCTGGAAAGAGCTGGCCACCTTCTGGCCGGGAGCCTACCCTGCCTCCCACCATAATGCTTATTCATCATTTAGTCCCCTACTGTGACAGTATCATTATCAATGAGTTTCTTTATGTTTGTGATTGATTTATATATTTGGGTGCTTCCACGTTTGGAGCATAAATGTTTACAACTGTTAGGTTTTCTTGGTGGACAGACCACATAATTATGATATAATGCCCTTCTTCATCTCTTGTTACAGTCTTTATTTTAAAATCTAGATTGTCTGATATAAGTATGGCTACTCCAGCTTTCTTTTGGCGACCATTAGCATGATAGATGGTTCTCCATCCCCTTATTTTCAGGTGTCTTTAGGTCTAAAATGGGTCTCCTGTAAACAGCACAGAGATGGATCTTGTTTTCTTATCCTATGTCTTTTGATTGGAACTAGTTTAGCCCATTGACGCTTAGAGTGAAAGATATGAATTTATTGCCATTATGTTGCCTGTAGAGTTCATTCATTTAATATATGTTTACTGAGCACTGACACCAGGCCAAGTGCCCAGCTAGCAGCTGAGGCCAGCAGTGAATAAGAAACTAGGTCGTTCTTCTCAGGGTTACTGCTTTCTAGTTGGACATATAGACAGTAAACAAAGGAATAAACACATTAACTGGAAGACCATCAGCAATCGTCAACGTACAGCATCAAGGGGGGCAGGAGACGGTGTCCAACATGCTGCACCGTTCTTTAGATGGGAGGTTAAAGAAGGCTCTCTGACAAAGTGACCTTTAAGCTGAGATGTGAGGACAAGTAAGAGCTGTTCATGCACACGTCGAGGGAAAGAGCACCCCAGGCAGGACAACGCTTAGCACACCAGTGCTGAGGCACGGTAAAACACAGTGAGGCACGGCGTGCTCCAGGGGTGGCTGAACGCAGGGACGGGGGGCAAGATGGAGCAGGAGAAGGCCGGGATCAGACAGGCCTGTGGGAGCCAGTGGGATCAGTCGGATTTAGAGTACAGATTTAGGGAGCCACCAGAGGGTTGTGGGCAAGGGCAGGATGTGGTCTGATCACAGGTGACAGCATATCCAAATGATGAGGCCTAGCAAACGTTCTATGGCGGAAAGTGCTCACGGGCCCACCCGCCACCTCACTGGTGCTGCCCAGCATTTCAGACGAGTGGATTGCCTGCCACGGTCCACTCTGGGGCCAGTGGAATCGGTGCCACGGCCTGTGCCCACCATTCTGCTCACGCGGGCCCTGAGCTACCTGCCCACGACTGCACAGGGTGTCCAACATGGTCTTCAACTCTTACCATTGTAAGATCAAGACAGAACGGAAGCCCGTCGTCCCACTGGGGATATACCCTGAGAAGCACTTCAACATACTAATCTTTCACAACTTGGCCTGGGCCCCGGCAAGGCTGCTGACACTGACTGAGGGACTCGGGCAGCTCAATTTCTCTTTGGGTTGCAATTTCTTCCTTTATAAAATTAAAGTTAAGAGGTTCTTAACTTGCAGCAAATCTTAAGAAAGAAAAGCACACTTATGCGTATCATAAGTAATTATATTTTTCACTTCAGGGTGTGTTCACAGCCCCTTGTTGTCAGGCCCCGGGCCCGGGGCTGGAAACCCCAGACCATCAGGTGGCCACGTCCGCTGCTGGAAGAACACCGCGCCTCAACCTTCCCGCTCGCGGACCCTCGCTGTGAACAAGCACTTCCGCTACCCTGCCTTTCGCAAAGGAAAGAGGGGGGAAGAACAGTGGGAAGGGACCTAAAGGGAAGAGGAGGAGAGAAAACTACCACAAAGGGATTGTGAGCCAAGAGACATGTGACTGGAAGACATCTGGCTTTTCAAGCCTGCCCCTCACACTCAATTTTATCCTCGCTGCTGAGCTAATGACGACAGACACACAGTCCTTTGTCGGCATGAGAGTGTCTTGTCTGGAAGTTTTATCTGGTACCTTTCTTTCCTTGAAAGCCCACGTGTTTGGGATATTGATCGAAGAGTGTGCACATACTAGGGTCTGTGGAATGATCTTACGTGGTGCATGAATGTTTAGTTTTAACACACGTGTAATTCACTTTACTTGTATCAAAAAGTTACTAGCAAACAAAATTATGTGTTACAGATATTAGTGCTTAAGACAAAGCTAAATAAAAACAGGGTGATTCCATTTAGAGTGAATTTAGAACTATTAAGAACGCAGGAAACTAGAATTAGCACGATTCTGAGGGTGGTCTGGGAGTGAGCAGTTGGGGACGCACAGCAGGGTCTACCTCAGAATCCTCTCAGCGGATGGCAAGAGCGCGCTAGAATAGTAAGCAAGGGCTAAGTTGTCTATAATTTAGTCTGTAATTCTCAGGCTGCAATTTTTCTTTATGTAATTTTTCTGGCTCCCAAAAACGTTTCTCTCAGCTACTTCAGCTACGGTCTTTGGTATTTCCACTTCAGAACTCCATGTTCTTTTATGAGAGAAACAGAAAGAATGCACTCAAGCAGGGAAGGGACAGAGAGAGAGAGAGAGAGAGAGAGAGAGAAAGGAATCCCAAGCAGGCTCCTCACTGTCAGTACAAAGCCCAATGCGGGGCTCGAACTCAAGAACTGCGAGATCATGACCTGAGCTAAAATCAAAAGTTGGAGCCCCAGGGACTCCACATTCTTAAGTGGAATGGAGTAAGTCACTGTGGACTTTGATCTTGAAAATATCCGATAAGAAAATATCAGGGGCCCCCTGGGTGGCTGAGCTGGTTAAGCATCCAACTTCAGCTCGGGTCATGATCTCATGGTTCATGGATTCGAGCCCCATGTAGGACTCTGTGCTGACAGCTCAGCCTAGATCCTGCTTCAGATTCTGTATCTCCCTCTCTGTCTGCCCCTCCCCTGCTCATACTCTGTCTCTCTCAAAAATAAACATTAAAAAAAATTTTTTTTTAAAAAGTGGCTGTTTTCTTCAATTACAGTCAAACATTTTCAACTATTAGGTTTACTTACATTTTTCAGGTGGTGTTATTGTAATAGTCTGAGCTGTAAATTCTTCATCAAAATATCTGGTATCTGTCTCAGATGTTACTTGAGGCTTAAAAGGAGGTACAAGCTGCAAGAAGAAAGAACAAGAGTCCTGTTAACAGATTGCAATTTAGGAAAATTAATTTCTAGGATAAAATTAGGGAGCAAATAGTGAAGTGAACAGTGCCAGAGAGACCACACTCTGAGTCACTGTGTATGGGAGACGTGGCGTTCGGCTTCCCAGTCAACAGTCGGGAGCACAGAACAGGAGGTACTTGGTTGTTCTGTATAAAATTGGAGGGATTGTGTGAAATAGAACACATGAACACCAAAGAACAGGGTGCAAAGAGGATACTGAAAAGTCCTAGTTTTTCCCCCAGTAACAAACATGCACACAAACCATACAGATGTAAACCCCTGTAACAAAATGCAGGCTCTACCCAGTGCAGCAGAAGCACGACCTGCCCTCGGTTCTCTCGCTGGCGCCTGGCCCACCCGGCTGTATCATTAAGAACACAACCTAGTGACAGTTATTCCAGGTCACCGGGTGCTGCCCCTGTCCTTGGCACAGAATGACACCTGCTTACTTCAGATGGGCGTTACCTCCTGCCCCTGCCCTGGGACGGGGGTCTTGGTAGCCCCTGAAGTTAGGTGCAAACGTTGCATCCCTAGGTTGCATCAGATCCTTGCTGGGGACAGTGACCCAAGAGAGGGTCAAGAGTGATCACTCTAGGAACTGACAGAGCTGGATTCTTCTGCCTCAGACCTGCAGCAGGTGTGGCACTGGGGAAGCCTGGGGCTGCTGAAGGTCACAGAAGCCACAGAAGCCCAAGCCTCTGTGACCTCCACTGGCTGGGGTGTGACTCCTGCTTGTCGGGGCTCTGGCCTCACAGGAGAGTCTACAGATTTCTTGTTCACACAGGGAGTCCCAACCCAGGACCTGGAATCAGAGTACACGCTCTCACGAGTACCATTCAGAATACGAGATACTGCTTTTATTGTTTTTATTTTTTTAAGGTTTATTTTTATTTATTTTGAGAGAGAGAGAGAGACGGAGGGGGGGAGGGAATGGGGGAGGGGCAGAGAGAGAATCCAAAGCAGGCTCTGCCCCATCAGTACAGAGCCAGATGTAGGGCTCAGACTCACAAACCTCAAGATCATGACCTGAGTCAAAGTTAGATGCTTACCCGACTGAGCCACCCAGGCACCCCAGGAGACACTGCTTTTATAATAAAATTCCCGTGTGTACAGAAAAACAGGAAACAGAGTGATAGAAATCAATATGTTTTATACAAATTTTACGAAACACACAACTGGCTTTAACTCAGTGCATTTTCCCACTCTTACTGTCACCAAATTTATGTTAAATAGGCAAAAATCTTTAAATTATTCTCTAAACAGACTATGTTTTAAAACACCAGGGGCTGAGCAGAATTAAAAGCGCATTTTCAGAATGAAGGACCACACCTGTTTATGGCCCATGTAACAGAGCATTTTTAATCTCTTTTCTTCTTATCATTCCTTCTCTTTGCCCCCAGTGCACAGCCCTGGTTATTAGCAAGCACTTTTGGGGGGACGGACCTAATCCAGGTTCCACTCGTCACTGGCAGTGGCTTCGGAACAGCAGCCTGGTTTTCTTCCCACAGCCTTGATCTCACCTGGGCCAAGCTCCTCTGTCACATGCACCCTGCTCTGGGATGCTCCCCAGGCCACGCGGGCACTCGCTCCACTGACGGAAGTCTTCCCTCTTCCTCTCAGACTCAAGGGCGTTCTTACACACACGGGAACAGCAAAGGTGATCGGGATCAGAGAACTTGGGGCTTTCCTCTTTGAAGAAGGAGGGGTCACTGCCTCTACCTGCAGACAACTGGAGACTGGGGCTCTGGTTGAGTCACCATTTTCCAAATGCTCAAAAAATGGTTCCTCCACATCCTTCCAAGCAAAAATTCGCCACAAGAAACTCTTCTTGGCAGAGGTGGGTTTCTGGGCATGTGCCATTGGCTTTGCTAACCTCTGCCCACCCTTCCCAGCGGCCCCCCTCTGAGGGCAAAGACTGACCTTCTAGTTGGGAGAAAAGCTGCCAGCCTTTCAGGTGACAGCCAGAATGGTCACTCAAACAGTTTTCAAAGGTCACAGGAGGCTTAAGCTGGTCGCTGCTCAGATGTCCCAATGCTACAAAGGCTTACCTGGCCTCCTCTCCCAGGTGGCCGCCCTCCCGTCCCCTTCTATCCTCACACTGCTTCATTTTCCTCCAAATGGTGTTTCAGCACCTGACTCAATACACCTACGCACACACATGCAAAACAGACTTACGTTTGTTTACCGTCACTGCCATTACACCTTCTCCCAATAAAACAGAAGCTCCGTGAGGGTGAGGGCTGACTGACACACAATAAACTGTACATGTCAGGAGTGTACAAAGTGACATGTTTTGACACGTGTACTCACCCAAGAAACTATGACCAAAATCAAGATGGAGAAACGTTTGTTTTCTCACGAGCCCGTTGTGAGCTCTCTCTCCCTCCTCCGTCCCTGCAGGCAATGACTGACACGCTTTGTGCCATGATTGATTTGTTTGTATTTTCAGGACTTGTATGTAAATGGAATCGTATAGCATGTATCCTTTCTCTGATTTTTTTCAGTTAGCACCATTATTTTGACGTCCGTCTATGTGACTTCATGTGTCAACAGCTCATCCACTGCATGGCTGGGTGACGTTCCGTCATACAGGTGTACCCGCCATCTGTTTACCCATCACCTGTCAGTGGACATCTGGGTTGCTTCCAGTTTGGGGCTATTACAGATAAAGCTGCTAGGACTCTTGAGGTCCAAGTCTTTGTACAGAGATGAGATTTCATTCATTTTGGACACATACCAAAGAGTGGAATGGCTGGGTCACATGCTAGATGTACATTTAACTGTTTAAGAAACTGCCAAACTGTTTTCGCAAAGCGGTCGCTTCATGTTATGTTACTACCACCAGTGGATCAAAGTTCCACTATGTTCTTGCCACTACTGGTTCGGTTGGTCTCTTCAGTAAAAGACATTTGGATGTGCGGTGGTATTTCACTATGGTTTTAATGTATTTATTTCCCTAATGAATAATCGTATTTTTCATGAATTTGTAACTTCTTTGGTGAAGCGTCTGTTTAATATTTGCCCCACTCCCCTTTTTGTCATGAAATGCAGAGTTTTGTTTTTTTTTTACACACAATCTGCGTGTATGTCTTTAATCAGATTTACGATTTGCATATATTCTTCCAGTTTGTGACTTTTCCTGTCATTCTCTTAACAGTACCTCCTGAAGAACACACATTCCTAATGATGCTGTCTGATTTGTCAGTTTTTCTTTGTGGATCACACACCACTCTCATCTACGAAGTCTCTGTGTAACTTAACACTGCAAAGGTTTTCTCCTGTATATTCTTCTAGAAGGCTCTACCTTTAGGCCTATGATCTGTTTTGAGTTAATTTTGTATATGCTGCAAATTCTTTTTTAAAAAAGTATGTATGTGCATTTTACCATCACAATTTGTTGGACTGAGTGATCTTTGCACGTCTATTCCAGGTCAATTAACCAGTTATGCATGGGTCTAGATTTCTAGATTCTCTGTGGGCAAATAAAGATGTTATCTGTCCAGAACAAACTGTCCTGATTCCTGTAACTTAGTAAGTCTTGAAGCTGGGCAATGTAAGCTTTCCAACTTTCTTTTTTGTCAAAATTGTTCTGGCTATTCTAAGTCCTTGGCATTCCAGATGAATTTTAGAATGAACCTAACAATTTCTACAAAACAGCTTGCTAGCATATTGATTAAGATTGTGTTGAATTCATGTATTAATTTTGAGAGAACTATCATCTTAAAAATACTGAGTCTTCTAAATCATGAATGCATTAGATGTCTCCCCTGCTGTATATTGTCTTTAATTTCCTTACAATATTTTTTAGTTTGCAGTATGAAGGGCTTTCATCTTTGTCAGAAGTATCCCTAAGTACTTCATATTTCTGTTGCAGTCATAAGTGACATTAATTTCCATTTTGGATTGTCCGTTGCTGCTGTATACATTTAGTTATTTTTGTATTGTGCAATCTTTTGTATATTTAGCTTGTATCAAACAACTAATGAGTTAAACTTTAGTAGTTTTTTTATAGATTCCATCTGATTTTCTATATAGGTAATAGTGTTGTCCCTGAATAAGACAGACTTACTTCTTTCTTTCCAATCTGAATGCATTTTATTTCTTTTTCTTTACTTCTTTTCCTGCCCTGGCCAGAAACTCCAGTACAATGTTGAACAGAGTGAACATCTTCACTTTGTGAAAATCACTCAGTCTTTCCCCACTAGGATATTAGTGATAAGTTTTCCTTAGATGTCCTTTATGAGGGCAGAGAAGTTTCCAGTTCCTGGTTTACTGGGAGCATTTTTGTTGGTTTGCTTTGTGTTTAAATCAGATGGATGTTGGATTTTCTCGAATGCTTTTTTTTCCCTGCATCCAGTGAGATAACCATGTGTATTTCTTAGTTATTGTTAATATGGTAAATTTCAGTAGTTGGTTTTTAAATGTTAAACCAACTCTGTATTTCTAGTATAAATCCTATTTGGTGATGATGTGCTATTCTTGTATGTATTGCTGGATTTGATTTGCTAAAATTACATTAAGTATTTTTGTATATAATTTCATTAAGGAAATTGTTCTATAGCTTTCTTTTTTTGTATTACCTTTGCCTGCATTTGGTATCAGGTTAAGCTAAACTACTAGAATGAACTGGGAAATACTGCCTTATTGCTCCAGAGAATTGAAGATTTGCATAGAATTGATACTATTCCTCATGTAAATGTTTGGGAGAATTCACTGGTGAAACCAAATGGTTTGGGAGTCTTTTGTGGGAAAAATTTTAACTACAAATGTAATTTCTTTAACAGGTACAAGGCTATTCATGATATCTATTTCTTCTTGGTAATTTGTGTCTTTCAAGAGATTTGTCCATTTCAGCAAAACTGTTGGTTTTATGGACATGAAGATTTTCATACTATTTCCTGTTATCCATTTAATACCCATAAAGTCTATAGTGAAGCCACCCCTCTCATTCATGATATTCATAACTTGTCTTCCTGCTTTTCTGTTCACTTTGGTTAGAAATTTCTCAATTTTGTTAATCTTCTCAAAGAACCAGTTTTCTTTTCATTGATTTTATTTTTTTTTTGTTTATTTTTTTTTTATTTCACTGACTGCTGCCCCAATCTTTATAATTTCCTTTCTTCTGTGTAATGGAGTTTAATTTGTTCTTTTTTTCTAGTTTCTTAAGGTGGAAGATAAGGTCACTGATCTTGGACCTTTCTTCCTTTCAAATGCAGTCCTTCAGTGCTACAAATTTCCCTTGAGGTATTACGTTAGCTATCCCACAGCAGAACAAGCTTTGTTTTCATTTTTAGTCCGTTCAAAATCCTTTCTAATTTCCCTTTTGATTTCTTTGTTTGACCCACAGATTATTGAAAATTGTGCTGAGTTTCCAAATACTTGAGGATTTTCCACGTATCTCTGTTTTGATTTGTTTTTATTCTCTTTTCATGCTTTAAAACTATTTGAATCCTTTAAGATTTATAGAGTTGTTCTGCTCAATGGCAAACGATCTATGTGATCTTGAGGAGAATGAATACTGTTCTGTTGCCGGATGGGGTTCTGTGCCAGTTAGATTAAGTTGGTGGATGGGATTGCTAAACTCTTTCATAACCTAACGATTTTCTCTCTGCTGCTTGTATCAATTATTTGAAAACAGGCATTGACATGCCCAACTATAATGTGGATTTACTTGTTTTTTCTTTCAGTTCTATTAATTTTTGTTTTATGTATTTTAAGTTTTGTTATTAGATGCAAAAATAATTAAGGTTTTTTACATCCTCTTGATGAACTGATCCCTATATCATGATGAAACAATCCTCCTCATCTCCGATAACATTGCCTTGAAATCTTCTTCATGGGATACTGATACAGCCACTCTAGTTCTTGATTAGTATAAGCATGGTACATGGTTTCCCATCCTTTTATCTTTATCTATTTGTAATTTACATTTAGATGGGTTTCTTGTAGGCAGCATACAGGTGATTCTTGCTTTCTGTCCAACCTGACAATCTCTTTTAATTGTGGCATTTAGACCATCTGCCCTCAGTGTGACTCCTGATACGGTTGAGGTTAAATCTACCATCTTGCTAGTTGTTTCGTACTTGTCTCATCTGCGACTTGGTTTTGCAGTGGTGCCACACCCCCAGTTCCTAGAACAGCGCTTGCCACTTAGTGGCACGAGTAAACGAACACATCGATCTTGGGGCTGGAGGGAGCTGTCAGAGAGCATGCAGTCTACCCTTGTAGAAATGAGGAGATTGAAGCACACTTAGTAAAATGACTTGCTGAAGATGACACAAGTAACAACCAGAGCAGCAAACCCTCCCTCTCCCAATCCCAAGCTTTCTCTACCGCGGCGCCTGGAGAGACACGGCATGAAAACGCCTTTGCCTTTGACTGCTTCTCTGGACATCAGTCAAAGTCAAGACATTCGTGCTGGGAGCGTATTTCCTCCCCTCAACTCACACACAGTAGCAGAAGAGGACCCAGTAAAATAGAAACATCCACACAGGGAAGCGAGAACCCTATAGGGAAAGGGATGAGAGAGAACATGCAAAGAACCACCACAGGCCCCAACAGAGGTGCTACCACGCAAATCTGGGGACACCAAGCCGCGGTTTCCTCAGAGCTCCAGGGCAGATGTTCACTCTAAACCACTGAACACATTTCAAATATTTAATTCTTCTGGGCTGAATTGTGCCCCCTCCCCCACATCCAGATGTTGGGAGTCCTAATCCCCAGGGGCCATGCTGGGAGAGGTGGCCTTTCAAGAGATGACTCCATTAGAACAAGGTGTCAGTGTGGGCCTCAGTCCAACCTGACAGGTGTCCTTGCAGGAAGAGGAAATGTGGACACACACAGAGACTCCGGAGGCACGCACAGGAAGAGGAAAGACCACGTGAGGATGAGCAGGTAAGGTGGCCATTCACAAGCCAAGGAAAGAGGCTTCAGAAGAAAGCAACCAACCCTGCCAGTCTCCTGATCTTGGACGTCCAGCCCCCAGAACTTCAGGAAAACCAACTTCCATGAAGTCACCCAGTCCGTGGTACTTTGTCATAGCAGTCCTAGCAGATGATCACATCCCATTTTATTTTTGCCTTTAAACCAGTATCATCTTAATTTTCCCTCCCTCACTCAGGACATATTCTCAAAACACTCCTGTGTCAACTGCAAACTCTCGTTTAGGAACGCGAAAGTACAGGCCAAGTCCAGAAACACTCAACTCTACACCTCAGCTACCTACTCGATGGATGGCCGCGATGTCATGAACTGCAAACTTGACCTATTTTCCCAACAAACGTGATAAACCTAGGACATCTCTTTCTTTGAAAGCTAGTCTGTTTTCAGGATACGTAGTTCCGGACAATGTAAACACGAAGATCGCAGTGCTGGCTTCTGGACTTTGCTTGCAATTTACTGCAAAGGCATCATCAGGGTGCATTTACTTGTCCAGCCTCAAGACCACAGAGAGGCAGCAATGCTGCAGCCCCTAACTACTCCCACGCTACTCCTCTACCAGAGTTACAAGTTACCAAGTCATGCTATCATCTGCAATGTTTCTAAAGCACTGTGTAGGTTTTTGGCATAAATGAAAGAACAGAGAGAAAACATGTCCCTGAACTTATTATAGTAAGTCATAGTCCCCACTCGTGGTGTGGCTGGAATGACAGCCGGGGAGTACAGACACCACGGTCTCTTAGGGTCAGTGTCCTCTACCCTTCCCCAGCAACCAATCAATTGTTACCATACGCTTTCTGTGCTCTTCCTTCTGTCTTCAGCGTAGGCGCTCTAGAAATACAAAGCAGGGCTTGAAACTTGCAGGAAAAATGGATACAGTGACTACGGAACCCTAATTGTCATCCTATTTGAATACTATGGTTATGTCCACCACTCTGATATGGATCAAAAAAGACTATGAACACAGATACTAGCAACAAAAACTGCCAACACTTTGGGGCACCTGAGAGACTCAGTCGGTTGGGCATCTGGCTCTTGGTTTTGGCTGAGGCCAGGATCTCACAGTTTGGGGGATCAGGCCCCACATCGGGCTCTACACTGACAACACAGAGCCTGCTTGGGATTCTCTCTCTCCCTCTCTCCCTACCCCTCTCCCACTGAGGCATGTGCTCTCTTTCTCAAAATAAATAAATAAATAAATAAATAAAAAACATTAAAAAAAAAAAAGTGGAGGACAATTTAAAAAAAAAAACGCTAACGCTACTGGATGCTTAGATATGCCATAGACAATAATCTAAGGCTTTATCTCTTTAAAACAATTCAAGAGAGTAACTAAGCTTAGGTAGGTTTATTTAATCTCTGTTGTCCTAAAAAACTGGTTTTATGCTGTGTGTGTATGTGAATGTGCACACACCCAGGAGAAGTGGGAATATGAAAAAGAGGAATTTATTTCTAACAAAACTAATAAATCTTTGGCAAACGTTATTTAACTACGTCATCTGCTAAGCTTTACAATACCAACAAACATTTCTTGACAGGTGACCAGAAACTCAAATAACTCATTAAATAATGAGAAGACAGAGTTGGAGATGGGCACAGCAGCTTCAAGTGGGGAGAGTGAAAGACGGGGAACCCCACGTTCTGCGTCTAGTGCGCCCACGTGTCCGGCTGACTCCCGAACCGCATTTGCACAGGGCAGACTCCAAGCTCCCCAGGGAAGTCTAAATAAGCCAACGTAAAATTTTGACGCTCCCTGTGGAGGACACAGACGTTGCCGTTTCAGTTCGGCCATGACAAACTGCCTACAAATACAAAAACTCAAAATTCTTTGCTGTAATCTAACAGGATTCAGAGGCGCTACTGTGTGTCAGTCACAGTGTCCAGGACATAGTCCAGACTGACGCCACATCAAAAGAAACAGGGGAAGACGACACACCCACCACAAAGAGACAATCAGGGAGACGATGTGAACAAGGCCTGGACTCTGTTGGCAGATGTGAATTTTCAAGCAGATTTTACAACTATGCTCAATGATAAAATATGTTCCTAATGAATAAAGAGATGGAGAAATGGAAACTATTAAAAAAAGGGAATCAAATGGAAAATCTAAAACAGAAAAATACGACCTCTGAAATAAGAAATTCACTGTGTGGGCTTAGAGCAACTTAAAGATTTGAGGAAGGTCGGTAACCTGGAAGATTTATCAATAGAAATTTTTCAGTCTGCAGAGCACAGGAAGAAATTAGAAAAAAATGAACACAATTTCAAAGACCAATGGGATAATGTCAAAGGGCGAAATGTATGTGTAATTGGAATTATAAAGGGAGAGGGGACAGTAAAACAAAATATATATTTCTAGGAATAATGGCTAAATTCTTCCACTGTTAGTGAAAGGTTCAGAAAGCTCAGAGAACTCCATGTAGAATAAATATAAAGGAACCCTCACCTACACACATTATAATCTTAAATCTGAAGTCTGTCAGTCAGGGTTCGAGCAGAGAAGCAGAAACACGTGTGTGTGTGTGTATGTATGTGTGTGTGTGTGTGTGTGTCCATGAGAGAGAGAGAAAGACTGAGGAAGAAAGAGAAGGACAGAGAGGGACATAGGAAGAAGAGGGAGGACGAGAAGGAAGGAGGATGGGCCAGAGGGAGAGAGCTGGTCATGCAGTCTCTGTGAGGCTGCTGTCTTCACGTTCAAGGACACGTGGAGCTTGGCATCCGTAGGGCAGGGGGTGGGAGGGGAGGATGCGTGTAAAGCAGGGAGAAGAACACAGCGAAACCCAGAAGCAGGAACTGGAGCCCACAGGACAGACTGAAACCCATGCCACTTCTTACTGTCTCTGACCTTGGCACAGATGTCCCACGCAAGCTGGGGACCTGCAATGGCAACACACACGCTGGCCCAGCAGTGGGAAAGCTAACTGGTTTGCAGGGGAACAGGGAACAGAGGCAGGCGAGGTGAGCAAACAGACCAGCAAGAACATTAGGAGCTACAAGTCCCTGCTGCTTCACTTCTGCCCCCCGCACCCCGAATCTCACAGGAGAGTCTCATACGACAAAAGGAATTCTGGAAAACGTAGCTTGGCCTAGTCAGACTGATTTATTCTAAAGCCATCACACAAACGAAAATACCTTGCAAGCAGCCGGTGAGATGTGACACATAATTTACAAGGGAAAAGGTAACTGAATAAGCACTCACAAAACTACCAACTCACAATTTTATATCCAGTGAAAATATCCTGAGTGTGAAGGCAAAATAAAGACATCATCAGATAAAAGAAAACAAATTCCTTGCCAGCCAACTTGCACTACAAGAAATGGGGGAAGTTCCTTCGGCTGAGGGGGGGATGTACCAGAAAGGAACCTGGGCCTCCAAAGAGGAATGAAGAGATACGGGCGCTCACTCTGCATTTAGACGATGGTGACCATGACCGCAAGTACACCAACACCCGCTCACGTGTACACATTACGGGTGAATCACGGCTCAGTAAAACAGATTACTTTCTAATTTTAAAAGAAGAATGAAGAGCATTTGAAGTGGTAAACATGTAAAAAAAAGAAAATACTAAAGTTCTAACTTCGCAACTGGACAGAGATGAAGGGTAATGTTCAAGAGGGAACACGGACGTTTCCTGAAGGAACCAGAGACTTACAATCGATACGGAAAATCTGCACAGGCCCTTCCAGAAGAGGTCTTACTTCATGCAGGCCTTGCTCTGCTCCTCACACTAAGTACCATATAAATTACTCATTTAAACAGCTGCCATTTCACTGAAATGAGTATCAAAGAGGTGATCAAAACAAACTATCAAGTACTTAAGTTACACTCTAGAAAGCAAGTTTTCCCTTCTTTTCTGTAGGAAACCTCTGGAAAGTCAGTACAAATGTAGTAAGTAGGAGGCAGATCAAAATGAAGATCTTAGTAAAATCAAAATGAGCCACAGATTCCAAATCAATCTTCCCTGAAAACCTCTTGGTCGTCACTTCACCATTCTGTATCAGTATTTTCCCTTTATGAAGAATAAAACCTCAGCACACCGCATGAACTTCTGGAATCTCCTGCCTCAGCTTCTGGCCGGGGCCCCTGCCCTGTCAGCAGTGAGGCTTCCCTCCGTGCCCTCCCCTCCCCATACAAGGCACGCCTCTCCTCAGGGGCCTACGGTGGGGTGGGCCGCACACATTCTCACTCAAAGAGGCCAGGCCTCCCGCGGTAAAGGCAGGGCCCGCAGGCAGACACCACCACCCTGGCTTCAGGACCAAACATTTACGAACACCTTTGCTTCCGCGGTATTCCCACTTCTTCCCATGACTGTCACCACGCAGCTGCCCCGCCTCTTCCGTGAAGACTAACCCGCCGGCGAGGCTTCGCAGATCTTGCTTTTTTCTTATATCTTACTTTCCCCTGTATTTATTAATCTCACACCTCACAATGTACCCACTGTACGTCTTACTGTCGGTACACACACTTACTTTTTTCTACACAGCTCCACTTTCAGGGCCCTGGCTGCATTCTCCCCCCAGGTACATAAGCAAAACAAAAGCGAAAAAACAGATCTAACCCATTCTGTGGGCGGTTTTCCATTTAGCTCTCGCACCCTCTTTACTCCTCCATTTTCTTGAGTAGGACCGCGCTTGGCGCTTCCGTTTCTTTCCCTTCCACCCGACTTACAAAATTGAAAAAGAACTATCTTGAGCATAAAGGAAAGAATATAAAATGACAACCAGATGCAACACATGTTGACATTGTGTCAAATGTACTTTCAGACTTTTGTATTTTTAATACCTAAAGCACAGACACAGCTCAATACCTATTGCTTTCCCCTCACTAATACCCATTTTTAATTCCCCCCAATTACAATTATGTTCGATTCAAGCAAATATTGTGGTGGAGCTCCTTTGTGTCATTTGCATGCAAATTCCTATACTTTTCTCCCAATTATGTCGCAGATACAATTTTCTTTAGTTCGTTTTCAGTTATTGTAATAATGGTATCATTCCCTAGGCATCTTATGTGACCTGACTTTTTATGTTTATATATTTTTGACTATCAATATTGAATGCTGAATAAGCCCAATTTACTCATTTTTTATTCAGTACAGTATTCCACTATAAGAACAGGACAAACTTTAATTATTACATATTCCACCATTAACGTTCTATTAAGTTATTTTGTCCTTTAAAAGTCACATATCCCTTATTTCTTTTTCTTATTATGTTGGTTAGAATCTATAATAAAAACTGCCTAGAATGTGATATTGGTGGATACCTTTTTCTTACGTTTAAAGAAAATATTTATAATATTCAAACATTAAGTATAATGTTTGTAGAAAAAAAAATTTTTAACATTTATTTTGAGAGAGAGAGCACGTGTGCTTGAGCAGAGCTCAATCTCCCCAACTGTGAGATCATGACCTGAGTCGAAATCAAGAGTCAGATGCTTAACCGACTGAGCCACCCAGGTGCCCTAACTATAGAAAAATTTTTGATAAAAACTTAAAGAAGGTTCATGTTATTTCTATGTTACTAAAAGTGTTTTAAATATATTTTTAAAAACCATGAGTATGTTCTACTTTCATTTTATGACAAGTTTTTCTATAAAGTTTGAGATGGTCATGTGGATTTCTCCCTTAATCTCTAAATGTGGTGAATAACATTAATTTTTTCTAATATAATCACATTTCTAGAACAAATCTAACATGGACATCAGAACATACATATTATTTGCATTGTTGGAAATAATTGCTCAGTAGTTTATTTAGAATATTTATATCCCTGTTCATAAATAGCTTATTATTTTTCTTTCTTGTAATAGTTTTATCAGGGTTTGGGATCAAAGTTACAAGATAAGTTTGAGAAGCATATAACCTCCTCCCCTCTCTTCCTTCAGAACAGATTGTATAAAATTTTTCTAATGATAGGGATTATCTTATCTTTGAATGTTTGATGGAGATTACCTGAAAAATTCGTCTGGGTTTGTACTGGTGTTTTTTATTGGGGTAAAAACACTGGAGCTGGAGAAGTGACAGACTGTAAACTAATTTAACAATTAGGTATTTTCACACTTTTCTTGAGTGAGTCAGCTGGTAATTTTAAGCTTGCCTGAAATTATCCATAAACTCTCTTTTTAAAAAACAGGATAGGGGTGCCTGGGTGGCTCAGTCAGTTAAGTGTCCAGTTCTCAGTTTTGGCTCAGGTCATGATCTCGAGGTTCATGGAATCAAGACCTGCGTGGGGCTCCGTGCTGTTGCGCAGATTCTCTTTCTTCCTTTCTGCCCCTCCCCTCCTCACGCATATGCACGCACTTTCTCTCAAAATAATAAACTTAAAAAATATATATATACACACTTAAACTTAAAAGCATATATATATATATATATATATATATATATATATATATATACACACACACACACACATTCATGGTAGTTATATTACATTTTCATTGCAATATATTTCTGTATCTCATTTTCATTCCTAATATTTTTTATTAATTTTGAGCTCTGTCTGCTTTACTAGTCTTATATATAACTGCATTTTCCTGATGTTTTCAATTGTTTCTATTTATTCATTTGTACTTCTACATTTACTGTGTGCTTCTACTTACTTTCACCATGATGATTCTGTTGCTGAATTTCTTTCCCTCATTTGGAAGCTTAGCTAATTAATTTTTGATCTTTCTATTTTACTTGCCCACTCCCACCCCAGTACAAGTATTTAAGAACTGCCTTGATTACCTTTCACAAATTTCACTGTCCTTCTAACTCCAATATTTTCTGATTTTCAATGTAACTACTTCTTAGTCTGTGAATTATATTAAAGTTCATTTTAAGAGTTTCAAATATTTGAAGTTTAGAGAAGTATTTCTTTGCTGGTTACTCCTAATTTTACTGATCACAGAATATGGTCTGAGTTATATATAGTTCCTTTCTTTTCCACTGAGGTTTGATTTAGTGCCTCAAAAGAAATGCATGTTCTAAACTACAGACCAATAGGGGCGCCTGGGGGGCTCAGTTGGCTGAGCAACCGACTTCGGCTCAGGTCATGATCTCCTGGTTCATGAGTTCGAGCCCCGCAGCCGGGTTCTGTGCTGACAGCTCAGAGCACGGAGCCTGCTTCGGATTCTGTGTGTGTGTGTGTGTGTCTCTCTCTCCACCACCCTCCCCCACTCATACTCTCTTTCAAAAATAAACATTAAAAAGAGTAAAATAAATAAACTACAGACCGATATCCCCATGATCACTGATGCAAAAATCCTCAACAAAATAGAAGCAAAATGAATGCAGCGGCATATTCCAAGACCTGCACTCGTGACCACCGTCCTAAGGATTGCACCGAATCTGCAACGTCGCTGTGACTAGAACTGCCATCTCAATAGTAAGTCTCCAAGCCACAAACATGGGGTGTCTCTCCGGTGGTCATGTCTTTTCATCTGTTTCAGCAATGTTGTAGCTGGCAGCATACAAGTCTTGCACCTCCGTGATTATATTTATTCTTAAATACTCTACTCTTTTTGCTGCTACTTTAAATGGAACTGTTTTCTTAATTTGCTTTCCAGATTGTTCATAGCTAATGTATACAAATATAATATATTTTGTCTGATTTCATATCCTGCAACTTTGCCGACTCTGTTTATTAGCTTTAAGAGGTTTTGTGTGTGTGAATGTGTGTGTTTGTTGGGTTTTTCTACATCTGTGAAGAGAGATGATTTAACTACTTCTTTTCCAATTTGATTGCTTTCTATTTCCTGTTCTAACTGCTCTGACTACAACTTCCAGTATTATGTTGAACAGAAGTGTCACAAATGGGCATTCTTGTTCTCTTCCTTATTTTAGGTGAAAAGCTTTCAGTCTTTCACCACTGAGTATGATGTCAGCTGTGGGTTCATCTATGGCCTTTATCATTTGAGCAAGTTTCCTTCTATTCCTAGTTTTCTGAGGTTGTTTTTTTTAATCAGCAAAGGGTGTTGACTTTTGTCAAATTCTTTTTATGCACCAAGATGATCATGTGGATTTTCTTTATTCTATTAATGTGGGATGTTAAAATGATTAATTTTAGTCTGTTGAACTGTCCTTGCATTCCATAAAACTCACTTGATCATGCTGTACAATCCTTTCAATATGCTACTAATTGGTTTGCTAGTATCTTAACTGAGGAATTTTGTATCTATATTAGGGATATTTGTCTCTAGTCTTCTTTTCTTGCAATGTCTTTGTGTGGCTTTGGAATCAGGGTAATGCTGGCCTCATAGAATGAGTTAATAAGTATTCACTCCTTCAATTTCTTGGAGGAGTTTGAGAAGAACGGGTGTTATTTCTTCTCTAAATATTTGATAGAATTCTCTAGTGAAGCCATCTGGTCTTGGGCTTTTCTTTGTTGGGAGTTTTTTGATTACTGATTTAATTGCCTTATTAGTTGTAACTTTATTCCGATTTCCTATTTCTTCTTGACTCATTTTGGTAATTTGTATGTTTTTAGAAATTTTTCCATTTCATACAGGTTTTCTACTTTTTATGTGTACATCTGTTCAGAGTATTCTCCTACAATCCTTTTTATTTCTATAAAGTCAGTAGTAATATCTTTCACTTGTGATTTTAGTACTTTTCTTTTTTTCCTTAGTCAATCTAACTGAAAGTTTGTCAATTTTATCTTTGCAAATAATCAACTTTTGTTTTTTTTTAATTTCTCTATTGTTTTTCTATTTATTTCATTTCTTTCCACTCTAATCTTTATGCCAAAAATTGGCTAACCTAGATGAAATGATGAGGTAAATTCATCAAGAAGACACAACAATCTTAAATTTGGGAGCACCTAAAAGCAGAACTTTAAGATTAAAATAAAGGAAAGGTGATAAAACTAAAAGACAAATAGTCAAAGCCACAATTATAGTTGAGGATTTTCATCCCCTTCTCTTAATAACTGGTAAAAGCAAGCCATTAAACATTCAGTAAGGATATAGAAGACTTATCATTAGTTCACTTGACTTAATTGACATTTATAAAACACCATATATAATAAGAGAATATTCTTTCCAAATCCACACAAAGCATTCATCGATATAAACCATAATTTATTTCATAAAACAATCTCAAAAAATTTAAAAGATTTAAAATATACAAAGGATGTTCTTTAAAAACAAGATAATTAAGCTAGATATTAAAACAGAAAGATAGCTGAAAAATCGACAAACACTGTAAATCAAACAATGCACTTCAAGAACCCATATGGCCAAAGAAGAAATCCTAAGGGAAATTAGAAAGCATTTTTAAATGAACAGCAAGTCACACTATCATGTAACACAACTTGCTGGAGTGTTCAGAAGTAAATAGATAGCACAGCCACTGTGTTAGAAAAGAACAAAAGACTCAAATCTAAGTTTTCAACTGAATAAACTAGAAAAAGAAGAACTGATTTAAAAAACAAGCTGAAATGGAAAAAAAAATCAAGACAATAAGTGATCAACTCAATGTCAATTATTTCAACAATTAGATAAAGTTTTAAAACTTCTTGAAACACATACAAGCTACTAAATTTCATTCAAAGGAAATGAGTAACTGGAAGTGTCCTACATCCATTAAAGAGACAATTTCTGTAGTCTGGGCTTGGATGGATTCAACAGGACATTCTATCAAACATTTATAGAAGAAATATACCAATTCTGTGCAAAATCTTTCATAAAATAGAAGAGAGGGAAACACCACTCACTTTTGGTGTCAAGCATTATCCTGATTCTAAAATCAGGCAGGTAGTAACAATAAAAAAAGTACAGCCCACAATTTAATATATAAAAAGTCCTTGACAAAATACAAGCAAAAGAAATTTAGCAATATATAAAAAGTATATATACCATGACTGAGGTTAATCTGAGGCACACAGTATAGAGGCAATATTCAAAAATCAACATGATTCACCATATTAACAAATTAAAACAGAATACCACATGATTGTGTCAGTGAATGCAGAAAAAAGCGTTTGACAAGATCCAGTGTCCATTCATAATAACAATGTTCAGAAAATAGGAATAGTTGAAAATTTTGTCAGTCTGAGAGATGGTGTACATTTAAAAACCTACAACTAATATCGTGTGAATGCTATTTCCCTAATATTAGTAATAATTAAATGTCTGTTCTCACCATTTCTATACTACATTGTTCTGGCAATCCTAACTAGTGAAATAATGCAAGAAAAAAAGAAAAGGCAAACAAATTGAAAAATCTCCTAAAAAAAGGTGTTAGCCCTAGCAAGTAAGTTTGGCATAAAAAACTACCCTGATAAACACATACAACTTCGAAAAACCTATTTACCTCAGTTTCTTCAGTTTCTTTTACCCAGTACATAATGTCTGGCTCTCAATACAAGGCATACTAAAAGATAAAAAAAACCAAACCAAACCGAACCAAAACCCAGTTTCAAGGTAAAGAGCAGGCACCAGAAAGTCTCAGATATGGCACAGACGTTGGAACTCACCAGACCAGGAATTTAAATCATCTATGAAAGCATAGTAAGGGTCTTAATGGAAAAAATATACTACATTCAAGAACATATGGGTAAGGTAAATAAATAAATGAATTCTCAGAGAAAGAATAAAAAGGAAATGCTAGAAATAAAAAACACCATCACAGAAATTTAGAATACCTTTGGTGGCTCAATCATAATCAGGGCATAGCCAAGGAAAGAATCAGTGAGTTTGAAGAACTGTTAATAGAAACTTCTGAAAGAGAAGTAAGAGTAACAAAGAATGGAATATCCAAGAATTGTGAAATAATTATAAAATGTATATGTAATGGGAATATGAGGTGAAGAGAGAGAGTGAAAACAGCAGAAATATCTGAAGCAATAATGACTGAAAATTTTACAAAATTAGTGCTAGACATCAATATCTTAGAAGTTCAGAGAATATCATTCAAGATAAAGACCCCAAAAGCTACACCTAGCCATATCCTATTCAAAGTACAAAAAATCAAAGACAAGGATGAAATCTTGAGAGAAGCCAGAAACACACACACACACACACACACACACACACACACACACTCCAAAAACCTTATTTATCTATAGAGGCTCAAATACAAGAATTAACAATGGATTTCTCTTCAGTAACCATGCAAGTAAGAAAAATAAATGCAGTAAAACACTTACTGCTGAAAGACAAAACCACTGACCTAGAAGTCTGTATCCAGCAAGATTATCCTTCAAAATAAGGAATAATAAAGACTTTCCCAAACAAAACTTGAGGCAAGGCATCACCAACAGACCTACCTTGCAAGAAATGTTACCAAAAAAAAAAAAAAAAAAAAATTTCATCCAAAAGAAAGAAAATGATATAGGACAGAAAGTTAGTTCAACAGAAAGAAAGGAGGAATGCTAGAAAAGGAACCAACAAAGGTAAAATAAAATCCTGTTTTCCCCTTATTCTTGATCTAACAGAGAACAGTTTGTAGAAATAATAATGCAACAATGTATACAATAATTATAGTTTATGGATGAATGAACTTAATGACAGCAACATATTTGGGACAGGAAGGAGGAATCAGGAATATTGCTTTAAGGTACTTTTACCATCTGCCAAGTGGTATAGATTATTTGAAAAAGGACTTGAATTAGTTATAAATATGTACTGCAAACTCAAAGGAAAACACTAAAAAAGTTTAAAAAGAAGTATAAATGATATGCTAACGGAGGAGGAAAAAAGGCAGTCTTAGAAAATACTCAGTTAAAACCAGAAGTGTTAGAAAAACAGCGGAACACACAAAAATATACACAGAACAGGATAATGAATAGAAAACAGTAACAGATAGGGTAGATATTAATCCAACCATGTCAACGATCACTTCAAATTTCAACAGTCTAAAAACACCAACCAAAAGGCAATGACTGTCAAGGGTGTAGAAAACAAGAACCAACCACATTATTATTTACAAGAAATCCACTTTGAATGTAAAGATACCAAGAGATTTAAAGTAAGGGGAAGGAGGAACACATACCACAGTAACACTTAACCAAAAAGTAAGCTGGAGTAGTTACAGTAATTTCAAACAGAGCAGATTTCAGAGCAAGGAAAATTATCGGAGATAGAGAGGGTCATTACATAATGATAAAGTGGCCAATTCTCCAAGAAAAGGTAAGAATCATTAATGTGTATGCATCTAACAACAGAGTATCAAAATACAATAGGCAAAAACCAAGCTGCAAGGACACACAGATGGACTCCCTATTACAGCTGGAGACTGCAACACCCCTTTATCAGTAACTGACAGATCCAGGTGGCAGAAAATTAATAAGGACATAGTTGAACTAAAAAAGTACCATCAGCCAATTGGATCCAAATGACGTTTATAGACTACTTCATCACACAACAGTGAAATACACATTCTTCTCAAACTCCCAGAACATTCACCAAGACAGACCGCACTCTAGGCCATAAAACACACCTTAACAAAGTTATTTTTTTATCCTTATTTTTTAAAATTTTTTAAAAAATTTTTTTCCAATATATGAAGTTTATTGTCAAATTGGTTTCCATACAACACCCAGTGCTCATCCCAAAAGGTGCCCTCCTCAATACCCATCACCCACCCTCCCACCCCCCATCAACCCTCAGTTTGTTCTCAGTTTTTAAGAGTCTCTTATGCTTTGGCTTAACAAATTTACAAACAGATCATTCAAGGGGTATGCACTCAGACCTTAGTGGAATTAAACTGGAAAGCAATAAGAGAAAGACAGCTCAGAACCCCTCAGATACTTAGAGGTTAAATAATACACATCTAAATAACACATGGGTCAAACAGGAAGTCTCAACAAAAAATTTTAAATATTTTGAACTAAATGAAAATACAACTTACCAAGATTTGTGGGATGCAGTGAAAATGGTACTTAAGGGAAAATTTATAGCACTGAATGCGTTCTTTAGAAAGGAAAGATATACAGTAATAACGTAAGCTTCCAGCTTAGGAGAGTAGAAACAGAAGAGCAAATAAAATTGTGATAAGGAAAATAAATAACTTTAAGAGCAGAAATCAATGAAACTGAAAACAAAATTGATGAAGAATGTCAACAAAATCACAAGCTGACTCTTAACTGGCTAAACCTCTCACACATTGAGCAGGACACTGTATTTCCATCAAGTCCCCACATCTCTAGGAGTATTTTGTGCTTATAGATGCTGCTATTTGCTGCATATTGTTTGTTATGCCAAAAATGACCTTTCACATTTAATATTTAGGTATTGAAATCAACTTAGCTCAAAATAAAGGAAACTGCATATGCAGATTCAGTATTGTTTACCTTGGGGCAATGCGACTGGCATTTAAAAAGGAACTTCTTCAATCTGACAGGATCAGCTGGAAACCCAGGATCAGCTGGATTTTAAACTTTTCCCTCTTCTTTTTTTTGACATATAGTTGTAAATAAAGACCATCATCATACACATTAAAATACACACACACACACACACACACACGAGTCAACTACATGATAACTAAAAGAAAACCCACTTAAATATAACGACCAAGGTTAAAAGTAACAAGATGGAAAGGATATATAAAATCAAAAGAAAGCTGGAATACTTATATTAATATCAGACAAAGTAGATTTCAAAACTAAGATTACTGCTATGAATATATAGGAACACTTCATAACGATTAAAAGGTAAATTCGCCAAGATGTAACAAAACTAAATGTGTATGCAACCAACAGTGAAGCTTCAAAATACATGAAAACTAAAAAGAAAAACAAATCCATAATTATAGCTTTAGATTTCAACAATCCTTTCCCAATAACTGACAGGACAATTAGCAAGAAAATCAGTACGAATACAGGAAACATGAACACCACCATCAGCCATCTTGACCAATGGCTAGTGGTAGAACACTTTATACGATAAAAGCAGAAAACACATTTGAAGTGTACACAGAACATACACCCAAATAAACCATTTTCTGGGCCATAAAACAAGTCTCAATAAGTTTAAAAGGATTACTATCATATAGAGTATGCTTTCCAAACACAAGAGGATTTAGTTAGGAATCAGTAACTGAAAAATATCTGAAAAATCTATATATTTGGAAATCAAACAATACATTTCTAAATAATCTGAGTGAAGAAGGAATCACAAGAGGAATTAAAAATATTTTGAAATAAAAACAAATAGGTCAAAACTCGCAAAACAAAGTTAACAGTCCTTAAATGGAAACTTAGAGCATCCATTGAGGGCCTAGGCTAGAAAAAGAGAACGGTCCCCAAACAATAATCTTACCTTCCCCTTAAAGAAAATAAGGAAAAAAGAGCAAGTAAACTCAAAAGAAGCAGAATAAAGAAATAATAAAGAGCAGAATGAATTAATCAATGAATAATGACCAGAAAAATACAGAAAATCAGTGAAAACAAAAGCTGGTTCTTTGAAAAAACTCAACAGCAGACATAGACCTCCAGCCAGACTGATCAAGAAAAAGGAGAAGACACAAGTTACCAACTTCAGCATTAAGAGAGAGATCATAATTACATAAATAGCAAACACTGTAAAGACAGTAAGATCTTTAAGCCAGTACATTAGAAAGCCTAGAAGACAAAAGATCCCAAGACATTCAAGAAGCAACAGACAACTAGAACAGTCCCAGAACTATGAAAGAAACTGAAATTATAGTTAAAAGCTCCCAAACAAATACAAAATGCCAGACCCAAGTGGCTTCATTGGTAAACTCTATCAAAGATTTCAGCAACAGGTAATACAAATTCTACACAAACAATTCCAAACAATTGAAGAAAGGGAATACTTCCCTCTTCATTAAAAAAAGTCAAACATGATTCCGAAATCAAAATCATACAAAGACATTTTAGAAAAACAAGATGATGCCTAGTACCATTGGTGATTTAAGGATGCAAAAATCCTTAAAAAATACATTGTATCAAATCTAGCAATACTTAACAAGGATAACCCGAATGGGTTTTGCCCTAGGAATGTACGGTTTATTTAATGTCAGAAAACCAATCATGTAATTCACCATCTTCGTAATGTAAAGGAGAAAAACCGTAAGGCCATTACAACAAATGCAGAAAAACTTTAACAAAATTCAACACCTCTCAGGGATGAAAACTATTAGCATATGAGAACAGAAGGGAACTTCCTCAACCTAACAAAGGAGGTATAGGAAGCTTACACTAACACCACATTTTTATAACTTGTTACACTGGAATAATTTTAGGCTTAGAGATGACTTACAAAAGTAGTACAAAAAGTTCCCATATCCCGTTTACACACCTGCCCCTAAGGCTAGTGTCTCATACAGCCAAAGCACAGTGCTCCAAACTAAGAAATGAATGCTGGTATGGAGCTGTTACCTACCATGTCCCTCTTCTGTCCCAGGAGCCAAACCAGAGCCGCAGGCATGTGGCCAGAGTGCCCTCAGTCTCCCCCAGTCCGCCCAGTTCCAGGGTCATTCCTCACCTTTTGCGACGTTGACACTTTTGAGGCTACCTGGCCAGTTATTTTCAGGAATGCCTCCTCCATTTGGGTACTTCTCACGGCATCGTATCATGGGCTACATGAAGTCAGTCTGTCTTATCACTGGTGGTTAATCTTGATCCCCTGGCTTAAGACACAGTCTGCCAGCTTTTTCTACTGTAAAGTTACTCTCCTAAGCTTTGTATATAATAAATGCTTGAGGAGAGATACACTGAGACTGTGCAAATATTCTCTTTCTTTAAAAAAAATTTTTTTTAATGTTTTATTTATTTTTCAGACAGAGAGAGCATGAACAGGGGAGGGGCAGAGAGAGAGAGGGAGACACAGAATCCGAAGCAGGCTCCAGGCTCTGAGCTGTCAGCACAGAGCCCGACACAGGGCTCGAACTCACGAACCGTGAGATCATGACCTGAGCCGAAGTCAGATGCTTAACCGACTGAGCCACCCAGGTGCCCCAATATTCTCTTTCTTAAACTAAACTTTTGCCCACTAATTTTAACATTCATTGGTAGATCTTGCATGCACTAAGTTTTATGCTGGGGGCCTAATGGTGATTTTCTAGCTCTCTTACTCCTTCCACATTTATTAACGGGAATTCATCTTCTTTCCTTAACTGGAATGTCCCTTTTTCTCAACATTTATTTTTTACACTGTGGACTTATGAATATGTATTTTATTCTTTGGGTCATAATGGAATAGCAATATATAATAATCTTTATTTTCTTCTTGAAATTGTTTCAGCTTTCACTACTGGGACTTATTTAAGGTTGGCTCCTCCATCCTATTAATGTACCTCTAACTCCTTCCCTCCGTATCTTTCTTCTTTACTTTCTGGCATCACAAAAGTCCTTGGACCCATCTTTTATTTTCCCCCATCCCAGCTCTTAAATCAACTGCTTCTCAAAGTAACCTTGGTTCTTTTTATTGAAGAATGATATTTAAAAACTAAGATCTCAGCACTAGATGTGATAATTAACATCATAATTAGTGATAAAAGTTGTTTTCCCCCTAAGATCAAGAATAAAACCAGGATGTTCACTCTATTCAACTTCTACTCAACATTATAGTGAGGTCCTAGCCAATATACCAAGGCAAAAAAAAAAAAAAAAAAAAAGTACCAACTGAAAATGAAGTAAACCTCCTTATTTAAATAAGATATAGTCATCTATGCAGAGAATACTAACTTATCTACAAAAAAAAAAAAAAAAAAAAAGCTAGTAAGTGAGTTTTGCAAGCCTGCAGGACATAAGGTCAATATACAAAATCAACTGTATTTCTGTATACTGGCAGCAAACAATGTGAAAATAAAAATTTTAAATAACATTTTATCAGAAGACATGAAATACTGAAGGACCTACAAAATACGGGTAAGACTTGAACATGGAAAATTATGAAACATTACGGAGAGAAATTAAAGCAGACTTAAATAAACAGAGATATACCACGTTCATGGATCTGAAGGCTCAGTCCTATTCAAATGTCAATTCCCCCCCAAATTTACCTACAGATTCAACACAATAGCACACAAAATCCCAGCAGACTCTTTGTAGATGACAAACTGAGTGTAAAGCCTACACAGAAATTTAACTGGACAGCTTCATCTTATACAACATCCTCCAGAGAATCTTCAAGCTTGAAGGCAATTCAGAGATCATAATTTTGTGTGACTCAAATAATTTGTCCATTTCCACACAGGAAGGAAGAAGCAAATCCAGGACACTTATTTCCACACTTCAGTGCTGTGCTCTTTTGAGTGGTACACCATGATATTCACAATTAAGGTTAAGTCATTTTTTTATGTTTGTTTGTTTATTTTTGAGAGACAGAGTGTGAGCGGGGGAAGGGGGAAAAAGGCAGAGAGAAAGAGAATCCCAAGCAGGCTCTGCATTGTCACCTCAGAGCCTGATGCAGGCTGTGAGATCATGACCTGAGCTGAAACCAAGAGTTGGTTCTGGACATTGAACCAGTTGAGCTACCCAGGCGTCCCAAGATTAGTTCGCTTTTTACTTAACCTAGGGAGAGATCTACCTTTAAAGATATCAGCATCTCTATATATGTCTTCATCTCTAGATCTGCCACAGTATATAGAAAAACGGGTCAATAACTATGTAATAATAAATCTACGAAATAGTAAAGCTCCTAAAGAGTATTAGTAAAATTGTAATTAAAAACCTTTGGGGCGCCTGGGTGGCTCAGTCGGTTAAGCATCCGACTTTGGCTCAGGTCACGTTATCACGGTTCACGCATTAGAGTGCTGCATCAGACTTTCCGCTGTCAGCGCAGAGGCCACTTTGGACCCTCTGTCCCCTTCTCTCTCTGCCCCTCCCCTGCTTGTGTACTCTCAAAAATAAATAAAAATATAAAAAAAATACTTTATCTTAGAGATGAATTAACCTCTCATGAATAAGTTACATATTTCAAAAACATAAGAGCCCCATAAAATGTTTGTTTTTCTAAATTATTTCATAATTTATGCTGTCCAAAGAGTAGAATTATAACTGGATTCATTAAAATAGTTACTGGCATCGGAACTCTCATAATTAATTCCCTGTTTCTTAGTGGTATGATACAAACCCAGACAGACCCAGTCACATTTTCACAGGCTTTGAGAGAGAGACTCAAACGTCACGGTGCTACTGTAATGCTGCGTAACGTCCTTCAAGTATGTAAAGATGGCTAGGCCACCGCCTCATCTGACATCCACCTGAGTAAGCCTATAGCAGATGTCAGTTGCTGGTGAATTTCGTTTATGGAAACTGTAATTTTTGCAGTTGTTCTTCACGTATGATATTTAACACCTTTGCTCAGATTAAGTGGCATCTATTTTTATCAATTACAACAATTTAAACTCATGTCTCCACATACATCATCTAAAGCTATGTTTCCTTCTCATGGCATACTGGCTCCTCCAATCCCATTCACCACAAGGGAGCCGGCTGCTGTCTTACTGTCACTTCCACTCTGGCCATGGTCTCCACTCTGTCTAGTCCCGTGGAGCAGAGACAGGACATGTGTCTCTCAAGAGTTTTCCCCAGGTGAGGCCAAACCTCCACTTAACACAGAGAGCTGAACCCTGACAAGGAAATCTTTGTGGCATATACTAGTCTCCTGACAGGATTGAAGAAAGTTCATGTTTTGCCTCTTCTTTAAGTTAGTGGTGCCATACTGGTGCCTCACAATTGTCTCGTCAAGAAATGCTTTCTCTCCTTTCCTTCTTTCTCCCTTTTTTGTTGACTTCTCCTTGGTGAGGTTATACCAAAGGGATATTTTTGGCTTACAGCTCTTTACACCAAAGAAAACCTCTGACATGTATTATTTCTGGGAGACATAAGACCTTGATCATTCCCTTTTACAAGGGTCTTTTGTAGTGAACTGATGTGACAAAAACAGTACAGAGCCAACAGGGTCGAAGTAGGGATGCAACCCAGTTAGAACATCATCAGTTTATAAAGTGGATGTTCAGTTGTCTTCGTGAAGTTGATAAACATTTAAGAGCAGTCACATGCTTCTCATAAGCGTTGAAAAAGATCCAGCACCTACCCCAGTGCTTTCTACATGGTGGAAACTTAAAATGTGGGAGGTATTTTTTTTTAATTTTTTTAACGTTTATTTATTTTTGAGAGACAGAGACAGAGCGTGAGTGGGGGAGAAACAGAGAGAGAGAGAGACACAGAATCTGAGGCAGTCTCCAGGTTCCAGCTGTCAGCAAAGAGCCCAATGCAGGGCTCAAACCCATGAACTGTAAGATCATGACCTGAGCCAAAATCAGACGCTTAACTGACTAAGCCACCCAGGTGCCCTTGTTGTTGTCTTTTTTTTTTTTTTTTTTGGTAATGTTTATATTTGAGAGAGAGAGAGAGAGAGAGAGAGAGAGAGAGAGAGAGAGAGATGGAGACAGAGGGAGACAGAGAGAGAGAGACGGAGCATGAGCAGGGGAGGGGCAGAGAGAGAGGGAGACACAGAGTTCGAAGCAGGCTCCAGGCTCTGAGCTGTCAGCACAGAGCCCGATGAGGGGCTCGAACCCACAAACTGTGAGATCATGACCTGAGCCAAAGTCAGACGCTTAACCGACGGAGCCACCCACGTGCCCCAAGACATGGCAGTTTAAGCTTGAGGAGAAATGTTTAATATCGTGCAACTATTTTACAAGAAGTGCTTTTAGAAAATCACCACACCCTCTATTCCCATAACACAATGCCGAAATTTGGTACTTGTCTTCTTCCTTGTAAGTCATATGATACCATTCTATCTTCACTTTAGAGATTAATAGAAGAGAATATTTAGCACAAAACAGACATTTCATAAATGTTGATTATATATGTTTCAGAGAAAAATAGGGAAAACTGAAATAAATGGAAACTAACTACACAAAATAACCAGATAAAGATTCTAAGCAGCAAATACTGTACTGCGTAAAAATTTCACAGTGAAATTTTAATATGAGCATTTGAAAACAAAAAAAATCAAAATCAGTGCCTGTACTAACAATACCAGAAGTAGTAGAAACAAAAGAGACAAAAATTAAAAAGAAGGACTAGACACAGTAATTTCCTGTTCCTAGGCAAAAATTATAGTATTAAAAACAAGTAATAAGTAGATTACAATAAAAATAAAGTTATAAAATTAGTAGCACCCATTTTGTGGGCATTAAAATTGTTTCAAGTAACAGAGAAGTCTCAAATAAGAAAAATATTTATTACTTTGTTAAATATTAAAACTAAATTCCTTTCAATTCCTTTTAAAATAAGGATTTGTATAAACAAACTTGTAGAGCTCACTCTAAAATTAAAGACATAAAGACAAAGAAAAACATGATTTTTTTTGCTAGTTTTCTTAAAGAGTAACACAACATTGTTTTCTTTATTTTTTCTCTTAATACCAAGCAAACAACGAGTAGCAAACTACCATCACTGTGACAAAAGAAAAATCAAGTGACCATGCTGAATAAAATTTCAAGATGCATTTGGGGAGTCAAACTTATCAATAAATTTTTGTGCTAAGAATTTCAATACTACATTCAATCAAATGTAGGGGGTAAAAATGAAAAGTATCATTGTATCATTGAATTTTATTCACTTAAAAATTTTTTTTGCTGTCAATTCACTTTAGCCAAAATATATAAATACTATGCCATGAAAATAACCTACCTTTTTATCATACACATCTTGCCAGTTAACTCCAGAAAAGAAACTGTGCCTCATAATTTCTTTTGCATCATCTGGTCCTCCACCAAGGCTAAGAGACAGAAACAAAAGTGAGCGCGCATTACAACATTTACATAAGCCCAAGGCAAAACAAAAAAGTTTTTGTGAAATGTAATTTTCTGTGTGATAAATAGTCCTTGAGATAAATAGCCAAACCAATAAAGAGCTTTTGCCATGAGATCTAATTTCCCTAATGTGCTATTAATAAGAAGTAGCCTCGGGACAGTGTGGTAGCTGAAGAGAGCACAGGCTTTGGGGACAAACCCGAAACAGGCAACCAGCTCTGGCACTTATGACATGTGTGACAATGAACAAGCTGCTCAGTCCCAGTGTCCCCTCTGTAGAGTGGGCACAATGACACTAGCCTGGTGGATCACGGCAAGGGTTAGAAACCAGAGGCGAGCACCTCGCACAAGAAATGGTAGCAGTTACCGTCGTCAGTTCTATAAGCCAAATTTATTTTGGTAACACTCATGTCAAAATGCATCCTTGTTACCCTGAGTTCTGAAGTCACTACCTAATTAGTTAGAAAAAGCAATTTGTACAGTATTGCTAATAGACAGAAACTCACGGACTGTTTTCATACCGCAAATGAACTGCCATAGAAACGAGGCTGTTAACCTATGAAATATCACTGCAAGGTAATTTATTATGCAAGCTGCAACATAAATCATGAATTTAAGGATGCTCCCCCCCCATCTTTGCAGGTACTCTTATTTAACTGATAGGTGGCACAGTGTGAAATTCAGGTGTTTCCCGGCTTCCTCAGTTTCATATAGTGTGTACCAGTCATTAGGAGGAAAGAATGAGAAAAGCAAAAATAACACAGAGGGAAGCAAGGAGGGAGTGAAGGAGAGAAGGGGAGGGAAAAAAAAAAAGAACAGGGAAAGAAAGAAAAGAAAGGAAAAGAAATCCATTTAAATCCGAACTGATATAGCAAAAGCTCTCTCTAGTCTTGTTCATGGTTAGGAATGGTGCATGCTTCTGATGTTTACAGCAGTGCTACTGACAACAGTCAAGCTATGGAAAGAGCCCAAATGTCCATCAACTGATGAATGGATAAAGAAGGTGTGGTATGTATATCCAATGGAATATTACTTGGCGATCAAAAAGCATGAAATCTTGCCATTTGCAACAATGTGGATGGAGTTAGTTTAATGCTAAGCAAAGTAAAAGAAAGACAAAACACCGTATGATCTCACTCATACGTGGAATTTAAGAAACAAAACAGATGAACATATGGGAAGGGGGGAAAAAGGAGAGATGGAAGCAAACCGTAGGAGACTAACTACAGAGAACAAACTGACGGTCGATGGAGGGAGGTGGGTGGGGGATGGGCGCTAAGGAGGGCACTGGTTGGGATGAGCACTGGGTGTTTTATGTAAGTGATGAATCACTAAATTCTACACCTGAAACCAATTTTACCATATATGTTAACTAGAATTTAAATAAAAACTTGAAAAATAAAAGGAATAGTATGGGCTGCTAAGTGCTTAACAGCCAGCTCTCTGGGGAAAATTATGCATGTATAATATTACATATGCATATTATACATATGTTTGTCATGGATTTTACAGATATAAAGGATGCAAGGCACAAAATTTCAAAGAGCAATAAAATACAGAATGTCCTTTATTGTAAATTAGCCAAGTGATGCTCAAAGAGAACATTTGTTAATTTTGCTGAACTCCACAGCCCCTCACTGACTCGGAGTGGCTCCAGCACGAATACCAGCTGATCTTTTCGTTTATGGCGAAGACGAATTTGAAAGTCATACAAAAAGGCACATGTCAGAACTTCACTTGCTTCTCAGTTATGTGAGTGACCTCCTTGATGGATGGTAAATCATGTGGGAACAGTGGGAGAGTATCTCTTCATTGTGTGTGTGTGTGCGCGCGCGCGCATGTAGCAGATACAGACAGGACAGCTTTAAAATGTAAACCGTATTATTAACATCTTCTCTACTTAGTTATTTAAATCTAATCTAAAGACAATAAATCAAGCCCTGACGTACAAAGTTTGCCATTGTGGTCATGTGAATACTCCCCACATGGCCAATTTCTTTTTTTTTTTTTTTTTAATTTTTTTTTTTTTTTGCCATTTATTTATTATTGAGAGACAGAGAGACACAGAGCATGAGCAGGGGAGAGGCCGAGAGATGGAGACACAGAATCTGAAGCAGGCTCCAGGCTCTGAGCCGTCAGCACAGAGCCCGACGCGGGGCTCGAACCCACAAACCGTGAGATCATGACCCGAGCCAAAGTCAGACGCTTAACCAACTGAGCCACCCAGGCACCCCCCCACATGGCCAATTTCAAGTCAGCAACCTGATGGCACTCAACACAGAAGTGGGAACAGGTATGCAGAAGCAAACCATTACATAGTATTTCTATGCAGACACAACAGACAAGAGTAACATCAGAATAGTAAAATGCAACAAAATTATCAAGGAGTGATGAATTTTGAGTGTTTATCACCTTTCTTTTCAATGTACTTGATTTACTTTTGTAAGTTTATGTAATTTGATTTTTAATAATGACTGTATTAAAACAACCAGCTCATGAAATTCCTGAAATTTAACAATTGGCTCTTAAGAGCTGGAACATGCCAACTCCCACACACCACTGGGTAGGAAGAAACACAAATAGGTCAGGATAAACAAACAATAATACAATCTATTATTAGGTATAAGGAACACACGACTGGGAAGAATCTGGGATTCCCTGACACACGGCCAGAATAGAAAATAGAACAATGAGCTGATATCTGAGTTATCTGTAGTAATGATCCACGGGTCTCCCATCCCCAGATCGTGCAGAATGAGCCACAGCGCTGACAGGGACTCTAGATGGGACCAGACGGTATTAGCGGTGATCGAATGCAGAACTTTCCGACTGGCGGTCCCGTATTTAGTCAACGCCAGCACTCCACTCCCTAACCTTCCTCTTTCTTCATTCTATTCCAAGTTGTGTGTGTCCCTCCCCGGTTAGGCTGCAAATTCTTTTGAGGGCAGAGACCAGCCCTGGATTATCCAAAAAGCACTTTAAGCTCCTACTCAGGGAGCCAGAAAAGCAGAGACACCAAAACACATGTTTCTGAAGAGAACTTAACATTTCAAAGTATGAATCAAAGTAGTCTGCAGGAGAAAACTCAGAAGTTCACTGTCTTTTCTCACCCTTACGCTATTGTTTTTATTTCCGTATCGCTCTCATTTTGAATTCTACGGGAGATAGTGGATGAGGTGGGAGCTGGGAATAGAGAGCCGTAATCATTTGGTAAATAGGAGGTTTTAATCCAGCTTTAGTTTAGTTATTCATTTTCTGTCACCCCTCAGTTCTCTAGCAATAGCTTGGCTGTGGACATTGCCAGCATTTAATCTATATTTATCAAATACATAAAAAACTAAAGTATCAGCCATGAGTACTATGTGAAGTCTAAGAATATAATCTTAGACTGCCATTTTAGAAGCTGGGAGAGACTCTTTAACACAAGCTTCCTCCAAGTGTGAAACTGTCAAAAACTTCAATGTCAATGACTCCTTAATATACAATTTAAGACTTCAAAATAATATCAAAATATGATTTGCACTAAGATATTTATGTCTAAGAATAGTAAACTCCAATATCAGAATGCCAAACTAAATCCTCAGCGACTATGGATTCTTCATTATTAGGAACATCATGGAATTCATATTTTCCTGTGTTACTGAATGCAACACACGGTCACGCTTTTCCTATGAACTGCGTGCAAGAGGATAAAGGAGATACTGATAGAATGAGCATAAAGTAATGGAGCATTAGAAAGAAAGGCAAATGATGGTTGACCCTCTGGTAGAACTGACAGTAATTCAGTAAAGAGTCTCAAAAAATTCAGGCAGTATTTAAAATTGTTGAAGAGGAAGAATAACGAGGTCTAGGATAATGCTATTTTATGAGGCTTCCAAAGACTTTTCAGGGTCTTCTTAGTGGCTGTTTCTCTTCTTCCCACCTCTTAAATTGTGATGCTTCCCAGGATTCTGTCCTAGGCCATCTTCCCTTTGTACTCAACCCTGCCCACGACTGTCCCGGCCCCAGCTGCCTCCGAGATATCCGTGGGTCCCCAAACCATATATTCAGCCACCACATTTCTGTTTAGCACTGGTACTATTTTCAGTTCCATCTGGGTTTTCTACGGACACCTGACTCGGCACAGCCGGAGCAGGTGTCAGTAAACCCTCCCCTCTCCTACCCCCCCGTGCCCCCCCCCTCGTCCTCTGCCTGTGCTCCCTGTCTGTTGATAACACTCCATCCTCCAAACGAATCACTCAAGCTGGAAAGCACGGAGGCAGGAGACTCCTTCCATGTCCCCACCACGTCTCCTTCATTATTCACAAAGTCCTACTCACTGCTTCTGGAGGACCCCCATCTCTCATCTGGACAATCCCGTATGTGTGCTCAACTGCTCTGCCTACCTGCCCCTGGCCCTTCACCTTTCCTAGCACAAAACTCATTATACCATCTCTTACTTTTAATAACTCACTGGTTTTTTCATCCCCTTCTGAATAAAGGTTAAATATTTTCTCAGAAGCAGAGGTCTTTGAAGTTTACCATTTCAGCTTCATCTCCCAACATTACCCAACTCATATTCTACCTTGTAGTTGCTGAACTTCTCAAATGCCATGTTCATTTGCAACTCTGGATTTTTCTTTTTATTATTATTATTTTTCAAATATTATTTATTTTTGAGAGAGGGACAGAGAGAGTGAGAGAGCCAGAGAGAGACAGAGAGAGAGAGGAGGAGGGGCAGAGAGATGGGGAGAGAGAGAATCCCAAGCAGGCTCCGCACTGTCAGTGCAGAGCCAAATGTGGGGCTCGAACTCCCAAACCGCAAGATCATGACCTGAGTGGTAATCGGGGTCGGAGGCTTAACTGACTGAGCCACCCAGATACCCCTGGATTTCTTTTCATGTAAATTTCTCTGCATGAGCACCCCTACGCCTCCCCAACTCTTCCAGCCCCCTGGTCAGAGCTAATAAATTTCAACAGGCATTTGTATGTAGGTCTGAGTATCTGTGAGTACCTGTTTTCTGTCTTGCATTATTCTATGACTATCTAGAACAGAGATGATTTGTCTTGCTCATCGTTCCGTTCCCAATATTGCAACGCAACAGTGGAGGGAGAATGACTCCCCTATCTTAAATGAGAACATCAAAGAACTGAGAAAGAACACCCCAGCTTCTCTTTAGATGATACCAACCTCTGGGTGGGCAAACCTTTAGGAGTTGTCCTACTCACCAGGCCACTAACATTCTAGAATGTACCTCACATTTATTCAACAATTATCAAGTATCTAGTTTGTGTTATCTCCCTCCTCCCCCGGGGGTGGGGGTGGGGATAAGAAAATGAATGACACACAGACATGAGAACCACAGACACAAGTGTGCTCTACCAGCTGCTTAGAGGGGCCATCAAGGAAAGGGCTAAGTTCCCTGGAGTCGTCAGGAAAGGATGCAGTAAAAAATTCGCTGCTCTTGAAATCCAAGCCAAATATTAGATCCCTAAATCAAGTAGACAAAACGGAAATCTTAGCTCTGTTTAAAGATTACCTATCACCAAGTGCTGTGTGTTACATTAATTGTGAAATAATCACACTAAATGGAACACATTTCAAAACCTGAACCAACTGAGAAACTGATGCATTGCAAATAAGCTACGAGAGAAACAGCAAATAGGCACCAATAAAGGTGATTTCTGCTCTTCTTCTATAGGAATTTTCTGTAGGATAAACCGCTTCACCTTCTAGGGGCCTCGGCTTCGTCCTCAATCAAATGTAAATGAGAATAATATACACCTATCAACTCTACAAGGCTACTGAAACAGCAAAGGGAACAACAGATACACAAATGCCCTGAAAAAGAAACCAAAATCACTTTGCAAATATAAGGTAAGATGTCCATGACCAGGATTATAAAACACATGTCAGAAAGGTTCCTCACGAGCAAAAGCTATCTCTTTTATTAAGTCTGCTTATTTCTGAAGGTAAAATCATGCTCCTCACAAATTTAAAATCTAGAAGTGTGTAATGGAAACCATCTCTAAAGCAAACAAAAATCGCATTTTAGGATTCATTCCCTCCTTCCTTCATTAATTCAGTCTGTCAACTAATACACAACGAACACCAACCAAAAACAGAACTTTGTAAAAAATTATTATGTGAGGGAAGATTTAGCAATCTAAGAAATAATCCTCAAGAGCTTAACACCTAAGTGATTTTTAGAGCAACGCTTATATGCGTATGTACCTAGAGGAAAGGACGGCTGTATACATGAATACACAAACACAGATTAAGGGACATTTTTATATTAACAATCATTTCATATATGACTTATAAACTGTATGTGTAAATGAACACAGAAACACGAACAAAGAATGCTACAGTTCGCTAAGCAAAGGGCTGTAGGATTCTTCAGGTCACAGTTGTAGCTACAAAAGAAGTACAAAGTGTGTAAACATATTTTGCTTTTAGTTCTTTCCAGCCACACATGGAAAGGAATATCTACAATGGACAAAAAAAGTAGCTGGATATGTTAACACAGGTTGGGATGGAAGAAGAATACAGAGCCGGTTCTATCCTTTTTATTATGTAAATTAGCATAAATATAAAGGCCCAGAGACTGAAAGGAAAAAAAGGGGATACTTCTGTCCCCACAATAGCAAGTACCAGGGCAATTAAGAAATTGTTCACTCACGGTACGGATAATAAAACCCTCAAAATCCTTATTTGGTAAAATCTACATAAAATTTCCCAAGTTAGGAAAGAGTTGCAGAAATTTTTTAAATGTTCTGTATTACGCAGTTAAAAATAAGTCAGTATTTCAGTGGGAAGATGTCTACACCAAATACATTGCTCCTTGGAGTGAGTTACATTTGAATTAATTTCCATATCACAATTTCTAACCACATTCGTCAGTAACTCAGTGAGTGTTATTTGTGGCTTACCGTTTATTTGGATCCTTTATCAAGAGCCCTGAAAGCAATGATTTTGCATCTGAAGAGAGTGTCCGAGGAAATTTAATGTCTTCCATTAGTATTAGTTCAAAAAGTTTCTCATGATCCTGGTTGTAGAAAGGTAACCTCCCACACATCATTTCATACATGACGACCCCTAGTCCCCACCAATCCACGGCTCGGCCATAGTCATTGTCTTCTAATACCTAAGAGCGAAACCAGAGAAAAGATTCATTACTCCACATTAACTTTTACAGCAGTATTTATAAAATGTAAGACTTTTACATCAACAAAGTGAATCCTAACCTTCAAAGCCTAGGTAGGCTCTTCTAACACTTTGACATTTAAACTATAAGGTATCCTACAAAAGATAAAAATCACACCAGATAGGTGAAATGTTCCATATATGTCCAGAAGTGGCCAGCGTACAAGGAAGGGAACAGGCCACACAGCAGATTCCAAGTGAATGACTGAGTACGCTACGGATCAAACAAAAATTTTTGCGTATCTGCACGTTTTCTCTTAGGCCTACTTAACTTTTCATTCTGGTTCCATTAATGTGGACTTTAACTTGCAGTCACACCGTGCTGATTGCCGGGTATATAATGAGCCTTACACCCTCTTGCATGGAGAAGAGTGAAGTCATACAAACCAGACGGTGAAAGACAGGAGTTATGCGATGGAACACAGATGAGGTCAGGGCACGGCCACCACAAAAATAAAACTGAAAACTTCTGGAGGCCTCTAGTGTTTCAAGTCTTTAAGGAAACAGTCATCAAAGTGAATATAAAGATGTACTGTGTGAGTTGTATCCAAAGCGTTAGTAAGCCCACAAGCAAATTTCAGTTAAACACAAACAAAACTCACAGACTCTGGTATATGCCCTTAAATTTATTTCCCAACATACATTACATGCAACATAAATTGGGAAAGATATGATGTGACACTACCAGGCTATGTTAGAGCAACCTATTCAAACTGGGGCAGAATGGCTTGCCATTTGTCTTAGGAAAATTTTGATTTTTACCTTTTTATGAGGTATGTTCCTCATTCAATGGAGTTTTCTTCATCTGTTTGGATCTTCCAATATTTTACTTTAAGCTACTATATCTGAATAATCTTAAAGCTTACTTTATCTGATTCTCTTAGCTCTGGGATAAATAGCTCTGGGATAAAAAGATCAAGAAAACCAGACCCACGAAATTTACCGATTAAAAAAATCTTGTAACTGATGACATAAGAAAGAATTTGATGCAGAACAAAGTAGTGCTCGTGTTGCAAACTGTCTTAGTTTGAGTAAATAACTTGTTGAGGATTACTCCCATGGGACTTTTATTTAAAATTTACCAATTATGTCATAGGACTGAACATGACATTTTAGATGGTTACGTTATGATTACCTATAAATACTATGAAAGGCACTTGGGTAGACAAGGTATTTATATGCGTGGAGAATATAATTTTGAGAAAAAGCTATGTTACTTAAAGATTAATTCAGCAGTGGTTGTCACATGTGATGAAAAGATTTTTAATTCAATTGTATCATTGTTCCAAGATGAACAGGAACTACATTAGCAAGATATCAACACAAGTCCACTTCCTACGTTTTTTCGAAAATCTTTTATAGAATAACAAACTAAGCAGAATATTTCGGGGAAGAACAACAAATTCTAGTTTTCATCATTAGCTAAAAATACTTCAAATTTCTACTTGTTTGAAATGAGTAATGTAAAAATACAGAGAAAACAACAAATAACCTAAAGCAGCAGAAAGAATTCGGCCTGTGTACTTTCTTAAGTGAGAGGAAATGTTGTATGTGTAATTTTTAAATACCAGTGACTTTTGATTATTCAAGAATCTATCTCATGTCCAATTAGTAGAATGCACTGTTTGTGGGCATTAATCTAACGGACCCAGGATTTTACCTAATAACAAACAATTTTAAAATCTAAGTAACCTTTTGCTGAATTCCTACAACACCAACAAAACAGTGGCGCACGCGAAAAAGAGCCAAATGTGGTTTTTAACCTCTTTTTTCATAAAACCATAAAAAGCATAAAAGCTGGATTAACTGCTTCCCGAACCCACATTTCACCAGCCGGGTTCTCATCCCCAGCTGGCAAAACTGGCAATCCTTTATTTTTGTTTAAATACCTGGTTTGCGGCCAGAAGGGAAAGTGAGTACATAAAAAAAGGGTTTTATTTTTGAAGAGAAATAAGCAACTGAAAAATAAAACTGCATTGTAAAAAAATCTGTTTGATAAAAGAAAATATATTTTATTTAGCTTTGTAAAATGAATGCTGATTCTCAAAATAAGTGGTTTTGCTTCCGAACCTAGGCATTTTAATGAATATATAGATACATAACACTATAATTAGAACTGTTTGCTACGTTACTGTAAACCGCACAAATCCGATGTAATGTATTATCTTATCGACATTTAAAGTCCAGCAACGTTCAGGAGAAAACACCCTAAAGACTCAGCCAGCCCTCTTTATCTAAGAGTCTTTGTTATCAATTAAAAAGAAAGACTTCTGTTCAACTCCCACCTCCAAACAGCTGGAAGATGAAAAACACAAGAAATAAAAACGAAAGTGATCCTAACATTCTACATGTGGATACAGAATCTAAAACACGTCACCACTGTCCACAAACAGCCTTTCTCTCTCCTTAAATCTAAACTGTCTCAAAATACAGTACTCTGAAATGCTCTAGAAATTCCAGCGTGAAGTTAAAATCCACAGCCTCTTTTATGTTATTGTTTAAAGATAATTTTTCTCCCTTACTCAAAGCATGTATTTCCCCACAAATTATAGTAACATATAAAATGTATAGTCTTTAACCTACTGGGATTTGCAATTCCTTCTGGCTACCTCTGATGATTTTTTTTTTTTTTTCCCTAAAAGGCTAATTTACTTCATGGTTATCATGAGGGCTGATCCAAAGAGTAGTGTAATTGGTCCTGCAGTGGTACAACAATGCAAAGTGCATTTCAAGTCCATGACCCTGTGACTTACCATGTAATTTGGATATAAATGCAGATCAAAACCTGCTCCGAGAGCAGCAATCCACTGAAAGACTTATCTTAAAGAATTAATCTGAAGAAAGTGTCTCTTTTCCACAAAATCAATGTTACTCTCATTTTAAACTAAGCTCAAGGTTTGAACACAAATGCACACATTTGGGATTTCCTTCTACCCCTATTGTCCTGTCACCGTGGATGTAGCTTTACTTTGTAACCACATTTAATGCCAAAGACAGACACAAAGGACAACAGGTTATTCGGGACACTAAAAGTAACATAAATATTAAACAATGATAAGAGGTCACATCAAATCAACACCCAAACAGAACACAAACTCTAGGAAACAAGACTTTGTTTCAATTTTCCCCCAGGAACTGGAGATCGCTTCATTTTCTGCTGGAATAAAAACTGGATTCAAGGAAGTTAGAGCAGGTATCAATTGCTGTTAAATATTCTAATAACATCTGATTAATATTTGGTAATATTTGTTGTAGACACTTCCATGTATAAAACAGCCAACTGAGTTAAATAAAAATCACCACGAGTAGCTCTTGAATGGTTACTAATTTCAAGAATGATATTAAATAATAAACTATGATTTTAAAATGGTACCATCGATTAAAGTTCCCAGTGTAAATATCTGTTTGGCTAAGGGGCACTTTCAAAAAACATATTCATTCCAATGTTCTTTTACCAACTGGGATTTACTGGAAGTTTGAAGAAGCAGCTCTTTCAGCTTGTCCGCCAGGCCACACAATGCAGCCACGGCAAGCAGTTGTAAGGAGGGGACGTGTGCCCCGGAGTGGCTTACTGCTCAATCAATAATCCAGACATAACAGATGGGGGAAAAAATTAAACATCCAAACAAACTGTCTGCACACCTATGTTGTGAAAGTAAACTGCGAACTTGGATGAACCAATTTACCACTAATTCAAAAAGGAATTTTTTTTTCTGGTAACCTTGTATTTCAGGTAACGGATATGTGTGTGTTCTGTATCAACACGCGTTTATATACTTTACGATTTATGGAAATCCTTCGCATATTCTTAACATCAGAGGAATTTGCCTTTAAAAAAAAAGACCTGTTCAGTCTTCCAATCCAGACTCTAAAATGTATTACAGCCTTAGGAGAAGTGTATGTTTCAGGAGACTTATGAATTCCATGGTTTCTTGGTATTTTCTCCATAATATATATCTTATACCCAGTTCTCAACTGCTCCGTTAATTCGTAAGAGGCTGAAACTGTAAACACCATTTGCTCAGAATTAGAAGGCTGTAGGTTTTAGGGCTATTTCCTGGCATGTATACGTAAGTCCTTGCATACAGCTAACGGCGTCCTCTCAAAAGCAATCTCTGGATAGAGCAGGCGACATTCTTGAACCAGAGAAAAGTGAAATGGATACAATACTGGTGGCTGAATCATACTTAAACACACATCTTCCCGGAGAGTTCTACCCTGCCCCTTTATCCCGGAGCAAGAGTCATAACGGGATCCCAAGAAATTGGGTCTTTGTCACCAAAGTCAATACAGCCACTGTAAAATATACAGGCCATCACTAGCGGCACCCAGGGAGGGTGAGTTTTGTGTACGTCCTCATGCGTCAGAGAATTTAAAATTAAACTTTGTGCTTAACCTAGAATCATTCCAAAAGCAAATATTCTTACTGTTAAAGTCAAAAGACCATACACCATTGCGAAGAACGTTAGGTGACAGGTAGCTGCCACAGAAGTGACAGACCCCTGGGAAGTAGAAGCCTCAACTTAACACATACTGAGACATTAAATGTTGAACCAAAAATACTACTTTAGCTCATATGTAAGTAACATCCAACCTGGGGGTGGGGAGGAATGGGATGATTTTTAATATTACCCAGAAACAGTACAAGTAGTAAGCCAGCTCAGGACAGTTAGAAGTCCTTAAATACGCTTCTACATAAGCAGACAGCTTCTATCTGAACTAATATCTCTGTCACTTACTTTTCCCCTGAGTATGGATGGATCCTTTTCAGAACCATTCAGGAGGATAAGGGTTTTTCAAAAATACCTTAAGAGGAGGAGTGCAACATGAATTATTAACAAATAAAATATTAGGGATGTACACGGTTTTAGAAAGGCTACTAAAACTTTGTATTTCTACAAAATGCTCAGCCATTTTAAGACTTGGTTTCACAATCTGTTTGAAACAGTAGAATTTTGTCCAAGGGCTAAGCAAAATGTAACTGTGCTACTGTTTTTACCTACAGATTAAATGTGCAAACATATGTAGCCCTGGGCTCATTCATTTTTCTCAAGATCTGAAGACACTATTGACAGAGCCCATGAAATGACATCTTTTACATCTATTCTTTGTTGTATTTAAAATAAAGAAATAAAAGTCCACATAATGCATTTAAATCCAGTTAGGTTCTAACCGCCCCCCACTACCCATATACCACTTCAAGCCAGCAACATCCTTTATCCTTAATTTATATAATGCTCTTAGCTCATGCTGAAGAAGCGAATGTATTTCTCTGGCTTTAAATTTATATAAAATTTAACTTCCATTTGTGCTATTACCTCTATGGCATCACAATAACTTCAAGCAAATCTTTCTTTATCCAAATAGCAAAATATTCTTGTCTATTTCAAATTATACATTATATAAAAGATAGTAAAGACAGCAGGCTTCAAAATAAAAGCAAATAAAATGACAGCAAGTGGATGTTTTCGAAAACATGAGGTTCTGAAAACTAAGAAAACATCAAACAATGCATCTTTAGCCACTGGAAAAAATATTTTACATTCACATGAAATATAATTATATATGTATTTTTTTCTGAATAGCAACCACAACTAGATACTAGATACTAGATATTTTCCACCAGCCAAGTCATTTTTTTGCAATCTTTTTGTTAGTTCTAACTTGATTATCAAATAATTTTTATTTTTACACTATTACAGAAGTGCATTTCTCTAGGTTTCCAAAACCACCTTATTCAACCTTCCCCATCTGTCACCATCTGCTTCTTTTTAGCATGTACTTTTTGTGTGATCACATAAGCATGTGAAAAATAACTAACATTCAGATGATTATCTGCTGGTACATTTGAGGACTGGGCATAATAAAAGTGAACTGCCAAAACGTACTTAACACTTTTAATTTTGTTGGGTCTTGCATGTAAGCTACATTTGATTTTCAAACTGTTTTACAGTTGGAAAGTTGATCAGGTACTGCTAACTCAAGAGCAAAGCTGAGACTAAATAATTAGCACTGCATAAAGTGGCTTGGATTCAATGAGAGCCAAATCAAATAATAACATTTAACAGTAAGGTCTTATATGTGATTTCCAATTTCTTTTATAATTTCTAGATTGAAAATGCAGTGTGGATTACAAAAACAAAATCCCCCCAAAATATCTTCTTGTCCATAACGTATGGCAGATAAATTTTCTTTCTTCTAATATAAGAAAGAGCAAACATTCATTTAAAACCAATACATACTAGTGCATTTTTAAAGATGTAGGACACTAAATGCATATGTTATATCCTGCTAGGACTGTATTTCTCCAGCCTCTTTAAAAAAAAAGAAAAAACCACATGATTTTATTCTTTATCAATAAATATCTCTAATTCTTCACCAAAAGAGGTAAGAGAATGGTTGTAAATATTCTCTTCTCTTTTTTAAAAAAGGGCATTTTTTATACCGTAAGAGTCCTCTTTTGTGGGGTTTTTTAAGAAGAAACTTAAGTTTAGTTAAAATTTAAGTTTATTTTTAAAATCAGCTAGGAGCCTGATTTATCCGACAGGAAACAATAGGGTTTTGACCTGATCTCTAAGTCTTTTTTGAAGTATCTTTTGATAGCCTTCATGTATCTTTAAGTAGCAAAGCACTTCTGCCCAATTGAGACAATTAACTGGCAGAGGGTGACCACTGCTCGCTGACACACAGATTGTGCAGAGATCTCTCCATAACGTGGAAGCAAGTCTTGTGGAGGAAGAGACAATGCTGACACTGAGCCATTCACAAGAGAAGCAGGAAATCAGGAATGTATTCCAGGTCTGATCACTCACATGCTATGAAGAAAAGTCCGGCACTGACGATGGAATGTGCCAGAAATGTCAAGGTTCAAGAAAAGTGAGGGACACCATCCAAAGTAAAGGGGAGAAGCTAGTGTCGCTCTTGCCCACTAACTCTGACCACGTGTATCTGATCACGTTATTGCCTTGCTCTCAATTCAGAAGTGACTCTCCAAGAGATCAGACCTAAACTCCTTTGCATTCCAATCCCTGTGTCCGTGTCCAGCCTCCTCTCCCGTCTCCCACTGACCGCCCCCGGACCCTCCCAGCAGGCTTACGCACCCTGCCTTCTTCCACCACACCAGGCAGATCCCCAGTAAAGTAATTATTTTCTTGCACAGTCAGGATTGTTTTCCGTCTCTTATCACCCCGGTAAATAGCAAGCTACTTGAGGACAAAAACCATTTCTTACTCTCTTTCTATTCCCAGTCCCCAACATAATGCGTGACACCTAATAAATACTCAGTAAGTACCTCTTTAACGAATGAGAGAATTCTACAGTGAAATGGTCCATATCGGAGAGAAGAAATAAGGACTTCAATTCTTGTTCTTAAAAGTAAAACACATTCAAAGTTACCCCTATTTAACAAAAATGTAATGATTGACAGAAATACTTAAAAAATGTAAGAATTTAAATTGCATGAGAAGTTAGAACTGTCATCCCCAAATGGCAACTACCATGATCAAAAATCAGGGGCTGAGACTGTAATTAGAAATCAGCCATGGGGACGACTGGGTGGCTCAGTTGGTTAAGCATCCAACTTCAGCTCAGGTCATGATCTCACAGTTCCTGAGTGTGAGCCCCACATAGGAGCCTGGAGCCTGCTTCAGATTCTGTGTCTCCCTCTCTCCCTGCCCCTCCCCCACTCACGCTCTGTCTCTGTTTCTCATTAAACAAAAAGATAGGAATCAGCCACGGGTATAGAAATTGCTGTTAAAGACCAGGCTTCTGTAATATCCCCCCCCCCCCCCCCAAAAAAAAACCAAAAATAGGTACACAGAAATGTTTTCTTACTTTTTTTTTTTTTTTAAAGAAATGGATAATTTCTTGGGTATTGTAAAGTTGCTATTTAGAAACAACTGGATCCTTCTTGCATGAAACCCTTGGTTTTGTTCTTCAGTTGATGATATAAGCATGTAAAACAGTATCTTTGTTTCTTGACAGATCATCTGCTTCTGAATGAAATGAGATGTGTTTATCTTCTTCAGAAATAATTTCCCTTAACTGTGACACAACTAATTTTGTTATTCTAAATACAGGACAGTACTATCCATGGTGCATAGAGAACAGGGGTAATTGAACTCCAGAGAAACAAAGAATTTGTTTTTCATGATATTCACAAAAACAACTCTCTTCTAGAAAATACGATCTTGTATTTGAATCAATAAGGAACAGTGTTCCTAAAATTTTACCTAATTCACCACAATAAGTGGGAGAATCTTAAACTCTAGATTTTATGACAGAGAAAAATAATATTTTTGTCAGCTCTTGAGAAAATAGTATTTGGAAATGTACTGCATTTCAAATTATTAGCACTTATTTATAATTATGCAATAATCTTGAAATGTAAATTTACTCTCTAATTAAAAAAACTATTATAATAACAAACTGGCATGAGTTATACATGTATAGGAAATGCAATGTATTCCTACTGCCTAATTTCTCTTAATTACCTTTTCCTGTTGAGCATTTATAAAGCATTCATTTTAAAACTGACAATTATTCACATCTATAAGTGGCCTTGAAAGTGTGACTTTTGGGGGCCATAACACCTGTCGTTAGAAAAGCAAAAGTGGCCTTTCCCAGATGGACCTAGTTACAATCCTGTTCCTCTTGCCACCACCTCCCTGCTGTGTACAGATTCCATTGAAAAAGAGTTCTGATCCTCAGTCCCCTCACCTTTAAAAAAACATCAAGGATGCTATCACAAAAAGGTCATTCCAAACACGCAACGCACCTATACAGCAGGTGTTCAATCAACTGTAACCTTCACCCATCAGAGATCAGATGCCTGCCTCGGTCTTTGGCTCCAGCCACACTAACCTTATTGGAGTTTGAGGGAAGAACTGGGCATGTTCCTGCCTCAGGTTCCGTGCTCATTGCTCCCTGTGTCTGGAGAGCTCGTCCCCTCCACCCTGCAGAGCTACCTCCTCAGCATTCAGGTCTCTGGCCAAGCCTCACCTCCCCCAACGTCCTATCTGCAGAAGACCGTATCTTCCAAAGACAGCTGCAACACTATCTCCCATCTCACACGCTCTTCTACGAAGGGGAGGTGGGCGTCGGGGTCACCACCCCTTCAATCTGTGTGGTCTCAGACTGCTTCGCCAGTAAGCATAGGTGCAGTTTCTGAAACCAGGCCACTAAAGGGGACGCACGCACAAATGTCTGCCAGCAGCATTACAGCCCCACGCTAGAAGCAAACCAAATGTCCACAGACTGCTGAATGGATAAACCAAATGTGGCATATCCATACAATGGAATATTATTTGGCCACAAAAAGGAATGAAGTACCATTAACATGGTAAAAACATGGACACACCTTGAAAACATACTATGTGAAAGAAGCCACACAACCAGCCTCATATTGTAGGATTCCATTGGTGGAAGTATCCGGAACAGGCACATCTATACAGACAGAAAGTGGGTTGTAGCTGCCAGCGGGGAGGGGGAACTATGGGTATGGGTTTTGTTGTTAGAGTGATGAAAATACTCTGGAATTCAACGTTGGTGACAGTCGTATAATTTTGTGAACATAGTAAAAACCACTGCTGTATTTTATGGTATGTGACCTGTACTTTAATAAAATTATTAAAAACATACTATAAAAAGGAATTTGCAAACAACTAATAAAACATTCTTAATGTTTGCCAGGTGAACAAAAAGAACAAAAACAAAACAAAGAAAAGGGAAACAGCTCATAACTTGTTCCTAAGGACACTCATTTTTTTTTTAAGTTTTTTTTTTTTGTTTATTTTGAAAGAGATATAGCGTGCAAGCAGGGAAGGGGCAGAGACAGAGGGAGCCAGAGTTCTGCACTGACAGCGCAGAGCCGGATGCAGGGCTCAGACTCATGAATCGTGAGATCATAACCTGAGCTGAAATTGAGAGTCAGATGCTTAACCGACTGAGCCAGCCAGGCACTCCTAGGACACTCACTTTTAGAGCCCAAAGCCAAAGAAGTCGGACTGCCCTGGAGCCGTCAGGTTATGAGGAAGCCTGGACCACATTGCAACGTGGAGGCTCTACATAAACGCTCCTGTTGACAGTCCTGTTCGGGTACCAGTGGACAGGAACATCGGTCGTCAGACATGTGAGTGAAGATGCTTCCAGATTCCAGCCTCCAGTCACACGTCACCCCATGGCTGCAGCGTCCTTCTGGCTGCGGCCCCACATGCTGTGGAGCAGAGATAAGCCATCCCTGCTGTCCCCTGACTATTCCTGACTCTGAATCCGAGATCACACAGAATGGTTGTTTTTCACAACTAGGATCTGGAGTGGTTTGTTACACGGCGAGAGTAATTTGAACTCTATCTAAAATGGCCACCACACCACACCCTTCCCTTCACCTAGCTTTATTTTCTCCCTGGCACTCACTCATTAGCTGACATTATGTTATTTCCCAATTTTTATTGTTTCATTCTGGACAGCAGTGTCTTTTGTGTCTCGCTCTGTAACCACATCACCCAGAAAAATACCCAATACATAGTAGACACATAATATGTAGTTGTTTAACAAACAAATTAGCAGATTATTGTGGAACCCTCAGCATGGGGAGGTCACTGGTTGGGACTGCTTTGGCATGAATTCCAAAATGTGGCTACTGTCATTTCATTTACTTTTCCTATAGTAATGAAGTATAAAAATTCACAACACTACAAATGTAAATTATCACCGTGTCTTTGTTTTCGAAGGAAGATCCACGGTAGTTTATAAAACCGCAAGCATTCTTGCTGATGCCATCCAATTACTTGATTTTAATAAATGAATCAAAACGGGCCTAATCAAAAAATAAAATGTACATCGCCAAAAAATAAAAATTGACTTACTCTATGGAAGTTAGTACCTTTGTGCTCATAAAGTTTATAAAATTTACTTTCTACATATTCTTACTCTATCATACCATGTTAAACAAGTGAAAGCAATTCACTTGTTAATTCCTGTTGGTGGAATTTAAGCAACAAAACAAAGGAAAAGAGAGAGAGGCAAACCAAGAAACAGACTCAACTCTAGAGAACAAGTAGGTGGCTGCCAGAGGGGAGGCAGGTGGGGGGGTGGGTGAAATAGGTGATGGGGATTGAGGAGTGCACCTGTCCTGCTGAGGGAAGTGTTTAATCACTGTATTGTACACCCGAAACTAATATTATACGGTACATCAATAATACCGGAATTAAAATTATAAGAAAGTAGTAGGCACTGCAATGATTTTTAATGCTAAGCAGTTTACCCTGCAAAACATTATGGCCCTGTTACTCTCCCTACGAATGGAAGCACAGCCTACCTCTGGTGCCAGATATTCTGGTGTTCCACAGAACGTCTTCATGGTGGCCGCATCTGTAATCCCTTCTTTGCAAAGTCCAAAATCTGTAATTTTTATGTGGCCATCTTTATCCAGCATCAGATTCTCCAACTGTGTAGTAAGAAAAATGACATAACGTGTTTCATAGCTTTCAGAAATAGGAAAATACAGTTTTGACAAATGACTGAATGCTGAGTAAGATATTTTGGAAAGAGGACATGGCCGTAGTTAATAGAACTTTCAGAGCTTACAAACCCCACAGCTTCCTAATTTGTGTGAAAAGAAACAGGTTTTATCAAATACTTCATGGTGATAAAATTAGTGATTTTTAAACGAATGGGAGTAAGAGCCATTATTGTGTAATTTCTGAGAATACACACCTAAATAACTTTTCAAAGCAAACATCAGTCCTTAATCCTTTTTGTGTCCTAAATTGTGATCTAAACAATCCCAAAGAGATGAGCACCTTCTTCTAGATATATACAGATGGTTTTCAACAATTTCTCTTGGGAATCTATTGCTATTATAAAATATTCACTTACAGAAATGTTTTTTTGGTGGTTGTTGTAAATCAAACCTAAATCTTATTTTGTAAGGTAAGGCGATATCCTCTTTTGAAGGTCTTTGTAATAAAAAAATACCAACCCTTTCAAACATAAAAAGAAAAATATCAAAGTCAAACATTCAACAGTTAATGAAAATACATAGCACATACATTTTAAAACTGGAATCTCTTTGAACCCACTAATTCTAAAACACCAAAGAGAATCTCAAAGATTTAACCAAGTACCAAGATCATTTGCCTCAAGTGAAAATTGTCAAATGTAAGGGGAAGGAGTTTGTGCAAAGTCAACACAATTAAAAGTACCAACCGTAACTGATGTTCTTCTCCCGACTTGAGCACAACCTTATGATTGTCATCACACAAAGATACATGTTAGTTCTGAGCTGTGATCCTACAGCCTCACACAGACAAGGATGCGAAGCCCGCTCAGTCGTCTAGACAGAACTTACACACACACACAAGAAACACACACACAAAGAAACGCATGCAGAAACCGTTATCAGCAGCATTAATGACATCGCGCCTATTTCAGGAGCACTCCATCTCCTTCTCCACGTGACAACATGACAGTGCTTACCTCAGCCCTGAAGTCAAGATCAACTTCAAAACAGAACTCCATGTAAGAATATAAACAGGTATCAATCACATAAAATGTGGTACTATACTTTGTCATATTATCCAAAGTCTTATAAGCGAGAAACCCGACACAGTTAAGCAAGTTGTGCTCATGGAAGGAGAGATCCGAACAGACCTCAGTCCTTGGGTAGAGGCCTAGATGCATCCCCAGCTGAACTAAATGCTCAGTACCTGGTTCGTGTATTGTACAGACTGCAGAGAAGGGAGTCTGTCTTTCACTGGTCTACAGAAAGGTGAACAAACACTCAATATGTTGTAGGACTTTTCATCTTTTTTTTCAAGTTTATTCTGAGACAGTATGTGCACATGCACTCAAGCAGGGGAGGGGCAGAGAGAGAGGGAGAGGAAGAGAGAGAATCCCAAGCAGGCTCCATGCCGTCAGCACAGAGGTGAATGCGGGGCTCGATCTCATGAACTATGAGATCAGGACCTGAGCTGAAATCAAGAGTCAGAGACTTAACGGACTGAGCCACCCAAGCGCCCCCCCAAAAAAACCAAATGAAATTCTTAAAATGCTGAAAGGTCTTTTAAAAATATTTAAAAGTCCCTTTTATTAACACATTACATAAAAATTCTTATAAAAACTTCAAATAATACATAATAATATTGAGGAGAATGTGAATGTGCTATCTACTCCATTCCTTCCTGCTCCCCTGTGTTGGGGGTATGTCAATCCTCTTAAAAACATTTTTTTAATGTTTGTTTGTTTTTTGAGAGAGAGAGAGAGAGAGAGAGAGAGAGCGCGCGCAAGCGACCGTGAACGGGAAAGGGGCAGAGAGAGAGGGAGACACACAAAGCAAAGCAGGCTCCAGGCTCCGAGATGTCAGCACAGAGCCCAATGCGGGGCTCGAACCCACGAACCATGAGATCATGACCTGAGCTGAAGTTGGAAGCTTAACTGACTGAGCCACCAGGTGCCCCTCCCTCCATCAATCCTCTTGATACATTTTATGTGCATCAGACAGTATTCATGGAGACATGACACCATGCACTGTGTCTCCACATTTTGACAAGGCTACTTGGAAGCACATGGATACAGAAATAACAAGACATATAAACACTGTTTTTAGTACCAAAAAGGGTACATATTTTTTAAAATCTTGATTTGCGCCTAATTCTCTAGCCTCATATCTCAGCTCTAAGATGCCAGGGCTTGAGGGATGGGGAATGGATGGAGATGCAGGACAGGGTTGGAGGAAGGAATAGGCTGAACATGACCAAGTGTCCCAGTCTGCCCAGAAGGGAGGGGTTTTCCCGGGATGCAGGACTTAAAAGTTCTGGAACTGGGGAAGTCTGGGGCAAACCAGATAGTTGGTCATCCTACTTATTTTATAAGTCAGCTTCATAAAAAGCCATCACAATACTATAGTAAGAAAAAAGGGATGCCTGTGAGGGATGGGGAGAGGGTCACAGAGACAGGGGAGGTAGTGTAGTGCATGGGAGGCAGCCGAGAGCAAAGGGGGTCAGATAACAGAGTCAAGTCAGAGAACACACATATAAATTCCAAGCTTTGCCCTTAGTCACTGTGTGACCTTGGGCTTGCTATTGATTTCTGTGTCCCTCAACCTCATCTATGAACTAGAGGTAAATAAGGGTAACAGCCAATGCGGTTGCTTTGAGAATTAGAGATATTGAATGTAGAACTTAACACAATGTAAGTATTCAATAAATGTATCAACCATTTATTTATTAAATGTGGAGAGTTTAATGGCTAAATTACAAGTTATCAAAATGGTATGTGTTCTTTGGGATGATGCAGGAAACTACAGGAATGGAACCCAATAAAACACTTCGGTCAGCTGAGCGTCTTCTTAAAAACACTTTCAGTACTCAATAATTTCTTTTGAATAAAACAAAAGATAAATACTTCCTAAGTTTTGAGCCTGTTTTTCAATTGTGTCCACCTTCTTCCATCAATTAATTTTGCTCTCTCACCATCCTGAAATGTTATTTTACTGAGTATGAATGTCAAAACAACCTGTCCATCGAAAGTATCAACCATAGTCAGAGATGTATCACCTTACAGAAATGATATCCCCAAACCTATTCTTGTATAAACATAGGTCAGGGGTAACTATCCAGTCTTGTTAAAAAAAGAATAATAATTTGACACAGAAGGATAACAAAGTTTCTGTAAAATGTTAAGAACTATGGGTATTGTAATTCACAAATGTGAAGGAGGCACAGAAACCTGCAAGTTTTCAGAGGAGATGGATGGCTCAGATATAATCAAGAACACCTGGAAGCCACCTCCTCTGTGCATTTAACCCTGAAGGGGATTTAGTCACACGTTCTGTGTCAAGGAGAAAGAAAAACATTTACAAATGCTCTCCCTTTGGTTCTCTCTCCTGAATCTCATGGCTGTCCTTTCGGTTAGTCACAAAGTGCACAATTCACAGCGTTACTGACTGTGAGTGTTCATGTACTCTCCATTTATAAACTTTAAGTCTACCTGTTTTTACTCCCCTCAGTCTTAGTTTCCAGAACTGAGAGCGGGCATTACATTTATGCTCCATGGATGCGTCCACTGGCAAAAGCAACGATGAAGTCAAATAAGAGGTTTGACAGAAAAGATTATATATTAAAAATGTGGGTAATACTCCTTGCCCCGTTAGAGAGGGCTGTTATCTAACAGTTCATGTTTTCAGGAGGGAAAAAATATTAGATGTATACCTCACAGAGTTCCCATAAAAAAAGGTAACATTTGTACCCAGCGGAAGCATACAGCCATTACCTGACAGAGGGTCTCCATTCAGCATGCATATAGAAAAATATGGTCGATTCTGAAACCTTTTTTCCTCTGTGCTTTGTGGACAAGAAATCATAGTAAGAAAGTACTATGCGCCTTTTGTTCTTGCTGGTGCGTAGCATAAAATTAAACTCTCAAACTCCTATCTGTCTTTGATACTGCGTTTTCAACACTTCAAAGTACAATAAAAAATGAAATTTGCAGCAGGTACCAGGATCAGTGGATGGGCTGTGGAGGCCAAGAATGGACTGGCCCAGAGGCTCCTTGAACCACGTGTGGGCTGAAGGAGGCCACGGCTTGGGCACACGTGTAACCCTTTTGGGGTGCACAGGCTGGGAAGCTCTGCTCTAACATACGCCAAGCTAGCAAAGTTTTTTATACTTTCGAATACAGTATTCTAGCATAGATACACATTCTAATATCTAGCTACTGTACGTCTCATCAGAGATCATCAAATGATCTTACGTATCGTTTTACTTAAATGGCTGACACTGTGATTAAACAAAGGAATGAAAATAACGCTTCCTAAGGGCTCTGATGGCTGCTGGAGCAGAACACAGTTAGTTCCCCTCCCTCGCCCTCCCACCCCATTTTGGGGCAGCTGTGTCAGACTCAGTGCCCGGGACCAAGGCTGCTCCGGTCCAGGAGCAGAGTGAGGAATTCAACCTCCACACACTGCACACTCAGGCTCAGGGCTGTCGAAGTAACCGAGTGTCATGCAAGCTCACCTGCAGGAACGTACCACGAAGTTAGGAGAGTGTGCCAAAATACTGAAGAAAACACGTCTCCACTTTGAACCGGCCTGAGCTAGAAAGGGATTCACAATGTACAACAGCAGAGACCTTACTTCCGCTGTCCGGCTGCTTAAGGACGGACCACACACAGGGGAGCCTGGGTGGCTCAGTCAGTTAAGCGTCCAGCTTCAGCTCAGGTCATGATCTTAAGGCTGAGTTGAAGCCCCTGCTTGGGATTCTCTCTCTCCCTCGCTCTCTGCCCCTCCCCCATTTGCACTCTCTCTCTCAAAATAAATGAATAAACTTTGGAGAAAAAAAAAAAAAAAAACTGACTACACATAAGGAACATAGCCCAATAATACAATCTAACCTTAGAGGGTGAAGGGGTTCTTAATAGCAGTGGCTTAAAATTTTTATAGAAGAGGGAATCCAGAGAGACTGGTCAGAAGTGGGAGCTGGAGGCTGAGTCCTGAGACAGCAGATAATAAAGCAATTATGCTGCTCTCTTCCAGACTGCAGGATTATGGGGGGTGAGCACCAGGGAGCTGATGAAGACTTGGGGGGGTGGGGGTACTGTGGGAAGACTCTGAGCCATCCCTTTGTGTCAGCACTGAGACTCTGAAGTTATCTAAATCTGGGGCCCCTGGGTGGCTCAGTTAGTTAAGCATCAGACTCTTGATTCTGGCTCAGGTCATGACCTCACAGTTCATTAGTTCAAGGATCCCCATATGGGGTTCTGTGCTCACGGTGCAGAGCCTGCTTGGGATTTTCTCTCTCTCTCTCTCTCTCTCTCTCTCTCTCTGCCCCTCCCCTGTCTGCACACACACATGTGCCCTCTCACACATGCCCGCTCTCTCTCTCTCTCAAAATAAACAAACTTGAAAAGAAAAAGAGATGATCTATTTGTGGGTTTCTCATATTAATAATGTAGATAATTAAATTAACCAATAAACTCTAATTGGGTAGAAAACAAGATTAGATTAACCACTAATAGAATACAGTAGCGAAGTATGTACTATTTTCTACCTCTTGCCCTGTTACAAACTCATGGAGAAACTAATTCTTAATGAATTCCAGTATCATTATATGCACCTTTCATAGGTCCATATTCAGCCCATTCTGTACTTGATGGCATGGTCTTTGAAAAGAAATCTTACACTTGCAAAATAAGAACTAGGCAGAAAAGTTTCTAATATAATCTGCACTACTGATGAAATCTTAAAAGGGATTTTTTCAAATTTTTGGGTGATGATGAAGCTATACAAGTTTTTCGTAAGTAACCACAAGGAATTTGGGTCCTTACTAAAACAGAATTTCGTATTACAACATATATTCATAAACTAAGCAAACTTATTTTGAAAGCGTAACAAAGGTTGCAATAATTTATCTGTTGCTATGAACACCAACTTCTTAGGAACTATGAACTGATAAAGTATCTTACATTAACTTGCACGTGAAGTAAAGCTTTCCTTCCTTGATAAATGAGGCGTCGGCAAATAGGTACTGATTTACTTGAGAAGCACAGCTATGAGAGGCATCTCAAATGGATTTGCATTTTATTAAACATAAGGTCATTAGTAAGGAGATGATCAAGACAAATCTGAGACTGATCAATTAAAGTGGGTACCTAAATCAGATGTGGATGATGCTGTTCTTTAATATATCTGGTGTAAATATAGTTAAAGCATCTATTTTCTTATCTTCCACAGCATTATTTGAATTTTAGATTTACAAACATCTCCCAGAGTTAATCCAATGCATTCCTTGCCCCGTGTAGATTTCATTTCGACTCTAGAGAGGCAGAAGGGTGTAAAGAGCAGAACACCAGACTTGGATTCATGCTTTCTATCATCTTGACTTTGAGTAAGTCACCTGCTAGGTGTCCAGGCTTCAGTGACCTCATCTGTCACCTACGGACCAACTCAAAGTATTAATGATCCCACCTACAGGATCTCGTTTGCTTGTGCATAATCCTGCACTACGGATACAAGTAATACTTGTATAAATTTGAATGCTTGGCTTTTAACATTACATGTACTCTTTCTGGTGTATATGCGTGTGTATATTCTGTCCTAGGTTATATATTTACTTAGACCTTGAGATTAATACTGTATTAAAAAAATAAACTTAAGAGAGCAGAGACTACCTAATTGTCTAGTGAAGTTAGTGGTCTATGCATATGGTAACTACTTGGACTGGTATTCATATATATTGCCATGTAACAATGTTGATCTAATTCCAACATCAGAAAGGATAGGGCAATGAAACTCATATTAAATGCACAATATGGTGGTTCATTTAAAAAAATCTTTTTTACATTTATTTATTTTTGAGAAACAAAGTGAGACAAAGCATGATCAGGGGAGGGGCAGAGAGAGAAGGAGACACAGAATCTGAAGCAGGCTCCAGACTCCGAGCTGTCGGCACAGAGCCTGACGCGGGGCTCAAACCCACAAACTGTGAGATCATGACAGAGCCGAAGTCGGACGCTCAACCGACTGAGCCATCCAGGTGCCCCTGTTGGTTCATTTAATGATGATTCGCAAAGAATACTGACCAAGACCATCCCAATTATAACATTCCTTAATCAATGTTGCCAATCAAAGGAGCATTCTTTCTCTTCCTCCTTTAGGTTAATGGTTCTATCTTCCAGCTTTAAGCATTCTGAATATGTTACTGAGTACTTCCAGATTATTCTCATTTCCCTAAATCGAGGACACCCCCCCCCCCCCCCCCCCCCCCCCGCCACAACTAGGATCCATAAAATATAACACTTCTTCAGCGGGGAGAGCAGACTCAGAGAAGAGCAAACTATTTCTAAGTCTATCTGAAATGCCATGAAACTTACAAGTTTTGTCATGCCATATAACTAATTTCTTTAAAAAAAATACTGAGATTCAAGACATGTAAACATTAACGGATTATTTGGCCACTCAGACATCAGATGCAGAAGCTTAATTCCATCACATTCTTTGTCATAAAAAACTTCAGGCTAAATACAATCCTACCGTTGATGGGTATTCCCCTCTGGTGCATCTGGCCCTTGCACAGCGGCTCACCCCTGACCTAGATGTTTTATAGCTGCTCAGTTCATTTTTCCTAAATACGGTATTTATAGCTACTTTTAAACTTTAATGCATAACATGTTACACAAACATACATACTAAATTTCACCATCAGTGTGCAGAATAATGCTTTGCGAGGTAGTTACGCCTTAGGGTCATTCGTAGCCTAAAAGTACATGATTAAGAACATCTTCAAAGACAAGCACTTAAATGGATGATGTAGGAATCACAGGTTGAAAAGGAGTGAGGTGGGAGTGAGGGACAGTTGTGATGTCTTTCATAGTATTCTAGATCTATACCTCGTTTTGTACAGAAAGATTTCATAAAAGACTCTGGTAACGTCTACATCTACAAGTCAAATCACACTTTAAATGGGCTAGTATTTAATAAATTAAGCAATTCTGTATCAGATTTTAATAAGATTACTATAGGATTTACTTTTCATGAAAGCTAGACAGTCACATTTAGAATGTGTTCCAAATGTATCATGGGATACATTTCCCTAACGTGGCCAATCCATCAAAACAGCGTCACATGAGAATTACTACTACCTTTAACGAGCTACTTCAGGGCTTAGCAAACTATGGCCTGGGAGCGAAATCTGGCCAACTGCTCATTCTTGTGAGTGAAGTTTTACCAGAACACAGCCAGCCCCACTCACATGCCTACTGCCCTACAGGAGCAGAGCAGGGCAGCTGCAGAGCGAATCTGGGCAGCAAAGCCTGAAACGGGTGCTATCTGCTCTTTACAGAATGGATGCTGACCCAGAGCTGGTCCCAGAGCCTTGTCAGGAAGGAATTCAGAGAAGTGAAGTCACTATTGCCCATAAAACAATACAGTGTTTTTTAAAATGGAAACTAAGCAAATTAATAAAAGGCTGTATTAAAAGGCTTCAGGGATTTAAAGCCACCACAAAGTCAATACCAAAAGCAAACTGAGTATTTTCCCAATAAATACCTTCATTATTATACGAGTTTCATCCATAACAGTATGGTAGACTATAACAATGAAACTTACTTTAGAATGTCCCTGGCAAAGGCACCTGATTCTTAATCAGATGGTTAACATTACTCACAAAGTTCCAGAAAAATGAAACAATTATTGGCAGGTCACATCTGACCAAAGCAGTGAAACACATATTACTGGGCACTTCAAAACCTCAGACATAAAGGAACTACGTACATATCAGTGAATGGAATCCCTGTCAAATACAATAAACTACATTCTTAAACAGAGTGCTTTTTTTTTCCCAACGAAATCTGCTTTTCTCCAAACTGTATAACTTTGTAATTACTTTGTGTTTGTCCCTATAGTCTCTGCAAAAACAAATTCTGATTACTTTTTTTTTTTTTTACCTTGAGATCACGGTACACAATCTTTCCGGAATGTAGATAGTCCAAGGCAGAGACAATTTCTGCACCATAGAAACGTGTGCGGTCCTCGGAGAACACCCGCTCTCTCGACAAATGGAAAAACAGCTGCAGGGTAAACAGCAGGGACAGGATTGTAATAATTACTGATTTAGTGGGGGAAATTAACACAAACATAAAACACCTCTCACCACCATATTGTGATGATAGATAGCGTACTCTCAGTGGACGTGGAGCACTCTTACACAGCAGCTGGCTTATCTTCTCCAGGTTTCCAAGGGGAGACTGCGAGCTGTTAAATCAGCGTTTTAATCAATATACCAATCTTGTTTAAGGCATTCTGCTTGCTACCCATTTAACCTTCAGTTACCAGAGGAAAAAAGTACGCATCATCAGACTGCATTTCCCCTCACGGTCCTGTTGCTTCACTCTTGCAAGGATTAGGTATCGAGATATTATTAAAATAAATGAACACAACAGAGAGGGTATATTTCTACTTGGTTATTTGATTTGTATTTGATTTCCAAGGAAGGCCTGCTGATTCGCTAAAACGGATCGATGTGAACTTGCTTTCTTCCACAACTGCTGTTGATTTATGAGATCTCTGGAAACGTTTTCAAAGTCTGAACCAATGTTTTCTACAATGACAAACCATAAGGCTTCAAGTTTTTATGTTAGTAATGGTCAACACGGACTGAGGAGCTCCCATTATTCCCCTTTTAGTGCTATTTCAATAATAACTACAACACCAACCTCTCCCCTCATATGATCACTTAAAACCATAAGCTCCTTCACTTCCTACGAATCACCTACAGGATTAACAGGTGCTCCCTGTGGCCAAGCACTCAGCCCTCCATTTAGGCCAGCTCTTGATTTGCGAAACTGCCCATCTCATCTCTCAGTTCAACAATGCATGTATGGAAGGAGCAGGTTCCGGGCACTATGAATTGACTCTTAATGTACTGCTTCACTGTATTAAGAAATCCACCAGGAACATTGAAGGTTTGTTAATAGTGCTGAGGCCACTGCTACGTATCACAGTAGATTCTCAATACAGGTCTGTGATTAAAGGAATGAACCAATCAGTGTGTCCTTGACCACTGGATCAGAAATTAACTACACCTTCACACGATTATGGACTTAGTGCCCCAACAAACATGTAAGAATCATGGTTATCCAAGATCTGTTCCTCACACGGCAAATCATAACTTAAGCAACATAAAAGAGGTTCCCTACAGACTTCTTCCCTTCTTCCTCCTCCACCTCCACTGAAGAGTCTTGTCACTGTTTTAAGATAAATTTTATGCATAACGCATTGTCACAGTGAAGAGTGGGAGATAATATGATGTAACAACTGCCAAAAAAGACTGGCTTAACATCAGTTATAGTAAAACTAAAATATTTGGCAGATAGTCCCTAAACTCTAATGCTATCTTGTCATATTGTATCAAATCTAAGATGCTCTTTATTGGGACTCCATCACCATTTTAAGTTAATAGCAAGAAACAAAAAAAGTTGGCGTGCCTGGGTGGCTCAGTGGGTTAAGTGTCTGACTCTTGGTTTCGGCTCAGGTCACGATCTCACAGCGCGTGGGACCAAGCCCTATGTCAGGGCCTACATTGGCCTTCGCACTGACAGTGCAGAACCTGCTTGGGATTCTCTCTCTCCCTCCTTTCCTGCCCGCCCCCCACCCGCTAGCACAGGTACACGCGCACGCACTCTCTAAATAAACTTAACAAAAAAAGAAACAAAAAAGTTGTCAATTAAAACTATTAATAAACCGTCAAATATAAAAGACAATATAGAAGGCATTCTGACTACAGAAATGTTAAATATGCCTTACAAGTGATCAAAATCAGTATGCCAAAATAAAACCACTGCATATAATTACTTGGGGATATTTCTCAAAATTCACTCATTTATAGAAGCAGATATATATTATTAATGCATAACCATTCAAATGAGGATGAGAGGTAGAAAGAAGTTTCCATTATCAGTAAAGCTACTCTGAAAAATTTCTGGGCCAAGTAACTTCTGCTGTCCTTTACACAAAATATCACTAACTTGGATGAAGGAACCCCTGTGATCTCTACGTAGATTTATGGCAACCTTCTAATGGGATGAAAATACTGTTAAGATTCCTAACTTTTCTTAAAACAATGTCAAGCCTACCTACTCATCTGCCACACAAAAGATAAAGATCCTCCCTAAATCAATATAATACGTGCAGCCTTCTACAGCTTTGCTTAGACCATATTCTTCAATTTGTCTCCCAGCCAATTTCTATAAAAATATCAGCTAAAAAAAAAAATGATACTTAAGGAGAAGAATAATTTCTCAATCTGCTGTCCTCTGATGTACACCCTTGTTATCTTATGGAACTTATTCTTGCTATGATAACCCATATTCTCTTAATTGCCAAATCCAATGATCTATTTATGTCTTCCTGCTCTGGAACTGACAACATCAGCTATTGGCCCCCTTCTTGAACGTGTTCCTTGCCGTTGGTAATACAGCTCTCTCTTCTGATTTTCTAGCTAACTCTCTGGATATTCCTTCTCAGTTTCTACCTTGGCTTTAAACCAACTTTCCACTTAGTGAGCATTAATTATTTTCAAGTCACTGTGGTGAGCACTAGGAAGAGAAAAAGATGGCATACAGATATAAAGAAATCATATGAAAAAAATTAAAAGACTAAGACACAAGGCAAAAAGGGAAAAGGACACAGACAATTAAAATGAGAGGACTACAAATGAACACAGTTTATGAAAACATGCCACATTATAATAATCAATAAAGTAGAGATAAACACGTAAATGAGGCAATTTAGCATATCCAGAAATAGCATTGTCAATGGAAGTGTTGTGAGATAAGTATCTTTATATGCTCGTGGTTGGGATGTAAGCAGACAGCAACTCTTCACAGGGCAACCGGAAATAGATACTATGATAATTTTTAAAGCACTACAGTTTCTCTTCTAGAAATTTCCTTTTAAAAAAAAGGAAATGTGTAAATCTTCTACATAAGGATATTCTCTGTAGCAGTGTATACAATGACAAAAATGTGAACACAGGCTTCCTACCATGTTGAAAAATATTAGATTTCTCATCTAATCCTGTATCAAAATAAACTTCTGATGTAACTAATAGTTAAACATAATATATTAAACTAATAATTAAAAAACTAGAAAAGTAGAATAGAAAGTCCATGGGGCCAGACTTACCCTCTTGCCCTACACAACTTGGCAGAAATGCATACAACAAAAAAATGACAATTACGAAAAATATGTAACAGAATTCTTTTTAGATACTGGACAAGAGGCAGCACAGGACCAAGATCCTTCTGAAAAGGGAAACAAATGAGTCCTAAAGCCACCCATTTTCTGTCCAAGGGTGCTGGGTGGAAGGAACATCACTGGCAGGAAAGGAGATCCCAAGCATGATTCAAGGTCTCACCACCGGAGAATGAGAGTAGATTTTGAGGAGGGTGAGGTAGATGGCATTTGCTGAAGAGAACACCAGTGAGCAAGAAGCCACACAAAATCCACATCGTTTAGTATGCCACAGAGTAGTGAGCAATGTAGTGTGTGAGGTTAAACTCTAGGAAAACCAGCAGAGTAGGAATGGAGATCTGTATGCCAAATAATTCCCAGAGGTCACTCCGAGCTGACAGACATTCAATTTCTACGCAGTCAAAACAGTGTCATTAGTGAATAGCCAGGCATTCAGTAGGTATTTCAAAAAAGTCAAAGTACAAGCTAAACCTACATTATCAAGGTTAACAAATATGAAGAAGGCAACAAAACGCAGACATTCATGTAAAATTCCAACGATCTAGTATGCAAGCAGTAATTACTAGACATAAGAAGATGCAGGAGATAAGACCCATAACCAAGAGAAAAATCAGTCATTAGACACAGACCTTAAAAATAGCAGGGGTGGTGGATTTAATAGACTGACTTTAAAACAGTACATGAGATAAAGGGAAATAGAAATAGAAATAAATCGGACTTCTAGAGATAAAGTGTACAGTATCTGAAAAATTTCAGTAGACGGGATTAACAACAAATTAGACACTGCAAGAGAAGAAAAGCAATGAGTATCAAGTCACAATAAAAGAAACTATGCAAATTGTAACTTAAAAAAAAAAAAGAGCCTTAGTGACGGGTTGACAGCATCAAGGAAGCTAACATATGCGTAATGGCAGTTCCTGAAAAAGGGAGGGAGACACCTGCAAAATGATGCCCCAGATTCTCCAAACTTGGATAAAAATGATAAATGCATACATCTGTGTATCTCAATGAACCTCAACATGATGAAAATTCACAAACATGCATGAACTACTGGAACGTAGGAAGTCAGAGCACATTCAAATCACCAAAAAACTGGTGACAGAAAAGCTTTTAAAAATTCTGAGGTTGGGGAAACATAACATACAGAAGAACAAATAGAATAATCCTAGATTTTTCAGAGGCTACGTAAGCAAAAAGGCAATGGAGCAATACGGCCAAATGGCTAAATGAAAAACAAAAAGGCATTTTAAAATTCTGTATCCAGTAGGAAAACCCAAATAGTAAGGAGCAGCATATGTAAGAAAAAGGCTGAGGCCAGGGAAAGAGACCCTGGAAAAGATCAGGTGAAACGATCCCAGGTTCACACAGAGCCCAAAGTGCTTTGCATCCTTGCCAGGCAGGATGGAAAGGCCTCCTAAGAAATGTGGCACCCAGGACAGTGGGTGAGGTTCCTGCCTGGGCAGTGCGGCAATACCAGTGTCACAGCAAAGGCTAGTGTGGCCAGTCTACGGTTAAACGCAAGCCTGGAAATGATCACCGTTTATAAGTAAGAACAACATCATCCAATGAAAAATTATCAGGCACAAAAAGAACTAGGAAAATATAACCCATTACTAGGAGAAAAATGTGTCACTCAGAAATTGACACAAATGACAGAGATAGAAGAATACTATGATAAAATAGCTATTAAGATATAGTCTAAAAGTTCAAACGGTAGAGAGAGAAGCATAAGGAAATAAATAGGAGATATGAAAAGTCCCAAATTAAACTTCAAGAGATGAAGTCTGAGATGTCCTAGATGAAAAACAAAAAACTGATTTAATTAACAGCATGCTAGACGCTGGAGAAAAAAATGGTAACAGACTTTAAGACACAGGAAACAGATCTAAAGTTAAAGATATAAAAAAATAATGAAAAAGATGAACAGAGCATTGATAAACCGTGGGATGATATCCCGCAGTCTAACATATGTATAAGTGCATTCTGAGGATCGGATAAGAGAAATGAATGAACAGAAAAAAAATACTTGAATAATGTCCAAAAAGTTTTCAAATCTGATGAAACTATAAGCCTGCAGATTCACAAAGACTTAAAAGAAAACCCAACTGAAAGAAATGTAAAGAGGGGTGCCTGGGTGGCTCAGTTGGTTAAATATCTGACTCTTGATTTTGGCTCAGATCTTGATCTCCTTGTTTGTGAGTTCAAGCTCCACATTGGGATCTGTGTTGACAATGCAGAGCCTGACTGGGATTCTATCTCACCCTCTCTGTCTGCCTCTCCTCTGCTCATGCTCTCTTTCTCTCTCAAAATAAGTAAATAAACAAACAGGGAAACAAAGAAATGTAAAGAAAATCCTATAAGACACATCATAATTAAATAGCTGAAAGCAAGGCATAAAAGAAAAGTTTAATAGGACAGGGGTGGTGGTAAAGAGACACGTTAAGGGGCACCTGGGTGGCTCGGTTGGGCATCTGACTTCCGCTCAGGTCATGATCTCACAGTTCATGAGTTTGAGCCCCATGTCAGGCTCTGTGCTGACAGCTCAGAGCCTGGAGCCTGCTTCAGATTCTGTGTCTCCCTCTCTCTCTCTGTCCCTCCCCCACTCACATTTCGTCTCTCTCAAAAATAAACATTAAAAACAATTTTTAAAAATTCAAAAATAAAAGAGACCTGTTAAGCACAGGGACCAAAGAATGAGTGCACACTCCTTGTCAGAAACTGTGTAGGGGCGCCTGGGTGGCTCAGTCGGTTAAGCGTCCGACTTCGGCTCAGGTCGTGATCTCACGGTTCGTGGGTTCAAGCCTCACATTGAGCCCACATCGGGCTCTGTGCTCACAGCTCAGAGCCTGGAGACTGCTTCGGATTCTGTGTCTCCCTCTCTTTCTGTTCTTCCCCTGCTCTCACTCTGTCTCTCTCTCTCTCACTCTCTCAAAAATAAATAAAGATTTAAAAAAAAAAAAAAAACTCTGCAAACCAGGAGAAAGTGGAGAGGCACCTTGATAGTAAGTAAATATAGAACAGGCAAACTAGAATTTTATACACAGCTAAAGTATCTTTTCAAAAATGACAGTAAAATAGAGCCTTTTGGGGACATGCAAAAGGTTAGAGAAATGAGCCCCAGAAACACTACACTATAAATGTTCAAGGTAAATGCTTCAGGCTGAAGCAAAATGGTACCTGATGGAAAACTGGATCTACACAAGGTAAAGAAGAGACTGTAAATCATAACTTTGTGGGTAAATACATGTTGATTTTTCTTGTGTTATTAATCTTTTTAAAAGACAGTTCTGGTTTAAAACAAAAATAACAATGCATAGTGGCATTTATGGCATATATAAAGGTAAAATGTATTAACAGTAGCATAAAAGCCTGAAGGGGGGAAATGAAGGTGTTCAGGTCAAAGGGTCTTATGGTATGTGAAATGGTACAACCTAACTTGAAAATAAAATGGGGTAAGCATGAGTCTGTATTTAAAACCTAATCCCCAAAAATGCAGTTCCCCCAAAACTTGCAAATAAAATATTAGTGAATACTACCAAACTCTTAAAGAAGAGATCATAACAATTTCATGCAAATACTTGCAGAAAATAAGAGGAGGAAATACTTCTCAACACATTACACAAGGCCAGCATTACCTTAATACAAAACCAAAGCTACTACATGAAAGGTATCAATATTCCTCATAATCACAGATGTAAAAAGTCTTAACAAACTTTACCAAATCATATCCAACAAAGGCTGACAATACAACATGACTAGTGATGGTTAATTCCAAGAATGAAAGATTGGTTTAACATTTGAAACCAATGTAATTCACCATATTAACAGACTAAAAAAGGGAAAACCATATGATCATCTCAAGCAATGCAGAAGAAGTTTTAAGAAAACTTGATGGCCACTGATACTAAAATCTCTTAACAAAGCAGGAACAGGAGAGAAGTTCTTCAACCTGATAAAAGGCATTTAAAAATGTATAGCTATTATCACACTTAGTAATGACAGACTAAATCTCTTTTCCCTCTGAGAGTGGGAACAAGGATGTTCACTTCTTTTATTTGGCATTGTGCAGGAGTTCTTAGCCAGGTGAAATAAGGCATAGATAGACAGACAGACAGACAGACAGACAAATATATGAATGTCATTCAGATTGGAAAGGAAGTAAAACTGCCTTTATTCACAGGCAGTAAGCCTGTCTCCAAAGACATTCCAAAGAAATTTACCAAAAAAATTATAAAACAATAAGTGAGCTTCAGAAACCCATGGGATACAAGGTCAATACACAAAAGCTCAAATGTATTATATGCTAGCAATTAACAACTGGCAATGAAAAAAACCAGTAGAAATATGTAAGGGAAAAATTGGTAACAGTCGTGCAAGACTTACACAGTGAAAATTACAAAATGTGTCAGTAGAAATTAGAGAAGACAAAAATAAACAGATACACTGAGCACATAGATCACAACACTAATATTGTTGACATGTCAGTTTTCCCCAAAATGATCTACAGACTCAAAGCAAATGCATCATAGTCCCAGCAGGCTTTCTCTGTAAAGATTAAGAAGCTGATACTGGATTGATATGGAAATGTACAGGACCTAAAAGGGCCACAACAATTCTGAGAAACAACAGTATTCTTCCTAATTTTAAGACATACTTTAAAGCTACCATAATCAAGACAATATGGTATCAGTGTAAAGAACGCCACATCAACTTATAGAACACAGTGGAGAGTCCAGAAACATACAAATACGTGACAAATTGATTTCTGACAAAAGTGTTAAGGTCATTCAATGGGGCAGAGTACAGTACTTCCAATTAAAGATGCTGGAATAACTGGATATCCATATGGGAAAAAAAAAGGAACACCAGTCCTCACCTTTTCATATGCATAAAAATCAATTTAAAATAGGTCATAGATCTAAATGTAGCAGATACAACTACAAAGTTCTAGAAGAAAATATTTATGATTTAGGGTAGACAAAGACTTCTTGGATAGCAGATCAAAAAAATAAAAACCAGAAAAGACAAGAATTGATAAATTGAGACTTCAAAACTAAAAACTGTTGTCAAAAAATATCAGTGAGATGATGAAAAGACAAGGTAGAGTATGGGGGAAATAATTTTGATGCATATATTTGGCAAACTACTTGTAACCAGAACATATGAAGAACTCTTATAATAACAATGAGAAAATAATCCAATTAATAAATTAGGCAAAGTATTTGGACAGGTCACAAGAAATGAATAGCCAAGAAGTGTGTGAAAAGATATTTAATATCATTTTAATCATCAGAGAAATGCACCTTAAAACCACAATAATACACATCTATATTCTGACTAGAATAACTAAATTAAAGAGATTGACCCCACCAAGTGTTGTGGAGTAACGAGAATTCTCACTACATTGCTATCAGAAATGTCAAATGACACTACTTTAGAAAACAATTCTGGACTTTTTTAATAAAACATAAACGTATGTTTACCACAAACTCAGCAATGATACTCCTCAGTGTTTACCTAAGAGAAAAGAAAACCTGTACATGAATGTGTGTATCAGCCTTTTTATTAGGAGATAACTGCAGTCAGTCCAAATGTACACCAAGAGCAGGGCAGATCTTCGTCTAGCCACGCAATCCATCACGACTCAGCAAGAGAAGGAACAAGCTATTGAGAAGTGCCACGAAAAGAATAAACTCAAAAACCTTAGGCTGAGGAAAAGAAACACACAGAGCAGTATATATTATATGATTCAATTTCAAAGAAACTTTAGGAAAGGTAAATCAAATCTTCAGTGTCACAAAGCAGGTCAGTGGTTGCCTAGGGCCTAGTGTGGGTGCAGGACGGGGTGACAGATGGCATGTCAGAACTTTTTGAGGCAACAGAAATATTCCACATCTTTATTATAATGGGGACTCCATGCATGCAGTGTTTGTCAAGACTCATGTAGTGTGTATTTAAAGGGAGCACATTTTATTGCATGTAGATTATACCCAAGCAAAGTTGATTAAGTTAAGGAAATAATCTAAATGTCCCAAAATTTGGTAAGGATTTGATAAATTATAGTATATCTGCATAATTAATCAGTAGACAATTAGCATATATTTTAGAATACTAAATAAAATGGAAAACGTGTACAGTATAAAAACAGGAAAATATATTAACATGGTAAGAGCAATTATTGCTAGGCGGTGAGATTTAGAGTGGTTTTCATCTTTTGTTTTTTACCTTGAGAATCACTTATAATTATTTGTTTGATATGAATTCCCCAAACACTATGATTTCCATAAATACAGAGGCCATCTGTCTTGTTCATGTCATATACCAAGTACACAGTGACTAGCTTCTAGCAAGCAGTCAATAAATTTATTTTACAACTGAATTAAAATAACTACTTTTTTGGCTTTTTGATGTTCTGCAATGGACATGCAGTTGTTACACTGTAATCAGAAAGAAACTTTGCAAAGCTTTCAAATACATGTACTGTTAACCCTCATGGCTAATTTAATGCTGTATTAGTTTTGTTTTCCTGGAAGAAGCACAGGGAAAAGCACAGGAAAAGACCATGCAAGTACTCTAGAGCTTTGAATCTTCAGAGCCAAACCTAATACGTAGCACATAATATGTGCTCAATAAATATGTAAAGAATAAAGGGAAATTCAAAAATACTTTCCAAATAATTATCTATAGGGAAAATAAGGTTTACACTTCTTAAGATATTTTTATTAGAAGCATAAGAAAATCATATAAAATAATTGAATATTCTTGTTTTTGTTCAAAAACAACGAGTTACTTGCTACTCAAGCAAAAAACATAGAAAGTTTAGAAATTTAAGTTCCTTTAAGGGAACGACTACCTGTCTTTTGTGTGTTGTACTTAGTCAAGCTGTTAGGAAGACACTAATGTAAACAGGTGATCTTAACCTACTAAATAAGACCATTTCTTCACAAAACCAGTAATGTTTATTTTGAAAATAAACTGCTATATCTTGCAAAAGAGTTATATTCTTTCTCTTAACTGAAGTGTAATTGACGTACAATGTCCCACTAGTTTCAGGAGTACATCATAAGGACAGTGATTTGACATTTTTATATATTATGAAGTGATCCCCACAATGTCCAGTTATGATCTGTCACCATACAAAGTTATTATAGTATTACTGACCATATCACCTATGCTGTATGTCACATCCCCGTGACTAATCTATTTTATAACTAAAAGTTTGTACACCTTAGTCCCCTACACCTATTTCACCCCGCCCTCCCCCTGTGGTAACCAAGTTTATTTCCTGTATCTATGAGTCTACTTGTTTTATTTGTTCATTTGCTTTGTTTTCCAGATTCCATATACAAGTGAAATCTTATGGTATCTGTTTCTCTGATTCATTTCACTTAGCGTAATACCCTCTAGGTCCATCCATGTTGTCATGAACAGCAAGATTTCACTGTTTTTTATGGATGAGTAATACTCCATCATAAATGTATGTTTGTGTATGTATACATTATGTACACACAAAGTAATAAAAGTTATAGATAGAGAGATAAATCATCTTCTTTATCCATTCATCTATCAGCAGTCACTAAGGTTGCTTTCAAATATCCTGGCTACTGTAAATCATGCTGCAATGAGCATAGAGGTGCATATATCTTTTCAAATTAGTTTTCATTTACTTTGAATAAAGACCCAGAAGTGGAGTTTGCTGGGTCATATGGTAGTTCTATTTTTAATTTTTTGAGAAACGTCCATGCTGTTTTCCATGGTCACTGCACCAATTTGCATTCCCATCAACAGTGTTCCAGGGCTCCCTTCCCACTACGTTGTCACCAACACTGTTATTTTTTGTCTTTTTGTTAAGAGCCAATCGGATGAGTGTGAGTGAGGTGATATCCCATCATGGTTGTGATTTGCACTTTTTGATGATGAGTGATGTTGAGCATATTTTCATGTGTCTATTGGCCATTTATATGTCTTCTTTGAAAAAAGTCTATTGAAGTCCTCTGCCCATTATGTAATAGAATTGTTTTTTAAAATATTAAGTTGTGTAAGTTTTTCATATATTTTAGATATTAAATCCTTATTGGATGGGGTACCTGGGTGGCTCAGTCAGTTGAGCATCTGACTTCAGCTCAGGTCATGATCTCACAGTTCATGAGTTCAAGCCCCACATCAGGCTCTGTGCTGACAGCTCAGAGCCTGGAGCCTGCTTTGGATTCTGTGTTTCCCTCTCTCTGTTCCTCCCCTACTTGTGCTCTCGCTCTCTCAAAAACAAATAAACATTAAAAAAAATTTAAATCCTTATTGGATGTATTTAGAAATATCTTCTTCCATTCAGTAGGTTACGTTTTAGCTTTGTTGATCATTTCCTTCACTGCAAAAATTTAGTTCTTTTTTTTTTTTTTTTTTTTTTTTTTAATTTATTTGTGGGACAGAGAGAGACAGAGCATGAACGGGGGAGGGACAGAGAGAGAGGGAGACACAGAATCGGAAACAGGCTCCAGGCTCCGAGCCATCAGCCCAGAGCCTGACGCGGGGCTCGAACTCACGGACCGTGAGATCGTGACCTGGCTGAAGTCGGACGCTTAACCGACTGCGCCACCCAGGCGCCCCCAAAAATTTAGTTCTAATGGAATTTTTCAAAAACAACAACAAAAAACCTGGACTTTAAAAAGTTCCTAACAATTATCATTGCAGTCTAAGATTTACAACACAACTTTTTTTTCTTGCAAATACTACCTTTACAACTTTCAGTCATTCCTTTGTAATAGTAAAAAAAACAAAAAACAAAAAACAAAAAAACCAAAAAACAAAAAAACTTAACTCCAGAGTAACAAAATATGTTCAATTTCAATGACTACATTCGCTGCCATAATATCTGTTGAAGCTGAAACTTAAATATCCTAAAGACAGTAAGTAAGCAAGCAACAAGAAATGCCAGTCTGTGCGATGTGCAGATTAACACCTCCCCTGGGTTTACGAAAAGACAAGATGAAGAGAATGGCTCTGGCCCACCTGCAGGGAAACTACTGGACTGACGCTGTCTTAAGTCTGTTTAGGCTGCTGTAACAAAATGCCACAGACTGGGGGTCGCTTGTAAACAAGAGAAATTTATTCTCACAGTTCTGGTGAGTCCACGATCAAGGCACTGGCAGACTGGGGGTCAGGTGAGAACTTCCGCTGTATCCTCACATGGTGGGAGGGGCGAGGAAACTCTCTGGAGTCTCTTTTATGAGTACACTAATCCCACTCATGAGGGTTCCATGCTCATGACTAATCACCTTCCAAAGACCCCACCTCCTAATATGATCACCTTGGGGGCTAGGTTTCAACACATGAGTTCTGTGGTGAGGGGGACACAAATACTCAGTCCACAGCAAATACTACATATAAAACCGGAACAGTATTAATTACATTATAAAACAAACACCTGAATACTTAGTATTCAAGTACTTTGAATGGAAGGATACTCTGAATGCAAGCATTCTTACATTTAACAGGCAATTCATAGAATTATCTTCTAGACTGTGTCTACCCTCTTCACAGGCTAACTCCAGAGTCTGCATTAGTTTTCAAGGAAAGTTCTTTCAGAAACGATTGTGATATAGACAGAAGAACAAAAAATGCTGTATTTTAATAGCCTAGTTAAATTAAAATTTCTTGAAATACAAATTAAACCTTTATGATGTTACAGAAAAAATGAAAGGGATCTAAGGTCAAAGTTGCTGGACACTGAAACACTTGGTTGGTGGCAGCCGTGTTAGCCATAAATTATCAGTTAAATGCCTCAAGCCCTACAGCCTCTACCTCTTGGCCTCTTCTTACAAGTAGGAAAATATATGAATTCTAGATCACCAAGTAGGTGCCTGATATCTGAAAAAATAGCCTGTCAACTGGCAATTTTTAAATTTTTTAAAATGCTTATTTACTTTTGGGGGAGACAGAGTGTGAGTGGGGGAGGGGCAGAAGGAGACAAAGAATCCAAAGCCGGCTCCAGGCTCTGAGCTGTCAGCACAGAGTCTGACACGGAGCTCGAACCCACGAACTGTGAGATCATTATCTGAGCCGAAGTCAGATGCTCAACCAACTGAGCCATCCAAGTGCTCCTAAATGGGCAAGTTTTAAAGAAGTAATGCAAGACAAGTTAAGAAAATTTTCTGTGATTAAAAGTCAAATAATGAAAATACTTAATAATGCGAAAAGTACAAAAAATAATTTCCTTTTAGGGATGCCTGTGTGGCTCAGCTGGTTGAGTGTCTGACTCTTAATTTCGGCTCAGGTCACCATCCCAGGGTTGTGGGATCGAGCCCCATGTTGGGCTCCACACGGAGCATTGAGCCTGCTTGAGATTCTCTCTCTCTCCCTCTCCACCCCCACCTCTTGCTTATGCCCTCTTTCTCTAAAACAAGTTTTAAAAAATTAATAATTCCTTTAAAAAATAATTTTAAATTCCCAATATACTATTACAATTTAAATAATTTATATGAAAATATTTTATTGAAACTACATTAACAAGATAAAGAAGAGATTGCTCAGTTCTACCACATTAAATATTAACAGGTTCTTCATTTGGAAAATAAAATATACTTTTAAAAAGGTGAATGTTCCCAAGGTCATTATTTTAAAATATTTGTATTTATTAGGATATATGTGAAATATCTGGGCTATTTATGAAACATATGTAATACCAATACAATAAAAATAATAAACATTATCATTTTGAGCACTCAGGCAAGTGCATTCTAACAATCATAAAAGCTACACAATGTTATCTCCATATTACAGATGATTAAATATAGTAAGTTGAAGTGACTATTCCCATATTATCACATTAGGCATTATTTTCGAATACCTCTACTTGCTGGGCACTGTACTAAGTGACTTACATGCATAATCCTCAAAACGCCCCTTATAAAATAGGTAGATTCTTATCTGCATCACAGAAATGAGAAAACTAAGGCTTAGAGATGGCATAAAATTCACCTAGCATCCCATAGCTATTAAGTGGTAGGGCTGAGTTCAAACTTAGGTCATCTGTCTCTAAGGCATATCATCTATTTATTACACTAAAACTACAGTTTCTATGAATTTGAGACAGTCAATGTATAAAGTATTCCGTTAAGAAGAAATCTCACTCATGAGTCTCCTTCATAATTGCATAGTATGAACTGCATAGGACAAAGAACTTACTACAGAGTGCAGCTTCTCAAGGTGCAGAACGAGAAGACGACAGCCACCCATCTGTGCTGAAAGATCAGTGCATAGCTACGTGCTGCAGTCGCATCTCAGAGCTGCTCTCTTCACAGCCTCCGTGCGTGCAGCTCCTTCCCCGGTACCTGCTTCCCCATCCTTTTTGCAGTCAAGTCTCAAGTCTAAGTGCAACTTCCTCAAGCCAGGTAACTCAATTTATAGGAAGTAGGTTCTCTGTTCCCTCTCATAGCATCTGTTCGGTGCTATTACAATACATTTGTTGGGTTTATTTTATGACTGTTTTACTCACCCCAGTGCACCCTAAGACTGGAACACAATAATCACTCAATAAATATTTTTCTTTTTCTTTCTTTCTTTCTTTCTTTCTTTCTTTCTTTCTTTCTTTCTTTTTCTTTCTTCTAACGTTTATTCATTTTTGAGAAAGAACACAAGCTAGGGAGGGGCAGAGAGAGGGAGACAAAGAATCCTAAGCAGGCTCCAGGCTCTGGGCTGTCAGCACAGAGCCCAACGCAGGGTTGAACGCATGAACTGTGAGATCATGACCTGAGCAGAGGTTAGATGCTTAACTAACTGAGCCACCCAGGCACCTCTAAATATTTCTGAATGAATAAACAAATCTTATTTGGAAAACATACACCTTTAAATAGTCCACTGGTCAAAGAAAACATGACTTGATAAATTAGTAAATTTGGGAAAAGAATAAGAGACATTAAAACCATGTAAAAACCTATATAAGATTAAAAATATGCTATAAATATTCATATAACATATAACATAAAATTGGTTTCTACAGGGAAGTTTATACATGAAATACTTCGATCAGAAAAGAAAAAAGGCTTAAATAAATGCTGTAAGTTTCCACATTAGAAACAAGGATAAGAAAAGCAAATTAAACCCACAGTAACCAGAACGAAGGAAATAATAAAGAGCAAAAGTCAATGAAACAGATAACCCAAAATAAGAGAAAAAAATCAATAAAAACTACAGCTTAAAATATCAATAAAAATTATTAACTTTTAGGAAAAATGATCAGAAATAAAGAGAGAAGACACAAGTTGAAATATTAAAAGAGAAATACGAACCACTGCTCCCAGACACTGATGCAATACCAGGAAACATTAACAATATTAAGCAGGGGTGCCTGGGTGGCTCCGTCAGTTAAGCATCTGACTTCGGCTCAGGTCATGATCTCACAGTCTGTGAGTTTCAGCCCCGCATTGGGTTATGTGCTGACAACTCAGAGCCTGAAGCCTGCTTCAGATTCTGTGTTCCTCTCTCGTTCTGCCATTCCCCCGCTCATGCTCTCTCTCTCAAGAATAAATAAACATCAAAAAAAATTTTTTTTAAAGAAAACAGTATTAAGCAAATACACTTAAAAATTTAGATGAAAGGAATAAATTCTTGGAAACACATAAATTACCAAAGCCCACTCAAGAAAAAATAAAATGCATGGCAATATATCCATGTACTTTATTTCATATATATATGTATTCCTCCCCACCCTCCACCATTCATTGTTATAAGCCTTCTTAAAAAGAAAACTCTTGGTCCAAAAATTTCACTGATAAAATCTACCAGAAAACAGAACAGGAAGCAATGCTTCCCAATTCATTTCAAGAGGCCAACATTATCTCGAATGCAAACCCAGAGACATTACTTGGGGAAGGGAAAAGGAGGGACCTAAACAATATTACAAGGGAACAAAGATTTAAAACTCTTAACAAAATCTTGCAAACTGGATCTGACAACACATGAAGAGGATAATACCTCACAACCAAGATGAGTTTATCTAAGAAATTCAAAGTTGGTTTAACATTAAAAACTCAACAACAAAATTCAGTATATTAGCAGAATAAAGAAAAAAAAACCATATGGCCATCACAATAGAAACAGAGAAATCATTTGACAAAATATTACATCCTATAAGGATTTTTTTAAAAAAAGCTCAGCAAAGTAGGAATAAAAAAAATGTCTTCAACTTGATGAAGGGCATCTATGAAAAACCTACAGCTAACAACATATTTCTTGGTGAAAATATGAATGCTTTCACCCTAAGATCAGATATAAGGCAAGAATGTCTGCTCTCACTATGCTATATAACACTGTCCTGGAGTTCCTAGATGGTAAGAAAAAGAATAAAAATGCATGAGATTAGAAATAAGTAAAACTGCCTCTATTCTCACATGATATGATCATCTACACAGAGAATCTCAACATATTTACAAAAAATATTTTTCGCAATTGAATGCAAGATTCAAGGGGAAGAAGTATCAATTGCATTTCTATATATTATCAACAAACAATTCAAATTTGCAAGTTCAAACCAATCACTTATAAAAACATCAAAAACATAAAACAGTTCAGGGTAAATTTAACAAAAAATATTCAAGACCTGTGCACTAGAAACTACACAATACTGCTGAAAAAATTAAAGAAAACCTAAATAATGGGAAAGATATATCATGTTCATGGATCAGAACACATTATTATTAACACATAAATTCTCTCCAAATTGATTAACAGATTTAACACAATCCCAATTAAAATCCAGGAGACCTTTACATAGAAACAACAAGATTATTCTATAATTTATATGGAAATGTTAAGGAAATAGGGTTGTAAAAACAATTTTTTAAAAGAACAGAAGGGAAAGACCCAAACTGTCTAATTTTAACACTTACTCTAAAGTAAAAATGCTAACGATAGTGTGGCAGGGATAAGAATGGATAGACCTAGATCAATGCAACAAAACAGGGGGCCCAGGTATCAACCCACATGTACACGGTCAACTGATTTTTGACAAAGGTGGCAGGGTAATTTAGTGGGAAAAAGATGGCATTTTCAACAAATATGCTGAAACAGTTAGATATCCAACTGTTAAAAAAAAAACAAAAAAACACAACTCTGACTCTTATATAGCACCATATACAAAAATTAACTTGAAATGGATCACAGACCTAAATTTAAGTGCTAAAACATTTAACCCTTTTAGAAGAAAACATGGGTTGGGGAGGAGTGGCGCACGTGGGTAGCTCAGTCAGTTAAGTATCCAAGTGACTCCAGGTTTTGGCTCAGGTCATGACCTCGAGGTTCATGAGATTAAGCCCCTTGTCAGACTCCTGTGCTGACAGCACACAGCCTGCTTGGGATTCCCTCTCTGCCTCTCTCTCTCTGTCCCTCCCCTGCTCATGCACATTTTTTCTCTCTCTCTCTTTCTCTCTCCCTCCCTCAAAACAAATAAATAAATTTAAAAAGGAAAAAGAAGAAAACATGGGAGAAAAAATTTTAACTTGGGTGAGGAAAAGATGTTTTAAACATAAAATGCACAAATCACTCATATACAAAAAAACCCTCATGAGATGTATTTCATCTAATTTAAAAGACTTGTCCTTCAAAAGACACTTGTAAGAAACCGTATCAGTGGTTACAAGGAAGCGGGTGATGGGATGCACGGACTGTAAAGGGGCATGAGAGGTTTGTTAGGGTGAGAGAAAAATTCCCCATTAAAAAAAAATGAAAAGGCAGACCACAGACTGGGAGAAAATATTTGCAAAACATCTATATAATAAAGCACTTGTATCTAGAATATATGAAGAATTCTGACTACTCAATTTTAAAAAAGACAAACAACCCAATTAAAAAGTGGCCAAAAATATTTTAGCAGATACTTCAATAAAGAAGACATCCAAATAGCAAATCAACAGAGGAAAAGGTGTTCAATATTATTAGTTGTTCAGGAAGTTCACATTGAAACTACAAGCTACCACTCCACACTCACTAAAATGGGTAAAATTTTAAAAAGACTAACCATGCCAAGCGCGGTGATGATGCTGAGTAACATCTCAGAAATGTAAAATGAAATTTGGCGGTTTCTTACAAAGTTGGACACACCAGAGGACACAGAAATAGCATTCCTAGGTATTTACCCAAGTAAAAATATATGTCCATATAAAGTTTTGTACTGAAATATTCACAAGAACATTTTTCATAAGAGCCCAAACTGCAAAGAACCCAAATGCCTATTGACTGGTGATTGTACAAGCACATTATGATACAAAAATGTAATGGAGTAAATCCATAAAAAGAAACAAGCTACTGATATATGCAACCATTTTGATGAATTTTAAAAGTAACGTGCTAAGTGAAAGGTGCAGAGCACAAATGACTACATACTGTGTTTGGGGATTATACTTTTTTGGGGGGAAGGGAGATAATACTTTTTAATGTTTAGGTATTGTGTTCCAATGCCCTGTGTTTTCTCTTCAAGGTCTCCAATTGTACGTACATTGTGTCTTCTGTTTTCACTTTTTGGAAATGCTTACTCTGGGTAATCCAACCTTTGTGTGAGAAGTTTGGTTATCCTGGGGCACCCAGGTGGCTCAGTGGGTTGCGTGTCTGACTTCGGCTCAGGTCATGACCCTCGCAGTTCGTGGGTTCGAGCCCCGCATTGGGCTCTGTACTGACAGCTTGGAGCCTGGAGCCTGCTTCAGATTCTGTCTCTGTCTCTCTCTGCCTGTTCCCTGCTCACACACTGTTTCTCTCTTAAATATAAATAAAACATTAAAATTAAAAACAAAAACAAAGTTCGATTATCTTGAAAATGCCGTGCCGTGCCATAACCACATGGAAAAGAATTGTGGAAATAGGCAAATGCCTGATCGGTTCCTACAGTTCCAGTCAGATTCTCCAGTGAGACTCTACATATGAAAGTAAGCCTCTTAGATGTTTAAACCAGTGAAGGCTTTGAATTATTACCTTAGATGCAGTGATATATTGGTTTAATGATTCACTGTAGGAAGCCAGCCTTGAAATATTATAAAATTATGCTAAAGTATATACTAAAAATATTCCCAAACTTATTTTGCCTTAAACTTTACATGCTAAAGTGAATTTTACAATGTATCTTTCTTGGCTTGGGAATTTTTGAAAACACATCGGACGAAAGCAATGAAACTCTGATATAACCTACATAATATATTCATAATTAAAATGGTGGGCAAAGAAATTAACTTGCCAGACTCCTAACACTAAAGATATTTATACACACATAAGTTTAGTAAAAATTTTAAAGTCATCGCTATGAATATGAAATGATACTTTTAATTTAAAAATCACCCAAATCACACCTCCATAAATTAGTGAGCAGAACTACAATTTCTCACTGTTGGCACTTCTGCCTCACGTGAATTTGAAACGACAGACTTGAGTTCACTGAAGACAAACAATGAAAAACCTAAAGTATGAGAAGATCTCAAGACTGGCATGAAACTGAAAGTCATATGCAAACAACGAAATGAATTTTTTCAAAGAGATTAGTATAGTGTACAATGAGCACAGTGTCCGTTCATCTGTATCCACACAAAGAAAATAGAAGGGTGTGAAGAATTTATCAGGTGAACAAACATTTCTACACAGTGACTGTCCTTTACCCCCTAACAGATATCTTAACTTCCAATTCCAGCCTGGAGAGAGATTTACAGAGGTCTGGAAAGAAATATGGCTGTAAGATTTGGGGGAAGAATCCTAACTAGAGGCATCCCAGTGTTGTTTTTTTGCTTTTATTTGTCTGATTTTTTAAGATTTTAAGTAATCTTACGGAACTCTGGTAATACCCGAGCTACAAAAAGAGATGACTTGGATGTGTTGGCAGCATGTCACTGGTCATATTACTGGAACACTTTCATAGTATGTTCTCCAGATGCTGGATGGCTGCTTACCACAGGTGCCCTGAGTTCGCTTTCACAGCCTTGTTCCAGTGAGCTCTGAACTAACTCTTGTACGTTCCATCCTGTCACCAAGGTTCACACCTTACATCGACCCAAGAAAAAGGAAGAATCCATGCTTCTGCTTAGGAACTCGTCAATGTCCAATCCTAGCACATTTGTCAACTGTTATCTTGCAGGATTCACTCTACTCTGTTCTATACATACTTGGCTTCACAGGCTTCTCCTGCCTGGCTCCTTCTGTCCAGGATTCTCCTTAGGCTTCTCTCATCACCAACACCTCTCATGTTGATATCCCCAGGCACCATTCTTGGCCACTAATGTCCTAACTTTACATATTTTTCTCACAACGGACATTTCTTCCCTTCTTTGGTTTCAGCATTGCTGATGAAGCCTATTTGTACCTCTGACCTAACTCTTCCTCCTTGTTAGCCCCAACGGACTCCTCCAATAAATGATGATCATGCCGGGACTCATTCCTCTTCCTGTGTTTCCTGACTTTTTGAATAGCCCAGTATCCACACAAGTCCCCCCAAGCAACAAGCGGAAAACTGTGCCATGTTTTTCTCTTTCCGTTTAGTCCTTAAATCCTAGAATTTTATTCCTTCTAATATTACCTCAATTAATGACTCTAACAGTTTATAACTGGATGACGAAAAACCTAAATGCAGTCTCAGCTGAAGTAGTTTCCCTGTTTCCAATTCTGTCTTCTTCAGTCCAAGCTTCATATTGCTACCAAGTACTCCTCCTGAAACATTTTCTTACAGAAATCCTTCCACGATGCTTCACTGTCTTCAGGATAAAACCCAAATTACTTGGAAGATCTGTCCTAATACGACACTGAATACTTGTTCATACACTTCTGACTTTCCTCTGCAGGACTTTAGCACTGCCCATCCTGTGTTGTAGCTGGGCAGATGGGGGAGAATTTGCATATTCCTGCACATTCTACACATTCTATTGCCTTGTTTGGAATGCCCTCCTTCTAAGTTACTGATGTAACTTAGAGTTCAACTTAAGTCTTAGCATAGCAACCACCCAAGGCATTTCTCTGGCATTCTCTCCTTTTCTCTTCCCTCTTTCCTCCAGACGGATTCAAGTGCCCATTCTCTGTTTCCCATAGCAATCAGTGTTATCATGGCAATAATAACACTATTAGGTATATACACACTCTCTTGTCTATAATCCCAATTAGAGAGTCATCTTTTAAAAGAAAGTACCAAGTTTTTCCTTATTTGTGTATCTGCTGAGGTCCAGTCAATAGTAGTTGCTCATTAAATATTTAACAGGCAAATGAATTCTAATGGAATAGGTTCTGAAGTTCATACATAAATTATCAAGTATAATCAAAATCATTCCTGAAAAATTCCTGAGGCAGGTGCTACACTGGAGACCCAACATACTGTCTCAATATAGTTAAGCTCAGCACTTCTTCCTTCAGCAACGAAGTACCATAATTTCTTTAGATGAACATCTGTAGTTATGATGCACTTAATGACAATGTTTTCTGAAAACTATGTGTTTTTAAGCACTAGGGTTTGTATCCCACGAAACTCTATGGAGGGCAAGTAGAAACGAACATGGAGTAAAAGAACAGCAAACTTACATTTCTCATCTTGAGGTGACTGCCAACATACTTAACAAGAATGGAAGAATCATCAAATCCTTCCTATCTATCTATTATCTTTCTATCTACTGATCTATCTACTGTCTATTTCTATGATGTCCTTTGCTGAGCTTTTTACTTTGAATTCATATAAGTTAATTGCAATTATGATGTGATTCCCATTGTACTGATATGCCTATAAAGACCTGCTGATTTTTTACAATCGATATCTTCTCACAATCCACTTCCTGAATAATCAGGATTATTCAGTGCTTTCAACAATACTGGCAAACACAGGGGAGATAACAAGCATGGCCACGAACATGCTAAATTTCCATGCCGTCTACTAGGCTGAAAGAAGTTCATATATTCACAAAAATGTTAAGAAAAAGAATGTCTCAACTGTTGTATTTATATTTCATGATAAACATTTCAGAACACAGGCTCAAAGGATGCTACTGCTAATGAAAAATCAAGACAATAAACACAAATTAAGTAAAGACTGGGCTAGTTATGATGATTTCAATAGGCCCACTAAAGAAGTCCATCTCAGGGCACAGGTGAGATACAGAGAGGTCTGAATATGTTGCCGTTTCATGAGCACCACGTTTACCAGAGCTTACTTTCCAATAGGTCGGTCATCTCCTACCCACCTCTCCTAGTTACCACCCAGATGTTCCCCACTGGATAATTCCCAGCGCATCGGTGAGTATTGGTATGGACAGCCTGCCTGTGTGAGTTTACGGCTTCCCTTGCTTTTACCTCTGTGTCAACCTTATTTCCGAACAGAAGTACTCTGTTTCGTATTTTTTCTACAGAAATTGAGTTTTCTGCATTTCTAGGAAGCATCCCTGGGCAGAATAAGTGTCATGGTGAACCTAAAGCAAAACCAAAATTAAATAAGTCACCATAAGGATATACTGAACATAGATTTCCTTCAGAGAAACAATAAATTTAAGAAGAGAAATAAACACATTAAGTTCCAAGAACAAAATAACTATTTGTATTTATGAAGTACATTCAAAATGTATTCAAAAGTATATTTGATAACTTAAAAGAGAAAAACTGGGAAATTACAAAAAAGAAACTTTCTTTGCACTAAAAGTGTATAAATACAATCAAATTTTCCAAATGCATCTATATAGATGGCAATGCTATAATTGCTATCCATGCACATACAGAATCAGTTCACCTGCTGCAATCCATTAAATAATTCAGTCTTTATCTATAACACATTCTCAAAACAGAAATTCCGAAAAAAGAGCTATAATGTAGGAGTTTCAGTGCTAAAGAAAACCATCTGGCTAGTCTGAAAATCTGCTTTTGTGTGTAAAATTGTTTCGACAATCATCAGTTAATTAATCTCAGAAGTATGCTAGAGTGTGGGTGCCGCGAGCCCCCCCCCCCCGCCCCTCCCCGAGGCTCCGAAGCTTCCCTCACCCCACCACACAAAACCCTCTCCCTCCCGTGAAGTCCCGTGGTTCTTCATCTGTATTTCTGATACAGGTGATAGTTATCACTCTAAGCTGAGTGTGGGCTTGGTACCTTCACCACATGACTACAAACTCTTTGAGGGGAAGATCAAGGTTTAATTCAGATTTTATGCACCATACCTACCCTAGTGCCTTGCACAAAGCCTCAAAAAATACATATATTTTATAAATACACTCAAAGATACTCCCTCCTGAAGAAACACTTTCAAGTTTTTGGCCAAAATAAACTACATAGTACATTACTTTCTATTCTTCTTCCTACTTCTCAGCAGTTTCCAGTTTAAAAATCCCTGTTGATCCCTGTTCCTGGAGAAGATTTATTTATCCTTTTCATTTATTTATTCATTCAAACCATCCAGTAAATATCTGTCAGGTTCCTACTCATGCTAGGTAGTGAGTAAGTTTCTGGCATTTGACCAGCTCAGAGTCTAGTAGGAAATATATAAAAGTAAATAGGTTAGTTATAAAACAACCTGGTAATTGTTATAATAGATGTAAACACAAGATACTGTGAAAGAGTAGTTCTCCAAGTTTTTGTTTGTAGAGTTTAACATTTTCCCAATATTGTCTTCCCTGGTCATCTATCAATCCATCCATCTGCCTGCCTAACTTCCCTCCTTCCTTTTTTAAATACATGTTTATCTGTAGCACCAAATACAAAAGCTGCTGAAGAACACATAATTGAGAAATAAGTCCTCCCACCTGGTCCCCAGTCACTCGGTTTATCTTCCCAAAGGTACACACTAATGCCCAGTGTATAATTTCAGAGAGCATAATTCCAGAGAGAGTCGACGCATCTATAAAAATGCATATCACATACACACGGTCCTGCCTTCGTTAAATCATTACAGTGGTGGCATGCTTTATACTCTGCACCGTGTTTCTTTCATTTCATAATGTATCTTAGAACTTGTTCTCTATCAGCCCGTATTGAGCTGCCTCGTTCTTTTTAATGGATATAAAGTATTCCACTGCACAGATACAGCAGTCTCCTTACCAAAGGTACTATGAATGCTGCACTGAATGTATTTATCCAAATTCCATTCTGTGGTATATCTGTGAATATGTATGTGGATAAATTACTGGAAGTGTAACTGCTCTAAGAATATAAGCACTTTTTATTTTGATAGATACTACACAAACATCTCATCAACTTAATTTCCCATGAAATGGGAAACAGCCACCCTCATAACTTAAATTATAACATTTATACAAATGGCTCCCAAACCTGTATCCATAGTTCTGACCCCTTCTTTATCCTCGGTGAGATTTCCATGCTATTTCCACATACTCATTTCCTAGGAACCTTAGGAAAACCCTTTTCAAAACCAAATTTATAATCTTGCCCTCAACACATTCTCTGTAATTTCACTATATTAGTTCTCCCTGATTCCAACCAAAAGCCACTTCTGATACCTCTCTTTCTACCCACGACTAAATAATTGGTCATGAACATGTACCGATCTTGCGCAATGCCATGACATTCATTTTCTTTGTATTTTCCCAGATAACATGTGACCGCATGCCTGGGTTTTCTCATCCAACTACTCAAGTTCTTCTGGCCCCTGTGCTCATCCTGGTAACTCTGCTCACATGATCCCTCTGCTTGCGGAATCTTCTCAAATCAGTTTCCTGCTGAAGTCTCATTAAGCATTAAAGGTCTGCCCTAAATTAGAAAACCCCATAAAGGATTTTCTAATATGACTTTATTAGCACTTAGGTCTTTCACTATACATTCTAATTTATAATACACTTCTATGATAAAATGTAAGCTCCTTCATAGAAAGATGATGTCTTCACACATTCTGATAAACCCACACTGCCTGGTATTTAAAATGTGGTTCCCAAATGAATGAATGAATTTTGCAATGAACTAATTCCTACAAGTCAGATAATTCTACAGGAGAAAATATTCTATAGGGGATATTTAATTCATTTATTTTGGAAAAATAAGACTATTTTAAGTAAGGTCTGTGAGACAAATTCCCTATTTAATAATTAAATTTGTTTTAGAAAATCCACAGTGTAAATATTTCCAGTTAGCTATTCCAATAAATTGAAATTTTCCCTCACATTGATTTTGATCAAAAATACAGAGGAGAAAGGACAGGGAATAAAGGAATAGGTGAAATGTACCACTAAGACTGCATTTGTCTTCAAAACTACAAAAGCCTTTCAATTCTGGTTTTTTTTTTTAATAATTTTAAAAAATGTTCGTTTATTTATTTATTTATTTATTTTGAGAAATACAGAGTGAGAGCTGGAACGGGGCAGAGAGATGGAGGGAGGGAGGGTGGGAGGGAGAGGGAGAGAGACAGAGGGAGAGAGACAGAGAGACAGAGACAGAGAGACAGAGACAGAGAGACAGAGACAGAGAGACAGAGAGAGAGAGGGAGAGGGAGAGAGGGAGAGAGAGAGAGAGAGAGAGAGAGAGAGAGAATCCCAAGCAGGTTCCATGCTATCAGTGCAGGGCCCAACACGGGGCTTGATCCTATGAACCACAAGATCATGGCCTGAGCCGAAATCCGGAGCCAGATTCTTAACCCACAGAGCCACCCAGGTGCCCTGACCCTTTGAATCTCTTCAAATGCGGTCAAGGTTACTCTAACTCCTATGTAAATAAAGAGGAAACTCAGCCAGGATGAGACTATGGAGTACTGTTAAACCGAGTTCAAAATTGGTTACATTATCTTTTGTAAGGTTACCAAACACTTGAGGAAGAACGTTGTAGAAAGCATTAAAAATCCTGTATTTCCAGTTTCCAAAATTAAATAACACGATTTCAAAACTTGTACAAGTGATAAAATATTTCACACTTACAAAATATAGGAAGAAAAAGAATATGAGTATGCTTTCTAATATATGAAAAAAGTTTTAAAAAAGTGACCATTACATTTCATTAGAAATTATTCAGTTCCCATCTACTCCACAGGAGAAAGAGCTACACATATCTCTACAGCAAAGTACAGAATGGTTACATCATAACTTCTATTTTAAATAATTTTTAAAAATGATGACAATACTACCATGCATATGCTGGATTGACTTCTTGACTCACCTCTCCCCCATTAACATATTCCATCACAAAACACAAACGGTCTTTTGTCTGGAAGGAATATTTCAAGGACTTGAAATGAAAAAGAAAAAATGTTACATTATAATCCAGTATTCTTATAACAATACCAAAATAGAACACTTAGAAACAGTAAGCTTGCTGGATGAAATGTTCTTGCCCTTAAGAATCTACCTACTCCTTAAGAGTGTGTAAGCAAGAGTTCTGAGGAACATAAATTCTATTTAGATCAGCATTGGATATTGTTAGGGGAAAATTAAAATTAAAATTTTAAGTAAAAACACACTTAGTAATTTTGACGAGCAACTCTCCACCTACTGTGCCGTCTATTTGAAACTGTATTAGTGCCCGAAGCTCCCACCCATGTAACCTTAGAGCGAGGAAGACTCAAAAATACAGCTAGAGTAGTTATGTTCAGGCTTCTAATATAGTTTCACTATTTGCATACTGGGTACAAAACATGACTGAATTCAACAGAGTTGGTTCATATAATTGTGTAAGTTATAAAGACAGCAGAACTTTAGAGCTATCTTAATATACTGGACAATATACACCCAGCAACGTAACAAAATAAGTCTAGATATCTGGAAATTCCTACTTTACATAATGCTAAATCTTTAAAATGTTCTCCCTCTTGTATGTCTACCTGTTATTTTTAATCTTAATACATGTCATCAGAACCAAGAACATACAGAAACTTGGCAAATTATGTCTCTATTACAATCTAAGAACAGGACTGAAAAAAAAAATCAGTTTCTTTCAAAACAAGTAACATGCATATAACTCATAGTTTATACTTTGTCCAGTCAAGAAAATACATCATGACTTATCCTACCTTTAATTTAATGTGTATTCAGTCTTCCTGTGTTTCTGAGAGTACTCTATACCTAAAAGAAGTCTCAATTTCTATAAAAAATATTCAGTAAAGATATCTGCCTTTCATATTTGAAGAGAATGCTGCTTGATCATTTAAATATTTATCAGAAGCCAACAGACAAAGGAAACAAAATCCTTACATTTAACACTAAGAAATTCTTTTAAGTCTACCATTTTCTCAGTGCTCTACGTATATTTGCTCTGGAGTAATTTGTTTTTGTTTTTGTTTTTAAGGCAGTGAAATTCATGAAGGGAAAAAAAGTCTCAAAAAAAAATAATGGATTACAAATGCATACATATCGTAAACTTAATCCACACACCGCAGTAATTTCAAAGAAACAAAACTTCTAGTCTTCCCACAAAGAAAATGGCATACCTAAATGAATTTTATTTAAAATGTTATTTTTCATGGCTTAGCTTTTGCACAACTCCCTTAAATTTAAAATGTTATGATTATAACATCTGCCCTTCAGCCACTTACTGTTAAAAAGGGGTGTCTAGTGTTCTTTAACACTCTGCTCTCAGTGAGAGTGTGTGCCACTTCATCCTACAAAAGAAAAAGGCAAACCTTTAATATATGTACTAAGCACCAGGGATATAAAATTTTCGCTATTTCTCTACGAGCCAAAGAGGTTAAACCCAGAGGCAGAAAAAGATCTGAAAAGACAATGACATGTGTCCTTTATTGCTGGGCTTTTCCTCCAAACCTCCTCCAAAAACATCCAATTACTTATTTAAATCAGATGGCTGCAAAGTGTAATGAACCATATCAACTCAGTCAGGCTTAATCAAAATATACTGATAATGATACAAAAACCACCAAAAAGTTATCAGGGACACAGATGATTAAATAGCTAAACCTTTTCCCTTGAAGGCAATGCCTTAGCAGCTAATATTTAGGCATGGAGTAGTTATTATTTCCAAGTTCGTAATATATTTTATTCAGGGGGATAGAAAGGATATATTTTAGGAAAGATCACAGAATCTATAAGTCTCCTACTTAAAAGAAAAATCAGTTACCAAAAATAGGAACACAGAATATACACATTAAGATTTAATTTTCAACTATACATTTTAGAAATAGAAACAGAATATAAAAATTGTTATCTTTTTTGCATGTGGCTTTTTAACTTGCTTCTTTAAAAAAAAAGTCACAACCTACTTTAGGTGACAATTTAAAAAATCTGGGTGTATTTCAAACCAAAAATAAGTGTATTTCCCCAATTTTGTACATAAATCTCATTTTGACATCAAAAGTGAACTAGGAGAGATTTTCTTCAACATATGGAGAACTGGAAAAATGTTTCATATTTCAAAAATAACACCATCTTAAAGAAGAAAGGAAAGGAAGATCACTGCGGAAACTAACACAGCATCTCCGGTCTCTGCTTCTAGCAAGATCCTAGACAAAGCTCTTGCGGATCCATGCCTCCACACTGTCCGCAAATCACAACTAGATCAGAAGTAAGATGTGAAGAGCAAAACATCAGGGCACCTCATTCTAGTTATCATCTGACCTTAGACCTCAGAGAGAAATGAGAAATAGATTGATCGAAGATGCTAAGATCCCAAAGCCATTCCAAGAGGGCGGGACCAGTCATGTCTGAACAAGGCCAGTGTAATTAATAACACAGTGCTCAAAACTAGTGAAATAAAACATCCCTCGTATCTGTTTGATAAGAATCAAGCTTTAGTGCTCAATCTGAAAGCCTCTGTCATATCATACTATAATTTTTAGACAAATCAGAATAATACAAAATAAATCAGAAGCAGAAATGATACCATAACTTACTGATTTCCACACCTACAGCCCCTAGCATAATGATTAGTACACAGTAGACACTTAATAAATGTTGGTTGAACTCAACTGTTTATCACAGGAATAAATTCCAGTCATCAGGGGTGTGAAACTTCATTTATTCAATCACTCATCCCTTCCAAAAATGTGCAACAAATGTATTCTGGGCTTGTTCTGTGCCCTGAAAACGGTACAAAGACAAGGATCCCTGCCCTCAGGGAACTTTCAGTCTCTCTACACAGATGGTGATCAATGTTAGTGGGGAAAAAAGCAGAGAAGAGGGTGACTGCAATTTATGAGCATCACATAATGAAACATGAAATATATAATGAAGCATTAGGCAAGTGGATACTCTGTGACATACAGACCCAAATTCATTCATTAAAAAACAAAATCCTTGGTGGGCAGTTACTAAATGATAGTAACAGTGCAGGTATAAAGTGGTTTAAAAAAAAATCTGAAAGCCTCTGTCATATCATACTAGAATTTCTAAATAAGAATAGCACACATTTTAATACAAAATAAATCGGAAGCAGAAATGATACCATAACTTACTGATTTCTACACCCACAGTCCCTAGCATAGGGACTTGGAGTCATGGAGCTACAGGCTAGTGGAGAAGGCATAACAGATGGGTAAATATCCAATTAAATAAATAATTACTAAGCCTGATAAGGAATATTAAGAAAAAATTACCCCATAAATGGGGTAAATAAGGAAAACTAACATTACTGGGGGAGTATATAAGTTGGGTAATATGTTGATGTGGGGGGCAGGAGGGGTGATATAATCTGATTTCTATTTTAAAAGTTTACTCGGGCTCCGCTGAGCAGAAAGACACAAAAAATAGGAAGGATGGGGACCCCTGGGTGCTAGGTTGGTTAAGTGACTGTTGATTTCTGCTCAGGTCATGATCTCACAGTTGTGAGATGGAACCCGCCCCGCCCAAATCTCCAAAGCAAGGAGCCTGATTAAGATTCTCTCTCTCCCCCTCTGCCCCCCCTCACTCGCTTTTTCTCTCTCTCAAAAACAAAACAAAAACAAAACAAACAAACAAAAAGGAGGGATAAACCAAGGGACAACAACAGTATTCCAAGAGAGGAATGAGGATGCCTTAGGCTACTATGGTAGCAGCAGGAACAGGAGAAAAGGGGATAGTTTTAAAATCTTTTTGAGATATAAAATTAGCAGCAATAATCCAAAAAATACCTGCCTTCAACATGAGGGTGAATTAAAAAAAAAAAAAACAAAAGCACACACCTCTTTACAGGCAGTCAGAAGGAGATTCACAGAAAAGATACCATTTGCAGGTTATGCTGTAGGATTGCAAAGTGATCGGAGGCAGAGAGCCAGGAAAAGACTACAAAAAGGTAAGTATGAAACCCATCTGGAACCAGAAAAGACATCCTAGTGCTTCAGAAAGTATTTCCAGAGGGGAGTTCATTCTGCTTTTTAAAACAAGCCTAGCACATACAATAGTTATTTTCCTAAATCAGTAAGTTTCAAGACAGAAGATTAGTTTTTTCTAAGTTCTGCAATTTGCCTAACTAACCACCCCAAAGGAGCAAGTAAAGATGTACGGAAACAAATGCTAAAACAAGATTTCTTTGTCAGGAGAATGGAAATGCAATTAATACCATGTACGCATCTTGCAAAAATATTAAAATGTATTTTCTGCCATATTTTACATACGATCAGATTAGAATTCTTCCCTCTTAATGCAGATTTAATAGTACTGTATTTCACATACTAATTAGTTTCTGCTATGAAGATAAGGTAGGCACAAGCTAAAAAGTAAACACAGATGCCAATAATTTTTAATTACAGTTAAAAGCAACATGTCAAAACAAAAAGTTAAAAATAACAGCGATAAAACTTAGTGACTAAAACAATGTGATGCCTTTTAAAAAATCCACTCGTTGATCAGGACTATAAATGAAGAAGCGCTACACATGCTTGGGTGTGCAACAGAAGTAGAATGTTTTCGTGAAAAAGCTTCTGAAATACAGCTCCATGTATATTCATCCCCGGTAAAATACTAATGAGTTTTTAAATCTAGTTTCTCTCACAGGAATGGGCTTTGATTTCTTGGAGGATGTGAGGCAGAGAACAGCCCTCCTTCCTCACATTTAGGTTCCCATAAATCGTCTCCGATTTATCACTCACTCCCTTCTACTACACGTGGTCTCAGCTTCCGCCTTCATCTGCCCCCCCCTCCCCACCCCGCGCCTCCTGTCGCATGGAGGTTGGGTGCTTTGTGGGGGGTGAGGGGTAGGAAGTGGCAGAGAAGGGGAGAAAAAGAAGATCTGGGACACCAAGGGTTTCAGATCCTTCAATCCCTGCACTAACTCAGCAACATAGTAGGCTTGCTTACTCCCACCCTGCAGGCAGAAACGGAGGCACCGGGGCTGCAGGTGTGACAAGCAATACTGATGGCATGTGTGAGGCCAACGTTCCCGTCACTTCTACTCCACACGACGCCGCCTCCCGTTCACACAGCCCAGTGTCTACGTAACCCGACACTTGAAGTCCGTTCATGGTGACTTTCTCCACCCTGAACACAAGGCTGTAGCCAGTTGAAATCAACATACGCCCATTGGAACCACTTCCGCCCCCCACCAGAGCAACAGCAAACACCTGGAGGCGAGGGGTGAGCGGGAAACAGGGACAAGGGGGCAGAGAAGCCTGCACCCTGCCTCTCTTGCTCTCGATTAACCCGCAGGGAGGGCCAGCGCTTGTTATTTACTTGTTCTCTGTCTTGACGCCATGTGTTAGCAATCCATACATTTCTTTCCATAGGAAACACATCACACTTCTCAAGCTCTAAATCTGGGGTCCTAACTTCCCCTCTTCTGCAAACTTGGTTTCTGCCCAGATGAGCCTGCTCACGCCCTCCCACTCTCCGGGGGCCACACTGTCTTCGCGCTGTTCCTTCGTTACTATCTCTACTCTCTTTCTTGCCCACTTGTCACCCTGATGGAGAAAAGCAAAGCACAGGTGGTCCTCTGCGGCCTATGAACACTACGTCTCCGTTCTCAAGTGCTGTCATTTGATACTTTGTCCTGGATGCTCCTGTCCCCACCCCCAGGGCGCAGCCCCACTAACTGCCCCCTGGACCCCCAGGACCCAGCCCCGCTGACCAGTCAGTTGCAAGGGGCTGAGCTGCCGCTGCTCTGACCTCATCCCTGATCCTGGGTCTGGGCTCTGACCTGCAGAAACCAGTGCAGCACTGCTGCTGCTCCGCACCCTGGCCTGGGGGGTCCCAGGCTGAGGCTCTGACCAAACAGAAGTGGCGCTGTGACTGCTCTGCCCGCTGCCACAGGGCCCCGAGTCATGGCTCTGACCTGTCATGGCATGGACCACCCCTGGGTCCTCGGGTCCTGAGTCAGGGCTCTGTCCCACGAGCACCGCACCGGCACCTGGGGGCTCTGTGACCCGCTCCCTGAACTTAAAGTTGCGACTTGACCCAACATTGCTGGGGCAACGTGGGTTTGTGACTGACCATCCACAAAGGAGGCCCTGCTGCCATTGGGCCCGAAGGCACCACTGCACTCTGACATCCTAGCGATCCAGCTACTGCTGCGTCCCTCTCCGCCCCCGGTCCTGAGTCCCTGTGGCGATCCCTAGAGACCCAGGCCCCAGTTCCACAGGAAACGTGCACATACCGGCATCCCAGACACCAGCGCCACCCCACATACACCTGTGCTCCAAGATGCAGCTCTGTGTGCACCAGATCCCGGGACACCAGCTCTGTGGACACCCAGTGCCAGCACATCACACCTCTCACCAAAAGGGATTTCCTTGGCTAGAACTGCCTCTCACAGGCAAAAAAGAACAGGAGGGGGTGTCTGGGTGATTCGGTTGGTTAAGCATCTGAGTCTTGATATCAGCTCAGGTCATGATCTCAAGGTTCCTGAGATCCTGCCTCATGTTTGGGCTCTGCGCTGGCAGCGTGGAGCTTCCTTGGGATTCCCGCTCTCCCTCTGTCTTTGCCCCTCCCCAACTTGCTCTCTCTCCCTCAAAATAAAGAAATAAACATTAAAAATTAAAAAAAAAAAAAAGAATGGGAGGACCCCAGCTACCTTCAGCCCCAGTAGCCCTACCCACCAGTAACACCCATGGGATCTCTACAGGCTTGGCCATGGAAAACACCCACAATCTTCACTGATGTTGGTCTCAGCTGACAGAGCTGCATGGGGACTACTTGGCCGTACCCTCCCAGCAACCAGACACGGGGCCACACCCAGCTGGTGTACTCACAGAAGCCAGTCCAAAAAGGCTGGGAGAGATGGCCACTCCTTCAAATGCTCAGATAGCAACACAAAGACATTAGAAACACACAAAAAAGGAAGAAAACATGACACCTCCAAAGGTACACAATAATTTTCCAGTAACTGACACCGAAGAAATGGACTTGATAGTTCTCTATCAAGAATTAAAAATAGAGAAGTTCAGCAAGATTCAAGAAAACACAGAGAAATAATTCAATGAACTCAGAAAGACAATACATGAACGAAACCAGAAGTTCAACAAAGATACAGATCATATAAAAGAACCAAACAAAAATTTGCGAGCTGAAGAATATTAAGAACAAAATGAAAAAATGCAATAGAGAGCTTTAAATCAGGCTCAATTAAGTGGAAGAAACTTGAAGACAGACCTCTTGACATTATCCAGTTAGAGGAGAAAAAAAGATGTGAGAATGAAAAAGTGAAGGAAGCCTATGTGATTATGGGATACCACCAAGTGAAACAATATTCACATGTGGGAGTCCCAGCAGGAGAAGAGAGAGAGAGAGGAAGGGATAGAATACTTATCTAAAGAAGTAACAGTCGAAAATGTCCCAAATCTGGGGAGAGATATGGCCATTCAGGTCCACAAAGCTCAAAGATACCCAAGGAGATTCCACCAAAAGAGATCTTTACTGAGACACATTACAATCAAGCTCTCAAAAATCAAAGACAAAGAGAATTTTGGAAGCAGCGAGAAAAAAATGTATTCATCAAATACATGGGAACCCCAATCAGGCTCTCAGTGAAGTTTCTGAGCAGAAACCTTGCAGGCCAAGAGACAGTGGGAGGATATATTCCAAGTGATGAAAGAAAAAAACCTCCTAACTAGGAATACTTTACCCAGTAAAGTGGTCCTTCAGAAATGAAGGAGAGACAAAGACTTTCCCAGAAAAACAAAAGCTGAGGGAATTCACCACAACTAGACTGTCTTCCATGAAATGCTAAACAAAGTTCTTCAAGCTGAAATGAAAGGCTGCTAATTAGTAACATGAAAACATACAAAAGGATAAAATTCACTGGAAAAGGTAAATATATAGTCAAATTCAAAACACTCTAATGCTGCAACTGAAGTGTGTAAATCACCTTGGCCACTAGCATACACTTTAAAGACAAATGAGTTAAAAATAATTATAGCTACAGTATTTTGCTACTGGACACACAGGTAAATTTGGACGTCAACAACATAAAATGTTGGGGGGAGCAAGTACACGTGTAGACCTTTTTCCAATCAATTGAAGCTGTTATCAGCTTGAAACAGACTGTTACAACAGTAAGATGTATTATGACCATCGTGGTAATCACAAAGCCAAAAATTGTAACAGATTCACAAATAGAGAAAAGAATCAAAGTATACATACCACTACAAAAAACCATCAATTCACAAAAAAGCAAGCAAGCAAGAAAGGACAAAAACTACAAAATAATTAGAAAGCAATACACAAAATGGTGACAGTCAAGTCTTGAACTATTAATAATTACTTTAAATGCAAAGGGTTTGAATTCGCCAATTAAAAGACACAGAGGGGCTGAGTAAGTTAAAAAACCAAGATCCAAGTATGCTACCTAAAGGAGCAGCACTTCAGCTTTAAGCTCACGGGCTGAAAAGTGAAGGGATGAAAAAGATGCTCTAGGCAAAAAGAGCAGTGGTAGCTCTACCTATGCAAACAAAAGAGACTTAAGTCAAAAGCTGTAGTGAGAGCCAAAGATCTTTTTTTTTTTTTTTTTTTTAAAGAAGATCTTTATATAATGATATAAGGGTCTGCTCATGAAGAGGCTGTAATAGTTATAAATATATATAATTATGAGCAAATCTGAAGACTGAAACAGACAGCAATATGAAAGTAGTGGGGAACTCAAATATCCCACTTTGGATATGGGATAGATCCCATCAATGGACAGACCATCCTGATAGAAAATCAATAAGGAAATCATGGACTTGAACTATACTTTAGCCAAATGGAGCTAACAAACAGATATAGAACATTCCATCCAATAGCAGCATGATAATACACATTCTTCTCAAGCACACATTGAACATTCTCCAGGATTAATCATTTATTAGGTCACAAAACAATTCTTAACAAACTTAAGAAAATCTATCCATATCAAGTATCTTTTCCAACCAATACAGTAAGAAACTAAAAACGAATTATAGGAAGAAAGCTGGAAAATTCACAAATACATGGAAATTAAACAAAATACTTCAGATTAAGCAACTGGTCAAAGAAGAAATCAAAAGGGAAATTTTAAAAATCTTGAAATAAATGAAATAGAAACACAACACACCAACACTTATGGAACACAGCAAAAGCAATTCTAAGAGACAAGTTAATAGTCGTAAGTTTCTTACATTAAGAATAAATAAAGATCTCAAATAAACAATCTAAATTTACACCTTAAGGAATTAAAAAAAGAACACAGTGAACCCAAAGTTAGTAGAAAGAAGGGAATAATTAAGATTAGAGAAGTGAAATAGAGACTAGAAGGACAATGGAGAAAAAAATCAATGAAACTAAGAATTGGTTCTTTAAAAAGATAAAAAAATTGACAAGTGTTTAGTGACACTAAGATAAAAAAAGATGACTAATAAAATTATAAATGAAAGAGGAGACATTACAACTGATACAACAAAAATATAAGAATCATAACAGACTATTATAAACAATTATCACCAAAATATTAGATACCTCAGAAGAAATGGATAAATCCTAGAAACATACAACTTCTCAAGACTGACCCATGAATAGAAAATCTGAACAGAGCAGTAATGAGCAAAAGTTTAAATTAGGAATCAAAAATCTCCTTACAAATAAAAGCTCAAAAGCAGATGGTTTCATTGGGGAATTCTATCAAACATTTAAAGAAGAATTAATATCAATCTTTCTCAAACTCTTCCAGAATTGAAGAGGAAGGAACATGTTTAAACTTGTTTTATGGGGCTAGCATTTCTCAAACCCAAGCCAGACGAAACACTGCAAGAAAAGAAAATTATAGGCCAACACTTCTGATGAACATACATGCAAAAATCCTCAACAAAATACCAGCAACCCTAATTCAAGAGCACGTTAAAAGGATTATACACCATGATCAACTGGGATTTATCCCTGAGATGCAAAGATGATTCAACACAGTTCAGTAAGTGTGATATACATCACATTAATAAAAGATAAAAAGCGTATGATCATTTCCAAAGGTGCCAAAATATATCCGACAAAAATAAATATCCTTTCATGATAAAAACTATCAATAAACCAGGTATAAAAGCAATGTACCTCAACATAACAAAGGCCATGTATGATAAGCCCACAGTTAATACCATACTCAGTGGTGAAAAGTTAAAAGTCTTTCCTCTAACATCAGAAACAAGACAGACACTCACTGTCAGCACTTCTAATCAACACAGTACTGGAGTTACTAGCCACAATAGTTCAGAGGGAAGGAAGGTGAGTGAGAGAGGGAGCATCCAAATGGGGGGGAAAAGGTAAAATTATCTTTTGCAGATTACATGATGTTATATATACACAGTAAACCCTAAAGACTCCACCAAAAAGCTGTTAGGATTCATAAATGAATTCAGTAAAGTTACAGGATACCAAACCAACACACAAAAAATCCACTGCATTTCTATTCACTTAACAATAAACTATCTGAAAGAGAAATGGAAGAAAGCAACCCTATTTGCCACTGCATCAAAAAGAATAAAATACTTTGGAGCAGATTTAACCAAGGAGGTGAAAGACCCGTGCACTGGAAACTACTGGAATTGACAAAAGAAACTGAAGAACACATAAACAAATGGAAATATACCCTGTGTTCTTGGGTTGGAAACATTAACATTGTGAAAATGTCCACACCACCCAAAGTGATATACACAGATTCAACGCAATCCCTATCAAAATTCCAGTGGCACTAAAAAACTATCCTCAAATTTGTTTGTAGCCACAAAAGACCCTAAAAGCCAAAGCAATCTTGAAAAAGAACAAAGCTGGGTGCTTCACACTTCTTTATCTCAAACTATACTCCAATGCTATAGTAAGCAAAACAGTATAGTAAGCAAAACACTATGGTCAAAGCAATGAAAATGGACCTCCATTGGGGCACCTGGGTGGCTCAGTTGGTCCGACTTTGGCTCAGGTCATGATCTCTCGGTTCGGGACTTTGGGCCCCATGTTAGGCTCTGTGCTGACAGCTCAGAGCCTGGAGCCTGCTTCAGATTCTGTGTCTCCCTCTCTCTCTCTGCCCCTCCCCTGCTCATGCTCTCTCTCCCTCTCTCAAAAATAAAGATTTAAAAAAATTAAAAAAAAAAAAATGGACCTCTATCTTACACTAGTCACAAAAATTAACTCAAAATAGGTTAAAGACAACTCTAAGACCTGAAACCATAAAAATCTTAGAAGAAAACATAAGGAAAAAGCTCCTTGACATTGGTCTTGGCAACTTTTACCTGGACAAGACACAAAGGGAAAAGGCAACAAAAGCTAAAATAAACAAGTGGGACTATATCTAACTAAAGAGCTTCTGCACAATAAAGGAAACCATCAATAAATTGAAATGGTACAGAACAAGAAAAATATTTGCAAGCCATGTACCTGATAAGGGGTTAATATCCAAAATACATAAAGAACTCACAGAACTCAACAGCAAGAAAGCAAAATAATCTGATTAAAAAGGGGCAGACATTTTTCCAAAAAGACAAACAAATGGCCAACAGGTACATGAAAAGATGCTCAATATCACTAATCATCCAGGAAATGCAAATCAAAACTACAATCAGGTATCATTTACACCTGAAGAATGGCTATTATCAAGAGAAGAAATAACAAACATTGGAGAAAAGGAAAGCCTTACACACTGTTGATGGGAATGTAAATTGATGCAGTCACTACGGAAAACAGTATGGTGGTTCCTCAAAAACTTAAAGATAGAACTACTATACGATCCAACAATCCCACCCTGATATACAGCTGAAGGAAATGAAATCAGGGTTTTAAAGAGATGTCCACACCCCCATGTTCACTGCAGCATCATTCACAACAGCCAAGATATGAGAACAACCTAAATGTCCTTCAATGAATGAATGAATGAATGAAGAAACTTTGGCATACAGGGGTGCCTGGGTGGCTCGGTCGGTTGAGCGTCTGACTCTTGCTTTTGGGTCAGGTCATGATCTCATGGTTTGTGGGTTCCAGCCCTGCATCGGGCTCTGTGCAGTTAGTGTGTAGCCTGCTTGGGATTCTCTCTCTCTCTCTCTCTCTCTCTCTCTCTCTCGCCCTCCCCTGCTTGCACTCTCTCTCTCCCAAAATAAATAAATAAACAAACTTAAAAAAGATTTAAATAAAAAAAAAGAAACTTTGGCATATAAATACATGGAGCATTATTCAGCCATAAAAAAGGAGATTCTGCCATTTGTGACAACATGGATGAAACTGGAGAGCATAATGCCAAGTGAAATAAGCCAGACAGAGAAAGACAAATACTGGATGGTGTCTCTTACATGTGGAATCTAAACAAAAACAAAAACAAAAACTTCAAAAAGCTGATTTCGTAGAAACAAAGGGTACTGTGGTGGTTTTGGCCAGGGGCTGGAGAGAGGGAGATGGGGGGATGTAGGTCAAAGGGCACAAATGTTCAGTTACAAGAAGAATAAGTTCTGAGGCTCTAATGTGCAGCATGGAGACTCCAGTAAATAATCCCATATGTTCTACCTGAAAGTTGTTGAGAGTAGATCTTTCTTAGGAATTCTCATTGCACACATACAAAAGGTCAACCAAGAGGTGACGGATATTTTAACTAACTTGATCTTGATAATCATTCCACAGTTCCAAGTCATCATGTTGTATACTTCAAATACATTTATATTTGTCCATTATTCCTCAAAGTTGGGGGGAAAAAGTAGAATTTATTATAATTCTGACTCGCTAAAACACGGCAAGAACTCTGTGAGGGAAAAGCAAAGATGACAGACCAAGCGGGTGATGATGAATGGGCACTGGCCATCTGCCTGGCCATATGTGCGGTCTGGTGGGCGGTGGAAAACCACACTACTGGAGGGATGGACTATTAATTGGGGCACAGCCCTACGGCAATCATTATGGGAATTTAAGGGGTACATTAAAGTAGGGCAAGCTGATGCCCATCAGAAGTACCTGGTCCAGGATCAGGTGATTGGAACCAGCAAGTGTACATCCTTGAATGCTTGCTTAAGGTGGCCATCCAAGTTCATAAAGTGAGTGGATACAGGGGAGCTGGAGAGCAATGCAGAGATAGCTTGACCATCAACATATTCCTCTGCACCCTCTGAGACACAAAATGCCAGTAAGAACCATCCAGTCTATCAGACAGAGAGCAGATCCCTAGGGCGGCAGACTCCCCAGGAGGAAGCCCCTCCCTACTGTATACAGTTGGCCAGGTACACTACAGTGGACCACCACCACCACCAGTATTCCTCAAGGCTATAAATGGGACCTGACAGGCAAATGTACTCTGGACTGGGCTTTGCATACCACCTACTAGTGGTAGGTAAAAACTCAAAAGACTAGAACAGAAGATAGTGTATCAATCTGGACCACCAAGGTACATGTCATCAGACCAAGAAACATACTTTATAACCCACAGCCACCAATAATGGGCAAAGAGGTATCACATCAAACGGACATTTCATGTCCATTTCATCCTCAGTATAACCATCTGATAAAGAATTACAATGGGGAGGGGGGCGCCTGGGTGGCTCAGTGGATTAAGTGTCAGACTGTTGATCCTGGCTCAGATCATCATCTCATGATTATGGGACTGAGCCCTACGCTTGGCTTGGCAGTGCAGAGCCTGCTTGGGATTTTCCCTCTCGCCATTCCTCCCCCCTCTCCCCCTCCCCAAAACAAATAAACATTAAAAAAATGGGGGGGGGGGCTGGGGGGCTCAGTCGGTTAAGCTTCCAACTTTGGCTCAGGTCATGATCTCCTGGTTTGTGGGTTTGAACCCCACGTTGGGCTCTGTGCTGACAGCTCAGAGCCTGGAGCCTGCTTCAGATTCTGTGTCTCCCTCCCTCTTTCTGCCCCTCCCCCACTTGTGCTCTGTCTCTCTCACTCTCAAAAATAAATACACATTAAAAATTTTTTTTGAACAAAAAACAAAGAATTGGAATGGGAAACTGAAACAACTGTTATCTAAAATGGGAGGAGATAAAGACATAAAGGGCTAGAGCACATGCCTTCCCAAGTGTGCCCAGTTGATAGATTTCTCCACTTTTCTGGAGGACATGGGGAACAGGGCGTAGAAAAGGATGGTGTCAGGACTCTGCAATTCTTCCCCACATCACCACAACTTTCTTTTTTTCCTACCTGATGTAGTGATCCTGGGCCCGGGGCTACCACTATGGGTGCTAGGAGCAGGGCTCAAACCTTAGCAAGACATAGTCTATACCTTTAACTGCCATGCCCGAGTTCCAAAGGGCCTGTGGGATGGACTGTGTCTTCACCCCATCTAGGAAAAGCAGGGTTGACCGTGAACGCAGCTGTGATGCCTGGCGGTCGAGAGAGTGCACCAGTTCCATGACTGTATCTCTACCCCATGAGTGGGACTGGACTGAGGGAGACATATGCAGTAGACTACCGGTACTGCAGGCAATCTGAATCAGCACATACTTACCCCAAATGGGAAAGTTCCCATCTCTGGGTTACTTGTCTGTAGAAGTTTCATGTCACTGCTGTAACAAATTACCACAAACTTGGTGGCTTAAAACAACAAAAATTTATTCCCTCACAGTTCTGGAGACCAGAAGTCCAAAATCGAGATTGGCAGAGCTAAGTTCCCTTCAAGGGGAAGAATCCATTCATCCCATGCCGCTCTTCTAACTCTTGGGAGGTGCCAGAAGCTCCGTGCGTTGGAGCCCCACCACTCCAATCTCTTTTCAGTCTTTATGCTACCTTCACTTTCTCCCCTGTGTAAATCAAACCCTCCTCTGCCTTACTTGACAGACAACTGTCACTGGCTACAGGACCCACCCGGATCACTGAGGGCAATCTCCTCATCTTGATAGTCTTCATTTAATTATATCTGCAAACACTCTTTTTCCAAACAAGGTCACATTAACAGGTTCCAGGAATTAAGATGTGGAGATGATTGTTCTGGGGTTCAATACTCAACCCACTACAGTTCAAACGCTGGTCCCCCAAATTCAGTTTTGTTTCACATGTAAAACACATTCACCCATCCCAACATCTCCAAAAGTCTTGACTCACACTATCAATTTTAAGGCTAAAATCTCACATAAACCTCATCAGCTCAAAAGTCTGAAACCTCATCATCTAAATCGTGAAGTCAGATATGGGAGAGATGGCTGGTATGATCCATCCTGGGGCAAAATTCATCTGTATCTATGGACCTCTTAAACCAGAAAGCAAGGTATCTTTATCCAAAATACAATGGTGTGACAGGCATAGGGCAGACGTTGTCATTCTGAAAGGGAGAAACTGGAAAGAATAAAGGGATCAGCCATCTCAAACAAGCTCAGCCAAGGAAATTCCTTTAGACCCCAAGGTGTGAGAAATCCTCTGTATTTGCATTTATTTTTCCTTTTTTCATGTTTATTTATTTGTAAGAGGGACAGAGAGGCAGAGATTGTAATTGGGAGGGGCAGGAAGAGACAGAGACAGAGAATCCCAAGAAGGCTCCACACTGTCAGCATAGAGCCTGACTTGGGGCTCTATCCCACAACCTATGAGATCACGACCTGAGCTGAAATCAAGACTGATGCTTAACCACTTAACCAACCAAGCCACCCAGGTGCCCCTGTATTTGCATTTCTCTCCTCAAGGCCCATTTCTGCCCTACAGCCTCTGTCTATATGCCTGTGGCTCTGGCCTCAGAGTCTTAACTTCTTTTTCCTTTAAAAGTAACATCCATTTGCAGCTCACATCCATCAACTACAGCATTTCTTTTACACTGCCTGGGCTTCTAACACTGTCAGTGTATTCTGTAACTATAGTTAAGTCTTGTGTGCTTTGTCTATTGATTAATTCTGAAAACAGAACACCAATGTAGTGCCTGCAGTATTATAAAAGTAAGTAAATATCATTTATAGCAGAATCAAATAGTATCGTTAATCAGTAAAAAAGGAAATCCTTTTCATCAATAATCCTGAGTTCCTCTAGGGACAATGCTTCATGTGTCTGGGCCAAACTGCTTCTTATACTACATCCATTACTCATTGATCATTCCATATTTCACTATGCTTCACATTTGGACTAGGTCTTTCTTGAACAAATATTTGTTTTATCTTGAAGTTCCTAAATTCTTTTTCCTCCTCCTCCTCCTTTATTCTACCATTAGAAACAACCTTAGTCAAATAACCTGCTAGGAACTGATTGGCTATTTATACATATGTCATCTTGAGATTCATTATCATGAACACTAAGTGTTATTTAGCTCTATTGCTTCATGGACTCCATCTCTGACTCTTGATTGAACTTCCTTCTAAATTTTGCTAAAATAAGTATGATACAATTTTATGGGCATTCCTTTATTGGGAGATAATCTGTTTCTTGCTTTCTGAAAGCTTTCAAGATGATGTTTTTAGCCTTAAGGTTCAAAACTTTCCCAAAGATGTAAGAGAGTGTCTAGGGTCCATTTTCTCTTCTTTTTAAGGTTTTATTTTTAAATAATCTCTGCATTCAATGTGGTACTCGAACTCACAGCCCCAAAATCAAAAGTCACAGGCTCCACTGACTGAGCCAGCCAGGGGGCCCCTTTTTCTTTTCTCTGGCTCAGTACTCAGTAGACACTTTCAATCTGAAGACTTCCGCTGTAATTAATTTTATCTTCTTTGATTAGTTCTTTCAATCTCTTCCCATTTCAAAAAATTTTTAATGTTTATTTATTTATCTTGAGAGAAGAGAGCAGGGGAGGGAGGGAGGAACAGAGAGAGAGAGAGAGAGAGAGAGAGAGAGAGAATGAATTCCAAGCAGGTTCCACACCCAGCATGAAGCCCGATGGGGGGCTTGATCCCACGACCCTGGGATCATGACATGAGCCAAAATCAAGAATCGGACGCTTAACTGACTGAACCACCCAGGCACCCCCACTTAAATTCTTATATTGAGTTTTCTTTTTAATTTTTAAAAAATGTTTATTTATTTTTGAGAGAGAGAGAGAGAGAGAGAGAGACAGAGAAAGAGAATCCGAAGCAAGCTCCAGGCTCTGAGCTGTCAGCAAAGAACCCAATGTGGAGCTTGAACCCACAAACCATGAGGTCATGACCTGAGCCAAAGTCAGTTGCCTAACCAGCTGAGCCACGCAGGCACCTCTTCTACATATTGAATTTTCTTTTTCTTTTTTAAAAAACGTTTATTTATTTTTGAGAGACAGAGAGAGACAGAGTGCGAGCAGGGTAGGGGCAGAGAGAGAGGGAGACACAGAATCTGAAGCAGGCTCCAGGCTCGGAGTTGTCAGCACAGAGCCTGACAGCGGGGCCCGAACTCACAAACCGCGAGATCGTGACCTGAGCCGAAGTCGGACGCTCAACTGACTGAGCCACCCAGGCGCCTCTTCTACATACTGAGTTTTCTTGATTGAGCTTTCATGTCCTAACTATTCTTCCAATATTTTCCACTGCTGTATTTTTGGCACTTCATTCTCAGATATTCCCCCAAGATCTGTTTACAATCCTTGTATTAAATGTTTTATTTTAGCAATCAAGCATTAAATTTACAATTACTTTTTCTTGTGCTCTATTTCTTTTTCAGCCTATTTTTGTTTTGTAGGACGACATCTTTTCCTACTTCTCTACAAATACTAATTAGAGATTGTGAATATATCTTCAGTTCTCTGTTTTGTCTCTGTTCTCACTAGGATCAACTATTCTTTTGTTCTTCTTCGTTCTCTTTTATGCTGTCTTTAGATTTTCCTCATCTGTTTGGTGATCCTCAGCACTCTGTTCATATCCTTGAATGACTAACGAGGTAGATTAATAGAATGGGTTCTCTAGCTGAATGGGAACGCTAAAAATAGATTCTACTATGTGGATTAGGAAACATGCCGGCACACTTTAAGAGTCTGAGAGAACGGAAAAGCAATTTGACTACTCCATTCTGACCCCAGAAATATCCAAGAAAAGAGGGTGCCAGCTGCCACCACTGGGAACCTCGCCTACCTAGGTCAGACTACTCAAAAACATTGGAAGGAAGGCGGTTCGATTTTTATCCCGACATAAACACTATACCCAACCACTCTGTATGGCTGAGGCTATGGGCGGGATTAGATGGACTCAGCTGATCCGATCAGAGTGAGGTAAAAACTCCGTTCAGGCATACCTTGTTTTTTCTGCTTCACTCTACTGTCCTTTGCAGATAGTGCTGTTTTTCTTCCAAATTGAGGGTTTGCGGCAACCCTGCATCAAGCAGCATTTACATCAGCATTTACTGCTCACGTTGTGTCTCTGTGTCACATTTTGGTAATTCTTGCAATATTTCAATCTTCTTCATTACTATTAGATTTTATTTTACGGTGAACTCTGATCAGTGATCTTTGATGTTATTATTGTAATTATTTTGAAGTGCTATCAACCACGCCCATATGAGGAAGTGAACATAATCGATAAATGTGTGTGTTCTGAATACTCTCCTGACCAAGCTCCTCTCTGGTCTCCCTCCCTCTCCTTGGGCCTCCCTATGTCTTGAGACACAAAATACTGACATTAATATTTAAACCAATTAATAACCCTATAATGGCCTCTAAGTGTTCAAGAGAAGATGTGCACATCTCCACTTTAAATCAAAAGCTAGAGATGGTGAAGCTGACTGAGGAAGGCATGCTGAAAGCTGAGAGGCTGAAAGCCAGGCCTCTTGCACCAACCAGTGAGCCACGCTGTGGGTGCAAAGGGAAAATTCTTGAAGGAAATTACAACTGCTACTCCAGTGAACACATCAATGATAAGAAAGCGAAACAGCCTTACTGCTGATGTGGAGAAAGTGTCAGTGGTCTGGACAGAAGATCAAACAGCCACCACATTCCTTTAAGCCACAGCCTAACCCAGAGCAGGGCCCTGGCTCCCTTCAAGTCTGTGAAGGCTCAGAGAGGGGAGGAAGCCGCAGAAGAAAAGTCTGAAGCCTAGACAATAGCTACATCGTACAACTAACTCTGAAAACGCCCTGCAGACTGGTAAAAAGATCTTCCACAGTTAATTGTAGAGAGAAAGTCATGGCAAAAAGGGTAGGAGGGGTAGAGACACAGCTGGGAACCAAACTCCTTGCAAGATTCCCCACAAACGGGAGAGGCACCACAAGCACAGAGAAACAAGTGGATCGGACAGTAGGTGCCTGCCCTGGGAGGATGAATCCCGAGAACATCAGGCTTTGAAAACCAACGGGGCTTAACTTCAGCAGGTTTTAAAGTGAGTGGAGCTTAACTCTAGGTACTTGAAAAATCAGCAGGCTCACACACCCTTAAAGAGCCAGCATAGTAAGTAACTCAGGAGACGCAGCACAGAAACAGCACTTTGAAACGTGCCCGGGGGGTGCGAAGATTTATTTACTAATCTCGGGGAAGGGATCTTCAGGAGGCTTCTCCAAGAAGGAACATGTTGTGGGCACCGTTTCTCCCCCCCTCCCCTAGCCTGACAGCTGGACTCTGTGGGAACCAGCATTACAACTCCCCACCTAGCCTGCTAACAGCAGTGCTCTGCCCTGGTGTTCCCCGGCAGACCTGCCCCAACCAACCCTCCAAAGTGACCCCTGCCACGAAGGGAGGGGGAGATGACGCACACACTAGCGCACCCAGAGTTTAATCAGCAGGGCCTTTCAGCTGGCTGCTCCTCGACGTGCCCACAACTGTGGCTGAGAGACTTAGTGCAGACAGCTGACCCCACCATGAGCTCCCACTAGCTCTGCAGGGGACCTCGACAGCACAGGGACCGAATCCTGCCCAGTGCTCCCACTGCAGGCAAAGCAAGTCACCGCAGCTAACTGGACTGAAGGGACACACTGCTTAGCCACAACAGTAGGGCACAGGCAGCCCACCCAGGAGACACCCTGGAGCACCTTGTTCTAGTGACCAGGGGCATTGCACTCCAGGGCACCACAGGACCTCTTTTATATAAAGCCACTACTTTCAAAACTTGGAGACAGGGCTGACACCCCAATACACTGAAACAAACACAGAAAGTTGGATAAAATGAGGAGACAGAGGAGTATGTTCCAAATGAAAGAACAAGACAAAAATCACAATGAGATAAATAAAATGGATATAAGCAGTATGTCTGATTAAGAATTCAAAGTAGCAGTCATAAAGATATTTACTAGACTTGAAGAAAGACCGGAAGACCTCAGTAAGACTCTCAACAAAGAGACAGAAAACATAAAAAGAACCAGAGATTAAAAACTGAATAACTGAAATAAAAAAATACACTACAGCCAACCAACAGTAGATTAGAAAATGCAGAAGAACACATCAGCAATCTGGAAGATGGTAATGGAAAGCAACCAGCTGAGCAGTAAAGAGAAATAATACTGAAAAATGACAAAAGGTTAAAGGAACTCAGCAACTCCATCAAGCATAGTAATATTCGCATTATAAGGATCCAAGAAGGAGAAGAAGGAGAAAAGGGGGCAGAAAACTTATTTAAAGATATAATAGCTGAAAACTTCCCTAATTTGGGGAAGGAAACAGACACACAGATCTGGAAAGCACAGAGAACCTCAAACAAAATCAACTCAAAGAGGTCCACACCAGGACATAAAGTAATTAAAGTGGCAAAAGTAATGACAAAGAGAGAATTTTAAACTTTATTTATTTATTTTGAGAGGGAAAGAGTGGGGGAGAGGCAGAGAGAGAGGGAGAGACAGAATCCCAAGCAGGCTCTGCACTGTCAGAGCAGAGCCCGATGCAGGGCTTGAACCCATGAACCGTGAGATCATGACCTGAGCCGAAATCAAGAGTCGGACACTCAACTGACTGAGCCACCCAGGCATCCCAAAGACAGAATTTTAAAAGCAGCAAGAGAAAATAAAATGGTTACATATGGGGAAAACTCCATAGGGCTAAGCCAAAGAAAGAATTTTAAAAGCAGCAAGAGAAAATAAAAGTTACATACAATGGGAACTCTGTAGGGCTATCAGTTGTTTTTTCAGCAAAAACTTGGCAGGCCAGAAGACAGTAGCATGATATATTCAAAGTGTTCAAAGGTAAAATCCTGCAACCAAGAATACTCTACCCAGCAAGATTACCATTCAAAATAGAGTGACAAATAAAAGAGTTTCCCAGACAAAAGTTAAAGGAGTTCATTTACCACTAAGCATGTATTACAAGGAATATTAAAGGGAATCCTTTGAGTGGAAAGAAAAGGCCATCATCATGAGTAAAAAAATAATGAAAGGAAAAAAATTTCAGTTAAAAACAAACATATAATAAAATAATAGATTAATCACTTATAAAGCCAGTATGGAGGTTAAAATGCAAAAGAAGTAAAATCAATTATATCCAAAAAATCAGTCAAGGACTACACAAAATAAAAAGATGTAAAATACAACATCATATACACAAAAAATGGAAGAGGGAGTAAATATTTAGTGCTTTTATGTGTTTGAACTTACGTAATTATCGACTTTTAGACTGCTATACACGTGTTATATACATGAGCCTAATAGTAACCACAAATCAAAAACCTACAACAGATACACAAAACATAAAGAGCAAGGAATCCAAGCATACCACTACATAACTACATAACACTACATAACTATAAAACCAGAAAACAAATTTAAAAATGGCAGTAAGTACATACCAATCAATGATTACTTTAAACAGAAATGGATTAAATGCTCCAAGCAAAAGACATAGGGTAACTGAATGGGTAAGAGCAACACTCATCTATATGCTGCCTACAAGAAACACACTTCAGACCTAACAACACATACAAACTGAAAAACATACACCATTCAAATGGAAGTGAAAAAAAAAAAAAAAAAAAAAGCCAGGTTAGAAATACTTGCATCAGACAAAGTAGACTTTATAGCAAAGACTATGGCAAGAGACAAAAAAGGGCACTGCATAGTGATAAAGGGATCAATCCAACAAGAGGACAGCACAATTGTAAGTTGCACAAATTATAATTACAAATTACATAAAGCAATTATTAAGAAATACAGAGGAAGAGACTGACAATGATACAATAGGAGGGGACTTTAACACCCCACTTACATCAATGGAAAGGTCATGCAGAAAGAAAATCAACCAGGAAACAGTGGCTTTCAATGGCACATTAGACCAGATGGAGCTAACAGACATATATAGAACATTTCAGCCAAAAGAAGCAGAATATACATTCTATTCAAGTGCGCCTGGAACATTCTCCAGGACAGATCACATGCTGGGCCACAAAACAAGTCTGAATAATCTTAGGAAGACTGAAATCTTATCATGCATCTTTTCTGACCACAGTGATATAAAAGTAGAAATCAACCACAACAAAAAGTCTGGAGACAACACAAATAGGCAGAGGTCAGACAACATTCTACTAAACAATGAATGGGCAAACCAAAAAATCAAAGAGAAAATGAAAAATCTCAAATTAACAACCTAACTTTACACCTAAAAACAGGTAGAAAAAAAGAGCAAACCCCAAAGCTAGTAAAATGAAATAATAATTACTAGAGCATAAATAAATTAAATAGAGACTATTTCAAACAAGCAAACAAACAAAAATGAAAAAGGACCAATTAAGCCAGGAGCTGGTTCTCTGAAACAATCAACAAAATTGATAAACCTTTAGCCAGACACATCCGCAAAAAAAAAAAAAAAAAAAAGACTCAAATAAATAAAATCAGAAACAAAGGAGGAGAAATAACAACCAACACCACAGAAATACAATGGATTATAAAATTATTTTATAAAAAATTATATGCCAACAGGGGCACCTGGGTGGCTCAGTTGGTTGAGCATCCAACTCCTGATTTCAGCTCAGGTCACGATCCCAGGTTTGTGGGATCCATGCTGAGTGCGGAGCCTGCTTGGGATTCTCTCTCTTTTACCCCTCTCCCCTGCTCACGTTCTCGCTCACTCTCTCTCAAAAAAAAAACCAAAAAAACAAAAAAAAACAACTTAAAAAAATGATATACCAACAAATTGGACAAACTAGAACAAATGGATAAATTCCCAGAAACATAATCTTCCAACTGAATCAGGAAAAAATAGAGGATCTGAACTGATCAATTACTGTCATGACATTGAATCAGTAATCAAAATCACAGATGATTTCTACCAAACATTTAAAGAAGAATTAATACCTATATTCTAAGCTATTCCAAAAAATAGAAGAGGAAGGAAAACTTCCAAATCCACTCTATGAGGTCAGCATTACCCTGATATCTACCTGATGTCTATTACCCTGACACTCCCAAAAGAAAAAAACAAACAAAAAAAAAAAAAAAAAAAAAAACAAAAAAAAATTACAGACCAATATCTCTGATGAAAAGAGATGCGAAAATCCTCAACAAAATATCAGCAAACCAAATTCAACAGTACATTAAAAAAAAAAAAAATTCACCACAGTCAAGCGATATTTATTCCAGGGATACTGATTCAATATTTGCAAATCAGGGGCGCCTGGGTAGCTCAGTCGGTTAAGTGGCTGACTTTGGCTCAGGTCATGATCTCATGGTTTTTGAGTTCAAGCCCGGCATGGGGCTCTGTGCTGCCAGCTCAGAGCCTGGAGCCTGCATCCAATTCTGTGTCTCCCTCTCTCTCTCTCTCTGCCCCTCCCCCATCTGCACTCTGTCTCTTTCTTGCTCACTCTTAAAAATAAACATTAAAAAAATTTTAAAAGATTCACAAATCAATCAATGTGATATCTCACATTAATAAGAAAAAGGATCAAACTTTATGATCATATCAATAGATACAGAAAAAAGATTTATCAAAATACAACTTCCATTCATGATAGAAACTCTCAACAATAAGTAGGTTTAGAGGGAACATACCTCAACATAATAAAGGCCATATATGAAAAACCACAGCTAACATCATAATGGTGAAAAACTGATAGCCTTTCTTCTGAGATCAGGAATAAGACTAGTATGTCTTACTCTCACCATGTTTAACCAACACAGTACTGGAAGTCCAGCAATAGCAATAAAACAAGAAAAAGAAATAAAAGGCATCCAATCAAGAAGAAAGAAGTAAAACTGTCACTATTTGCAGTGACACAGTACTATATACAGAAAACCTTAAAAACTCCACCAAAAAAACCAATAGAACTGATAGATGAATTCAGTGAAGTTGCAGGATGCAAAATTAACATACAGAAATCTCTTGGATTTGTCTACACTAATAATAAAGTAGTAGAAAGAGAAATTAAGAAAACAATCCCATTAACAATTGCACCAAAAAGAATAAAGATGTAGTTTATGACATCAATAACTTAAAAGCCTTGAGTAGAGTGGCAGAGGAGCACAGAAGCAGTTTTCGTATGTTACTGAAGTTAAGGTGGTATAAATTCAAATTAGAGTGTTATAATTTTAGGATGTTAAATGTAATCCCCATGGTAACCACACAGAAAATAGCTATAGAATATATAGAGAAGGAAATGAGAAGGGAATTAAAATGTTTCACGAAAATAAAATCAATTAAACATAAAAGAAGTCAGTAATGCAGATAATGTGGGACAAGGAGAGTATAAAGCATAAAGAAAATAGTGACAGAACTCCCTCCTTATAAGTATTTATTTTAATGTAAACGGATTAAACTCTCCAATCAGAAGATAAGAGATGGCAGAATGGATTTAACAACAACAAAATGATCGCTATCTACAGGAGGCTTACTTTAGAGCCAAAGACACAAATATAATGAAACTGAGAGGATGGAATATTTCATACAAAAATAATCAAAAGAGAGCAGAGGTGGTTTTACCATTATCAGACAAAAAAAATTTTTTTAAAGGTTAAAAAAGACCAAAAAAAAGGTATTCATAAAAGGCTCAATCCATCAAGAAATAACAATTATAAGCATTTACGTACCTAATAATAAGCCCTCAAAATGTATGAAGCAAAAATAGAATTGAAATGAGTAATAGTTCTACAGTAATAGTTGGAGACATCAATACCCTACTCACAATAATGAGAGAGAACAACCAGATGAAAGGTAAGTAAAAAACAGAGGACTTAACATAATAAACCAGCTGGACCTAACAGACACACAGAGAACATTTTACCCAACAACAGATTACACATTCTTTTCAAGTGCACATGGAAAATTCTCCAGGATACACCATATGTTAGGCCACAAATTAAGTCTCAATAGATTTAAAAGATAGATATCATACCCAGTATCTTCTCTAACAGCAGTGGGATGAAGTTTGAAATGAAAAACAGAAGAAAATTAGAAAATTTACACATCTGTAGAAATTAAACAGTAGAATCTTAATCCATGGATCAAAGGAGAAATCACAAGGGAAATTAAATGAGAAAATACTGAGAAATGAATGAAAAGAAAAATGTAACACACCAAAATTTATGGGATGCATCACAAGTAGTGCTAAGTGGGAAATTGTAGATTTAGACGCTTACATTTATAAAGAAGACAGGTATCAAATCTTCAATCTAACTTTACAGCTTAAGAAAAGAACTAAAGCTAAAGCTAGCAGAAGGAAGGAAATAGTAAAGATTAGAAATAAATAACAGAGAATAGAAAAACAGAGAAAAAGCAATGAAAGTAAAAGTTGGTTCTTTGAAAAGATTACAAAAATTGATACAAAGGCACAAAGAATAAAGGCATAAAGAATTAGGGGAAAAAAGAAAATACCACTAGTATGCCACAGTAATAAGTACTGTAGACAAGATCCACCGATGGAAGTTAAAATGAGCGGGCAAAAGTTTAAGAAGAAAAAGGACACTTGTATAGTCTCAGAGTATCTCCCCTAAGATAGTTATTAACTACAACGGGAGAAATGGTAATTCTACAGTGGAGAATGCTGGTAGCCAATACTTTAATCAGGTGGTCAGTGTTAATGTCAACAGTAATAAGGCACATGGACATCACTCCTCTCTATGAGGCTCTGTGATTGGCACATCAGGATTCAAACCCCAGGTCTTGTCAGACTCTAAAACATTATACTGCTTAAACATTTTTCTATAAGCAGACATATTCTCTTTCAAGAAATGGATAAATGGATTTGTTGGCAAACGTATCAAGGGTAGTATACCAATCTGGATATTCTCTCACTTGTGAAATATACCCAGTTCTGTGGAGTTAGTGAGAAAAGTACAATTAATTAGTAAGGGAAGACAGGCTCTAGGTGAGGCTAATGCATAAAAGAAAAAAACAGAATGGAAATGATATTTTTACTGATGCCTGACACACAGCAGATGGTAAGAGTAATAATAATCATAGCAAATCCTCATAACAATAATAGATTTTCATTTAATACTATTTTAATCTTAATTTTATTTACAGCAAATGCTATTACATGTATTCATTCATTTAATCCTGACAACAACTCTATGAGACAGGCACTATCATTTCCCCCATTTTGCAGATGAGGAAACAAAGGCATAAAAAGTTGAGCAATTTGTTTGGGATCGTTTAGTAAGTGGCAGAGCCTACTACACTACACTACCTCTGGGAAGATAGCAGTTTAATGAATAATAAGAGTCAGGCACTATACTAAATATCCAAATCCTCAATATTCCTGTCCAGAAATACTTTTTTGTCTTTTAACAAGTAGAATTTTACAAATGAAAAATCCAACGCTTTGTTGGGCTACTCAACATGTACTCAGCACACGTGGCCTCCACCTGGTAACCTCAGTAGTTTCTCTTCCACTGATTCACTGTGATTAAGTGAATACACTACCCTAAAACATTATGAATGTCCCTAAGGGAGCAGTACTCCCCTCAAACTGCTTGTTAAAGGCCATTAGGTGGTAAGATACAAAGCTGGGAAGTGAATCCAGGCCTGCATGACTCCAAGGTCAGTGTTCTTTCCAATACCAGACACAGACTTGTGTACCAGTTGAAATTAAAACAAATGTACAAACACAGGGGAGATGAGGAAACTATACAGCTGACCCCTGCACAACATGGGTTTGAACTGTGCAGGTCCACTTATACGCAGATTGTTTTCAACAAATACCGTACAGTCCTGTGAATGTATTTTCTGTTCCTTAATGATTTTCTTAATAACATTTTCTTTTCTCTAGCTTACTTCATTGTAAGAATACAGTATATAAGTCATATGACATACAAAATATGTTAATGAACTGTTCATGATACCATGAAGGCTTTCAGTCAACCATATACTGTTAGTAGTTAACTTTAGTCAAAAGTTAGATGTGGATTTCTGACTGAGCAGGGAGTCATTCTTAACCTCCATCTTGCTCAACGGTCAATGGTGGTTGCAAATAATGGAAAGTTAAAGTAGTCTATAAAGTACGATAATAATATATATTTAAAAAATTTTTTTATGTTTATTTGTTTTTGAGAGAACCACAGCATGAGCAGGGGGGGGGCAGAGAGAGAGGGAGACACAGAACTCAAAGTGGGCTCCAGGCTCTGTGATGTCAGAACAAAGCCCAACACGGGGCTCAACCTCACAAACCGTGAGATCATGACCTGAGCTAAAGTTGGACGCTTAACCAACTGAGCCACCCAGGAGCCCCTCAATTCAGAACTCTTGAGTGAGGACTAGCATCATTAACATGCTAGTTATCTGTATGGATCTAAGTTACGGAGATGGGGGTTAAGGCCTCCTGAAAGAATTTCAAAGACTACTATTTCTTTTAGTTTTATGATTCCTATATTTTCAAATCTATTAAAGATGCTCTCCCATTCACCATTATATAAGCTGTATAATATATAGGTACAAGTCATCTGTGTTATCCTAATCACTTTTTTATTTAATAATAGAAAATTCAGAATGTTGGGGAAAAACATTAAAAAGCAACACTAAGTATAATCAGTGATATAGGTCACAAATAGACAGTAAAAACATTCCCCCAAACACACATAAATAAATATTTCTATCTCAAGGAAATAAAATACCTTCAGTATACAACTTCCAGATAATATTATAAACTTTTGAAAATGTTAATGTTATAAATAAATATTGATATACAGATACTACCGCAGCAGTAACCAACAATCTACATTTTGGTTACTTAATGGAATTTCTACACTTTAGTCATGTGTATGCATGAACACACATATGTGCATACCATAAGCAAATATTTAGTAATCAACTCTATTAATCAATTACCTTTGCAATAATAACTTCTTTCTTCAGAATCTTCATAGCATAGTATTTTCCACTTGCCTTCTCTCGAACCAAAATAACTTTTCCAAAAGTGCCTTTACCTAGTAGTTTCAAATAGTCAAAATCATTCATTGTCTGAAAAATATAAATTTAAAAAATGTAATATGAAATATTTGATGCAATTCATTTATAAACATATAGGTATATGTTTGTGGTATCTACCCAAAAGTAAATTTTACAAATTTTTAAGCACACTTAAGAAGAATCAGACTGGCAATAGCTACCTCACCAACAATCATGGATGCTAGAAATAATTTAAGCAATTCTCAGATACTAAAGGCAGTAACTGTGAACCTCAAATTCCTCAGCTAGTCAAACTATCAGTCAAGTGTATGAGGAAAGGAAAAATAGAACCATTTTCATTCACTTTCAAGGACTCAAGTTTCTTTTTTTTCTCTTTTTATTGAAGTATAATTAACATAGAGTATTATATTAGTTTCAGTGCACAACACAATGATTCAACAGTTCTATGCACTTCTGAGTGTTCATCAAGGTAAGTGTACTCTTAATCCCCTTCATCTATTTCACCCGTCTTTTCCACCTGCCTTCTCTCTGGCAACCACCAATTTGTTCTCTGTATTTAAGAGTCTGGTTTTTTTTTTTTTTTTCCTCCTTTGTTTGTTCATTTGCTTTATTTCTTAAATTCCACGTATAAATGAATTCATATGGTATTTGTCTTTCTCTGACACTTCATTTAGCACACTACTCTCTAGATCCATCCATGTTGTCGCAAATGGCAAGTTTTCATTATTTTTTATGGCTGAGTAGTATTCCATGGTGTACATATACCACATCTTCTTATCCATCTGTCTATCAATGGACACTTGGCCTCTTTCTATATCTTGGCTATTGTAAAAAATGCTGCAATGAACATAGGGGTGCATCTATCTTTTCAAATAGTGTTTTTGTTTTCTTTGGATAAATACCCAGTAGTGGAATTACTGGATCCTATAATAATTCTATTTTTAATTTTTTGAGAAACTTCCACACTGTTTTCTAAGGACTCAGGTTTTTAAGGACTTGGTAGTGTCACTTTCCCCAAACAACATGATCATCGAAAATGCGCCCCACAAACATTTCCAGATACATGTAAGGAAGCAGTCCTTTTCAGGGAAGCTATCTGAGAATGTACTCAAGCGAAGTAAGGATAGAATCCTAGAAAGTGAAAGATATGTGTATAAGAAATGTTGAAAATAACCTGGATCACAAGGAGAAGAAACCTAAGAAAGTGGCAGTACAAATCTGAGAAAGCAATTGGTGCAATCAGAGCAGAAAGGCAGGGAAGTCTAAGAATGCCTTTAATTAATCTGCCTGTATTCAGTTTCATTTCTCATTCCTAAGGCAGGTGATTCCCGGGATTTTGCCAAGCTGACCTGCTACTTGCTCTTTACAGCCCTCTATATGCACACTTTTCCTGCTCTATGAGCATTCTTCCACAAACTTCCTTAATTTCGATATTGCTTGTGCACCGATGCCTCCCCCCCACCCCCCAGCTTTTTGTCTGTATGGACTTATCTCTTTTTAAAATGCCTTTATTACCATTTTAATGGGCTTTTAAATGGAAGGGGAGATAACTGGATATGCTCAGTTTATCATCTTAAATTTAAATTCAGTTCAGAGGGTTTTATGAATAACAAGTTCAGAATCTGGATTTTATCCTACAGATGATCAGAAGTTATTGAAGATTTTTATATTTTTTCCTGGTTACCACCCATCTGAAGTAAATGTCAAGAATGTCCCAAATCAGTGATCTCAGCTTCTACATTAAGAAACTGAACAAGAGCAAATTAAACTCAAGAGAAATAGAAGGAAATAATGAAGATTAGAGCAGAAATCAATTAAATTTTAAAAAGAAAAAAAAGGAGAGGATCTCTGTGAAACCAAAAGCTGGTTCTTTGAGATGATCAATAAAAATGACAAACCTCTAGCCAGATTGGCCTGGAAAATAAGAACAAGAGACACAAATTAACCAATGTCAGGAATGAGAGAGAGCTGACATCACTACAGATTCTACGGATACTAAAAGGATCACATGGGAATATCATAAACAGCTATAAGCTGCCAACACTATAAAATTGGCAATATACATGAAATGAAAAAATTCCCTGAAAGCCTCAAACTTTCGAAGCCCACTCAAGAAACAGATACCTTGGGGGCGCCTGGGTGGCACAGTCGGTTAAGCGTCCGACTTCAGCCAGGTCACGATCTCGCGGTCCGTGAGTTCGAGCCCCGCGTCAGGCTCTGGGCTGATGGCTCGGAGCCTGGAGCCTGTTTCCGATTCTGTGTCTCCCTCTCTCTCTGCCCCTCCCCCGTTCATGCTCTGTCTCTCTCTGTCCCAAAAATAAATTAAAAAAAAAAAAAAAAAAAGTTGAAAAAAAAAAAAAAAAAAGAAACAGATACCTTGATAGCCCTATGTTTACTAAGGAAATTGAATTTGTGGTCAAAAACCTCTCCACAAAGAAAACTCTAGGGCTAGATGGTTTCACTGCTGAATTTTATAAACATTTAAGGAAGAAATGATACCAATTCTATGTATACGCCTAAAGAAGAAAGTTGAGAAAAAGGGAATACTTCCCAATTAATTCCATAAGGCCATCATTACCCTGATTATCAAAACCAGACAAAAACATTACAAGAAAGCTACAGACCAATATTCCTCATGTACATGACATGTAAAAATTCTAAGTTTTAGAAACAAATGCCTATATTCCCTTTCAAGTTTATTTGCTGTCTATAATTTTGAAAATTTTTCCAAATGTCAAATTATAATGTCTTAATCATTCAAAAATATCTTTAGTTCAAGGGGCGCCTGGGTGGCTCAGTCAGTTAAGCGTCCAACTCTTGTTTTAGGCTCAGGTCATGATGTCATGGTTTGTGAGATCAAGCCCTGCATCAGGCTATGTGCTGACAGCATCGAGCCTCCTTGGGATTCTCTCTCTCTCTTTGCCCCTCCCCTGCTCTCTCTCTCTCTCTCAAAAAAAAAAAAAAAAAAAAAAAAAAAAAAGGCAGGGGGGCACCTGGGGGGCTCAGTCAATTGAGAATCTGACTTCGGCTCAGGTCATGATCTTGCAGTTTGTGAGTTTGAGCCCCGTTTCAGGCTCTCTGCTGACAGCTCAGAGCCTGGAGCCTGCTTCAGATTCTGTGTCTCCCTCTCTCTGCCCCTTCCCTGCTCATGCTCTGTCTCTCTCTGTCTCTCAAAAATGAATAAACGTTAAAAAAAACAAAAAACAAAAAACACTAGTTCAAAAGAAAAGTAGCAAAATGTATCAGGGAAAATAGCAAAGTACATTTATCAATTTAACGAAAAATCAAACATGTGGCACTAAATATACAGAATATAGTTAACAAAGTTCGTGTCATTTGAATAACAGGTAGTATTAAGAAACTGTGTTTTCATTAAGATTTTTCCAAATCAAGGAGTACTATATGACCACAAAGCTATCTGTGCTAGGTGGTCTCCAACGATGGCACCACTAAGTCCCCTGACTCCCTATACGCACATTCTTCTCATGAAGAGATAGACTCAACTTTCCCTCTCCCTGGGCCAGCCTTGTGTCCTGCTTTGAACACAGAATATGACCAAAGTGATAACATGCCAGTTCAGGTCCAGCCTTTAAATCTGGCAGCTTGTGTTTTCACCTCCTGGAAAAGTCGTAACTGAAAGCCAGCTTTCATGCCATAAGGAAGTCTAGACTATCTTCTGGGGAAAGGGGCCACGTAGAAAGAACCTGGATGATGAGACACCATATGCTAAGAGATCACATGGAGAAGAACCAAGTATCCAGAAATGTGAGAAAGTCTTTCTTGGATTTTCCAGCCTGGCCAATGTGCTAACACTGAATGCAACTGTTTGGGAGATCCATGGGAGACCCGTAGAACTGCCCACACAAACTGCAAAATCATGAGATATATACTGAAATACACTGTTATTGTTTTAATGTTAAACTTGGGTAGTTTAATTCCATGGCAATAACGAGTTGAGAGCTGTTATTCTCATAACTAGGCTATGATGTTATTTTTTGCTCAAAGCTTCATCTGAGCAGTACCCTCCTCAATTTTTAGCTAAATGCACTGAAAAATCATACTTCCTGCATCCTATTATTAAATATCACATAAATGGAAACTGAATTCTTAGGGATAAAAATCAGAAAAGAGTTTGTAAATTGCCTTATGGCATTTCCAGATGAAAAGCACTATGTAATTATATTGCTACATTCCTTAAGATTGCAATTCTTAGAGAAAAGGAGGTTTAAAGTATAATACTCCTATCTTTATATTTCACAGTTTGACTGCCAACCTTAAAAAAAGAGAATTTGCATGGAAATTAATATTAGTAAAAGCATTCTATGTGATAAAATCAGAAACAGTTCCATATTTTGACAAAACTTCAGAAAACTTAAAAAGCATCTTCGATACCAAATGCTCACGTTCAGCACGGTACACACAGTAATTACCTAGTCTTTATAAGTGAAATGTAACCTATTACAAAATGTTTTCCTCTTTTCAATGGTGTTAAGGGAAAAATTCAGTAAGATTTTAATAAAAGATGAGAGCATGGATACTCTGCAGAAAAGTTAATCCTCTAAAACCCAATCCCCAAAATCCATTAAGCAAATATCTTACATAGTGACACTCTTTTCTTCCACGTCAATGTGGCCGTTTTAGGTTAAGAGATGCATGGGCACACATAACAAATGCTTTGTAAGTGTATTCAAATACACACTAGAATGTAAGAGAGAGACTAACTGTATACTTCAAAATTCGGGCTAAAGAATATGACTATGTAACTGAAGATGAATACAAGAAACCACTCAGAAGAGAATACAGATGTTTTAACATATTTGGTCCAAGAGAATAACTTCCACAATTGCAATGTTACGAGCCGAACCAAACAAAGCCCCATGGGGTACTAAGCAAAAAGGGGGGGCGCTCTCAAAAGATCCACCTCTTTGTCCTGCCAACCTCTCCACCACTGATGAGGCCGCTGCTCCCTCTCTGGATAGGCAGGGGGGGATCATGTGATTTCTGCAGGTCACACGGAAACTTCTTTTCTTCACTCTGCCTCCACATGCCAGCCATTGCTTTGAGTTAGTGTAGCCAGGCATTAGGTGACACAACTCCAAGAACTGGAGCCAGACTTAATGGGAAGGTAGACCATATTGCTTCTGCTTTCTACCAACTCAGGAGATGGTAAGTAGCCACCCTTGGAGAGGCCTACACTGGTCACTGAAAAATGAAGCCGAACACGGGGTGCCTGGGCGGATCAGTCGGTGAAGCGTCCAACTCTTGGTTTCACCTCAGGTCATGATCTCGTGGTTTTGTGAGGTCGAGTCCAACATCAGGCTCTGTGCTGGCAGCATGCAGCCTGTTTAGGATTCTCTCTCTCTGCCTCTCCCTCTGCCCTAATCCCACTCACGCTCTGTCTCTAAATAAATATACTTAAAAAAAAAAACTGAGCAGAACTCTGACTCTCATTTGGCCTTTTATGCTGTGCCCCTTCGCATATCTGACAGGGTCTAGGGAATGGCCACTTGGCAGACCAAGAGTAGGCACTTCTAGTCCTCCAATCAAATTCTTTTGAAAGACCATCTTTTCGCTTAAACACAGAACCACCAATAAATCTGATTATGAGGCCCTCTGCTTCTTTCCCACCACCCAGTATCTTTCCCTAAGGGACTCTTCACCTCAGGTGGCAGGTTTTGGGCAATACTCTGCCACTAAGAGAAGTGACCATCTGTCTGCTTGAGACAAGAGAAAATAGTCGCGACAATTCTCAGCAGAGCTACCACAATTAGTAGCTAGTCTCTTCATCCTGTCACTCGTTTTTCAAAAAGCAAACGACGAAGAAAACGGACACGGTAAACTATGAGAAAGGTGTTATTTCAGAATATCTGTGTTTACAGTTTGAAATGAAAAATCATCTGAACTTCTACCATTCTTTTTATGATACCGGAGCCACGTAAAGGATGTAGTTTTAGGGAACTGGGGAAGTGACAGTACTATTTAATCCTTTTTAACCAAATTGTTAGAAACATCACAGAATAGTGGTGCACAGGTTCTATCTTTTTTTTCATTCTTTGTTACTTAAAACAGTTTCATACTATTTCATTTAAGATGAAATTAAATAAAAAAGAACAATGGAAATCAGATATAGGTCAAATAAGTCAATGGATCCCCCCATTTTCAAAATACTTTTGACTGTATCAATTTTCAATTTTGGAGACCCAGTTTCAGTGAGAGTTTTCTTAGAGAATCTGCTTTAAAAACCTTACTTTCGGGGCACCTGGGTGGCTCAGTCGGTTAAGCTTCCAACTTCGGCTCAGGTCACGGTTCGTGGGTTTGAGCCCCACGATGGGCTCTGTGCTGACAGGTCCGAGCCTGAAGCCTGCTTTGGAGTCTGTCTCCCTCTCTCTCTCTCTGCCCCTCCCCAGTTTGCATTCTCTCTCTCTCAAAAATAAATACACATTGAAAAAAAATTTTAAACCTCACTTTCTACCACTATTTTGTAATTTTAAAATTCTACTGGTTTTCCCAAGAGTTCGCTGTATAAAATGAAATACTGAAACACTGAGTAAGTGCAACAGCTTGACATAATATTTTGAGAAACTGACTACAATTGTAAGGGAGAATATCTAATTTTGTTCTCTAATATAATTTGGTCATGTAATGAGTATAAATAATTATAGTGATTATAAAGGCTCAAGATATATCAATCAATAAGTTGCACACTGAAGTTATACAGTGTAGAATTGGAAGTCCTTACATGCTTGAAAAAGATATTTAATTTATCTCAATGTCAGATGAATCACTGTAAAATGGGGGTAATAATGGTAACTACCTCATATGATATTTGTGAGGATTAAATGAGATAATACATATAAAAGTACTTCTGAGAGCATAGCACAAAATAAACTTCTAATAAGCATTTACAAGTGATAATTAGTGAAGGTGATGAATTCTAAGATAATCTGCACTTGTAACGGCAAAATGAGAAAACTGCATTGTGCTTTTATGATGATTTATAAACAGCCTTACCAGAAAAAAAAATCTCCATACTTTTCCATTTTTACATCTTTGAAAACATTTGTCTCTCTTCATTCAAAATTCTCTGGTTAAGTTTCCATATTCATTTCCAAATTCTCTCATCCATCAGTAACAGTATTTCTCGTTAGGGTGTTATAAACTCCCCACTTTCAACCAGGAACTGCCCCAACAGCAGCTTTTTAGTAACATGGGTTGTTAAGCAGAGTTTTAGCAATTCTACAGACTTAGAGTATAGCTAGTATCATCTGGGGTAGTTTATAATTCAAAGGATGAGATTAACTGGGATCTGATTTTAAATTTATGAGCACAGTCAAATTTTACATTCATCGCGTACATATGCACATGGATGTGCAGAAGCAGCTTTCTTATCTCTGAGTATCAGGTGAGGAAAACTACATTGTGGGGTTTTTTTGTTTTTGTTTTTTGCAATGACTGAAGAACCAGGTAGGCGTTAAGGGATTCACTTCAACTAACAAACAGAGTATAAGTCTTCAATGAAGACACCACTTTTGGCCAAGATCAAGCATAGAATATTACTGTAATTAGAACAGAAATTTCAGGGGCACCTGGTGCCTCAGTGGGTTAAGTTTCTGACTCTTGATTTTGGCTCAGGTCATCTTCTCACAGTCCCGTGCTGGGCTCTGCACTGACAGCGTGGAGCCTGCATGGGAATCTCTCTCTCCCTCTATCTCTGCCCCTCTCCTGCTTGCACTCTCTCAAAATCAATATAATAAACTTTAAAAAACAAACAAACAGAAATTTCAGAAAAGGAGAGAATAATTAATGAGCCATAGGTTGTGACAGTGTAACTTCATCAAGTTCACACGTGTAGCAGGTGGGAAAAGGAGGATTTGAACTCAAGCAGTCTAACGCCAAAAGAGTTCTTCATCGTTATGCTAATAGCAAATTACATGGGTAATTACATTAAAAATTAGTGTTCTCGGGGCGCCTGGGTGGCGCAGTCGGTTAAGCGTCCGACTTCAGCCAGGTCACGATCTTGCGGTCCGTGAGTTCGAGCCCCGCGTCGGGCTCTGGGCTGATGGCTCGGAGCCTGGAGCCTGTTTCAATTCTGTGTCTCCCTCTCTCTCTGCCCCTCCCCCGTTCATGCTCTGTCTCTCTCTGTCCCAAAAATAAATAAAAAACGTTGAAAAAAAAAAAAAAAATTAGTGTTCTCCTACATCAAGATGAAATTTACAATTTATTATAACAAATACATTCTAACACGATAAATGGCACGTTCATTTACTTTGAACACTGAGACCTTTAGATTAATCCTAAAATACCATTTTCACACAAGGAAGTTGCTTTTCAATTTTCTGTAGCAATGAAAAACATAATTTATAATTTCCATCAATCTCTAAATTGGCATTTATTAATCTGGAGCACTCAGGGAAGGAAAGTCTGTTTCCCTCACTGGCTCAGGAGCAGCCATTAAAATAAAAACTATTATTTCCAAGACTATTTGCGTTCCCGCTGATACTCATAAGGCTGGGGCTTCAGGTAGGAAGCACACTACAACCGTTTCTGCTTCTGCTCTCAGAGCGTACAAAATAAATACCACATGGAACAGGACCCAATCATTAGGGAAAACATTATTTCCAAGTTCTAAAATGGTATTAAAAACAATAAGAGGAAAATGCAAATTATAAACCAGCATGATGGCACTTCAGTCAACAACGACCTGAGAAGCCCTATCAGCAGTCAGTGCGAAGTGCTGAACCACGAAAATGACGTTTGAATTACTTGGTTTTAAACGATGACAGGTATTTCAGATTTACCTGGATAAACACCACCCTCACCCATATAGTTGTACCGGCCAACACGTTTTACAAATGGCAATTTTTAGTGTGTTTCCTTCCACACGCGTAAGTGCCGTGCCTGAGTAGGGGAATAAGATACTATTTTCTACCTTTCTTTTATGATGGGTTGTGGAAGCGTCCATCTCTTCCTCCCCTATGTTATCAATTTGTGAAGTTGGACTGCAATTCATTCTCTCCTCTTCTTGTCTCTGAAGTCTGTCTGCTACAGCCTGAATAGCTTCTGTCCACTCTTCCCTATAAAAACAAGTACAATTTCCCATTAATGAAGAAGGGTAAATGAATCAAATATGTCCCTTTTGTAAAATATGACATTAACACAAATAAAGTCTACTCCAGGATAATACCCCCACATACACATAAACATATCTTCTCACCCTTACTCAAAGGTGAAATTAATCCCCAAAGCATTTAACATTATAGACCTTAGGGTTGGTTGTAGGAGCATTTATTTAAATGTATATTTTCAAAAAAAGGAAAGAACTATAAGAAAATTCAGTTAAAATTCTTTAAAAGTACAATTAAATTTTATTGCCTATAAACATCTTTCCATAAGGCAAATTGACCCCCAAAAGCTTGCTGCACCTTGAAAAACTTTTTTGTCTAGCTATTGTTTAGTTCATCATTGAAATAGTCAAGATCTTTACCGTCGTCCAATATAAGTTCTAAGAAAAGGTTTTCAAAGCCAAAGCCTTCAACTGTTCCCAAATCACAGAGAAGTTTTTTTTTTTTTAAAATAGCCATAGTTCATACGTAAGACAGTAAGTCTCAGGAGCTCTAATTGACAGCTGTGTTATCAGATCAAGAATCATGTCTTTCCATATAAGTTTTTAAGGCAGTGTGTCAGTTTCTTAAAACAAAGTCTACGAGAATTTTGAGTCAAACTGTCTTAAATCTATAGACCAATTCCGGGGAAATTACTATCTCAAAAAATTAAATTTTCCAATCCATAAGCATGGTGTATTTCTACGTTTATTTAGCTCTTTAATTTCCCAATGCAATCTGTGACTTTCTGTGAAAAGGTCTTGCATATTTTAAATTGAATTCCTTCCGAAGTACTCTATTTTTAAAAATGTTAGTTTTCATTGAAATATATTTGACATACGGTATTATATTAGTTTTAGGTGTACAACATAGCTATTCAACACTTACATGCAACATGAAATGCTCACCACGTAAGTGTGGTAAGTGTAATTACCATCTGTCACCACACAAAGTTATTACAGTACTACTGGTTATATCTGCTATGCCTTATTTTACACCCCCGTGACTTATTTTATAACTGGAAGTTTGCATTTCTTAAACCCCTTCACCTATTTTGCCCATTATCCCATACCTTTCCCTTCTGGCAACCACCAGTTTGTTTTCTGTATTTATGAGTCTGTTTGTGGTTTTATATGTTCATTTGTTTTGGTTTTTAGAATCCACATATAAGTGAAAGTACATGGTACTTGTCTTTCTCTGACTTATTTCACTTAGCATAATACCCTCTATGTTCATTCATGTCACAAATGGCAAGATTTCATTCATTTTTATGGATGAAGAGAAATATATCACATCTTCTTTATCCATTCATCTGTGGACGGACACTGAGATTGCTTCCATACCTTGGTTATTGTAAATGCTGCGTAAACACTGGGAGATATATTCAATCTTATTGAATTAGTGTTTTCATTTTCTTTGGGCAAATACCCAGAAGAATTACTGCATCATATGGTATTTCTATTTTTAATTTTTATAGGAACCTTCATACTATTTTCCATAGTGACTGCACCACGTTACATTCCCACCAACAGTGCACGAGTGTTCCCTTTTCTCCACATCTTCACTAACACCTGATATTTCTTCTGATACTAACCATCTGACAGGTTATATCTCATTGAGGTGATATCTCATTGTGGTTTTAATTTGCATTTCCCTGATGATGAGTGATATTTAGCATCATTTCATGTGTCTGTTGGCCATTTGTATGTCTTCTTGGGAAAAATGTCTATTTAAGCCCTTTGCCCATTTTTTATTGCCCCAAATTATTTGTTGTTTTTTTTTTTGTTTTTTTTTTTTTGTTTTTTTTGGCTTTGAGATGTGTGAGTTCTTTATATATCTTGGATATTAACCCTTTATCAGATATCTCATTTGTAAATATCCTCTCTGATCCAGTAGGTTCCCTTTTCATTTTGTTGATTATTTCCTTTACAAAAGCATGTTAGTTTGATGCAGTTATAATTGTTTATTTTTGATTTTGTTGCCCTTGCCTTAGAAAACAGATTTAAAAAAAAAATACTGCTAGAACCACTATCCAAACGTTTACTACTTATGTTTTCTTTTAAGGGCTTTATAATTTCAGGTCTTATATTTAGATATTTATTCCAGTTTATTTTTGCATATGATGTAAAAAAAAAAAGTGGTCCAGTTTCATTCTTTTGCATGTAGCTTTCCAGTTTTCCCAGCACCATTTACTGAAGAAACTGTCTTTCCCCACTGTATACTCTAGCATATTTTGTCATAGATAAAATGTTCTATTCCATTGATCAATGTGTCTATTTTGTTGCCACTCCCAAACTGTTTTCCTTATCATAGCTTTCTAGTATAACTTGAAATACAATTTTGTGATACCTCTAGCTTTGGCTATTCAGGGTCTTTTGTATTGCCATACAAATTTCAGCATTATTGTTTCAGTTCTGTGAAAAGATTATCTGTACATTGCTTTGGGTAGTATAAACATTTTAATAATATTAATTTTTCCAATCCATGAACATGGCATATCTTTCTAATTATTCGTGTCACCTTCAACTTCTTTCATCAGTGTCTTACAGTTTTCAGAGTGCAGGTTTTCACCTCCTAGGTTAAAGTTATTCTTTTTGAATTAATTGTAAATGGGATTCTTTTAACATTTATTAATTTTTGAGCGACAGAGACAGAGTATGAGCGGTGGAGGGGGAAAGAGTGAGAGGGAAACAGAATCCAAAACAGGCTCCAGGCTCTGAGCTGTCAGCACAGAGCCCGATGTGGGGCTTGAACTCATGAACCATGAGATCATGACCTGAGCCAAAGTCGGACACTTAACTGACTGAGCCACCCAGGCACCTCAAATGGGATTACTTTCTCTTTTTGATAGTTTCTTATAAGTGCATAAAAATGCAAGAGATTTCTGTATATTAATTTTGTATCCTGCAACTTTACTGAATTCATTTATTAGTTCTTATAGTTTTCTTGGTAGAGTTTTAGGGTTTTCTATATATATAATATCATTCACCTACAAACAATGAGTTTTACTTCTTCCTTGCCAATTTAGATGCCTTTTTTTTTTTCCCCCCTTGTCTGACTACTGGAGCTAACACTTCCAGCATAATGTTGATTAAAAGTTGTGAGACCGGACATCCTGGTCTTGCCCCTGATGTTAAAGTAAACGCTTTCAAATTTTCACCATCAAGTATGATGTTAGCTGTGGGTTTGTCATATATAGACTTTAATATGTTGAGGTACAATCCCTCTATGCCCACTTTGTTGAGTGTGAATGGAGTTGTGTTTTATCAAATGCTTTTTCTGCATCTATGGAGATGATCAGAAGATTTTTATCCTGCATTTTGTTAAGGTGCTGTATCACACTGACTGATATGTGGATACAAAATCATCCTTGAACCCCTGGAATAAATCCTACTTGACCACAGGGAATGATCCTTTTAATGTATTTTGAATGTGGCGTGCCAAAACTTTGTGACAATTTTGTGTTTATGTTCATCAGAGATATCGGCCTATAATTTTCTTTTTGTCGTGTATTTGTCTGGTTTTGGAATCACAGTATTGTGGCCTCGTAGAATGAATTTGTAAGTAATCTTACTCTTCATTTGTTTGGAATGGTTTGAAAAGAACAGGTATTAACTCTTCTTTAAATGTTTGATAGAATTTACCTGTGAAGCCATCTGGTCCTGGACTTCTGCTTGTTAGGAGTTTCTTGATTATTGATTCAATTCTATTACTAATTAGTCTGTTAAGATTTTCTACTCTTCCTGTGTCAGTCTTGGAAGAGTCTGTTTCTAGGAATTTATCCATTTCTTCTAGGCTGCCCAATTTGTTGGTACATAATTTTTCATAGTAGTTGCTTTTAATTCTATTTCTGTGCTGCTGGCTGTGACTTCTGTTTCATTTCTGATTTTGAGTCCGGTCTTTCTTTTTTTTTTTTTTTTTCCTTTTTAAAGTCCGACTAAAGGTTTGTCAATTTGTTTTGCTTTTCAACCAACCAGCTCTTAGTTTCACTGAATCTTTTCTATTGTTTTTTAAGTCCCTATTTTATTTATTTCCACCCTGGTATTTATTTCCTTCCCTCTATTAACATTGGGCTTTGTTGGTTCTTCTTTTTCTAGTTCCTTTAGGAGTAAGGTTAGATTGCTTATTTGAGATTTTTCTTATTTCTGGTTGTTGTTGTTTTTAGGGAGGACTGTATCATTGTAAACTTGCCTCTTATAACTGCCTTTGCTGGACAGCAAAACTTTTGAATTGCTGTGTTTCATTTTCATCTACTTTTTTTATTTCCTCTGTGATTTCTTCAAAGACCCATTGGTTATTTAGTAGCATGTTGTTTAGACTCCACATGTTTCTGGTTTTTTTCCAGCTTTTTTCTTATAATTGATTTCTAGCTTCATATTGTTATGGTTGGGAAAGATGTTTAATATGATTTCAATCTTAAATGTATTAAAACTTGTTTTGTGGCTTAATATGTGATCTGTCCTGGAGAATGTTCCATGTGCACTTGAAAAGGATGTGTCTTCTGTTGTTTTTGGATGGAATGTTCTGTATATATGTTAGGTCCATCTGGTCTAATGTGCCATTCAAGCCACTGTTTCCTTCCTTATTGATTTTTTTTTTTTTTTTCTGGGTAATTTATCCACTGATGCAAGTTGGGTGTCAAAATAACCTCCTATTATTATATTACTGTCAATTTCTCCATTTATGTCTGTTAATTTGCTTAATATATTCAGATGCTTCTATGTTGGGTGCATAGAAATTTACAACTATTATATCCTCTTGTTGGATTGATCCCTTTATCATTATGTAATGCCCATCTATGCCTCTTTTAAAGTCTTTGTCTTAGCCTATTTTGTCTGATAGGAGTATTGTTACCTACCCCAGCTTTTTTTTTCCCCCCACTTCCATTTGCAAAGCATACATTTTCCAGCCCTTTACTTTCAGTCTGTAAATGTCTTAAGGTCTGAAGTGAGTCTTTTGTAGACATTTGGATGGGTCTTATTTTGTTTCTTCCCCATTCAGTCACCCTTTACCTTTTGACTGCAACACTGAGTCCGCTTACGTGAAAAGTAATTATTGATAGGTATGTACTTATTGTCATCTGTTGGCATATAACAACTGGCATGTATAACCGTTTTCTGGTTGTTTTGAAGTTTTTCTTGGCTCCTTTCTTCTTCTTTTGCTCTCTTCCCTTATGATTTTATGGACTTCCTTTAGTGCTACGCTTGCATTCCTTTCTCTTTAGGTTTTGTGTATCTACTATAGGTTTTTGATTTGTGGTTCATATGAAGTTGATAATATAATAATACTTTGCAGTCTCCTTTAAGCTGATGTTCGATTAACTTTAACACATTCTAAAAGCACCACAGGTTTACTACAACTCTCCACAGTTTATGTATTTGACTTCGTATCTTACATCTTTATTTTGTGTATCCATTAATTATTGTAGATGTAACTGGTTTTACTACTTTCATCTCTTAATCTCCATACTAACTTTATTTTTCTTAAATTTTTTACGTTTATTCATTTTTGAGAGACAGAGACAGAGGGCAAGTGGGGGAGGGGCAGAGAGTGAGGGAGACACAGAATCTGAAGCAGACTCCAGGCTCTGAGCTGTCCGCACAGAGCCCAACGTGGGGCTCGAACTCACGGACTGTGAGACATGACCTGAGCTGAAGTCGGACGCTTTACCGACTGAGCCACCCAGGCGCCCCAATACTAACTTTATATGTGATTGATCTACTACCTTTACCATGTTTGCTTTCACAGTAAAACTTTTCTTTAATCATTTTCTTAGTTCTCATTATCATCTTTCTTTTCTTCTGAAAAAGTCCCTTTAACATTTCTTATAGGGCCAGTTCAGTTGTGATGAACTCTACTTTCATTTGCCTGGGAAACTCTTTATCTTTCCTTCCACTGTGAATGATAACCTTGCTGGGTATTCTTGGTTGTAGGTTTCTTTCTTTCATCACTTAGATTGTTATCATGCCACTCCCTTCTGGCCTGCAAAGTTTCTGCTGAAAAATCAGCTGACAGCCTTACGGCATTTCCTTTTTATATAGCTTGTTGCTTTTCTCTTTGCTGCTTTTTAAGGTTTATTTTTTTATATCTCACTTTTGACATTTTAATTGCTATGTGTCTTGGTGTGGATCTCTGGGTTTATCTTGTTCAGGACCCTCTGAGCTTCCTGGACTTGGCAGTCTGCTTCCTTCTCTAGGTTAGGGAAGTTTTCAACTATGACTTCTTCAAAGTAGTTCCCCCCCCCCCCTTTTTCTCTTTTTTCTTTTTTGAGAAGCCTATAATGCAAATGTTACTAAGTTTGATGTTGCCCCAGAAGTTCCTTACCTATGTTCATATTTTAAAAAAATTTTTTATGTTTATTTATTTTTGAGAGAGAGAGAATGTGTGTGTGCCCAAGTGGGGGGAGGGGTAGAGAGAGGGAGACACAGAATATGAAACAGGTTCCAGTCTCCAAGCTGTCAGCACAGAGCCGACGCAGGGCTCAAACTCATGAACCATGAGATCATGACCTGAGCCGAAGTCGGACGCTTAACCAACCGAGCCCCCAAGCGCCCCCCTACATTCATGTTTTTAGATTCTTTTTACTTTTTGCCGTCCAGCTTGGGTGTCTTCCACAATGCTGTCTTTCAGAGTAGACTGAAATCAGACTGCTGCTGATTCCCTCTGAGGGATTCCTGCTGGGTGTGGAGGGGCAGGAGTGGCTTTGGAGGGGTACCTGACAGAGCAGGTCCATAGGGCAGGTGCTACAGTGCTAGCGAGGTAGAAGGAGAAGATCAGAACTGGTGCCTGCCAGCATAGACCAACTATACTGAAAGAGGTCAGAAAAATGGCACCTACCAGTTCTTCCATTCCCAGAGAATATTCCTGCAGATCCCTCAGCCTCCAGCAAAACCCTACAATTGGTCAATAAATCTCCTTCATGTATAGCCCAGAAGCTTTCAAACTACTGCCTCTGAACTGGGTCTCAGAGCAAGTGATACTGTGCACCCTTTAAGGACAGCGTCTGTTTATCTATAGTCCTCCAACTTTCCTGGAGTTAAGACCCATTAATTTTCAAAGCTCTTGAATTAAGCCCCACTGATTTTCAACAACAGAGGCTATGGACGCTTGCCTTCCCAGTGCAAATCCTCAGGGCTTGGGGTGTCCAATCTATGTCCTCCCAGAGGGCCTCAGCACCTTGATAGCCCTCCTGCTTGTGGGTCAGTGTGCCTGGGGTTTGGTTCCCAACTTTGTCTCCATAACTCCTACTCTTTTCTAGGTGGTTTTTAAAATATAGCTCTAGCCGTGAAGAGTTGCCCTGCTAGTCTTCAGGTTTTTCTCAAAGTGAGTTGTACTACACCTAACTGCAACACTGGTGTGTCCATGAGAAGAGGTGTTCTCAGGATATCCCTACTCTGCCATCTTCCTTAAATGAAATCGGTTGAATTGTTTTCTTAGGATGTTTCTCTCTTTGGCAACATTCTTCACTTTCTTCAGACCTCTTGTGAGTTACCTAATCTTCATGCTATTGTGGAGGGTTTTTTTTTTTTAAGTTTAATTTTCTAATTTTTCTTGGTAGCACTTACAAATAAAGTTGGTTTTTGTATGTTGACCTTGTACCCTGAAACCTTACTAAGTTGATGTATCAGTTCTAATATCTTTTATTTTTCTGGATTTTTTATACATGTGAACATGTCTACAAATAAGGACAGTTTTACTTCTTCCTTTCCAATCTATTTGCCTTTTACTTATTCTTCTTGCCTTATAATACTCTGTATCAGACCATCATTACAATGTTAAATAAAAGTGGTGAGAGAAGACATTCTTTTTTTTTTTAACGTTCATTCATTTTTGAGAGACAGAGACAGAGCATGAGCGGAGGAGGAACAGAGAGAATGGGAGACACAGAATCTGAAGCAGGCTCCAGGCTCTGAGCTGTCAGCACAGAGCCTGATGTGGGGCTCGAACTCACTGACCACAAGGCAGGACCTGAGCTCAAGTCCGATGTTCAACCGACTGAGCCACCCAGGTGCCCCAAGAGAAGACATTCTTAATGTGTGCCTGATCTTAGAGAGAAAGCAAAGAAGCTTTTACCTTTGAGTATTATACAAGCTTTTGATAGACAGATAAGGTTTTGATAGATAGCCTTAATGAGGTTGAGTAAGTTCCCTTCTATTCCTTGTCAGCTGAGTGTTTTAGTTATAAAAGGATATTGAATTCTGGCAAATACTTTTTCTATATCTGTTCAATGACCATGTAGTTTTTCTACTTTATCCCACTAATATAGTGAATTTAGTTGAATGCCTTCAGAAAATGCAACTGAGCTCTTGGATAAACTCTATTTGGCCACAATGTATTATTCTTTTTCTGTATTTTTTGAATTTGACTTATCAAAAATTTGTTAAGAAATTTTGCGTTGATGTTCACAGGTATATTAGACTATAGTTCTACCTTCTTATGCCTTTGCCTGGTTTTTGAAATAAGGGTGACCTTACAAAATAAGTTGGAAAATGTTCCCTTCTCCACTATTTTCTGAAATAGATTGTGTAGGACTGGTAATAAATATTTCTTTAAATATTTGATAGAACTCACCAGGGAACCATCTGGACTTGGGAGTTTTCTTTGAGGTAAGGATTTTAAGTTATTAACCTCAATTCTGTTCATGGATATTGGCTATTCAGGTTTTCTAATGTTTTCTTGGATTGATATTGGTAATTTGTGTCTTCCTTCTCTCTTTTTTTTTTTTAAGCAATTTTCCAAGATGTTTCTAATTCTTTGGTTTATTGATTTTTATTTTTGTTTTCTATTTCATTGATTTCTGACCTCTACTGTTTCCTCCTTGATGTTTATTTTGGGTTTATTTTTCTAGTTTCCTAAAAAGGAAGCTTAGGTTATTGGCTTAACTTTGTTCTTTCCAAATAATAGGCATTTAATGGTTATAAATTTCCCTCTAAGCACTCACTTAGCTACATCCCACAAATTTGTATATGCTTTGCTTTCACAGTTATTCATCTAAAAACAATTTTCTGGGGCTCCTGGGTGCCTCAGTCGGTTTAGTGTCTGACTTTGGCTCAGGTCTTGATCTCACCATTCATGAATTCAAGCCCCGCATCAGGTTCTGTGCGACAGCTCAGAGCCTGGAGCCTGCCTCAGATTCTGTGTCTCCCTTTCTCTTGGCTCCTCCCCTGCTTGCACTCTCTCTTTCTCTCTCTCTCTCTCTCAAAAACAAATAAACATAAAAAATAAATAAAACAAAACAAAAAACCCCCACAAGTTTCTAATGGCTCCTATGAATTTTGTTTTTGACCCAATGATTTTTAAGAGGTATAATCCATTTTCAACTTAGCTACATCTTTTTTTTAAAGTTTATTTATTTTGACGGGGCACCTGGGTGGCTCAGTCAGTTGAGTGACTTCAGCTCAGGTCACGATCTCACAGCTCGTGAGTTCGAGCCCCATGTCGGGCTCTGCGCTGACAACTCGGAGCCTGGAGCCTGCTTTGGATTCTGTGTCTCCCTCTCACTCTGCCCCTAAGCCACTCGCATTCTGGCTCTGTCTCTCTCTCAAAATAAATAAACTTAAAATTTTTTTTTAATGTTTATTTATTTTGAGAGAGAGGGAGAGCACACATGCATTGGCAGAGAGAGAGAGGAAAAGAGAGAATCCCAAGCAGGCTCCACACCATTAGTGCAAAGTCTGACATGGGGCTTGAACCTATGAACTGTGAGATCATGACCAGAGCTGAAATCAAGAATCAGATACTCAACCGACTGAATCACTCAGGTGCCCTTATTTTCTTTTTTTTTTTTTTTTTTTTTTTAACATTTTTAATTTATTTTTGGGACAGAGAGAGACAGAGCATGAACGGGGGAGGGGCAGAGAGAGAGGGAGACACAGAATCGGAAACAGGCTCCAGGCTCCGAGCCATCAGCCCAGAGCCTGACGCGGGGCTCGAACTCACGGACCGCGAGATCGTGACCTGGCTGAAGTCGGACACTTAACCAACTGCGCCACCCAGGCGCCCCTGGGTGCCCTTATTTTCAACGTACCTCTTCTTTATACTTAAATTTTATTTCTTATAGATAGTACATAAGTGGTCCTCATATTTTTAATTCTGAAACTCTCTGCCTTTAACTACTGTGTTTAACCCATTGATATTTAATGCAATTATTTATATGATTACACGCAGTCTACCATTTTACTTTTTTTACACTTCTCCTTTCTTTTTCCCCTGTCTGTTTTTGTTTCATTAAATGTTTTCACAATTCTATTTCAATTTTCCCATTGGCTTTTCAGCCATTTTTTAAATATTATTTTTATATATAGCATTAACTTCACACAGTCAACCTACATAATATACTCTGGATTAATTTTTTATGATGCTATTTCTCCTCATATTAGCATTGTAGTCATCAGATGCTTGCTTTCCTTTTAGCAATTATTCTTGAAATTATAACATTCATCCTCAACTTAGCAAAATCTAATATAACATGTCCACACTACTATGTCTTCTTAGAAAATGCAGTGACATCATAAGACATTAACCCCATTTTCCCCTCAACCTCAATTTGTATGTTTTTACTTCAGATTTTTTTATTCTTTACACAATTAAACCACAAAATATTATTATTCATAAGATCAATATTCATTTGGTTTTATCAATTTATTTACCTTTTTTTTTTTTTCATTCCTTTCTGTATCTCTTCTCCCATCCAGGATTATTTTTATTGTGTGTGAAGAATACCCTATTAGTATTTCCTTTTCTGCAAGTCTGCTGGTGAGAAATTCTATCAATTCTTGACTGAACTTACTAAAATATTTAATTGAAACATTTCCATCTTACTTTCATTCTTGGAACATATTTTTGCTCATTACCACTTATTTTCATTTAGCACTTTGAGAATATCGTTCCATTATCTCCAATTATCATTCTATCCCATATATTCCATGTCAAGTATTTCTACTTCTATCACCTTTTAGTCTAACTGATGCTCCTTTGAAGGCAAATTATCTTTTTTCTCTATCTGCTTTGAGAATTTTCTCATTGTCTTTGTTTTTAAAAGTCTAATGGGACTAAGTGGGTTTTCTCTGTATTTGTTCCTGCATGGGCTTTATAGAACTTCCTCAATATGTGGTTTGGTATCTTTAGCCATTTTAGAAATTTTTCAGCAACTATCTCTTCAAATACTTTGTGCCCCATTCTTACTCTTTTTCGAGACTCTAATTACGTAAACGTTAATACCTTTTCACTGGATTCCTTTCATCTTACATTCCACTCTGACTTATTTTTATTCTCTATCCTTATTGCTTCATGTTTCATTCTGGATATTCTGTTATAACCTAGGTATGAGTTCCTAATTTTCCCTAATGTTAGGCCTAATCCACTGCTGAAACCATCTACCAGCACAAAGAATTTTAAATATCTTATTTTTCAATTTTAGAATTCCCATTTTATTCTTTTTTATATCTTCTAGCTCTCTGAATTTCCCAGCCTTAACTTTTATTTCCTTGAAAATACTAATACAGAGTTCTTTTAATTTCTGTCTGATAACTCCATTATCTAGAGTGCTTATGAATCTGATTCAGTTGTCTGTTTTGTCTCTGTGGTTTGTGAATCTTTGAATCCTTGTTTATTTTTTTAATGCATATCGAACAACGTACATTGAAATTGTAAATAGTTTAAGATTGGTTATATTTGCTTTTAACAGGCTCCTAGGAGACTAGCAAAAGTGGATCATGTTAACCAAATTTAAGACCTGAAATAATTTAAAGCTAGATTTCAGTCTTTAAAAGATAAGTTTAAATCCAGTTTATCCTTTCTTCTTAGTGCCAACCTAAAAGGTATTGATGTACCATGACCCCTCTTTGGTAGGCCCTGGATTCCAGAATGTGACTCCTAGATCTGACAGCTACTCCACATGTTAACAAATCAGACAGTTCTAGAATTGGCAGGGATCCCAAGTAAAACAGTGGGCTCATCTCTCTAGGTTTCACTCTTCCATAAAGTTTTGATCCCATAATTCTTCACAGCCAAATTGGCTCTTGTATGCCTTTTTTTGTTTGTTTTAAACCATTTTGTCCACCTTTTCTAGGAGTTCTTAGGTGGACTACTGACCTAAATTACCTTATTCACCATAACTAAAATATATATGTATGCTCTACAAAACAGTATTGGGTCCAAATATCACACTAATGAAAGAAAGCACGCAATCTTCTTATTACTAAGTACCAGGAAATGTACTTAATTTGGGAAACAGAATGCAGACCCCGATGAAGCAAGTAAACTTATCTTTTTAATTTAATTTAAAAGAATATACTACTTATATGAAAACTAATTTTCACAAGCTGATTATTTACTTAAAAATAAACATTTAATTAAAACATCTAATACATGTATGTGACTAAAGCCATGGTGTAATATGAACTTAGGGTCATGGGGAAACCTTGGCATTGTGAAGAAGTATAAGAAAGCATTATAGGTAAAATGATAACAAGTATGCACTAAGAACAGTGGTGTTCTAAGGCAAACAATGTTAAGTTTTGAGTGGGGACAGAGGAGAGGAGTGATTTGTAAGCAGAGATGTACAAGATGAGCTGGTACAGAAAGAAACAAGCAAGGGAAGGTATTTCTGACACAGGGGCAAAAGAGCCAGGAAGAGCCATAGGCAACGTGAGAGTCCACTATGGAATCAGTAGTTGGGAAACTATAAGTATAGCTCACCACAGCTGAAACACGTGCGCACATAAACCTGTGGGCATGAGTGCAATAGGGCCATCATGGTGATAAAGAAAGTGATTAGCTCTAAGAAAGGAAAATAGCCTGGGTCTGTAAAGTGGATGTTCCAGTATGACAAAATAAACTATATACGAAAAATCATATTTAAAGTAAGTAATTTGAAATGCATTCATTAAAACCAGAGAAAAAAATAAATGTATCTGCTATCATGAAGACTATTAAATACTGTTTAAAAACAAAATAACAGGGGCACCTGGGTGGCTCAGTTAGTTAAGCGTCCAACTTCGGCTCAGGTCACGACCTCATGGTTCATGAGTTCAAGCCTCGCGTCAGGCTCTGTGCTGACAGCTCGGAGCCTGGAGCCTGCTTCAAATTCTGTGTCTCCCTCTCTCTCTACCCCTCCCCCACTCATGCTCAGTCTCTTTCGGTCTCTCAGAAATGAATAAACATTAAAAAAAAATTTTAATATAATAAATAGAATAAAAACAAAAAAAATAATTGTCCTATCAGAAAGGAAGAGACAAAATTACTATTTATCTGCAGATGCTATGCCTACAAAAACTAAGAACATTTTGGGGGAAAAAAAAATAATGGAATAATAATGGAAGTCTTGCTTTACTATATGTTTCCTTTTCCATGAAATTGTTTTTCCTAATTTTCTTACTTCTACTTATGGCTTTTTCTTTCCATTAGAAGTTAAAAATTTTCTAGGGCTTCTCTAATTAAAACCATGTGGTCTTAGTGCTGGAATGACAGAAATCAAAGGCCGGGGGGGGGGGGGGCGGAACCTAAAAATACAAATATTTATGTACATGTGCCATCCATAATGAGTGAGGACAGAATGGATTATTCAATGAAAAGAAATGGACAAAAGAACAGAGCTGAGACAGTGGTCTCATCCTTTGGAAAAAAAATAGATTTCAAATTTCCATCATTCAATAAAACAAATAGACTTTTTTTTTTTTTTTTTTTACATAGATTAGAGATACATATTTCATTTACAGCAAGGATGGATTTTAGACTGGCAGACAGAACACAGAAAATATATAGCTTTCCTAGTTCTCACTACATCTTTCTAAGTCTTCATTAACATTAAAGTCGTATAAAATCTCCAGACACCAGATTCTAGATGAATATAGAAAAACACACTCCAATGGTAAATCTAAATATGCTGTTTTTCATTTTTACTAAAACTGCCTTCTAGTCATAAATGCAAATAAAAACTGATTGTTCAGAAAAGTAGTGTGATATAATTGCAGGAACTATTTTGAAGTCTTAAGATATGGCATAAATCCAGCTTTGCAAAAACATAAATGGCAAAATTAATCATGCTTCAATGGGATGTTATAAATCCACTAAGAATCATATTTTCAAAGAATGTACAGTGACATGGGAAAAGTTCCATTCATTCAGCCAGTCAACAAATACTATGTCGGATCCTGGACTGTGTTATAAAGATAGAATGTTGAGCAAGGAAGATACAATCCTTGCTAGTCAAGAATCTCACAGTCCAGTGAGAAAAGCAAACAGAGATTACAGTGGTGATACACCAGACATAAAAGCTGTAGGGAGATACATAGTATATAGAAGGGGGGCCTGGCTCATCTACAAGACTCAGAGGTTTTGTAGAAAATATGATATTTTAAGCTCAGATCTGGCAGATAAATAGGTATTAGCCCAGCCATGGTTATGAGTGGAAGCATAAGCAAACTGAGGACTTAGCATCTAGAAATGCCCAAGGAAGACAGGGTAGACAGGGGAAAAAAGACATCTCAAATTGTATGTACACTCAAGACCTAAATACATCTGCACAGAGTAAGACTGGAAGTGTAGGAAAGAATTATCTATCCTTAACTGGGATCATAAAATTACGAGTGATTTCTAGTCTGTTTTCATTTTTCTTTCTTTTCTAAAGTAATCACATATTAACATTCACTGTTCATTGATCAAAAGGGTATTATTAAAATAATACTTTACTGTTTACTAGGTCTTGAGGGGGGTTGTTTTTGGTTTTTGTTTTAAATCTTAGACAAGTCTCTTAAGACCTAATTTACTCATTTGGAAAATAGGGCTAACAACATTTAACTTCACAAAGTTGCTGATTTGGATCAACTATGATAATATCTGTGCAGGGAAATGATTCTGTGGTTGTGGTTGTTGGACCGAAGTCAGAACCAGAGCACAAAATAAGAGATTATGAAGACAGATTCGGGGGTGGGGGTGGGGGGGGCAGTGGTTGTAGAAATGCGTAGATCAGGAGGATGAAAATATGGCCCTGATGAAGTCGTCACTCTCCTCTTTAGCATGAGGACGGTCCACGCCAATCTATCCTGGTAGTTTTTTCTCGCGGAGCTTAGCCCCAATCTCATAATCCTTCTCAATGTCATACTCCAGGCCGCCACCAGCAAAACGTCACACTGCTTGAAACCTTTTGCTGTTACTAGCCTCAGAATTCCAAATATGAACACAGTTCTACCATTATTTAAGGGTAGTTTAGTTATAAAAATGTCTTAATTTATATTTTAGTTGGTGAATGTCCTGTGCTTTGCTAAGAAGCGTATCTCACAGCAGTTCTAGAGGCTTTGATTTAGGGTGTTGCAAGCCTGTTATTCATTATTTATACCAGAAACAGAATTATTAAGGGACTATTGGATTTTACAAATATGTTCACATATATTTACAAATGGTGAAGTCAGATACACATATATCTTTTTACCGATTGTTGCTTTTTCACAAAATAGGAAAAACATTTCTTACCTTTCCTCTGGAGTATCTACATGAAATGTTCTCTCTATAACAGTGGTCCACTGGAGACATCTGATAATAAATGTGTTTGGCTTTGGTCGTTCTGTTTTCATTAACTGGCATTCTAGAAATGACATAAAATGTCTCTTTGAATATACTTACATTTAAACCAGGAAGTAAAGATTTGAGAACTACAGAGTTCTACTCTATGCAACCTCTCAGCTTTCCAGGGCCCTCCATTCAGGGTTGCTCACAATCTGACCTCAGTATTTCCATTCCATCATCCATTCTGGCCACATGCTCTATTAACCAGCCAAACTGGACTACTTACTTTCCCCAAACACATCTTACTCTGTCCTGTATCTGTACCTTTTGTTCCAGCAGTTCCTATTATCTGGGGCGCTGGTGACTGATTTCACCCCTCCCCATATTGCAATCACTTACAGTTGAAAGGTCCAGATCCAATCCCACTCTTTGCAGGAAGCCTTTTATATCAACCTGGTCCTAAACCAAACATTCACCTCTCCATATTCTCATTACTTATTATCATATCCCTCATTTTTCACTCAGTATAGACTATCTTGTATTATTATTTATCATTTAAAAAGGTATCCTTATCCCCCTGGATTATAAGCTTTTTTACAGTATACACGACTTAAAAATCTTAGTAAGCACAGCCCATAGAGCCAGTTCATCAAAAGTGATAAATTAAGTCAGGGAATATCTCAGAAGATTTCAAAGAAGAGGAGGAGCATTCTGTAGTGGCTGAAAGTGTGGATTCTAACACCAGTATTCTTGGATTCAATTTCTTTTCCTACCATTAACTATGTAACCTGGGACAAGTTAATTAACCTTTCTGGTCTGTAAGTATCAAAGGGGAAACAAGTAACTACATCATAAAACTGGTGTGAGGATTAATAATAAATCAGTAGGATGCTGAGACTAGCATGTAACACATAATAAGTTGTCAATACATGTCAGTTATCATTATCAGGTGTATATACTGAGCAGGACTTTAAGGATACGCGGTAGTGGCCAACAAGACAGAATAGGGTAGGGTTGTTTTACTGACACTGCTCTTTTGAAAGAAACAATTTCCCTGCAGCTGACAAAGTCAACTGTGTTTTCTCAGTGTTTATCTATTCTGCGGTCCCTCCATCACTAGCAACTATCGACCTCTGTCTCTCTTTATAGAACTCAAGTCATTGAGCACATTGGACCAGTTCCTTGTTGACTCTTTGACCTAAAAAGATCATTCACCGAAGGGTCTCCACTTAGTTTTCTTCTCGTGTCTAATAAGATTTCACAGTTTCAGCCATCATCTCTTGGTTTACCGATCTAAAACTCCACACTTCTTTCCATCTTGGATCTGTATTTCGTGATACCCATGATTAACTATACAGTGGCTCAATCTACCTGGCTGAATTACTGGTATGACACCTAACACCTACTATCTTTTCCCCTGATTCTGTTCCTCCTCCTGGCTTTCCTAATTTTTCCACCATCCAGACTCAAATCATGGGGTGCTCCTCTTTGATACTGGTAGTATTTGCCAGGACATGACTTTTCCAGCAATGCAGTCCTACTTCAGACTCTCACTGCCAAATGCCTACACCTCCCAGGTGCCATAAAACCAGCTCTTCCTACTCAGAAATGTGGAAGGGCTAGATCCATTACTGAAGGCTAGAAACTGTATTCTAAAAGACATCAGAACTTGGCAACTGTCACAATGAGCACAGGGTGAATCACTGCTTTGTACACCTGAAACTAGTATTTCACTAACCGGAATTTAAATAAAAACTTAAAAAAAAAAAAAAAAAAAAGACATCTGAACTCATCCAAAAGTGAGCTGATTGCTCCTACCTTTGCCCCTCCCCCCTCCGCCACCCTCCGCTCTAGCTCTCTCCATCTCAGATGATGGCACCTCCATCCCCTTAAGTGCTCAGGTCAAAAGCCCTGGCACCACCGTTAACTCCTCCTCTCTTCTCATATCTCATCCTGGAAAGCCTGTTGGCTCTGCTTTCCAAATGTATCTAGGATCATTTCTCTCCTCTCCCACTGTCTGGGAACAACCCATCATTATCTTTCACGTGAACACGCCCAGAACTCGAGTAGCTCTCTCTGCCCCTCACTGTAGTCTGCTCTCAACATGAGTGGCCAGAGATCTTAACATGATCGCCTGCAAGAATACATTCTGCAATGCTTCTGATTCACTAAGAATAGAAGACAAAGGCCTTGAAATGATCAACAAGGGTCCTACATGATCTGGGCCTCCCACCCACCCAGCTTAAGTTTCTGACCTCCCAACCTAGTCAGTATTCCCTTCTAGGCCACCCTGGCCTTGGTGCACTTCCTCAGATAGGCGCTACACCCTCTCTCCTAGCCTTGTGTCTAGATGTGCTCTCTGCCTGGCATTCTGTCCCCTCACACAGCCCACGGCCGACCAAGTCTCAGATCAGATCTCACCTACACGCGACCATGCTGCTGAAATTCTGTGATCTGCACCCTTGACCCAGGCCTCCCCAACCCCTCTTACCTGCTCTACTTTTTTATTTCACATACGTTATCACCCTCAAACATATGAAATGGCTTAGTATCTTTTTTGCTTATTGTCTATCTCCCCAACAAGAATGTAAGCTGCACTGATAAGATTCTTAGCACCTAGAACTGTGCCCATCTGTGCCTAAACACTATTTTTCCCCAAAGCAGACACTTACCAAATATTGTCCAAGTTGGATGAATTCTGATAGGAGTACCTAACAAGAAGGTAGTTTTGATGATATAAGAGGAGTAAATTTCTGGAGCAACTTCCTTATGCAGATAAGAAGAGAGGATTTGCTAGACAAGCAGAGGGCTGGCTCTAGTCAGGAGTATAGACCATTTAGTGAGAGAACAAGACACTAAGAGCCCCAAAGCAATCAAGGGTATACATGCAAGTAGGAGCTAGTAGAGAGGATTTTCATATTACTTCTATTTTTTTTCCCCCAGTGAACTGGGATATAAAGCCATCTTTAAGAATCAGGTTGAGGGGTGCCTGGGTGGCTCAGTTGGTTAAGCATCTGACTTCGGCTCAGGTCATGATCCCGCAGTCCATGAGTTCAAGCCCTGCATCAGGCTCTGTGCTGACAGCTCAGAGCCTGGAGCCTGTTTCAGATTCTGTGTCTCCCTCTCTCTCTCTGCCCCTCCCCTGCTCACGCTCTGTCTCTCTGTCTCTGAGAAATGAATAAACCTTAAAAAAATTTTTTTTTTTAAGAATCAGGTTGGAAGAGGGTCGCCTGGGTGGCTCAGTCAGTTAAGCATCCAACTTCAGCTCAGGTCATGATCTCACAGCTCATGGGTTCCGGCCCCGCGTTGGGCTCTGTGCTGACAGCTCGGAGCCTGGAGCCTGCTTTGGATTCTGTGTCTCCCTCTATCTCTGCTCCTCCCCCACTCAAGCTCTCTCCCTCTCTTGCTCAAAAATAAACAAACATTTAAACAATGTATAAAAAGAGATTCAGGTTGGAAGAGGATGTGCTGGGGCTCTGAGAAGACAGAAGGTACATAAGAGCCCTCTAGGAGAATAGAAAAGCGAACAGACTAGGGAACTATAACACGACAGCGGGGCAGCATCAGGGACCCGTTGGAATTTCACAGTCAAGAATTCACATGGTTGCGTGTTTCCCCCAGATGTATTTATTCAGCTACATGGGTGTGGCTGGGGCATACAGAGGACTGGATTTCAGCAAAGCTGTAATTTAACCAAGTAAGTTTGGCAAAGCAAGAAGCAAAAGAGAGGAGTCACGGCACCCTGATTTAGGTAATCAACTGGTGAATTCAAAATGGGTAAGAAAAGTGAGAACCTGGTGGTGTGCAAAATAATGAAAAGGTGGTAGAATTAACAGATAGTAAAATCTGTTCTACAGTTAAATATTGTACAGCGATGTCACATACTTTTTGAAATATGAATGTTAAAAGCACCAAATACAGAATGTCAATTTATATTTTGTTTAAATCTGAAAGTTCTAAAATACTGTACTACAAATACTATAAATACTATATACTATACGTTTATACCTATAAAGCACAGACCCAACCTGATTCTCTGTGAAGACCACTGTTCTTCCCATTTCGTACTTCACAAAACTCCTATTAAGTTTCCAGTCAGTTTTTATACAGTTCAAGTGACACCCTAGTAGAGAAATTACTTAGAAGTTAGGAATTATGTGCAAACCTTCCCCATAACACCTAGGACGCAATAGCACGTAAGGGGACACAGGACATACCTCATGACTGAACAACTGACTGAGTGACTTTTAAAGTAATGAATAGACGACAGACACAAGATGGGCAGGCCTGACAGAAATACTCAAGGGTGAACTCTATGGACTGTATGAAGCAGAAACAGGAAGAACAGATAAGGGAAGTAAGAATGCCCAATCCAAGTTCACCTACACTTCAGTTTACTTAGGGTCACTCCTGTGGTGATGTTAAGATGACTAAGACAGCAGACTTTAAAATCAGAGTGTCAGAGGTGTCTGGGTGGCTCAGGTGGTTAAGCATCTGACTTCAGCTCAGGTCATGATCTCACAGTTTATGGGTCTGAACCCTGCGTCAGGCTCTGTGCTGACAGCTCAGAGCCTGGAGTCTGCTTCTGCTGTGTCTGTCTGTCTGTCTCTCTCTCTCTCTCAAAAATAAATAAAAACTTAAAAAAAAATTTAAATCAGAGTGTCAGACTCAAATCTAGCCTCTCTCACACCAGCAGTGCTGTGATGCCATGCAAAGCACACCTCCAAGCCCCCAGGTTCAGGAATTAAAGAAAGACTTTAAAGGAAGCATATTTTCAACACTATACCTAAGTGAAGTTTAAGGGATATACTTTTAAAAACTTCTCAGTGCTATAATTTAACAACCTACTTAAAATATTACATATGGGATTCTAAGTGATTATCAATTAACATAACTTACAAAAGTGATAAACAAGTGATTAATTACCATTCTCTAGCAGACCACTGGAAAGGAACTTCTTAGAAACGAATAAACTATTTGTATTTACATATAGGATGGTTTTGGAAAAATACTAAAATAATAACACAATGACCTAAGTAGTTATGCACAACTTGGCTATTTGGACTAAGCATGCTAAATATTCATGGCCTCAACGACCTATACCAATTCTGGGCCAGCCACTATGTAAGACTCTGGGCATAGTATAGTAACAAAAATGAGTCAAGAAACTCTCTACAACCTATAGCACACACCAAACTCTATTATTAATCATTCAACATCCAATTACAACACATGTAATTGTAAAGTAGTACTTCATTAATGGCTTAAAGGTTTCAATCAGGACCTTCTGAAGCCTAGCTGAACAAAAATGTTATTATGAACACGTAGTTTTTACTACTTTGTTTTTACAGAAACAAACCTATATTTTATATGTTTCAATATGAAATACTCTACAAATGAATCCTATTTCAAAATGATACAGTAAAAGAGATTGAGACAGTAAAAGAGAGAAGCAGTTACCAAAAGCTAGCTCAAGATATTCAATGGTACTCGGGTCAGTACAAGGGAAGAGGGCACTCTATCTCCGTATCGGGTTTATTGCTGCACAAAGATGTAGTCAAAGAGCTGAATCTGAATACAAAACCGTTGACACTGTCAATTACTATGTTTAAACAAACAAGTGAGCCTTGGGTTCTTTTATGTTAACCAAAATATGGAATCATGAACACATCCTACAGCTCCCTGTAAAATGAAAAGAAATACAGGAGTTTTCAGAATATGGTTCATGTCTGAAAACTCTCATTCTTAAAGGAGACTCTTATTCTTAAAGGGAATGGTGGCTGATAAGTAGATTAGCTAATACTTCTTCAGAAGAATATTTTCTTTTTAATTACGGAAAAGTTCCCAAATCAAGGTAGGCCACGTGAAAATTCTAAAATCAAAAGCAGAAGCTTTGAATAGCGATTCTAAAAAGCTATTAACCAAGTGATTAGCTATGATTTCTGGAGCTATTTAACACACAAGAAAAAAGCAAGTGTTCTCATATAAAATGCCAGGCAGCTAACTTTTATTATATCATAACGCATCATACTTTTCAGCAAAGCATTTGTTACACTGGTACTTAAATTAGGTATCCTAGTTAAATTCACCTGAGCAAATTAAACTGCAAGCTAAATTTCAAGTGTTCTGCTTATGTTTACATGTTCTGAACCACAGACACCCAAGTATATTTGAAGCTGTAATCACTTTGTAAACCTGGAAGCCAATTAGAGGGATTGTAACACGTCAAATCAAAAAATTACATACCAAAAAGAATCTTTTTTTATATCATCTGTTCAGAATTTATTAAAAGATTAGGTTTTATTTCAACCTCTATAACCCTTTAAATACTATTTTTTTAAATAAGTTCTACTAATAGGCAACATGAAAAACAAAGGCATAATAATAGATTCTATTTATAATGAAATGGCACAATGAAATAATGCTGTAAGTTATAATGACCATAAAGACGGTGTATTTTTGAGTCCTCAAATATAATACTATTATGTATATTCTTTTTTTAATTTTTTACGTTTATTTATTTTTGAGAGAGAGAGAGACACACAGAGCACAAGCAGGGGAAGAGAGAGAGGGAGAGAGAATCTGAAGCAGGTTCCAGGCCCCAAGTTGTCAGTACAGAGCCCAACATGGGGCTCGAACTCATGACCCATGAGATCGTGACCTGAGCCGAAGTTGGACGCTCAACTAATTGAACCACCCAGGCACCCCTAATTTTAAATGTACAATTCTATGGTGTTATGTACATATACAATGTTGTGTAGTCAAGCTGGTTTTTAACTCACTGATTTATTTACTTTCATTGTATAAATTATCTATGCTTACTGTAGAACAATTCATAAACAGATATAGGTAAAATGAAAAGAAAATTAACCAACATCCTACCACACAAGTATAACCACTGTTAAGGTTTTAATGTACATTCCTTCAGAACTTCTCTAAGCATTTTTTAAAAATAAAAATGAGATCACAACATGTAAGACATATTATGTAGGTGCTCTGCTCATTTAATATGTTGCAAATTTTTCATTTCAGTAAATGAAGGTCTATACCATCCTAATTTTTTAAAGCTTATTTATTTATTTTGAGAGAGACCATGCAAGTGTGAACAAGGGAGGGGCAGAGAAAGGAGAGAGAATCCCAAGCAGGTCCTGCACTGTCAATACAGAGCCTGATATGGGACTTGATCTCACGAACCATGAGATCATGATGATAGCCTTAATCAAGAGTCAGAGCTTAACCGACTGAGCCACCCAGGCACCCCTACATCATCCTATTTAACAATGGCACAGAAACCCATGATACTCAGCTATCACAGTGGGCAGCTTATTATGATAATATGCACAAAACAAACAGAAGTGGATTATTTAGATGTAAACAGGATAACATCTAACCATTTTAACACAGCCTGTTCTTGGGTACAGTGTTCAAATCTGAAAAATAATCATAAGTGCTAGTTCTGGATCAACTAAATAAGAAAAACTAACTTCTACTTAAAGTATGATGAAACTGGGATCTAATAATAAAATTGTAAAAGAATCTAACGAGAACGTATATTGGATTCCAAGTTCTCTAAGAGCAAGGCCCATGCTATTTCATTACCTATTACTGTGCCTAAACACAGCAGGTCTCATATGAATACATGTAATGAGAGAACAGATGACAAATTTTGTCATGTGACAAGTTAATGACACTTTGAGAAGCAATTACCAGAGAATATGCCAGAAGAAGGGACTCTCCACAGGTCGCACAGCCTCGTCTCTCTGCTCAGTGAATGTAGAACCAAAGTGGGGGTCATATAGAACCCAGAACTCTTCTAGACCAGCAGAGCCTTAATGTATTCTGTTAAACAAGCCAGCTGTTAAAGCTATTTTAGATGACAACTGGAAAAAACCCGAGTATGAATTTCTTCTTAGATATTATTAAAGAGCTCTAAATTGATAAAATTTCTAAATTAATAAAATCCACCTAATAAAGGTAGACAGTGATACTGTAACTATGTGGGAAAATTCCTTATTGTTTACATAGAATTCAGGGATAAATGTCATAATACCTGAGTTTACATGAAATATTTCAACAAAATGATAATGTAAGTCTGATAAAACACTAACTGTTAAGTCTAGGTAACAGGTAGAGGAGAATTCATTAAGCTATTCTATTTTATCCGTACATGTGAAATTTCCCATCATCAAAAGTCAAAAACGGAAACCCCCTCCAAAATAATATTAGATTCTTTCCTCAAAGTACTGTATCCAAAACAAAAAACAAAACAAAAACCCCCAAAGGCTTAAATGGCTGACTGTGGAAAAGGAAATTATTTTTAAAATATAAAATATACATGAGACTATCTAAAATAAAGGCTCTTCTGGTTAATTAGACTCATCTAATGCAATTTAAACTTCAGAATATTTCATTGGGCATTTAAGTTTATAGGAATCACTGCTGGAATAATCGGTTTATTTCGTACCAACTCTAATTTACAACGTAAATGCCTCGTGCTTCTATTTGTGCCAACGGGACAGTTTCTAGTCCCACACGCTCATCACCGCATCGCCATTCGCACCAAGGGGCGTAAGCCATAAATACGCACCCACACCAACACGCGCGTGCACTGCGTGATGATCGCCCTGCCCTCACGGCCCATGACTCAAAACCACGAGCTATGGAACTGGCCTTCGTCGGTCGCCTTTCCCTAACCATCAGTAATGCTGCGGTTACCGTCTCTCCTAAAATCCCTCGTATCTCTTCCCTGTTCTTGTCCCATTTTTCTGCTGTATCTGATGCTATTGGCCCCCCTCCTGCAAGTCCCCTCCCCCCGCACCCCCAGGGCACTGACTTTCCCGGTTTTGCTTCCATCCCTCTGATGGCTCCAGGGTCTTCTTTCTCAGGGTCTCTTCCTCCGTTCCTCCGAACGGAGCTGCTCCCTTAGGCTCCATCCTATGTGTTCAACTGTGCTTTTGTGATCATTTTGTCCTTAGTAAGTTCATTCACTAAATGAGTATTTGTCGTGTGCCCACGGTGTGCCAGGCACCAAGCTAGGCCCTGGGGGTGGAGCGGCCAACAAAACAAAGTCCCTATTTTGGCATAAAGCTTCTGCTCCACTGAGTGGAGGCGTGGTCAAGCTATAACCAAGTAAAACAAGGAATTTATTAACCTAGTACTGCTTGTAAGTATTACGAAGAGAAATGAGGCAGGGCAACGAGTTAAAATGGCAGGCAGGCGGTACTACTTTAGAACGAAAGGGTAGGAAAGTCCTCCCACGGAAAGGAGGCTCCGGTGCAGCCGTCTGTGGGAGGAGTCTGTGGGAGGAGTCTGTGGGAGGAGGCTTCCGGTCGAAGGCACAGGAAGTGCACAGACCCGCAGCGGGAAGGGGCCCACAGATGTGTCGGAGAAACAGCAAGGAGTCCAGGGTGGCTGGAGTTCAGGAAATGGTAGGAAATGAGGTCAGGGGGATCTTCAGTGACCTGGGGAGGGCTGCGGATATAATCCTGGGGGAGCTCTCCGGTGGCTTTGCCTCAAATGTCACCTGATGTCTGAAGACTCTCAAACCTGAACCTTCCATATGGCAAAGCTGGCATTGCTTTTCTGAGGCCCTGTTATCATCCCATTCTCAACATACCTAAAAGCGTTTCATATTTTCTTTTATCGTCCGCACTGAAAATTACCACATTGACACAGTGTTTCTATTCAATTTATTTCTGTATCATTTTCCTAATCACGCAATAAACACACTCATCTTTGACTCTTCTGACCCATAGCTAAGCCACATTCATCTTAACAATTGTTTCAGAAACGTCTGTTTTCACTGCTCAACCAGACACTCATTACCAAAATCGGGATCCCTGAACTGGCCTCCCAGATGGTCTCCCTTCCCCCACCCTTCTCCCTGTCCAAGGTGTCCCAGTATGACTACAGGCCTGAGCAGTCTTCCTCAAACTCTTATTCTATAGACGATTCTCCTTCTCAAAAATATACAAGTCTCTGCAGGACAAAGCTCAACCCCACTAGTCACTCATAAGCAAGCCCAAATCCTTTTCAAATTTTATTCCTTACTATAAAAACAATAAGGGGCACCTGGGTAGCTCAGTTGGTTAAGCGTCGGACTTCCACTCAGGTCATGATCTCAGAGCTCGTGAGTTCGACAGCTCAGAGCCTAGAGCCTGCTTCGGATTCTATGTCTCCCTCTGTCTCTGCTCCTTGCCTGCTCACACTCTGTCTCTCTCTCTCAGAATTAAGTAAACATTAAAAAAAATAATAAAAACAAAATGAATACCCCACCCAAAAAAACTACTAGAATTCAGAACTGAATTTAGTAAAGTCACAGGATACAAAATTAATACACAGAAATCTGTTGCATTTCTACACACTAACAATGAAGCAGCAGAAAGAGAAATTAAGAAAAAAAATCACTTATAATTGCATCAAAAAGAATAAAATATCTAGGAATAAACTTAACTAACCAAGGAGGCTAGAGACCTGTACTCTGAAAACTAAAAAACATTGATGAAAGAAATTGAACATGGCACAAATAAACGAAAAAATATTCCATGCTCATGGATTGAAAGAACGAATGTTGGGGTGTCTGGGTGGTTCAGTCGGTTAAAGCGTCCGACTTCAGCTCAGATCATGATCTCACAGTTCGTGGGTTTGAGCCCCACGTCGGGCTTTGTGCTGACACCTCAGAGCCTGGAGCCTGTTTCAGATTCTGTGTCTCCCTCTCTCTCTCTCTGCCTTTCTCCTGCTCACACTCTGTCTCTCTCTGTCTCAAAAATAAATAAACATTTTTAAAAATTAAAGAAAAAAAAACAAATGTCATTAAAGTGTCCATACTACCCAAAGCAATCTATAGATTCAATGCAATCCCTATCAAAATATCAACAGCCATTTTCACAGAACTAGAAAAGAATAATCCTAAAATTTGTATGAAAATCAAAGGATCCAAATATCCAAAGCAATCTTGAAAAAGAAAAACTGGAGGTATCAAAACTCCAGATTTCAAGATATAATACAAAGCTATAGTAATCAAAACAGTATGGTACTGGCACAAAAACAGACACATGGATCAGTGGAATAGGACAGACAGCCCAGAAACAAACCCACACTTATTTCATCATTTTATCTATAACAAAGGATGCTGCAATATACAGTGGGGAAAAGGCAGTCTCTTCAACAACAGTGTTGGGAAAACTGGACAGCAATATGCAGAAGAACAAAACCCCACCATACACACAAACTCAAAATGGATTAAAGACCTAAATAATGTGGGACCTGAAGCCATTAAACTCCTAGAAGAAAACAAGCAGGAATTTCTCTGACATCAACCATAGAAACATTTTCTTCTACATTCTCAGATATGTCTTCTGAGGCCAGGGAGACAAAAGCAAAATTAAACTATTGGGACTACAACAAAATAAAAGCTTCTGCACAGCAAAGAAAACCAACACAACAAAAAGGAAACCTTCTGAATGGGAGAAGATATTTGCATATGACATATCCAATAAAGGGTTAATATCCAAACTATGTAAAGAACTTACACAACTCAACACCAAAAAACAAATAAACAAACAACAACAAAAACAAGTAATCTGATTACAAACCAAGCAGAAGGGCTGAATAAACAAAGCCAAAATAAACATGAAAAGATGTTCAACGTCACTCATCGTTCAGGGAATGCAAACCAAAACCACAATGAGACATCACCTTCTACCTGTCTGAAAGACTAGAATCAAAAAGACAAATAACAAATGTTGCTGGGCTTGCACGAAAAGTGAACCTTTATACAACACTGTTAGTAGGAAGAGAAATTGGTGGCAACCATTATGAAAAACTCTATGATGGTTCCTAAGAGTAAAAACTGAACTACCATATGATCTGGAAATCTCCCACCTGTTCATTGCAGCATTATTTACAGCAGCCAACGTATGGAAACAACCTAATTTCCCTATGATGGACAAATGGATGATGAAAATGTGATATTAAAAAAAAATACCCTGCAATTTCATGGATAACAATGGATCACATTTGAGGGTATTATGCGAAGTGAGACAAACCAGAGAAAGACAAACACTGTATGGTATCGCTTGTGGAGTGTGAAAAATTTAAAAGCTGATTGAAAACGACAAGGAGTACTTTCTCCTGATATATATGTATATCTTCATTGTCCCTTAAACATTCTCCGGTTCTTTTTTTCAGGTGTACAACACAGTGATTCAACAAGTGTATGTTATGCTGTGCTCACCACAAGTATAGCTGCCGTCTGTCACCTGACAATGCCGTTTCAATACCATTGATTATATTCCCTACGCTGTACCTTTTATTCCTGTGACTTATTCATTCTACCACTGGAAGCCTGCACCTCCCGCTCCCCCTCATCCACTCTGTCCATTCCCCACCCCCCTCCCCTCCAGCAACCATAAGTTTGTTTTCTGTATTCATGGGTCTCTTTCTGCTTTGTTTGTTTTTTAAAAAGCTCCCGGATTATTCTTAATTTCAGGATTTAATTCACACTGCTTCTGTCATGTGAAACACTTTCCTTCCCTTCTACCTAGATTCCAGTCGCTGAAAAGCTCTGATGATTCCAGCTCTTACTCTCTACTCTGGAAGATCTTCTGCACTTAACATTTACATTGCACATGCTGGGACTGATCACATACTGTTAGTTACAGACTGCTTCAAGTGTATCTTCTTAACTATACTGTAAGCTTCAGGGTACCTGGTACTTCTAATAGTTCTGTTTGATTCGTCACAGCCTGAATTCAAACAAACAAAAAGAGCTTCAGAAAACATTTCTGAATACAGGGTGCCTGGGTGGCTCAGTCAGTTAAGCATCCAACTCTTGGTTTCAGCTCAGGTCTTGATCTCACAGTTTGTGAGTTCGAGCCCCACGTCGGGCTCTGTGCTGACAGGGGTCTCTCTCCCTCTATCTCTGCTCCTCCACTGCTCTCTCTCTCTCAAAATAAATAAATAATCATTTTTTTTTAAATAGAAAATATTTCTGATGCAACAGAGTTTATCACAACTAGTTCTCTTTTTCTTATAAGATAATCTCAATATTTTAAAGTTCACATGCCTTGAGAAGCACAATTTACTTTATGATCCCCACCAATCTTACTTATTTCTTCAAAATCCATTTGTCCAGTTTACTCTATGTATACATATAAATAAATCTCAATGATGACATCAATTTGAAAAAACTAAAGCCTAATCAAATTCTTGATTGCACAGCCACGGCTCTAACAATTAAAAGCTAGTATCCTTTCCCTAGTAGAAAGCAGATTTATAGAATAGTTAAAGGGATTTTTTCCTTGGAGAACAACCAAAAGGTAGGCCTATCCATTCAGAGTAAAGCAGAGAACTATCAAAAAAAAAAAAAAATGAATTTTGGAAGATTATAAACCAACAAACCTATTAATTTCATTTAAACCATATGTAAAGATAACCAAAGAGTCATTATTACAATCTGACCGATCTAGAAAACACTAACTTCTTATAACTTTAAGGAAAGACAGAGATGTCTCGGTTTCCATTCAGAATTCTGACTCCAAATAAGCTATCCTGACTTTAAAAGGTTTCAGTCATAACCATAAAGAGGCCTCTGGGTCTTTACTATAGCACAAAAACAGTATGTTTCAAAATTGGGTATAAGTGGTGCATTGCAAGATAAATGAAGAGTGTACATTGGAATAATCAGTTCATTTGTCTCCAGCAGAATAAAAAAATCTCATCTTCTACCTTTTCCCAATTGAGTAGGGAAACTTTGCTTTCCACTACATCTTTCTCCAAAATTTATTCTTTTTAAATAATTAAGTACTAAGCCATTATTTTGGCCTATTATCAGCTGCTTTCCTGTAACATTAAGATTTTACGTGCATTATTTCCCTTTAATCTTCCCAGTAAAGTTTTAGAGGGTTTTCATTATTTCCATTTCACAAATAAGAAAATGGAAGCTGTCTGGTTTTTCAGTCACTAATTCAAAATCATCAAGTCATTAAGGTTATAGAGCTGAATCTCTAATCCATGTTTTCTAGCTCTGAATTCTTGGCTCTTCTTGGTATGTCATGAACTGTTTTAGGAATGTTAGCTACTTACAAGAGAGGAAGTGAAGTTTTCTTTCTTTACAACAAACTTTGTATATTACACTTACCAGTTTTCTGCAATTAATCGACAGAAATAGGTGACCTACAGAGAGTACTGAAATTGTTTTCCCCCAAAGTAAACTGACCAAACTTCTTGTCTAGTATTTGTGCACCAAAAATAATTGCTATCTATTGTGAGAATACAAAACTTAGAAACACCAATAAACTTTTATCACATGATCATAAGATAGGGAAAGTTCTAGATGACAGATGAACTGTCAAGGAATAATACTGTTTCAGAAGTTCTTTACAGAAATTAAATTTGAAAAATGTCTTTCTGTCAATATTAAATTACTGGTTCAAGGTGGAGAGTACATTTGGAATATGTATTGGCCAAAAAGTTAAAAACCGTACAGGAAATAACATGTAACATGTAACATGTGCCTGGATTCGGATATTGGAATTTGTTCAGGCTTGTCAATGTAAGCCAACCCTGAAGATTTCTTACAATAGTCTAAGAATCAAGAGCCATTGATAGGAAAACAATAAAAATGTAACTTCCTATAGGCACAGAAATTCCAAATATTTGCTGAATTATGTCAAGAATATAGTTTAATGAAATGTCCTCTTTCCCCAGGGCCATTGTGAAGCTCAAAGGAACAATGTGTATGAAATACTGCTATAAAGAGAGTATTGCATGTTTATTTTTAATCACTTTATAAGAATATCCTATAGAGACAGAAACTTTAAACTTCACCAGTGTGCTTTTGGAAGCAGTAACTGTTGCTGGTTGGATGATTCAATTATCATAAACTATTCTGGCGTGTTTCAAAAGCAGTGCCATTTTAAAACATAAAAAATGTCTAAAAATGCAACCATAGTAATAGATTCTGAGAGCATGGGTTGGGGGGTGAGGGAGAAAGACAATGACAAATTGGTCCAAAAGGACACTGAGACTTCATAGTTGGAAGACGATTGTGCTGACAATTAGTAACAGGAAGCAGAGCACAAAACAAATGAATGAAAAAAGCTGAACCAGCAATGAAAGACCTTATTATAGGGCAGCAACATTATTGTAATAAAGGGGCAATGTACTCTCCTCCATGAAACTTTCACACAGCCACCCTAGTCTCTTTTCTCTCTCCCTGCATTTCATTTTTCATTAGCATCTGCTTGATTATGTATTATTTCCAATCCAAAAGAATGCCTGCATAGTGTTCCTAAATTCCAAGGCTTAAAGGTCCTTCCCTGCACCCTGGCCTTGGGCCTCAGTTAACTTCACTCAAATAAATAAATAAATGCTTTTAAATTAGTATAAAGATATGGAGGGAAAAGACAGGGAGTGATTTAGACTATAATGGCAGAGAGATCAACAAAACACGTGTCCTTCAAGTCCAATCTGTTAAAAATGCAACGATCGTGAGTCATATGAAATATCCAGATGATTATGCCTCTCATAATCAGTCTCTCCTATGACCTCTCGGACATAATTAGAAAAGCAAAGCTGAAATGGTCACATACCAGTGAATCCTCTGCATTAAGCTTCAGTTTCCACAAAGAGAAGCAGCTCAGAGCTCTGAAACAAATCTTCTCACGCTAGTTGAGAATCACCAGATCGGATCCCTGAGACCGACATATAAACTAGTCTAGAGGCATGGAAAGCCCACACTTTCTGAACTACCCACACGAGAAAACCTCTCGCCTCAAGACCCCGGGGCAGCAGGAGAGGTTTCAGTTAAGCAACAGTGCGCAAAAAATCACTGCCCTTGAAACCTGCAAGTTGGGGGTTTAAGAGTTCACATGATCACCGGCAAACTCCATGAGCCTCATACCCTGGCTATCACAAAGCAATAGTATATATCCTGGAAACCTGTTAGTGGGATTAACATACCCATAAAGGTCCTCAACAAGTGGTGGTTGTTGTTGTTGTTGTTATTATTATTATTATTATTATTATTACTACTACTACTACTACTTCTCAGCAGACTGAATGTCTCGAGAAATTACCATGTTGCTGACTGGCAAACCACTGAATATCACAAGAAAGAATCGTATGGATCCTTCATTGTAACCTCCCTGACACCACATGTGACAAAACTCTGGAATCCCTGGGTGGTGGCGGGACCAGTTGATATTACCAGTCGTGTTGATAGGAATCTATCAAATAACCGGCCACCTAGCTATCACCTGCATGCTTGTCCCCCTGCTACAGAATAAGTAAGAATTGCTGTGACATAAAATACATCTCTCAAGAACAATGAGAATCTGCTATTAACCCACTGCGTATAATGGCTGGCATACGGTGAAGTTTCTGTGGGTGCTGACTAAACATTACTTGAAGAGAGCTGTCGTCTGAGCCCTGTGTATGCTTCAACACACTCCAGCCAGATATCAGACGGAACTCTGCCTTCTATCTGCTTAGAGGCTCTGGGAAAGTTTCTTAATCTCTCTAGATCTTGGTTTCAGTGTCTAGTTTGCTTGGATTTTTAGGTAGTTTTATTTCATGTCATTCCTGCCGTGACATAATGTGATCACATAAATAAAGCACGTTGTACATAGGAGGCTCTTAAAAAATGTCAATTCTCTTTCCTTGCTTCCTCAAGTCCCTCTTAATTTCCTATGACAGGCAAATACGATGGGCATATAACCCCTTTTAGTCGACAATTAAAAAAATGAATTACACATAAACATCTACGTTCTAGAAAACAAAAAATTAAGTTAAAAAATAAGTATTAAACAAATAAATCAGGTATGTATCCACATTTAATTTAACCAAAAATGATCTATAAATGTAACGAGCTCATAAATGAGTATAGTCAGAAGAGTGTGTGGAAAGAATGATTCTGACCCTTCAGAGATGGAAGGGCATCATGGAGGACAATGCTGGGATCGGTGACAAGATAAAAAACAACAGTGCACACAGGCTGGCTCATGTTGGGCAGCGTTACACATTCAGCAAATTTTTACCTGCAAGACCGAGCTGGATTGACCTGTTAATAATTAACTTAGTGCAAAAGAGTACACAAGCGTGTGGCTGAACCCACATAGCTGCTTCTCATGCCCAGGCTGCAGGGGGAGAGCCTCCCACCCAGTGCCCCTCGCCCACTCCTTTCCACACCACCTTACCTCTCCTTTATCTAAGAAGTCAGGGTCTTGTTTTTAATAAACAGATAAAGAGATAATGTACCCTTTCCAAGTGAAAAGCTATCATTGGAAACCTTTTTAGCTGAAGAAAAAACACTGCCTTTAAGATGGGATTTTAAAATGGAGTGCTACTTTGTATCAGTAAAATTATTTTATACTCTTCAAGGAGAGACGAGGAACAGCGATGTTACTGCAAGAACCGAACGTACAACACCAGGTCAGCTAAGGGGGGCGAGTGCCTAAATGTGACCCTGAGAAAACAAGTGTCTGGTATGAGCACGGCATTCTGCTACAGATTTCAAGTGCCATATTTATTCCCATCATTTATCCTTCTTCCTCCTTTGATATTTTTCACTCTATACAGGGATAAAAAAATAACATACCATCTGGAGCTTTCATTCATATCTGAGGATTTCATACTCATTTAAATCAACAATAAGAGATTCAGCCGAAGTTTCTCAGAAATAACATTTCAAATTAATGCTATTCCCGTTACCTGGAATGTACTTCATCTTTTGAAATCTTACTCTTTCTCCAAACGAGCACAATTTCCAAGAAGCTCGTCTTGATGATCCAGTCCTTAACGACCCTCCCTTTCCTAAACTCTTACTCAATGTGTTAATTGTAAAACTTACTTCAGAACTGAATGAAACATCTCAAAATACCAATTCCAAGGATTTGTGGCAGATTTTTGCTACTAGATGATAAACCCTCCAAAGCCAAGGGCTAACCCAGGTCTGTGGATTATGAAATGAACACAGGCACAGGCTTCAGAGTCATTCTGTGAAGCACGGGCTGAAATCCTGGCCCGGCCATTTGCCAGGTAAGCGAGCTCACCAAGTCACATAACCTCCCTCTGTCTCTTTAAAATAGAGAACATAATACTTACCTCAGAGCGGTGTGAAGATTAAATGAGATAACATATGTGAAAGGGCCTGGCACATAGTAACGCTCAAAGAAAGGTTGGTTTCCTTCCTTATTTCCTTCTTTTTTCCCTCAGTACCTGGTACAATGTTGAGAACACAATAGACCCTCAATAAAAACTTTCTAAATAGCCATTAGAACTTAGATTTCCTAAAAATATGCTTAAATATTAATTGTGATAACTCCTATGCTTCCAAATTGTGTTACTTTAAATCATAGGCACACGAGGCAGGAAATTTCAAAAACAGAATTAAGTGAGGGAGGCTGTTGGTTGGATAGTGTGTCTAGGAAAGAGAGTCAAGGAGAGAGTCTGAGGTAAAGTGTTTGAGAATAATTCAGTGAAACTAATTACACGCAGGGTGTTCTTTTATGTCAGTATCTTTGGATAGATGGTAGTTAACTGTTGACCTTAGGAGAAGTTCAAAGAGAGAGGAGGAAGGGAAGGAGGAAGAAGAGGAGGGAGAAGAGGAGGGAGGAGAGAAGGGAGGGGAAGAGGAGAGGAGGAGGGAGGGAGAAGGGAAGAAGGAAGGGAGAAAGGAAGGAGAGGAGGGAGAGAAGGAAGGCTGGCTCTGCTGGGGTCTCCTCACATCATTTAACATAAGCTACAGAAACTCATCACTCCTTGCCTGCCTTCCCCTAAGAACAAGTCCCAATGCATCTTCCACCTTATAAAACAGTAATCATCTAATGGAAGAACCAAATTAATCAAAAACTTTCCACCAATGGATGGTAACCAAGGGATCCCCTCAGGATAGTCAGAAAGATATGTGAGGATTTTATTCCTTCTATTAAAAAGTGAAAACAACTTCTGACTAAAATAAGGGGTAACAACAGTCACGTGGACCAACCACCCGTGGAAGCTTTGACTTCCCAAAGGCTTGAAGGTTTGAAGAATCTGGTCTGTGCCCCACTCCTCTGAGGCCAATGAAATGGGGCTGGCCTTGCAGCTGTAGTGATGCTTCCTTCCTTGGCCAGAGGTGGCCATGGCCATGGTTTGGGGGTCTAGCTCATGTTTAGTTACAAGGACTAGCTGTTACAGATCAAAGTCCTTGGCATTAAATGAAATTGGGATTTCTTCCCCCAACCAACCCATAGAAACTGTCTTCAAGTGCAAGACAGCACTGCAAATAGTTTCTACCTAAAACTTCTAATGATCTTTAAAGAAAATCCAATCAAGTAGTTTCCTTGCCATTCCAATGTAATGTAGCTGGAAAGGGAAGGATGGCTGTCACTTAACTCAACCGAGCAAAATTACTGCACATCTCCTATTACATTGAGACTTTTATTTGCACACCCTTTCACAATTTACAAAGCGTGTTCACATACAGCATCTCATTTAATCCTTACCATAATCCTGAGAAGTGGGTATTATTAACCTTCGTGTCTAAAGATGGGAGCACCGGGGTGGCTCAGTCGGTTAAGTGTCAGACTTGGTTTTGGCTCAGGTCACGACCTCATGGTTGGTGAGATCAAGCCCTGCGTCAGGCCATGTGCTGACAGTGCTGAGCCTGCTTGGGATTCTCTCTCCCCCCTCTCTCTGCCCCTCCCCTGCTTGTGCCCTCTCTCTCTCTCTCTCTTTCTCTCTCTCTCTCTCAAAATAAATACACAAATAAATAAACTTAAAAAAAAAAGATGACAAAAATGAAGACCAGAGAAATGATGTGATTTGCCCAAGGCCACACACTCGTAAAGTAGCAGAACCAAGACAGATGACCTTCCAGCACACAGACCTTGTCACAAATGTTGCAGGAAAATTTTTACATGAGCATACACAGTCACTGTGCTCTAGAAGTTTATCACTCCCCTGGGTTCTCCATAAGCGTCCCCCAACTTACATTCCGATAAATGAGGCTATGGCAGTAAAGACTGCAACTATAAATTAGCTTCAAGTAAATCAGGAAAGGGGGTGACAGAGAGCTCAGAAAAGTCACGAGGGAAGACTCGTGACAGACGTCTGAGCAGGTCACTTACAACGTTCTAACGAAGGAAGTACTAAAACAGTGAGACTATCTAATAGGAAACTCATGTGACACACAATGTAAATTTATGTCCATAAAGGACGTGATGCTGAGGGGTGCTGTCACACCTAGGAGCCGCATCTGAAACCCTGAACTCCATAGTCATGTCCATGAAAACAGGATTATACTTTTTCTTTTTGCATGTTTGTTGTGTAATGCTGAAAAAAAGAAGGGAAGAATAGACATTCTGTGGAAATTTTTTCTTATCATATCAGGGTGTGATTTGAATGGCAGGAAGAGAATGTGTGACTGAGTATGGCATTATTATTCTTTGTAATTTTCTACAAACAATCTCCCTTTAAAGTGATTTTTAACAAGGTTTTCTCCTTTCCCCGTTCTAAACTTAGTTTATGGGTTAAACTTTGCAAATAAATGATTACAGTACCCCCTAGAAAATATGAAAGAAAGGAAGAAAATCTGATTACAGTTGCACTTATCCACTACATGATCAAATTTTAAGTAGGGGCTCTATTATATATAGTGAGACGCCGCTATTACAGGACATAACTCTGTTTGCCTAAAAATCTGATCACAGGCAAGGGGAATAAAAGCACCAAATCTTCAAATGATCAAGTACATAAAATAAAAATCACTGAAAACAAAAATGAGGTTAAGAACTTTATATGTAATTCAACCTAATAGAATGTAGCAATATACGTCAAAAAGTATGGAACATTAAAGAGTAATAGAAGACAAAGTGAATATTGAAAATACACAGAGTATAAACATAGGTATGATTTGGGCAAGTGTTCGATTGTTGATACATGATACATAAAAAAATAAATAAATAGCCATTCAGGCTCCTCTTGCAAAAAATGGAAAAATGTGAGATTTTTCTGAGCTAAGGAGGTGATACTTGGAAGTTTTTTTCCGAAGATTAATCTATCCTATGCATTGCTCCCAAATACTCCAGAGAGGAGAATACTTGAAGGCAAGAGATCAACTAGGAGACTTAATAGTCCAGGGAGAACCTGATGAAGAGCTGCCCCAGGATGGTAGCAGGGAGACTGCAGAGTACGGAAACAAGACGATATCTTGCTGACCGACTGGCTCATGGAGGGAAGAGCGCCATTTGCTTATGGATGTCCCCTTTCTACCGTAACCTGGTAGGTTCTTCTTTTTATCAGATACTGATTTGGACACCTAATGCATAAAAGCCTCCAACGGTTTCCAGCTGGTTTCCATTAAAAACATCAAGTTGGTATTTAAGATCTTTCACAATCTGATTACAAAGTATCTAATCTTGTTTTTTCTCCAACATGAATGCTCTATCTACCTGTGATATTGTCTATGCTATTCACAAAATAGGCTCCTCATTAATTCTGGACTTCATGTGCGTATGTTGTTAACCTCACCGTGAATGTCCTCCTTCTTCCGAAAACTTACATATCACCTATCCTCCAGAGCTCATGCTAAAATCCTTACCTAGTCACCCTAGCTTACCTTTACCTATTCTCTCAACTTCTATAAAATTCATTCTGGCGACGAATCTCATCATTCCTCCCACTGCAGTGTGTTGTGAATGTCTTCCACAGTCAATGACAAATTCCCACATTCAAACATTGTATCTTATACTCCTTTTAGTATCTAGTATGGTTCTAATGATCAATAAACCCTTTAAAAGTGAGCTAGCCAGATCTCTTGTAATTCTTCTATATTTATGTGGTATAGAGTTACCCTAGATTTATAGGGTTGCTATTCTAGGTTGTATTATATGTTATGTAAGACTGAGAATCAATTAGCAATTTCTCTATCCCCATGAACAGCCACAGTGAAAACATTAGTAGAAATCGCCTCATTTTTCTATGTATTTAAAATATCTTTTATACTACGTATTCAGAGGTAATGATGTCTTTTTGGTAGGTTTAAGCCCCCTTACTTTCTTACAAAAAGAAGAAAAATAGGTTAATGAGTAAACATTTCATTTCAAAATTGGCCTAAGAAATGCAGACTGACCTATTTTTTAAAAAGCTGACTGAAGAAAGGTTTCAGAGAGGAAAGAGATATGGTCAGAATTTGCAACACGGAATAAGCTGGATTTCTGGGAGGTGCTACTAGAACACAGGTTGGCACGTCTCTCTTCCCACCACTGAGAGTGAAAGGGAGTAGATAAAAAGGCAGCTGAGCCCCAAGACACACGGACAAATGTCCAAACTCTCCACTGAGGAGCTGTTTTACTCTTCAGTTGGGCTGGTAACTGTCAAAACATTTGAGACCATGACTACTGGGTAGACCAGCTACTGTGCTCAAAGTACGTGTGAACGCAGCTTTATGACAATGCTCGTGTCTTACGTATCCTATATTATTTCCCAAATTGTAATGTTTCCTGCGCAAAAATAATCTCAATCTATAATTAGCAACTGACCAAATCATAATTCTGATTAGAGAGGCACTTGGCTTGAAAAACAATGGTTATTTTTACTTACATTTCTACAGTACGATATGTAGAGAGGACCTTCGCATAGAGTTCATATATGATCCCCCAAAGGAGGATGAGGTCAGATCTTTTCATCCATGTTTCAGGGGCTTGGAGAGTTTACATTCTGCATGCCAAAGGCTATCTAGCCATTTAAAATATCGTAACTCTGACCCAAAATCATATCTCAAGGCTCTCAATCTAGGGAAAACGGCACAGAATGGGGACAGGGGAGGGAAATAAAATGCAAATGACAGTAGATGAATTTGACTTCTAACCTTGGCACTTAGCTACCACTACCTAGTAAGGTAACTTTATACAGATCACTGAATTTCAAAAGGCCTCCTTTTCCATCTAAAACTGGAGAAATCTGGACTATTTGTTTTCATTCATTCATTCAAAAATGGTTATTAAGCCCTAATAGGTAGGCACTAGGAGATAGAAGATAAATAACACTAGGCTCTTTACCCTAAAATAACTCGCAGATCAGCAGAGGAGACGTAACACATGAACAAATAACCAAAAACCACTGTGACAACAACAAAAGAGACTAGCTTGATGAAAGGCAGGGAAGAGTAATTTAGTAGGAATAAGGATGGGCATTTAAATGTGAATTAAATCTTAAAGGATGAAAAAAATGATCCAGACAAATAGAGGCCACAAAGCCATTCCAGTCAGGGGGAACAGCATGAACAAAGCCTCAGAGCGGAAGAGCTGTGGAGTTTGTGCAGGGAATCAACAAACACAACAAACAAGCACAAACGCTTCATTGTGCCCACATGTGACCACCCAGAAGACACAGGAAGCAAGAGTTGAAAGCAGAAGTCAGACTGATGAGATCCCCACGTGATATACTAAAGAAGCTAGACTTCATCCAGTAGGCAATGGCAGGGCCATCACAGTGGAATGGTACGGTGAGGACTTAACTGGGGAATGGTCCCTGTGACAGTCACGAGAAGGTCAGAATGTAAGTGGTCGGTCGAATCTACAGGCAGAGCATCTAGTTAAGAATCTACAATAGAAGACAATAAGCTTGTTCTGGGGTGATTATAGTTTGATTTACAGTTCAAACACTAATGAGCAGAAACAGAAATGGACTGGGAATGGGGTGAAGATGTGAAGGCAGTGGGGGGCGGGCGTAAAGGCATGGAATAGATTCAGGTTTCTGCTTAAGACAGAACTGACATACTGAGGAGTGGCACCTGGGAGGCTCAGTCAGTTGAGCGTCTGACTTGGGCTCAGGTCATGATCTCACAGTTCTTGGGTTCAAGCCCCACGTCAGGCTCTGTGCTGACAGCTCGGAGCCTGAAGCCTGCTTTGGATTCTGTGTTTCCCTCTCTCTCTGCCCCTCCCTCACTCCTGCTCTGTCTCTGTCTCTCAAAGGTAAATAAACATAAGAAAGAAAGAAAGAAAGAAAGAAAGAAAGAAAGAAAGAGAAAGAAAGAAAGAAAGAAAGAAAGAAAGAAAGAAAGAAAGAAAGAAAAGAACTGACATACTGAATACAGGGGGAAGTTGACAAGATTATCTTAAATTCAGCTTAGGACAGGTTGAGTCCCAGAAATACCTAGGCAGAGATATCCGGCAGTGAGTTGACTATAGTAGCCTAGGGCTCAGGAGAGAGGTCTGCCCTGAAGATACATCTTGTGGGAGAATAAACTGCATACAGGTGGTAACTAAAACCTTCAAAGTGAATGTGACCACCCAGGAAAACGGGGACAAAATGAAAAGCTTCCTTGACCAGAACCCAGTTATGTACCATAATCCACGAAACAGGCAAAGGAAGGAAACCAGAAGAGGCATCCCAGAACACAACAGGAGAGGTCACCCCAAGAAAGAAGTGGTGATCGATGGCATGAAATGCAGCCCAAGAGGTCAATCCAGGAAAAGAACAACTGAGAAATGTCTACTGGTCTTAGCAATTAAGTGGTCACTGGAGAACTTACTGAAAGTGGTTTCAATCAAGTGACTAAGAAAGAAAGCTAGACGGCAATGGATTGAGAAATAGAAATATATAAGCACAAACTAACTTTTTGGAAATTTTAAATCTGAAAGGAAGGAATGTGAAATTTAGTGAAGATTGGGGAGAGGGATTCGAAGTCCTGGCCGGGTCTCATTCTTCACTTTTTCAGACGGATAAAAAGCCTATTTTGGTAAAACTCAAATAAAACCCACATATATTAAATTGGAAGTAACGTTTTTTAATTATCAGGAAAAACAAGGGACTCATGTAGCCATCAATGGAATATACATATACACATATGTAACATTTTCCAACATACCTTACAAGTACCTGGCAAAATCATCTCTTTTTTCACATACTCCAGGGGGCCAGGGACAGAGGGAAACTGTTGGCCAAGTATCCCTCCCTTGCTCCAACTGTTCCTTCTCTTAATGTTTCATAAAAACATTATGGAACACTAAGGAATATCCTTCTCCCCTGCTTTAACTATTTAACTCCTATTCACTCTTCGAAGGCCTGCTCAAAATCCCCCTCACAGAATCTCAGCATGTAGGAGACAAAAAGGCCTTGCAGGCTCATGACATCCATGTGTTTCTCCCTCTATGCTGAGAGCTTCAGTGAACGATCCCTCTGAGGTCATACTCGTGCCTCGGGGCAAAGCTGGAATCTGAACTACTTCTTCAACCAGCGTCCATTTCACAACTCATCCTTAGGTCCACTTAAGACTGCAAGGAAGTCAAGCTTCAAGAATAATCTATCTTAAATAGTTGATTTAGTGTAAGACCCATGTTAATACACTTCTGAAAACTAAGGACCTGGTCTATAACTTCACTTGTTGGTTTGTCAACTACCTACGACTACTTGATGATAGAAGGAAAGATTACAGATGTCAACTAATACTTACTTCGTGGATAGGCTGACTGTCAGTCACTAAATAGGATCTCTCCCCCAGAGTGCAGTATTTATTTCCGCCTCTGCCAGTGGAAGTGTTGGAGCAGATGTTGGCAGACTGTGACATACAGTATGTCTTTAAAACTTGTTGGGGTGTGAAATTCATAAGGTCAAAAAATGCTGCATTTTGATCAGCAGATACAGGAGTTCTGTACTTTCATAAATCATTTCAGACAAACCAATACCATTTGCTAGTAAGATAGAGAAACTAAGAAACTGTACTGGCCTTATGGAGGAGATAATGTATGCTGTTAGGGTTTTAAAAGCCAATTTTTTATCATTTTAAAGCAAATGCTCGCTCAGAAGATCTTTAGAGTGAAAATGTGCTCTTAAGTCAACACAAAATACAAGATATTACTTCAATTGACAACAGGATTTTAAAAGTAATTTTCTAGTCAGAGAAAGCCATAAACATCTAATGAGTATTCCAGCGGGGGAAAAATTATTTCCTTAACCAATACATACACATTAAGTGTTCTCACTTGTTAAAAAATGAAATCCCTACATAAGAATCCATTTATATAAATAGAGAGATGTTTGGGTCTTTTAAGTTAGTATTCTTATCACTCAAATGATTTCACAAACCCTTTGGTTTACTGCTTTATCTTACTCTTTAAAAAATTAAAAGATACTATCCATAAAAAGGCTGGGGCTCCATATAATCTTAAAATGACTTTTATGACATTCAAGGACTTTTGTTATCTTGGATATTTTGTTGTTGCTATTTGATATTTTTTATTTTTATTTTTTTTTGCTTCCATCTTAACCTCCTACCTTTTCCAAATGTAGCTAACAGAAAACAACACATAACCAAAATCAAAATTAAGAATGGTGTCTAGCTGAAGATTTTATCTCTGTGTTTACCTCTTATGCAAGTTTATTTTAACCTAACGTAACTTTTTAAATGCTTCATTTCCACGTTAACACAGAAAAACCCTTCTGTTGATTAATCAGTAATACAATCAGCCTAAAGAGCCCAGCATTTCACAGCAATGTTATTTGTTGCCATTATCACAGGCAGCACCATCTTTCAGTTTATTTTGTGCTGTCTTCAAGAAAATATACAGTCCCTAAGTCAATCTTAATTACAAACATTTTTCTGAGATACTTGTAAGGAAGAAAAATTTAACTTCAAACATAAAACCTCCCCAGAAAATAATTTCTAAAGTAAATCATTTGTTTCTCATCAGATGATCAACGAAAAGAGCTAAGATCATGCCAGGAAACCGATCAGAAATGCACTCGGTACCGCAACATCTTACAACCAAGTTCACTCTAGCAACCAAGTTCAAAGGTCTCCAATCATATTTTATGAAGAAAGGCCTGAGGTACATATTTGGGGAACTGTATTTACCACATTTAGGTTCTAACTACATAAAATCTTATACTGTATTGCCTTAGAGAAGGCCATGTATTATTGATAATCAAAGCTGAGAGTTTCCCTGCTCTTAAATACAAACCTGAACTCTTTCATAGGCTTCTCATATATCATAAGGGATCTGACCCATGAGGTCACACAAGTAAATAGACAGGAGGTGAATCAACAACTATAATTAACTTACTTGCCACTGAAAAGTTGTTGAGGGGATAAGGTAAATCCACATCTTGAGGCTTCTCTTTATATCCAATGAATGAGCCATCTGTCTTCAAAAGGAAGTATCTCGGCCTCCAGTTTTTTATATATTCTCCTACATGAGGAAAGCATGCATGTTAATGCTGGGGGGAAAAAATGAACAGCAGCTTTTATGTGAAAAATCAATTATGGTACAATATATGTCCCACAACACTGGCCTCCAAGAATTTAGTTAGGCAATTTTCTTTTAACTTAGCTTACAAAAGAAAATACATAAGCCTGCAATTAAGATTCAATAAAAACTCAAACATGTTTTGTTTTTAATGATTTCACACTTTGATAATTCATTTGCACCATTATTTCTTCAGAGAATCATTCATCTGAGTACACATTTTGTTCAGTTTTTCATTTTATCAGATGGGCTGTTAGAGCATATTTCAACCATTTTAAAAAGCCTTGGTAAATCATCCACACAGTATCAAGGAATTTCGATGAAAAACACTTATCATAAGGAGGAACATGAAATGGATGTTTATCTTCCAAGTACTACTGACTAATTGTGTCATTTTTTAAGAAGAAAGAGGGGAAAGTCTGTTTTCACTGTTAAATCTTGATCGTAACTTGTTTTAACAACATTTTATTGTTCTGAATAGGGAAATTATCCTCTCTACAATGCTGTAAATAAGTCAAGGAAATGAAGGAACATGGGTGAACAGAGCTTAAAAACCATACACACACTCACACACATTAATAACCGTGAGAACACGTGCTACAATACCAAGCACATGATTGTCAAGAAATGCACTTTATCAAATTTTAACATAAACTGTCACCTCTCTTCCAAAAAGTAAGTTTTTAGCAACCAGATCACAAGTTGCTTACCTAATATGGGACTCTTCTTAATTTTAAGAAACAGGTGTTCCGTGATACCGTAAGAGATGGAAGGCTATCTGGTCTCAAAACTGTCCCCTCTCTACTGGATATTTCTACCTGGTTCTTCAATATCAAATGTTTAATCATAGTACTGCAAACAACTGAAAACAGCCCAACTTTCCCTACAAATCAGCCTCTTCTCTTGATCCCTGTTACCCAAGCTCAAACACCTGGCTGTTGCCTCCCCTTCGGCTCGGTCAGTACTGCCTTCCCCAGTCTCCTATTAGCCTAGCCTGAATGGGGCCCTCGCACCCTGCCTTTCTGCTGTTGTGCCGTGACCACCCCGCTTCCTACTCACCCCCTTCCATCCCAATGCGTCTACCACCTCCAGATTAATCCCATGGCTGGGTGTACCACTTCGATTGCATCACCTGTCTGCTCAAAAATACTCTGACTCCCTGTTTAATCAAGTCCTTAACAGAAAATGTAAGCCCTTCCATAATCTCACCCCAACATACATTTCAGATATGCAGTGTGCCTCTGAATCAGCAATTCTCAAGGTCCTTCCCTCACACCTCTTTATACTATTAACTGTTACTGAGAACTCCCACAAGCCCATTAATGTAGATCACGTCTAGTTTACTGTATTAGGAACTGAAAAGAAATTTTAAATTCTTCTGTCACTTCCTTTAAGAATAACAATAAACTCATTACATGTAACATAGCTAATATATTTTTATGAAAATTATATTTTCTAAAACAAAAAAAATCAGCAAGAGAGAACTGCTTTACAGTTTTAACAATCTCTCTGATGTTTGGCTTCATAGAAGACAGCCAGGTGCTCGTTATCTGCTTCTGTATTCAATCTATTGTAGTATGTTTGTTTTGGTTTAAAACATAGGAGAGCAATCTGGTTCAAACAGGTATGAAGCTGGAAAAGGGAAGAGCATTCTGACAGTTACAGTGATCTTTCTTTGATACTACATCAGCATTTGACAAGTGGTAGTTTTATGACACCATATCCATGAACTTCCTACACCGGGTTGTGGGAAAATCCACCAGTCAAATGAATCTTTTACATATGCATGGTTTTGTAACATGATACAGTGGGCATTTAGAAAACACTGGTCCGCTGAGTTATACTGACCTTCCCACTACTGACACACCGTATTACGCAAGTATCATCAGAAAAGTAAGCACCGGGAAGCCATCAAGCTCACGATGGCAGATATGTTCAAATTTTTGCTTGAAAACTTGATCTTCCCCATTGGTGGTTAAGGGCTGTCAGTCCTCTTCCTTGCAGTGATGCTTTCTGGGTAAGTGCCAGCCTAGGGCTGCTACTTGACAGAGCTTAATAGTGATTTACCAAATGAATGAATGAATGAATGATACGTATACAAATATCCCAGCACATAAAAGGAACTTAAAGGGCAAGAAAAAGAAAACCTGATTCCCCTCCTCACTTTGTTTTACTGAAAAAATATGGCCCAAATATTGATACACACATGCCAAATTTATAAAACCAGAATGTTAATAAACCCACAGTTCCCATCAAAAAAGATGAAGGAAGTTCCTTTCTTGACTGTCTGTATTATTTTATTTTTCTATTTTTATCTATGGATTCCTACATAAAACTTAAAATCATTAGATATTACTTCCCCAATTAGTGATGGAATATTTAGATTTCAAATGCTACTGTAAAGGAACAGATTCATATCGGTATAAGATGCTATAAGTCTACCAGGCTAAAAAATGAGCAATAGTTTAATAATTACACCAAAGGTAAAACAAATTCATTTTAAATATTTTAATTTTTTTGAATGTTTATATTTATTTTTGAGACAGAGAGAGAGCGTGAGCAGGGGAGGGGCAGAGAGAGGGAGAGACACAGAATCTGAAGCAGGCTCCAGGCTCTGAGCTGTCAGCATAGAGCCCGATGCAGGGCTTGCCAACCATGAGATCATGACAGGAGCCAAAGTTGGACACCCAACTGACTGAGCCACCCAGGCGCCCCATCATTTTAAATATTTTAAAGAAGAAATAATGAGATAGCACTATTTCTTATTTTATGAAAGCACTGAAAACACTTATTCAAGAAATATGAAATTGAAAGAAATAAACATCAAATTTTCATCTCTAAGAATAATTTCCTATCAGCCACTAAGTATTTACATGCTCAGATGCGAGACACGAGATACCACCACATAAATCTTCTTTTTTCTTAAGCAAGTCTTAGGAAATTTCAAATATTTCATATGGTCTACAAGCAGGACTTCTGGTTGCCAAAAAGCTCTCTTAAAAATAAATCTATTGTGCACCCATGACACAGAAAGATTACACCAAGACACTGCAGTAGTCATTCACACAGGAGTGAAAGTCAAAATTTACCTTCTTGACAAAATAGAAATAAGTATTATTTCTCACAAATTTTGGTTAATAATGAGTTGATTCAGTTAAATTGGTCAACAATTATACTATCACATGAAGCTCACAGTGGATCTCAAACTTTCAATGAACACTCTTGATATGTGACTCTTGTTTATAATATGAATAAACTTCCTGAGAAGATGTTTAGAGTACATTTATTTATTTGTTCTGTATGCTGGAGACACAGTCGTGGACAAATAAAAAAGACAAGGATTTTTACTCTTGGAGTTTACACTCCTGACCACATGAGATTTCAGGCACCCCTAAAACTCGGAGAAGCCTTCTGAATACTTCCTGAAAGCAGATCCTTTCGTTTATAGGTTCCCATTGACATTCTCAACTCAAGTTCATACAACAGCATGATGTGCTGGCCTAATTAAATATTTATTTTCTAGTTCCAAAAGTGGAACTGAGAAGAGATTCGTTTTCTGCCAAAGAAATGGGCCTTACTGGGGACACAAATTCACAAGGAGGGAATAAAGCAAAAAAGCAAGCTTTACTGCCACCAACCCAGGCCCAGAACAAAAGAAGAAGATTCCTAGCTCAAGAGATAGAAAAGGTCATAGCTTTTCCCGATACTGTGCACACTGGTGGAAAAGGAGAACTGTTCCAGCAGCCTGGGGCTTCCCAAGAAAATCGGACCTTGTCCCACCGGTCATGAAAAAGGACCTGAACACTCTCCTCACTGAGAGTCTGGATAAGGCACACACTCTCAGGCTGCTCTAAAAATATGGCCAAAAAGTCCTCACTTTTATGGGGCTAAGTGCCCGGAACAAAGGTACCCTCTCTGCCTCCAATCCTTTTAAGCCAGACTGCTAAAAGTCAACCACAGCTTGCATTTTAAACACGGCATTTACACCTAAATTTATACGTATTATATGTATTAAAACCAAGTTGTATCATACTTTTATATTTATAGCCCATAGGCTTCAACTATCTAAGACACAGCTTTGTTGTAATGGGGAGAAAGTCTTGTTTAAAAAAGCAGCAGCATTTATGGGGCTCCTATTCAAAACTTACAGCGCGTTGTCATGATCAATCCTCAGCAAGCATCGAGGCCACACCCTCGATGTTGGATAGGTATTTCCAACACCACCTCTTCCCAGCTTTCAATCTACCTTAGTTAAGGGCCCTTTCAATTAGTTCTTACACTCCTTGGTTGGAGGCTTTATGTATTTTGAAATCTGCTGGTTCCAATATCAAAACACATATATTTCCCAACGAGGATCCTGAGATTTTGGCCTCTGTAGTGAGCTGAATGGTGACCCTCAAAAGAGATAGACACACCCTAATCTCAGGGACCTGGGAAAATTACCTACTATGGCAAAAGACGTGATTAAGTTAAGGGTTTTGAGAAGAGGAGCTTATGCTGGATTATCTGGGTGAGCCCTAAATCCAATCACAAGCATCTCAGAAGCAGGTGTAAATGTGAGGCAGGGGGGGCTCTGACATCGAGGAGAAGGCCATGTGACTTGCTGCTGCACCACAAGCCAAGGACTGCCTGGGGACACCAGATGCTGGAAAAGCAAGGAATGGATTCTCCTGTGGAGCCTTTGGAGAGAGTGACCCTGCCTGACACCTTGACCTCGAACTTCCAGTGTCTAGAACTACTAGACGATAAATGTCTTGTTTTGAAGCACCCAATTTGTTGTAGTTTGTTACAGTGGCCCTAGAAAGCTTAATGCAGTTTCTTAGCACCACAACCGAAGGCTTGTTTACAGAACCAGAAAAAGATGCCTACTGATTTGTTAAGTTCTTGGCATCAGTGGTAGAGAGATACATAGTTAATACCTTCTGAACACAAAGGGAGAAATGCACCTCACTCTTATAAACAGGAGAGAGTCCTATTTAGGAAATGCGGGGTTGGAGGAGGCTGTTCACTAGAGTTCACAGTTTTCTTGGTTACAATCACTTCAGATTCTGGACTTCTGCCAACTTTCTTACATTATTTAATAATTTATTTCCTGTAATCTCTTCAAACACACAAATAAAAAAATCTCAGTGTTTCTGAGCGCGTGTGGCCATACAGAACATTCTTGATTTCCCCAGCCAAGTACAAATAATATTTTGGCTCTCAGTCTTGATCTTTAATAACAACCTCAGACGGGAGATGGTGGGAGTTTAAATCCATGCTAACTCTCCACCTACAATATTCTGAATGAGTACCCCTGGGGGTCATCTTTATTAGGAGATGCGTTCAGCTCAGGGCTGTCCAACCAAGTTGACGGTGTTCACGTCCTACCTGATCTCAAATCACATTTGTATTTAATAATCTTCAACTTACATTCATCCTCGCACACTACAGAGTATTTCATCAGCACTTTGCTGAGAATCACCTTTGCACTTTTAAAGCTGATATCATCAAAAAGTGCAGAGTAGGAGCTAGGAACGTACGTCTAAGGACTAAAAGCAGACTGATTAAAACGTTCAAAGGGTCTTACATCTAGAACTAAGAAATGCTGAGATTTGTTCAGACATACGAACGGAAAAAAGCTGGTATCCTCACAAATGAATCATGTTGACGAGTATTTGCTTCATTCGTTCATTCATTTTTAAGGCTAGGCTGTGTTCCAGAACCTGGTCCTGACCCTAACTCCTTGAGAAGAAGTGGCCGAGAACAGCTCAGGAACGCTCATTCATCCACTGGAGGCCCAGCCAACTGTCCTGGGCTATGCTGAAAACAGTCAGGTGAAGTCACGAAGATGTTACTGAAATACATACAGAGACAATCCGATTGAGAAGCAATTGGTACAACTATAGCACTGTTTGTCATGAATCCCATACACATGATCATTTAGAATTTAGATGATACAATTAAGCAGCAGCTTTAAAATAAGCTACTTTCCTTGGACAAAATATGAAGAAAACAAAAGAGCTGATTATCAACAATTGTACTGCAGACACAGTGAAATTCTGATTTCTGTCAGAGACACAGGTGACACGGCTTTTTAAACATGACTAACAGTCACTCATCCGTGCTGTGACACAGGCTTCCGAAGCTAACCGCTCCCTGAGGAAGAGGTGAGGGCATTCTCACGTGCATGGTGGCACCACCGTCTCATCGTAAAGCCAGGAGAACTGCGGGCTCAGCTTTCCTGAGAATATACATACATATGTATATTCTACTGCCACGTTTAATCACAACCCATATTTTCAAGCTATGTTACTATCTGTCTTTGTTGTCTCGGAGAGGAAGAATGAATAGATAAAAGCCACACTGGATGGGTATGTTAATAATTCAGGATTGATGGAGGGGGAGAGCCCACACAAAAAAGAAGCTGGCCATATTATCACCGTGATAAGGCACATGGGTCCCCTTTTTCAGAGCAAAAGAAACTCTACTGAAGGCACCTTTGAGGTGACCACAGAGAGTCAGGGTCAATACAGGATCAATACACTTCTCCAGTGAGGCTCAGCTCTTTCCCCGCTCCGCCTCACCCTTCAAGGGCTCCAGGTAAGACGAAATCGTGCTGCAGGGCAAGGACTCTGCAGCCTGGCACCTTGGGTCTGAACCTGGCTCCTCTACTTTCCAGCTGCAGGAACTGCTCCCTGCGCCCCGATCTGAAAAACGAGAAGCGTGGTAGCAGCTCCCGGAAGGACACATTGGGACAGTGCTTACCTGGGCACAGCACAGGTCAGGTTTTGTTACTATTAAGTGGAACCGATGCCATTTACCATACCTCTCCAACCTCACATCCCATACTCCACTCATCCGTACTGCACTTACTCGAGAAGATTGACAGAGATGAGGCAACAGGCAAAACCTGTAGTAAATGTACTCTATCACCCCAAAACAACATCTCTTTAACTAGCGGCAGGTATATAAAACTTGAATCCTACCTAAAGAAATGAAAAGGCTATCCCATATCAAAACACGGCATTGATTTAATACTTCTTCTTTCTTGAGGATATCAGAGTAACTAGTCTTCCCAAAAACAGAGCTAAAATTTTAGGTATCTTTTAGATACCTCTGAATTACTTTTTTAGTTTATTTATTCTTGAGAGAGAGAGAAAGCACACATGAGCACAAGTGGGGAGGGGCAGAGACATGGGGAGACAGTGAATCTGAAGCAGGCTCCAGGCTGTGAGCTGTCAGCATGGAGCCTGATGCGGGGCTCAAACTTATGAGCTGTGAGATCATAACCTGAGCCAAAGTCAGATGCTTAACCCACTGAGCTACCCAGGCGCCCCCTCTGAATTATTTTTATTAAGTGATATACACAGGGTACTGTCCCATGAAAATAAAATAATTTTAAATTTCCAAAGAAGAGCTTTTAAGCCAAAAATATGGCAGCTTTCAAACTGAATTTATAGGACTTTAAGAAATCATTAGTCTTAAATAAAAGTCTTCATGGGACAATTTCTACCTAAGACAAGAAAGAGGTTTCGTGTTGATATCAGTATAAAATCTATTAATTTTGAGGTTCACAGTATAGTTAAGTATTTAGTTGCTTACTGACCGACACCAACCAAATTAATACACATGCATTACCTAAAAGAAATATAGCAGAATCCTTTTCCACTAATAGATTTCCATAAAGAAATATTAGGACCACAAATAAATAAATACTGAATATATAATTCACAACCATGCGCCACATCTTAAAGATCTTAAAGCCAAATACAGTTACTGCAGAAACGCGCACGATGATAAACATAACAAAACATTTGCCATCTCTGAAAGAGTCTGTTACATTTTTCTAGAGTGGATTGCGAGTATTCTGTTCAATCAGTTCTAAGTAAAAGCCCTAAGAATGCCTCTCAGGGAATAAAAGAAGTAGAGTTTCTCAATGAAATTATCATCATCCTCTTTTACAAATGTCTTGAAAATAATCTTAAGGAATTATTTTTATATTATCTACACTGCAATGAGCTAGCATAGTAACAATTTTTCAACTGCATGGGGACAACCTGGTAACTTTTTTTTTTTTAAATGGAAGTACTTTTGCATACGCTAAGAGCTTACTAAATACGTCTTGATTGGGGTTTCCAGCTCCTACAAACCCCAATGTTTGGGTTATCACGCCCCTTTTATCAAGACCTTTCAAGAACAGTCTTTCCTTGCCCTTGGGCAAAATTCCAAGCGTTACTTTCTGTGGTGTCCTCTGTGAGATCTCCTGGACCCTCATCAAGCAGCTCTGGCTGTGTTCTGATGGTCTCCCAGAACTGGGTAGGGTCTACTAAACAGGCCAGAAGCACCCCAGCTCCTTCATTTTCAGGTAACGCTCACAGCTCAAAGAACAAGGTTCTTGAAACACGGTTATTTAGAACCGGAGATAATGGCCTCTAATCGATCCATTCATTCAGAAGTCCAGAATGGGTGTCAAAATATGCAGGAGCTCCGTGAGTACAGAACGAGTGAGACGGGTACAGCACCTGCCCGCAGGGAGCTTTAACTACAGTAGGGCAGCTGGGAGAAGAGAGAACTGGAGAAAAGTGGACGACCGAGCAATAAAATTCAAAGTGAAAAATCCTCCCGCTTCTCTTCGTCGTTTTTAGAGGTCTAGAAAGTCATGGAGGGTGGCAACATCTCCCATGCCTGGCCTCTCCAAACAGCACCCGGTGTGCCTGGTGATGGTGGTCCTTGGTGACGCCGTCTGACACATCACCGTGGGGAGAGGGGCTGGAAGCAGTATCAGCAGAGGATCCTTCCGCATTGCATGGAGACCTGGTTTGCTGCTGTGTGGGTTCCAAGACAAGGCACCGCACCCACTCCTCTCTGAAGCCTCATGACAACACTGGCAGAGGCATAGGAATAGTTCACGATGCTGCTTTCACCCAGCGGGACATGTGACACACCTGAGCTTTCATGTGTCGAGACCGTGCCCGTGCGGTCTATTTCTCTCATGGCTTTCTGCATCGTATTGGTGAATGAGGTCATACTGCAAAACACTCAGACGTTTATGATGATCTCACGCTGGCTGTCTGGCTGTCACACAAGGTCACTGCGAGATCTGTCTGCTCTTGTCCTGGTCAATGTTACCACCGCAACTGACCAGATGGAAGGTGTTTACAATTTTGGTGATTTCTGCGTTGTGCTTCCAAGATGCCTTAAAAGCTTTCCAGATGTACCCACATTCCTCTGCTTTACCACATATGCTCCTTCGTGATTATTTTGAAAAGTATATTATAGTCAAGAAATTTTGCTTCCACTGCATAATGCATGAACTTGTCATTTTTATATTAGGTATGGTTTTCACATCTACTTCCTAAAGAAGGCTGGGCTCCATGTTTTGCTTTGAAGCTGAAGCAATGATAAGAAAAGTACTGCACTGAATACCACAAGATGTTACAATGCAAACGTCTCTAAGGTCCTCCAGTACTTTATCTGCTTTATCTTCTGTTATCCAGAAAACTGCACAATGACCATCTATCCTTAAGCATTATGGTATTTGTTTCAAGGTATTTTGTAAATTAGTTCATCAAACCCCGGTTCCCTTCTAGTATGTTTAGACAACATTATACTTTAAACCAAAAATGTGACACTAATTACTCTTCGAAACGTAAGGACATCTTACTAGAATTATAGCAGTAAGTTTTACTTTGAGAGAAAAGCAAGGTGAATGGAGAGAGAGAGAAGGAAAGACAAAGAGAGAGAGCAAAACATCCACACAAACTAGCCAACAGAAAAATAGCATCTTGGCAATTTAATGAAGAATAAACCATGAGATTAGTTTACATACCAGTAGATATGTTGTGGAGAATTACTCAATCTGCACTCAGCTTCCTGCTGGGTTCAATGTGAGCTAAATTATTATTTTGCCTACATTTACACCCTTGTAGATTGTGAAGGCAGAGCTTTCTTCTTCATCTGCTTTCTGCATGATAGCAAAAGTCTCCGACTCCACACACTGCGTCAAACACACGGTCATTCCTGGACTATTTTAACAAAGTATCTGGGGCCACAGAACTTTAAACAGTTTGGAAGAAACGGACGTTTTCAAAGACAAAATTGTACAGCTTCTTTACTATAAATATTTTCCATCTCGACACAGGATATTCTCTAAGTGTTTAAATTAGCGTAACATCCTACATTGCATATACAGCAAAGAGCCTTAGTAAATATCAAATATGGAGGCAGCGAGTCCATAACACAAACCTACTCACCATGTATCTCCAGCACCTACCCCAGAGCGGGCTGGCGTTTATCATTAATTGAACAGATAAACCTACAACTGTGTGAAGTACACTCATGTCAGAAAGCTCTCTCACACAGAAATCTCACTCGAACACAACCTATACGGGGTTAGAACACATCTGATGGAGAACAAACACAACCATCAGTGCCTCCCCAGGGCAGTGGTCGGGAGTTGACAGGAGTGCCTGCTCACGGGGAAGAGGCCGTGTCCTCTGGAAAAACCCTCAGGTAATTCAACCCTCCCAGCCCGATATTCAGATTGCTGCCTTAGCAAAAAAACCCCAACACAACAGAATAGGGCTTTATCTTAGACTGTCACCCACGGAGTATCTCCTACAGTAAATTTCCAGAGCACAAGACCCCAAAACGACACTGAGTCGAACCACAAACTCACTCTACGGCTGAATCCATGGCCTTCCTAAGCCCTCTCTCCTCCCCTTCATTTTTCCTAGGCAGCATCCTGCCTGAGACTTGCCTCCCAGCACCTAAGGGGTGAACAGAAGTGCTGAAAGCCAGGATGAAAAGGACATTTAAGTGCCACAGGTCCACGCACTGTTCTCGGGCTTCACCCACAAGACCTGCCCCCCCCCAACCCCCTGCCGCAACATGGAGAGACAGGTGCCAGGGTGTTCTCACTTTGCCCAGCGGGGCTGAGGCTCTGAGACACTGCTAACAAGTAAAGGCCAAAGCTGTGATCTGAACAAAGATCTAGTGAAGTAAACACAATCCCACTCTGCCAGGCTGCTCAAGCTCTCAGAAGTGGGGAGCCCAGGGTTCAAAGGCCAACTCTGCCACTAACTCGCTGTGTGCCGCCACACATACTGCTTAATTTCTCTGTGCCTCAGCTTCTTCTGGAAAATGGGGACAACAGTTTGGAGGAAATAAATGAATACTTATGAAGTACACAGAACAACCTCTGGCTCATACACATTACCCAGCATTTGTCAAATGAATAAAGTATGGTTTACATCTTAGAGTATAGCTAAACAAACAAAAAAAGATGTAGCGAGTGCTTAATACGTATAGCATATTAAACTCCACAGAAGTAAGTGGAGTATTTAAAATAAAGTGTAATCGTTTGGATCATTTGGCCGGCCTATCACTGTTGCACGTTTGTGGAGCAAAGGAGGTGCTGGTTTTTTGCGGATAAATTTCAATTTGTTACTCACTTTGCTTGTATCCTAGTTTCATCCCCCACTATTACTGACAACAATGAATTACATATCATTTATGCTCCCCCAATCGAAATCTTCTGCTAAAAACAGATAATGCTGTCACAGAAACAGCCTTTCTTGATTCACTATCAAGTTACTCTGTGGGGAAAAAAATCAAGCACGCCACGGGATTTACTACCAAACATCTCAATGTTTCTTTCAAAGTATCTCATAAAAACGTTACCACATACAAAACGCAAGGGTGCACAACTCATTACTTTGACACCAGGGCTTTCTCACTCTTCTTTTTTTATTGCACAAGATCATTATCACTGGACCTCAAACATTCTGAATTTAGATCTCTGTTAAACCATACATTAATGTTACACTTTTATAAACATTTAGGAAGAATACTGTATTTCAACTTCTAGTATATTTTATATTTGCATCTAACAATTACATATCCAGTGAAGTCAATTATTCTTGACTTTATACTGTATTTTAAGATGTGATTATGCTTAAGTCGATAAAACTGAAGGGAATATGTTTCCATTTCAATGAATGTGGTTATGTATTCAAAGTGTGGTTCAAATGATTTCGAATACCAGAATATTTGCGATCAAAAGAGACGAAAAGCAAAAGACACCCAAGTAAAATCATCTTAACTTTCCCATGTTAATTCTCTTATCATTTTTGTAAACGGACCTAATTTAGCAATTTGTGGCCAGTCATCTGCTATCACTTTCTTAGGCAAGAACTGAGTGTGCTTAAGGGGCTCAGCACACTTAGTGCAGAGAAAGCGAACATTTCAAAAGAACAGGACACATCAAATACTATTCAATTATTCTAATAAGTCCATTTCTCCTCCCCAAGGCAAGCTTATCGATCAGACAAACAGCTGAAAAGCTGCCTCTCAATGTTAAAAATGAATTTACTTACCTTGGCCCTCTGAGGGCAGTATTACCTAACACACAGACAGGAAATTTGCTAAAACAATCTACCTACCGTTCCAACAACAAATAATCTGTAAAAACAAAACAAAACAAAACAAAAACCTTAAATGGGTATATTTCTCATTATACACAAGTATTTCTTTTCTCATCATTACCTACACCTCTACAAGCATAATAAAGCCTGTTTTCAAGTGTTTCCTGAAAGTTTGAAAGGAAAGATTTTCTGAAAATCAAGGCATCACAAAGGAAAACGACTTGGAGCACCAGTCATGAAAGCCATTCAAAATCCACTGAAATGAAAAATTACAAAAGTGATTCCCCATTGCATAAATATTAAGTTCTATTACGTTTCTATCATAATGGCCTCTGTAGAATAATTTGTTACTTAAAAACGGCAGGACACCAGAACATAAAACCTTCCAGTAAAGATAAACTAATTCAACGAGATTAACACTCAGCCCCAAACGGTAGGTGATCGGGTGTCTTCTTACAAGCAGCCACCAACCAATAGGCCCATTTATTACAACCCCCTCGCTTACTAATAAAATAGAAGACAAGTGACAAATCGGTAGTGTGGGGTCAAAGCGCCAACCTAATTTTCACGCTGATTCTCGAAGTGTAAAACTCTTCCCATAGTTTACGGATTATCAGTTCACTTTCCAGAATCTAATGCAATGTGCATTGGGTGTTTTATTCTTTTCTTCTCAGAAAGCACCGATGTCACACAAAGTAGGAGAGAAGTTTTCTGGCCTTCACTTGTCTGAAATACACAACATGGAGTAACTAGCCCTATATGATACAGTCGTGGCAAACTTTGAATTGAAGGGTATAAAATGTGCTGATCTTCATGTCGGGGTCTTGCTGTGCAACTGCACCCCACCAACTCCTCCCTGTCCCCCATGGCCCCATAGAACCCAGCCTAAACCAGAGAGCTTTCTGACAGCGAGTGGCCTTGTGTACTGAGGGAGAGAAGAACTATCACAAGCAGGTTAAGTAACAAACTTTTACTTTTACATGGTAAGATCTGCTGACATGTGGTTTTCATATCGTGGAAATACACTTTTGTGTAGAATGTGTATTTACTTTTAAGAAAAGCCCTTGCTTTCCCTAAGTTAAGGGTAATTCTCTACTCAGGAACTATACCATCACCTGGCACAACTCTGAGTAAACGAGGTTCTTAAAATATGTGCTACTGGAATTAAACAGTTTTGTTCTTTTGAAATTATACTACCCTATGGACATGTGAAGGTCAAAGAAAAAAATTCCTAAATCCCAAATCCTATTTTACTTTGTTGGTACTTTAAAAAGTACCAACAGTTATCATAAGAGTCCGTTGAACATAATATAATAAATGCAGAGAAGGGACAGAAGGTCATTTCATAAAATTCTTTTCTATAATAAATATACATCCTTAAGTTTAAATATCTCTTCAGAAAGATGCCAGGAAACACCAGCTGCTGTTCTATGTGCTTTCACTTAAAAGTATAAAATTATGAACTTTTGATGCTGTGTTCTAGTCTCAAGCAAATAAATGACTTGCCCAGCCAAAAAATTACACAAACTTCACGCTTTATGCCTCTCTGCCTTTGTATCTTAATCATCTTCTGTTCTAAAAAGTGCTACCAAGTTTACCAACATCTTTAATCAGATTTTCTTGAAGCTAAAACACATTAAAAATTTTAAGCCAAAACATTTAGCAAGATGCCTTAAAGAATATGTCAGACAGAGAAATACTCTTCTGTTTTCAACATACTGGCCAATATTTTTAAAAATTACTATTCATGCAGGATTTTTCTGAGGCACAGTTCAAATACATCTATATACCATTAAAGCTAGAAATTCCTCAGGGGTTTTTGGATTACCCTGAAAATACACCAAGTACCAATTTCACTCATAATGTCTTCACTGTCGAACATTTTCCTCCTAATCTGTGACGCTACGTTTCGTGGGGACAGTGCCACCTCTTTGGTACTGTAACTTGTTTGTGGGCACATGTGACATTATTTTAAAAAGTTAAATGATAACACCTATCTGTATATAAACACTGGCATTTATCACCGTGTGCCATTACACAGTAAAGCGTGCTGAGAAGAAGCCAGCGTTGTGTTCTACAGCATTCCGATTGAGGGTTTGTTTTTTCGTATAACAATTTATCCTTCAAAACCAAAGCAGCAGTGGTCATGCCCAGTCCTATGAACCGCTCGCTCTCCCAGGTACAGCATTCCTTGACTCTTCACCCCAAATTAGTGAGTACTATTTAGTAAAGAGGATGCCAGAGAGAAACAGCAAGTTTAAAGGAAAAGCCTTAAAGAACCACCTGCACACGTGGGGGCATCACCAGCTACGCTGATTTTACTGCCCCCGTCGGCCACAGCCCCCCTCTTTCCCCTCTGGGAAACAGTGCCCCCCCCCCTCGCCCCCCAGCCCGCAGCCTCCTCAGTGTCGCGTCTGCAAAATCAGGAGTTGGGACAATCAATGTTTTAAGACTCCGTCAGGAGATAAAAACATTACTTTTAGTGTTGTTCGCTATAATCACAAAATTTAGTAATTATAATGTGTTCTACAATCGAATTTTTAAAAATAATTGTAACCCAGATCCAGCGTAAGTACTGGCCACAGAAGAGCAAAATGTAGTTCTAAAATAATGAGATTAACACTGAATTAAAGGAATAAATACAGTTTTCAGCTATCTCATGCTGAGTTTTTTAAAGTAGAAAAATGATTTTATAAGATACAATATAAAATCATTACTGAATAACTACTCCTACCACACCCCCAACATAGGTTCACTCTAATCACAGTTCTCTTCTATTCTCTTTGAACAATCACCTTCCCTGCAGATTTACGAAACGATCGTAAATCACTAAGTAAATGTAAGGTTCTGAGAAAGCGACCTGGCATCTCTGATCTGGCCGCTGGAACTGTGCACGCTCACAGGGCAACACTCACAGCGTTATAAAAGCACGCCCACCAGTGCGGTTACAGACCTGCGGCCCCACAAACGCGTCACACCTACCACAAACACACTACCGCCAGGGGCCAGTCTAAACCTATCGTCATCTCACTGCGTCCTCGCGAGATCTCTGAAGAGCAGTCATTGTTGCCTCCCGTCAGTACGCGAAGAAATTAACACTCAAACAGGTGAGGGCATTTTCGTGAAGTCCCTCATCTAAGCGAAGTGACACTGAAATCTGGTCTGCGTAAGTTCAGAGACGCTCTGCCTTCAGTCCCGTGATCACCTATGTATACGTGCCTGTGCCACTCAGATTCCGTAAATGGCTCTGAGAAATAGGAAGTAACAGGACATGACGAACGAAGGCCAGAACCACAAGTTTGCTTTCGCACAAGCTTGCTTTTGTTCAGCCACTCATTGACATCCTGTCACACCACACTCGCTCAGTTTAATAACGCCTCTACCTGCAAAATGCTCCCAAACTTAGCGGGGATATCAGCACCGACTAAGGAACTACAGATATTTGTACATAATTCCACATACAAAAATCGGGGCGTATTCGTGGGCTTCTAAGTAAAAGAGAAAACTAAATACACAAGGAGACAAAGACAAGGTCCGGTGTAGCTGATGAGTCTCTAAGCCTTTTCTGCAAATAGAGATTAGAATCACTTGGAGAGAAACTGACAGTGAGCTGGAAAGTTCTTCTCAATAGACCTGACTTCTATTTCTATATGAAGAGTAGAAAATAACACATAATCTTCCTTTAGTCCTTTCAGAAAGACATTACTGTGGACACAAAGCTCCGTCACTTATGTTTGCCTTTCATCCACACTGTAGGCATTTTTGCTTAATAATTATGCAACAATACCCTAAATGTTTTAGGAAAACATGAGTTTACCAAAAGTCAAAGTAAAAACTCTTTAATTACACCACACACATTTTTTGATAATATAAATCCAAAGAGGAAAAAAAGGGGAAAGAGAAGTCAAGGCTTCCCTTTTCGTGTTCTAGCAATTTCACTCCCATCGTGATTGATTTTAAATTTTACAAAAATTTACAAAAATAAAATTTTACAAAAATTTGCTGTTCTAGAATATAAACACCTTTGAGAAACTGTACTTAACATCACTGTTTCTTCTCAATTATTTAAAGTCAAAGGGACAAAACATATTTAATAACATTCACTCTAAGTGTTATCATAGCATTTAAAAAAATTACAGATACCAGATCTCCAACACCTAATTGACAAGAACGGATCAGAAGGAAACACACAGCCAAGTCAGTACTCCATGATGAAAATGTGTGCCTATCGTTTACAGAATCAAAGACCCCGGAGAGAAAAAGAGTATTAATCAGGGAGGCCTGGTTCCCATATAACTTGGCTTCACAACTACTAACATCCAAGTTCAAAGTAGGACGGAATTACTTAGTAAAATAAATTTGGTACTCTCTATCTCACCCCTAGCGGTCGGCTTTAAAACAAATCAATTCAGTCTCAAGTAAGAGTTCACACTGCCGGTAAACTGTCCGTGTGCGTATTGAAAACACGGCAATCTACCCGATTTCCTAACCCAAATCTCCTGTTAGTGGTTCGCAATTCACACCTGATATTAACCAAATCGATTAGCTGGCGTCTCTAGGGGGAAACAAGAAAGTTTGCATTGCCGTTTAGACAAGAAGCTGCTTTCTGCAACTATACGTGAATAAGAGAAGGAAGAGGAAGTATTAAGCCCCTAAACTAATTAACAAAATAAGGGGGAGGGGGGCAGGCAGGAAAACAATGATAATTAGTATGTCCCCTTGGTTAACCAAATCCACACATACATTCATTCTGTATACGCACAAACATCAGCAGCATCATAAACCGTCTCAAGTTCTAGCCATTATTCAGTTCGACATCTGCACATGTTTATGCGTCTCTCCAAACAACCTCTTGAACACCCTGCTGGAGCTGTCATTTTTTTCTTCTCCCTATCTGGCAGATGGCAAGTCAACAATCGGCATCAACAGCAGCCGAATATCTCCCCCTCCGTCCTACCCCCCTAAACAGACACAATAATAACTTCTTTGTGCTTCCCCACAATGCAGCTGCTTAAACCATTTCGCTACAAGGCTGCTTTGCCTTAATAAAAAAAAAAAAAAAAAATCCCTTCTGTCAAGTCTAAAAAGCAGCATAATGTTAAGCAAGCTAAAGCCACAGCACAGCTGCAAACGGGCAGACACATTGACAGCTCCTCCCTTAACAAAGCCCTGCGAATTGAAGGGGGTTCATCTGAGGCTCACACAGTAATTAGTAGAAAAAAGTCCGACAGCCTCTATTATGCTAAGGGAAAAAAAAAACTGGACAGAACTGGGCTGCTGTTTTGCGTCAAGAGTTCTGCTGCAGAGTAGATAAATCATGTTGGGTTTTTTCCTCTCTTTTTAAAGACAGTAATAAGGAGGATGAGAGAAGCTAATTTGAAAACTTGGACACAGTAATTGTACCATATGGTGAGCATTTATCCTTTCTGAAATGCACGCTAACAGTCACTTACATGCACACTGCTTTGTTTTACAGTTGTTATTCTCTCTACCATATTCATAAAATGGATTTGAATATCTGATACTCAAGAGAAGTTGTGTGTAATTAGCAACAGAACTGCCTGGGCTTAATTTATTGGCCTCGCACTGCAATCTAGTAAATGCAAAACAAAATTAAACAATGTGTCCACTTGGTAAAATGTTTTTTCTTTAACTCCATAAAAAAGAATGACTACAGGTTCATTAAAGTGTTGCTGAGGGAAGGTGCAGTATATTTTGAAAAATTCTCAAAGAATATGCTATGGCTGTTGGAAAGATTTCTGTGGACCCATTTCAAAGATACCAAATCACCAAGAGAATGACCTTTCATTAAGACCATCTGGTTCAATTCTGTATTTCAGTGAAGCAGATGTAACTCTTCTCCATATATATCAGTACATCTAGACTTAAAAGAGAATCTCCTACTATGTGTTCTAAAACTTTTTTTCAAGAAAATCTGTCAGCTATTAAACAGTTATGAAGTATTATGTGCCAAGCACCATGCAAAAGTCTTCACATATCTGCAATAAAATCTGAACATAAACTGATTTAATATTTTTGTTTGTCGACTTCAGCATTCTCATAAAAAGCCACCTACTATTTGAAAAAAGTCTTCAATAACATCAGGGCACAGCTTATCAAGGTCCAATATATATATCAAAGTGACATTTTTCTGACAAAACATTGTGTAAAAAGACTGTAAGATTAGTTTTTTCTCTAATCAGAAGTAAATTCATTTTAATGCCAGCTTTGTCTCTGAAGATAAAAATATAAAGTGTTTATCTACCATTGATAACCTATACTCTAAAACACTGAAATACTGGACTAGAATGCATGAGATCCTTGAAACTCCAAGTGGAATGAAATCATAGGTCTGAACTTCTACAATGTACTTGCATCCACAAGTATTGCCTTGATCACTATTTTGGGGATGTGAAAGAGTAAAATATTCTTACGAATTACTAGTTGAACACAGAACTAAAGAGTCCCTCTTCAAGCCTGAAGTAATCTGTGACTTTAAAATACATGTATCAATGTAATATTACCCCAGTACTATACCAGAAGGCTGTGATCCCACCAAACATAGGTGTTATTACACTGACAAGGAATGGCCCCATTCAAGAAGTTCCACCAATTTCCTAGGCTATGTGTCTGTCTTGCCTTAGAAGATATATGTTTTATCCATTACTGGCAGAGTGGCTTCTCTTTATGCCACCAATACTGGGCCACAGGACCAATTTACCTTAAGATAAAAATATTTCATTTTTGCATTCTGCTTTACAGCTCATTGAACATTTTCAAATATTAAAATGGATCTCCAAAGTTCATTCTGATACATCAGAATTTGGTTTGACATACAATGATGTTTTGTTTGGGAACTATCTGACCAGTAATCCATGTCTGAGTCCACATACTTTCAAACCAGGTGAATCCTATTATATGAAGAAGGTCATGACACTGTCTTGTGTCAAAAGAAGGGCTCCAGCTACAGAAGAAAAATAAAATTTTTCCAAAACTGTGCAGAATTATATAGTAACTATCCTGGTTAACTGGGCAGAAGAAATAAGCGAATAATATTGTTTGGAAAACAGGTTCAAACATGTGACCATCAAATGGCCAAGGTCTTCATCATATAATAATAAAAAGCCATGCTTTGGTGCAGAAACAGGAACTTGATTCTGCTTAGGAAAATCAAGTTGAGGAAGTGTTTGTAAGCTTGAAAGCTCCATTCAGTTACCAAACTTAGGATGTCGGATGTGAATGTAAGATCTGAAAACCTAAGGGAACAACGATGTGCTTGACTTCAGCATCTGATCATTAGTGCTTAGCAAAATCTATCAACAGTTGCTAAACTACCTGAAACCATTTCGCATTATCTCAATAACAGTGCAAAAAATCTCATTGTCCACAGGGATAAATTAAGACCATTTTAAAAGTTCTTTCTAATAAGAAGCATTTGTTGAGAGTACAAACAGTGGTTTTAAAAGAATGCTTTCTTTGTGTAAGACTATCCTTTCCCTAAATGGGGGATGGTGACAGAGAGAAAGAAATTCAGGTAGAATAAGCTCTTAAGAAAATGTGCATCAGTTAGACTTGTGCATAAATTAGACACCAGTACGTCCGGTCTGCACCCTCATCTTGACTTTCCTACAATCGTACCTTTTTAAGAGCTCACATCTGACACAGAAGTACGGAAGTGGAGATTCTCTTATTAAGTGTGAAATAGGAAAGTTCTCGTAACAGGTTTAACCAGGTACCAAATGCTATCTATAGTGGATGCTGTACTCTTAAATACTTGCAAACATTTGGTCAAAGCCCATGACACAGCACAGACAAAACAATGCAGTTGTCCACTGACACCCTCAGGGTGATGGCAAACCTGACCCAAAACTTTAAGATTCAAGAAGACGACCTACTCACATGGGTCTCCCCGGCGGAAATAAAAGAAATGCATCGGTTTACAACACACTTCTCATTTCTGACAACAAAAGCAAAGCAAGTAATAATAATGCTTATCCTAGAATTTAAAATTATGAGAGCCCAGAAGTTAAAAACGATTACTTAATACATTATTATGACGATGTAGAGATGGAAGAAGGAGAGTATTTCCAGAACAGTATTCAGCAGCAGGCACTAGCCAAAGACGTACCTATCTGATATTTCGTCTTTAACCTTGGTGCTCTTTTGGGGCTCCCCCCACTGCCAGGAAAAACCCCACTGAGCCTAATGCAAGCAAAGGGTTATTTATTATAAGAGTACAAACACCTCATCCAAAGAAAAGAGCTGTGCAGGTATAACTTCAGTGAATTAGATCTGGAAAATCGCCAACTCCACTTCCCTTTGTCTTGTTCAGGGTCTGGTCTCAGTCGGTCTCTGTCTCTGGTCTCTCTTCTCTTTCTCTCTCCTATTCCCTCTACCCCCAGCCTCTCTCTGTCAGAACATTAGAGGCCTTTGCCACATTCTCTGCACCCGCTAGCTCCTCGGCTGGCTCACAAGGGCTCTTCCCTCCTACCCTCCAAATTTCAGGCAGCCCCTGATGGCCATCCGGACCCCAACCTGAGCTAGGGCTTCACCTCTGCACCTCTTAGCTGCTTCAGTCTTCAGCCTCTCCAATCCCTTGAAGAAGCTCTTGGGTCAGATGCCCACTTACCAGCCTGACCAGGGCAGGTGTGTCTGTCCCCAAACAACAGGGCGAGGGCGAACTTCCCTCAGAAAGGGCCATGGAGAGAGCAACAAATCACTGGCATTTCCAGCACACTTAGCAGAGCTAAGTGTGTGTGTATATGTGTGTGTTTCAAGGAACAGATTTCTAGATTAGTGGATTCGTTTTAACAATTGGAAAAAAATGCTAATAATAAAAGGCCTTGTGAAATAGGCCACTCAACTTTTTAACTTTTTTTTGTTAAAACAAGGAAAAAAAAAAAACTTACCCCAAAACTGCTTTGTGTTTTGTGTGACTGAGAACTATTAAGGCATCCAGGCAGGACTCACTGGAATCTGTCAATTCACTGTTAGCACATAAAACACAGTCATGTTTTTATCCACTACATTCAAGAATAACACTAACCATGTGGCAGAAATGCACAGCCGCCCCCCCTTATCTGTGGAGGATACATTCCAAGACCCCCAGGGGGTGCCTGAAACTGCAGGTCAAACCCAGTATACAATGTGTTTTTTCCCTAATATCCCTAACACACCTAATATACCTACAGACTCATGATCAAGTTTAATTTATAAATTAGGCACAGTAAGAGGCTGACAGCAATAACTAACAGTCCACCACGGGTAACAGAAACAGTGAAAGCCAAACTGTGGATAAGGGGCTGGGGGTGGGGCTGCCATGCAAACGACTTCTTACAATCCTAAGACAAGTTCAGTTTGTATTATGGTCTTTTAGTTAGTTCCAATAGGAACTATACTCTAAGAATCTAAATGTCTTCCCAAGAAGAGTCTTGTCCAGTAGCTCAAACTGTGGGTCAAGATTTTTTAATTTTCAATGACCAGGCAGTATCAAAAATACTAGAAGCCCCTGGCCAACCCCATCCGACAAACAGGCAAGTTTGCAAAAGTTATTAAATTTGTCAAGATTTAAAGCCTAACTGATTGTAGGACAAATTTTACTAGTACAGATGGTGGTTAATTCCTACATAAGCCATTAGTTGAAAAAGCACTACCCAGTAGTAATCATGACTCTTACTATGTTTACAACAACATCACTTTGTTTTCACTCTCATTAACTCATGTGATCCTGACCTCAACTTGAGAGACAGACAGGTCACATATTAATATCCCCATCAGTAGTCAACACACAAAGAATAGGGAGATGTTTTGCTCAAGAGTTTCCATTTGTTTTTTAAGTTTATTCATTTTGAGAGAGAGAGAAAGAGAGAGAGAGAGAGAGAGAGAGCGAGCATGAGCAGGGAAGGGGCAGAGAGAGAGGGAGACACAGATTCCGAAGCAGGCTCCAGGCTCTGAGCTGTCAGCACAAAGCCTGATGCGGGGCTCAAACCCACGGACCATGAGATGGACCTGAGCAGAAGTCGGATGCTTAACCAACTGAGCCCCCAAGAGTTTCAAAACTGTATGTACCCGATGAGAGAAGAGTATTTAAGACTAGGGACTTTCTACCTCATTGGACGGCCACATATTGAACACATTATAAAAGAAATCGGAATGTAAGTTTGGGCCAAATTGTTACTTAGGCCACTTTTAACACTAAGACTCTAAGATATTATGACTTTACAGATTAGGAAACGAAGATTTAGAGCTGGCAAGGGACATGCGTGTGGACTAGCTCTTTTGACTTGAAGTGCAGCGCAGTTGCAGATAACCTATACATCACAGGGCATATATTCTACATCATACATCACAGAGCATACATTCTACATTATACTTGTAAGAAGTCCTGGAAATTCCCTTTAATAGCACTTCTCTTTTGGAGATGCATTTATAGGAGTCCAGGACACCGAATATACAATGTATCTATGGTCTCCTACATGCATGGGAGTCAGGGTAGGGTAAAAGAAGAGAGCCGTATTCTTTTTATGATGCATGCTATCTATGCACAGGAAGAAAGAGAACCTCTCCCTTCAATCAGTCACAACAATGATGCCCAAGGCCCAGGTCAGACAGTCTCTTAGCACTTAGCACATGTGCAGCTGGAACACTTGTGGACAATGGGTACAAACCACCCACATCCCAGGGCGCCTGGGGGGCGCTCAGCGGGTTACCCATCTGACTCTTGATTTCAGATCATGATCTCACAGTCGTGAGTTCGAGCCCCATGTTGGGGCTGTCCGCACACAGCCTGCTTGGGATTCTCTTTCTTTCTCCTCTCTCTCTCTCTCTCTTTCCCTCTCTCTGCCCCTCCCCTGCTCACGATCTCGCGCACTCTCTCTCAAAATAAACGAATAAATATTTTTTTTTAAATCCCCACATCTTATCACCATTGCTACCATTAGCAAGACCTGGACATGAGTATTCAGAAGTCAGTGACTGCATGCATTCTCTCTGCTATCATTTACACAGAATATGAAAATTGGAAATATAACATCAGTCACGTAGTATATTTTTAACTTACACGTATTGTTAACTCTTTGTTTTTAAAGCTTTTTTAAAAAATGGTCTAAGCCATAAATATTTTACCAGTTTGTTTTTTTATTGGCCGATAAAATCCAGTATTGAGGCACAAAAGGTTAAATGCTATCAATTGAAAATATAAAGAATAAATGTTAGTAAAAGGAATTGCTGAACGTTTTCCTTTTTAAATATTCTATCCAATATTTTAATGTCTGAAACACACGGTCAATTTCACCGATACTTAGGCATTGTAAAAATATGATACACTGTATTTAACATATGCATAAAACATGGCCATAATTCAATGATTTCCATGCACCTAAGAGAATGACTCACTGAAGAAAGTATTCCAGTAATGAATCTAAATCATAGTACACAAGACATGTGGCTCTGCAACTCTGTTCATTTCAACATATCACCTTCCGAATATGTTTTGTCAAGATACTTGTGCACTAAGCCTGCAGAAACAACAACAAAATGCATACGGAATGAGGCAAAAATTCCTGTTTTAAAAACCAAAAGGGTTTTCAAATCCTCTCCAGCTCTCAGAGTTGAGTTGATTTCATAATGTCCCCTACTCTCCAACTCCCAAGGATGTTCTCCTAATGTGTTTACACTGTAACTCTCTGCTCTTAAGATTTTTCCGATCAGTTCCCTAACAGGGCATTCCCAGTTTTCCTCACTGACTTCCACATTGGCTCCTCCCTCCAGGTGGAATCACACCCAACCTCTCCCTCCTCAGTTCCACTTTCTCTTCTCGACTCCCATTGCCAATTACTAACGAATGAGAATTAAATTTCAAACAAACTAAGTTACTCACTCTAACTCTAAGTGTTGAGTGGATTCGTGAGCTGTGGGTTATCTGCAAGAGAACCACAAGAGCTTAGTGACAAACACAACCAGACTGATGTGGGGCTCACAGAAAGTCAAACACATGCTCCTTCTCCATGGGTGGCTCTTTTCCAGGCAGTGATTCAGGGACCAAGACTCCTTCCTTCTAGAGGCTCAACTATCTCCTTGGCTTCTCAATTGCCATTAGAAGGGCCAAGAGAGAGAGGACTGAACACAGGAGATGTTTATGAGGCATGGCCGGAAGTGATACAGCTAATTGCTGCTCTTAATTCAGGGGTCAAAGTGGGCTTGTGGCCACACCTAACATCAAGTCAGCTGGGAAATACAGTCTAACTGTGTGGGGTGGGGTGAAGGGGTGTGCAAATTTAGTGAATCAATAGCCCATTTCTGCTATACTGAAGAGCTAATATATATTCTAAATAAATTCATACTTAACTAGCTTGTATTATGAGGAACACATAAGAAATGAATGCAACTGTTCAACTAAAAAAGCTAACAAGCTAAATTTTGTATCTATTTTACCAGAAGAAAGGGAGGGAGGGAGGGAGGGAAGAAGGAAGGGGAAGGGGGGAGGGAGCAAGAAAGGGAAGAAAGGAGGGCGGGAGGAAGGGGAAGGGAGGGAGTTAGGGGAAGGGAGGGAGGCAGCCTCTACCACTATGGAACTTAAAAATCTTTTTGGTAACACACAGACACACACACACACACACACACACACACACACACACACCAATCAAAAAACCTTTCATGAATAAAAAATACTAAATCAAGTATGAGCAAACGCCAAGTATCACTAAAGATAACAAGTGCACTCTTCATGTGCTTTACTGTATTACAGAGAGTACTAAGATTTTTGTCCTAAATAGGGCTTCAACCTGACATGGCCTGCTTGTGCTGATCTAAAAGATATGAGGAGAAAAAAACCAGACTTGGTAATATCACAGTGTTGCCTTAGATCAAGAGTTTAAGCAGTTAAAGAGATACTCTCTTCAAATAGGAGTATCTTTCAAAACTATACAGGAGTAACAGACATTAAGGGTTAATGGGATTTGGGACAAATCAAAATGCAATCACTGCCTTTTTTTTTTTTTTCTTTTTTACCATCTTCCTAGCTCATGGTGTATCTCTCAGAATAGATAAGCATACAAACCATTCTGTACAAGGATGTGCTGTAAAGCATCCCACTGGTAAACAGGGCTCCAGAGATAAACAAGTAGTATTCTTACCATTCTTGTATTTTCTCGCTGTTTCTTATATCATGGAGAGAAAAATAAATTAATAACCCCGTAAAATTTATTATTTCAATGTAATCCTATCTATTGGATGCCTTCTTTAAGAAAGTATCCACATAATCTAGGGATAAAATCAAAGAATGTCAGTGCTAAGAGGATACCGATTATTGGTGTAGTATTGGATAATGCTTTCTGTTGCTCCTGGACAAGGAGCATCAGAGGTGAGATTACCCTACACATAACTTTTTTAAAAAGATACAACAAAGGCATGCACTATGATATGCTTTAGTTTCATACCAGATATGAATCTCTTCATATTCCATAACAAAAATCCCCTGAAAAGAGCCAAGCAGAAAACATTTCAAATAATTTCCAAACACATTTCAGAGATATATATTTTTTAATTTTACAGTCCCTGAAATTTACACAGCTTAAAAGGTCACAGCAGGTGTTCTGTTATTCTCATGAGCAAAATGTCTAACATTTAAGAACAATGCATACATTTTGACACATCTGAATTCATGTTGCAAGTTGAACTTGTTATCATAACAAACAGGCTATGATACAAAACTTTAGAAAAAGATATATAAATTGAAATATAACTTAAATTTACATTATAATATAAAGTCATAATTCCATCAAAGCAGTTCCATCTAATTTTTTTATATTTCTAAGATTTTTAAGATCTTATGCATGCTTCTGAGTTCATACATATAAATAAAATGCTGAGGAGAAAACAATATAATTACCAAAATTTGTTTTACAAAAGGAATTCCCCAATCACAAAACATCTTTCCCAGTGACTGTCACATTCCCAGGCCAAACATCACATCACACACAGAGAGTCAACAAATTTTTTCAAACACACAAGATGAACAAATCCCACACTGGAGCACCCTGGATGAGAATGCCCTGTCTAATCCCCACCAGACAAGGAAAAACTCTTCCTAAATGCAGAAAACTGAAGGGAAGATTCAGGTCTTCAATAAAGTATCAATTAACCCAGAAAAAGAAATCGCATGACAACCGGACCTCCAGTATTATATGAGATAGCAGGAATATAAAAACAAGTCACTAGGAAGTAATCCTTCTCCAGAAACGGATGCAACAAATCTGGGGACTTTTTCAAACTTATCAAAGCCACATTTCCTTTGACATTTGCAATTTTTAGTTAAAATATTCGAAGTGAAACTGTTGGTGTGTATCTGTTGTCCTTTTATATAGATACACACACACACACAGCAGTTTATAAGTAGGGATAAGGTCTAAAAGACAATGTATAAAAATAACTAGATGTTGCTATATTCAAAAGAAACAACTCATAAATATCTGACCCAGCTCTTACCAGGTCCTTTAAGAAGCATTACTGCAAAGCAGCTAAAAACTCCATCCCAATATAAGGAAAATAAAGTTGGCTGGCATAGGAGAGTATTTTGAAGTGCTTTCTGAATACCTCAGTCTCACACTCAAATCAGAAGCATCTGTCCGCCAACTGTCAAGATAATGTCTAGCCTAGGAGTTTTCCTGAAATTCATCACTATTCATAGATGCCTGTCACTACTGAAAGAAAGAAAGAAAGAAAGAAAGAAAGAAAGAAAGAAAGAAAGAAAGAAAAGAGCCACACTTTCAAAGCTACTTTCTTTTTCTGTATGTCATAATAGAGGTAAATACAGATTTTATCACTTTGAATTCATCTCCAGATCTGAGAATGCAAGTTAAATGTTCTCCAGAATTCTAGAGAAGTCACTAGGTCACATTAGTACTTCTCACTTTATGCTGTTAACTGAATTCAAGGATCTGATCCCTTTACTCAAAGCCTCTACCTCGCCATTACTTTCACAACTAGATAGAAGATAAAAACACAATCCATCTACCAACCCCTTAGGAAAAGGGCACAACAAAGGATAAAGTATTTTCACTGGCTTCTTACTCAGTGACACTATAGAATTCAAGTTAAATAAAGCTGTCTCTCTCAAGAAACTTCATTTGAAATTGACTCCTACAAAATGTACATGCTTTTTTCCCAAGTTAGATACAACAAATCAAACATCTAGACAGTTCTCAAATTTTTCAAAAATGCTCTTCTGAGCCACCATACAGAGCTGTGTGAAATGGGGGAACAGGGAGCTTGTCTCTAAGGTCCTTAAATGAAAAAGTCTACACCCAGAAAACAACTGAGACAACATGAGGCAGGGGAAAATCAAGGAAAATTGAGGGGAAAAAAACCACTACAATTCAGAGAACAGTTAAGACTGTGCAGTTGTTGTATTTTTCACTTTATATGGTAACAAATTCAGTTGGCTGTATCTCTAATTTTAGCTATATAAACCCACATACATTAGAGAACTATTATTTTCTCTATTATAAATCAGTAATCAAGATCCAAAACTGAGAATCAATAAGGAAGTTAATTCCCAAAGACACAGTTTTTAAACATAAAAATGAGGAAAATGTCTTACATTATAAAACTTACTGTACCTTAAAGTTAATTAGATTTTGACATAATTATGTCTTAAAAAGCATTTTCTTACTGACTTCCATCATAATTTAAGAGAATAAGGCCTACATTTTAATGGAAATATGAATTACCAGAGTACTTAATGCACATGTAACCATCTTGCAGAATACCCAACCTAGAAATTTTAATTCCAGTTTCTGGAAGATTGCATTTTTAATAAGCATCCGGGATTCTAAAGCAGGTGGACTACACCCCCGCCTTTAAGAAATATTAGCTTAAGTGCTACATTTCTACAGGAAATGATAGATATTTACATTTTACATGAAAATCCATCCTTCATTCATCAAATCACTGGTCAACAAAAACTTACAAGGTGATGGAGGGAGAAAAACGAATCAAAGGAAGTGGTGCTCTAAAATACCCTAGTATCTCTGTGGGGAAATCAGGTACAGGCTGGCACAGTTCAGTTTCCATGGGGCACAGGGCAAGTGGGGCAAACTGCTAAAGTGGAGCTGACCCTGACGGACTGATTCCTGGGCAGGATCTCACCATCTGACCACAGTGCAGGAGTACTGATCGTGGGGGCGCGTGCTAGACCCCCAGGGGAAGCCCGAACCTTGGATGGTACTGAGCCCCGTACGTATGGTGCTTTCTCCCTGCACACACATGCCTGTGATCAAGTCTGATTTCTAAATTTTTTTTTAAACGTTTTATTTTATTTTTGAGACAGAGAGAGACAGAGCATGAACGGGGGAGGGGCAGAGAGAGAGGGAGACACAGAATCTGAAGCAGGCTCCAGGCTCTGAGCCATCAGCCCAGAGCCCGGCGCGGGGCTCGAACTCACGGACCGCGAGATCGTGACCTGAGCCGAAGTCGGACGCTTAACCGACTGAGCCACCCAGCCGCCCCTCAAGTCTGATTTCTAAATGGGGCACAGAAAGAGAGTAATGACAATAACAAACAATGAAACAGAACAACTGTAACAATAAACTGTAGTAACAGTTTTAGGAATGTGGTCTCTTCCTCTAGCTGTCACAGGATCTTACTGTGCTACCCTTCTAGTGATGGTGTGAGCTGAGAACATGCTATGTGATCACACGAAGGGAGGTGAAGGAGGCAGGCATGTGATGTCACGTAAGGCTCCTGCTGACCTTGGCAACTTCAGGGGGAAGATTGTCTGCTTGGGAACAGTGGGTAACTGAGACGGCGGAAAGCAAAAGCCGGGGCAGGGGAGCTACTGTACTCCAGGAGGGAAAAGCGTTATGTGCAAAGGTACAGGGAAAGCAGGTTGCATGCGCTCTCCTGGCTGGAGAGGAGAGCACTAGACCTCAGCTGTTCTTCTGTCTCTACGTCAAAGTGAAGACTAACATGACCCGGCAATAACGCTGCTCACCACACAAGGTGATTTGCAAGTGTTGAGGGCAGGGCCGTGAGAGCACAAAAGTAGGTCCTCAGTGGCAACTAAGTGAAAGAAAATAACACGTGCCTTTCCTTTCAAGGGCTACTTTGGCTCTTTCCATATACAGTTCAAATATGCCTAATTCTTCTAAAACATGCCAAGAAAAATAAATGAAAATGGTAACGCCTTATGGGATTTGGGTATGTTAATGAAAAGGATACATATGCCGCATACAAGTGGCTAAAAGATGTCACACTGATTCAAAATGAATAAGCAACATACCTAGTAGATTGTTCACAGTAGCAGCACAAAGTGCACACAGAAACGTCATTGTGTGCATTCTACTCATTTCCCAGACACTTTGTAGAAGACCAGGAAGGCTACTGCCACTTTAAAAAGGTTACTACGGCTCATAAAGGCCTAACAGAGGGTATGTTTGGCGTTTTCCACCCCAACCGTAATGTGTCGTCATGCCGGTGGGTGCTGATGGTCTTTTCAAGTCTGGTTTGATTACTCCATTACAGAGCATTAGAACAGTTCTTAAAGTCTGACCAATGTAGAACCCCAAAGGTGGGATAGCCTTCTTTCCAGTATGTAGACCACATCTACTTTACTTATCTATGAAAGGCAGACGACAGAAGAACAAGGCTGACTAGATGTGCATTCGAGGACCCTTAAGTGAACCCCAGTGGTGGTAACGTGGTGAAATTCCCTGATGTCACTTGTTTTCTTTTTAACCTATGAAAAAGCAAAGTCAGCATCATTTGACCTACCTACCAGATGTGCAACTATTTCACACATATAAAGTGAACTCAACTAATGGAGAGAATAACGTAAAAATAGAGTAAATATTTAATATGGTCTTTTCCGATAGCTAAGTTTGACTTTTATGGTAACTTGTAACAGTAATTTCTCAAAGTAACAGAACAATTTTCATGAAAAACTTCAGTTACTCAGCTTACCAACCAACATTCTCTCGACACAAGAGGAAGTTATCAAGTGCTCAGTCCCACAGCCATTAAAGAGTTGTCAAAACAATGGAAGATAAAAACCGAACCAAGAGCTTAAGATACAAAATTCTAAATGGGTCAGAATGATCAAATTGAGAGTCAAATGTGTCCTCTTTTATGGTTTGCACAGCCCTTAAAAACCAAAGCATCTTCAGGGCGACTGGGTGGCTCAGTCGGTTAAGCATCTGACTTTGGCTCAGGCCATGATCTCACAGTTCATGAGTTCGAGCCCTGAGATGGGCTCTGTGCTGACAGCTCAGAGCCCGGAGCCTGCTTCAGATTCTGTGTCTCCCTCTCTCTCTCTCTCTGTCCCTTCCCTGCCTCCTCTCTCTCTCTTACCTCTCTCTCTCAGAATTAAACATTTAAAAAAATTTGTTTTTAAAGACCCAAAGGATCTTTTTAAAGACCCAAAAAGCATGTTTTTAAAGACCCAAAAAGTCTTTTTAAAGCATGTTTTTAAAGACCCAAAAAGCAGGGAATCTGGTAGAGCAGAGACAGAGTGCAAAAAGGACTCATTCTACCGAAACACCTGGCATCCATATAAAGTCAAAATAAGGTGGACAAGATTCTGCCAATCCCATCCCCTCTAAGCACTTGCAGAGGTGACCTAGTCAGGCCCCCCTGCCTGAGCTGAGGAGAGAGATGTGGCAAAATCTGGCTCCTGCCCTGGGGCCCCACTCAGTCTTCAACAGACTTCTTCCACAGCCCCAGGTTCGGATAGAAAATGAGCAATTCACACAAGTGTAAGTGTTTCTGGTTAATGTGAACACATTAACATTTAAAAGGAGCACGACATACCTAATACATACAGAGGCTGAATACACACTACTGGTCAAGCTCAGGACAAGGTGGCTGGCCTGGCATCTGTTATGGGAGGAAAGACACAGGGCAGACAATGGACACCATTCGATCCTGGGGTCAGTCTTCGTAAATCATCCTATAACATCCAAGGTTTATTATTTTAAGGATTCTTGCCCTTGTTTGCAATTTATAGGTTGAAATATGCACAGCTGAAAACGGGTATTTGCAACTCACGACACCAAGTTTCATATCCTCTTAGTCAACAGAAAAGGAATCTCTACCCTCACATTTCAAAGTATTTCCGGTAAAAAAAAAAAAAAAAAAAAAAAAAAGTAAAACCGAGTAAATGAAGCATCATAAATACTCTATAAGCATCAACTCTAAAATTAAGTAGCTCTGAACGTGACCTGAGTTAAAATAATAATAAAATGAAGAGAATGAGAACACTGACTTGATAGTTTTTTGTAAGGGAATGCTGACATTTTTGTAAGAATTGACCTGTGTAGCACTCAACTACATCCCTCTAAATTACATGAAAACTCACCAGTACAAAAGCTCAGGGTGAAATGTTGTAACCTCATGACATTAAATCATTTTACAGAAACCGCATACGACCTAGATACTGAAGGCTGAAACTACTAACCCCTAACCAACTTGCTGTCTACACTAACACTCTTCCGGGAGACCCTGGCCCAGGCAAATGGTCAGACTGTTCATTCTAGTCACTTGCTGAAATACCCATCGAGTATTCAATGTCAAGTATCAAGTGTCTGGTCTCGAAGATTCTTTGAATCCTTTACTGTTGTATCAGGATCTTCACACAACCCTAATCAAACACACACACGCACACCCTCACACCTGCACTAACCCATCCTAAACCAAACTTTGGTTCTGGACTTCTTCCTGCCAGAGCCCGCCCAGGTGGTGCCATTGTGTACCTCGAAAAGCCATCCGACTTGGTTTTGTCTGATCAACACACATTGTGAAGGAGCTATCTGGAAAGCTGGCATTTGATACTAAGCCAATTATATATTTCACTTCTTTCAGGAAAAAGTTTAAAGAGTTTTTGAGAACTTTTACCTTGCCGATGCAGCACATGAGCCACTGTGAATGTGGATTATAAAACTTCTTATTTCACCTAAAACTTGACAAGAACAGTTAGGACCAGACAGGCAATCACAATGTTCTTTTAGAAAAACTGTTCTGCTAGGGGAAGGGAAGGGAAGGGAAAATAAGATAGAAACAGAGAGCGAAAGAAACCATAGAGACTCTTAAATACAGAGAACAAACTGAGGGTTGCTGGAAAGGAGGTGCGCACGGGGACTGGCTAATGGGGGATGGGCACTGAGGAGGGCACATGTTGGGATGAGCGCTGGGTGTGGTATGTAAGTGATGAATCACTGGGTTCTACTCCTGAAGACGGTATTAGACTCTACACTAACTTGACTTTAAATAAATAAATTAAAAAAAAAAAAAACTGTTCCTGCCATATGTTGTCATTTTTTCAAGGAGCCAAAGCATAACCAGTTGAAAGAAAACTTAAGAAACTGAAATCTTTTTTTTTTAATGTTTTTTTTTTTTTAGATTTATTTTTGAGAGAGAAAGAGACAGAGCATGAGCAGGGGAGGGTCAGAGAGAGAGGGAGACACAGAATCTGAAACAGGCTCCAGGGTCTGAGCTGTCAGCACAGAGCCCGACACAGGGCTCGAACCCATGAACCACGAGATCATGACCTGAGCAGAAGTTGGATGCTTAACCAACGTAGCCACCCAGGTGCCCCCAGAAACTAAAGTCTTAAAGCTTTCTAAGATTAACGAGTTTAAAGTATGTATCTTTAACATTACAAATCCATTTACAGTCAGACTTGAAGGCAGAAGTCAAATGCCAGACTTCCCTGGAGAGCAAGGGGAACTCTCAGGTGAGAAAAGTACCTAACAAGTCTATTCTTCTTTAGAGGAAAAAAGCCCTACATTGAGGCACAAGGCCTTCCCGTATCTAGGCATCAGCTAGAGTTTCAAAAGCCAATGAAGAAGGGAATGGCCAATGAGTTAGAAGAAGTAAGGACAGGAAAGTGTTTCAAGAAGAACCAGTTGCAGGGCACCTGGGTGGCTCCATCAGTTAAGCGTCTGACTCTTGGTTTTGGCTCAGGTCACGATCTCACCATTCATGAGTTCGAGCCCCAGCCCTGCATCAGGCTCTGCACTGGCAGCAGGGAGCCTGCTTGGGATTCTCTCTCTCCCTCCCTCTCTCTGCCTTTCCTCTGCTCTCTCTTTCAAAATAAATAAATGTCAAAGAAGAAGAAGAAGAAGAAGAAGAACAACAACAACAACAACAACAACAACAACAACAACCAGTTGCTAACTGTGCCATTTAACGATATTCAGAAAATAGAAGAGGAGCCAAAAAAATGTCCAACAGACTGGGAAACACAAAAGTCACTCGTGATTTAGTAAGAGCCTGCTCAGTGAAGCAGGGAGAAATGTAAGTAGCCTGGGGTGGTCTGCAAAGTAGGAAGGTAATGACGAAGGGAGAGTACAGGCTGGCAGCACAGATACATTCGTCAAGAAATTGTACAAAAGGAGGAAGCAGAAACAGAGGCGGGAATGGAACAGGTAGAGGTGTCAGGGAGGGCCTTCCTTGTTAAGGCGGGAGGTAGGAGTGGGTGTTTACGTGCAGATGTGAGTGATGAATGAAGGCAGTGAGGGAGGGGCCTGTGGTATGAGAGAGGGTCTGACCAAAATTGAGATGTCTTGGAGAGGATGGCACGGAATGGAGCCCAAAGTATAAGAAAAAAGAACTGCAGGCTCACGGAATTTCAACATCAGAATACGGCAGGAATATAAATTGGTGCCACCCTCCCAGATCAAGCACTTTATACATTACGAAGAGCCATGAAAATAACTATATCTTTGGGGCACATGGGTGGCTCAGTCGGTTAAGTGTCTGACTTCGGCTCAGGTCATGATCTCAGTTTGTGAGTTCAAGCCCCGCATCAGGCTCTGTGCTGACAGCTCGGAGCCTGGAACCTACTTCAGATTCTGTGTCTCCCTCTCTCTCTGCCCCTCCCCTGCGCTAGCTCTCTCTCTGTCTCTCTCTCTGTCAAAAATAAATAAACATTAAAAAAAATTTTTTAAGGAAATAATTGTATCTTTGAGCCCATAATTTACTTGTAAAATTCTAAAAAAAAATACAAAAATTATCTTAATTATGTAATGATTTAAGGAAAACTGTTAAACTATAGTATAAAATGCTTACGAAAAGTCCTTAACAACATGGGCCAATGTTTCGACTGTTAAAAGAAAAAAGCAGGATATAAAATTGCAAATGTTGTATTTCAAATACATACAAATTCAAGTATAGACAGAAGATGAAAGAAACACAAAATATCAATAACTTACCTCTGGATAGCAGGATCATAGTATGATTATAAGACTGTCATTTTGTTCTTTATTGACAGATACTTAAAAATTTTCCCCAATGAATGGGTCATTTTAAATACTAGGATAAAATAATTTGTTTTCACCTTGTCTGTGTTTTCAGTGCCTCACTCTCTATTACTCCTTCCTAACATCCTTAAATACTTACATGTTTCAAAACCACCTTTGGGTCATCTCTTATCTAACTTAAAACTTTACATGTAACTACTTGGGGGCATGGAAACCAATCCGCCACAGGCCAGAGTGAACGCAAAGGGAACTCAATGTCCCGCAGCAAGTAGACAGCGGCACGAGTTCATGTGAGTGTCCTGCAACCCACACTTCTAAGTTAAATGGCCTAACAATATCGCCAAAGGCAAAGGCCACAGAGAACAGTCTAGAAGGATTTGGAGAACAATTTGCTGTGAGACAGCAGCTAAGGACTGAGGGGGCAAGACCCAGGTGACCCTTCCTGGATGATCTTTCTCACAGAGCAGGGGTGTGTGCACACCTGCTCTGCGCACGCGGGGAAGCCAGCCTCAAGCAAGGAATTCCGCAGCCACAGACCTGGAAATTAGCAGCCACCGATATTTAAGAGTCGACAGAGACATTATTATTCGGAACCCCTTTATGCAAGAAGGGTGTGCTGTAAAGAAAAGGAGAAAAAAGGAGGCACCAGAAGCGGAACCCTTTTTACACAGCCAGGGTCTCAGCTCACGGAATGATCCCACTTGTGAACCAAGGATTCCGTCCTCTTTCTAGAGTAACGTCTTTCCAGTCGGAAAGCTCTGGCTTACAGTTCCAGCCCCGCCGTTTCCTATCTGTGCCATCTGGGCCACTGACTTCAGGGTTTACTTCATATTCCAGGATCCTCATATTTAATTTCAAGAGTGCGATACTGTACCTGTGGCGCTCCCACGAGGATGAAATGAAATATTACGTAGAACAACATCTAATGGAACACCTGATACATAATTACGGTTTCCGAGTTTCTAGTTTTCTTCCCCAATTTCTTTCTTTTACCACCTTCACAAGTTTTGTCACCTCCACACGCCACCTGCATGAGCTCTGTGATACGCTGCCTTACACACGTGCGCATCTATTTTTCCTGAAGAGATTCAGTTTCGCGGGAACGAGGCCACCTGCGCAGGGGCCGAGCGTGCACACAGACCCCGGGCGGATCGTACACAAGAGAACTCTGCCTGCGCAGCCAGCCCGGGAAGACGCGAGCTCCGCAGCAGGCTGCCCAGAACTGTCAGGACCTGGCCGCTTCCCAAATCTTTGCCCCTGCTTCCGGCTGAGGCCAACCGGCAAAAGCGAAATATGCTCCCCAAACCAATCACGTGAGCTGCCCGCCCCGCCGGGCCAACCACTCCTGTCCGGGCGGACCGGACGCCTTCCTTGTTTGCACCTCGAAGCTCTCCTGCCCTGCCAGCTGCCTCGGAGTCAAAGGCGAGGTCAGGTGGCGGACTCCCTCGCTCTGGGTAAACTGTTCTCATTCGGGGGTCGACTGTGGATTTCCACACCGTGAAAGGACAGTCTGATAGGCTAGTCATATTCTAATACATAAAAATAAATATTTAATAAACTTCAAAACATCGCCCGAGGCACCACCTAAAATAATCTTCAAATGTCAGACTTTGGGAAATGCTGCACTGCACTTGGGTTCTAGACAGGACCGTCAACCACGTGTAGAATTGTCAGAGAGGTCAGCACTACACCCTCCTAGGGACATAAAGTTAACAAGCTTCCTTTGAAATCTATATAAAAAGCATCTTCTTCATTAATACTACTAAGTCTGAATTTCTGCAGTCTGATGGAACTACCAGAATATTTTATGTCACAAGGAAAACCTCAGTGACACCTCTAGAATGCTAAGTTCGTGAGTGACCATCTGTCTGCCACTTTAGAAGGATCAGGCATGGGAGCCTGTGGATCTGAGCGTGGCAGGGAGAAAGTGGGAAAGGACACATAGTACCACAGCCTACCAGCTTTCACGGAAGGCTGTCTTTTCAACGGAAGGTGACCCCTGTCTGCACCCACAGTTCAAGATGCAAAGTTTGAGGTCTAAATTAAGTCCTACGATGGGATGCAAAGCTAGCACATTAGAAAATAAGGGAACACATTCTGTTTCTTTGCTTACAGGATAGATCCACTGGGCTTAAATTTACCTCTCTTTAAACTGGTCTAAAAACTTTCCAGGGTGGGTTGAGCTCAGCCATCCAATAAGCGTAAATACTTCTCAATCTCCGCAATCATTACATGTGTCAAATGTGTTTTCAAATAGTAACCCCAAGCTCTGGCTGGTCTATGAATTTGCTACACTCGTACTTAGCGGTGACTCTGAAGAGCTGTTGTTAAAACTGACACGGGTTCATTTCAAAGGGACAAGAAGAGAGTCTGTGTGCTGATAAATAAAATCTCAAGTTGAGAAAAATAATAAATACCAGTGAGCAAACAAGCACCCTCCACAACTATATGGTAACACAACTATTGTTATGCACTCTCGCCAATCAGTATTGTTGTGGTTTGACAAAGACTCCAGTGCACCAGACTGTAGCTAATTATGTATATTCAAGTGATTAGCAAGCACTTGTTGCCTCGTTCACACCACCCTCCAAACAGCAGCCTTTGAGAGGAGAAGAGACTGCAAATTTATTGAGAGAACACTGTTAATCCTTTGGGGAGAATGTAAGTGTAAACAGGACTACTCTGCATCAAGGTGCTTTGACAACAACAATCATCTGCATAAACACATGCTCAACAACAAACAGGTGTTCTGTTTCACAACTAGCACCCATTTGATGCTTTCAAGTAAGCATTATGCACAAACTGTTAGAAGTACTTTGAAACCAGCTGCAATTACTATAATTAGCTGCTTCCCTCCACTTTTGTTTCCTCCTACCTGTTCAGGCCTGTGCTATGCCAACTCCTACTCTCTTAAGTGACCACATTTCAGGGCTTTCACTCTTAAGGCACAGAAAGAGAAGAGACCAGGGGCAGCTTAAACTAACGCGCCAACCGAAAATACTAAAGCAAAACTCAAACTTTTGTTTGAAAACCACATTAATGAGACAAGAGACAGTTCTTTTTCAAAAGCTGTTCCTATTTTTGGCTCAGAGGAGACCTAAACTACTGTAGTATTGACAAATAGAACAGGGGGGAGAGGAAAGAATTCTAAAGTCCATCAATTAAAGAATAAGTCAAGCGGAATACTCTACAGCAGTTAAAAGGCGTGACCTAGGCGTGGCTACAGCCATAATTAATAGCGTGGACTGCACGCAAAAAATATGATTGTGAAAAGAAGGAAATTCCAGAACACCAAGAAGCGAAGGCTCACCACCATAAAAGTATGTACTAACCAAATCATTATCTATATAACTATAAACATCCTTCTAAAATCTGGATTTCCAAACATATGAATATGAAAAACAAAAAAATAGAAAAAACCGGGGAGGGCTTGTGCTCCTAAAATTCAAACCAGTGGTAGAAACGCGGTAAGCCCATGTGGGTAGCCATGGTATCAGCCCAGCTTGTCAGTGTATCTCCTGTGCCCATCCAGGGTTTCCAGCAAATAGTAATTGCTGACCAATAAAGAATTTGTGAATGAATGAATGCATTAAGTGAGTGAGAGAGTGCCTAACTGGAGTTCACAAATAGACTGAAGTGTCAGAATACCGATTGTTTAAAAAACTGTGAGCTACAAAAAGGAAAAAAGATAAAAACAAAAAGTAGGTCATGGTATTACATTATGTTAAATATTTGTTAAAATACCGTTTTTAGAAAGCTATCTGAAACTTGCACAGCAGGCTATACATTCTAAAAATAATTAGTGATATTATCTTACAGCCAGAAAAATATTTTGTTCTATTTCTCCTCCTAACATTTTCCACCATTTTTCTTCCTGATTAGAGACTACTGCACCAGACCCAGCAACTGAACATCCACATCAGAGTGGCTAAGTCTTACCACCATCATCTGCCTCATCATCGTTGTCCTTATTACCGGTTTTCCCAGCTATTTCCTTCCTTCTTAACCAGATTGAGCTGCAGAAGTAGACAGGTGCACGTTTGACACAACCATCTGTGGAAAACAAAACCTAAATCCAAGAAAAAGGGTCCAACTTTGGAAGTGGCAGGAAGGTGGAGAAGAAAATGATGGTGTGTGAGATGGTCCACGGAAAAATAGGCAGAATGACAGGATGAACTTGAGGTTGAAAACAATATAATTCAAATATTATTAAAAAGCCAAAGTACCTTCTTTTGCTAATGCAAATGTTTATATGTCCTATGTAAATATTAAGCAAAGGCACAGGTAATTTAGTAGGAGATACATTTAGTTTGCATTACATTTAGTCTAAGCTATCTGCCACGTATCTATTTCAAAAACTACAAATCTTTAAGCATAAGAAATGGCAAGGACCAGACAGAAGGCTTGAGGAGATGAAAAGCGTGTGCTCTGTGGTCAGTTACCTGGGTTCGAATCCTGACTCTCCAACTTATTATCAGTGTAACCCAGATGAAGTGAGTCCCTCTGAAGGGGTTTCTTTCCATATACAATTGGATGATAATATAATAATGCCCACCACATAAAGCTGTCAGAAGGCTGAAATTATACAGTATGTATAGAGCAAGCAGCGTAGTTACCTGTAGTGAGTGATCAATGTGTGTTAGAAATCACAATCACCAATCATTATCAGCCACAACGATCAACATTCAAATTCCAAAGAACTGAGGTCAAGGAAGGAAAAAGCAAAAGTCTTCAAATGTCTGCACTTGGTGCCCCATGCAAACAAAATCCACTCTTCAAAGGAAGGTACTAAAGCGGTTGAAGGAAGCATAGTTCCGGAAGGATGAGGAAGGAAAGGGCTCTACAGGTGAAAGTTTAAGAGTCAGGAGAACACTGGCCTAGAACAGTTTTGGTCTGAAGAGATTTCAAAGGCAGAGCAGAACAAGAATGACAGATACAGCCATAGGACAACCTTAAAGAAATTAGGGGCCTTGCAAAGTGCTCAGAGCTAAGATAAAGGCGTGGAAGCCTGACTAGAAAATGAGAAAGTCAATGGGGCGCCTGGGTGGCTTAGTCGGTTAAGTGTCCGACTTCAGCTTGGGTCATGATATCACAGTTTGTGGGTTCAAACCCCGTGTTGGGCTCTGGGCTGACAGCTCAGAGCCTGGAGCCCGCTTCGGATTCTGTGTCTCCCTCTCTCTCTGCCCCAGAGGCGCAAGGGAAGGGGCGCCAGGCTGGCTCAATCAGAAGAGCATGTGACTCTTGATCTCAGGGTTGTGAGTTCGAGCCCCATCTTGAGTGTAGACATTATTTAAATAAATAATCTTTAAAAAAAGAAAAAAGAAGAACCTCAAATTCCACCGGATTCCATTCAGACCAGTGCCACCCACACATTTTGCTACTGTCTTTCCACCTTCCCAAAGAACAGTGCCCGTGTGACAGGCACTTCATGGCCATTTACAGACACTAAATGCCCAGTGGCACCCCTGAACAGCACAGGTCAACTGTTACGTGAACACAGAGCAGCGGTCTCTCCAGCACCACCTCTCACCAGCCCCTTCCTCACAGGCTCTCTCCAGCCCTATGGATCTTTCCTTTCCAGAAAGGTCTAGAGTCCATCCTGTCACACTCTGGCTGGGCCCCTCCCAGGGACCTGCTTCCCATCATACAGTAACAAGTCCCTCTGCCTCTCGCCGCAGTCGCGGCTTTTACTTCTTCACGGCCTCTCGGAACCTGTTCCAGACTCCTGCGTACAAGACATGTACGTGAGCTTGGCCAAGCCACTTTCCCCCTCCATGCCTCAGTCTACTCACCTCAGGAGACTGTGAGGTCACTCCAAGTGCGGAATAGCATGCTGGGCAAGTAGCAACTATTGAGTAAAGGATTAGCTCCCTTGCTTATTCCCTGACCCCAACTCTAGGTGGAGAGCCTTTGAGTGTTATCATCACAGCGTTTACCCAAGGTTGGGATCCACTGCATTTATTTGCTAAGGAAGGATGAAAAGTAGGCAAAGGAAAACAAACATGGAAAAGGAAGTAAAAGGCAAGAAAAGAGTGGACACTCAACACCGGGATGGACAGAGTGAGCGAGAGGGAAAGGGTAGGTTTCCTTAATAAGACATTATAAAATAAAGCTGAACTCCTGTTTTAAGGATTTCAATACTTTCTCTTGAGCCCACAGAGATCCCACACTAATCAGGATGATGCTCAGGTCCACTGGGGTAAGCTATTGGGTGTCACGATGAGAATAATATTTTGCTATGAATCAAAAGGAAATGAAATCAAGGATCAAAATGACTCCTTGTCCGGATCTGGGAATAAGAAATTACACCCAAATGTGGATCTGGGCGAAAGTAGGACACGCTTGTAAATTATGAAAAAATTCCAAAACACTGAAGCACCCTGGTCCCCTCATACAAATTAGCTGTTCATTTTTAAACCACAGAGCGTGGCGTCAGGGCCGGAGATTAAGGTACGCCAGTCTGCCCGAATTGCATCGACTACAGCTACAGCCCAAAGAAGTTAAAGAGCAGAAAGCGACGATGAATAGACTCTTCAGCAAAAAAGAAATGTTTGTTTTTGCAGGTTAGCACCACCATTTTTTTCACATTTGCATCCTTCTAGTTCTACTTGGTCTCCCCATTATGCAACAGTTCTTTACAATACAGCCAGCTACCCTGACAACTGGGTCCCTTTGCCAGAGTGGCTTTGTCTAAATCCTAAAGCTGTGCTTGGCTTTGCACGGGGCCCAGTGGCTGTCTGTGATCTGAATGCCAATGAAGAGTCAGACCCTGTTGTCTAACAAGCCAGAGACTAAAAGGTCTCTTTGGGGTCAACAAACTGTCTCGACTACTTTCATAAGCTTAAGAGACTGGAAAATGAAGCTGGAAATGCATCTTATTTCTTAGGAGGACAATAGGAAAAAGTATTAAGTGTTTAACATTCATCAGATACGTTTTAGGGCTTCAGCTTCAAATCAGAGGGGGTCTAGTCAACCTTCATGTGTAAATACGGTGCTTATTCTTTTAATAGGAATAAACTAAATTTTAAAGAAAAAGTGTAAATACATCTCACTTATATCAAATTTAAGGGTGTTTAGAGAATGTATATAACTTTAGACCATAGAAAAAACCTGTGTCCTAGTTCCCATTTGGAGATCTGAACTGGTAACTGATCGAGGGAGATGAATGACAAATATAAAGGTGGTAAACCACGACACTGCAAAACTTAGTCCTCGGCTGCAATCTAAGAAACGTAAAACTACCTAACTCTAAAGAGCCAATTTCTAGCTAGGACCTACTTGAAGGCAAATATTAAAAGGCTTTTAAAACACCCAACAGTCGAAGCAGAAAAACAGTTTCAAGTACACACTTCAACTGTTAATGAAAATAACACCTTCTTTTTGTTTGCTTCATCTGCCACTCAGCCCCTAATACACATTTCCTTGTAGTTTAGTACTCGGAGGGGCGCCTTTTTCCTTCCTTACAACTACGTGGCCACCTCTCTCATTTAAGCAATGCCACATTCTGTTTTACCTCCTGGATAGCTCTCATATTTCTGCATCATACTCTGTGGCCATATCCCTCACTCAGATCACCAGGATGGCGCACCAGGACCCCGGCAAGAGCCTCCTAACCGTTCCCCGGCCAGAGTGTTCCAGCAGGTCCACAGCACAACCCACATGCACAACTTCAACTGCTCTAAACACCACATTTTAGAAGGTAGAAACAAACAAGTGAACTTATTTTCAATAACAGATCTTACTTAACCAAACATACCCAAGATATTGTCATCTCAACAATCAATTTTAAAAAAAGAAGAAGATATTTTACACTCTGCCTTTTCCAAAGCATGAATTCAAAACCCAGCATGTATTTTATACCTACAGAACATCCCAATGTAGAGGTTACGTTTTCAACAGCTTACGTGAAATGTAATCTTACCAAAACAATAAAGTTACAGGGAAGAGATTTTATACTGCTTCCATTTTTAATTCAAATTAAACAGAATTCCAAATCTAGTCCCTCAGTCACAGCGGCCATGTTTCGAGCGCTCACGGCCACCTGTGGTTCCCGGCTCCTGTGCTGGATGGCACAGATACCGGGCTTCGGTCTCTGGCCGAATCCAGACTCAACACATTCCAGACTCAACACATTCAAACGTACAAACCGTTCCCACCATCTACAGCTTAAACTCTTTGTCCACTTCTCAGTGATCTTCTGGCAAAACCCCACTTCTACAGCCAGCCTACGACACGGGATCCCCTTCTCTTTCCGGCCTCATCTGTCCCCACTTGCCGGCACCCTCCACTGGCCTGTGGTGTCAGCTCCACTGGACACTTCTCTTCCCCACCTGTTGACTGGCCACCTCTCGCATATCCTTCCGGGTTCAACCAAGAGATCACGATCTCTTCTCAGATCCCTTCCTATTATGTGACACAAGCTCTTATGAGGCAGGAACCATGTCACTCTTGTTCTGTATGCCCAGCATCTATCAAAACGCCTGGCACTGCATGGGCACTCAATAAATACGAATCCATCAGCGGACTAACTGGAGCTCTTTGATGCATGCCCTCAACGCACATGGAAGGAAGACAAGAGTCCTCCGGTGATTCATTAACATGGTTTCACTGTCACAACCAGAAATACACTGACCATGGGACACTATGCTAAAATGAACTCTGAAACACCAAGACTCTCCACATTGGATTCTTCAGTAGCAACGAGTACTGTGTGCCTAAGATTCTCCTGTGTCCCCTGAAAGGGTAGTGAAGGTCAGAGGGAAGCTTTCCCCCTGCTTCTTATGAGGGGAGTCCATTAGCATAACTCCAGGCTTCCTTCTCTCCCTTTACTCACTCTAATTCTGGTGAGATGCAGTGATTTTTCTGGTGGAGAGACTGGAGGCAGGGGGAACACCTGGGTGTGCAGAATTAAGCCCAGTGCCTTTTTCTTCCTTTTGAAGCTAGCCTGCTGCAGAAAATGCAAATGTGCCTTTGTTCCTACATGTAAGAGACCAGCAAACTAACTAACCACAGGAAGCCTGTAGCCGGTTTTTCTAAATAAAGTTTTATTGGAACACAGCTCCACCCGTTACTTAAATATTGCCTAAGGCTGCTTTCTTGCACTATAGTCACAGAGCTGAGTGGCTCCCGTGGTGACCAAAACCACAGGGCCTACAAAGATATCTCAGGGGAGGCCTGGGTGCCTCAGTCAGTTAAGCATCTGACTCTTGACTTCGGCTCAGGTCATGATCTCGCGGTTCGTGGGATTGAGCCCCACATCAGCTCTGCACTGACAGCACAGAGCCTACTTGGGATTCTCTCCTTCTCTCTGCCCCTCCCTGACTGGAGCACACACGGGTTTTCTCTTTCCCTCTCAAATAAATTAAAAAAAAAAAAAAAAAAAAAAACATTTTAAAAACTCCTTAAAAATTTTTTTAAAAAGGTTATTTTAGTATCTGTCCCTGTGCAGAAACAAATCCATGCAATATGTCTAACTCTTAATGCCTGTAATGCATTTAGGAAGATCTGCAATTCTATCAGCAAGTCACCAGGCTCTCATACTAAGACTTCCAATTTAATCCTTACTAGTGATATGCTTTGGCCTCCATCTTTACTTTTCATTTCAAATATTGTGTATGAGGCCAGATAACGAGTACTTATTTACACTGTGGCCTGTACACTTCATCTTTGTAAATTTTCTAGGCATAGTTATTAAGTTCTGGGTACAAAAGTTCCAAGGGACGAGCCTCAGGGAAGCACTTGTTTAAGCAAGGAAGTACTTGGAAATGTGTTTTCTGAAGGAAACGCTGGCCCTACATCTGGGAAATGTAGCTCATTAATGTTAACTTCATCACACCCAGAACTGTGTTTTCTTCTGTTTTCAGTGACGGCCACCAGCACTCCAAACTTCAGCCTCGTTCAAGGAAGACCCACAGAGCTGCAGGCCGCGTCTGGCGCCCGCCCTCACAGCCACTGCAGGACACGGAGCTCCACAGAGACCGTGCCGGGAGCCTCACTCAGGAAAATGATTCTATGTGGGGCAAAGGAGAGCCTAAAGAAGCCAGCAGGCAAAATGTCACTGTGCGCATTCCTTGTGCAGACTTGCTGGGAGGGGCACAGGAGGAAGAGCCCGGAGAGGTGGAAGACCATGTCTGCCAAAGACAAAGGACAACTTGAAGACATGGCAAAGCTGGACGGGGCCCATCACGAAAGACAAATGAAGACTCATCTCCCTCCTAAGGGGGGGACCAAAGCAAGAAGATCAAGGACCCCAAAGCACCCAGGAGGCCTCCTTCAGCCTTTTTCTCATTTTGTTCTGAGTGTTGCCCCAAAATGGAAGGAGAACATCCTGCTCTATGCAGTGTTGACACTGCAAAGAAACGGAGAGACGTGGAAGAACTTGGCTAAGTGTGGCCTTAGGAAGAGACGGTGGCCAAGCTGAAGGAAAAATCTCGAAAAAATGAGGCTGCATGCCGAGCTAAAGAAGACTTGATGAGGCAAAAAAGGGAGTCACCGTCACCGGCAAGGCTGAAAAAGCAAAAAAAAAAAAAAAAAAAAAAAGGAAGGAAGGTGAAGAAGAGGATGATGGAGAAGTTGTTTCCAGCGAAGATTTTCCCCTTGTCTGTAAAGCATCTAAACCCCGTGGATCCAACTCACTCTTTTTAAAGAAAAAACCTGCAATGCAAGGCTGTGTAAGATTTGTTTCTGAACTGCACAGTATCTTTTTCTTCGTATAGTTCCCACGCTAGCGAACGTGTCTTCAGACAGCCCAGTCCTGGTGGCACGCCCGAGAGCCACCAACCTTGCCCGCTACAACTTAGAGCAGGTTCCTGTTGGCGCCCAGCACTCCCTAGTTGTTTGTGGGGATGGAAGGTTTTCATCTTCAGCTGCCTCTGATGTGGCTTCTATGAGATGACTGTTGTTCTGAATACCACTCTGCAAACTCACAGACACACACACACACACACACACAAGCTGCCACCATTTGTTGACATTCTGATTGCTTCTAAGTAAATACAACTTCTTGTATTAAAAAAAGAAAAGACTTAGAGTGTTAAGTTTTCATGTCATGCCCTTTGTTTTAAGAAAACATACAGTACATGTATTTTTTCTGTAAAAAAAAATAGTCTTTGGACATTATTGATTCTTGTTTCCTTGCAAGGTTCCCTATCTCCTGAAACAAATCAAATGACACAAAAAGTGGCATTAGATCTATTTTCTATTTCCAAGAACACCAGTAAAAGACTATTGTAATAACTTATTAAAGAGCATTTATCTTTTTTTCCCATACTGATGCTATTTAACTAAAACCTTTCAGTCAGTGACAGTCCTACCACACATACCTGTGAAAATGGATGTGCAAGAACATTAATCTTGACAATAACTATAAAGAGGTTAAACAGAGGGAATGAAGGTCTTCCTACAAGTTGATAGAACATGGTCCAACAATAATCCTTCACAAAATATTTAAATAGGTGAGAGTGTTGCATATTTTTATCACATGCTTTTTATTCATTTCAATTTTGTCCTCTCATTTCCCCGTTGTTAAGGAGCTCGCATTTCCAAAGTTTTCTACTAATGTTGTTTGAGTAATTTAATACAAGAAGGTTAGCAGACCAGATGATATATAAAATGCCTCTGACGTCCATACTAACTCAGGTTTATATTTGGTTGCTGGGAATTCTTTCTAAAGCAAAACCAAGAGTAAGACATAAACAAATGAGAGTTTTTCAAAGAAATTGCTTTTGTGCAAAAAAATTAAAATGGTACTTGAAGATGAAATAAACTTTTTTTTAATAAAATATTTTTCATCTCAACTAGGCCATGACTTCTTTGTAGTCACAATATTCAGTAAATACTTAAAGACTACCACACTTATTTCATAATCTGTCAATCTATTCTGGGACACGTGCCTCCTATGAGAGTTGTCACCTCGCTAAGTTGAAAATTTAAAAATATTTTTTAAAAAAGTGAACCAGTTAAGATCATACAAAATTGAGATTCTATGTAAATGATAAATACATCTCTTGGGGAATCAGAAAAAAGTGTCTGCATTTCTGTTTTCTTCTCTTTTGGTCCTATAGCAAAACAAACTCTGGTCTTCCTGCTTTTCTCATTAGAAACTTTTCTCCCCTTAAGACAATGTATCCTCTGAACTCTAGTATTTAAGAAAGACAGCAAGCACTCTGTTCACCAAAGCCTGTACATAAAAATATGTCAGGGTTTCAGAGTATCTTTTGGAAAAAGTGTTAGACCATTTACTGAAACGAAACTGTATTTAGCGAATACAGTTAGCGAATACAGACAGCTCCCGCAGACAAGTGTTGGCCGGCTTCATGCATGAACTTTGGCGCACATGGCCTCCAAGGTCACAGGGGTGAGAGGAAAGATCAAGCGGGGGAAGTACACTGCCTCAGCCCAAAATGACACATAATACTTTCCCTCACAGTCCATTGGCCAGAAACTAGCTATTTGGATCCAACGTAAGTGCACGGAAAGCTGGAAAATGTAGGGAACACATGGAAAAGTTAGTCTGCGCCTCCGAAACACAGCTCTCAAATACTGCTCAAGGAAATCTCAAATTCTGTGTTAAAAGATAAGGTTCTAATTGACCTTTACTAAAACTAAAATTAGATCGACTTTACATACATTTTCTACAATGGCTGGTATTTGTTTCCTGGGGAAACAGTGGATGCTGTTTCTTTAAACTACCTCATTTTGATAGTTCCCCCCACCCACCCAAAATTGTATCAGTAGTCTTAAGAACACTTAAAAGATAAGCATTTAAAATGAATTTTATGGTTTGAAATACAGAAAGCAGTTTCATTAAGTTAGAAAAGATTTTCAAAGACTTCCACAATTTATCAAATACAGTATTAGAGCAAGCGAGGACACCCAACGTTTTAGACACTATCTAATTTGCAACGTCCCTGACCTAAGGTTTAATTAATTTTAAAATGCGTTTACATACAATGTCATACAATTATTTTAGGACTCCAGATGAATAGCAAACATATTTTTAAAAAGTGCTCAACTTCAGTAGTCATCAGGGAAATAAAAACTGAAACCACAATGCCATATCACCAGGAAGACTGAAAAACGAAAAAGACAATCTCAAGTGCTGGTAAAGAGATGGAACAAATGGAACTCTCAAAAACCGCTACTGGGAATATAAAGAAGCAACATTTCAATGTCAACTGTACTTCGATTAAAAAAGAAAAAGAACCAACATTTCTGGAAAAGTGTCTAGCAGGAGCTACAAGATAAGCTGAACATACGCACTCCCTGCCATCCACCAGTCCCACCTCTAGTATGCACCCAACAGAAATCTGTACATAGCACACCAAAAGACATGCAGCCCAAAAGTAAAAATAACCCAAATATGCAACAGAACAGATAAGTTGTGGCCCAGTCACACAACAGAAACATTGTGTAGTAAGAGACATGAATGAACTATCTTCACACACAACAACACAGATCAATTTCATGAACACAGCCTTGAAAATAAAGCCAATGGATTCCATATTCAAAAGCAAGTAAAACTGTTTCGAGTGTAAAAGCCAGGTATGCTTGGTGGAGGGCACTGACTTGGACAGGTAGGAGGGAAAGGTTTAGAAGGTAGCGGTAATGTTCTGTTTCTTTGTATGGGTGTTCGTGACATGGCAGGTTTACTTGGTGAAAATTCACAAAAGGGTATTTGTACAACCTTTCACTTTCCAGTCTGTGTCTCATACTTTAAGAAGAAGTTTACCTTAAAAAAATTATTACTGGTAACAGGAACAGAACCTCTTCATTTGTTATATTTTGCACCATCATTTTTAGTTCCAATATTCCTTACTATGGTAAATGGTAATTTTTGAAACGGCTCTTCTAGTCAACATGTAGGAATCACATTTGTTATAACTACACTTCTTACTCATTAAAATCCTTACTCAGTGGGGCGCCTGGCTGGCTCAGTTGGCTGAGTGACCATCTCTTGATTTCTGCTCAGGTCACAATCTCAGGGTCGTGGGGTCAAGTCCCATATTGGGCTCTACGCTGACAGTCAGGAGCTTGCTTGGGATTCCCTCCCTTTCCCTCTGCGCCTCCCTCCCTCTCTCTTTCTCTCTCTCTCAAAAATAAATAAACTTAAAAAAATGTTTTTTAAATCCTTACTCTTTAAAAATATTTTTTATTAACTTCTCAAAAAGATTTTTCTTGTTGCAAGTAATGTGGGAGATATTTAAATTTTTTTGTAATGAACCTGTTGAAGAATTCAGTTCTAACATAAAAACATGGGCCCTAAGTATATAAGAAAATAAAATATGACACCAAAGACATTGATATCACACCATGTTAACACATGTGGGACTTCAGACATAATTTAGGCCAATCCCTCTTATTTTACAAAAACAGGCAAAGTGATTTACCCAAGGTCACAAAAATAAGTGTAATAGATATTAGTATTCAGCTCTCCAGAATGAGTTTATTATTCTTACCTCTAAACTATTCTCCTGCCCATTTAATCATGGATACTAGAAACGAAAATTTTACTACACAAAGGAATTTCCTACTGGATGATTTTGAAGTTGAATTTAGTGAACTCAAGACCTATAATAATCAAATAAAGTGAGCATCCAGAGTAGTGTTCTTCATGAAAATAGCTTTTTAAGACCCAGTAAGACTTATGTGGTAATCATTTCACAATATATACAAACATCAAATTAGAACAACGTACACTTGAAACTGTTACATGTCAATCAAATCTCAATAAAAATGCATTAAGTAGATCCCAAAAACTTAAATTTAGCAAGTCTGCGTTGACTCTAGAACAGAACTCTTTTGCAACCCATTGCAAAAATACAAATTCCCAATGCGGAACCAAAAGGAAAGATCTTCTGGGTTCAATGGATGATTTTTCACTTTGCTTTGTTTTCTATTTCCAGGTAGCCCTAGTTGAGTACTCTTTTCACTAAATTCAAAATACAGGTAGTACCTTCTGGTCAAACATGTTTCTCATGTATTTTATAGTAGTTTAATATCCATCCCTAACTTGGCCTATGAGTCCCGCATCTTCCCCGACCTTCTCAATGAGAGCTGTGTTACACATTTTCATAATATATAAATCATATCCTATTTAATTATTAGGTTAAAATGTATCCCAGGGGGCAAGTGGATGGCTCAGTTGGTTAAGCATCCAACTCTTGATCTCAGCTCATGTCATGACCTCACGGGTTTGTGGGTTCAAGCCCCACATCAGGCTTTGTGCTGACAGTGCGGAGCCTGCTTGGGATTCTCTCTCTCCCTCTCTCTCTGCCCCTGTCCCTGCTTGTGTGCTCTCTCTCTCTCTCTCTCAAATAAATAAACATTTACAAAATATAAATAAATAAAATAAAAATAAATAAAATGTATTCCACCTTTACATTCCAATGAAGTAAACATGATTTGTCTTCAGTATTTTTTCCTCTAAATAATACCAATATAAGCCTACATTTGATAAAGCTAGTTAAAGTTAAAACAAAAATGAAAAACCTTTAGAGACTATTTTATTAACCAGCATGTCACTGAGTTAGTAAGTTATTAACTACCTACCACTTGCTTATGTTATCTTCACACCCAGCTTTTCATTAGAGAATACAGGGAGAGATGAGGAAATTTCAAAATTTGGTAACTGGGCCATCGTCAGACATGCAGACTGAACATCTGATTCCGAGTCTGTCTCAAATTAACGCTCTACAGAGAAGAAGAGTGGTCCCATGATCTCTGAAAATATTTACCGCTGTTGGGATTTTAAAACATTCATCAAGAAAATGGGTTTATTAAAGATAGTGAGGCATCAGAGAAGACAGAAGTAGAAATACAGAGATGGAGACCAGAAGAGAGGAGAGAAGGAAGAAGAGAAGGGAGAAGGAGAAGCAGCAAGACCTTGCCCTTGAAAATCTCCAGCAAACTTTATTCATGTACTCACGAAAAAGAAGCAGGGAGAACAGAGTTGATAAAGAAGGCATCAGAGATTGAAGAACATGAACATGAGGGCAGGGGGCGGGGGCGGGGGTGGGGGGGAGGTGAGGGGGACCAGGACAGGAAAAAAAACAACTGCAAGCTGCTGAACTGAGCTTAAAAACAATCATCAAAGGGGGCTTTGGGAGCTCACCAGCTGCAAAGGTTTTGTATTAGGTTGTGACCCCATTGGGAGGATGGACGCCCCTAAATAATGATGTCAAAAGAGTTTTTACATGCCCAGGAAGCTATTCCAAGCAAACAAAAATCTACATTGGTTCCTAATGGAGGTTAAGACCTTGGGGGATTATAGATAGAGAGTGTAGATGGCTATTATCTAAATAAACTTATTGTTCCCAGCACAACAAAAGAATATATTCCTAAAAAAGGATTTGCGGTATGTTCACCATAAAGCTCCAAACAAAAAAAATGAAATGAACACTCGCTCTTTGCAGGAATGTACCAACATTGTCAGAAGTTTCATGGCAAAGTGAATTTTAGAACAGAAAAGTAATTAATTACAGAATAACTTCCAAGGGAATTTAATTCACAGAGCATTTCTGCATCCTACCTTCCATGCTTTCTTATCACATAGGCAGTAATTCATTACGACTGGGGCAACACACTTCTGAGGAATTCTGATCAGAATTCTGATGGCACCGATGGGAGGTTCTCACTGGCCTCTGTGTTAGCCTTCCATCCAATACACCTCAGTAAAGGCAACACATTCGTGGTCATTTGTCCAAAACAGCAATTTTTTTTTTTTTTTTTTTTTGGCAAGAGACATGAAAGATTAAAGGAAGACATCCTCAGTTCATAAAGCAAACTATCACCTAACAACATCTGCTCTTAAAAACCAGCAAAAAATTAAGTTGTTTTTTCTCCCCCCCGTCGTACGCACAATTCTCAAAGCAAGCTGCAACGGCATCTTCTGCCTATTTGCGGTTCTTCCAAATTTAATGTATACGTCTCTTTCTTTGTAGTTCACTGAGCTTGTGCCACGGGTTCTGTTCTTGGCCACCTGATGCAAAGGGCTTTCCTGATTAGCATCTGTTGATTATAATGATGTTAGCAAACACATGCCTTTTCAAATGAAAGGGTTAATATTACATAGAAATATTACAGAAAACAACCTTAAAATATAAACGGACTTTGTCCACAGACACAATAAAATTCAAAAAGGGATAAACTTAAGACAGTGTACTTCAGACACTGTATAAGTATTCTGCAAAATGATTTAAGGTCATAATGAATCACAAGCTACAAAGGGTCACCAGTGAAATGAGGTATGCAAAAAGCGCAGGGACACGTGGTTGGTTGGACATAGTCCCATGAAAACAAAAACGTGACACTATGCTTTTTCTACCATAACAACCTTCAAATCGTTTTATATTGAGACCTGACGGTTCTGGAACAATCTCTCCTCAATCAAATGAAGGAAAAATGAACACAAGTAGAAAGACAAGAACATAAATAGACCCTATAAAATATATATCGTGCCAGGGTGTTGTTTATCTGCGTTTCTGAGGAAGTCAACATGGTTCATTAGTCTGTTTTCACATGCTTGTCTAGTAATTATATTGCACAGCTGTCCAAAATAGTTCGAAGGTTTTGAAAGCACCAAGCTGGAAGACCTTGTGGGTAGGCAAGGAAGTTGGATAAGCTCCCTAAACATAGCTCCTTTATCTGAGCTTGAAGATAAAGAGGCAAAATTGAACTTGGTGATCCTATCTGGTTGAGAGAGAAAACAAGAATAGGGTTTAAAAAAAAAAAAAAAAAGAAAGAAAGAGACCCAGACAGAAATGGTATTCTTCCTTACAGTTGAGACCAGAAAGGTTCACATAAAGCAAAACTTTACAAGCTATGGTGTAGTCAAGGACAATGGTGACAGCTTAGCTTCACGGATGCTTGTAAAACTTCATTAATCCCTGTAAAACCAGAACCAACCTAGCAGACAAATAACTAAAACAGTATTAAGGAAAGAGAACGGTTTCACTGACTTTGATGTAGAATTTCAGAAAATTTTAAAGTTCACTGGAGGAATATTACTATTCAGTATGATTAATTTAGCAAAAATAAGTCAATAAGGCAAAGCAGTCTTAACCACATGAATCTTTCAGGGTTTGCTTTTGTTCAAAGGAGGTATTCTCTCAAGATGTAGGTTTAAAATAAGATACCCAGACAATACAGAATCAATCTGCATAAACTCTTAAAGATTGCCTGTTTATGCATGTCTGCCTTTCAAAGCCTTGCATTTTGAAGAGTAAGGTGGCCAGGCTAGCCTTGCCATGTGAGTCAGAGCGACATCTAGTGGCAGCTCCGCTGAACAGTGCACGTTTGGTGCTCCATGTGCCGTAAACACCGAAGGATCGGTACCTAGCACGTGGCAGGCGCTGGAACACTACTGCAGAATCAGCTACTCCACCATGAACACTTTGGGCTAATATCCCAATTTCCCCGTTCCTACTGAACCTCCTCCTTCCTTTCCCGCCATTTTCCAGGCCTCCATTCTTCCTGTTTTCTCAGTCTGTAAGCTCCCCTCCCCGCCCCACCCCACCCCCAACTCTCACCCTCTTGTCTCATTCTCTAGGGACTCCTTGGTCAGTCTGTATTTTTCTCATCTGCTTTTTCTTTCACTGTACACATCTGATCAATCTCCACCCTGTGTCTTTTATAGAATCTGTTTTCTGTAGGACTGTTCTGAATATGGCTGTATTAAGTCATGGAACTATGCCAAATGAAACGACCATAATTCATGCAGCCGTGGGAAAGTAACTTAATTCATCTCCAGTTGACTGACCATCTATCAAGTCAAACTGATAGATGATTATTTACCAAAAGCCATCATGTCACATCTTCTTCACCCTTATACAAACCCCTCTACCCAAACTCTATCTCCCTCATCCTGTAATAAACTTACTTCCCAGAAAACATGGAAATTATTGAATGTAAGTAACCCCAACTTCCCAACTCTGCATTTGAAGCAGACACTTAATTGGAAAACTTTCTCTTTCTCTCTCTCTCAAAGGAGGACATATATATCCCCCTTGTCGAGGGCTAGCCTTATTCTCGTGTCCCATTTTTATTGTTATCTGTCTTTAAAACTTGGTTACGGCAATGATTATCTCTCTCTTGAACCCTCAAAATTTCCCCTCTGTATTCTGACTCCTTCCCTACAACCTATGAACATGCCCACCCCATCCAAACATCATCTTTATCTTTCTTTGACCTGTTTGAATCTATTCTCTTTTTATCAAAGAATAACTCAAAAGAATAATCTATAGTGTCTTTCTTCATTTCTTCGATATCCATTCACCACCCAACCAAAACTCCACTGGCTCCAGGGAATGGCAAGGAAACCCACCTACAGAAGCCTGGCTGGCTAATCACAGCCAGCTGCTGAGCCAGGGCTGATGCTGTGTGGAGTCCTAATCAGTGCTGGTTGGCAGGCTGCTGTTTTATTATTTAACATAGCTGGAAGTTTCTTTACTTCTCGTACAAAATCAAAAATCACTGAATGAGAGAACATTTTCAACTAAGAAAAAAATCTACGCAATACTGAAAAGTATTAAAAAATGTGACACTTATCCAAAACAAGCATATAAGCACCTGAAAGGTACATCTAGTTAAGTGATATGGCACAGCATTTTAAATAGCCCTGAAATGCTGAACTAATTATAGTAACCATGAGCAATGCTTTCTGAACAGCTCTGATTCTGAAATGAACATTCTTTGTATCTGATGATACCAATTCAGCCCTTTTTGTGGTCGATGCTATAAATGTTACGGAAATTATGTACTGCCCATGTTCATTACCTAAATTTCACATAATAATAGGTTTGTTAAATTAATTTTTCCCTAAAATAGATAAAACAATTATTCTTTATTAAGGATTAATCACTTGCCAAAATTAATTGTCTAAAACAACCTCATTTTAATTACACACTAGTCTTAGATCTGGTGTTTTCAACTTTTTGTTTCTTTAAATTTTACACTTTAAATTTTTAAATAACAGAAACAATTTTGCAGGTAGTTGCCTGGTTTATAAGTGGTCTGCACTCTTTAAGTTCATTGGTACCTTCTGGACACTTCGACCATTTTGTTCCAGAGAATAATGCTATAAATAGTGGTTAAATTTGAGGATGTCATCAAAGGTCTATTTAACTCAATTAAGTAGTACTCATCAGTACCAGCTAAACCAGCCTTAAATCTAGGTCCCTGGAATGGAGGGGTGGGGAAAAGGAAGTTAAAGTTTTTAACACTCTTTCCAGGCACAGAATTCACCGTAATCAAATACCTGAAATGGGCAAATGTACCTTTGGCATAATTCCTACATCCTTTCTCAATACAAGCTTTTCTCCCATATCCTGCTGTTATTCCTACCAGTTTCATGGTCTTCACACCTCTCGCATCATGTCATACCATCTTGATCTGCCTTAACTTCCCCAAATGCCCCGTACTTCAAAATTTACTTCTTCCTTCTACCGACATCTGATCTCAGCGGGCAACAAGAATGCAATCTGATTCAAAGGAATGGGTGAAAAGATTGGTCTAAACCTTTTAAAAGATAATTTATAAAATAATGATAACAACAGGGGAAGAGGAGCATCACAGTGCAGAAAACTAGTAGGCACTACTTTAATCAAGTGATCAAAGCTAACATCACTAGTAATGGGATAAATCGAAATCGAACACCACCCCAGAGGATACAAGGACACAGCAGCTCTTCTGTGACATTGCCAAAAATGTACAACCTGAATCTCACAGTGAACAAAACATCAGACAACCCCAAACTGAGGGATGTTCTACAAAATAACTGGTATGTAATCTTCAAAAGCATCAGAACCATAAAAGTAAAGATGGTGGAGCCATTCAGGCTAAATGAGACTGAACATACTTGACAACTAAATGCAGAGCAAGATTTTGGATTAGAATTTCTCAACAGAAAACACTATTGAAAGAACCGGCAAAATCTGAAAAGGGCCTGGTTATTCAATAGTAGTGAGTGATGTAAGAATACCTATTTCTTGACTTAAAAGTTAAGTCTTCATATAGGAGAATGTCCTTTGTAAAAAAAAAAAAAAAAAAAAATCCACAAAAGCATTCAGGAGTAATGGAGTGTCTTGCATCCAAATGGACTGGGAAAGAAAAGCTTCTGAGTTATTCTTACAACTTTTCTGTAAGTTTGGAATTATTTCAAAATATAAACGAAAAATAAAGAAAATGTAAAGGTTTTTACACTTGCACTCCCTTTTGCATTCTGATGCAGCTTTATCTAACAATTAAAGCTGTTAATAGGTTTTGGAAATGTATTTCTTTCATTCATTCATTCATTCATTCATTCATTCTTCACTCAACAAACACGGAGTGCCTTACTCTGTCACAGGCACTGTGAACACCACAGGAAGAAGTGGAGAAAAATCCCTGCTTTCATGGAGCTTATATTTGATGGGTGAGAAGCAAGTGGAGTGTATAGTATGTTAAATACTGGTAAGTGCCAAGGAGAAAAACAGAACAGGGAGAGGACTGAAGCTTTAGATAAGGGAGCCTGGGACAACATCACTGAGAACTTTTTTTTTTTTTGAACTCACGACCCTGAGATCAAGACCTAAGCTGAGATCAAGAGTCAGACACTTAATGGACTGAGCTACCCAGGTGCTCCGAAGTAACTTTTAAGAAAAACTGAAGAGATGTGTGGGTACCTGGGGGCGGGGGTGGCAAGATGGTAGAGAGATTCTTGACATAGGGAACAGGAAGGCTTGAGATGGGGACATGCCTGATGTGCCCCTGAAACAGTCGGAGCGTGAACGAGGGAGGGACTGCGAGGAAAAAGTCAGAGAGGTGATGAGGAGCCCCTCGTCATCTACAGCCTTGTGGATCCCACAGAGGACTCTGGCGTTTACTCTGAGCGAGGTGGGAGGCCACAGGAGGCTGCTGAGCACAGAAGCCACATCATTTGTCTTAAGTTGTAGTAAGATCACTGAGGCTACTGCTGGAAAACGGAATAGAGGAGGACAGGGGCAGTGGATGAGGGCTAACGATCAAATCTCGCTTCTCCACAACCGCCGGCCCCATGTGATAACATACTATGAAGCAGGATGAAAGATTATTATAGAGGGACCTTGCACTTGCTCAGCCTGCAGGTGAAGAATCGACACTGCCTACGCCCCAGGAGCCTTCCCCACGTGCCTTCTCGGCTCGCATCCCCTACAGGTATAAACGCTCTCCTGCTGGTATGGTATTAACTTACCTAGTTTTTATTAGTGTCAGCACCCAGCTCTGTGTCCCTAAACAACAACGTTTCCTGCGTATGGAGTTCTTACACATTGGAATAGGACTTTATGCATCGTCTCTACCTCACTTCTCTCTCAAAACTAGGCTGGTGCGATTCTCCCCTGTTTAGTGTAGCTTTGGTCCGTTACTTTTCTTTGCTGTACCGTATTCCACTGTGTGACTGCACCACGACTCATTTATCCATTCTCCCGCACACGGGCATCTGTTTCCAGTTGCTTGTTATCTCAAGCAACACTCCTCTGAACATCCTTACGTGTGTCTCCATGGGAAATAGGCACACATCTAAGGGTTTCTATCCAGGAGCTGAATTACTAAGTCAGAGGGTCTGCACGTCCTCAGCTTCACTAGATCAAGACAAGCTGTTCTAGGTGTACCACTGTTCATTTCGCCAGTATCTCCAACCTTGGATATTATCATGACTTCGAATTGTTGCCAACACGGTGTGTGTGTGTAGACGCTCTCTTACGGTGATTTTTATTTGTCATCTCTCTGATTGCTGAGGATTGGTTTTTTGTTTTTGTTTTTTTTACATTTGTCATTCTTTCATTTCTTCTGATACCTAAGATCTTTCATCAGGAAGTGTGACACTGAGTACATCCACATTTTGCAAACCCCCCCCACCCATTTCCAGAGCTCCTTTCATTTTGCAAAACTGGAACTCTGTACCCATTAAACAGTAACTGCCCCCCACCCCCCGCCCCTGGCCCCAGCCACTGGCAACCACCATTCGACTTCTTATCTTTAGGAATCAGACTACTCTAGGTACTTCACATAAGTGGGATGGGCTCCTACAGTGCCCGTCCTCGGAGGCCAGGGCTGTGTTGCACTCCCTGCGTGACCACCTGCAAAAACCAAAGAAGGACATCAGTCAGGTACTGAAGGACTAGACTTTGGTCACTGATAAGGCTGCCATCGCACTAGGTGCACCTCCCCAAATGGAGCCCCTCCCACTGCCTAGGTGCTCAACCAATATTGCTTGACTGATTGGATGAATGAACGGTGGAGGACAGCTGGCTGAGGCCAGACTCCGCTCCCATTCAGGCAAGCCCGTTTACTTCACCCTTGCTTTAAGTTGTTACTGAATCCCAAACGTCAAGTTTAAAGCTTAGGAGCTGACAGAACATCTTCCCTGGCTCCTGAAAATTCAGTCAGTCAAGGAACCCCAGTTTATGATTGCTCAAATCCCTGGGATCCTCTGACAGTCAGCTGCAGCACCCGTATGCACAATGAGGGGTGTGTCCCAGTTACCTAGATGGCTGGGCCCAAATAAGACCACAGTCAACCTCCCGTGACTGTAATCCGAGACCTAATGATCTTTCTCGGCTTTATCCTCAGCCACTTAGACATACAAAGTGATATACTAATACAAGGCACACCGTACTCTGCCTGAGAAGCAGTTAGCATTAGCTATCTAGAAAGAAATAGCAGTTAACTTAAAGACGTAATTTTTTCAAAGACAGTTAGGTGAGTGTATTTCAAGGAATACAATATCTAAGCATTTTAAGAAATGTATTAAATGTTTATTTTATTGTTAAGGCCAAAATGTCTTGAATTTTGGTTCCTTAATCCAGGAACCTTTGTTTGACTGAACTCCTGATACTAATCCCAACCTGGTATCTCATAAGAAATTACAATGCTAGGGCAATTTCTTTAAGTCAAAATAATAGGTTTTTGTCAGTATACCTGGTGATTGCAAATGAATAAAGCATTCTACTTTAAATAATATGAAATGAAAAAAAAATTAATGTTATTAAAATTAATTTTTTGGCGTGCCTGGGTGGCTCAGTCGGCTGAGTGTCTGACTTCAGGTCAGGTCCTGATCTCAAAGTTTCATGAGTTTGAGCCCTGCGTTGGGCTCTGTGCTGACAGCTCGGAGCCTGGAGCCTGATTCAGATTCTGTGTCTCCCTCTCTGTTCCTCCCCCCGCTTGCGTTCTGTCTGCCTCTTTCTCTCTCTCAAAAGTAAATAAAGATTAAAAAAATTTTTTTTAATTAATTTTTGATTCCTAGAGGGAAAAAAATAATCATTTATTCTCAGGCTACATTGCTGATCATCTGTTCTCAAAATCTTTCATGTCAACAGAAAATACTAAAATAAAATCATAAACAATGATTTTACTATATATGTTTTTGTAATTGCCAACTGAGACTCCTATGTAATGATTTGATCAAGCTAACACACCATTTTCCAGAAACAAGATTTTTAGAGAAAGGAAGATAATGTCAAAATTATCTTTTTTATCTGACTTATGTATAATCAATGATCTACCCTCTACAGATGGCTACGAAAGCATCCAAAAAAATGTTTCTATGTGACAGAGTGCATCAAGCGCCACAAAATGGACTGTTTTCCATACTATTAATAAGACTATTAACAGACTTCCTCTCAAACTCTTCTTTTCAATCTTAAGTCCCTTCAAGACTCATTAAGCAATTCCAGAAAATAAGCAGGATATGTGAATGGTTAACACTGACCTCGCACATGTGGCAATGCAAATTATGCATGGCAAGGTAGAGATGTTAACACTGTATTTAAAATGTAAATCTCCTAATCTTCCAAAATCACTCACTCACTGTTCCAGAAACATTTCTAGAACTAACCACAGCTTTCAGGATTGGAGCCAAGTATTTTATAGTGAATTTTAATGTTGGCTTATAGATCTGATATCTGTCATTTACTTACTTTATGACATAAAGACAGACTTATCGGAACAGAAAATATTTTAACAACTTATGAAAGCAAAAAAAAAATGCTATTTCTAAGTGTAATTACTCAATTATGAAATCAAATATCAAATTTTCCTACTGAATAAAAAATTATCTTTCTAGTCTTCATTAAATACTGCCTACTAGCTACAGAGAATTATATGAATTACTTTAATAAAAAATTATCCAACTTAAAGTTTATTGTTGATTATCAATAATACCAATCATTTAATTTCTAAATCACCATTTTACTCTACTGAAGCTCCTATAAGTTTTAAATAATAAATAAACAGCCTATCCATGATGATTTTGTTTCTGGAGATTCTAATCATTTCTAATAATTGCACCAATTAAATTATTTAAAGTTTATACTCCCAGAATAAATCCCCAGTTACTTTTCATACTGGTAAGCTGTATTTCAGGGAATTCTGCTATCTTAAAACTGAGTGTCACAAATTTCATAAATTTTTTTCAAGGAGGGAAAAGCTAGCGCATTCCTGTGAATTCCTGTGAATTACTTGAAAGTTCACCTTTATTATTTAACTTAAGACGAGGTCAGAGACCACCAGGAACAAAATATTCTAGCAGTCCCCTCAGAGGTATGTGTCTTCAATCCCATTGGCTAAAAGCATGCCAATTAACAAGAGAAATTTTACAACAGATTTAGAACAAGAAAGAATTCATAGAACAGATGTCCATACCAAAATTCTTCATAGGACACTCAAATTTAAATGAAAACAATTATGGTTAATATCAAAAAAGTTTAGTAAATCAATTTAGAAGGTTTCTAGACAAGTTAGACCCTCTAAGTGCACACAGATTTTTAAAGTAAGTATATCCAAGAATACAACAATATTCTGAATAGTGTCTGGAGTAGAGATCAAAGGAATGTGACAGCTTATCTCCTTAATAATTCTAGAATTTACCTATCATCTCTCCTTTCAGGTTTAAAATTAAATTCCCTTTCAGCATATCTCCTCTTAGACACAAATAGGACTTGTGTTTTAATGTCAGTGGATCTGGAAGCGCACAGCCTCCACTAACTTTCATTTCATCCACCTCCTGGCACAACAGTAAGACTGAGGCATCCCCTGCCCCTCACCCACCCACCCCACCCCCTCACCCCCTCACCCCAGCCACCAGCTCCACAGCACAATCAGGAGAGCTTTCACCCTGAACTCTTATTTCACCGCAGATGGCTTGGAAGGATGGTTACAAAACTGTGCATGACGCACCAGCTTACAATCCTGTATTTTGGTAAAAAACCCAACCTTTACAAAATGAAAACCGTAAGTCACTACCTAAAATGGTCTCTATTTGCAAAATTCTGAACTCAAAATTTCCACCACCAATGGTTAATTCCTTTCTTAATGTGCTGTCATCATCAAGCAATATTCAGAAGATAAAATTGGAAGGGAGGAAATTAGTCAAAATGCAAATAGTGAATCCTCCTGAGAGACAAGTACTGCTAAACGTTTAAAGTAAGCCCTTATACGTGCTGCAAAGCAAAGGTATAACTATCTAACATTTCTCCCTGGCCCTCGTTCAAGGGCAATATGAGTTCAACAATGTATAGGAGACCATAATTCCCCACACACTGAGTCTACTCAGTCAGATAAGCATGCTTGTGCATGTTGAGAGAAAAAATGATTGGCTGTGGTTTTAAGAAAACCTTTTACTAAAATTTATGCCAACTTAGAATAGAATTACATGTTCACGTTAACATTTTAAATATAAATCATTAAATCCTGAGTGCTGACCTCCAGAAAACAAGATTAGTTTAAAAATACACTGTAACAAAGAACTGTAATGAAAGAAAAACACCAAAAAAGTCTATATTTAACTGGCTGCTCAGTCATTAGAAAGGTGCCCCATTACCACCATATGTTACTCAAATATGTTATCACACCTACAATTTCATCATATGTCTCCCAAGAAATTAATTAGTTCTAACTTTTTCAACTTTGACAAAAACGTCTGCATCAGTCAGATTACCAGCTACTGCAAACATTTCAAAATTCAAAGCTTTCTTCAGCTTATATTTAACCTTTTAATTACTATTAATGATTTAGCAACATTTAGAACAGCATTCATTAGACAGATGTCTAATTCTACAATTCTGAATAATGTAAAGTCATTTATACATATATTTACTTTTGGTGCACATTTGCTCAGTAATTTTTAAAAATAAAATTAATCGAAGGTCCAAAACCATATACTGATACTTCATTTCACAGCTGCATTTAGCGTAAAGAAGAAAATACTTAAAATTTTCACTTTCTGTAAATATTTAGAAACTCACAAGAAGTTGAGATCATATAATTTACCATAAATAAATTCTACAATTAACACTGCTCTAAATTACAAGAAAGATATCTGAAAGAACATGTTCATTTGAAAGGGACTTTACAAGCTACCATCAGTAAAAAAGAAAGAAAAAGCAGAGAAAGTGACAAAGCAGAGAATTTTCATAAATACTCTCTCTACCAAACTTTTTTTAACGGGGGAAAAGAAAACAGTCCTGTTTGATTCAAAATCACCAGCGGAGACGATCCTCAACCATGTAAACCAGCTTCTGTCTCCACTCGTTTATTTAAACTACCCTGTAAAGGCTACCACACTTTCTAAGTATTCATTCAGTAAACATGTGTTGAGCGGTGAGGGAAACAGACAAACTCCTGCTCTCACAGAGCTTACATTCTAATGGGAATGAAAGGGAAAATAGACATAGTAAATGAGTGGCAGAAGTAAGTCTGAGTGAGTAAATAGTATTTTAGTAGTGCCAAGTGCTAATGTCTCCTTGACTCCCTGGTTAACCAAACAAAAATCCAACAAATCACAAGCAACAAAAGCTTGGTGGCTTCAGGAAAGCCGTGTGTAACACGAGTGAGTCCTTCAGTGAACCAAACTAACAACATAAGGGATCATCTACAACTCGTCTCTATCCAGTAAGGAATGAGATTTCCGTTCTGAAGTTACCACTTAGGTTGAAGAAGGGGTTCAGGTTGATCAGAATGAACCTGCTGGGAACCGCCAGGAACACCTGCTGGGGGCTCTCACTCCCTTCTTGGTAGAGGACCACCCCACCCACCCCCCTTGCTTTTGCCTCCTGCTAAGGAAAACGGCACCTGCGCACTGCACAGTTTTTGAGCTGAAAAACAACAACAACAACAAAAAAACCTTAGAAATATCAAGTGTCCTCCAGGAAGCTTTCTTTGCCCTCCTCAAGGAGATTTAAGCATTTCCACCTCTTTACTCCTATCATGCATAAAAAGCAGGAACTGATGTTCTTATTTGTTTGTGTTCCCAGAACCTGTCTTAAGTCTGGCACAGGAGTCTGACTGGACTTTTCACTAATACAAGCACAGTTTTAGAAAGATTATTCTGGTAACAATAAAGCCAAGATTCAAAGTCTGAGGTAACTCGGATTACGTATATTATGTAGACATGCGCTGCTCTCAGCTCAGGTGGAGGGAGTGTGCCCATTCACATTCGATGAATATTTATCAAGGTCTTGCCATGTATAAGGTTAAATAAGAGGACGCAAAAATGTAAGAGACTGACATGGTCCACACCATCACATAGGGTTTCTCCAGGGAGAAAGACCCATAATAAGAAAGAAAATAAATAATAATTTTAGTTTTATAATGGAAATTTACAGAGTACATTGAAACTCTTGTCACTTCATCAGAAACTCGAAGTTGAGACTACTGTATACAGGAAGCATCCTCAGGAAAAGACAAGACCTTAGGTGGATATATTGCAGGAATACAGGTAAAGAGATTAGAAATTTAATTCAAATCCATTAGCTTTTAATGAATATTACAATGTCTCATGCACCATGATGCAAGCATGAATAAAACCCCACGTTAGCCCCTGAAGACCTGAAATTCTAATGAGGGAGAGGCACATAAGTGGATCATCTTGACTGGACAACATGTGAGGTTTGTGGAATCACAGAAAGAGCACCTCACTGACCTGAAAGTAGTTAGGAAGTTTTCCAAACGGAAAAACAAAACAAAATAAAACAAAATTGAATAAACAATAATAACAAAATGCAAATAACTTACATATTTTAAAGGAAGAATTAACAGGACAAGATAATGGAAAGGAGACTGAGGCAAGAGGAAGATAAGAACATTTCCAGGCTAGTGATTTGAAGAAGCCGCCTAGTGATGTCAGTAAAGGAAAACTGAAGGGGAATCGGTATTAAAAAGAAGATGGGCTCAGTTCTGAAGATCCCAACTGATGAATACACTAGGATATCCACAGGAACTTTTAAAATATTCAGCTAGGACATAATAGACAGGTTCTTTCATTCACGAGTAACAAATATCTGCGATTCACTCTAACACACAGATAATGTATCAGACGGCCAAGGGAGAAGAGCAAAGTGCCTGCAGAGAGGTCAAAAGAGGCCCACCAACAGAGTAAGGATGGGATACAGTAACATTCTGAGGGTCTCAACAGAAAACGTGTCAGTGAAAGAGCACTCCAATGCAGGGATGAACCATGCAGGGATGAACCAAGAATGTCAAATGTCAAGGAAGCCAAGAGAGGGGTGTGTCCGATAAGGAGTGGGCAGTAATCGGTATTACATGATACAAACACTCTTAGAAGGCAAAAGAGTCAAGGCCACTGAATATGGTTAAACAGAGGTAATTACTGTAGAGTTTGATCATGTGTTAAGTCCTAGTTAATCACAATTAATCACAATTAGTTGTGCACAGGACTACTGTGCACAGGACTATGCACAATTAGTTGTGCATAGGAGCATAAGAAATAATACGTTAACCATATTCTTGTAACACCAATTTATTAATTTATAAGCATATCTAATATTTATTAGAAGAAATGAATGTATAAGCAAATTTTAAAAATTATATAAAGGAGGGGCGCCTGGGTAGCACAGTCGGTGAAGTGTCTGACTCTTGATTTCAGGATTTCAGTGACAATCTCACAGTTTGTGGGTTCAAGCCCCATGTCGGCCTCTGCATTGACAGCACGGAACCTGCTGAGGGCTCTCACTCTCTTCCAATCTCTCTGCTCCTCCCCCACTTCCCTCTTCTCTCTGTCTCTCTCTCTCTTTCTCTCTGTCTCTCTCTCTCTCTAATAAACTATTTAAAAACTGTATAAAAGAGTAACAGTAACAATTTCCAGTAATAGATAACCTTTGAAACAATTTGTTTTCAGAAGAAAAAAATTTCCAAGTTAAAAAATACTAATGTTTTTTAAAAAAAGAATTCTTGCCAGGGCACCTGGGTGGCTCAGTCGGTTTTGCGTCCAACTTCAGCTCACGTCATGATCTCACAGTCCGTGAGTTTGGGCCCTGCATCGGGTTCTAGCTCGGAGCCTGGAGCCTGCTTCGGATTCTGTGTCTCCCTCTCTCTCTGCTCCTCCCCTGCTCATGTCTCTGTCTCAAAAATAAATAAAAACATTAAAAAAATTTTAAAAAAAAAGAATTCTTGCCATTTAGAAACATATTAATGAAATAATGTGATGTTTGAGATTTGCTTCCAAATAATCCGCAAGGTAAAGGAACAGGTGGATATATAGTAAGATTGGCCAGGGGCTGAAAATTTTTGAAGCTGGTAATGATTACATGGGTGTTGACTATACTGTTCTCTCTACTTTTGTGCATGTTTGAAACTTCCTAATAAAACATTTTATTATCTCAAACAAAAATATTTGTGTTTATCTGAACTCCAAAGAAAATAATGCTTACAAGGATCTAAAATTCACCTCAAACTGCCAAAAAGAATGAAAACAGTAGAATTTCTACAAACTGGACTTCTAAAACATATAAACAGAGAAAAGAAAAAATCAGCACAAATTCGAGAAGCTAGCTTTGGTTTCACGAAAATTTTAAATTATAAAATGCCATAGACTAGGGGTGCCAGGGTGGCTCAGTCGGTTAAGCGTCCAACTTTGGCTCAGGTCATGATCTTACAGTTCCTGAGTTCAAGCCCTGCGATGGGCTCTGTACTGACAGCTCAGAGCCTGGAGCCTGCTTCAGATTCTGTGTCTCCCTCTTTCTCTGCTCCTCTCCCACTCATGCTCTCTCAAAAATAAATAAATGTTAAAAAAAAAAAAAATTAAATGCCATCGACTTAAAAAATCTTAAAAATTTGCAATCAAATCATGAAATATAAATGTTACGTTTTCTCAAGATGGTGAGATACATACATACATATCTCATAATCAACACCGTAGGGTAACTGAATTACTCAAGCAAAAGGTCTTTGACAGTCTTATACAGCAACAGCGGTAGGGGCTTAGACATGCTACATTGGCCGGAAGCTTTAATTCTGATATAGTCTTCCTTCCTTCTTCCTCTCCTCATTTCCATTACAACATGTCTTTTCACCTGAATAATTCCAATTCATTCTTCAGGTCTCCGTATTACTTATTCCAGGAGTCTGATCCCACACAACAGGAGAAAATGCCATGCCATATCCTCCCACAGAACCCTTTTCTATCTCTGTCACGTAAACCATTCAATTTAGCACCACGAGGAAAGGGCCATGTCTTCCAAAAATTTTATTGAGATATATTTCACATTTTAAAGTGGACAATGTGTGGGCTTCAGGTTATTCACAAATCTGTGCAACTGTCAACACTAACTCCAGAATTTCTCATCATCCCAGAAAGAAATGCTGAACCCACTGGTGCTCCCTCCCCTCTTCCCTCCTCCTCTGGGCTCCTGGAAACTGCTGCACTGCTTTCTGCCTATGCATTTGCCTATTCTGGACGTTTCATAGGAATGGAATCATACAGTATGTGACCTCTGTGCCTGACTTTTTTCACTGAGCATAAAGTTTTCAAGGTTCATCCGTTCTGGAACATGGATCACTTCACTCCTTTTCTGGAGGAGTGCAATATTCCAGTTTATGGATTACACCATCTTTGACGTACATTTATGTTACTTTCACTTTTGGACTATTATGAAGAATGCTACTATGAACATTCATACCCAAGTTTTATGGAAACACAGGGTTTCAATTCTCCTGGGAGTATACTCTCAATTCTCTGGATGTGGAACTTCTGGGTCATGTGGTCAACTCTATGTTTGAGGTTTTTAGGAACTGCCAAACTGGTTTCCGATTCCACTGGTTTCAATTCCACCAGCCTGTCTGAGGGTTCTAACGTCTTGGTAACCTCACCAACACTTCTTATGATGTGTCCTTTTGATTACAGCCATCCCAAAGGGTATGAAGTGATAGCTCATGTGACTGTGATTTCCATTTCTCCAATGGCTAATAATGTTGAGCATCTTTTTGGGTTATTATTGGCCATTTGTGTATCTTCTCTGGAGAAATGTCAATTCAGATCCTTTGCCCATTTTTTTAGTTGCCTTTTATTGTGGTCTTTCATTATTGTGCTTGAAATATTCTGCGTACCAGACCTTTATTAGATATATAATTTACAAGTTATTCTCTTGCTCTGTGGGTCTTTTCACTTTCTCAATAGTGTCCTTTGACCCATAAAAGTTTTTAATTTTGATGAAGTCCCATTTATCAGCTTTCCATTGGTTGCTTGTGCTTTTGATGTCAAATCTTTATCACCCAATTGAAGGTTGCAAAGATTTACCCATTTTCTCCTAAGAGATTTATAGTTTTAACTCTTATGTTTAGGTCCATTTTGAGTTACTTTTTCATATACAGTGTGAGGTAGGGATTCACATTCATTCTGTTGCCCATGGAAAGCCAGGTGTCCCAGTACCATTTGTTGAAGACTATTCTTCCCCACTGAGTGGTCTTGCCAACCTTGTCAAAAACAATTGACCACAGATGTACAGGTTTATTTCTGACTCTCAATTTTCTTCCACTGCCATCAGTCTATCTTCCATATCTTTTTTTCACTGCATGAAATGTGGGAAGCACTCAATGAAGATTTTTATAGTTAAATACACCTGTCAATAATGCAAGGATGAAAGTTTTGAGCCAAGCGACACCTCAGAGAACATTATCCTCTACCCTTATTTAAAAAGCAAGAAACTGAGACCCAGAAGTTAATTAACTCAAAGGCAAAGAACAAGAAACTGAGGCAGGACTAGAACTCAGCTCTCCTAACTTCTGGTGCAGGGCTCTCTCCACAATGTCATGTGGCTTCCCAAGTACACCAAATTGCTTTCACATCTGCCAAGGTGCCTGAGAAAACTGCGTGTTCATGAGAGACAAGCACGTACAAGAATACCCAATCAGAGGGGAGCCTTTCTTAAGTGTTAAGTCACCGAAAAGCCTTCCAACCAAAATGGTCCAGAAAATCATATACCACTGAGTACATTTCCCTCCAGCCAGGTGTCCTCTCATTGCATTTTCAGCTCACGAACACAGCAACCCATACAGTCAGCCCCTCGATTATTCTACACAGAAGAAAACCGTTTGTGTGACAGTGAAAGTGATCAAGCATCAGGTCCCTAGCTCCACGACCCTCCTCTCTTCTCCATTTACTGCCACCACTGTGACCCCTCAACGCACTCCCAAGTGCTGTGAAGAATGCAGAAATCGACAACGAACAGTAATCTGACTTTGCTTTACAACCCAGAAATGTTATCTGCCTGCTTCCAAAAACCAGAGAAACTTAAGAGTGGAGACCAGAAAAATAAAGGGAACCAAATGAACACCTATAAGACAAACTTTCTAAAAGATATACGGAGAGAAAACAAAGATACGTGACTATGCAGGACTTACGGGAAATGGGAAGAGGCTAAGCGTTCAAGCGTAGTTAGTACAGTTACGTGCCCATGTGAGGGACCAGCTGTCAGTACAGATGCTCCGTTCGAAACACACAGAAGTCGACTAGACGGCCTCTTGTAGTTGACGATATATTCCAGCTCCAGTGAAACTACACCCTCTTCTCTGAATCCCTCCATGAGCCCCCAAGCACATCCAGCTGCTCCTTCCAGAGCCCTGTCCGCTCCTCCCACACACCTGCATTACTGTATAAGGACAGTGCATTCTACTAGGACCTCTCTCGCTTGTCTCCCTCCTAAACTACCATCTCACGGCGGGGGGGGGGGGGGGGGGGGAGGGAGATGCGCAAACCACATGTTTTTCAGTGTCGTGTTCAGGGGAGAATCTAGTGTTGCCCCAGCACACAGAAAGCACTTTATAGCTCTCTGTTGAATGAACATTTTCAAACTGTCTGTAACACTGAACACACCTGTTCAAAAGGGTCAATAAGAAGAAACTGATCAGGTCTTGCTGTGATTGTTTCCAAATGTTAGAGTTCACACGGAACTCATCCACACTTCCTTACTCTAAGTACAAGCTTCAGAGTTGGCCAATCTGCTAAAAGCCAAACCAACCTAACTGACTGTGATTAGGACTGGCGTTGCAGCTGTTGGCTACCTCTGCTAATAAGGCATTCCTATATTCCCAGCCTGAAGCCCAGCAGAGGGTCCCAGTAAGACTGATCAACCACAAGCAGTGGGGTCTATGTGGTGATTAATAAGGGAGCGGGGGAACCATCTCTACAGAAGCAGATGGAGGAATTCATAAGGGCAAGACACCGAACATTCACGAAAAAGGTGTCTCCGTAAAACAAAAGAATAAAATGTGACATACTGGTCTTGGAGTAAAGGTAAAAGCTCTAGAGGCTAAAAGTCCCGACTTGAAGATGTGCCTCCACTGTGACCTCTTTAGAAAGGTCACTTCCATCCCTCTGTGCCTCTCTCAGTTCCTCTTTTGTAAAATGTGAATAAGAATGCTGATCTCACTGTACGGATCAAATGATAGCTATCCTGGGGATTGAGGGCCCAGCACAGATGCCCAGACACCAGCGTGTAACAGGCCCCCTTAATTCCTTCCTACCTCGCAACAGGCTGTGATTTAGGGAGCAGAGTCAAAACACTCTCTTCCTTAAAAATACTTCCCCCAACAGATGTCAGTGTTTGAGCTTTAACCATATGGAAATTGTTTGGATTTTCAAGAGCCTCAATTAAATGTAAAATAATCTGCCATTAATTGTGTCTTTTCATCTTTCAAAGATAACCTGTCAAGGCCCAAAAGTACTAGGATCCCCTCTAATCGTGATAAAACAGAGCAAAACCTATGCAGGGTGATCCTAAATGAGGAAGTTGAAGGAATAAGAAAAAGAGCAGTAGAAGAGACCCAGAGACAGAGTTTTTTCTAACATTTATCATCTTACAGTCAGTCTCATCTAATCGCATACCACCACATACATTCATAGGAAACTCATAAATTCATCAGGAACCCAGCAAGACCAATTTGAGATTATTTTTGTTGCAAAACAGAAACACTTTCCAGAGTAAAGGCCCACAGATTTTCCCCTTTTTAATGGTTCCGCTCTTACAAGGCTCTATTCCTTTCCTGATGTCAATTCATTGCCCTTTTCCTTTTGTTTGTATCACTGCTGCAATACTGACTATGTTCTATAAAATCAGAGCCCAGAGTTATATGATATATAATAATAAAGTTGATCTTGAGCACAGATCATCTTTCTTCTGCATGAAAACGTCTGTCACTTGATAATTATTTTACGTGAGGATTAATACCACCTCCCTGTAAGTTTTCTTACTTTCTCTCAAGTTTGATTTGTGGCTCCAGAAGCATATTTGTCTGCTAATTATAATTAAAATAGTATTTAAGAGTTGAAATGTTTATTATTCAAACAAAAAAGAAAAAACCCAAACTACATTTTAATGAAGTACTCTTTGCCACTATCATCAAAGAAATGATGTACTCTGGGATCAACCATTTGCCATTTCCCCAAACTGTCAACTGTGTGCTGAGTCACTGTGTGAATTCTGATAAAATCTTAGTACAAGTGGCAATGATAACTATGCCACACAAATTATTAAAAAGATTTACATACAGAAAAAACCATTACATTATCTCTATTGTCCTCACCAAGACAAGGTAATGTCCAAACTTATACTTCATGTTTTATTCCTGTTATTAAGGGGCAACCACTACCACTTTCTTCCAAGTTCCAGCCCAAATTCTCAGTCACTCACCCGCCCGCCATCTTATGAATCCTGTGCTTCCTCTCCGCCCGTGGGCTCCACCAAAGAGGACTCTATAAAGTAAATGTGGAGACAATTATTGCCAAAAGTGAAAGAATTAGAGATCCTTAATAGTTCTAGAAAGGCTCATAAATTAAGTCCTTGATTCATGAAGTTAGAGAGGAAAAAGTCTAAATCCAAAAGCTAGTGAGTAAGAAAAGACTATATTCCCATTTTAAAATATCAAAATAGGTCTTAACGTTTGAAATACAACTTTTCAAAATCCAGCAAAATAAATTTAGTATTATTTGTGAGAAAGATCTAAATGGCACTTCTGTTTTCCCGGGCTCAGAGAAAAACTCAAAGTCAGAGAAAAGACAATGAAGAATTGAATAAAAACAAATTAAGAAGTATATTTTAAAGGGCACAAACATAGAATATTAAAGTGCTCTTGTCTTTCAGTGGCAAGGCTAGGCCCTATGTCTACACCGGACATTCACATCTACCTTCTCCTCCCCTGAGGGTAGAGGGAGGCAGCATTTCTGCCAGCATGCCTGAAATCATGCCCTTCTTCCCGCGTCCCCTTCTTAATTAATATTATTACTCGCCATCAGTGAAGAGCAAAGTCACCACGTCATTTGGCATTTTCCTCCATCACCCCATATGTAAAATACATGCCAAGTCAATGACAACGATGATGATGATGATGGGTTAAATAAACACAACGCGTGTTATGTCACAGGCACAGTGCTCCATGTGCGTCAACCACTGTGTAAGACAGTGTTATGGACTGAATGTTTAAGCCCCCCAACCACCCCACCACCAAGTTCATACGTGGAAGCCCCAACTCCCCACGTGACGGTGTTTGGAGATGGGGCCTTTGGTAGGTGATTATGTTCACATGAGACAGTAAGGGTGGGACCCTCGTGATGAGATGAGTGCCCTTACAAAGGGACAGACCAGAGGGCTTGTTCAGTCTCTCTCCACCACGTGAGGGTGCAATGAGAAGGTGCTGTCCACAAGCCAGGAAGAGAGTCTTTGCCAAACCTGACCGCGCTGGCACCATGATCTCAGACTTCCCACTCTTCACAGCCGTGAGAAATAACTCTCTGCTGTTTATGCTGCTCTGTCCCTGGTGTTGTTACGGCAGCCCAAGCTAATTCCCCATTTTACAGATGTCACAATTATGGCTCAGACGGGCTTAAATAACCTCTACAGTGGACCCAGGTTGACTGGACCCAGGCAGAGCCACGATTTAAGCCTGGTTTTTAACCACTACTATTCCACTGACGTCTCTACATTACTAAGTGCCTCATATGTATCTCCAACTGTGCTAAGTGAAAGAGATCAAAATAAGGTCCCCTTCAGGAATTCACACGTCCGATCATACATTATTGATAAACATATGGATTGCCAGGGTTTCCTTGAGGTTTGATACCCAATAAGTATTTACCGAAACAAACAGAAAAGCCATCAAACGATTAATACAATGTGGTGTTACATGACTGGGTCATATAAAGTAACACGGTTTTCCAGGAGAAAGCAATTAACTCTGGGGGTGATTAAGACAACTACTAAAAGATAGGTACCGAGTATGGAAAAAGCTATAAAAGAAATAAATGAAATGCAGTCAGAACAGGGCACAATGAATTACATTTGGAGGGAATCTATCAGGGATTGCTAAAAAGTAACCTATAAGCTGTCTCTTCAAAGATGAATAGACTCTCACTGCTGGAATGACACAGGAGTCCAGGCTGAATGGACTTGATGGACAAAAACGTGGAGTCCAAAAATGTGACTGCCCGGTCCTTTTCTGATCCCAAACTCAACACTGTAGTTTACAGTATAAAATATCTTAACAGGTGCCTCTCTGTCTCATCTCTTTTTCAAACCACCCTACACAAAGCATAAAAGTAATCATCCTAAAACACAGATCACATTGATTCCCTGTTCAGAAACATTCCATAGTCCTGCTCTGCCCACAAGATACTATTTAAATTCCTGAGACTAGAATGTTAGGCCTCTCACAATCTGTCCCTGTTTTTCCTCCTCTTCCCGATTCACCTTGAGTCATGATTCCTCTATACTGAAGCTGCACCAGATTACGTGCTGCTCCTCCACAGGGCCTGTGAGAACGTGTCCATCTGGACTCTGGCCCCGCTTCAAGACCCATGTCAAAGACCTCCTTTGGAAATAAACTTTGCCTCGGGCCTCTCTTAGTATGCCTGTCCTATGGTAGCGACATGCCTGTATGTCCACCTCCATTAAGACTACGTCAGCTGTTTCAGGGATGACCCTGACCCTAAGGGCAAAGACATTTAAAAAAAAAAAAAAAAAAGTTACAACAAATCTTTGAGTGCCTGTGTCTAGGTACTGTGAGCTGATCATGACGACCCGACATGAGAAGAGCAGTAAGAGACCAATCTGCAGAGCATCCGGAGAGAATTCCCTAACTCGGCCTGTGGAGAAGATGACAAATGGACTCTTAAAGATGAATATGAACATGACGTAAGCAAAACGGGCACAAGTATGACACAGTGCCATGTGTGAGAAGAACCACAAGAAATTCAATGTTGCCGGAATGTGAAATATGGAGCCAGAAATGGCAAAGTAAAAACCTGAACAGACAAAGGGCTTCCTATAGTGTGTTAAGGGCCATTATGCTGGGCCAGTGGTTTATAACTACAAGTGTAAGTTTGTGCTGTGTCAAAACTAGCTTTAAGTTATACTAGAAACATTTTAAAAACTAATTAAATAGGTAGTACCTTTACATGCCACAATCATAAACCACACTCCCGTCTGTCATCTGCCCAGTCCATACCCTGCTTTCTGGGGTAAAGTGTTAGTTTCTTATTTTTTACCTTCCAGACTTCCTTTATGCCAATTTAAGCAAATACAATGACACAATCTTATTTCCTCTCCTTCCCACAGAAAGTAATATATTATCTAATATGTTCTGTACCTGGCTCTTTTCCCCTTTAATGGTAGTAATTTTTCCATGATTTTCCATAAAAATATTATTCTTCCTATTTTCAAATGTGTAAATTCATTGTATTGGTCTATCATAATTTACTCAATCTACTATTAATAAACATTTGAGATTTTTCCCACTTTGTTGCAATAGGTTGTTTTGGTTCACACATATAAAGAAAATCAGGCCTCATGCAGAGTGGAGTAGAACAAGGGAGAAAAGGTTAATAAACTTTTCAGATGAGTGTGGATAATTTCCAAATCTTTTACTATCACATACAATATTCATATGAATGATCCCGTACATACATTTTCATGAAACATGCAAATACACCTGAAAGACATTCCCAGAAGCAGAAATACACATTTGTAATTTTCATATATATTATCAAACTGTCCCAGAGGGATGGAACTAGTGTAGACTGAGCAATGACAGTACCTGGTTCCCTAGAGAAAGGACAGGATCCTAGGCAACTCTACCCTTTAAAACCTAGTCAACGATGAATAATCCAGAACAAGAATGAGATAAGCCATCAAAGAAGTTAACAAAAGAGGAACTATGGGTTTCTAGAATAAAAGCAAGAAAAAATGATCGCTCACCAGTGTCAAATATATAGCAGACAGACCTAATGAAATAATAATTAACTAAAATATAAAACTTAATAATTAAAGCAACGTGGTACTCATGCAAAAACAGAATGGATTGAGATAGCACAAAAATAGAGTAATGAAGAATAAAGGTAATTAACAATAAAAGAATTAAGAATAAAAGAAAGATAATACTATTATCCACTAGAAGGAACCAGAACTCTGTGGAGAAGTGGCTGGTTCTAAAGCTGGAAAAGGGAAAGGATATGATAAACCTGGCATATCTTATTGTGTCAGAATGTCAGCAAGTCTCCTCAAATTAATAGGAACATGTCAAAAGAATATAGGTGCTAACTTAAAGGGCCTTCCATGGGCCAAATGTAGGGTAATTTGAGCATTTAAAAATTAGTAATGAGAATGAGATATCACCTCCTACCTGTCAGAATGGCTAAAACCAGAAACACAAAACACAACAAGTATTGGCGAGGATATGGAGAAAAAGGAATCCTTGTGCACTGATGGTGGGAATGCAAACTGGTGCAGCCACTGTGGAAAACAGTATGGAGGTTCCTTAGAAAATTAAAACCAGAACTAGTATTATGATCCAGTAATTCCACTACTGGGTAGTTACCCTAAGAAAATGAAAACACTAATACTAAAAGATATACGCACCCTATGTTTATTGCAGCATCACTTACCAAAGCCAAGATATGGAAGCAACCCAAGCGTCCGTTGCTAGGTAAGTGGATAAAGAAGAGGTGGTGTGTATATATACTGTAGAATACTAGTCAGCCACAAAAAAGAATGAAATTATCTAAATATATTTTTTAAATCTCTACATAAATATGTTTAAAATATCATATATAAAGAGGGATAAGGAAAGAGACAGAGAGGAAAGGAGAAGGAGGAGAGAGAGAGAGACAAAAGAAAACAGAAACAGAAAAATACTAACATTTGAGGAAAGGGTATATGCACTTCTTTACATCCTCCTCTGTCAAATGCCTGTTCCTATTCTTTGCCCATTTTTCTTTTGGGTCATTTATCTTTTTCTTAATAATCTATGAAGACACACTGTATAATAAGAATATTTTATTTTATTTTTTTAAGTTTTTTATTTTTGAGACAGAGAGAGAGCATGAATGGGGGAGGGGCAGAGAGAGAGGGAGACACAGAATCCGAAGCAGGCTCCAGGCTCTGAGCCATCAGCCCAGAGCCCAAGGCGGGGCTTGAACTCACAGACCGTGAGATCATGACCTGAGCTGAAGTCGGACGCTGAACCGACTGAGCCACCCAGGCGCCCCAAGAATATTTAAAAAAAACAACGTTAATCCTTATTTTTTTCCCCAATATATGATGTCCTCTATTATAGAGCAGATTTAACTTTTACAATATCAAACCTTTAACAGTTCCTAGTGTTATTCCTCGTCACAATAATGGTGACATTTGGGTGATAGGGTGCTTTTCATTTTTTAAGTTTCTTGTTTTTAAATTTTTAAAAATGTTTATTTATTTTGAGAGAGAGAGAGCAGGGAAGGAGCAGAGAGAGAGAGAGAGAGAGAGAGAGACAGAATCCCAAGCAGGCTCCACACTCAGCATGATGCTTGATGCAGAACTCGATCTCACAACCATGAGATCATGACCCGAGCTGAAATCAAGAGTTGGACGTTTAACCCACTGAGCCCCCAGGTGCCCCTTAAGTTTCTTTTTATTTACCAATATTTCACAAATCTTTATAAACCATTATCACTTTTTTAATGAAAAAAAAAGCCATATTTTTATATTTCTTAAGCAAAATCCTATCAGGACCTTACATGGAATGTAGAAATACGATAGAGTTATCTAACAAGTTCTCTCTTAATGGCCCTTTGGACACCAGAAGAGCCAAGAAGAACAAAACGAGTCTGAGACTTGGTGGTAGAGAGAGCAGCACTTGTGGTAAAGCAGAGGTAGCAGAAGAAGAGAAAAAGAAGCTGAAGGAAGAGTACAGAGAGCCCAGAAACAAAGCCACATGGAAACAGAACAACGATGATGGATCATTTAATCAATGGGACTGGAACAAATTATACCTTCAGAAGAATAATAGGGTTAGATCCCCTTCTTAACACACCACACACACACACACACACACACACACACACACACACCATCCTCAAAGTGGAGTAAAAGAGACCTAAATGTGAAAGAACTTTAGGCATTTTATAAGCAAATGTAAGCCACTCTGGTAGCTAGCCTCCAAGTCAGCCTCCAGAGATCCGCACACCCTCCTGTTGCTGCCCCCCCCCCCTCCGCCGTATGATCTCTCCCCCACCTACAAAGCCTTCTAATGGCTTGTAGAAGCCTCGAGAGAGGGCTGAGATGGGATCGTGCAGGCTGTGCTTGAGGCATGGGGATATTTAACAGGACTGAGTCAAAAAGAGCCGTGCACACCCCTTTTCAGGTGCAGACCACCTGACTGATGTCCCTGTGCCCTGATGGCTCCACATGCTGTACAGAATGGCGCTCACACGTTCTAAACCCTAGGACCTCCATTGGCTCCCAACTAAGCACAGAGAGGGTCTATCTAGAGGCACTCCACCTGCCCAAAGATACATCACAAAGTCTGGTTACTCTTCACCTAAAGCTTAGATTCTTTCCAATATCCAACCTTCCCTCCCCACCCCTACCCCATTCTTCTGCACATTCTCCACTCTGTGATTCTGAGCTCTTCCTGTTAAATTATAATGACAACCATCTACAGTTATCCTATTATACCTATGATTCTTTTTCAAGTACATCACCTTTCTTTTTTTTTAATGTTTATAAAAAAAAAAAAAAAAAAGGCTGTGATCACAGCCTGTGACTTCAAAGGCTGGATCACAAAAGGCTTTTCCACCTCCCTCTCCCACCTGCCTCACTAGCCTCACTCACTCAGGGAGGCCTCCACCTCATGAGGACACTTAGGTGGCTCTGGTGAAGGACCTAAGAAGATGCACTGAGGCCCCCCGCCAAGAGCCAGCACCCACCACCAGCCATGGGAGCAGGCTCCTTTTAAAAGCAAGCCCTCTGGCTCTAGGGAGCCTTCAGACGATAGCAGCCTCACTACCGTCTGGCCTGCAAACTGACCAGAGACGAGGTGCGAAGCACCCAGCCAGGCTGCTCCGCTGTTCACAGGGACAGATGGAGATTCGAGATAGTTACTGTTTGTTTTAAACAAATCGAGATGGGTGGTAATTTGCTATGCAGTAATAGGTAATTAATAGAGAGACTACTGTTATGACCTCAATGTAGGCAAAGAGGTTCTTAAATATGATACCAAAACTATGAATATGAAGCCAAAACTATAAAGGAAAAGATTAATAAATGTCTCTATGTCAAAATGAAAAAGCCTAGAACAGAAGTTGGAGCAAATGCAACAAAGCCACAAACTGAAAGATGTCTGGGATTCAAATAAATTATTTATATCAATACCTGAAGAATTTCTACAAATCAACAGAAAAAGGGCAAATCATCCTATACAAAGAGGGGAGTGGAGACATAGGAGGGAAAAAGCAATTTACCAAGGAAATTAAATAGCAATAAACACATAAAAAAATTCGGAACCCCACTAGTAACCGGAGAAATGCAAATTTTAAACACGAGATAACGGTCCTCGCACATCGGAACGACAACAGTCATGTCTGATGATACAAAGTGATGGCGAGGAAACGACATCGTCTCCTGAACTGCTGGTGGGATCGGCCGGTAACACCCACTTGAGCAAACCATATACGAAACCTAGCAGAGGGAAGGCTGAGCAGCCCCTGCGACCTGGCAATTTCTCCATGCAAGAATATATCCTAGAAGAGTTTCACATATACATTACAGAAACCTCCATCGCACCACTGTTTGTGGTACAGAAAAAAATCCGCAACCACTTAAAAGCCCCTCAACAAACAGAACAGTTCAGTAAAGTGTGATTTATTCGCGCAAAACCACACAGCAATGAAAATGAAGAAATGAGGACTCTAGATATCAATATAAACACATTTTTAAAAAAAACACATTTAAAAAAAAGGTGCAGAAGATACATGCAATATGGTACCATTTATATAAAGCTTGAAAACATATTAGTTCTACTGTCAAACATATATATTGTTTATACAAACACTTACACATAGGAAAAAACTTAAAATATAAATGCATGAGAATGCTAAACACTGAACTCAGTACATCTCTGGATTAAGTAGGGTAGAAGGGGAGGCAGCAATGTGAGGGAGGGACGCATAAACCACAGGCCTTTCTATAAGGTGTGACTAATAAAGGAAGGATTTAAAAGCAAGACATGACGGAGCCAGGAGGTGGGTACTTGAGTACCAATTTTATTACCCTCTATACTTTTCTGTGTGCTTGACTATTCTTTTCTTTTTTTAAGTTTATTTATTTTGGGGGGAGTGGGGGTAGGAAGGGGCAGAGAGAAAGGGAAAGAGGGAGAATCCCAAGCAGGTTCCATATCATCAGCACAGAGCCCAATGCAAGGCTCAAACTCCTGAACTGCAAGATCATGACTTGAGAGCCAAAACCAAGTCTGACACTTAACCAAGTGAGCCACCCAGGTGTCACTGTGTGCCTGACTATTCTAAAACAGGACATTTTCAACCCAACAGCAGGTAAGAGACTGAAGCAATATTTGCAGCAGAAAAAATCAAAAGGGAATTTACACAGACTGATAAAGACAACCCAGCACCACAGTGAATATACAAATAACATGCCAAAAAAAAATTAGAAACTGTACTAGCAAATACACAGCAAAACATACAAGCTCAAGCTTACTCATAACTTTTCATTCAACAAATAATCCACTGAGTGCCTATTAAGGTGCAGGCACTTTCCAGGGCTCAGGGAATACCACAGCGAACAAACAGCTCTCATCTGCTGAGCTTATGTTTGGAAAGGCAGAGGCAGTCAATAAAAACAGAAACAGAAAGTCAGATGTTGGTAAATGCTATGAAAATAAAGCAGGTGATGTGTTAGGGATGAGGGAGGAAGAAAAGGAGACTTTAGACTGGGTGGTCAAAAACTCTGAGAAGAGAGTCCTGAGGAGTAAAGAATGAAAAGTTCTTTGAAAAGCCCAGGCAAGAGCGTCCCAGGCACGGGCATCAGTTGGTCCTGCGGCGAGAACAAACCAAATCCATCTGAGGAACAAGACAAAGACAGCTTGACTACACAGAGTGATGAGGTGTGCACATGGGATGGGGTAAAAGACACAGGGCTGATGGAGGCTGAGGGTTTACAGGGTTGGGGGAAAGGCTCTCTCAAGGAAAGGAACACACCACTATGAAATAAAATAGGTCCTAATGGACTTTTCCTTTGGAATGAGAAAGGAAACCGCATCAAATTATAAATCTTTAAAAGCTGTCGACCACATCAACAGACCCTAAATAAAATCACATGATAGTTTTAGCATTAGCTCCCTGGCACAATTTTATATTAATTCTAGAGAGAATAGTTTAGTCTTTCATCTAGAATATAGGGTGAAAACTTATTTTTGATCATTGATAGTTTAGAAAGGTTTCTTTCAACTACACAACTATGGGGATGCCATGTAAGTATTTCAAATTATCGAACTGGTGAAAACCTGTTACGATTCTTTCACGTAGAGGCTGTAAAATTAGAATATTCAGCAAACTTGCAAATGGTCCATCTTGGCTTCTCATCCATTGCCCACATCCTTCCGGTGTTGACCGGGCGCCACAGGACACAGACAAGTTCACACCTCCATTCAGCCTCTGGCCGTGCACCACCATGTGCCAACGCCAGCTGCGAGGTGTTCTTATGTGGGGTCAGCTTGCAATCACGAAACTATCCGTGAAAACTGACTGACTGACTGCAAATCACATCAACGTATCCCACACCCCTCTCCTGAGGGTTCCCAAACTGCCGGTGTCCCCTCCAACGCAGCCTGAAAGGATGGGAAGTGTGACGGGAAGAAAGTCACAGTGGGAAACTCTTGTGGCCTTAACAGATTTCTGTCCAGCCTAGGAAATACCCTGCACAAGCAAGAGGCTGTAAACTTGAGTTACCTTCATGCTAAACCCACCTCTCTCCACATCATCCTGAGCCTTAAAAACTATCCAAAGCTGCTTGGATGTTTAATGCTGCACAAGAAAAGAAACCAGAGGAAGATTCTGATCAAGGAACCTGAATTCCATTAGTACCAGAACACACAGAAATGTACTCCCCTAAGGCTTTCTCTAACCCTGCTCAAAAAAGGGGTATTCGAGCACAAAACAGAGCAAAATTATGCTTTCACCTCCTGACAATGTATGTTTCCTCTTTCCTCCCATCTCTGGATTTCAAATCCCAGGCACTGCAAATCCAGTCACCCCCTCATTTTCCTCCACTACTTGAAAAGGAGTAATTTCCAGTTTACAAGTCTATCACTGAAGAGCAGGTCTGCGGTACTAATGTAATAAAGAAGGACAACCTTCAAAAGCAGGGAGCTCTGCTACTGAGCGTCCTTCTTTGGAAACAGAGGCGCTCCCTGCTGCGTGGCCCCAATCCTGAGATCTAGATCCCAGTCCTGGCCTTTTCATCATTCGGGGGAACCTAGAATAGGTCCCCATGGGGGCCTATTTCATCAGTTCGGGGGAACCTAGCAAGTCCCCATGGTGCTTAAAGTAGCAAAATGTAACTAGAAACTTTGTTTTTACAAATAATCAAGAACTCTGAATGGAAGAGGGGAATGTGCAAGAAGCAAATAGTAAACCAGCCACTCGTGGGCCCTGAAGTCATAGAAAGCACTGGGGATGGAGATGGGGAAGTAATTAGAAGCCACTGAGCGGCTGCAGGGTGACACGTTCCCCAGCCCAGGTCTCCACCTTCCACCCCTACTCTGGGAAGGGCTGAGAGAGGAGCAAAGGCCTTCTCCCCACACAAGCATTCCTGCTACAAAGGAACAGGAACTCGGGGAAGACCAAAGGGGGCACGGGGGCAGAGGGCATGTCCACATGAGAACGGATTTGAGAATACGGCGGAGTGTAACACACGGAAGAGGGAAACACACACGGAATACGATGGAGGTGTGGGACACTGAGCAAAACCACTGCACGAAGAGAGAATCTGGGAAAGCTGCCCCTTGTGTGGCCGAAGCTGAAGCAAGAACGCCCAGCCATCACCTCGCCTGTAGGTACCATCTAAACGATGAAGGCAATGACAAGATGGGTTTACAGGTTTCAAATACGACTCTACACCACGGAAACTTTAACTCAACGTAACATTTAAGGGAGAAGCGAAAGCACTTGAAAAAAAATCCACTAAGGGTAACGGGTTCTCCAAAATCTAGAGTTTCGGGAATAAACAGTGCCCACCCAGAGAGTTTTTAAAAAGTCAACTGGATCTCCGAAGTTTGTTAAGGGAAACGAGTCTCCGGCCCCCCTTCGCCAACATTCTCTTTCCCCCCAAACTGTCTCTAACCAGTTGTTTTGGAAATCTACCTCCATTTCTCCAAATAATATAGAATGTTTGTATCTCTGTTTCAGAACTGGCCAGTATGGGGTATTCTCTCGCGACTGCTTGCTGAAGATAAAAAGATTTAGCCCTGTCTCCTAGTCTTGCCACCCTCCACCCTGCCCACCATTGCCTCAATCCATTGGTTAGATCAGTATTGGAGGTTTATTTCATTATGACTACACAGGGTATTCAGAACTGAGCCAAGCAGTAAACAATAATTACCTTTCTTTTCCTGTGTAACATTTTGTCTTCCTCGGAATTAATAATTGCTCGGCTTCTCATTTACTTAGTTTTCTATACACTTATCCCTGTGTGTTTATACAGTATATATTTATCCTTAATTAACCTCAGACTCTCCAGTCTGACAAATCCCCTTTGAATATATCCATTCACATCAGGCTTCCATCAGTTCTTCTTGAAGAAGTCTCTCCCTGCCTTCTGACTTCCTCCGGTCTGGCCTGGTTACCCTGGGCCAGCTGCATGGCCATCACCCTGGTGTCCCTTTCACCCGCTGCTGGGTCTCAAGTCCTCTTCCCTCTCACCTAGGTCCTCCTCTTTCTTGATATACCCCTTTCTTCTGATGGAGCATATCCCTCAGCTTCATGAGGGTTTGTGGGAGGTACTTGCCTCGATGAAAAGATCTTTAGTTTACTCTCAAGCTTAATAGTCTAGTTAAACTACTTAAACTAGATGTCTTTTGTTTTGTTTTGTTTTGTTTTGTTTTTCAGAATTTTAAAGGCACCGCTGCTCTGTTCCTTCCTGCTTCGACTACTGAGGAAAATTCTAAAGGCACAGATTCCTGATTGTTCATATGTGGGTCTAGTTCTTAAATTTCACAATAATGTGCCTTGTTGTGGGATTATCATCAACCATTGTTCAAAATTTCCAACAGGCCCTTTCAATCTGAAAACATCACGTCCTTCAGTTCTAGAATATCTTCTTGATTTATTTCATTAATGACTGTCCCGTTTCTTCTGCTTTCATTCTGAAGGTCTATGATTCTGATGTTGGAAACTCCTGGACCAGTGTTCTGATTTTCCTGGCTGCTTCTCTCCTATTTTCTATCTTTTTCTTTTACTGTACTTCTGGGGAGGTGTTCCTAATTTATCTTCTAACCTCTTCAAAAATATCGTCCATTCTTCTTTTCAAAGTATGTGCATGAAATCCTCAAATGGCAGGAATAATATAAACTTTGGTAAACTTTGGAGATATTGTGGGTTGGGTTCCAGACCACCACAATAAAGCTAATATTGCAATAAAGTGAGTCACATAAATTTTCAGTTTCCCAGTGCAGACAAAAGTTATGCTTACACTATGTAGTCAATTAAGTGTGTAACAGTATTATGTCCAAAAAAGCAATGCACATACCTCAATTTAAAAATACTTTCTTGCTAGTTATGAATCCTGAAATCATTATTACACTATACGTTAACTAACTTGGATTTAAATTTTTAAAATAATGAAAAAAAACCTTTCTTATTATAAACAAATTGCTAACCTGGGCGCCTGGGTGGCTCAGTCAGTTAAGCATCCGATTCTTGGTTTCAGCTCAGGTCGTGACCTCACGGTTCGTGGGATGGAGCCCCCCTCGGGTCTGTGCTGACGGTGCAGAGCCTGCCTGGGATTCTCTCTCTCTGCCCCTCTCTTTGCCCCTCCTCCACATGCACATGTATGCTCCTCCTCTCTCTACCTCTCTCTCAAAATAAATAAACTTAAAAAATTGCTAGTTGTCATCTGAGCTCTCAAGCAAGTCATAATCACAAATCACCACAACACATACAATAATGAAAAGGTTTGAAATATTGCAAAAATTACCAAAATATGACAGACACACAAAGTGAGACAATGCTATTGGAAAAATGGCGTCAACAGACTTGCTCCATGCGAAGCTACCACAACCTTCAATTTGTAAAAAAAAACAAAAACAAAAACAAAACAAAACAAAAACACACTATTTGCAAAAGCACAGTAAAAACAAGGTATGCCTGTATAGCATAATTTGTAACTTCTGGTATAAACAGATCTCTGATAGATCCGACCAAAATACTATTAATGAAAGAACAGCAGTGATGACACAGGTAAATCCTAAAACTATCCATGTTTAAACATATGCTGACGAGGATGTGGAGAAACGGGAATCCTCTTGCACTGCTGGTGGGAATGCAAACTGGTGCAGCCGCTCTGGAAAACAGTGCAGAGGTTCCTCAAAAAATTAAAAATAGATCTACCCTGTGACCCAGCAATAGCACTGCTAAGAATTTACCCAAGGGATACAGGAGTGCTGATGCATAGGGGCAACCTGTACCCCTATGTTTACAGCAGCACTTTCAACAATAGCCAAATTATGGAAAGAGCCTAAATGTTCATCAACTGATGAATGGATAAAGAAAACTGTGGTTTATATACACAATGGAATACTACTTGGCAATGAGAAAGAATAAAATCCTGCCATTTGCAGCAACGTGGATGGAACTGGAAGTCAGTCAGAGAAAGACAGATATCATGTTTTCACTCATATGTGGACCTTGAGAAACAATAGAAGACCATGGGGGAAGGGAAAAAATAGTTGCAAACAAGAGAGGGAGGGAGACAAACCATAAGAGACTCTTAAATACTGAGAACAAACCGAGCGGGGTGGAGAGAGAGGGGAAAATGGGTGATGGGCATTGAGGAGGGCACTTGTTGGGATGAGCACTGGGTATGGTATGTAAGTAATGAACCGCGGGAATGTACCCCAAAACCAAGAGCCACTTTACACACTGTATGTTAGCCAATTTGACAATAAATTATATTTTTAAAAAGGGGAGGGGCTCCTGGGTGGTTCAGTTGGTTAAGCGTCCAACTTCAGCTCAGGTCATGATCTCATGGTTCATGGGTTTGAGCCTGCGTCGGGCTCTGCGCTGACAGCTCGGAGCCTGGAGCCTGCTTCAGATTCTGTGTCTCCCTCTCTCTCTGCCCCTTCCCTACTCATGCTCTGTTTCTGTCTCAAAAATAAACAAACACAAAAAATTAAAAAACAAAAAACTATCCATGTTTAAAGTTATTTAACATTTATTTAATATGCACCTATGCAATAAAGGTCAAGATATGTCACTAAGGATGTCAAAAACGGGTGAAATTTATTGAGAAATTACTTATCTGCCAAGTATCTTATCTGCATTATTACTTAAATCTCTCAGATGAAAGGAGGAGTAACTTGTCCAACACCGAGTGGCTGGTGCGGTGCTGCAGCCAGAAATTAAAATCCTGGTTTGTCTGACTCCAGATGCAAGCTTTCCTGCACTCACAAAACTGCCTGAACAAAAAGCTCTTCTTCCCGGTCACTTGTTGCCCTGCGGTCTCCCTGGCTGTCAAATGTGGCCGCTTGACAAAGGTCTAGCTACTGAACTATGACAAATGAGGAGCGCGACTTTCAGGCCGGGCCCACCCCAAACATGTCTTTCCCTTTCCAGCATCATGCAGATGAGCACATGTGGAACCATTTGCTGATGACAGTGGAGTCACAGGACAGAAGGAGCAAGAATCAGGGACACTGTGCTTGTTTTGGACTCTGCTGATCAAGAAACAAAATTCAAATGATCTTAATCCACCGAGATTTGAGGTTTATCTGTTTCAGCAGTCAGGCTTGATGCCACACCGCCTCAGGAAACTTAAACCTTTATGGGAGTAATAGTAATAGTAATAACTATAACACTACATGCAAACAGCATCAAAAGTGTAGTACAGACGGACATTTACAGAGAAAAGTTGTATGTGCAGAAAAACAGCAGCACTCAAAGCTGGAGAGATCATGAAAGTATCAGCTTTTAATGTGAGTTTTGTTAATGGGTAAGATTTAGGTAATTAAATAGGTGGCCAAAGAAAAAATAGAAAAAGGAACACGTCTCCAGGTAAAAAGTGTCAAGGTAAGAACATCATGGCCAATGGTGAGCCGGAGTATCAGTGGAAAGAGCATATGGTATAAGTGAAACAGTAGTGAGGGCCAGGTTGGAATGAATGGCAGACAGGTGCCAGACAAGACCAGGTTATGACATTTGGGCCACTTTCCTATGCAATAGTGAGCTACCAAGGGCGCAGCGCAGAAACCCAGCATTAAGTCACAGAGTGCAACATAAAGTGGTTCAGGACTGAAAGATTTCATCGTTTGACAAATATTTACTGATCACTTACGTCATGTCAACCAAAGCAGTGGGACTGGAGGAAAAACTGATGAATGGGAAGGAAAAATGAAGCAGTATTTAGTTACAGGCACTGGGGCTATGGTTGAGTAAGACAAAGAGAAGAGTCAATAATGACTGTGGTCTCGTGTCTGACTGCCTAGAAAAGGGGTAAAACGGTATAATCAAATAGAAAAGCTGGGAGGTGTAACTGTTTGGGAAGAAATGGTCAGTCTGCTTCAATAGAGACTGAATTTGCAATAAACAGGCACCATTTTTCATATGAATTACTAATCCCCACGTCCAGCTTACTCATTCAGTCGGAAGACCCAAGCCCCATATCTGACCTCAAAGGGGATTAAGAAGCATAAACAAACCCTGCAGCAAATGCTAGACACTTAAAGCATCATTCCGAGGCGGGGGCTACATGAGAAAACTACACCAGTCCACCGCGTCCCAAAGAGTGTTCCAGGACTCATTAATCATCATCTTCCTGCAAATCACTGCCACTATCTCTCCCGCTGCCCCACCCCTCAGATCCCACTGCAGCAGTTTCGTGAGAAAAAGAAACTGTGCCAAGGAATTCTGGACAATCTTACAAAGCATAAGTAGTTTTTGAAATTCCACAATGGACACTTACCCTATACTAAAGAAGCCTTTAATTTTGTTTAGTCCAAGTCCCAAAACTTACTCAGTGACAGAAATCTGTTTTTGAGGAACACCTATGTACTAAGGATGTACACTTCGGGAAATGGTTTACAGATGGTACACAGAGAACCTATTAATCTTTGCACACTGAAGGCACCTAACATGGGCCGAAACACACAGGACACGATGTATGGTGAAACAAACAATTACTCAGAGGGTTTCTAAAACAGTAAAAGCCACATATTTTGGTCATTTCCTAAGTATTATTCCAAAATGCCAAGGCTCACCACCCTAGGTTTCTTATAAAAGTTCTCTATATACCTGATAAAATCTCTACATCAATTCACCACATGTGAGTTTATTATCCCAACACCACTGGACGTGGCGTACTTCTCTTTGTTTTCAAAATGAAGTCCATCCTCAAAATGAATCACAATTAACTCACAATTGAGGAGTTACTCAAAACGGAGCATTCTACACCGGCTTTGTAGAAACTGTGAAGTCACAAGTGATGGTAAGTCACTAAACAACACAGCCAGTACAGCGGGAGCACTGGACCAGGAGCATATGCTGTATGTTAATGGTAAGAACGAAAGCAAGGGAAAGGAGAAGGAAATGGTGAGCCAACCTTTCTCCCTGCCCCCCCTGCCCCCAAGCAATTCAGGTAAGCTTAAATAAGGCGGGGGGGGGGGGGGGGGGGGGGGTCACTGATTCCAGTCCCGTGCCCTCAACTGGGCGGAGAGGAAGAAAAATATTCTCCCGCTGGGTGGGGGAAAGAACAGACTGTGCCCCTCCAGGCTTCATTCAATAGCTCTGGGCCAAATGAATCAACATGTTTATCTGCTAATACAGCTGAGCTCATTTTAACGTGTTATGCACTTGAAAGGAAACAAACTTTTTTAAAATGGAACCAGTAAAATTCAGAAAGTTTCTGTTTTCCGTTTTAGCAAACTTAGTTAAGCTCTTTGTTTATGAAGACCAAAAATTACAGAATAAATCTTTCATTGTGTCAAAATGTTTATTCCAAACTGAAGAAGAGTTAAGGAAACTTGGGCTCTAAGACATTTGATCTAAGGGTCAAGGACAGTCTGACTTCTTAGCTCTGCCAGCAGTTTTTAAAAGTTGCTTCCTGTACTAGGGAATGTTCACTGTTCTTGCACAAACAATAATAAACGTCATTTATGCAACCACCTTGATTATTCTTTCCTCTCCTTTTAAATTCACTGCTTGGTAATAGCAAAGGCTACGGTCATTAATTCTAGTGAGTATTTTGAGCTTTTAATTTCCATTATATTTCTGCTCACTTACTATGTGCAGGGAAACAATTTTACTTTATTTGTGTATTCAAAAAATACGTCCTGAATGTCAATTATGTGCCAGAACATTACAGATGAAAGTCAGCAGAAGAGATGGGGTCACTGCCCTCCAAGAGCTTTCAATCCAGCTGGGAAGAAAGCTTATGAAATCAGACACGTATATAATCCAAACAATGCAAAGGGGGAAATAAAATACAAAACAAACATGTAAACATACAACATGATCTAGCCCAGGGATCAGAGACGGATTCCTTTGGTAATGACAACTGAGCAGAGTTCAGCACAACAAACATTAAAGGTAATTTAAAACTTACACACACACACACCCCAAATCACCCTAGGAATAAGAATGTCCATACTGTTGACAGGAAAGGGGTCTGTAAGAGCAAAGGTAAAATCCATGGGACTCTGAAAATAATGGCGATAGCCTCATGTAAACAGTACCAAAGAGTGTTTATATCTCTGTAGGAAGGAAAGCGGTGCCCACTTCTGGTATATTTCCATTCAAAAACAGGTTTCACAGCTAGAACTATTTTCCAAGGGAAAAGCCAAACACCAGCGATTAGTCTAGTAACGTCCAATCACCTCAAGTCCTCCGCACACATAAACCAAGTTTATAACAATCAATGTATCCCAAGCCTCAACACTCCATAAAACCCAGGTCACACAAAGACACCTACAGCTTTACAGGTCTCAGAATCACATCTTGGCGCAGAAACAAACATTTCAGAAATCATCTTGTAACCCATAAAACACTTCCATTTTGCAGATCAGGAACGGGACCCAAAGTTGGGAAGTGACACACACCACCACATCATTCATCCAGTTAGCAAGATAAAAGGAGGTGAACCAGACCCCGGACCTCCCAAGGCCCGTTCCCAAGCTCTTTCTACAGCATCACCAGAGCAAATCTATCAAACGACAAGGAACACATGTTGCAAATAAATGAGGCAAAACGTTAAAACACAGGAATTGCATTCTGAAAATGTTGCACACCTTCAATTGATCTGCACTTCCCTGAAGTCCTAGAAAAATCATGGTCCCTCTTAACTCATTCCACAGAAAAGGTGTAAGTGAAGGAAACGAACACGTACTGACCTTACAGGGTCCAAGAGCGAGGCTGAGTGCTTGATCTACTTGAATTTCACCTGATCATCACAACTACCCTCGGAGTTACACAGAGTCTCAGGCTACTGGGACTCGGAAACATTAAATAATTCACCCAACATTACGCAGCAGAAAAATGACAGAGGCAGGCTTTGAATTCAAGTCTGCCCGACTCTAAGCCCATAGTCACTTGACCACACAAAAAAAGGATTTTTTCATAGGAAAATGTTACACAACACTGGGAGCTCTCCGAGAGAACCCACCAAGGCCCATCTACTTGCTGATGAAAAGTCTTCTAAAGTCTGGGAATTCAACAATTATGTTTTAATTATTCCTAGAGGAAGTACCAAGTTTTAAACAACTACTTTACAAACAAAATGCAGAGCACACTCTTAGGTTAAATATTGCTTCTATTCTCTTTTCTGCATCCTTTTTAACCCCGCTGGCACTGGCACCCAGAAAAGCATCAGCTGTCCACTTCTACGAGATGTCGGCTCACGAGCAGTAAGGACAAGAATGCAAGAGTGCACTTGGGAGAACCACACGCAAACAGGCACTGCATTTTAGTAATTCTGATGTCTCTACTGGTGGACAGCTCATTCACAGCTCCAACTGGGAAAGGGCACAGTACTCAAAAAGAACTAGTAAGTAGTCCAAACAGGGCAAAGCACATCAGAATTAAAGGGAAGACCAATTTTTGGTTTCACAACAACTACCCATTTTCTAGGACTCCGTTTCCACTTTCTCAGCCCTGCTACTAAGTCGGTTACCGCTCATGCATCAGGTTGTCCGCTTCCAGCCTTTAGTTGGCATCTTCGGTTTGCTGTCCTCCCTCATTTAGTTCTCTTTACCCTGATGGATATACGCTTTGGCTTTCTCCATCATTTTAGTGGGAAGAGAAGAATCTATTTTCTCTCATACGACTACTAGAGGGGTGGATGTTTTTTAGGTTTTCTCTTGATCCCTGTCTTTTCCCCAATACCCCAAGTACCATTCCATCCTCCACTTCTTTATTTCTGTTGGCTTATTTTGACCTCTCTTTCCTTATGGGGGCTTTCCCCAAAGGTCCCGTGGTCTTGGAATGTTAATTTATATTTAAGAATGAGGTTCTGACAAACAAATTGACTGAAAGATCTGTGTGAGGAAATGGGGCTTGTCAACTGGTAGCACTCATTTAAGGGGGCTCTGGTAGTAAGCTTATCAGTATCTGAAGATACGTCAGTTTTCTGCAGGAGATGAGCAGGACAGTCTTGACTGTGGAGTTCTGCAGGGAGAGCAGAGAAAACAGGCTCAGAGTTCCACAATTCAGATACAGATTTCCCTGAATCTTCCTGTTTTTAAGTCATTCGGCCACCCCCTGCCCCTGGTTTCAGAATGCAGGCACTTCTTCAGTTTTATATTTTATCATGTTAATTTTATAAAGAATAAATCTTGGCCTCCCGAGGCCACAAGCTGGTGGTGGACAGTCACCTATCTACATAGTGTCCTCAAGGAGAGAACCTAAGGACCCCACCTGTAGCATACAGATTTTCTGACCAATCCCTGTTCTCAGCTCCACTTCGGACCCTGCCTCCCTTAGGGTCTGCAGGCTCCCAACGCCGAGCCTCTGGGAAGCTTCAGGACACAGTATTACTTACACTTCTTGCAAGTACTGTGCACTTACAGACCGTTCTGCTCTGCTAATTCTGCTGTTGCCCATCCGTCTGCTTCCTCATTTCAAAACAAAATACAGCAATTTCTATCTCCTGCTGTCATCTCATTCGGAGGGGAACAGAGTTACTTTCTAAAGGGTTACCGATTTTCAGTTGTACAAGAGGAAAAAAGTTGTGGAGATGGGTGGTGGTGATGGCTGCATAACATACTGTGACTGGACCGATTACCACCAAACTGGATGCCTAAAAAATGGTTAGAACGGTAAATTTCCTGATGTATATTTTACCACAATTTAAAAAAAAATTTTTTTAAGCAATATTCAGAAAAAGCTACCTCTTCAAAAGCCCCTTCCAAGATCACCCTATGCAAAGTTCTCTTTCTCCCCGGCCAGGATAACTCTCTAGTACATCCTATGATTTACCCTCTTGGCAGCACATATAGCTATCTGAAATTATCTTCTTTATTTCAGTAATTGTTTATTACCTCTGCCCTCCAATAAGACAGTGGACACTGGGGCCGCCTTCTAACATCACCTGTGTGTCACAATGATAAGAATAGCAGGAAAGCACTCAGTAAACATCTGGTAGATAAATGAAGTAACTGGTTTCTGGGCCCCACTAGACCGACTGAATGAGATCGTTGAATTCTCAAACACTGATTTATAAAAACAGAAAATCTGCTATTTATGACCCAAATAGGACCCCTCTCCCTAGCTAGTCTAAACAGTTGGACACATCCGACCCTTAAAACAGATATTCTGTTCTAAGCGGAGACTCATGTGCTTTTGACTAGGGATTGACCAATGGGAAAGGTGTGGCTAAAAGAGGAGTTTCTAGTTCTTTCCCAACAGGAATTCCTGATAACATGGCAATATTCTTCCTTTAACATAACTCTTTTCAAATGTAACCATGTAGGCCTTACTAGAAGAGCTTTCACATCATAAAGATGTTTAACAATCTATTTTATCATGTAATTCAAACGTTGAGTTAGGAAAAAAAACAACCAACCCCTTTTCCACTTATGTTCTTGAAAGTATCTAAATTCCCACAGGAATCTGTTCTATTATCTTCCCTCTCCTGTCTTTAAATCTCACCTTGCCATTTCTGTAGCTCCCTCCTAGACGGCAAATGAATGTGCCTCTCGTTATAAAAAATATTCACTTCATCGTACTGCACACTCAACCTACAATCTTATCTATCCCCCCACTTCACCGCATCAAGCTTCCTGGAAGAATGCTTTCTCACTTCCCGTTGATTCCTTAACCCTCAACTCAGGGTACCTAACATGGCTGTCAATCCCTTCACTGTTGAGTGGCCCACTCAACAGCCATTGTGAGCTCCCTGGATACTCACCATGGATTTCCTGTCTGTTCCAGTTCCCTGCTCCTTCCATGTGACTTAGATTCTGCTCGTCCTTAAAGGACAGCGGACAGGTCTAGGTGTGAACCTGGCTCCAACACTGACGATACTTGTCTGAGCTGACTCAAGGGTCAGTCTGTGTCCCTAAGGCACAAGTTACTTGAAGGCACACACTACGTATTCATCTTGATCTGCCCAAGTCCACAGGCTCCAACACATAGCAGACACTCAGGGAAGCTTTGTGGGAGGGTGAGAAGACATGACACAGGGGAGGGGTGGAGAGGGAAGAAAGGGCGGGAGAAGAACACACAGGACACGGGTTTCCTCAATCTTTTTAATCCCTAAGTACAAAGCAGGAAAGTTAACCATAAAAGTACCTCAATCAGTGATTGCGGAATCTAACTGAATGCCTATATGTATATGTATGTATACGTACATACACGTATATACTACCTATGTAATGGTTTGGTTTGGTTCAATTTCACTGGACATTCACAGCTAAAATTCTGAGAATTACACATTTATCTTAAAGGTTTGGTTATAAAAATCACACTGTTACCTACAGTTGTAGACTTATCAATAAGCAAATTCAGTTTTAGAAATCACTAGTCAATGAAGGAATAATATAATTTAGCATGCTTTGACTTCCAGAGGGCATCGGGGAGGGGCATACTGAAGTTGGAGTCCACGTGAAATGAGGAAGAAATACAAGGTCAACACTGAAGTCTGGAGATAGGGTAGTAAAAAAAATTCCATACATGTCCTAAAATTAACTTCTTGGTCTCTGAAGAAAATGTCATAAATAAGTTGGGATAGGTTTTACAGGGCTTCTTTAGGGGCACCTGGGTGGCTAAGTCGGCTGGGCGCCCGACTTTGGCTCAGGTCATGATCTCGAGGTTCATGGGTTGGAGCCCCACATCGGGCTCTGTGCTAACAGCTCAGAGCCTGGAGCCTGCTTCAGATTCTGTGTCTCCCTCTCTCTCTGCCCCTCACCCACTTGGGTGTGCTCTCTCAAAAATAAACAAACATTTACAAAAAATAAAGGGCTTTTTCAAAAGTCTGATTTCTGCTACTAAAGGAAAAAGAAGATATCCCCAAATTTAAAACAAAATACACATAAACAAATTGCTTTAAATAAATGCTCTTTTATTATATTTCAAGGGAAAACTGGTACTTCTGGACACTAATTAAAAGTGAAAAGGAGGGGCACCTGGGTGGCTCAGTTGGTTAAGTGTCCAACTTTAGCTCACATCACGATCTCATGGTTCGTGAGTTTGAGCCCTGCATGGGGATCTGTGCTGACAGCTCGGAGCCTGGAGTCTGCTTTGGATTCTGTGTCTGTCTCTCTCTCTCTCTCTCTCTCTCTCTCTCTCTCTCTCTCTCTGCCCCAACCCCACTCACACTCTGTCTCTCTCTCAAAAATAAGTAAATGTTAAAAAAAAAATTTTTTTTTAAAGTGAAAAGGAAACCATCCCTTTGCAGTTAAAAGAAGATGAGGACAATTCCCAGAGGAAAAAAGAAAACAACTTCACCAAATTCTACCTCATGTAGCTTACAGTTCATTCCTCTCAGCTCCGACTTTGTGCCTTATTTCCAAGTCTCCATGCCCTTCACTGACTCTCCAATGTCCGCATTCCCCAGGGTGCTACCCTTGCACTTCCCATAGGTGTGCTCACTGAGCATGCATGTCTACACCGGCCCAGCATGGCAGTTAGAAGCATACTCTTCAGGACCAGATGCTCCTGCCTGTGTTTGAATCCTGGCCACTACTAATCAGGTGTGTAATGTGAAGACTTAACTTCTCTGTGCCTCAGTTTACTCACATGCTAAAAAAAAAAAAGGACAAAACACTCTCAGGATGTCGTGAGAACTGAATTAGTATACACCAAACGCTCAGAATGCTGCCTGGCACATACGTGATCCAAAAGTGTTAGCGATGGGAGGGACCGCATCATTTATCATCCAAACCAGGGCACTCTGAGATACAAAGAGACTATTAATAACCACACTGGAGCAACAGGCATAAACCAGAACTGTCCTTGGCAAACCAGGACAGAGTCACCCAATCAGCCTAAGATGCACCACAAAATACTGATGACAGGCAACAGTTTCTGTCCTACAATTATACAGCTAACCTAATATTGTTCACTTCCCATTAAACAAACCTACTTATAGGCTATTATTTCTGAAAGTGGGTTCAATGGGGGGAAAGGGTAGAGCAGGTCAAAAAAAGTTTCAGAAGCACCAAATTAAAGGTAAACAAGGTACTACCATCTAGTTTCTACCCAAAAGTCACTGGTATACTAATGTGCCTTATTTGACTTTATAGCTTCAATTAATTTTATTTTGCAACTACAAAGTTTTTATGAAATAAAATTTAAATGAGCAACTGGCTTTTTTTTTTTTTAATATAAAATATGTACCTACCTATAAGCAGTGCTCTTTTCCTCAGGACCTAGCCCTTAATGAGTACTACGTATCTGCTGAATGAATGAATACCAGAAACACTTCTCGTAAAAAATGATTTCAGAAACTAAAGCTATATCAGAAAGAAAGTAAAAGTCTAGTTTGGGGTTTTAGGTGAGCTTCCTCAGCTTTTTCTGATAGAAGGTTCCATTAGAACCCTTGGATAAGAATTGCATTGGTTGTTCCACTGGGTCTACTCTGGACTAAACGTGGCTTGGTAATCCAAGAGGAAAAATCTTCCTAGAAGATAAAAATAACAACAGGGGCGCCTGGGTGGCTCGGTCGGTTAAGCATCCGACTTCGGCTCAGGTCATGATCTCACGGTCTGTGAGTTCGAGCCCCGCGTCAGGCTCTGTGCTGACCGCTCAGAGCCTGGAGCCTGTTTCAGATTCTGTGTCTCCCTCTCTCTCTGCCCCTCCCCTGTTCATGCTCTGTCTCTCTCTGTCTCAAAAATAAATAAACATTAAAAAAATAAAAAAAAAAAAAAAATAACAACAGTCGTAGCCAATGCAGAAGGAAAATACTACGCTCCAGAGCCAACCACACATCATTGCCTTTGATCTTCACAATAACCTTTACGTTAATTAGGTGTCACCTTTAAGTGACATCCGTCTTGGTCGTGGGAATTTTAGTAGATCTCATGTCCACAACTTATTTCCAACTGCCTGACCAAGAATTTATTTTCTGTAAGTTTGCACACCTCTTTTTTGCTGGCACAATTTTATGAGGCAAATTCCAACACAATCCACCACCAAGCCCAACTACTGGTAAGGCAATGAACCAACCATTAAGTGCTCAAATCCTGTTACGAAACCGCCCACATGAACTCTACACCATGTGGTCTCGAAGGGCAGCACATCGAAAGGCATAACGCAACTGTGAGAAAGGTCGCATTTATAACCATACATTTATAACTACACGCTTGTGACTTAAAATAATCTTCCTCGCTGGAATCTCTCAGAGAAGATGGAATAAATAAATATTCAAGCACAAATAATTCCACATATCAAATTCTGGAGCTGGAAGGAAATTTACGGATTCTAATCAAAGTAAAATGTTACTGAAGATAAATGCTTTTCTATCCGTGAACTACATAGCTGTATTATTGCTGTTGCCATTCTTTACATGAGGGCACAGGTTTAGCAATTTGTCCAAGTTTACACAGCTGGTGAGCAGAGGACTTGAAATTCAGACCCAAATCTGTCTAACACCAAAACTAGGATCATTAATTTTCTTTACGGTATACCAAGATTCCTCCTACTTAACATTTTTCTGTAACCCAAATTACTCCATCAAAAATAGGACTTCAGGGCTAGACGAGATCTCTAACAACCTCTCCGTCTTACAGCCTCAGTGACACCAAGTACTTTTATATGTTGGTTGCACAGAGCTGGTCACTGAAAGAGCGAACACGGAAACCCGGGACTTCTGTCAGATTCACACCCAATGCTTTTCGGCGTCACAAAAGATCAATGCTTACCAATAAGAATGATAATGACAGCTTTCACTTATCAAGCACCTACGAGCAGCCTAGCACTACATATGGCGTCCTGCAGAAGTATCTTGAATCCTCCCAATGATCTCTAAAAGCCCACAACTGCAGACTCCAAAGCCAGCTACACTTTTGTATCCATCATGACACTTTCAATAATCCCAACTAGAAACCCAGGGTGTGTGTGCGTGTGTGTGTGTTGTGACGGTTGTTTTGTTTTTTTGTGTTTGTGTTTGTTGCTACTAAAACTGACCCATGTACACCTGCTGCATTTTTGTGGAGACATAAAAATATTGTTGATACGTGGCGTGGAAAACACTTTTCTTTCTAAAAAAGAAAAAGCTTCTAGAGTATCTTTTTATGAAACCATAAACTAAAAAAGCTGGTAAGCCTCATTTATATAAGCAATCAAAGGCTGAATCTTCCCTAAGGAATCTGACTTCAACATCAGGCTTTCATTAGACAACGTGGTTTGTTATAGCACAAATATATACACGCACATACATACATATGTGTATGTAAGACTGGAAGGAAAGGTGCCAAAATTTTAGAGCCACCATCCCTCCCACAATCATAGAGGTGACTTTCTTCAAGAAATGATCCTACAACCCAGGCTCTCCACTAGCAGCGGCTGCTATCCTCCTGGCTACACTGATAACTGGGGATGGAAAAACGACACCAACAGATTCCAGTCTTGGTTTTATCACATGGCTCCTGGGAGAAGCCTACCTTCCTTTTGGATGGTGAGCCCCGACATTGCCACCCTGGAGCCACCAGGAACCACAGACCTGCTACCAAGCAGAAACCTCCTTGAAAATGAGACCATCCCAGCTGGAAACAGAGCAGAATGAAGCCCGAGAGAGGATGCCTGACGTCATCACCAGGTTCCCTGGATTCAGGCACACCTGAAATCAGTCCAGCCTGGATTCACCATTTACAAGATCTTATTAATTTCACCCCGTCTTTTAATGTTCCCTTCATTGTGTAAACTTGTGTGGGATTCTTTTTGCTTAAACTTCTTAAAGTCTTGACGAATTATCCTCCTAGAGAAAAGTCCTCAGGTAAAAAAATAATAACATGCTGCAAAATTTTAAACATTTGAAAATTTGATCAATAATTTTTTCTACTTAAGACATGCTTTTAAGTGTATATACTAACAAAACTTCTAAACACAGTGAATACATTTTCTTCCTAAATAAGGTGATTTTAAATCCTTTTTTTTTTTTTTTTAAATTTTTCTTTTTCAACATTTTTTATTTATTTTTGGGACAGAGAGAGACAGAGCATGAACGGGGGAGGGGCAGAGAGAGAGGGAGACACAGAATCGGAAACAGGCTCCAGGCTCTGAGCCATCAGCCCAGAGCCTGACGCGGGGCTTGAACTCACGGACCGCGAGATCGTGACCTGGCTGAAGTCGGACGCTTAACCGACTGCGCCACCCAGGCGCCCCTTAAATCCTTATAGAATAACAGTAATTGCATTTTAGGATAATATTAGAGTAGCTGGTGTTCAATTTTTTTTTCATTAACATTATTCTAAGGGTAGGAAATACTACATGTCTACTCTCTTGCCCGTTAGCTGCCAGGCTACTCGCCAACTTCAGAATACGCTGGGTGGGTAGGGGCTTTGTCCGTGCAGGCTCCTGGGGTACGTGAACAGAGAAGGAAGGTCTAAAACCAAGACGATTCTGCACTCTCCAAATCCAGAGAACATTCTAGCCACCACACACAAGTTCCTTCTTCCATAATTATCCTTCCTTCTCTCTGCTCTCCCCTCACATTCACTTCTTCCCTCTAGACTGATGATCGCCCCTCCTCCTTTCCAAGAGTAACCCTTCCTCCCAAGTTCTCACCCCCTCCCACCCTCTGCTCCTGTTCAGCAACAACTGTCTCGGTCAACTGCAGGATCTCCCGCCCCACTACCAAGTTCCCCTCTGCCATCATACACATACAACACTGCCCCTGACCAAGCTGTCCTCATCTTATTTATTCCTCCTCTACTTTCACTGACAAATTTTTCAAGCAAATAGCTTCAATCTGATATCTGAGCATCAATCACTCTCTCTTTACTCCCCAGAAATCTGGCTTCCATACTGCACCCCGCCCCCCTTAATCACTGAAACTGTATTAAGAACATTCTTGGACTACCCAATCCAATGGCCTTTTTCTGTTTCATTCCCTCTGCAGACTCCACTGCTCATGACATCAATGATCCTCTCGTAAAATGTCTTGTGTATTGGCTGTGACCTTCCTATTTTAGCTCTCTTCCTAATAAATCACTCCTTTGGTAAGTGCCTGAAGAGTCTCTTTCCCCTCCCACTCCCCACTTGTTATGAGAGGAAGTGTTTCCTGAGCTGCTTCTTCGGTCCACTGCTCATCTTCCCATATACTCTTTCTGCAAAATTGCACCTACCATTAAAATCTAACTGTGTTGTTCTCCTATATGAGAAAAACTATTTACAGATACACACACACGCACACACAAAAGGCTGAATAACCACGTCTGTCCCACCTTCTCACATCAGGACCCCTCCTGACCTGGCTGAGAATGGCATCACTAGTCTCTCTAAAACCATGGCGCACACAGTCACCTCTGGGCTGGTGGGCCCAATATTCTTCCATTCTCCCAAAACATCCTATCAGAGTCAAATGCCACTTCCCCCATGAAGCCTTCCTGGTCACACACCCACACCCATCTCCAAAGCAACACGAAGTCTCAGGTCTCACCTCTACACAGCCACAACGCTGAAGAGATAGTTTGATTAGAGCGCTTTTATGATAAGAGACAGTATACATTCCTGTGATTTCATCTCACTCAATAATCATTTCAGGGGCAAGGGACATGCTTTATCCTTTTTCTGGTTGCTAGAACACAGCAGGCACGTGATATTGACTGCAAAACATGCTTGAAAGGCCCAGGTTCAGAATGTCAGTAACATCTTAAAACACTTCATATACCTACACTGCTTTGCACTCGTCAAAGTTCAAAGTGATCGCGCTCTGAACACTGAAAGCATTTACTGACTACACCAGTAATTTGGCATTTATGATTTTCTGCTGTGAACACTATCCCATTTTTACATGCATATTGTCTTATCTTCTCAACTGGATAAGTACTTGAGAGCTATAATTTTTAATGTTAAGCATATTATACTATATGGTGTGATTCCTCGCACCCTACCAGGCATTCAGTAAATATTGCACGACTGTTTGATGAGCCTCACTGTTAGCAATTCTAAGAACTATCTGATCTGTTATCAACTTATTGTTTTAAACTAAGTCCTCTCAAAATCAGTCATTAAGAAAAAAAATACACGGAATTAAGACAATAAATATATTTAAATTCTACCCCAAATAATATATTTATTTAAAAAAAAAAAAAAAGCAACAGTGTGTTCTTTCCTTGCAAATACAAATGGACATTAAAAAGCAATTTCTCAGGGTGCCTGGATGGCTCAGTCAGTTAAGCATCCAGCTTCGGCTCAGGTCATGATCTCCCAATCCGTGAGTTCAAAACCCATGTTGGACTCCGTGCCTGCAGCCTGCTTTGGAATCTGTATCTCCCTCTCTCCCTGCCCTTCCCCAGCTGGTTCTGTCTCTCTCTCTCTCTCTCTCTCTCTCTCTCTCCCTCCCTCTCTCTCTCTCTCTCTCTCTCTCTGTATCCCTCTCTCCCCCTCAAAAATAAATAAACATTTAAAAATTTTAATAAAATAAGCAATTTCTCTACAATTCATAATGTAAAATTTGATTCAGGCAAGTATCATCAATGGAAGCTTAAACAAGTGAAGGGTTGTTGGGAACTATGACCCACAGATTTACAAATGGGAAAAATACATCTTTATAGTGAAGAGATCCAGAAGTCACCTTCTTGATCAAGTATACATCACCTATGTAGTATTCTCACCCAAAAAAGTTCAACGTGAATCTAATAGTGAGGAAAATTAGACAAATCCAGAACAGGGGACGTTCTATAAGGCAACCTGAGGCATAAAACCCTCAAAAAACTTAGAATCAATTTGATAGAAATATAAATGTCGTATTTTTATTATTCCAGAATGAAATGGGCCAGAGATACAACTAAATAAATAGTATGCACCGTAGATTTAAAAAAAAAAATTTAAGTTTATTTATTTTTGAGAGAGAGCGAGACAGAGCACGAATCGGAGAGGGGCAGAGAGAAAGGGCGACACAGAATCCGAAGCAGGCTCCAGGCTCCGAGCTGTCAGCACAGAGCCCAACACGGGGCTCAAACCCATGAACCAGAAGATCATGACCTGAGCCAAAGTCAAATGCTTAACCGACTGAGTCACCCAGGGGCCCCTGCACCGCAGATTTTTAAAAATGTTTAAGTTTTTTTGGGACTATGGTACTAGATGGGATTACTGAAAGCATTAATTTCTTAGCTGTGTTAATGGTATTGTAGTTGCGAACACCTCATTCTTGGGGATCAGGGCTAAAAGGACTCACAGACAGAATAATACCTGCAACTCCCTTTCGAGTGGTTCAACCAAAAATAAAGAAAAAGAAAAAAAAAGCAGGAGGAAAAGTGTTAACTATGCGAGGTGTTAGATGCGTTAACTAGCATGGTGCACTAACGGTCTCACAATGGATAAGCGCATCAAAACGTCGCACTGCACAGCTTAAATACATAGTTTTGTCAAGTGTACCTCAATAAAGCTGGGAAGAAATAAATGTGGCAAAACATTAAGGCTGCTAACATGCTTGTGAACACTATACTTTCAGCTCTTCGGTATACTTGAAGTTTCCAAGATAAGAAGTTGGGAGTGAATGTGCCCTCCTTTTCTTTCCAGTCACTGTAAAGGTAAGAAGAGGTCAGAGCTAAGGTTAGAGCCCTACCGTATCTAACATTTATTCCTTTTAAATACGTTTCAAAATACGTGAAGTGACCTCTGAGAAGACAGGCTATGTAGATGTAACTTTGGTGACAAAGAAACAACAGTAAATGATTACATGTAAAATAAGCAGAGAAATGTTTTCCTCATTTCACAAGTAACCCTCTGTAGTTCTTGGTAATAATTATTGGTCAGATAACTCCTTTCTCCAATATTTAAGAAAACACACATTTGTGGGGCGCCTGGGTGGCTCAGTCGGTTGAGCGTCTGACTTCGGCTCAGGTCGTGACCTCGCGGTCTGTGAGTTCAAGCCCCGCGTCAGGCTCTGTGCTGACAGCTCAGAGCCTGGAGCCTGCTTCAGATTCTGTGTCTCCCTCTCTCTCTGCCCCTCCCCCACTCATGCTCTGTCTCTCTCTGTCAAAAATAAACATTAATTTTTTTTTTTTTTTTAAGAAAACACGCATTTGTGAACGTTCCTGAGTCTGCACGTTCGTCCAGTGCCAGCCTGCCGCCCTGTGAGTCGACCAGCCCCTTCCCCTGCATGAAGGACCGGACCCTCCTTCCCTTGCGCTGGTGCCCAACCCCCGCCCCACCGCCTGCCATCTCTGGGCAGCTGCCTTCTCAGCCTTGCGACTTCAACCTGTCACCACATTCGCCTTGTACCACTGAATGGCAGGATGCCACAAGACTTAGGACTTTCACAATCAGTCTTTATTATCCACGGTTCCTGTGAGTCAGGAACTCAGGACCAATGGGGCAAGAGGCAAAGAGAAACTACCACAGCAGCGCTGCTCAGAAAGGGGTAAGGAAGGGGGTGGCTGGCTGGTACTGGCTCATAGCAATTCTCAAATCGAGCGGGGCCCAGGCAGCTCCTGATGAGGGTCTGCCCTCCACGGTCTTGGCTCTGCTTTCTGAGTCACCCTTTCCTTCGCAGAGAGGAGGGCCCACGTGTGACACGATGTTGTGTTCTCAGTGCACTTCCTGTCTGCAGAGGTTCAGCAATCAAAAGGCTGCCCTTCATCTGTACTGTCTGTGGCCCCTTCAGGCCGAGTCAACAGTGGTTCTGCCAATTCGATGGTCTTTAGAAAAAAGAGAGAGAGAGAGGGAGAGGGAGACAGGAGAAGAGAAAAAAGTCTGTGGGTCTCCCGTGTATCTTTGGACAGTTCACTCCATTCTGAGACAAAGGCCACAGCCACAAATCTCTTCAAGCCCCTCTGCGGGGACAGCTGAGGGCCAGCTCTCCAAATGTGCTCAGAACCCCTACTGTTGGACTAGAATTCTCTGAGGGAACACCTTGGATCTTGCTGAGGTCCCAAAGGATTTTAAAGTCACATCTTCAGCTTCACTTGTGGATCACGTTCTCCTGCAAATGTCCCATATTTGATCTTCCCCAGAATCTATTTCCTCATTTTAGTGGTCCTGGTCATGGAAAAGAGGCCAGGTATTTCCAAGCTCAACAGTTCCTTGCTCCTTTTTGTTTAATAGTACTTCCTTTAGTTTTTGTCTCTCCTTTTACATGTTAGCAACTGGACTGCTAAACTCTCTGCCACTACAGAACAAGGATTTCCTTCCTCACATTTCCACTAACATTTTTTCCACTGTTCCTTGCACTCTCAACCCACGGCCCACCCAAAGACCCTCAAGCTTCACTGACAGTCTATTCTAAGGCTCTTCAGGCTTTCACTAGTTGCCTCCAAATCTTTGGCAAAACAAAACCATCCCTTACAAAATCTGTATTATCAACTGCTACGCAACGAACTACCCCCAAATCAGCACTTTACTGCACAATTTCAACAGAGCAAGAGTGGCTTAGCCTGGTGGTTCTGAAACAGGACCTCTCATGAGGCTACAGGCAATATAGTTAGCATGGAGAGGGCATCAAAAGGCTCTAGTTGAACTGGGTTTTATTCCAAGACAGTTTACTCACATGGTTGACAACTTCATAATATACTTTAGACTATAATTCTATATTCTTGGTGTGAAAAGGAGCTCAGTGGCCACTCCACCCTTACATGGCTCTGGATAATGCTTTTCCAAGTTAAGCACCAGGTTGAAGAACTGCTTTCTAAAGTGGCCTATCAACAGCTTATCTTTCATGTTTTAAATTACAGAACTTGAGCAATTCATAATTTCACTACAGTTTTACGGGTAACCTGCTGAAACCATTTTTATAACCACTTATGTAAAAACTCAGTGGTGATTTAGCAAAAGCTGAAGACCGTCTGGATGCAAAGGGGCTATCTGGTCATCTTCCACCGGACCACTAAACCAAAGACTCAGGCTCCTAATGTCAGTGACACAGCACAGAAGACACTACCCCACTGCTTCTGACACTACCTCTGGTCCTACCACCATACCTATGACTTATGTTATGACCAAAAAATTGTAATAGACTGCATAAAATTAAAGTTCAAAGATACAAAGAAAAGGGAGATAACTAAAATACAGGAAAATACAAGGGCAGAACTAACATCCACACTGGGTGGAAAAGTAATTTTGTGTTAATGAATGGAAACTTGAATCAAACAGTTTGAAGACAAACTATAAAAATTCACTGGAGGGAGGGGGTGCGCTTGGCTGGCTCAGTTGGCAGAGTGTGTGGATCCTAATCTCAGGGTTGTGGGTTCGAGCCCCACTTTGGGTGTGGAGAGGGCTTAAAAATAAAATTTAGGGAAAAAAACCCACTGGGAACGAAAGAAGAAAATAGATAAAACAGAATGGAAGAAATGATAAATACAGAGCATAAATATCCAATCAAAGTTAGTAAGGCACTATGTTTCTACTGCAGATTACAGAGGACCACAAATTCTTTGTCATTCTTTCCATTAAGAAAAGGACTCTATTTCTTTCCATCAAGAAATGGACTCTATTTCTCCCCTTGATTCTAAGCTGATCTTGTAACTTGTTTGAGACCAATAAAATGTGAATAAAGCAAATGCTGTGCCAGCTCTGGAATTAGCCTTTGGGAGGCCGGTGTCTCCCACCCTCAGAAGGCAGCCACACACTCTCAAGAGTGCAGGGCACTCTGTGGGAAAAGGGTGATGTGGGGGAGAACTAAGGCACCCCCAGCCAACACTGAGCCAAGGACCCAAATTTGGGGGAAAGGCTTTCTTGGATCTCCCAGTTTAGCCTTCAAATGCAGCCACAGGAGTGAGTCTGAGTGAGATCACCAGAAGAACTTCCAAATCAAACCATAAAATCATGAAAAATAATAAACCATTGTTGGTTTAAGCCACTAAGTGCTGGGTGGTCTGTTCCACAACAGCAGATAACTGATGTCACAAAACAGATCGAAAACAACACGATACTGCCAAAATATATGGACAAAGCTGGACCCCGCAGCAAAAGACACCTGTATCCTAAGTCCTTGCTAGAAAATATTCTATCTTAGACTGTCTGAAAACCCAGCTTGTTTCAAAAGCCTGGTTGAAAGTAATAGCTTTTCTATGTCTGAAGTTACTTTCTATTATTTACTTACTTGAAAAAATATTCTAAATTCTATCCCAGGATTAAGTCAGGCATGGAAATTTTAGTATCACATTTTCGTATTTTACAATTTTGTATCTACTTTAAGATGCTTTAAGAAAATTCCACCCATGTAAGTGTATTCTCATTCTCTGATCAATTCATTCATCAGCAGTTTTTGAGGGCTTACCAGGCAGTAGGCATTAGAGTGGCAAAGATGAACAAGGCATTGAGGGCAGGTAAAAATCTGACACTTCCCCAACCTCTCCAGAAACTCAATCCCTACCTAGTCTGCGCTCCCAAAGCACTCTGTGCAAATCTCTGTTTTGTGATAACAGTAAGAGCAGCTAACACTTCTGGAGCACTTACCAGTGTAATTCTATACCTTTCACATGATATCCCTCACTCAAGCCTCACAACGACCATCAAGAGGTAGGTAAGAACTGGCATTATCCCCACTTCACAGATGAGGAAATTCACCTTTTACCCCCACTGACACTCTGGGCTCCATGAGGACAGGCAACCTGTTTCTTCATCTTTATATCCTCTCCCCAGTCTCCAGCACACATGTCTCTCTAATCAAATAAAGACATCAGTTTATCCAAGTACTAGAAATGAGTACGATCATTTCCGTTTCAAGGACAATTTTTCACTCCGCAAGAGCAAAAGTGAGTAACATCTTTTTGGACTAAGAAAAAAATGAGTTAGGACTAAATAAATATCCCTGGTTTACTGGTAAGACAAACCTAAGGTTAAAGTTTACCAATTCATTGATAAACACTGCTATTAAATCCTAAACTTTTATAAATAAGTCTAATTTGATAGTAACACATTTTACTCAGCACCATTTTTTATTTTTTTATTTCATTTTTTTCATTTACATCCAAGTTAGTTAGCATATAGTACAATTATAGTAGATTCCTGAAGTCATTATACCCCTACATATAACACCCAGTGCTCATCCCAACAAGTGTCCTCCTTAATGCCCCTTGCCCTAATTTAGCCCATCCCCTACCCACAATCCCTCCAGCAACCTTCAGTTTGTTCTCTACATTTAAGAGTACTCAGCACCATTTTAATGCTGAAACCCATAAACATCACAATGGCAACTGTACACATCTGTATTTTGAAAAAATTTTTTAATAAGTCCATGACAAAGGAATAAGAAAATAAGGGGTAATACCCATTACAATACATGCCATGGGAAAAACCCAAGTAAATGTAAGACCTAATATCTTGACCAGTGTAATCTGGGTATTTGGGGCTGACCCAGTACTATTTGGGTTGGTAGAGCTGAAATCATCAGCTATAAAACCTGTGACTACCAGTTGCATTGCATACTCAAAGACTTAAAAACAAAAATGAAAATCTTACATAATGTACCTGATACACTAAAAACTCACAATCCTTAGAATCCTGGATAGAAACTGAAATTTGGAATTTATAAGAAAAATAAAGTCAAACTGGGGAGCATTTTACCAACCTACTCCCTAACTCACAATCATCGCAAAAGACGAAAAGGAGCACAAGACTAGTACTCCCAAAATCAGACAAAATGGCCCCATTTTAGAATAACCTCCACAGGGGTGCATTTTAGAGAATGCTCATACGCCAAATCCTCAGTCTAACCTCTAGGAAGGCTGCTGTCTCTCCTAGAAATCTGTCTGGGAACTCAAATACACGCACTGTAACTGTATAATCACAACTCGTGGTGGAAGACACTGTTGGCTAACACAGAGTCAACTCCCAGTCCCCCCACCCTTGTCACCTCCCCCTACACAGACTGAAAGACAGATACTAGCTTTCTCGCAGCTATGGGGACACATAACCCAGTTCTGGGCACCACAACATAAAAGGAAGTCTGATAGTGAGCTCTGAGAAAGCTGCTAGTTTCCTAATAAAAGGGACAGTGTGGCTGACACTCGCATCCGTCTTCCCTGAACAGAAATGTAATGCTTGTTAGCACAGCCATCTTGAAACCTTACAGCAACAACTGTAGCACGAAAAGCCAACAAGCCAAAGGTGAAGCAGCAGAGAGAGCTTGAATCTCTGATGATTTCATCTTTATTTGCTAAACAACTAGGAACTGCTCACCTTTACCCTTCTTAAGTGAAAAAAATAAACCAGTCTTTGTTTTGTTACTGTTGGCTGGGTTTTCTGTTATTTTTAGCAGAATGCCTGCCTTACTAATACATTTACAAACATTTAGAGAATATGGTGTACAATTCCTTTAATTAAAAAAAAAAGTTATGGTACTTGTCTAAATAAAAAACAGCATACTGATGCCAAGTGACAAATTAAATCCAGGAGGTCCTAGATAGTTTTCCTTCAATAATTTTCTTCTAAACTATCAAAGTAAGATATTCACTTTAGAAATCTCACAGAATACAGAAAAATATAATGAAGGAAAAAAAACTCACTACCGAGAGATAATATTTGGTATAGTTCCTTCCAATCAATTTTTTAAACATACATTGATATACAAAACTGTATTTTATTTTCATCAATTGGGATCATGCAAGGTATAATTTATTACCGTTGACGGACACATACACCAAGCAACAATAGTTCAATAGCATAAGAAAGAATCCCTTCCACCATTCCCCCGCACAGGCACACACATGCACACACGTGCGTGCACACACAGCCTCACTCTCTATTCCACTTCACAACAATAGCCACTTTTAATATTTTCGGTATTATGCCTCTGTCTCTTGATTTATCACCTGTAACCACATCAACTGACTTCCCACTATGAAGGTGAAAAACTGAGTTCCCCTTCAACCTTCTTCCCAATTCTTATTACTGTTATTTCATTTTCAGTTTTTGTATTGCTTGATATTATAAAGCTAAAAAATACACTTAAGTTCTATTTCTTGACCGATGAATTTTGGACAGAAATGTCTTTGCGTCCAACCGTTAAGATAACAAAGTTAGTGTTCTTATATGGCAAGCAGTTTTAGTCATAAAATTCAAGCACAAGATTAAAATATCATTATCATTTGACCTTACCCAACCCTGAGTGAGGAAGAAAAAAATGTATGTACTTGTTGCTTTAAGCCCTACTTCACTCAACATCAGAAAAAGTGTTGGGAAAGACAAGCATAACGAAGAACAAATACAGAAAACAGTACTCGTAATCCTCAATGAATTGGAAAACATAGTTACAGGCCAACACGAATTTCAAAATTACAAAAGATGAAGCCAGAGGAAGAGAGTATAGCACTCAGGCCAGGCAACAGGAAAGGAATACTGATTAACTCCTCTTTTACACTTGTCTTCTCAAAAGAGAACCATCATAATGCAAACATTGATGCCCAGAGGTGCTGAGAAGACACTAAGTGACTTATCACTCTGAGTTCCAGTTAGCATCAATTATCTCTAAGAAATGCAGAGCACCAGAAGGGATTAAAAAAAAAAAAAAAAAAAAACCACAACCCTGAAAAGGGCAAGTATCTTTATTGTTTTTACAGAGGAAAACAATAGATGAGCCTAAACACTAACGATTACTAAATGTGATGTGAAATTCAGCATTAGGACCTATAACAGATTATTAAATAACCGCTACTGTCTATTAATTATTTAGTATGTCCCATGCACTGGGATAAGAGCTAATCAAACATCATGATCTCGGAGTCTTAAACCACTTATTATCAGCACCATTTTACACATGAGAAATTTAAGGCATATTAAGATTTCTGCCCATAGTCACTAGTAAATGGCAAAGCCGAGATCTGAAGTTAAATTCCATCCTCTTGACCACTGGGCTAAACTGACAGTACCTGCGTACTTAAAAATGAGAAAAGTAGATGGATGAGAAGAACAGATTCACTAAAAGCAAGTTACATCAAATTGGTCATTTTTTCAAATTTTCTGAGTGACCATGTTGCAAGGGTGTAGACAAATCTCTAAGACATACTGTTAAGTGATTATGATGTCATTTACGCAAAGTGAGATAAAAGATCCAAATGTTTATACAGAATAAAGTGTAAAAGTCTCATTTCTTTAATTATCCCTCTTCCTGTCCCCCATCTAATCTCTTGAATTCCAACCTCCTGACAAGAGACAAATACTACCTATAGTTTGACATGTATCTTTCTCATTCTTGCCTGTTTTCAGAAAAATGCTGGCTTTATAGCAGGGCATCACACTTGACGGCGGTTATTTCTAACAAGGAAATTGGGAGTGGAGGAACCATATCATACTCTATTACATACTGCTTGGACCTTTTACAAGAGGAACTAACGTATTATGTAGATAATACAAATTGTTTTAATCATAACGATGCTCGAAGAAAACAGGGCAAGAGTATCTAAGTGTGACCTCAATGGACTCCTCAGAAGGGAAAAGTCTGATATACTAAACTATATAACAATTAAAAACTTATACGTGACAAAACCATAGAGTTACAAGATATACTCAAACCAGGAAAATATTTGTAACAACAAATTGATAAATAAAATAATGGTATTCTGAATACATAAAAAGCTCTTACAAATAATAAGAACATATCAAATTTATAAAATTGACTAAAGACATAAGCCTCATAGGGGCACCTGGGTGGCTCAGTCAGTTGGGCGTCCGACTTTGGTTCAGGTCATATTCTCACAGTCCGTGGTTTGAGCCCCACGTCAGGCTCTGTGCTGACAGTTCAGAGCCTGGAGCCTGCTTTGGATTCTGTGTCTCCCTCTCTCTGGCCCTCCCCCTCTCATGCTCTGTCTCACTCTCTCTCTCTCAAAAATAAATAAACGTTAAAAAAAAAAATTTTAATAAAGAAGACATAAGCCTCCTACCATAAAATTGATTAAGGATAAGAAACAAGTAATTCATTTGAAGAAAAAATGGCTAAAAGCATTAACAACAAAGTTAAGCCTCAGCGTAACAAATAAATGCAAAATAAAACAGCAATATGATGGCTAAAATTAAAAAGATAATACAAGTGATAATTATGGCAAGAGAAAGCAGAAACTTTTACATACTAGCGATAGGAATGAAAATTGGTAACATGTGGACAACAAATTGGCATATGTAAATGGTCTGCATAAACAAAACATAATAAAAGTTCCTTTAAAAGTTAAAACTAAAGAGGTGCCTGGGTGGCTCAGTCCGTTAAGTGTCCGACTCTTGGTTTCAGCTGAGGTCATGATCTCAGGGTTTGCTGAATTCAAGCCCAGAGTCAGGCTCTGCACTGACAGTGCAGAGCCTGCTTGAGATTCTCTTTCTCTCTCTTTCTCTTTCTCTCTCTCTCTCTCTCTCTCTCTCTCTCTCTCTCTCTCTCTCCCCCCTGCTGATACACTTGCAAACTTTCTCTCTCTCTCTCTCTAGTAAGTAAATAAAAACTTTAAAAAAAATTAAAACTGAAAAAACCAGCTGTGGCCTTGGAGGGCAATCACGGCCCTCCCGTGCCGTGCTGTGGGGAACAGTCCTGCTGTGCTCTCCGCTGCACTGACCATACCTGCAGTATTAGGTTCACTCTGGCGACCACATTTTAAGAAAGACATTGACAAACTGAGATATTTCCACAGCAGGACACCAAAATTATGTGTGAGGGCTAGAAACATGTCATACAATGAACAAGTTAAAAGAAAAGAACAGTTTGCTTAAAACATTTTAGGAAAGGTGTCACAGCAATCCTGAAATATTGGAAGGCCTGTCTCACGGAAAACAGAACTTGTTCTAGATTGCTCAGGAGGGCAAAACAAAGACCCCTACTACTCACAGCTGTTAAATAATCAAACAGTTACGTCCTATACAGTGAGATTTTAGTTACCCACAATATCGGAGATCAATGATCCATCAGCAACGCAGTACCAAAGATTCTTCCAAGCCGGAAAAGTTACGTGTCATGAACTCAGAAGTACTTGGTGGTTCTAAGAGTAAAATATGGATAAGTGTTCCAGAACTATGACCACTACTCTGTTCTCACTTACCTGATTTAGGTGTCTTATATGCTAAACCATTCTGGGACTATCAGAGTCCTGTGCATAGAACATTCAGTCAGTTCTAGCAACTCCTACCCTATTAGCTCCATTTTCCTACAAACAACTTGACAGATATACAACCTGATCTAGAATGCCAGCCCCGCCCTTACCAAAACCCTATCCTAGATTATAGGCTGCTTTCATAATTGTGATCTATTTTGTGTTTCCTGACTTGCCCCAGCTGTCCCAATTCTAGTTCCTTGCCCTGCAATCTGTGACACACTGTTACTGGACCTTTTCTTATTTAAATGTATTTATTTATTTTAAGAGAGAGAGAGAGCGCACAGGGGAGGAGCAGAGAGAGAGAGAGAGAGAGAGAATCCCAAGTGGGCTCCACACTGTCAGTGCAGAGTCCAACATGGGGCCCGAACTCATAAACCATGAGATCATGACCTGATCCAAAACCAAGAGTCAAACACTTAACCAACTGAGCCACCCAGGTGCCCCAGCTACTGGAACTTCTAAAAACTGTTTTCTTCCTCATTCACTCAAAGACTAAGAGCCTCCTACGTTCAAAGTACTCGCAGAACCGACATGCAAAATGTAGTTGTATTAGACACAGTTCCTGCCCTCAGGGGAGTTGACAACAAAGAGAAATAAAGGGTCTATGTGATAACTAGTCAATATAAAGCCACAAGGGAGCAAAGTGATGTAATACACAGACAAGAGAAATCATTCCAACTTTGTAAGACTGTGATCTGGGAAAAAACTGAGATTATATTAGAATTTATATTTGAAATACTTAGAACATTTTTATTGACAAGGATGCAGGGGAAAGAAAGTAGAAAAACTGGCGTTAAGCATCAACATACATAAAAGAAAGCACACTGGTATGTGCACGGTTAGTCATACCAGTAAGATAACGCAATTGATTACAGAATGTGAACAGATAATTAAAGAAAGTTTATCCATGTCAAAGAATATAAAAACAGTTTCTCCAAGGAGGTAACACAGTAAATTCTAGAGATACAGCTTCCCTGTAGTCCCCACTGGGACACAGAGAGGTAAGTGATACCACTCAAATGGCATAAGGATTCCACCAGATGTAAGATACTCCCCTTTTTCCATTCTCACAGGGTTTTAAACTCTCCTCCTGTGCAACAGTTCTGAGCCCCTCTCTCAGCACATACTAATAACAGACTTTTTAAAAAAGAACTCCAAAACACGTCTGAGTGTCAAAAGAAACAAAAGATGAAGCATCATAAAATTGGCAATAAAGAAATTTCAGCTACTGGTCCGGGCTAAGCCCCTAACTCAAAAAATGACTTGTTTTCTGTAAAGATAAATGGATATAAGACTAGGTGACTTCTAAAGTCTCTTCTATTTTAAAATTCTATAAATTCAGTTGGGAAAAAAAGGTTCAGCTATGTTTCCAGGTGTCTGGAACTCAGCTGGTTGAAACCATCAGTTTCTGAGGTGCCTAGGTGGCTCAGTCGGTTAAAGTCCAACTCTTGATTTCAGCTCAGATCATGATCTCACAGTACGTGAGTTCAAGCCCTATATCAGGCTCTGTGCTGACAGTGTGGAGCCTGCTTGAGATGCTCTCTCTCCCTCTCTCTCTGCCCCTCCCCTGCTCGTGCTCTCTCTCTCAAAATAAATAAAACTTAAAAAAAAATTTTTTTAATTCAAAAACAGAAATCATCAGTTTCCTCAAATATCAATGTAGATGAAATTTCTACTCCACATAATTTGTTATGAGCAGTAACAAAACTAAGTGAATGGTAAAACTTTAACAAATTTGTATATCCACACATTAAAGCACATATACCTATCAGAGTTCCACTTCCAGTAGTTATAGGGTGACTTAGACTAATTTTGCCATACATAAAATTATAAACTCTGTATAAAATATAGAAAACAACTATTCCAGAGAACAGCATAGAAAATATTCTTTAGAAATAATGGCCAATGCAACTTCCCAAGTTTGGTAAAAACATAAATTTATAGATGAAAAACAACAAAAATCCAGTAAATCCAAAATAGGATACATACAAAGAAAACACCTAGGCACATCATCAAAGTGCTGAAATCAAGGCTAGGAAAATCTCACAGGTAGTCACAGAAAATGATATGTTGTATACAGGTAACAACACAACGTAATAGCTGACTTATCAGAAACAAGGGAAAGTAGAAGAAAATGAAAGGACATCTTTAAAGTGAGGAAAGAAACAAACTCACAAATCATAATTCTATATACGATAAAAAAAATCCTTCAAAAATAAAACAAATGAAAATATTTAAAAAAAATTTTTTTTAATGTTTATTTATTTTTGAGACAGAGAGATACAGAGCATGAATGGGGGAGGGTCAGAGAGAGAGGGAGACAGAGTCTGAAGCAGGCTCCAGGCTCTGAGCTGTCAGCACAGAGCCCGACGCGGGGCTCGAACTCACAGACTGTGAGATCATGACCTGAGCCAAAGTCGGAAACTCAACCAACTGAGCCACCCAGGCGCCCCGAAAATATTTTAAAATAAACAAAAATATGAGTGTACTGGTCACCAACAGATTTGCTCTAAAAGAAATGCTGAAGAAAGCTCTTCAAGCTAAAGGAAAATAATATCAGACAGAAACTCAAATCTATAGAAAGAAACACTGCAAATTAAGTACATATAAAAGACTATATTTATCCTGCTCTTCTTTAAAAGACATAAAAAGGGCATAAAACAAAAATTCAAACATTGTATCACATGGTTTACAACATATTTATATCTGCTATATATGAGATACAGCAGCACAAGGCACTCAGAGGAGAGGTAAATGTAACTACAGTATTTCAAGAGTGTTCTATTTTACATAATGCAGTAAAATATTAACCCAGTATATAATGTGATAAATTAGGAATGCATATTATAATCCCAACAGCAGGGTTTCTCAACCTCAGCACTAGTGACATTTTGGAGTAGAAGATTTTCTGTTTGGGGAAAACTGTCCTATACATTACAGAACACTTAGCAACATCCCTGGCCTCTACCTACTAGACGCCAATAGCACACCCACCCCAAGTCATGACAACCAAAAATGTCTCCAGACATTGTCAAATGTCCCCAGGGGAGTAAAATAACCCTGGCTGAAAACCACTGCCCTACAATAACCATTAAGTAATGTAAGATTACAGAGAAGTTCAGTTTTTTCCATTATGGCCCACCTAACAAGCCTTTTTAGTCTTTTTTTTTTCCCTAACCGCTCTAGCCTCCCACATGAAATTTTAATACCACAGATATGCTGTATATGTTTATATAATGTGTCCCACTTGAAAGGCACAAATGACTATAAATACCTGAGTTTTTTGCACCCTCCCCCAGAACCAATGATTACCCCCTTGGGGGAGATATCCTCCCCTCCACTGAGAATGCACACTGACAGAGGGATTTAGATGAAATACTAAAAAAATTCCATCAACCCAATAGAAGGCAAAAATATACCTATATATGAACAGAGAAAAAAATTTTTAAATAGGACAAATAGAGAATAAATAAAAACACAGTAGACCTAAATTCAATCATATCAATAATTACATTAACAAATATGTATGGTCTAAACACCCCCAATTAAAAGGTAAAGACTGTCAAATGAGATAAAGAGGAGAAAAAAAAAAACAAAAAAAACCAGAACCAGACCTAAAACTATGCTATCTACAAGAGAGATGGTTTAAATATAACACACAGATAAGCTAAATGTAAAATAACATTTTAAAAAGATAGAAGATGTAAACTTTAATCAGAAAAGTCTGTAGTGGTTATATTAATATCAGACACACTGAATTTCAAGACAGAAAAAGATGGACATTTCATAAGGATAAAAGATGCAATATATCCAGAAGATGATACAAATCTGGATGCATCTAACAACAGAGCTTCAAAATATATAAAGCAAAATAGAATAAAGAAACAGAGAAATTCACATAATTGGGAGATTTTACTTCTCTCTTAGTAATTGATAGAACTAAAGAAAAAAATCAGTAAAGTTACAGAAGATATGACTCACCATCACCCATCCTGACCAGACATTTATAAAAAAAAAAAAAAAAAAAAACTACACCCACAACAGCAGAAAAATCAAGATAGACCATATGGTGGACCATAAAAAAATTTTTTTAAATAACAAGAAATTCCAGATGACTGAAACTTTTTTTATAGAATATCTTCTGTAAATACAATCAAACATTAAACTGAAATCAAAACACTAACATATCTAAAAACCCCTATATATTTGTAAATTAAGCAGCCTTATTCTAAATAACCCATGGTTCAAAGAACAAATCCCAAGGGAAGTTAGAAAACATTTTACATTAAATAACAATGAAAACACATTTCATCAAAACTTGTAGGACAAAACTAAGCTGTGATGTAAGATAAATCCAGGGGCGCCTGGGTGGCTCAGTAGGTTAAGCCTCCAACTTCAGGTCAGGTCACGATCTCGTGGTCCGTGAGTTTGAGCCCCACGTCGGGCTCTGGGCTGATGGCTCGGAGCCTGGAGCCTGCTTCCGATTCCGTGTCTCCCTCTCTCTCTGTCCCTCCCCCACTCATGCTCTGTCTCTCTCTGTCTCAAAAATAAATAAACGTTAAAAAAAAATTAAAAAAAGATAAATCCATAGATTTAAGTGCTTATATTTTTTAAAAAAAGAAAGATTTAAAACCAATGACATACTATTTTACCTTAAGAAGCCAGAAAAAAAAGACAAGTAAATTAAAATAATAATGAGCAAAAGCAGTAAAATAGAAAAGGTCAAAGAAAACAAAGCAAAAAGTTGGCTCCTTGAAAAGATCAATAAAATGTATAAACTCCTAGTAAAACCGATCAAAGGAAAAAAAAATGAGAGGGAGAACACAATTTACCAACAGCAGAATTTAATAGGGGATTATAATTACAAATCCCGCAGACACTTAAAGAATAAGGGAATATTAAGAACAACTTTATTCCAAATATATCAACAACTTAGATGAAATGGAAAAATTCCTAAGAAATCACAATTTTCCCAAAGTGACACAAAATGAAACAAAAAATCTGAATAGTCCTATGCCTATTAATGAAATTGTATTTATTATCACAAACCTCACCAAAAAAGCCCCAACCCAAATGGCTTCACTGATGCATTTTACCAAACATGTTAAGTTAGGAATAAACCCTATCTTATGCAAATTTCTTCAAAAATTGAGAAGGGAATACTTCCCAACCTATTTTATGAGTCCAGCATAGCCATCAAACTAAAACATGAAATGAAAATTATAGACCAATATAAATGCAAAAAAAACCCCACAATCCTTGATAAGGTACATCAAAACTGGTAAATCAAATATAACACATCAGGACCAAATGGGACATATTCCAGCCGTTAAAGTAATACACCATATTAACACAATACAGGGAAAAGTCAAATAGTCATTTCAATAGATGTGGGAAAACTTTTTGAAAAAAGTGAACACCCACTCATGATAAAAACTCTCAGCAAAACAGGACAAGAAAGGAACTTTCTCAATCTGATTAAAGGCAGCAATAGAAAGCCCACAACAACTACAATAGTGATCACCACATAATATGATGATGGTGGTGGTAAAATAACATGAGAAATAAGACCAAAAGTCCACTCTCACCACTTTTACTCAAAATTGTGCTGGAATTCCTAACCAGTGAAATGATCAGAAAAATTAACTGAAGACATAAAGATTGCAAAGGAAGAAGCAGAACTGTGACTCTTTGCAGATGACTTGACCACGCAGAAAACTGTAGAGGTAACTAACTTGAACAAGTGAATTTACAAGTCAATACACAAAACAACTGCTGATGGGGAAGGATAAGTATCCCTATCTCGCATAAGATAGGGAGTAGTGTGAGTGTGTGCGTACATAACAGCAGCTCTACAATTCTACAGCTCTAGAATGCATATGAAAGCTTATCATTTGATGGTTCTCTCCATGGTTTACTTGATTAACATTTTCAAAACCAATGTATTCAAATAATAAAATAAGACGAAGAAAATAAGACAAATAAGAAAATAAAATAAAATTCACGTTATTGTAAATACATTAAATCTCAGAGTCCCAATGTCATTAGAAAATAAACTTGGGACGACTGGGTGGCTCAGTCAGTTAAGCATCTGACTTTGGCTCAGGTCATGATCTCAAGGTTCATGGGTTCCAGTCCGCATCAGGCTCTGTACTGATTGCTCAGAGCCTGGAGCCTGCTTCAGATTCTGTGTCTCCCTCTCTCTCTGCCCACTCCTCCCCTCCCCCCCACCCCCCACTCACGGTCTGTCTGTCTGTCTGTCTCTCTCTCTCTCTCTCTCTCAATAATAAATAAACATTAAAAAAATTTTTTTTAAGAAAATAAATTTAATTTTGTCATGTTTATTCCCCACTTGTAACGTTAATAGTCAAGTGAGCTTCTCTAAACTATCATGTGACTTATACAGTGGCTACCACAGCTCTCCACATTCTATGGAAAATGCTTGCTTCTGCGTAGTAAACAAAATCATACGGTTGTTTTCTATTTCTATAAGCACTTGATCATTTATTTAAAACTCACTTTGTGAATAAAACAGAAGCAAAAGGTACTTGTACAAGTACATACAAAGTTAAGGAAAAAGCCCTTGGACTTGGATGAGAACCCCAAAAACTGTGATTCTGTTTTCTAGAACAGCTTATAATTGACTAGCTCACAATAATCTCATGTTAACACATAGCCCAGCTTACAATCTTCGCGTTACTAAAACATTCTGCATAGTGGCATTAAGCTATTTTGACAGAAAACTCATAGACTTATCAAGTTTAGCTTGGAATTACCAAATACTAACATTCCGGTTCACCTAAACAAATCAGTTCACAGAATACAAAACAAGTGTTATTCCAAGGACACAGTTCATGAAGATCCTTGAACTGGAAACTCTAAGTAGCAGGCAAACTAAGGCAAGGAGTGCTTTGAAAGCACAAACTGGTTACGTACACAGAACACAACCTGAAAGTTCAATCTGTTAGATATCAAAGCAACAAAAAGCCTAAGAAACTATCACATGCATGCAGCATTTTCATCAGTCAAATGTTTTGTTTTTCTTTTAATTTTTTTTTAACATTTATTTATCTTTGAGACAGAGAGAGAGCATGAACAGGGGAGGGTCAGAGAAAGAGGGAGACACAGACTCTGAAACAGGCTCCAGGCTCTGAGCTGTCAACACAGAGCCCGACGCGGGGCTCGAACCCACGGACCGTGAGATCATGACCTGAGCCGAAGTCGGACACCTAACCAACTGAGCCACCCAGGCACCCCCACCAGTCAAATGTTTTTAATGATAAAACCAGCTCTTAAATTTGTACCAATTTCAGAATTGTAAGACTGTGCATTGACCACCAATACATTACAGATTTTAACATGTTATCAAGGAACTGGCTCTCCACCTTTAGAAGAGACTACTTACCTTCTTAGGAAACAGTACTATTATGCAAACGGAACTTTATAAATTACAATTAGCCCTGGTTAATGCTATTGCAACCTACTTAATTCAATAATTTACACCTTTTAAGCTGGTTAAATTTCCCACTTTATTAATGCAATACCTTTCTTCACAGCAACTATTAGCCCTCACTGTAACAGGATAAACTTAAGAGTAAAACTTTTGACATCAGGTTTGGAGACTGGCAGTACAGACAGGCTGGTCTGTGACCAGCCTCTGGTCACTTCTCTCTTGTGAAGGAGAGAGTCTAAGAAGTGTTTAACACGTCTGCAGGTATCTCCTAAGCTGATGTGCTCTCCCAGGACCATCAAGCAGGAAAATGTAGACGGTACTTTACTCCACGTGTGCTACATGACGTTTCCTTTACTGTCATTTCTAACACCAACAATACTACATCAATGTGTTATCTCAATTAATATTTACCATTCTGTAATTGCTCCAGAAAAGTATAGGAAAAAAAGGTTTCAATGTTGATATATCACCAATAACCGAAGTTAGGAAAGTATCTGCCTCACACAGTATCATTAATTATTTTTAAGTCTGTTTTTTCCTTCTCCAGGATGCTATTTAATGATGAACAACTTATTTACATCAAAAGTACAAATGAAATGAGATTATATCTAGATAGGAGCTAACATGAACTGATTCATAAATGCAAGTTTGAGAAAAAGGACTGATAGTCAAACTAAGGGTAACTGTGAATTTTTTATATCGATACTTTTATTAAAAGTTTACAAATACTCTGTACACATTAGCTCACAATGCTTACCAGCATACTGTGAGGTAAAGAAGGCAGACATTATATATTTATTCTAAAACAAGTACACCAGAGTTCAGGTGATGATAATCTATCTGCCCAGTGTAAAGAGGCAGAGACTACTACTACTCTTTAAGAAGAAATTCTCTGAGCCAAAATATGTCCAAACAGCAACAACAGACTAATGAAATTTGCTTGACTAAAACAGAAGATTATTCTTAAAATCATACTGAAAATCTCTAAAGGAATAAATTAAGAATAGTAAAATCATACTGAAAATCTCTAAAGGAATAAATTAAGAATAGTTCAGAGGAAAAAAATGCCCCATTTGGTTTCCCCTAATATTTCAACTAATGCTTGTAAGAGTCCAGTTAAAAGTACCATTACAAATCCTCATTCCGAGAATCTAGCCAGTCATAAGTACAGGGAAAATACATGAATTACAAAAACAGACAGAGGTCACTACCAGTAAACTCAGTCTTTCATTCACAAATAAACCAACAGGGATCATCAGATACCTGAGGAATACTAACACCACCAAGGAAAAAAAAATAATAAACAAAATAAACAAACTGAAAAAGTTATTCAAAGCAGATAAAAAATTTAAAAATACTCTCATTGGTGTCCTTTGATTAAAAATCTGTAAAATAAGAGCGGGTGGCTATGAACTACAAAGAATTCCCAGAAATATAAAGTAATAGCTGAAATAAATAATTCAGTAAAGGGCTCAAAGAAAAAGTTGAGGAATCTTCCAGAACAAGGAGAGAAAACAAAGAAATTAAAGAAAAATTTTAAAACAGAGCACTGATATAGATGTTCTAAGGGAAAAAACCATAAAAGAATACAGAAGACACAGAAGGGAAAAAATAACACAAGAAATACAGAAGACTCCCCAGAATTAAATACATTTGCCTGCATATTCTAAGGGTCCACCAAATGCTTTACAGGTGAATTAAAAAGAACCACATCTTATCCTCCTTAAATTTTATAAAGCCAAGGATAAAGAGGCATGAACACAACAAACTTCAAGATGACAACAAACAGGTTACCTAGAAAGAAATTACTCCTATTAGTGTTAAGCCTCTTACCAGTAAAACTGGTTACCAAAAGGTAACGGAATGCAGCCTTCAAAACTCTGAAGGAAAATTGTTTCACAACTGAATTCTATACCCAGCAAAGGTATGCACCAGGTGTAAAAGTGAAAAGCACATTTTCAAACACTGTGTTGACATATTCTTTCTGAAAGAAGTTCTTCAGGAAATTGAAAAAAGGAAAAAAAAAAAAAACTACTTCTAGAAAACCATAAAATAAATCCAAAACAGATAGGGGAAAGACAGGAGATCTAAGAAAGCACTGAACTTGTCCAGGAATGCAATTAAATAACATGCTACTAGCTGAGTATCACACCTAGAAAAAGGTCAGTTCACAATAGAATTTTGACAAATACCAGGATTAAAAAGCTGGATGACCACGTGATACAAGGAAGACAGCAAAGCATACACTCTTTACCAATGGGAGGAAACGTGACAATTAGAAAATCCAGGAAAAACCATTATAGCCCAAACCAGAGGCCAAACCAAAGTGCGTCATGATCTTGAACACCAACAGAGTATGAGGCGATCATTTGCTCTCTATGGCTCCCATCATACGCACCCACCATACTGCTCTGGTTGGCAGCAGGTACTGTTTACTTATCATAATATCGATTACTCCTTCTCCGAATCAGCAAGTATAACTATTACAAACCCTGAAAATATAAAATAAACGTTCAGTTGCCACAAACTGGGAGGGGAATGTGGGAAATTCAGAGGAAAGATTGTGTAGGGTACTCTCAAGGTGGTCAGTTTAGAGATGATGTGTAAGTACTTTCTAGAATGAAGAGTGCACCTGTTGGAAGTTTAACCATGAGCCCACTCCCTCCCTTTAGGGAAGGAAGAGAACAGGTATTAACAAGTCAAATTCTTCATTTTTCATAAGGGTGATACACGAGATTATGTAAGACTACTCAAAAATAAAGCTTAGCATATTATATACAACACTGGGATAATAATCACCAAAAAAAGTATAAAATACAAAAGGTCTACAATGGTTATCTCTGTGGAGAGAAACCCGTTGGAAGAGCAGACGACAGAAAAGACTTTTACTTATCATTTTATATCTTTGTGTACTATTAACCAAGGCAGGAAAAATGCAAAGAAATCCTGGTCCATTTTTTTCTTGCTTCTATGCCCCATGCACTTTAAACCGACCTTTTATCATGGTGTTTCAGGTAAGATGCAATTAACTAAACAAACTCAAGAACAACCCTAAATCTTTGACAACACGTGGTGCCAGCAATAATTTACACTTGTGTTCAAGCTCTCAAAACACATCCACATCCATCACCTCACTTAATCCTCAAAACAGACTTAATGGGAGCAGACATTAGAGATGCATAAAGTATTACTCCAAAAGGTTTACGTGATTTGCCATCCCCAAAAAACAAAGTAGGAAAGACAGTATAAATATAATAGACAAGTTAAAAAAACAAAGAAAAAGCACCTTCAGACAGCAGTGAAATCTGAAAATGTCTTCTAAATTTATAATATAACATACAATAAATTAAACTCGATCGTACAATAGTTGGCTGAAACCGTTTGATAGTTAAGCACACACTTACCGTATGAGCAGCAATCTCGTTCCCAGGTCACTGCCCAAGGGAAAAGGAAAACAAACCACACCAAGACATGATCTCCAATGTGCATAGCTGCCTTATGTGTAATAGCCCCAAACTAGAAATAGCTCAAATATCCATCAGCCAGTAAATAAATAGATTGTGGTACGTCCAGACTACAGAACATGCCTCAACAATAAAAAGGAACAAACTTGTGATGTACACAGCGATGTGGATGAATCGTTCAAGTATTATGCTACGTGAAAGTAACCAGACACAGAGGACCAGATGAGTGTATTTATAAGGAAGATTACAGTTGTAGCAGATTAGGGGTCCCAGGGCTCAGGAATGAGGACGGACTGCAGAGCGGAAGAGGGGTGCTTTCGGAGTGACAGAGATGTTCAACGTCATGACTGCAGTGTTTGTTATGCTACTGCATGCATGTAGCAAAATTCATCCCCGTGTACACTTAAAATAGGGGAATTGTATTGGTATGGAAATTATAACTCAATAAGGATGAATTTTTAGAAATCAGTAATACATAATCTCATTTAACTACTGACAATGACTTTCCAAACATAGGTATTAACTACAGACCTGCAAAAAACATTGAAATCACTATTTAAAAGGTAACTTTTAATCAGGAAATAGATACAGTATACAGGAACTTAAAAGTCCTAAGAATGCAACAGTCCTCATACTACTCAATTTGGCCACGTGGATAAACAGTAGTTGCCTGGCAACGAGTCTACACTCTAGATTTCTTAATAAACACATTGACCACATTAAAAGGTGATCTCTTAGGAGATAAACTAAGCTTTACATTAAAGAGTTCTTCCTTTAAAGTAAAAATAATGTAAAAAGAATAATAATGCATTTGAATTATTTATCTAAAGTAGGAGCGAACAGCAAACAAGAAATACTAAAACTAGATCATGAAAAATAAAAATATGCAATTAAACATAAACACACACACGCAGAAACCCTTTCTTCAGTTGGTCTCTTACTTTAGGACTTTCCTCACCTAACTTACAGGGTTGTTGAAGCCAGAAGTTTGTGGGTGAGCGCTTTCCCCTTTAACCCTAGAAGCCCTTCCCCTGCTTTCACCCAAACCGGCTTAATATAAATTTACATGTCTTTAAATGCATACAAGTTAGACACTTTTATAGATTACTAAATCGTCCTACAGACATCTCTCTGGATTGCAGAGTTGCTGTGGACAGCACAGAAAAATCCAACAGGAACTTTCTGTAACATGCAAGCACACAACATCCCAGAGAGCCAAATGTTCAGAACTGTAGTAAGGATCAAAATCAGGAATTACTTAGAATCCCTACATAACAAGCAAATTCCTAACACATATGTTAAATATCATTTCTCTCTTCCTGGATGTAGTATGTCCGTTTACTTTGTTAACAGCGTCAGGAAAAATATCAACTTCCAGGACACCACCAACCATTCGCACACTTACCAACCACATTATGTGCAGCTTTGTTGAACACTTACCCCTCTTCTGAACCCAACCTTCTTTCACGATGGTGACATCGCTCATGATGGCTCCCCTCTGAGCCCCCAACTTGGAGAAATGGTACTTTGTGATATCAGCTTTGGGGTTTGGATTCTCTGCTGCTGCTGCCCTTCCCACTCTCTAGTGATGACTCAGCCTGGAAGGAAGTATTGAAGAAAGAATTTCTTTTTTTTCCATTCTTGCAACTCATACAGCAATAACAAACAACTAATTCTTTGTAAATGTCTTCAACTGGCCTGACCTCACATAAAAATCTAACTCCTCAAACTGGGGAACTTATTTATTAAATAGTTCTACCATGAACGTGCTTCCCTGGTCTTGTGACAGATTTCAAACGATAGTGAAACTTTTAACCTAAGAGGCTGTAGTAAAAAAATGCCTTCAGAAACCACTGACCCACCTATACAAATAACACAGAAAATCTGTTTGTGGGGCTGTGTGTCTGAAGTGAAAAGGGAAGAAAATGAAAGTGAAGTGGACTAAAAGTAAACTCTCGTGTACATCTAGTTTCAAAATCTCTGTAAATTTAGGAATATTTATGGCAAAGCAATTGTGAATGTTTTTAATTGCTATATTTTATGCAAAATACAACATGCTAAGAAACCAACACTTAGGTATGGTTGGTCTGTCTTGCTCCAAGAAATATTTTAGATTACAAAATTAGATTACAGTGAATTTTTAGATTGTGAATAAAATATTACAAATAATATATAATCAATTATTTTTAAAAGCGGACGAGGTGAAACATGGCGAACATGAAAGTGGAAAAAAGTACGGAGTATTTGAGATGTGTCAAGAACAAGTGCTTACGTCTATTACCCTTAGGTAAGCCTCACAGTAGCCCTAGGAGGGTACCATTAACTCCATTTCACAGAAGAGGAAACTGGGGCTCACGGAATTCAGCAGCTTGCCTGAATCCAACATAGCTCCTCAAGGATGGAGCCAATATGGCCGACTCCAGAGCCTGCAGAAACTATATTGCCTTAAGACAAAAAGAAGCCAGAGTAAAAGTCTACATATCTGTAAAAGATGGGCCACAAATTTAGCAGAAAGCTTTCAGGAAGCGATGCAAATAAGGAAACACCATCGGTTTCAGTATTTACAGTATCCATGAATATTTTTAAAAAGAGAAAAAGAAGTTGCTTCAGAGGGAACACAATTTTTCCTGGAATAAAAATCTGAAATTTATCCCATGGGTCTTTATAAGATAGCTTGCAGTGTAACAAAGTCCTCAAAAATACTCTGATACATACACTAATGAGTTTTACTTATTGTCCCCCTCAACCTAAAAGAGGAAAACGCCAAGATAAAGCTGAGTTAAAAATAGTTCCACAGAGGGGCACCGGGGGTGGCTCAGTCGGTTAAGCGTCTGACACTTGATTTTGACTCATGTCATGATCTCACAGTTGGTGAGTTTGAGCCCAGAGTCAGGCTCTGTGCTGATAGTGCAGAGCCTGCTTGGGATTCTCTCTCTCCCTCCCTCTCTCTCTGCCTCTCCCCCTCTCAAAATAAATAAATAAGCTTAAAAATTATGTTTCCACAGAAAGGGACCAAAAACTGTGGTCCAGGTACACGAGCATTATATGGTCCAGAAACATAATTTTAGATAAATTTAGGCATAAATATTAGGTAACCAGAAAAATGGATAGATGGACTATATAACTATACTACTTTCTCAGACTGGGTTTTGATAAATAGTGCATAGCAGTAAGTTCAAGGTTAGACTCCCTCACTGGTACTGGACTGAATTACAACCCCTTTCCCAATGCAAATTAAGTGGAAAGCCTACTCCTTTCACAGTCAGGAATCAAGACTGAGTCAGGAATCAAACCCTGACAAAGTTTGTGTGGCTGAATAGAAAACCACCCCAACATGTGCCCTCAGCACCTACAGGTAAGGCCAAGACTGTCCCCGTAGTCATTGGATCTCATACTACAGAGAGTCCAAATGGATATTAGAATCTGAGTGTATTTTGCCAAGATATGTTTGAAACAATGCTAAACGAAATTCCAAAAAAATTAAGAAAAAAAGATGAAAAGAGAAAAAAATTCTCTGGCCAAATAAGTTTGGAAAATTCCACAAGCCATATCTTTCTCTTAAAACATCACTATTGGGGCACCTGGATGGTTCAGTCGGTTAAGTGCCCGACTTTGGCTCAGGTCATGAACTCACAGTCCCTGAGTTCGAGCCCCACATCAGGCTCTGTGCTGACAGCTCGGAGCCTGGAACCTGCTTCGGATTCTGTGTCTCCTCTCTCTGTCCTTCCCCCACTCACGCTCTGTCTCTCTCTCAAAAATAAACAAACATTAAAAAAAAATTAAAACATCACTATTAACATATTAAAGATATAAAGTATGTATAACCTTAATTATCTCAGCAAATCCTAAATTTATTGAACACACAGGGCTCTTTTTTTTCTTTAGCAGCATGTACTGATATCCATGGGGGCAAACTTTGAGAAATGGCCACATCATTCAAGACAAGACTCATTTTGCCACTAAAAAACGGGCCAAAAACAAAACAAAAACAAAAGCCTTCAGTAAAGAATCCAAACATCAATTTAATTTGATTTATGTAACTTTCTGAAAATTGGCTACATAATCCAGAACTGGATAACTGAAAAGGGTTAGTTCTTTATACTACATAAATAATTACAAAAAAATTAAATATTGGGAGCACTAGTGCAAAACGATGACTTTAGAAGAGCTGCACTACAGACCTTCTCTTTGGCAATACTTGTAGCAAGGGGCCTCATATCTATTGAAGCCATTCTTGGTTTCTGACTGCAAAATGATATAATTTGGGTTAAAAACAAAACAAAACAAAAAACCCTCCTATCTCAATATTCTTGGAATTGGAAACGGAAGAGATCAGGGGTCAGAAGAGATCAGAGGTCAACATTCAATAATAACCAAAAAATAATACATATCCAATAAACATATATAAAACATATCCCTTTACATTAAAATAATCTGCATCACAACACCCTTGCAAAGAACACTAAAAAACAAAAGTATTTTCAAAATTCATTGCACTTTTTAAGTTGACATTTCATTGTTGGGAGTTCAAAGCAGGAAAGGACCTTCATTTTATAATTGAGGAAACAGTACAGATGGATGAAGCGACTTGCCCAAGATCACACAGCTGCTTTCTGAGGGAATCAAGACACCAGAGAACCAGGCACATGTTCTTTCCACTAGCACTGCCCCTTCAGTACAAAACAATATACGGAAATATCCAGGTCAACCCAAATCAATGAATTTTGTTTTATAATGAAACTTTCAAAAAACTAGCTCTTTTGATAAAAATGTTTATCAGTGCTTATGCATTTCGACTAAACTGCTTAAATGTATGTAAATCGACAGGACAAAATTTATAATCGTCATCAGGACCAGTAAACCCACATTATAGAAATGGCTTTATCCATTTGCATCTTAAAATGTTACCAAATTCTACCCATAATCGTAATATTCAGCCTTAAAGGTGCTCCTGGGACTCCCAGCTAAAATGACACCTTCTATGAAAATAACTTAGAAGACATTCAAACGTCTACTACTCCAGAGTTACGACCAATAGGCTAGAAATAAATGCTATCTCGTGTGCATAAACACAATGCTACTGACTCTTAAGCAGTAAACCATATTCTTTGATTTAATTTCCTTACAGTGGCAAGGCTCTTGCAACCAAGTCATCTAACTCTCCCACTCGGTGTTCCGTGTTGCCAAAAACATTATTCTGCAAAATGATGAGCAATGAGCTGGACATGAACTTCACCTCCTCCTACGGTCCCAACTTCTCCAGAACTGTGTTCTACCCAATGAACTCTAAGAGACAAAATTTGGTTTCTTTTTCTTGTAAGCTTGTTGCACTAAATATTTCATTGCTGAATAATCTAATTTTGTCTATTCTTAAAAAAAAAATCATACAAAATTCTTGGCAGATTCAATTTACAATTCACACAAAGCAGTTACACTAAAGGTACTTTTCATTCAAAACTATTTGCAAATTTGATAACTGCATTTGGATATCACTTCACAATTTACAAAACATTTTCACATCTTGTATCTCATTCAACAGCATTATTATTATTGAGTAAAGCAATCTGACAGTGCCTGGCACATAAGAGATGCTCAACAAATACAGGATGAATGAAAGAGTGCATGAATGAAAGAGAGAAGATACAGCTTTGCATAACTAATAAAGAACACACTAAGCAAACTAATATTGTAAGTCAACAGAGAGAATGGTATTAAGTCATCTTAAAAACAAACCTGAACTCAAATGTTATGGAATATAATTAAAATCACAAGAAATCCTCTTCCTTATTCACTAAAGTACGTTTGCTATAGACGTCCGCTAATTGTGAGGACTAGCACGTTTCTCCACATTCTTGGATACTTTTTGTTGAAATGAAGTCAAGTTTCAACTCCCAAACAATTAAGCATTAACACTGCCCCAAAATTATCTATTGTGGAAGGAAAAAAGAGAAAGAATAGCATATTCTCTTAATGATATTTATAACAACTTTTAAAAGATACTGGTTTACTTATGGCAACACAACATTCATTCTTAAACAATAATTAAACTTCTTCAAACATCTTTTTAAAATATCACTCACGGGGCACCTGGGTGGCTCAGTCGATTAAGCGTCTAACTCTTGGTTTTGGCTCAGGTCACAATCTCACGGTTTCGTGAGTTCAAGCCCCACATCAGGCTCTGTGCTGACAGTGCTGAGCCTGCTTGGGATCCTCTCTCCCTCTCTCTCTCTGCCCCTCCCCCACTTGAGGGGTCTCTGCCTCTCTCAAACTTAAAAACATAAATAAATAAAATGCCATTCAAGGAAAAAACATACAGCCTGCACACATTCAGTCAGTAAACAGGTACTGACTGCATGCGCTGTGACAAGGGCTGTACTGGGCATACAGGGAGGGAAGCAAAACAGAGAATTTAAAAATCTCTTCCACACAACAGTTTGTTATCAGAGTGCTTTCACATATATTACCCCATTTTGACTAAAAACAAATCTATGCAACAGCTATTCCACTACAATTGTGAGCTCAGGAAAACTGTGACCAATCAAAACCGAGGATGTTATTTCCTCGCTGTTACCATAACAAGATTAAGTGACAGCACCAAGAGTGACTGCCTGCCATTCCAGTCTTCTTTCATTGTGGGACGCCTTCTACCAAGTAACCCAATGCCAAGTCTCAGAAGTATGGGTAACATCTGTGAATTGCTCCAACATTTTTTTCTGTTATCAAATTCTTTTTCAAAAGTCCAGGAGAGCACAAGGTTTTCCAATAAATTCAAAACTAAATATAACTGTGGCATCACAGAGGAAATTATAACAGAAGACTAGAAGGTTGACATAAAGTTAAAATGCACGCCAGCAATTTTATTCTTTACAAATTAGAACAAGATTCACAGGTTAATTCCTAAGTTTAAAGCCACAATACTACCTGTAATACAACTTTCTCTAAACTATACTTGGCTATAACACTACGTAGGACGTACTTGCTCTGCACCGCAATTTTTTATATTCTTTAGATACGCCTAGCCAAACTGAATTAATGAAGGACATCTCACGTTCAAATTCAACAGAATATTACTACACTGAAATACAAATGATTGTCAAGGGTAATCATAGAACAATTCCATGCTATCTACTGATTTCAAGAAATAGGTGAAACTAACATATGCCATAATAAATTCATAAGATCATATCAAACTTTTAAAGGATTTCAGGGAAAGGAAAAATACTGAAATGGAAAGGAAATTCAAGGCAACTTTCTCTGCACTTCAAATAACTCTCAGCAGGTCTGTCCCACTTCAGAGTCATTATTCTGTTAAAAAAAAAGTATCATATGGGGAAAGCAAGCCACACAAACTATGTATCTTGGATCCTTTACTCTCTGCAGAGTACAATAACAAACTTTGTGGATTTTCTTAAAACTCTATGTATAGATCCCTTCACTGTCTCACCCTAGAGAAAATACCTGAAGAAGCATCAGCAAGATTTCCAACTTTCACACAAAATTTCAGTTCTTTCAAAGTGCCAACTCTGAAAAATCAACTTCATCAACTTTTAAATATATACAGAAAAATGTAGAGCGTTTTCCCCTTCTTCCTTACCCCAGTTTTTCAGGCATCTGAATGCCATTTCAACCAACCCATCCATTACTGACCAAATAAAAAAGCAATTTGTGCTAGGTGCTGATTTAATATCCTGCTTTGAAACAACTAGGAAAATGCCCACTGGATTCCTTTGGTCCAGCTAACGCACAGAATAAGCTATTGACAAATGATCTCCCCACATTTCTTACATGAGGTGTGGCTTGTCATAGGTGAAGTCACATATAATAGAACAGAAACAGATTGAGGGTTGCCACTGAAAGAATTTCAGTTTCATGGCTGGCCACACTTTTCCACTGCATATGTAAAAACGATCTAAGATCATACCCCGTGGTATGGGATCCCATAACAAAGTTCATCACGATGGCTCATTAGAAAACACTGGGCAGGCCCAGAAACTGGGGTCCCTGTTCCCAACTCTGCCCCACCCAGGGTGATGCTATATGAGGTCCTTTAATTCTCTGTGCTTCCGTTTTCTTAGCCATAAAAATAAAAGTGTAGCATTGGATGAGCATAAATAGCTTCACAGCTCTTCCAGAGCTACGAGTTAGGATTCTTCAAGTTCAAATCCACTGAGTATCCACCTGGCTTACAGATGGCATCTTAGGTGACACTATCATGATTATACACAGTTCCCGTCTTCAAAAGGCTCCTATGTAGCTGGGAAGATCAAACACCAAATTCCATTTAAACAAAAACTGCACTGAACTCCAATACTGGCAAAAGACCGTCTTCCTCCCCATCCCATCCCCAGTCTCCCAAACAGAGTCAGAGCCTTTCGTAATTAACACAAGAGAGAAAATTCCTCACTTGAACATCTTCTAGAGATTTCTTCTGGTAAGTCATTTTACTTTTTCCTCGGAAGATTAGCAAAATATACCCATTTACAAAATGTGAACTGGCTGCTGCTGGTGATGAATGAAAATCAAGACAATATTGAGAAGACAACCAAAAAGCAAATCTACAGCTCAAGAAACATATATTATCTATCAACAACTATTTGACAATCACCTGACAAAGGAAATGTGTTTACGGTGCTATGGTATCATATGTAAACATCTGTGGCATTTAACCTGGCCTCTGACATAACCTATGCGAGAGAGAATGTTATGGATCATCGGTATACTTTGTTTTACTATATTAACATGATTTCAGTGGAAATTACTGTACTGTATGCGTTATCAAAGTTGAGTATATCACCATGAAGTCTAAGGACAGATACCAGCAACTTAGGGAAAAAATGAAGGAAAAAAGTGTTTCAGAATAAGGAGAGTTCAACTGAAATGGATTTTCATCATACCGGACTAGTATGTGTTTTCTCTTATGAAAACCACTTTCAAAAGTGTGGCAGGGGCTGTCGTGAAGCCGAAACAAGCGGACACATAGAACAGCACCCGGCACGTAGCAAGTTCTCACCAAGGCACCAGCAGCACTGACTCTAAACCTAACCTAACTCTATCTGTCATACGTGAAAGACTGTGATCAAGTTTTCAGTTAACATCACGTGACCCGGGGCTAACCTTCCAGGTGACTACAGAGAAGCGCACGCTGTCCGAAACCAGGATTTAGAAAAACAACGCACACTCCTGAAAACCTGGAGTCAAAAACGGACCAACTTGGAATGACTTACACATTCTAACACAAATCTACAAAAATTCATTATGTGCACTAACATATATTGAGAGAAACAAAACTGCGAGTCAAATTAAGACTGACTTGCTCAAAACAAATGAAATGGTTTACTTTTCTGTCCTGCCTCTTATCTTATTCAAATACAAAGTCTTGTAAATCAAATATTTTTTAATGCTTCAAACTTAATCACATTATACAGACAAGATCCTATCCAATCATGCTAAAAATCCAATTAACATGTCCTTAACAATAATTGCCTTATCTTCTCAAGGGCGAATTCTTGAACTGAAAAGTGTGAAGATTAAAGAAAGTGATAAAAGAAAGTGAAAACAAAGGGATGAAAAGAAAGTGTAGTTATCTTTTCACAAAAATATGCAAAATTTAAGCCAACTGTAAACTTCCACAAAATAAATTTGTAAAACAGGTTCCTCTTTTTAAAAGAAACCCAAATAGTTGGAAATTTCCACTGAAATTTTTAAGAAATAAAATCCCTCATATGTTTAAATCAAAACCTAGGGCTTAAAAAAATCTTAAATCCCTACTTTGCACAAGACTCCATTATGCTAAGTACATTTGTCCTAGGATATGTTTAACCAAAACATGTTTAGATTTACAATGATTCTGAAAACAAATTCTCTTTCTAATGGTAGTAATCTTCTAAATGAAATGTAAATAAGAAAAGTTCATCATCAAACGAGCCCCCCTAGCAACACAGTTCACACTCTAATAGTTTGTTGGAGGAATGAATGAAATCTTATTTAAAATCTTTGACAGCTATAAAATTACATGGACCAAAAAGTCCAAAGCTGAACCCTTAAGTACCTTCACACACACAACTTAAACTAGGAGGCAATGTCAAACCAAAAACTTTTAAGTTGGAAAACAACTCACTAAAGTAACCATTACAGAAAGACTAAGTGTAGGGGGTAAAATGGATGCAAATAATAGTTTCCTAAGTTTTTGGGGTTTTTTTTATAGGATTACTTTAGATATTTTTTAAATGCTGTAGGAAACCTTACTACTACAAACACATACCACAAACATACAACTGAAAACTGTAACTCTACATTCATCTAAATTCCAGTGTTGTCTCATTCATGTGATACATGCACTCCCTCACTTTAAAATTAGAAGCTCAAGCCAATTAAAGATATTGGGGTCAACCCTAGTGAGAAAAAAACAAAAAGCAGGTCTTCAAATACAGTGTCCTTGGTAAACTTGGAAAGTCAAGATCATGTGTTGGCAAAGGTAAAAAAAAAAAAATCTACAGTCCTGATACAGATCGCCCAAATTATTGGGCATTCACCTTAGAAAGCTGGCAATTTACTCAAAATTGGATATCTTAGTAAGAAGTATTTTCATGTTTTAGACAAGCACTTCTTGAATGGGTGTGTGTTTTAGACAACCACCTCCTGGAATATTCACATTCATTTACACGTATTTTGCTATGATACTGAAGTTCTGAAAACAAACTTTCCTAAACCATGTTTACAGGACTCTTAAAGCTTTGGCTTTTCCAATTATTTCCTCTTAAAGCTTTGGCTTTTCCAATTATTTCCTAACAACGTATAACCTAATTTAATGAGTTTCCACCAAAGACAAAACCCAGGGGTTTTCTAGTAATTTACTGTCTACTAAAAGATATAAAATGACCATGCCTTACCAAATATGGAACACATGCCTAGCTTGAAGACTTGAGGCAGTTGGCAAGATATTAACTGCCAAAAGTCATCATTTCACATCTTTTAGCTACAAGGTGAACTAATAAAGCATAAACACTTTATTGACAGTACTACTTAATCAATATAGACACGTAGGTCTCGCTGTTGAATTTCTATTTGAAACGTCATCTATTACAAACTACTGGGCTCTCAACCAATTACCACACTGGTGAAATGAGTTGGGTTTTATTTTCATAACGTTCTCTTGATGCAAGAAATGGGAGCATCCTACCTACCCTACCCTCATGGTTAAGCCTTTCCCAGCTTTCAGAAGATAAACAGTAAATATCGGTATTGAAGACCTGGCCCCAAAGAGACTCAATCCAGCCTAAACGAAGATCCCCGGGTAATCCCGAACAGGGAGTGACCCCCGCCTGGGAATCAGGGTGAGCACCGCGACCAGCCAGGCTTCAACTTTGGGCTCCGAGGGCCCAGCCAGCATCATGGCTGATGCAGACCGATGCGCAGGAGGAGGAGGTGGACGAGGAAGAGGCTGGTTTGTTTACTTGCAGCCAGAGCCGCCGCCGCCGCCGCCGGCAGCGACAGCATCACTGGATCCGCCAAACCCAGCATCTTCCGCACATTTCTATTCTTAGCACACAACTCCCAAGCGGATTAAAACCCCACTACTATTAAAAACACAGACGAGCACGTTACCCACCTCCCACACACACCCCCACCTCCCCCTCAGGGCCGTCTCTTCCTGCGCGCCGGCAGCAGGGGAGGGTGGGGAGGAAGGAGACCCCGGGGGACGCCGGTGCATCCTCGCCCGCACCCCACCCCGCGCGCGCAGACAGCCCCCGCGCCGGGGAGCGCGGCAGACGGCCCCCTCCCCCCAACCCAAACACGCCGGCACGGGCGCTCCCCGCGTTATATAAGCCCGCCGCCCCCTCCCGGGCGGCGCCCCCTCCTCACGCCGCGCGGCCGGGGCCGGCAGGGAGCGGGCGCTGGGCAGGGACTGGAGGCGCCAGGGCCGGGGCAGCGCAGACGCGGCCGATACCGCTAGGCCGGGAACACCCTCCCCGGCCCCCCGCGCGCGCCGCCGCCCCCCAGCTTCCCCCGGAAAGTGAGGGGGTGCCGGTGTCAGCGGCGCCGGGCATCCCCCGGCCTCCCCACCCACACCCACACCCGAGCCTCTGGTGACCCGGCACCCGCCCACGCCCCCGGCGCGGTGACAACCCAGACGCCCCCGCCTCCCCCCCCCCCGCCCGAAGGAGGCCCGGGGCCAGGGGCCCGGAGAGAGCGGAGGCCAGGCGGGGAGGGGGCGAGCGGGGGGAGGGGGGGCGGTGGCTGTTACCTGCAAAGGCGGCGGCGGCGGCCCCGCAGCTGCTCGGGCGGCGGCGGAGGATGGAGCCGGGGGGGCGGGGGGAGGAGAGGGGGCGACTCGGGGGTCCCCCCTCCCTCCTCCTCCCCTCCTGTCCTCCCCCCACCCCGCAGAGCCTCTGGCCCCCCTGGAGCCCGGTGCGGCCGGCGGGAGGGCAGGCGAAGGCTGCAGGGGAGGGAGGAGGGAGCCGGCCGGGCCGGGCCGCGGAGCTGGAGCGGGAGGCGGCGGCGGCGGCGGCGGCGGCGGCGGCGGCGGCGGGAGGGGAGGGCGGAGGGAGGGCGGCGGCGGGGGGGAGGAGGAGGCGGAGACTCTACATGGGAATCGGATATCGGCTACAAATTCAATTCATCACCAGAAAACACCGCTCGGGCGGGGGCCGGGTCACGCCGGCTAGGCGGCGGCGGGCGGAGGCTCCGGGCCCTGGGGCGCGCCCGGCGCGGGTCGGGGGTCTGCGGCCTCCTCTCGGGGGCCGCGCCTCGCCCGGGGACCCCGCCGCCTCCCCGCCCCCTCCTTCCTCCCTCCCCGGCCGCCGCCGCCGCCGATCGCTTCTCGCCGCCGCCGCCGCCGCCGCCGCCGCCGCGGGGCTTGTTGTTGACTTTGAGGAAAACTCCTGACGTCAGGGGCTGGCTCTCGGCGACTGGCGGGAGCGGCTTCCCCGCGTCCCCGGCCCTGCCCGCCGCCTCTGCTCCCCTCCCTGCCGCGCCCTCGTCCGCAGGCTTCCCCGCGCCCCCCAAAGCCGCGGCGCCCCGCGCCCCCTCTCCTCTCGCGAGAACATCCCCCCAGCCCGGCGGAGCCGGCAGCGGGGGCCGGCGCTCCTGGGCGGGAAGTTTTGGCTCGCCCCGCGCCCTCGTGGCCCGCGGCGGCCCCCGAGGCCCGCTGCCCGCTGCCCCCCGCCGCCGCCGCTGCCGCCCCGGGGAGGTGGGCGGTGCCCGGTGCGGAGGGGAGCCCGGGTGCCGGGAGCGGGCGGCGAGCGGACCCCACCCTCGGCGCCCCGGTGCTCGGTCCCGAGCGCCCGGCCCTCCCCGACCCTCCCGGGAGACCTGGCCGCCCGGCCCGAGAACACCTCTCGGGAGAGCCGGCCCCGCGCTCCGGGCCGCAGTCGTGACCGCACCGGGAGGACGTCTGGCCCTGGCATCGGAATTCACTCTTAAAATGACACCCTTTTTAGGGATATTAGTTTTCGTTGACTTTGGGGAAGCCATGATGTACTGCATTCACTACGAAGAAGATACCATTTCTTTCCTTTGAACTTCATGGCTCCTGAGAATATTTGCAGTGGAGACACCAGTTTTGCAAGATGGCCATAGTTTCCCATGCAACAGTCCATAAAGTTACAAAGGAAGTTTATTTTTTCTGACCCCATGTTCTGTCGCCTCTGGAACACTTTGAAAAATCCGTATTGTTTCACCACGTGGCTCTAGCCTTGTTGATGTACCTGTTTCTCCCAGTGCAAGATTCTTACTAGTGCTTCTGGCTTGAAGGATTCCTCCTGACGTGCACTTCCTTCTCTGCTTTTCCATGGCCAGACAACATTGTGAGGGTAGTCCTTCTTGTATACTATGTGTGGACAAGAGTCTAAAACGTAAGAAGAAAAACGGGGGAGGTGGGCCAATTTTCTCCGTTGGCGAGGGAAACCTTTCCCCGACGATTCTAGAATAAAATTTGCCTTTTTAAGATACGCAGTCCACCCCACGGAAAAAAGTCCTCAATTTTCCCCATGTTTCCCAACACATCAAGAACTGATTAATAGATAATAGACTGATCCTTAATCCAGTTTACAGGGTGTAAAATGGACGCCACTTATTTCCATAATTATCAGACCTCTAACAGTCCCCATCTGCAAAATGATTCTGTTAGAGGTTTCTTCCTGTAAGACACAATATTGGGTCAGAATTTTGTTCTATAGTAACCCAACCCACTTCTCATGTTGAAGAAAATAATTCCTAATGACACCAGCCCTAAAAAGTGTCTCCAAAGCTCTTACAAATATTTAACGGTGAGAGTTGCGGTGTTCTGAATTACTAATATCTCTTATCAATTTTAATTTTCATTTGTTTTTTGATTTTAACATCAACATTTTTGTGAGAACCAAATTTGTTTTACAAGCCAAACTGCCTCAAACTATTTCATCTAGTCTCACCATATTATAGTAAATCTTAGGTGGGTTACACCCTAAAATGAAGTGTTCTATAAACTACAGTGAACTACATACTCCAGGCTTTTTTTTTTTTTTTGAAAAATTAGAAACTTTTATTTCTGCTCTACTTTGCTCTTCTATAGTAGTTTCATAAATTTCTATAAAAAAATCATGTCAGCTTTTATAATAGAATTATTATATAACTATTTAAATAGCATTGTTCTTTCCCCCATACTGTGCCATCATGAAATTGGCAGAATCTGACAATTAACGATGTGATGGTACTCCATGCGGAGCGTATGCTAGATTTCTCCTCTTCATTGTCCTCACATGGCAATCATACCGGGAGCAGAGCACGGTTCGTCCATGGGAATGAATGTCCCTCTTAAATTTTGGAGAGAAAGCCCTCCTTCTGTATTAAGCCAGATATTCTCGGGTAACATCTCTCAGAAGTAGTAACTTAGGCATCTTAAGAAAAGTCTAGGGGCGCCTGGGTGGCTCAGTCGGTTAAGCGGCCGATTTTGGCTCAGGTCATGGTCTCACGGTCCGTGAGTTCGAGTCCCGAGTCAGGCTCTGTGCTGACAGCTCAGAGCCTGGAGCCTGTTTCAGATTCTGTGTCTCCCTCTCTCTCTGACCCTCCCCCGTTCATGCTCTGTCTCTCTCTGTCTCAAAAATAAATAAACATTTAAAAAAAATTAAAAAGAAAAGAAAAGCCTGGGTGGCTCGTTTGTTAAGTGTCCCACTTCCGCTCAGGTCATGATCTCGTGGTTTGTGAGGTCAAGCCCCGCCTCGGGCTCTGTGCAGACAGCTCAGAGCCTGGAGACTGCTTCCGTTTCTGTGTCTCCCTCTCTCTCTCTGCCCCTCCCCCACTTGTGCTCTGTCTCTCTCTCTCTCTCTCTCTGAGAAATAAACATTACAAAAAAAATTTTTTTAAAAAGAGAAAAGTCTTTACTCTTCTTGACCACCAATGACTAAATTAGATACTGAGAGCTATTTCTTAGTATTTCCGCCATTTAAAGGGAGTTACTTAAACTGGAAGTACATTTAAAATTTCAGGACAGCAGCTACCACTTCTCTGTATAAAAAGGGTATCTTGTCTCCAGTGTCTAGGATCGGAAATGGCAATGGCACAAAGTACGCACAGAGTAAGGGTTTGTTGAATAAATTAATGAGTGCATGAATGAACAAATGAAAAATCTGTCCGCTATGTCCAGTTTATACAATACTTGCCTCCGGGATGGCTTATTGGCAAGATCACGAATGCACTTTGGAGACTTGCAGACCTGTGTTCAAATCCTCTCTCAGAAGAATTTATGTGTCCAGCAAGTTGCTTAACTTTCCTAAGCCTTAATGTCTTCATTTGTGAAGTGACAATTACAACTGCTTCAACAGCTTATTATGAGAATTGAATGTGATGAAATATTAGATGGTATCTAAAATGTAGTGAGTAGACAGTAGGCTAAAATTCCGTTATCCTCAATGGTAATATGTTCATTAACATAACACTAGCTGCTATCACAAATAAATACAAAAATCTATCCTGGCACACAAGTGTATTTCTCATCCATGTTAAGTTCTGAATGCGAGCAAGTCTCCTTTATGCATTTATTCTTTTTTTTTTAATTTTTTTTTCAACGTTTTTAATTTTATTTTTGGGACAGAGAGAGAGCATGAACGGGGGAGGGGCAGAGAGAGAGGGAGACACAGAATCGGAAACAGGCTCCAGGCTCCGAGCCATCAGCCCAGAGCCTGACGCGGGGCTCGAACTCACGGACCGTGAGATTGTGACCTGGCTGAAGTCGGACGCTTAACCGACTGCGCCACCCAGGCGCCCCTGCATTTATTCTTAAAAATGCTGGGGGCCCATGTTTCTTCCATGTTAGGGTTTCGATACATTCAGTGCATAATCAAGACACCAAACAGGCAGAAGAGGGGAAAGAGTGGTCAGAACTCTCCAGAGCCACCTACCTGTAAGGCAGGCCATGAAACAGAGTCTAGCCCAGGATAGAAAAAAATAAAAAAGGAGGAGGAGGAGGGGAAGGAGGAATAGTTTTGATGAACAGCCAGCCAGTCTCTCCCACAGTTGGTTTCTGAAATAACCATGTTAAATCTACAGCTCTAATTAATGAATAGAGCAATTTCCAAAAGAGCATAGTTTTTAAATCTAGGTGTAAGTAGCAAGAGAGTCTGTTGCAATAGTGATTAGTATGAATTGTCTTTTTCAAAGCTGTCTCTCTTAAGGTGTAGGTCAAGTGTTCGTGTTAGTAACACATGAGAATATGTAAGGAACGGATGTCACCAATCTGATGCCACAAAACTGGGATGCTTAAAGCCCTCCACAATCTCGCTCTTATTTTCTTGTCAGATTTTCTCTCCCTTCTATATTCCTGAACATGAATGAACATCTTTTCATTCATATTGTCCTTCTCCATCTTAGCTAAGTCTCATAGCAGCTGAAGCCATCTCTGGACATTACGTGTAGTCTTTCAGGACACTTGAGCCACAGAAAGTTACTGAACACAGGAAAATAACTAGAATTCATGATCTAATTCCAAAGCAACAAACATACATAATTATTATTCCCAGCTGTGGGGGAGAATCAAGGTAAGCAATAAAATTAACACATCCATATTGTCTTCCCAGAACCTCATTTTAGGATGTAATTTTAACTTCCCGAGGGGGTGTGCACCTCTCACTGTTTCTGAATCTGCTTTGGGGAGACTGAACTTCTCAGCTAGCCACGAAGTACCAACAGTGAAAAATTTCCAACCCTCACCAAGGTAATCACCTCAACCCTTTCTGAGGTTGTCTCAGGCAGGTGCAGTTCCATTCCAGGCAGTGTGTCCATCCATTAAAACACAGCTTCTCCTGCTAATGAAAATACTTTCAGAATCAGCCAGAATGTTTCGAATCTATTCCTGCCAATTCCCCCACACACATGCCGCAAAGTCTTTGAATGGTTGACTTTGTAATATGTCATTAGATAGCACTGGCTTGCTTTTTTTTTTTAGTAGGAGCAAATTCAGTCTCAGAATTTTTGTCTGGACCTTTAGTTCCTAGACAGAACTATGGCCACGTAAAGTTGCAAACACCATCTCAATTTGGAAATTAGATTTTAATCAAAACACTGAATTTGATGTAGAATTCGAGCCTTCTTTAGGCGGGAAGGCTGTAGTGGGGACAGCAGGCAAGTTCAGCTTCTCTGTTTCTCCATCTGGTTTTCCTCTCCCAGCCCACAGGTCGGTCTTTGGGTGAAGGACCGAACGGTCCTTTTCCAGCGCTACCCTGCTACCCATGTGAGCCAGTCTTACACTCTCTCCGCCTGATACACAGAACCAAGCAATCAATTTTGCAGGGCCCAGTGCAAAATGAAGATGCTGGGCCCCCTGTTGAAAAAGAATTCAGAATTTCAAGATGGCAACAGGCAAACATTGAGCCAAGTGGAGCTACCTGTGTAGAGGTGTGCACAGGTCACACATCCCTAACGCTGCTGGCATGTGTTTAAGGCCAGGGGCTCTTTGGAGAGTCACATCTGGGCTCCTCTAACTGCAAGCCCTATGACAACAGTGATGCACATATTCCTTCAGCCGGCTGTTCCTCAGGACCTCTGGCTTGTGTTTTCTCAGCACTATGGGAGTCTCCCTACAGGAGTTCTCTCACCCTCAGGCAGGTCTCCTGGGCGGGACTCAAGATGGCACCAGGCCAGGTCTCTTTCCCCAGGGACTTTATCTGGGCCAAGGGACACACTCATACACACTTTGCTCTGCAGGCCACCCTTTCTGTCTTGGTTCTGCCACAGAAGCAGTTGGGAAGCCTGTTTCCCAGGTTCCACAGAATCCCCTCATTGCAGGGAACACACCCTACACTCTCCACTGATCCCATGGCAGCCCCTGGCATGAGCTGAAGAAACACCCCCGACCCTCTCCCCAGTAGAGATGGTGACCTCGGCTTTCCCTAGTCTAATCCCTTCACAAATCTCTCTCTCAAATTTTCTCTGCTCTTTTATATTGATTCTTAAAGTAAATGAGAGCATTTGAGTTATGGAATAGACTTTGAGCTATTTCCTTCATGATGCTTACCTAACTTGAAATTTCATGATTTTCGTGTTTTGGGACCTCAGTAAAAACTTCAGTTTTAAATTCCTGTGGTACAAGTATTTTCTCTCTGTAGTACAAGTATTTTCTGTTGTTTCTTATTTAGGCATGTGCTTATGGGCTCACATGTATAAAAAAATGATCAGCTATTGCCAAAAAAATATATGAAAGCTAATGGGTGTTCAAGGCACAAAATTAATTGAAATAGTATCTTCTTTACATTTGTTTATATTTCTTTTGTTTGTTTGTTTGTATTTCTGTTTGACAAAATATGTGACACAACACATTGCCTTTTTCATAGATCATTACCTACATCGATGATATTAAATATTTAAACTCTTGCCTTGGTTAATTTCTCAAAATTGAACTCAAAGAATTTTAAGTTGAACACTGTGAAGTTTTATCTCTAAAGAGCCTACAATATATAAACATGCCCCCAAAATAAAAAATAAAAATATGGAAGTACAGTTGGTACTGAGAGTTGGTCACTTGGATGAAGGTTATATTGAGCCATGAAAACTTCTGGATACAGGCATTAAGTTCATATGGATTTTTCTTTTTAAATAGCATAAGAATGCCTTGATTTTTCTTTAATGCCTGTGATTACCAAAGAGAAGTTACCTTCCTTTGTTCTATATCAAAGTATAAACAATTTAGGAAATGATGGACTTTGCAATAAACAGTTATTATCCACCACATATAAACTCAACACCCAGAAAACAAATAATCCATTTAAAAAATGTGCAGAAGACATGAACAGATAATTCTCCAAAGCAGGCATACAGATGGTCAACAGACAGATGAAAAGACACTCAACATCAGTAGTTATCAGGAAAATGCAAATGAAACTACAATGAGATATCATCTCACACTTGTCAGAATGGCTAAAATAAAAAACACAAGGAACCACAAGTGTTGGTGAGGATGTGGAGAAAGGGGGACCTTCATGCACTGTTGATGGGAATGCAAACTGGTGTAGCCACTGTGGAAAACAGCATAGAGTTTCCTCAAAAAAAGGAAAAATAGAACTACCCTATAATCCTGTAATGGCACTACTGGATATTTATCCAAAAAATACAAGAACACTAATTCAAAAAGATATATGCATCCCTAAGTTTATGGCATCATTACCTACAATAGCCAAATTGTGGAAGAAGCCCAAGTGTCCATCAATAGACGAATGGATAAAGAAGAGGGGTATGTATACAATGGAATATTACTCAGCCATCAAAAAGAATGAAATCTTGCCATTTGCAATGACACGGATGGAGCTAGAGAGTATGATGCTGAGAAAATAAGTCAGTCAGAGAAAGACAAATACAATATTATCTCACTCATATGTAGAACTTAAGAAATAAAACAAATAAGCAGGCAAAAATAAAAAGGGGAAAGAGAGAGAAACCACGATACAGACTCTCAACTGTAGAGAACAAGCTGATGGGAGGTGGGCGAGGGATGGGTAAAATTGTTGATGGGGACTAAGAGTGCACTTATGATGAGCACTGCGTAACATATAGAATGGTTGAATCACTATATTGCACACCTGAAACTAATATAACACTATGTTAACTGTACTTGAATTAAAATTAAAACCGTACTCTAAAAAAAAAAAGAATAAAATAGACTTTGGAATGGATGTTGGTGACTAATGTAAACTCCATAATTTTATCTTGCTCCATGGAAAGTGCTACTGTGAGCCTTGAGTATATAAGTCAGAGAAAAACAATTTATAAACATGTCATGCTTGCCTATACTAGCCCTCCTTCCGCTTCTCATCTTCTGAAAAGTTACTTCCTTATAGTTGTCTTTTTCCAAATACCTGAGCTGTGTGACATCTGGAGCTAATGCTTCTTTAGATGATTTGTAAGAAAAAAACTTACAGAGTGAGGATAAAAGTAAAGTCTCCACTTTTGTTACTCTTCATGCACTTCCTCCTTAAAGTGAAAGATGGGTTATCATAACCTCTTTTTCTTAAACCTCCGGAGTTTCATAAAGCTTATTTGCATATTTGCTTGTCTGATTATCTTCCCCAGCAAAATGGTTGACACTTCCGATGGGTACAGTTCATGTTTGAACATTCACTCCAACTTAGTTCCATAAAGACTGGTTAACTCTATACAGACAAAGGTCTAGAGACCGATATGAGCATAATTTTCGAGAAGTTCCATCTATTAGGAGGCCAAATGTAAATAAGCAGCTGTGTGCCAAATACCTGGGACAATATATGTATAAAGGGATAAAAGAATACATCATGGGAATATTAACAATTAATGAGAGGGAATACATCGGGCCAACCTAAAGAAAGATTAATGACATGTTAGCTGTGCTTTCAAATGAGGTCAACAGTTGATGGGACTGGAGGAGACATTCCAGGCAGTGAAAGAAACACAAAGAAAAGCAAGAAAGAGTAACACCAGGGACTCCAGGAAAAGAAAATGTGTGCAGAAAAGGTTTTAGGGACATGAAGAAGTTTGAGCAGGTCCTAAAGAATAATCATGAGAGGAAATAAGAGTGTACACTTATGCAAGAGCAGTGGAGAGGGAGAAGAGGGAAGAATCTCTAAAGTAACCTATGATACAGAGTCGGGAGGACTGAGTGACCAGATGATGAGCAAGATGATGCCTAGAATTCTGTCCTCCTAACACTGGGAGGAAAGGTAGTGTGCGTGTGTGTGTGTGTGTGTGTGTGTGTGTGTGTGTGTGTGTATGAGTAGCATGCATACACTATGCTTGTTATTGCCTAGTTTGGGGACAAGGGTTCTCGAGAGGCAGAGTTATGAGGGAGCAAAGAGAAAAGGAACCATTTTGGATATATTAAAATTGACATACACCTGCGAGACGTTCAGGTAGATAGAGTAATAAACACAGCCACTAACATGACTGAGTGCTTACTCTGTGCCAAGCACTGTGCTAAGCACTTTACAGGAATTAACTGGCTTGGTATCAGAGGCATTTGGGGATATGAAAATATGGGGATCTGATGAAAAGACCTGGTCTGAAATTCTAGGTATGCACCAGGGCCTGGGGTGAATGGCATCATGCAGCAGGGTAATGTAAGAACCGAACCTTGGGAAATACTCACATTTGAGGGCAGAAGGAGATGGAGAAACAAATAGTCAAGTGGCTCCATCGGTTAAGCGTCTGACCAGCTCAGGTCATGATCTCATGGCTTGTGAGTTTGAGCCCTGAGTTGGGCTCTGTGCTGACAGCTCGGAGCCTGGAGCCTGCTTTGGGTTCTGTGTCTCCCTCTCTCTCTGCTCCTCTCCACACTTGTGCTCTGTCTCTCTCTCTTTCTCTCTCAAAAATAAATAAATAAACATTAAAAACATTTTCTTAATAAAAAAATGAATAAGAAGAGAAACAGAAGTTTTGAAAGCCACAGTAGGAGAAAGTTTCAAAAAGGAGGCTGTATTCTCCCGTGGAAATGCTGTAGGGGAGGATCCGGTAAGTCCCTACCAAATTCTACAACTGGGAAGTCATTGGTTAGCTTTGTGGAAGTGATCTTATCTGGTAATGGGGTTGGAAGCTTCACCGAACGAAGTTAAAGAGAACATGGTCAATTGAGGAAGATAGGGTGGTGCAGGGGTGAGGCTAGGAACTAGTATTTTATTTTATTTTTTTTAATCTTTATTCACTTTTGAGAGACAGAGACAGAACATGAGTGGGGGAGGGGCAGAGAAGGAGGGGGGACACAGAATCCGAAGCAGGCTCCAGGCTCCGAGCTGTCAGCACGGAGCCCGACGCAGGGCTCGAACCCACAAACCATGAGATCGTGACCTGAGCCGAAGTCGGACGCTCAACTGACTGAGCCACCCAGGTGCCCCGGAACTAGTATTTTTTAAAACCCACGATGGGCTCAGTTTTGTGCTGGCCCATTGCTTAAGTGTGGCAGGGTGAGATTTGGAAGTATTAACTGTTGTTTTCTGGTTTCTGGTCCTTCTAGCTCTTCCCCAGCATTTAGAGAGCCGGAAAATCGTCACCTCAGGAGAGAGACAGCAGAGCAGATAGATAAGGATAGGAGCCCTTTCCTGGCTTTCTAGTTTCAAAAGCCTAACCCTAGGCAGGGAGGACGGGAAATGGAAATGATTCTAGAACTTAAAACAGCCGGTTTGGGAGAATTCTGAGCCCAAGAACAGGGCTTCACACCCTTATGCACGTCCACTACCTCCAGAACCGCCCTCCGGATGGCTGGAGGAAGAGAGTATGAGGTTCAGGGGTAGGTTTCTAGGGAAGGGCTGGCCCTGGACCCCAGCCTGTAAGGACCAACCTGAGCGGGAAAAGCCTTCAGGGAAGTTGTGTTTCTTTCCTCGTGTGAGGCTGGGTGGAAGGAAAAACAGAGGTTGACTTGTCCCTGGGGTTAATGTAGGCATCCAGAGAGCTTCCCCAGCCCCAGCTTGACAAGAGCAGCAACCCAACCCCTGTGTGACTCAGATTTCTGAGGTTGCGTGGGGCTCTAGGCAGACGTCTGAGAGCCCCTCAACTGTTCTACAGGATCAGCAGCTCAGTTGTAGCACATCAGCAAATGACAATGGAGCGACTGAGGGACAGCTCAGCAGTAACTTTGAAGGACCAGCAATCAAGGGCCAATTGAAGCGAGTGACATCTCAGAGGATGCCAGTGTGTGTGGACACCCAAGACCAATCGCCCCGTCTCTCCATGACCTGACACCATGGAAGCCATTCTCCCTACCGCCTTCCCTCCAGGACGTCATCACGAACCCAGGCAGAAAGGAAGCTTCTAGTTACCCGACAAAATGAAGATTCAAAAAAGAAATAATGTTGAGTTCTAGAGATAAAGTTCCATTTCCTGAACACTTGAATTTGGGAATTAAACTCATACCTACCCTATCTGTTCTGACACTTTCTCCTCATTGCAACTTCACTAAATAGAATTGCCCTTCCCACATTACAGATGATGAACTAGGTTCAGAGAGATTAAGGAATTTTCTAGGCTAGCAAGGGCCAAAACCAAGACTCGCACCAAGGTCCCTTTTGCCCCACAGCCAATGTTCTTTCCACTAGACCACTTTGCTCTTTCAAAAAATTTGACACAGAAGAGGCGGGGTAGCCAGAAGGGGATTCAGGGTGAAGGATTTATTTTATTTTATTTTTACTTTTTAAGAATGAGAAAAGAGCCAGTGGAGGGAAAGAGAATTGGAAATGGAGGAAAAAGGAAGACTATTTATCAAGAAATGATTCTAAAGGATATGAGAAGAAAGATAAAGGAATGGAAGGTGGCTGTTTCCCAAAGATAAGCAAGAGCGTGGAACGACTTTGCTTGGATAGAGTTTTGTAGATGGGTGGGAGAAAGTTGGCAGCGTTCGAGCTTTGTGGAGAGGAGGAGGAAGGGCCAGGTGGCAATGCCGGCAGGATGCAGATAGGATGAAGGCTGGACCATAACTCTCTGCATTCGGTGCCTTGAATATCATGCACTCCATTGAAATCCTTCAACACTCGCAGTAGCGTTTGTTATGCCCAGATGTGCAATCCCTTCTTGCAGGACTGAAGCAGATATTTCTCCAGCTAGGAATGCTGGTCACTGACACTTCTTGTGTCCCCTGAGGAAATGCCCGAGACTAAGAGAGCCCCTTTACCCCAGAATATATTCCCTTCCCAGTGGCTGTTCAGTCCCAGTGTGTAAGGTCCAGTGTCTTGCCTCAGGTCAGGGCAGGTCTATATGGCCCCAGGCTTCCCCACCACTCTCTCCCAGTGCCACACCACCCAGCCCTGGGATCAGCTGAGGACTTTGCTAGACTGTGCTAATTTCCCGTCTGCCCCATCCTGCTTCCTTCCTTCCCCCACAGACTTCTGTCCTGACAACACTCCCCAAAATCTTCCTGGCCAATCTCCACACAGCCTGTGTTACTGGGAATCCACCCCAGGGGTAAAAAAAAAGAAAAAAAAAAGCCAGCATGCCTTGGGGAAATCAAGGTTTTGTGAATGAAGAGCTCCTTGGAGGCCAGCAACCTCCTTTCCTCACCCCACCCCCGTCGTTTCCCTGCAGATTAAAGTTACATTCTTGACCTCTCCCATCCCTTACTCCGTTGTCCCCAGAGATTTATCTAGTAGGGAGTTGGGGAGGAAGTAACTGGGCACTTAGCCCATTCCGGGGTCCCTCTGGGAGACAAGTCGGTTCCCCTCACCCCCATGTCAAAAGACACATGCTCTGCAGGCGTGGCCTGTGGTTTTCTTGTTCTGGGATGAAGTGTCAGTAATCTCACTTCTGCGCAGGCCTCAATTCATATTCTCCAGCCTGGCTTGTTCTAATGTAAAGCTGCTATTTTCTTGCCCAGTGCCTGTGTTCTGTATTGCGTCTCTCAGCTGGGATCCAAATTCACAAGGAGGAAAGGGGACAGTTGTTTTACTCTTTGAAAACAGTGACGAGGAATGTGAAAAACAGACATGATGTGGATATATAAGATAAAGGAAAAATACCATGGCTGCAACCCTCGGAGAATGTCCGCAATCTCTAGTCCTTTATGCAAAACAGTTCCTGCCTGAGAGAGAGTGAATCACAAACAGAATCTACCCAGGCTCCCAGTCATTAGATTTAAACCATTGTTCTTTATTCTCCAGATTTTGGGCTTAATTCAAAAGATTCATAAAGAACCCAGAGTGTTGGCTCTGTTACAGAAAAGAACTGCATCAGCTTTTTGCTGAAATCAGTTTTACCATTAACTTAATTACATTTTATTACCAAAAGATAAGTATGCTAAATGGAGCCGCATATCAAAACATCTATTATAGATTTGCAGAAGTGATGGTAAGGGTGACACTATTTTTATTAATGCCTATTTTTAAATTACTTTAATTTGACCTCATTTTACCCCAAATTACCCTTCCAATTCATTTCTCAGGCTTAGTCCCAAGTTACGGATGACTCTGAAACTTTGTCCACAGAAAGAAATCAGGTAAGGTTTCATTTGTTTCGAGAATAAAAAAGATCAAGGAACATTTACATCTGAGACCCATTGAGTGTTTGAAGTGGCATATTTTGCAGGCTTCACAATTAATATAATTCTACTTCTGATATTCGTTTTCATTGCTTCGTAAATTAACCAGAAATAACAAGGTCACAAGAGCTAGAAAGTATGTATTTGTCTCTTCTCCTTTGTTTGGGTCAATGTTAGGATTTCTAAGGTACCATTTCTAAGTATTTCTAAGGATGCCTAAGTATTGATGATATAATATAAAATACATAAATATTGCTTATCGATCATGGTGTTCTCAGTTTACTCAAAGGCATTCAGATTTCCTATAAAAATGACAACTGTGCAATTGTAATTTTCCACTGTTGGTAATAAGATTAACAAGGTGCAGGAAATGGGGGCCAGAGAGCAGTCAAGTTCTCATCTTACTGTAGCGTTCCTAGCCCTCCCTGAGAGGAAGAATGTGTGAGCTACCAGAATGACTACTCTCAGAGGTGATGATGGGTTTGCTCTGAGCTATCGACACTCATACCTGGGCCTCTTGTGATCAATGACACACAATTTGGAGACGGCTGACTGGGGTTAATGGTGCAATCTGTGGCTTTGGAACAGAGTTCTGCTCTATGTGAAACTAATTGGCCCATATGGGGATTAAACTGGTAACAGTGTCCTCATTTGTCAACCCATCCATTCAGCGTTTGAATCTGGTTGCATTTGAGTAATGCCTCCAATTCAGCCAGCGTGTTTTTAGATCATAATATCATAACCTTAGAATGAAGAAGAGGGAATTTTTTAAATATACAAGTTACTTAAAACCCAAATCACTCTAAGAAAATCATTAAAAAACTAAACTATAATTATTATTATTCATAAATGCTTATTTACTTATTTTGAGAGAGAGTGGGGGCGAGAGGGGCAGGGAAGGAGAAAGAGTGGATCCCAAGTAGGCTCCACACTGTCAGCTCAGAGCCAGACATGGGGCTTGATCTCCCAAACCCTTGAGATGGTGACATGAGCCAATATCAAGGGTCGGAGGGTTAACCGACTGAGCCACTGAGGTGCCTCCCACACCCCACCCAGAGTATTTTTAAAATACATTTACCACTTACATGGCAAACATCCTGACTTTGAAAAGGAAACAAAAAACAAACCACACTTTTTGCCATAAAATGGAAGTCCATCCTTCAGTATAGACTAGAATTCAGACTTCAATTGAGGACATACCTCAACAGTACAACAGATTTAACTTCAAAACTTCTTTTTAAATTTTTCTCTCATTTTCTTCTTGATTAACCTGATGACCTCCTCCAATTCAACTGATGTTTAACTGCACATGAAAACAAGCCCCAGGTTGTCAATTAAGTGAGCTATGGTTGAGCCTACAGCACAGTAGAAATGAAAATGTCAGTCCTGCAAGAAAATGGAGAGGTTACCAGGTTGCCAGGGGTGGGGGGATAAGACTGATGTTGTTTAAGCATCCAAACTTGCAATGAGTTGTAACTAAGCCATAGAGAGCTAATGCACAGTATAATGAATGTAGACCATATTGTACTTTAATTATATAATATGCTCAATATTGCTACAACAGCAATCATATCATAGCATATAAGTGTATCAAAGTACACGTACACTGTAAATGTACACAATGCTGTATGTCAAATTTATTCAATTAAAAAAATTAAAGGGGGGAAAAACACCAAGAAATCGGTGGGGCAGCTGGGGAGGAGGAGGAGGTTAAACAGGAAGCCCAGTGGGGACGGATAATGATGAGCCATGATATCAAGATGACTACATTTGTGTGCAATGGAAAAGCATTTTCTTTACTCTTGGAAGCTATTTTTTTCCTGCCAAAAATATTTTTTAAAATAAGTGAACTTTAAGCAATAACAGAAACAGCGAGCATTTCACACAAGTGGTGGTAAAGACCCACACACGAGAAAAGTGACAGAGTGGCGTGCACTAATGCACGTGACATGGAGCCTTGACAAGGTCATGTGGACTGACTCTCAAAGAAGGTCCCATTTGAGTCCTACTACCGAGTTTTCACAGCTCCTTAGTGAATAGAAGTTGGAATTTAACATCAAGAACTCTGATGTTTGTAATTTGTAGGAATATCTATATCTGCTTAAACCAACATTTGATTCTCTTGTCTTCATTAATTATTAAAAAGACTGCTTTCGATAAATATATGTATAGGATATACGCTACCTTATTAGAGTAATCAAAATTCTGGTTCCCAGATGAGTCAAAGTCAGTTTAACTGCTTTCCTGAGAAAAGAATGCTTTATTTAATTAGACTATGCAACATATTGTATTTGCGTGAGGGAGAGAAAGGGAGGGAGAGAGAGACATTGAAGCAGTATGTGCAAAATGAAGAATGCACATAGACTTCAAGTCTTGTATTGATTTACCTTCCATTTTTAATTGTGAAATGTAATATTTATTCAGGAAGTACATAAAACACATATCAGGATTGACCAATAAGGTTAAAGTAACATGTGTGTAACTACCATGCAGTTCCATACCCCAGAACAGAAATAGCACTCTTGAATCCAGTGTGGACTTCCCCAGCCATAGCCTCCCTTCCTTCAACAGTAACGACTACCCTGTCTTCTGGAATAATAATTTCCTTGTGTCTTTTTTTTTTCCCTTCAATTTGTCAGTCTATAAGTTCTAAGGTTGTTTTTGTTGGACTTTCTCCTTGTTCTCAATATTACAGATTTAAGATTCATTTACATTGTTGTGAGTAGCTGTTTTTTTTCCCCCATTAAAAAATTTTTTTTTTTTTACTTTTCCTTTTTTTAATTTTGAGAGAGACAGAGCAAGTAGGGGAGGGGCAGAGGAGAGGGCAACACAGAATTCCCAGCAGGCTTTGTGCTGTCAGCGTGGAGCCCCACACAGGGCTCGAACCCACCAACCGTGAGATCGTGACTTGAGCCGAAATCAAGAGTTGGTGCTCTTAACTGACTGAGCCACCCAGGTGCCCTTCCCACTTTTTTGTGTGCTGTATAATAGTCCACCGAATAAATATGTCATGATTTTTAATTTTTTTAATGTTTATTTATTTTTGAGAGAGAGAGAGAGACAGAGAGTGAATAGGGGAGGAGCTGAGAGAGAGGGAGACACAGAATCCGAAGCAGGCTCCAGGCTCCGAGCTGTCAGCTTAGAGCCTGACACGAGGCTCAAACCCACAAAGCATGAGATCATTACCTAAGCTGAAGTCAGATGCTTAGCTGACTGAGCCACCCAGGCACCCCAATATGTCATGATTTTTAAAGGAGTTTATCTATTTCATCTAAACTCTCAAACTCAGTGACAGTTTTTAAAAATGTCTCTTTATTTGGTTCTTAATATCTGAAAAATCTGTAATGTCCTCTTTTTCATTCTTGATATTGGTTATTTATGTGCTTTCTCCCTATCTCTCCCTCTTCCCCTCTTCTCTCCCTCTCTCCCTCTCTTCCCCTCTCAGCCTCCCCCCTACCCCTCCCTCTCTCTCCCTCCTCTCTCTCTCCCTCTCTCTCCTGGTTGATTCTCACCAGGGGGTTGTCAATGTCACCAATATTTTTAAAAAGTATACCTGGTGGTCTTACTTGACTATTTTGTACTTGTTTTGTAATTCATTCATTGCTGCTCTCTTTATTACTTTCTAGTTTCTTTCTTTGGCTTTCTTTTGCTGTTCTTTCTCCAACTTCTTGAAATGGATGATGACCTCATTCATTTTTCAGTCTCCTTTTTCAGTATATGTATGTAAGGCTCCACATTTTTCTCTAATGACTTCTTTAGCAATGTCTCATATACTTGAGATGTCACATTTTTGTTATCTTTTAGTTCAAAAAATTTTTTTATTTTTTTCTGATTTTTCCTTAGAATTATGCAGTATTTCTTAATTCCCCCAAAGATGGGAACATACTTTATATGGCTTCAATCCTTTACAATTTATTGAGACTTATTTTGTATCCTAGCTTTAGCTCAATTTTTGTAAATATTCCACATGCGCACTTGAAATAAACATGTTGTCTTACAGTTGTTGGGTGTAGGGTGCTATATATATATATATATATATATATATATATATATATATATGCCTGTATGCAAATCTTTAAAAATCATACTGTTAAAATCTTTTATATCTTTACTGATCTCTTTGTGTCCATAATCTTTCAATTACTGAGAGAGGTATATTAAAAGCTCCTATTATGGGGGCTCCCGGGTGGCCGATCAGTTAAGCATCCAACTCTTGATTTTGGCTCAGGTCATGACCTCAGCATCACGAGATTGAGCCTCTCATCAGGCTCCATGCTGAGCATGAAGCCTGCTTAGGATTCTCTCTCTCTCTCTCTCTGCCCCTCTCTAAAATAAAAACATTTTTTTAAATTTAGAGTCTCCCACTATGATGTAGATTCATCTACTTTTTTTGAAGTTTTGTCAATTTCTGGTTTTATATATTTTAAGGAAATATACAAATTTAGAATTCTTATATCTTCCTGGCGAATTGTACTTTTTATCATTGTGAGGAGACCCTCTTTTGTCTCTAATAATGCTTTTGACCATTATATACATAATGAGAAAGAAAGAAAGAGGGCTATAGAGCTATATATACACACACTTGTATGTTTATATACATATGTGTATATATGTGTATTTTTACATACATACCCATACATACATAAAGTCTGTGTGCGTGTGTGTGTGTGTGTGTGTGTGTGTGTGTGTGTGTAAAGCTATATTAACTTTCGTTTGGTTAGTATTTACATGCTTTATTTTCATCCTTTTACTTTAACTCTTTCTTTAAACCTTTCTGTATACGTATGTTTTGCAAGGATTTAACAAAATAGAATCTGACATTTCTCTCCTTTAACCAGAGTATTTCATTCACTTACCTTTCATATAACAATCAACAAAATTGGGTTTTAAAACAATCTGCTATCCTATTTGATGGCTCCTATTTGTTCTGCTACTTTCTGTAGCTTGATAAGGAGCTCACTCAGCAGATCCCTGCTCAATGGAAGGACAGAAGTCACTGAAGTCCAGCGGCTCCCCTATTAATGACGCCGGTTTCTTGCTCCGGAAGGTCCCACTGTTACAGAGCTGACTTGGTACCCCTGCCTTCTTCCAAGTCCTTCATGAACACAGTAGGGATCTCATAGGACAGGGTCTTTCTACTGTAGCTCTCTGTTCCTCAGTCTTGCCTCTCTCTGGGATAATAAGCAGTGGAGTCCTGGGTGGTATTTTCAGCTGCTCTGAGCCTTCGAGCTTCCCTCATAAACTTGATTAGCCATGGATGTCCTGTCACGCCCATGGTAGGTATATATATGAATGCCCCTTTGCCCAACACCTTTCTTGCCTTCTTTTTTATGGATTTCTTTCTCTCTCTATTTTTTTTTTTTGGTTCTGTATTGATTTGACAATTACTTTTTGCCTATTATTTAAGTAATTACAATCTGGAAAATCAATATATCAATGTCTAAAGTTAATCAGTACCTTTATCCTCCTCTGGAAGTGGTGAGGGGGGGAGCACAAAAAGACAAAAAACAATGTTCAAACCTTATTCCCTCCATATCTGTCAAATTCATATACTTTCACAGTTGTGCATCTTAATTAAATATTTTTTTAAAGATTCATACAGACCTTCTTATTGTTTATACAATCAGTGATTGTTTTCTTTATCCAAATAGTTACCATTTTCTTTTCTCTCCATTCTTTTTCTCATCTTGAATTGTCCTTTTTCCAGAAGCCCATCCTTTAGCATAGTGCTTCTTAAACTGTCTTTGGTGAAGGACTTGTTTTTTTGTTATTTTTTGGTTTTTTTCTTTTAGTCATCATAGACTACTGTTTTTTTAATTTTTTAATTTTTTTATGTTTATTTTTGTGAGAGAGAGACAGAGACAGAGACAGAGAGTGAGCGGGGGAGGGGCAGAGAGAGAGGGAGACACAGAATCCGAAGCAGGCTCCAGGCTCCGAGGTGTCAGCGCAGAGCCCGACGTGGGGCTCAAACTCACGAACCGAGAGATCATGACCTGAACTGAAGTCGGCACTTAACCGACTAAGCCACCCAGGCACCCCAGACTAATGTTTTTTTTAAAGTACAATAACATGCATTACTGGGAAAATCAAATGAAAAAATGAAAGATACAAAATATAAACCCCACATTTCTTTTTTAAAATACTTTTTTAAAGTTTATTTATTTTTGAGAGAGACAGAGACCCCTCAAGTGGGGAGGGGCAGAGAGAGAGGGAGAGGGATAATTCCAAGCAGGCTCCACGCTGTCAGCACAGAGCCCCATATGGGGCTTGAACTCACAAAATCGCAAAGTCATGACCTGAGCCAAAACCAAGAGTGGGCCTCTTAACCGACTGAACCACCCAGGTGCCCCAAGCCCCACGTTTCTATTATTAGATTCAATAGACATTAAAGTACTCTGTCAAATTGCTGTACTTTCTGAAGGCTTGCTCCGAGCTCCTGGACACCTCTCACCTGGTACCAACACCCACACACCGGCATTAGCCCGTGAACCTCACTGAGTAGTACTGCTTTATATTTTCCTTAGTACCTACCTGCTACCAATGTGCCCTCAGTTTTTATGTGTCTGAAAATGTCTTTTTAAAACCCCCATGTTTTAAAATGAAGTTTTTAAATGCAGTATACTATACATACATAAATCTGCACATATTATGAGGTTACTGCTCCATAAATTACCACAAAGCAGACCTACCCATGGAATCACCAACTAGGTCAAGACGTAAAACATTACCAGCACGCGGACCATCCTCCCACCCCTCCAAGTCATCAACTGTTCCCCTCTCCCCAAAGAGAACCACGATCCTAACTACAAACAGCATAAATTAGTTTTACCTGGTCTTAGATGTATGTAAGTGGAATCATACCATATATATATATTATATATATATATAATATATATATATATTCTTTCAATATTTTGTTTGTGAGATACATGTGTTGTCTCCCATAGCAATAATTTGTACATTGTCATTGCTGTATGGTATTCCATTGTATGAATATGTTACATTGAGAAATAAAATCCATTCCACTGTTTTTTTTTTCATTTTTTTTTCTTTTTGAGAGAAAGGGTTGGGGGAGAGGGGGATAGTAAGGGAGAGAGAGAAAGAGAGAGAGAGAATCCCAAGCAGGCTGTGCCCTCTCAGCTCAGAGCTCAACACAGGGTTCTGACTCATGAACTTGAGATCATGACCCGAGCTGAAATCAGGAGTCAGACTCTGAGCCCACTGAGCCACCCAGGCGCTAAAGTCCATTCCACTATTGATGGACATTCAGACTGTTTTTAGTTTGCTGCTGTTATCAATAATGCTTCTGTGAACATTCTCATATGTCATTTGGTACACATAGGTATGCACTTCATTTGGGTGGATATCTAGCAATGGATACGTTGAGTAGTAAGATGTACATATGCTAGGCTTTGCTGCTAATCATCATGTGGAAACCCACCTTTACCAGAAACTAGAACTTCAGTTACTGCATTTATATTTTGTAGCAAGAGAATATTTCTCTTTTTCTAGGTTGGTTAATAATTCTTACTTGGAAATATATTCAGAACTTCAATATAAATTATATTAAGTTCCAAATTTGTTTTGAGTATAGTAACTACAGCACATATGTGTATGCATATTTATGAGTGTAACAATTTACAGATAAATTGTTATATTTGTCTTACGTCTTCCTAATGAATGTGATTCTGCATTATTTTGCCATTTGATAAGTAACTCCTTTTCCAGTGACCCCCTCCTCGTCAGTATAATATGGGGAAAGCGTGTTTTTTTCTGAAGGTAAAATAATTAATTATATAACATTTTATGCTTCTTTATTCTTCAGTTAGATCATGGAGGTGGGAACATTGGCTGCCATGTTATACTTGTTAACAGTATGTGACGGTAATCCTATGAGTATGAAAGGAGGTAAATCACTAAGAAATTCCCAAGGCCAGAAACTTGGACTGGGCAGAGATTAGCATGAGGAACTATTACAAATTCAGTAAATATAAAGAACTCAAGGGAAGCTTGCTGATACCAAGTATAATTTTAAGACAATCTCTATAGAACAAAAGGAAAAAAGCAAGTAAGTGTAGCTTGAGGTCATTTGTTCATTAATTTCTTCAGAGCATTAAGAAAGAAGAGGCTTAAGATTATTAATTTGTTTTCAAGAAGACTGTGAATAACTATATAACACAGTAGAACGGATAAAGGATTAAAGACTTGGGATTTTGGTTTGAGTCCCAGCTTTGCTATGTACCAGCTTTGGGAAAATGAGCAAATATGTAATGAGACTTCAGTTTTGTCATCTGTAAAATGGAGATAATACTGGTACTTAGATCGATGGTTGTTTCCAGTTAACACGAGAGACTTGTCGGAGCTTAGTCAACTATTGAGCAGAATTCTGGGTCACAGATGTATTGCCTTAGTCTCATGTGGGTAGTTTTCTAAAAGCTTTAATTAGCTGTCACATTTTTAAAATTTGGATTTCCAGCTTCTCTTTTTTAAAACTCAACTTTATCAGGCATTTCTTATGTAAAATACAAGCGTCTATTTTAACTGTAGAGTCCTAAACGTATACAGATGCATAGACCTCTGTAGCCACCACTATGGTCAAAATAAAGAACATTTCTGTCACATTGTGTCCCTTGGCACCAACCTCCCCACCGCACTTCCATAGTGCCAGATAACTATTTCTCTGCTTCTAGTAATTACCACTTTATTTTACCCTTTTCAGAATTTCACAGAAATGGAATCATATAATATGTATTCTTTCATATCTGGCTTCTTCTGCTCACCATACTGTTTCCTGGCCACTGATGTTGCGTGTACCAGTTGTTCATTCTGTAAGACTGCTGAGTAGTTGGGGGCATTCCCTTTCGAACATCCCCTCTCTGTAAAGAGAGCTTTCCTACTATTCTTCCTTTCTAATCTTATACTCTAATAAACTTTTGCCTGCTGCTCGAAAGAAAGAAAGAAAGAAAGAAAGAAAGAAAGAAAGAAAGAAAAGAAAAGAAAAAGGATGCTGGGCTGTCATAGGCATCGTATGCTTAACTTTATAAGAAACTCCACATTTTTTTTTTCCAAAGTGGCTGTACCATTTCACATTTCTACCAGCAATGTATGGGAGTTCCAGTGGCTCCCCATATTCACCAGCACTTGGCTCATCAGTCATACTAGTTTTCATTATTCTAGTGGGTGTGTTGTGCTATTTCATTGAGGTTTTAATTTAATTTTGATTACATTGAGCATTTTTTCATGTATTTGTTAGTTATGGTTTTATCTTATCTTTATAGAGTTATGGTGCTATTTCATTGAGGTTTTAATTTAATTTTGATTACATTGAGCATTTTTTCATGTATTTGTTAGTTATGGTTTTATCTTGGGGTGACTGGGTATCTCAGTCAGTTGGCCATCCAACTCTTGATTTTGGCTTAGGTTGTGATCCCAAGGTCTGGGGACTGAGCTCCACACTGGGCTCCGTGCTGAGCATGGAGTCTGCTTAAGATTCTATCTCTCTCTCTCTCTCTGTCTCTTTGTCTCTCTCTCTCCCTGTCTGCCCTGCTCTCCTGTATGTGTGTGCACTCATTCTCTCTAAGATAGATAGATAGATAGGTAGATAGATAGATAGATAGATAGATAGATAGACAAAGTTTGTCTTGTTATTAAGCTGTCAGGCACATCACACGTTATGGATGTGAATCCTTTGTTAGAGATATGAATTGCTGATATTGTCTCCCAGTTGGTGGCCTGTCTTTTATTTTGGTAGTGATGTTTTCTGAAGAGCAAAAGTCCTTAATTTTAATGGGATTCAATTTATCAATACTTTCTTTATGCTTTTTGTGCCAGGTCTAAGAAATCTTCATATGAAGATTTGCTCCTATGTTTTCTTCTAAACATTTTACAATTCTGCCTATTGCCATTAGGTCTATCAGCCATTTTAGGCTAACTTTTTGTGGATAGTGCGAGGCAAGGATTAAGGCTCATTTTTTTTTTCCCCAATGAAAAAGTGTCCATGTGGGTCTATTTCTGAATTTTTTTTTTCCATTCCAGTGATTTATATGTGTGTACCTATGTTAAGTCCCCATGCTATGATTATAGTAGTTTAATAATAAGTTTCAAAATCAGGCAATGTAAAGTCCTCTAACATTGCTTCCTTTTGAAAAAAATTGCCTTGTCTATTCTAAGTTATTACAATTTCCGTAAAAATTTTAGTGTCAGCTTGTCAATTTCTTTCTTTTTCTTTTTTTTTTTTTTTGTAAAAAAAAAAACAAAACGCTTTTGGATTCTTGATTGAACTTGCACAGAATCTCCAGATCAATGTGAGGAGAATCAAAATCCTAAAATTACTGAATTTTCCAGTTCATGAACACCACATATCTCACCACAGATTTAGGTATTTAAAATTGTTTCTCAATGATTTTTTAGTTTCAGTGTACTGACCTTACATATATTTGTCAATTTTATTGTTAAGTGTTTTATAGTCTTTGGAGCTATTGTAAGTGGTAATTTTTAATAAATTTGATTTTTAGATCTTTTGTTGCTAGCGTACAGAAATATAAGTGATGTTTATATTTTGACCTTGTATTACAAGACTTTGCCAAATTAGCTTATTGACTTCTAGTAACTTTTGTGTAAACCCCATATGTATATAATCATGTCATCTGTAAATAAAGTAATTGTTGTCTTTCAAATCTGTTTACTCTTTATTCCTTTTCTTTGTTTTATTATACTGGCTAGGACTTCCAATATAACATTGAAAGAAGTAGGAGAAGTGTGGGGAAGCATTCAGCATTTCACCATTAAGTAACATGTTATAGATTACAGATTTTTTAATTGCTATCCTTCATGAGATTGAAAAAATTTCCCTCTATTCTTTGTTTGCTAAGAATTTTTTGTCACTAACTTGTATTAATTTTGTTAAAAGCTTTTTATGCATCTGTTGAAATACTTACTTGTTTTTTCATCTTTGTTCTGTTAATGTGATGAATTATATTAGTTGATTTTTGAATGTTAGGCCAACCTTGCATTCCTTGGATAAATCCTACTAGGTTGTTATGTCTTATCTTTTGTATACATTGCTGCATTCGATTCACTAATTTTTAAACAAGATGTTGTGTCTGTGTTCATAAAGGATATTAGTCTGTAGTTTTCTTGTAATGTCTTGTTTTGGTATCAGAGTTATGTCGTCCTCTTGAAATGAATTAGGAAGTATTTTCTTTATCTCTATTTTCTGAAAGAGCTTCTGTAGAATTAGCATTATTTCTTCCTTGCTTGATAGAAGTCAGCAGTAAAGCTATATGGTCTATAGTGTTCTCTATGAGAAGGTTTTTTAAAAATTGAATTTGTGGGGGTGCCTGGGTGGCTCAGTTGGTTAAGCATCTAACTTTGGCTCAGGTCATGATCTCACTTCATGGGTTCCAGCCCTGCATCAGGGTCTGTGCTGACGTCTCAGAGCCTGGAGCTTGCTTCAGATTCCGTGTTTCCCTTTCTCTGCCCCTCCCCTGCTTGCTCTCTCTCTCTCTCACTCTCTCTCTCAAGAAGCAAATAAACATTAAAAAAAATTGAATTTGTGTAATGGATATGGGAGTATTCACATTTTCAGTTTTATCTTGCATCATTTTTGGCATTTCATATCTTCTAATGAATTTTTCCATTTTGTGTAAATTGTTGAATTAATTGGCATAAAATGAATCATTATTAGTTTACCCTCCTTGTAACATCTATAACTTTATCTGGTAGCCTTCCTTCATTCCTGATACTGGTAATTTGAGACTTATTTATTTTTTTATCAGTTCAAGCTAGAAGTTTATTACTATTACTCATCTTTCCATAAAATTAGCTTTTCATTAATGTTTCTCCATTGCACATATGTTTCTATTTTACTGATTTCTGATCTTACCTTTATGATTTACTTGCTTATAATTACTTAGGGTTTCATTTATTTTAGTTTAAGCTTAAGATGCAGCTTAAATCATTGACTTAGACTGTTCTTTTCTCTAAAATAAGCATCTAACTTTGTCTGTAATTACGGCACTGGTGGCATCACACACATTTTGGTGTGTTATGTTTTCATTATCAGTCAATCAGAATATTTTATAATTTGTTATGTTTTCTTTTTTGGCCACAGTTTCCTTAAATATGTGTTATTTAATTTCTGCATGTTTTGGTATTTTGCAGATATCTCATAATTGATTTGTAATTTAAATGCATTGTGGGTAAGAGATCATCCTCTATGATTTCAATCCTTTTAAATGTATTGACAATTGTTTTATGATTCAGTATATAATCCATTTTGTTGAATGTTCCATATTTACTTGAAAAGAATGTCATTTTGCTATTGTTGGATATAGTGTTTTATAAATGTTTGTTGCTAAGTTCAAATCCTCTAAATCCGTAAAGATTTTCTGTCTGCTTGTTTTATTGACATGTTCTCAAGCTCAGAGATTTTTTTCTCAGTAGTGTCTAGGCTACTGACAGGCCCACCAAAAAAGCATTATTTATTTTTATTAGAGTGATTTAAAAAAAAATTTTAATGTTTATTTATTTTTGAGAAAGAGAGAGGTAGAGTGCAAGCAGGGGAGGAGCAGAGAGAGAGGGAGACACAGAATCCGAAGCAGGCTCCAGCCTCTGAGCTGTCAGCACAGAGCCTGACATGGGGCTCGAACCCACCAACCATGAGATCATGACCTGAGCCACCCAGGAGCCCCAGCATTGATTACTTTTTTTAATCTCCAGTGTTCCTTTTTGGTTCTTACTTAAGATTTCCAACTCACGGCTTACATTGCCCAACTGTTCTTGCATGCTGTATACTTTATCCTTTAAAGCCCTTGACATATTAATTGTCATTGTTTTAAATTCCCCACCTGATAATTTCAAGATCCTCGCCATGTCTTCCAAGGTTTTTACAGTTCTACATTTTATATATAAATCTATGATTCATTTTGAGTTAATTTTTGTATAAGGTGTGACGTTTAGCTTCAGGCTCCTTTTATTTTTCTTTTGCATACAGATATCTAATTGTTCCAATGCCATTTCTTGAAAAGCTACCCTTCATTCTTTGAGTCATCTTCTCACCCTTATCACAAATCAGTTGTCCCTCCTTGTGTGGGGTTATTTCTGACTTCTTTATCCTCTTCCATTAATCTCTATCTGTATCTCCACAGTCTTCTTGAAATCAGGTAGAGTGATTCCTCCTTCCCTATTCTTCTGCTTCAAAATTATTTTAGCTATTCTAGTTCCTTTGCTTTTCCACTAAAATTCTGAAAAAATCTTGTCTATAGCTTTAAAAAACCTTCTTACGTCTTGATAAGAATTGCATCAAATTTATGTGTCAATTTGGAGATAACTGATCTCTTTACTATGTTAAGTCTTCCAATCCATGAGTACAGTCTATATCCCTGTTTATTTAGATCTTCTATTTCTTTCAACAGTTTGTTTCAGTTCTTGGCATTATTGTCTTATACATGTTTTGTTAGACTCGCACCTAAGTATTTCATATTTTTGGAGAGCTAACCAATGGTATTGCAGTTGTAATTTCAGTGCCACATATTTTGTTGCTAGTACCTACAAATACAATTGATTTTTGTATGTTGATCTTGGATCCTGAAACCTTGCTGAAGTCACTTGTGAGTTCTATAAGTTTTTTAAAATTGAGATATAATTGACACATAATATTATATTAGTTTCAGGTATACAACATAATGGTTCAATATTTGTATATATTGTAAACTGATCACACACAATAAATCCATTTGACAGTCATCACCACACACAGTTACAGAATTTTTTTCTTGTGGTGAGAAATGTTAAGATTTACTCTCTTAGCAACTTTCAGGCAAACAATATAGTGTTAACTATAGTCACCATGCTGTGCATTACATCCCTATGACTTCTTTATTTTATAAATGGAAGTTTGTGCCTTTTGATCACCTTCACCCATTTTTCCCACCCTCCAATCTGTTCTCTATATCTGTGAATTTGTTTGTTTACTTTTTTGTTTGTTGGGATCCCACATGTAAGTGAGATCATATGACATTTATCTTTCCTTGTCTGCCTATTTCACATAGCATAATGCCTTCAATGTCTATCCATGTTGTTGAAAATGGCAAGATTTCCTTCTTTTCATGGCTCAGTACTATTCCATCGTGTGTATATACACCACATTTTCTTTATCCATTCATCCATCAATGGACACTTAGGTTGCTTTCGTGTTCTGGCCACTGTAAATAATGCTGCAGTGAACATGGGCTGCAGATATCTTTTTGAGACAGTGAGTTCATTTCCCTTGGATAAATGCCCAGAAGAGGAATTGCTGGATCATATGGTAGTTCTATTTTAATTTAATTTAATTTAATTAATTTATTTTTTAAACTGTGATTCATAGGGGGTTTTATGGGAGAAAATTGATTTTGACCTGTGGTGTTATTTAGATATGCTTAAAATGAAAGTAGCTTCTTAAGAAATGGGCCCACACTTTGTATTTGTTTTGAATATCTCAGTGCTTCATAAATACTGCTGTAACACAGAATAAATTATTTTTTTCTAATTTTATTTTTTATTTTTTTAAATTTACATCCAAATTAGTTACCATATAGTGTAACAATGATTTCAGGAGTAGATTCCTTAGTGCCCTTACCCATTTAGCCCATCTCCCCTCCCACAACCCCTCCAGTAACCCTCAGTTTGTTCTCCATATTTATGAGTCTCTTCTGTTTTGTCCCGCTGTTTTTATATTATTTTTGTTTCCCTTCCCTTATGTTCATCTGTTTTGTCTCTTAAAGTCCTCATATGAGTGAAGTCCTATGATTTTTGTCTTTCTCTGACTGACTAATTTCACTTAGCCTGATACCCTCTAGTTCCATCCACGTAGTTGCAAATGGCAAGATTTCATTCTTTTTGATTGCCGAGTAACACTCCATTGTATATATATATCACATCTTCTTTATCCATTCATCCTTCGATGGATATTTGGGGTCTTTCCATTCTTTGGCTATTGTTGATAGTGCTGCTATAAACATGGGGGTGCCTTCGAAACAGCACACCTGTATCCCTTGGATAAATGCCTAGTAGTGCAGTTGCTGGGTTGTAGGGTAGTTCCATTTTTAGTTTTTTGAGGAAACTCCATACTGTGGAGTGGCTGAATCAGCTTGCATTCCCATCTATTTTTAATTAAAAAAAATATTTATTTATTTATTTATTTATTTATTTATTTATTTTGAGAGAGTGAAGGGGACAGGCAGACAGAGAAAGAGGGAGAGAGAGAATCCCAAGCAGACTCCATGCTGTCAGCACAGTGCCTGATGTGGGGCTCAATCTCACAAACTGTGAGATCATGACCTGAGCTTAAATCAAGAGTCAGACGCTTCACTGGCTGAGCCACCCAGCTACCCCTATTTTTAACTTTTTGAGAAACCTCCATACTGTTTTCCACAGTGGCTTGCACTATGCTAATTTACATTCCCGCAACAGTGAACAAGGGTTCCCTTTTCTCTACGTCCTCACCAACAATTGCTATTTGCTGTCTTTTTGATAATAGCCAATGTTCTGTAAGATTTATTTATTTATTCATTAATTTACTTACTTATTTATTGTTGATTCCTTGGGAATTTCTGGGTAGACTACAATCTCATTTGCAAATAAGGACAGCTTTTCTTTCTTTCCAGTCTGTATGCCTTTTATTTCTTTTCTTGCCTTATTATGCCAGTACTAATTATGTTGAATAGCAATGGTAAAGTGGATGTCTTTACTTTATTTCTCATCTCAGGGGGAGAGCATTCAGTCATATGCCATTGAATATGATGTTAGCTGTGGATTTCTTACAGGTATTCTTTATCAAGTTGAGAAGTTTCCCTCTATTCCTAATTTTCTGAGCGTTTTTATCATGAATGGTTATTGAATTTTCTCAAGTGCTTTTTCTTCATCAATTCTATTATGACAGATTTTTTTTCTTCTTTAATCTTAACATGGATTGCATTTATTGATTTTGAATATTGAGCCACCTTTGAATATCTGGAATGAATAAAACTTCCTTGGTTGTGGTATATAATTCTTTCTACATATTGATGAATTCTACTTGATGGGTTTTTTTGTTAAGGGGTTTTACACCTGTATGTATGAGAGATACTGGTTTGTAGTTCTCTTTCTATGGGTACTGTGCTTGTCTGATTTTGGGGTGAGGCTCTCTTACTGCCCTGGAAGAGGTGGGTTGTCACAGGAGGGAGCCTGGGAGGTGACACATGGCCTCTAGGGGTCAGGAACAACCCTGCTGACAGTGCACAGAGAATGGGGACCTCAGTCCTATAGTTGCCTGTACCACACGAACTTGGAGGAGCACCCTGAACTCCAGAGAGGATACGTCTTGGCTGACATGGTGACTGCAGCCCTGTGAGATCCAGGAAGGCCCAGCTAAGCTGAGCCAAGCCCCCTCACCTGCAGAAACTGTGAGGTATGGAACATACGTCTATGTCATTTCAAGCTGCTGAATTAGTGGTAGTTCGTCACAGCGCAACAGATACCTAACACAGCACTCCGGTGTCTGAGTCTTTCTTTTAATTGTGTGATCTCTTCTCCTCCAACTCTATGAGCTGCATCAGTGACCCAAACAAGTGGTAGGTGTAAAAATTTGGGGGCGTGCTTTATGATGTGTCTGTGGCGAAAACTGATTAAAAACTTGATACCCTTCTTATCATACGACGCAAGTAGGCTTAGTGGAGAAGAGTCTCTTCTGCCAAAAGTTGGAGGAAACAACACAGGGTAATAAAATTTAATATCAGAGGACTGGTAACAGATGGACTGTAGGCTTTAGACAAATGACTGTTGGAATCTCTAAGGTGAATGAATCCTTTATGACTAAAAATGGAAGACAGGTTTCAGAAGTACACGGCGAAAGGAATGAGAAAGTTGAACTATCATGAGAAGGATGGAAAATAAAAAGTTAAAAGAACACATCTATGATTAGCATCAAAAAGTACATCTGTGCCAAGAAGCTCCCCAAAGAATAAAGCAAAAACAATTTTAATAAGGAAGATACTAGTAACAGAATGTCACATGTTCAGAAACACGGAAGTCAAGACAAGATCGCTGTGGGGCAAATAATGATGCTGCCGGTGGGCGCTACAATATCACCAAAGAAACAAGTTTTCGGTTCAGAAGCGCAAACATGTCAGTCATTTCTTGCCCATTTCAAAATTCCAAAGGAAGTTGGGTCCAAGATCCAGCATGAGTCTCCTGCTAGCCAAACATCGTAGGATTTTCTCCTCAATTAAATCTTCTTGGTGAGCTACAAATGTTCCCTTTGTCGCTAACCACTCCAGGTGGGCCTTGTTAGCTCCCGCTTCAGTGCCAGATTGTTAAGCCCACTGCTCAAGCAAAGTGCTGTCATTTCCTCCTCTTCCCACATTCGCAACCTCCACCCTCTTAAATCACAACTGCTTACCACTCCCACTCTCCCCTTACATTTGCACCTCTTTGTGAGCTTCCACGTGGCCCTATACGGTGGAAACAAAATCCTCTTAACCATCTGACATCACCTTTCTCCTACATACTCCTCCAACAACGCTCACCTCTTTCTGAGAAGGCAATTCTGAACGGGTTGAAATGATTTTCAAGACGAGTTTAAGCAGCACGGAATCTACTAATCAAAATAATCTATTTTTGATCTACAGAAGGTCCATGCTCCACCACCCCCCACCACCCCTAAACAGAATCCCCTCCTTTCCATATGTCCCTGAGTCTTGACTGCGGACCAAGTATGATTTACCAGCTCAAGAGGCAGAGACTGAACCCATGAGAATGTGTTACAGGTAGTGTCTTTTCTGTTGTTAGAGACTAGCAGGCATCATTCTTAGCTGACTGGAAAAAAAAAAAAAAAAGTCAGTGGGAACTTAGCCTCCGGTTCAGAAAATTATATTATTTCAATGCTTGATTTAATTGTAAATTCAAGAAATGCTTCTTGCTGATTACGTGCTCGGCAGTGCTCTGTGCTATCTGTACGTTGGGGGAAAGACAGACTTTTAGAGTGTGCAGGGAATCGAGACCAAACACGAGGGGAAAATACGGTTGCAGAAGGGTTTTGAAGGAAGAGAAGGGAGTTTGGTGACAGGGATAAGGCCAGAAGGGAGCGAGTGGGGTGGTTGGGAAGTCCTCGCTGAAATGATTTTCAGTGACAACGTTTTTGCTCTGTTCTTTTTCTTGGTCTCTGCTCTTTGTTCTTTGTGTCCTCCAGCCCTATTTCACTTTCGTGCTTCTCCTCCGGATCAATGTGCTCTCTTTTTTACTCAGAAGCCAGTACTCCCTGCTGCATATACCTCGGAAAAGGAGCCGAGTTTGCACTGTGTGGGTTCTGGAGTCAGAACATCTCTGGCCTGGAATTCTGGCTTCTCCACCTGCTAACTGTGCAACCTTGCGCAAATTTCTTCTCAGTTTCCTCATATATAAGATGGTAATAATTATGGCTCCTGGATTCTAAGGTAGTTGAGAAAATTAATTAAAATACAACACGCAAACTCATTAATACAGTGCCTGGCATATAAGCAAAACTCAGCAGATGTTAGCTTTTCCTGTTATTTCCTGTTATTTCCTGTTATATCATTTATGTGTTTAAGATAAGATGCCTTTATAGGTGCGTGTGTGTGGAGGGAGTGCTGATTTATGGATCTGTGGACCCCAAAGATCAAAGCATCCCCTAAGCATAATTAACTTGAAAAGATTGAGTTGAAAAGATTATTATTTTCAATCACATATATTTTTGTATGGGCATATTTCTTGACTGGGGCACCTGGGTGGCTCAGTCGGTTAAGCATCTGACTTTTGATTTCAGCTCAGGTCATGATATCACGGTTCGTGAGATCCAGCCCTGTGCCTGTGACATTGCAGAGCCCGCTTGGGGTTCTCTCTCTCCGTCTCTTTCTGCCCCTCCACCCACCCTCTCTCTCAGAATAAATAAATAAATGCCTTAAGAAAATGAAAAAAAAAACATTTAAAATGACTCTTTTCTTGCTTGTGACTTTGCACACATGTCTAAGAGTCAGTGGGACTACCCTAGAGTACAATTTCAAGAAATATGACTACCTCGGCAATTGTAACACCTCTGTCGTTAATCTGTTTGTATTATTAAATACAATTTATCCCAGTTCCAACTGTCCTTTAGAATTCAATAGTAAACGATTGAAAGATGGAGATCCAACTCTCCCTGCATCTCTCAGGGTGAGGTTGTTTCTACGAGGCTCTGAGACTCTAAGTCTGGTTGGCATTAAAAGGTTTCTGGGCTGGGGCACCAGGGAGACTCAGTCGGCTGAGCATAGGACTTTGGCTCAGGTCAGGATCTCGTGATTCGTGGGTTCGAGCCCCACATCAGGCTTGCTGATGTCAACACAGAGCCTGCTTTGGATTCTCTGTCCCCTCTCTCTCTGCCCCTCCCCCACTTGTGAGTGTGCATGCTCTGTCTCTCTCTCTCTCAGAAGTAAATAAACATTAAAAAAAATGTTTCTGGGCTACCGTACTCGGCTGCCCTAATTAAAAGGCGACTTTTTGGTTTTTTTCTGACTCCACTGCACTCCTCTACTTAGGTTTGTGTTCAATACACTTGGGCTTCTATAGGCTCCTGAACTTGGGTATCAAAAGTTCCTGTAAGCTACCTACACTCCTTCACCTGCTTACTAAAACGAGTTCCTGAACATTTCTGGGACCTTTCCCTTTGGAACTCAACCTTCCTCTTCAAGAAAAGATTGTGGCTGCACTGTCGATCTCCATATGTTGTTGGTCACAAGAATCTTAGTGTTGTTTTTTTTTTTTTAATTTCAAGAACATTCATCATTGGACCAACTGCTTCTCTTAATCGTAACTCTTTGCCCTGTGAAACTACAGCTTTATAATTTCTAGTCTGTGCGCAACCTACTCAGTGGTCATTTCTTTATACTTTTGGAAAGCATGCTGTAGTGCTCCTATATCACATCCGTTCATACAGCCACCGCTATCCTGGGTGCACCTCCTTGAACACAGAGACTGTGCCTTTTTCTTTCTTTCTTTTTCTTTTGAAAAATTTTTAAGTTTATTTATTTTGAGAGAGAGACAGAGATAGCGAGTGGGGGAGGGGCAGAGAGAGAGCGGGGGGGGGAGAGAGAGAGAGAGAGAGAGAGAGAGGGAGAATCCCAAGTAGGCTCCATGCTGTCAGCACAGAGCCTGACACAGGGGTCAAACCTACGAACTGGGAGACCATGACCTGATCCGAAACCAAGAGTCAGACACCTGACTGACTGAGCCACTCAGGCACCTTTTTCTTTGGTACCACACTCCTAGTCTAGGCCAGACACAGAGTAGGTGCCCAAGAATGTTTGCTTGTATGGACAAGGCACAAGGATGTTCACAGGCTTGCTGCAGTCTGTAATAAGATTATTTCTTTTCCAACACAGCCAGACCTGCTACCCAAGTCTAATTACATGTAAAATTTGACAAGGTGTAAAAAAAAACCAGACACATCGATGGTTTCATCACTGTTTTTATAGTTTAGTAGGTGGTATTTAGATTAGCTGTGCAGAACTGTTTTCCTGCCGTAAAGGCTGTGTTAAATATTGAAATGGTTCCCAAGCGCGGCGACAGAATGTGGTGGCCGGCCTGTACTTACATGTGAATTGTAATATGCAGTACGATTTGTAGATCTGTATTTTGTGTCATGGTCTGTCCCGTGCCCGGCTCAGTATTAAATTGTATAGGTACAAACACAATAATGTCCTAAAGGCTCGAGACACACATGGGGAAAAACTACTAACAAAATTTCGGCACGAAACTAATAAGCCTTAATAAATATTTAAAAAATAAATTACAGTCCATCTGGGAGAAGCATAAATTTTATTTTCACTCATTTGGGTGATCCACTCACTGACTCATAGTGTTCTAACTTCCTTTACTAATTTGAAAAATTAGTCATCCTATGTGGTGATGAGAACGTTGCAGCTAAGCGGCTATTATATTTTTGATTTGCATAATTTGTGAATACTATCTAGAAACTCTAGTATTTTCCTCAAAACTGGAAATTATATAATGACAGAAGAAAACTCAAACCAACCATTAGTGTGATGGGTACAAATTGACTCTCAAAGATCTTATACACAGAACGTTAGTCAAAATGATCTCACGGAGGGGGCAGCAAAACATTTGGTGTCAACATCCACGCTTTTTGTAAAACCTTTACCCTTCCCCCTCTCCCAGTAACCCTCCTCTAAAGAGACTTAGTAGAGAAAGGATATTCCGGAAAAACCTTGCCCTTTTTAAACTTCCCAGGAGCTGCTATCTTCCTCTAACAGCTATATTCAAACAGCCAGTGGTTATTCCAAAACAGCAGTGGCTTCCCCGCGTACTTATTTTTCTTCTGAACAGGTATTCCTCTTTAAGCGTAGCCTTCCTTGGGGGCGCCTGGGTGGCACAGTCGGTTAAGTGTCCAACTTTGGCTTGGCTCAGGTCTTGATCTCGCCATTCATGGGTTCGAGCCCCGCGTCAGTCTCTGGGCCAGCTCGGAGCCTGGAGCCTGCTTCGGATTCTGTGTCTCCCTCTCTCTTGGCTCCTCCCCTGCTCGCACTCTGTCTCTCTCTCTGTCTCAAAAATAAATCAACATAAAAACAAACAAAAAATATTAAAAAAAAAAAAGCATAGCCTTCCTTGGAGTGGGTGGCCTGGGGTCCGGTTACACTCTTCCATGTGAGAAGTTTTAATGGTTGAAAGAGTTTCTCCTAAACTTTCTATATCCCAAGGGTTCCAGAATCCCCTTCTTGAAAAATTTCCTAAAGCTGTTCAATGCTATTGCCTCTCAGAGGCACATACTATCCAGAATGTCAGTATGGAAGGGAACAGTGGGAGAAATGACGGGGGGGGCACGTTTCCCTGTGTAACTGGGGACCGGGAGATTGGATTTCCTGCAGAAAAAGGAACAGATGGGAGTCATAGGCTCAGCTTTGCCTCGTGTCTGACGATTTGGTTCAACATCTAAGAGGCTGCCTGACGCCTGCTCCTTGCTCTCCATCAGGCCTGACACAATCATGCTTTTTCTTTCTTTCTTTTTTTTTTTTTTAACTCTTTCTGTGTGCAGTTGTGGTGTTGTGGAATCTGCAGCAAAGGACTCATTTGCAAATCTTCTCTTGGTGACTACTGGGTTTGCAGCAAGCTGCCCTGTAATCTTCCTCAGAGGGCCCTGAAGGATGTGGAACAGATCTCCTGAGCTGATTCTTTAATGCTAACTGCCTTCCTCTGTGAGGAGGGAGAATGTACTGCAGAACCAGGGAGGACTTACACCAGCTGAAAAGTCAGTTGCCAAAAGGCAACCTGTTCCAGATTCCCTGGTTTCAGATTTTAGGACAGGAATGCTTGAGAACATATGAGTCATGATGTGCTCTTAGTAATTTCGCTAGAACATTGGGGACGAGGTGCTTGGTGTTACATACTGCTTGCATCTGGGTGGAATTAGAGCTTTTACTGTTGCCTCAAGAAGGCTTATTAATAGCAGAGGACTACAGTAGTAAGTGTGTGCCATGGATGGCGTTCGAGGAAATGAGCGATGCCAGAGAAGGTTTATCAGGACTTGCTGTTTGTTCTTTCTCTACCCCTGGGGAAACAGATGTATTGATCAGATTTTCAGAGGAAAACAGCCTGCCGTGGGTTTACTGTGCTGAGATATGATAGCCCAGGAAATAGCCTGCCAGAAAGACTCGAAGGTTGGCTATCCTCAGCAGCAAAGGGAAGGCTGTAACACATAAGGGAAGGCAAAAGATGCCAGGGTTGATTTCTGGTTTAAATTCTCTTAGCCTCTTAAGGTAACATTGCTGACTTGGGATATATCATGTCCCAAATCATTATATTCCCAACACAAGGAGCTGATGATGAAAATAGTCTTAAAGATGAAGCACTTTTTCCTCCCCCCCCACCCCACCACTAAATCTTTAGCACTGTAAAACAGACCAGAAATTAAAAACATTTTCTGTAGCTATGAAATTGAAAAATGAAATATACATGACTAAAGACGTCAAACGGAAACTTAACGACAAGATAAATGGGCACAACGTAAGCCACATTATACTTGTCTGTGTATGTGCTGGGACATTTCCTGTTTTGTTTTTCCTTGACCGAACCATTATATAAGGAAACACACTTAAGTGGGTGTAAATTTTTAAAAATGAATTTCTTGGCTCTTATAACTGAGAAGGTCAGGGATCTAGCTTCAGGGAGAGCTGGAGCTGGCCACTCAAACAACGTCATCAGGATTCTTTTTCTCCAGGTTTCAGCTCTGCCTTATTCTGCATTGGCTTCATCCTCAGGAAGTTTTCCCCATAGATGGTTCCTAGTAATTGCAGCCTTTTCCTCCCCACTTTATTTAAGCTTCATAACCCAAAAGAAAGTAAGTTTCTCTAGGGGCACCTGGGTGGCTCAGTCGGTTAAGCGTCCAACTTCAGCTCAGGTCATGATCTCACAGTTCATGGGTTCGAGCCCCGCGTCGGGCTCTGTGCTGACAGCTCAGAGCCTAGAGCCTGCTTCGGATTCTGTGTCTCCCTCTCTCTCTGCCCCTCCTCTGCTCATGTTCTGTCTCTCTTTCTCTCTCTCTCCCTCTCAAAAATAAAAAAACATTAAAAAAAAAAAAAAGAAAGTAAGTTTCTTTCTCCCAGTTTCAGCCAATGTCATGGAATGTACTCTCAGGCTTGGGTCTAGGACCCAACCCTGAATCAATTCCTATAGCCACAGTGATGGGATATATCTGGTGGGTCTGGTCTCAGTTGTCCACCCTGCCCAGGAGCTAACTGGACTGAAAGTGGGTGAGAGGCTCATTCCCAGAGGAAATTCAGGTCCTGTCATTGGAAGAGGGAAGAGTAGGTGCTGAGCAGACAAAACGGCGGGTTTATGCTTCGATTGCCAAATGTGCTGAATTTATTTAAGGATGTAAGACTTCTTTTGCTAAACCAGTCTATCAGTCCTGTCCACCCAACCAGGAGCAGCCCCTTCAGGAAGCTATGTGCTTATTCAAATCATGTCACCTTTTACTCAGCATGGTTTTGTTTTTGTCTTAGCATTCCACTTTTGAATTGCTTCCTGAGTCAGTTCACAAAGTATAAAATAAAAATCATCTCATCGGTTTATAATTACATAACACTTTTACCCCAAACGGCTAACCCTATTAAATAGATTAGGTTTCTCTCTCACTGTTTGAGAATGGATCTGCAAAACAAAAACAGAAACAAAAACAAAAAAACAAAATGAAACTTAAAAAATGATCTGAGTAGAAGAATGATCAGATTTAGACAAGAACTTCTTGTACCTGTTTTGAAAGGGACGAAGGGTAGGTAAGTCATCTTGAACTGGGTCCTTGCCCTTAAAGAAAGCTTGGCCTCGCTGTGGTTCTGACCATAAGTGTGAATGGAGGTAGAACATTCCTGATCTTATTCCTAAAATCAAGTCTCTTCATGAGAATTTGGAAGATGCAATGGTTAAATACTAAGGAACAACTTGTCTACCAGCACAAGCATTGAAAGTGCTGCGTTCCCCCATCATCAATAATGCCAAGATTGGAGAAGGGTGCATCCTGGGCAGATGGTTGGACAGACTAAAGCATTAGTTTGCTGAGCCTCCGTGCTTGCTAATTAATTCTTCAGTTTACTAGGATTTAAAACGATTGTTCAAAACAAGACACCCCTTAAAATAAATGCTAGGTGAAAGTCTCAACATGGTATTGATTACCAAGATGGTTACTTTGAACAGCTGAGGGTTGTCACTAAGTAACAGAATTGCCTTACCTGCCCTGTTGGTTTAATTAAGCTGTTTTCAATCTGTAAAAAAAAAAAAAAAAAAAATACCTACAGTTTTAATTTTCATGTTCTCCTGGATTGTGCTTTCCAATTTTCTAGTTAAAATGGTAAATGGGATTCTACAGCAGAATTCATTTTTACAATTCAGATATATGGTAGAGTTGGCATTTATTACTGGAAAAGCAGCATGTGTGGGACTGTGGCTTGCATAGCCTGGGTATTGAGAATTAAAAGTTGTAAATTCTAGTTTGACACAGATGCTTACTAAGTTATCACATGTCATATAACTTCTGGGTATTCCTTCCTCCCTGGGAAATATGAACACTGAACACTGACCAATCTCATGCAAAGTGGTAAGAGTGAACTACATATCTCTTCTGAAGGATATTGAAAGCATGTAGTATTTTCTTAATATTTATTTATTTGGGGGAGAGCGCAAGTGGGGGAGGGACAGAGAGAGGGGAACAGAGGATCCAAAGTGGGATCTGCGCTGACAATCTGACAGCAGCGAGACTGACATGGGGCTTGAACTCACAAACTGTGATATCATGACCTGAGCCAAAGCTGAAGGCTCAACAGACTGAGCCACCCAGGTGCCCCGAGAGCATGTAGCATTTTCACTCTACAAAAGATTATGGGAAAAAATCTAAGCCTTAAGACTTTTGTTGTGTAGAAAATTCTTCAAATTTATTAAAAGAGTTTTGGGCTGGTCCTTTTTATATTGGAATTCTGACATTGACCATGGGTATATGCAGCTGCAAACCACACAGCTATTTATATAAAGCAGTTGAGAAAACCTCAAGAGCATCTTTATAATCAGACAGGCTCTCCAAGTGTATCTGATTCCCTCAGAATAACAAGCACATTTTGAAAGATGTAATAACTTGGACAGGTTGTTAGGCAAGTGTCATTTAAAAAATGAGCACTATAATCCAAAGATCAGAAATCCAAAACAATTTAAGGCACAACCATTTTTTAAAATCAGACACATATGATAAAAATAGGTTAGTGGGTGTAAATGAAGCAAGACACAAAGTCTCCTTCTTTTCTTACTCTATTTGCCTATTATCATGAGCATCTTTCTTTGGGAGGGAACTTTAGGGAATATTTGTTAAAAGCAGATGCTTGTGTTTGCCATGGTCAAAAACACTAAATTAGCTTCTTAACCATTCAACACTTTTAAATGATCACTATATACTAAGATTAAGATACCTAGGAATAAACCTAACCAAAGAGGTGAAAGACCTGTACTCTGAAAATTATAAACATCACTGAAAGAAACTGAAGAGGACATAAGGAAATGGAAAGACAATCCGTGCTCATGGACTGGAAGAATAAATATTGTTAAAATGTCCACACTACTCAAAGTAATCTCCACATTCAATGCAATCCCTATCAAAATACCAATAGCATTTTTCACAGAGCAAGAACAAGCAATCCTAAAATTTATGTGGATTCACAAAAGATCCCGAATAGCCAAAGCAATGTTGAAAAAGAAAACCAAAGCTGGAGGCATCACAATTCCAGACTTCAAGGTATATTGCAAACCTGTAGTAATCAGAACAGTATGATACTGGCACAAAAATAGAAACATGGATCAATAGAACAGAATAGAAAATTCAGAAATATACCCATAATATATGGTCAAGCAGAAAAGAATATCCAATGGGAAAAAGAGAGTCTTTTCAAAAAATGATGTTGGGTAAACTAGACAGCTACATGCAAAAGAATGAAACTAAACCACTTTCTTACACCATACACAAAAATAAACTCAAAATGGATTAAAGATCTAAATGTCAGACCTGAAGCCATAAAAATTCTAGAAGAGAACACAGGCAGTAACATCTCTGATATTGGCTATAGCAACATTTTTCTAGATATGTCTCCTGAGGCAAGGGAAACAAAAACAAAAATAAGCTATTGGGACTTCATCAACATAAAAAGATTCTGCAGAGCAAAGGAAATGATCAACAAAACTTAAAGGCAATCTACGGAATGGGAGAAGATGCTTGCAAATGGCATATCTGATAAAGGGTTAGTATCCAAAATACATAAAGAACTGATACAACTCAACACCCAAAAACCAAATAATTCAATTAAAAAATGGCAGAAGACATGAACAGACATTTCTCCAAAGAAGACATCCAGATGACCAACAGACACACATGAAAAGATGCTCAACATCACTCATCATCAAGGAAATACAAATCAAAATCACAATGAGATATCACCCCACACCTGTCAGAATGGGTAAAATTAAAAAAAACACACAAAAAACAACAGGTTTTGGCAAGAATGTGGAGAAAGGGGAACACTCTTGCACTGGTGGTGGGAATGCAAACTGGTGTGGCTACTTGGAAAACAATGTGGAGTTTCCTCAAAAATTTAAAAATAGAACTACCCTATAATGCAGCAATCAAATTACTAGGTATTTTACCAAATAATACAAACTACTAACTCAAAGGGATGCATGTACCCCAATGTTTACAGCAGCATCATTTACAATAGTCAAGATAGGGAAGAAGCCCAAGTGTCCAATGACTGATGAATGGATAAAGATGTAGTATACATATACAATGGAATATTATTCAGCCATAAAGAAGAATGAAATGTTGCCATTTGCAACAACGTGGATGGAGCTAGAGAGTATAATGTTAAGCAAAATAAGTCAGTCAGAGAAGGACAAATACCATGTGATTTCACTCATATGTGGAATTTAAGGAATAAAACAAATGCTCAAAGGAAAGAGAGAGAGAGAAAGAGAGAAACCATGAAAGTCTCTTAACTGTAGAGAACAAACTGATGGTTACTAGAAGGTAGGTGGGTGGGAGAATGGGTGAAACAGGTGATGGAGCACTGGGTGATGTATGAAACTGTTGAATGCCAAATGCTTGAAACTCATATAACACTGCATGTTAAACTACACTGGAATTAAAAATTTTTAAATCACAATAAATTTTAAAATGTTGAGTTAAAAAACATTAAGATTTTTATTGTATAGCATTCTTAAAATTTATTAAAAAGCTTTTGTTGGGCTTCTTTTATTTTGAATTTTTTGGTAAGAATTTATTTTTGAGAGAGAGAGAGACAGAGAGACAGAGACAGAGCGCAAGTGGGGGAGGGGCAGAGAGCGAGGGAGACACAGAATCCGAAGCAGGCTCCAGGCTCTGAGCTGTCAGCACAGAGGTCGGTGCTGGGCTCAAACCCATGAACCCTGAGATCATGACCTAAGCCGAAGTGGGATGCTCAACTGACTGAGCCACCCAGGCGTCAAATTTTGAAATTTTGTTATAGCAATTGGGTCTCCTTGATGCTGTTTGCCTAAGTCTCAAGCTCAGAGCTGTCTCATTTGATTACCTGCTGAACTGAATGTTTGCGGGTACCTTAAACTCACTATGTCCAAAACAGAATTCTTCATCTTCTCCTCATATGTGTTTTTTGCCCAGGGGTCTTATTTCTATAAGTAACATCCAATAGCCCAAGTCTGAAACCTAGAAATTATTCTCGGTTGCCGCCCCTCCTTCAACCCTTCCTGTATCAAGCAGACTCCAATCAAAGCAAAGAGCCACCAGAGGGTATGTGTATACTACACACATGTTTATAGCCAGAGGTAGGTAGATAGGTGCCTACATACATGCATACATCTATTAGAGATTTGATCTCATGCAGCGGGGGCACCGGTTATGTGTCTCTGGAAAGGTAATCTGTTTGCATGTGATGTTGGAGCGTAAAGCCCACCGGATGGGAAGACAAATGAAAAGGCAGGAAGAAGAGGAAAGATCTGGACTCAGAAGTACGAGCTGGCTCCCCTCAGGGCAGACTGACACCCAGGCCAGGTCGTGCGCCCCTGCCCTTGGTGGAGTGCTACCTGCCCAGGCCAGGGCGCAGCCCCCACGGCAGGGCCCGGGGAGCAGGTGCACACCCCCGGTGGAGTGTGCGTGTGAGCAACATCACGTGGGCGGCACACGACGCTTGGGGCTTCACTTTGTTAGACCATAAAGCGAGGCATGGTGAACACTGAGAGTGACCTTGAGCAAGTGTAGGCTCTGACCTGCAGCACCAACTCACAAGTGGTGAGGGACGCTCTGCCCCCAGCCGCGAGCCCTGGAGAACCCTGGTTTGGCGATGGGCTGCAGCTTAAAGCCCAACTGGTGGCTTAGTCCAAGGGTTTTAATTTCTTAGCCTGGAGGCGTTTCCAGGTACACGCCTTGGTGCATGGAGCAGGCTGTGCGCAGAGGGCCGCCACCTGCACCCCGCAGACCTGCATCCCTCTCCAGGGCCACCTTAATGGGAAACGTGCAGAGAAGGGAACTCTGGGACCAAGGGTTCAACCCGGCCAAGTCCACATATCACAGAACAACCACAGGTCTGCCGAAACAGTCCTCAGGTCCTGCTTGTGGGACCTTCTGTTGTGCCCCTGCATTCTCTTCTTCACCACCTCGGCCCCCCTGTGACCCTCTCATGCACCTCCCGGCCTCTCTGCTCCCTGACCCCCAAGCCTGTTGATCAGGGGAGATGAAATCTGCCTAAGAGTTATCAGTGCCCCGAGAAGAAGACAGCAGATCAACCAGGTGACTGGTGAAATTACCATGCTTTCTTGGACCTTAACGGTTTTGCATGTGCTACTGTTTCTTCTAATGTTTTCTTTCATCTTCCCCCCCCTTTTCTCCTTCCCTCAAGACTCTTCACTATTAAGCTCCGCTCCTAACTTGGGTCTCATGTGAAGATGGTTAGGGCAGAAGGCCTTTCCCAGCTGTGCTGTTGCCCACTAGGGTGCCCTGTTCCACTCTTGACACATACCTATCACTTTGTATTGTTTAATGGGGATCTTTCTCACCTCGTTCTGGGAGGGCAGAGACTGTGCCTGTCTTGTTTACTGTTGTATTTTCAGATGCTGGTGTATAGTAGATGTTTGCTTAATCAGCAGAAGAACACTAGGAAATACAAAGCAAAGCCCTACTGTTGCATCCTAGCTAGAGACAGACTAGACATAGATTTCCCCTGTGTGCAATGCACCTGATGATTGCTTTCACAGAATTTTATAGAGGGCACTGCACTGTCTGGGAGACAGAAAAGGCATTTCTGAAGGACAAGTGCAGAAGCTGAGACTTAGCAGAAGAGTTAAGTCTACAGAGGACAGCGGGTGGGAGTGAAGCAGAGAGAGGGAAGAGGACAGCAGAGGTTAGGGCTCAGGAGCTGGCGAGCAGATGTGAAGGCAGGGGAGAAAAGGCAGGACTCAACTTAGCATGCTCGGACTTGAGATTTTCCCTCCTGTATGGAAGGGGAAGCCTTGAAGAATTGTGAAGCAGCAGTGCCCACCACATTGGTATTTGGGGAATCATTTGCAGCCGTGTTGCAGGTGGATTGGAAAGGTGAATAGTGTTAGACTCTTCTCCATTTTTAGGGAAGGACACTTGCTCAGTTGGTGGGGCGCTACTGACAGAACTGGTGGGGAAAGTGGGGAAGACATGTAGCTGGGTCATCCATTGCACAGCCCAGCTCGACTGGTGAAGACCAGAACGACATTGTTGCCTGTGCTAACTTGTTGCCCATTCTGCTGTAGGCAATCCCTGCTGCTTTTTGGAGTGGAGATGCAGCCACCCTCTGTAGCTTATCTGCATGGCTTTGCTCCCCAAGAGGGAGGATTTGCTTGGCAGCCAGTTTTAATCCAGTGTGGAGCATCCTCACCCCTACCCCTATTTGGGCAGGTCTCTGTTATTGTACCTCCTCCCAGGCCTGTGACTGGCTGCCTTTGGATGTTTGTTATGGGGCTGGTGGTATCACACATTAGCAAAATGACTTCTTAAGAAACCTCTGGGTAGGGGGCTGGGCTCTAAGGCTTCTCAGGAAAGAGGGGGAGTGGAAAGAGCCCTCTCTGGGCCTGTGCGCCTCTGGGGCCTAGCCAGAGGCAGCTTAGCTGAGAGGCTTCTGCACCACTGAGAGATGGTGGGGGCTGGAACAATGACAGGGACCATGTGTATGAAGAAGCAATGGTGAATGAAAACACACGGAGAGGACGTAAGATTGGCAGAACTTGGTGACTTGGTGGATCGGGTTTGGGACGTGAGACAGCGTGATTCCTACATAGAAATGGGCTGGTTGTATCTAGTAATATTTAGTGTGTTAGGAAGCATAGGGAAAAAAGAAGCTGATTTATCAAGGGGGAGAGGAGTTTGGCTTTGGATGTGTTTGCTTTTTAGGTGTCTATAGGCCCCCCCAGATTGATTGGCCCAGTGGGCAGCCCATTAATGAATGGAAGAGATTCTGGGTTGGCCATACAGTCAGCACATTCAGGAGAAAGTTCAAGAGAAGGATTGGATCACCCAAAGTTTAAGAGAATAGTTGGATCACCCAAGGAGAAGGTGTGAAATGAAGGAAAAGCAGGCTGAGAAGGGAAAGGTGGTGCTGCTAAGGCAGACAATCCAGTGGAGACCAAGGTCACGTGAAATGTGATATAATTAAAGCAATAGTATTTTAAGCTTTCATAATGTATCAGTTAATCTCAAATGTCTTTAATGATTATTATATTGCTGTCTCTGATTTCTCTCTGCTGCATCTTGTAAGATTTGGATGTATGTCTGAAAACTAACTATAACGGATGTTCACATCACCTTCATTTTGTCTTTAGATCATAAAGAATGTCGGATACAAATGTGTTAAACGGATGTAGAGCAAGAGATTAAATTGGGGTAATTTTTAGCTTCATTTCCCCCCCATATTTACCACCACTTGCAATATAACCAAGGCCTAAAATTCTCTCCCTTTTGGTTAGCACCCTTTGGGAAGCAGTACTCAATCCATCGGGTACAAGCTTACCACTTTCATGTCAAAGAATGGAAGTTAATATCCTCCTATCTGTGGTTAGTATCTTTCTTAAGATATATTAGCCTGAAGATTCTCATATTATTTAGTGACATCTCTTGTCTTTATTTCCAAAACATTTCTAGACAATTTTCTTGCTATTTTTAGCTACATACTGACCTACCCAGACTGCTCTTTTACAAACTGCATGTAATGACCATGGGCTCTGAAATGACTTCAGTCGCTTGGGTCAGCCTTTAAAAAAATTAAATGAATGGAACAGAAAATACTGTAGTGTCTCACATACATAAAGGGTGGGTCTGATTTGTGAAAATTGTGTTTCAGTGGGGCACTGGCTGCATAAGTGTTTGCTTGTGTGTGCATGAAGGTATGTGTGCTTTATAGGTACCGAATCAGGATGTAGAGTTTATTTCCTACCATGGATTATTTATTAGTAAAAAAAAAAAAAAAAAAAAAAAAGCTTTGAATTTGAGAAATACTGGCCGGACCACTTTGGGATTGATGCATGCTAACACAGATTCCATCACATGGTGAACTTCCTTTTTCATGTCGAGAATCCCAGAGATTAGCACAAGTGCTTGTGTAGGGTGGATGTTAAACAAATACTTGTAGAATAAAGGAGGCAGCGAATGGAGGTAGGAGTGTGAGTGTAGTAAGGGTTAATTTCCCCTGAACTCATTATCCTACATTTGCTGATGTTCAGGATAGGCTGTGATACAGGGAGAAAATAAGGACAAGAAATCAACTCAGTCCCTGAAGGAGCTTTAAAAAAGGAAACCTGATTTTGACAGAAACAATTATTATGCATTGCAGCCTCTCTACTGGGCAGAGAATGCCTGAAACACTAAATGGAAGTGCTATGTATAGCACATTTATAAAGTTTTGAAATATTATCCCACAGCCACAATCTCGTTCATTCCATTTATAGGAAATACATCACTTTTTTTTAAATGCTTTGTTCTGTTAAGAAACAACATATCCTGATTCTTAAGCTTCCCTAAATAACGGTCTAGTCTAGTGAGTATCTGATTATGGCTAGGAAAAACAAATGTATTTTAACATATATATTTTTCTCCTTCCTGATGAACAAAATCACGGAGCTTTGTATTTCTCGAACCTGGGTCATGAGACTTTATCCAGTGACACCTTCCCAGTGGGAGCTGTTCTCTGGAATGAGCTAAGTTTAGTCAGGTTCTCAGATGGAACTTGAATGCAGAGAAACTCACAGCTAATAGAAATAGAAAACAGCAGACGAATCCCACACTGCTGGCAAAGAGCAACTGAGATCAGCGGTGCAACATCCTGAGAAATCGAACCTTCCACCTGGGGAAAATGTCAAATATCCTCTTTCACAATATCTGAACAGCTTGCGCAATTTTATCAATAGAGAAAATCTGCAATTGATTTTTTTTCTAGTTTGTTTTTCTCTTCCTCTATTACTGTTAGCTATTTAAGCGAATTCATTGCATGGTAGTGACCAGAATTCCTTGATGAAAATATTAAACCTTTTTCATCAGGACTCTGACTGATGGCAGAGGCTCTCAATTTTGAAATTAATGATAGCCTTATAGATAGCTGCTCACACGCGGGAGCCAAAAAGTATTCTTTTGTACTGCAAGAATAAGAAATAATATTGTTTTAATACGTTTTTGTGATCGTGGTATCTCAGAGTCGTAAGGACTCCTAGACCACTACCAACTGGTTCTGGCATCACAGGAAGCTTTTCTGGGTTCCACTAAAAGGAAAACCACGGGGGCGCCAGGGTGGCTCAGTTGGTTAAGCATCCGACTTCAGCTCAGGTCATGATCTCATGGTTCATGAGTTCAAGCCCCGTGTTGGGCTCTGTGCTGACAGCTCAGAGCCTGGAGCCTGCTTCGGATCTGTGTCTCCCCCTCTCTCGCGCGTTCTGTCTCTGTCTCTTAAAAAATGAATAAACGTTAAAAAAAATTTTTTTAGGGGCACCTGGGTGGCTTAGTCGGTTAAGCGTCTGACTTCGGCTCAGGTCATGATCTCAGGGTTTATGAGTTCCAGCCCCACATCAGGCTCTGTGCTGACAGCTCAGAGCCTGGAGCCTGCTTCAGATTCTGTGTCTCCCCCTCTCTCTGACCCTACCCTGCTCACGCTCTATCTCTCTCAAAAATAAATAAACATTAAAAAAAATTAAAAATTTTTTTAATAATAAAAAAAGGAAAACCTAAGGACAATGTCATGATTTTTTCCAATAAACTAAATGATTATATTCTCAGGACTGTTGTTTATTCTGTGATTTTGTAGTTACCCGCTTTCTTCATGGGAAGATAACCCTTTAAAACCATTGACAAGATGGAGAATTAATGTTTTTTCTTTTCTTTTTTTTTAACTTGGGAGAAAAGATTGGTGACCCTAACCTGGGAAGGACTAATCTAGTCCAAAGCTCCATCTAGTATTTTAATATCCTCCTCACTTCTCCTGTGGTGACTTCATTTAGCCTTCCAAACCACTGCCAGAAACAGGGAAGGTGGCTTCTCCCAGGGAACATGCTTCTGAAGAGGATGTTCTAAGAATGCTCTCCAAAACCCCATAGAACTCCCTTCATTGAGGATGTATCTGTCTTGAAATCCCCCTGATGGTCCCGTTTCACATTTGATGACTGGGGGAGGGGTAACTAATCAGAAAACTTGTACAGCTTCTTCATCTTTTTGGTGAGATAGTTTAAGATACATTCTAGTTTATTTTAATGATACCTGTTACAGTATATGCATTACTTCCAGCCCCTACTCATTATTTTTTAGTTTTAATTCATCCATTCAGATGAAACCCTAAAAGGAGAAAATTGAAGCATATTTTGAATTTATCATAATAGTATTAACTTGTACTTGGGCAAAATGGGTTGACAATTTAGAGTGGCTGTCCTCTGAACTGTGATCCTTTTTTTAAAACAAAATTTTTAACGTTTATTTATTTTGATAGACAGAGAGAACACAAGTAGGGGGAGGGGCAGAGAGAGAAGGGGACACAGAATCAGGAGCAGCCTCCAGTCTCTGTGTCAGCACAAAGCCCAATGTGGGGCTCGAACTCACGAACTGTGAGATCATGACCTGAGCCGAAGTCAGATGCTTAACCAACTGAGCCACCCAGGAGCCCCTGGGATCCTTTTTTTTTTTAAACTTTTAAAAAATATATTTATTTATTTTTGAGAGAGAGAGAGAGACAGAGTCCAACAGTCGCGGGGCACAGACAGAGGGAGACACAGAATCTGAAGCAGGCTCCAGGCTCTGTGCTGACAGCAGAGAGCCCAATGTGGGCTCCAATTCACAAACTGTGAGATCATGACCTGAGCCAAAGTTGGATGCTCAAATTATTGAGCCACCCAGGTGCCCCTGAACTGTGATCCTTAATCCTGAGCAGTGTGTACATTTTATACTCACTGTGTCACATTATCATCACGATTTCATCATCATCACATTTTAGAGTATTTTACAGTTTGCGAAGCTGGTTCACATCATAGTCTCATTTAATCTTTACTATGATCCTGTGAAATAGTCAGGGGAGGGCTTCCACCTTTATTTTAGAGGTGATAAACTTCAGTTCAAAAATGGTAGGTTACTTGCATAAGCCCAAGTAAAGGGCCAGGGTTTAATCCTAGGTCTCTTGACCCCAAATCCACAGCTCTCCCACCCAACCAGGAAAACTTCTATCTGGGTATAAGGATTAATACTTTTCCTCTTGCCTTCAAGTTTGCTGACATCTGATGTTAAATCCACTAAAAGAACATCAAAGAATACATGATCAATGGTGAATCTCTGGTAAACAGACTTTTAGATCAATTTGTTCTATCTAAATAGAGTCAAACAAGCAATAAGATCAGCCTTCTACTGTTCTGTGTACACACGAGTGCTCAGTAAATATCGTTGACAGACTGCTGTGACAAAGTTAGCACACAAAACGTAAATGATAACTCGAGAGTCATGATACTTCTGACGGGGAGACAAACTCCAAGGCCTATCGATTAAAAAGCTAAAAGTGTATATATTTGGTGCATAGATTTTTCTCCCAAGTCAGCTCATGATTTTGAGTGACCAAACCCAAAATAATCTTTTCTCTCATATTTTTTCTTTCACAAACAGACTGGTTCAGAATAGTGATAGCAATTAGTATTCTGTAAGCAGCAACGCATCTTCAGCTGTGATGGCAGGGTCCAAACAGCCTAAGCCAGAATCCATATGACAGGAGCTCAGTTCTTTTTATTTATTTATTCTAAACACATGTGGTCTCTGTAACTCATGGCTGGGGATTGTGATTAGAAGGGCAGGATGACAATTTCTGCAAAGGAAAATGGTTATTTGCCTAGCTAAAGTTTTAGGCTGCCAAACAGACTACTATGAAATATAGAATTATACTTTTTACCTGCTGGTTCCAGCAAGTCAGCTACGTTCAACAGTTTCTCAAGGACAAGGGAGAATTCGTGCTGGCTTTATATCAAGAAGCTAACTCCAAACAGACAAGAAAAACAAAAGCAAGTGCAGGACCAATAGATAAAAGAGCCCTTGTTAGTGGACTAAAGCGGTTGCTACAAATAGGACAGCGGAAGGAGGGTTGGGAGGGGGAAGAGTAAAGCAAGGTCAAAGAAGGATGATATCAATAGAATATCTCCAAATAGCACAGAATGCAGCAAGAAGTAGCAGCAGATGTCAGTCCAGCCCAATGTCAACCCCCGTGGAGCTATGTAGAAAGACTTGGAAAGAAACAGCATCACTGCAGTTGGTATTAGGAGTAAAGAGAGAGCAGATGATACCTTTCTCCCCATGAATTGAAAGCCACGACTTGCCACTGGCCACAGCCTCATCTCCTTTCGGACTGGCCCCATTCAAGCTTTTAGGTTTTTTTTTTCCCTCTTTCTCTATTTCAGATCTTTACTCCCCTCCTTTCCTTTTGATTTCCTTTCTTCTTCCAGACTCTTGCTGCCAAATTCTAACTCTGATCCTCACCCCACTGGCTGTTTCTTGACTACGCCACCAGGTACTCTGGTTCCAGATGCTTACTCTGGCCTCCGCAACGTTCCAGGAGTGATGATGCATAACCAGGATTTACTGCAGCACTCAGAAAATTCCCATCGTGATTTTAGACATTACTGGCATGGATTGACTTTCATAACTGTGGAGGGGAGCCAAAAATGTATGAAGGAAGTCTGTTTTCAGAGTTCATATTCCTTAATTTTAGTGAATGGATGTGGGTGTTTTGAAAACTTAGTTTCTTAAGAACTGCCTAAATTTCATAATTATTTCATTTTCATCCGCTCACAGATGGCTTTGCCCTGGGTGTAAAAATTGAAGAGCCAATATAAAATGATGCTACCTTTACTCTGGCAGTTAAATTTTAAATTTCAAACATTGGTTTTCAGAACCTTGGAGAGCTCAAACTCATCCCTCCATTTCCCTCACTGGAGCCAGCTCAAATGTAGGCTGATTTCTTCTGTAAAAATGTGAAATGAGAAATAATGAGATAGGTTTACAGTGAAACTAGATTTTGTAAAAGAAATGCCTTCCACAATAACCTATTTTTATAGCTTAAGTTGCTGTTGTATAGTGTCGCATAGCTCTTAAGAGGTGGATTTGGAGTCAAGAAGACTTGGATTCAGAACCAGGTTCTGCCAGTTCCTAGTTATGTAACCTTCAGCAATCTCCCCAAGCTTTCACTATTCTGTATAATACAGCTACAAATAGTAGTGATTTCACAGGGTCGTTATGATGGTTACATGAGATAATACATATAAAACCTTTAGCAGACAGTAAGCACTCATTGCTTTCTGCATACTTGCAAATGTGTTGTTTCTGACCTAGTTGACAGCAGTTATAGTGACAAAGGCTATACTGAGGGTTGGGGGCTCTTTGGGGGCAGTCCCTTTCAGCAGAAGGACATGTCCAGGAAGTAAGAAAGTAGCCCACTCCCAGCCTTGTTAGTTTCAGCTTCACGTTCTGGACTAGGGGCTCCAGGCCATTGCATTCACTACTCAGAACTTTCAATCGACTGGGGTTTACCTGTTTTCCCATTTTAATCATGGTATCAGCTATTGATACTATATTCTTGCTTTTCTTTTTGTCCCTCCCAGAGACAACTGGATCATACATCCATTTGTTCATTTCGTCCATCTTTATTGAACATCTACTTAGTGTCAGTATTGTGCTAAATGCTTGAGATATGTTGATGAGCAAAAGGAAATGATCCTTTTCATCTTTGGGGGGAGTTTTTTACAATAGGAATCTTGGTACAAGTTAGAACTCACCTCACACTATTGAAGCTAAAGGGGCCAGACTTCTCCTTTCTCAGTGTTCCTTGCGGTTCGGGCCCAGGCACAGTCTAGACTTAGACCTGGTCATTTAGACTCACCTGCCCCAGACTTCTGATTAGGACTGGTGATCCAAAAACACAGGTAGAGGGAAAGATTCTTTCTGGTGGCAGCAAGGATAGCCGCAACACGCAGTTTCTAGGGCTCCAGGAATGGCAGTGCTGTCTTCAATGTCTGGTGCCTCTACTGGCAAGCTTGGGGCTGCAGCCACTGTGACTCATGTCTAACAAGACGGACTGCACAGTGGAATCAGCCAGACTAGTGTAGGGGCATGATTTTGGCTGTGGTTCTGCCTTCATAACCTCCCTTTGCTCCTGGCCATTTTTTCTGTGGCTGTTAATGTAGCCCTCCTGGGAATTCTATAAACAAGTCTACTATGCTTTCAATAATTTCTTCCTTTTTGCTGAAACCAGCTGGTCAGTGTCCATCTTCTCAGCTAAGAGCCTTGACTGCCTCAACGGAAACTCAAATCCCAGATCCATTCTTGAAAGCTGGGCGGCCTTGTGCAAGTGACTTATGTTCTATAAGCCTCAAGCTTCTTGTTTATAAAATGGAAGCTACAACAGGTGAAAGAATATACATAAAGTGCTTATCATAGCATACCTAGAACATAGTAGAGGTATAATATATGTTAGCGCCTATCAACATCTTTGATAATAATAAGTAAGGACATGAGAATGGTGGCAAAACTTGTGGGTGAAGCTCTCAGCTATAACATGCTACTCAGACATGAAAGAAAAGAACCAAATTTATTTTAAATTATTTCAGTCACTGAGAATATGATTGAGCTAAAGGAGGCAGGCAAGCTTTAAGTCAGTCAGCTTCAATTTCTTGATGTGTCAGAGCATTAAATGAGGTTTCCAGATACCTATATTTTTAAAAATACTCAGGGGAACCTGGGCGGCTCGGTTGGTTAAGCGTTCAACTTGGGCTCAGGTCATGATCTCATGGTTCGTAAGTTCAAGCCCTACATCAAGCTCTGTGCTGACAGCTTGGAGCCCATTACTGATCCTCTGTCCCCTTCTCTCTCTGCCCCACCACACTGGTATTCTTTCTCTCTCTCTCTCTCTCACTCACTCTCTCAAAAATAAATAAACTTTTAATTTTTAAAAAATTTCTCTGAGTGTTTTATTCAGTGTATATTCAGAGAATACATCAAAATGATTGACTGAATTTTAAATTTCGTCTTGATAGTTAAGCAACACATATACACAGATATAGAATCCTTGGGTATAAGGGCCCTCAAATAAATCAGTTCAGGTTCTGAGAGGTTATTACAATCTCATGTAACTAGCAGATATGATCCTAAACATTCAAAATTTGTGTTTACCTCCCCTGCTTGTGAATGCTCCATGTATGACCCTCACAACTTTTCTTCAAAAAATGCAGTGCCCAACTTTGGATCCTTACTGTTTCAGTCGCTGCTGCAATTGTCTTTCTCCTCATACTTTTACCTTTATTATCAAGAACTTGGAAGGGCACCTGGGTGGCTCAGTCAGTTAAGTGTCCGGCTCTTGGTTTTGGCTCAGGTGATCTTGCAGTTTGTGGGTTCGACCCCCACATCGGTCTCCTCGCTGACAGTGTGGAAGCTGCTTGGGATTCTCTCTCTCTCTCTCTCTCTCTCTCTGTCTCTCAAAATAAATAAATAAACTAAAAAAAATTAAAAAAGAACTGGTGTCATGTCTGACAGCTAATGGAACCAATGTGCTTTTTAATGCTTATGTTCAAAATCAGTTTGGACCAATAAATGTTGTTTTCTGGAATATTCCTTCACGAGAACCGTAACAGACATAGAGATAGAACTAATATGATAATCTTTCACATAAAACCAGATCCTTCAATACTCTTGTTAAAAAATTCAAAATTGCACTGCAAATTATTGCTTTATGCCTTGACACGGCTGTTGTTTCTTCTCTATCATTCGATGCTACCATGTGTACGGCTATCATAAATTGTGCAGAATTATTCATTACCTGAGTAGTTCTGCTAAACCGTTTTGGAAGTTTTATAAATGCTTGACCTTAGGCAAAATAACTGAAGTGTTCATCACCCTGAAACATCCAGAAGGACTGCATTCTTAGTGGGCACCCAGTAGTCTTCATTCCTTTACCCACCTTCCCATAACTAGCCACCAGACCAAAGAACTGGTAAAAGCCCTAATATATACAAGCAAAACTTAGAGCATGAAGATTTACACAGCTGCAGGAAGGGGTGACTTGGAATGAAAATCCTGGCTTATTGCCATGTGAAGTTGTTTTTAATAGGAAAGAGAGTTTAGGGGCATCTGCGTGGCTCAGTTGGTTAAATGTCTGACTTCAGTTCAGGTCATGATCTCATGGTTCATGAGTTTGAGCCCCACATCAGGCTCTGTGCTGATAGCTCAGAGCCTGGAGCCTGTTTCAGATTCTGTGTCTCCCTCTCTCTCTCTGCCCCTCCCCTGCTCGTGCTCTGTCTCCCTCTCTCTCAAAAATAAATAAACATTAAAAAAAAAAGGAAACTGGTTTTGAGGACTTTGGTCAATAGAAAGTCCCTTATTTATTTTGGGAGAGTGTGTGCAAGTGGGGGGGGGGGCAGTGAGGGAGAGAGAGAGAGAGAGAGAGAAAGAGAGAGAATCCCCAGCAGACTCCACACTGTCAGCACAGAACCCCACATAGGGCTCAAACTCACAAACTGTGAGATGATGACCTGAACTGAAGTCAAGAGTCAGGCGCTTAACTGACTGAGCCACCCACGTGCCCCAGAAAGTCCCTTCTAAAGCCAACATTCTGGTTTGGATTTTTTAATGCTATTATCATGAAAACAAACAAACAAACAAACCAAACAAAGGGTGCAGGTCAAAATTGTGTAGGAAAAATTGTGGTGAGGCTTAGAGATTTTACCTTTGAGCACCAGCAAATTATTTGGTATTTAAGCAGAATGTCATAGTGGTTCACATTTTCGTGTCATTAGGGGTTAGACTGTAATTATCTCTATGTGAAGTTTTAATTTTTATTAAAATTATTGACAGGGGCACTTGGGTGGCTCAGTCAGTTAAGCGTTCGACTTCGGCTCAGGTCATGATCTCGCGGTTCGTGAGTTCAAGCCCCGCGTCGGGCTCTGTGCTGATGGCTCAGAGCCTGGAGCCTGTTTCCGATTCTGTGTCTCCCTCTCTCTCTGACCCTCTCCCGTTCATGTTCTGTCCCTGTCTGTCTCAAAAATAAATAAAGGTTAAAAAAAAAATTTAAAAAAAATTATTGATGGAAAATTGCCTACAGTGAAGGACTTATGTCTGTGCATGAACTCCAGGAGTTGGTCCCATTATTCTGAAATTCAAAACAAAAAAAAATAGAGGCAATTTTTTCAAAGAATGAGGCCATTGGTTTGAAATATCACATTTCCTATTTCATTAATGTCATGTCATTTCAAACTCTTACAACTGAATAAAAATGCAGTTACACTTTCATTTCCCACCTCTAATACATGTTTAGACTCCTATTTTCCTTTTGTGCTATCTCTTGATCTTTTCTGTTCTTTTTATGTTGAGATTTCTTTTATTTAAGAGCTGTCTCTTTTACTCCAAAGCTCATTTTTCCTTTTATTCCCGTTATTTGACGTTTTTTGGAAGTGTGGTTTGAAAATACCCTCTTCCTTTAGACAAATTACTTTTCTTAAACACAAAAACTTCTTCAGGGTGGTGATCTGTCAAAATACTATGCAGGAAGTAAAAGCACCGAGGCTGTTATTTATCAATGGGAACTGCGTGTCGACTGGTGTAGAAAGATTTGAAAATTACCCCTAAAGAACAGTGGGAGTCTAAGCTGAATACAGATATGAGTCCGTGTCAGCATGATTACTGGGGAAAGGATTCATTCAAATGCAATGCTGGCAAGAAAGGAAAGAAATTTTATGGCATAAAGAAATACTTGGTAAATTTTTGTTTGCAACAGCTTATTACTGTTAGTAGGCTGTGCAGTGTGTGGATTAAGAAAACCTTATTATGTGTGACATTAAATATCAAAAATGAGACAAAGCAGGAGCTCCGGCAGGTCCCTTGCAACTCTAAGTGCTTGCTTTTCAAAAAGGACTTGCTATAGTGGCAAATAAAAAGGATGCTGTAGAGAGGGTCTGCCATGTGTTCAGTATCCTTGGTCTGTTATGCCACTTGGCCCTCACAGCCTGTAAGTAGGTATTGTTATTCTTGTGCACTGAGGCTCAGAGACCTCAAAGAAATTGCCAACATGCAAACCGGGGAAGGAAAGAAACAGGGTCTTGAATTCAAGACCACCTCCCTCCTGAATTTATATTCTTTCTGGCCTGCATTTACTTGAATAAATTGACCCTGCATTTTATGTTAGTTTGCCTAATGGTGTTTTTATCTGTGTAGTCAGTCTTCTCTTCTGTGATTTAAATTGAATTCCAGCTTTATGTTTGCGTCATCAGGGGAACTAATTTGTCAGGCTACACTTAGGTCACCCCCACGGTGGTGTCCCTGGGAGAAAGTGAACACTCAGTGGGGAAAAGTGATTGAGCACTCCCCACACAGTGAGTCTGTGCTAAGGGATGAACTTGCACTATTTTAACTGATCTTCAAAGTAGCAACATATGAATTAGTTGATTAAGCATTTATACATGCAGTACATTTTTATTGATCTGCTATGTGGTTCAGATCCAGACTCTGGAGATACAGCAGTGAACAGGACAGACAAGATCATTGTCCTGATAGAGCTCACATTCTAGAGGGGAGGCAGGAAACAAGCAAGATATACAAAAGTGTGTTTTACAGTTTTAAAATATGCTGTTGATGATGTTTGAGCTGAGGACTGTGGGATAAGGAACTGAAAACCATTTGAGGATCTGGAGATGCAAACATTGGCAATAGTGAGTACAAATGGAGAGGAAGCCTGGAGTGTTCAGGGCCCAAAAGAAGTAATGTGAGGCTGAGTGTAGTGATGAGGAGAGCAGGATTGTGGGGGTGAATGAAGAGGTTTGGCAGGTGTAACTTATAGAACTTGGTCATGGGGATTGAGAGTAAAAGGGGAATGAAGAACGATTCTTAGGGTTTAGTGTAAACAGTGGGGTGAATGGCAAAGCCGTCTGCAAAGAAGTGGGTGACTGAGGGGAACAATAAGTTTGGGGAGGAAAATCAAGACCTCTGTTTTGGAGATATTAAATTTGAGACATTTATTAGAGACTCAACTAGAGATGACAGGAGGTGATTGGCTCTGAGTCTGGAGTTAGGGAGAGGGTTTGATAGCACCCAGAGTTTTTAAAAAGACAAGTTTATTATGTAGTGATATGTGTGTTTATCTGTTAATGCATTACATTACAAGATCTAGTGGTGGGTCTAATAACTACAATAATTTTGTGTTGTGATGAAGCCGAAATGCTCTTTGGAGATGTCTGCAAAACTGTGATGAAATATCAAAACATCTGTGATTTCTACTGCTGATGAAGAGAAAAAGTCTTGCTGATCCAACTGTGACTTGTTCGGTTAAAGAAAATAGAGATGTATTATCTTTCCCCATGTAAGTTCACAAAACTGAATTTTGTCCATGGACTCCTTGTGGATCTATGGACACTTCTTCCATTATAACCAAGGAGATGGCAAAGATGAATAGTGGTGAATGCTGACTTGCGGATTTGGTGGCTTCTATTTTCTCCAGGAAAGCAAGGTGATCAGCTGAGAGTGAGGAAGTAGGAAAGGGGTAAAATGAATGAGGAATAAAATACTCAAGTCTGATAGAGGAGGCAAACTTTTAGGGAAGAACAGGAGGCTAGCTGGGCTGTATGGTACTTTCATTAAGCACTTGGGCTCAGAAGGCAGTCTCTGTGGTTTGAATCCAAGCTTTGACACTTTCCTACTGTGTGACTTTGAGAATGTTACTTTATGTCTGTGTGCCGCATTTCCTCATCTCTAAAGTCAGGATGTTAGTTGTACCTACCATACAGTATTGTAGTCAGAATTAAAACAGTTATACAAATAAAGAGTTTAAATTAGGTGCTCAATAAATGCTAATATTTATTTATTTTTTTAAGTGTTTATTCTTAAGAGAAAGAGACAGACAGAGAGAGAGAGAGAGAGCACATGCACAAGGAGAAGAAAGGCAGAGAGAGAGGGAGACAGAGAATCCCAAGCAGGCCCTGCACTGACAGCAGAGAGCCCAAAATGGGGCCTGAACTCACAAGCCATGAGATCATGACCTGAGCTGAAGTCGGATGCTTAACCGACTGAGCCAAGCGCCCCAAGCTAATCTTTATTTTTAATTCTAGGGTTATAGTAGCAGTTATGGAAATGAATGCATGGATTCAGAAGATACTTGCCAGGTAGAATTGCCAAGTCTTGGAGATAAATCTGATAGGAGTGTTGGAGAGAGAGGAGTCAAGACTGATTTGTATGTTTGAATAACCTGGTGGATGTCTTTTTCTGTCAAGGAGAGTAATGAAAGAGCAGGTCTGTGATAGACAATGGGGAGCAAGAAGAAAAAATAGGTACTTTGTCCAGTGACTGGTCATGCAGACAGACCATGCACTCTGGACCCAGAACAATAAGGCTAACAATGCTGGGGATTACTCCAAGCCATGTTCATGGTCCTGGTTTGGGCATTGGTTTTAATGGATTGGTTGGAAGCACACTCTTTTTCTTTGTTTGTTTCTATTTCTAGTCCATCTTTGTCCAGGTTAAATATGAGTAAGCTGACCACTGAGTTTTGAAGATTAACAGTTTTAGGTGCCAAGTATTGTTCATCAACAATCCCTCATCAAATTGTCCCGTCCCTTCATAACCCCTTAATTTCACTCTTATTGCCCCTTATGTGTTAATTTATCCATTTCTAAAGAGAATTAAAGGCAATTTGCAACATAAATAATGGAGACTATAGGAGCAGGAAAACACGTCTGTTTAATTCACTGCTCTTTTCCTTGTGTCTAGCAAGTAGTTTTGTATATATAATAGGTATCCATAAATAGGGTTCCAAAAAAAAAAAAAAGATTAAGAAGTAAAAATCAGGTGGAATGGGAAGAAACTATATATTGAGATCCTAAGGCAAGAGTCCAGGATTATTCTTACACTTAAAAAAAAAAATTGGCATCCTTTTTCAAGTGAAATACCACCTGGCAACTCAATGTAGTTTATATATTAAGATATCTTAAGTATGTAAGATAGAATATTAATTTAGAACATGTGCTTTTTCAACTCTCAAATATTAAGAAGTAACTTTATTCAAACTTTTAAAATGAATTTTTAACACCGATGTGTACTAGCTAGGGTTCTCCAGAGAACAGAATCAGTATGACATTTATAGATATATATCTTGAAATGTTTATTTTGATAGAGAGAGAGAGAGAGAGAGAGAGAGAGAGAGAGAGAGGGAGAGACAGCATGCACTTGTGTGGGCGGGGGAGGGGCAGAGAGATAGGAGAGAAAATCCCCAGCAGGCTCCAACGCTGTCAGTGCAGAGCCTGACACAGGGCTTGGTCCCACGAATCGTGAAATCATGACCTGAGCTGAAATCAAGAGTCAGACCCTCAACCGACTGAGCCAACCAGGTGCCCCAGGTATTTATAGATATTTATATAATGTATATATTTATATCATATATATGTTTATATATGTATAAATAAAAGGAGATACATAACGAGGAATTGGCTCACGATTATGGGGGCCGAGAAGTCCCACCATCTGCTGTTTGCAAGCTGGAGACCCAAGAAAGCCAGTGGTAAAATCCAGTCTGAGTCTGAAAGCCTGAAAATTGGGAGATCCAAAGCTGTGATTCCCAGTGTGAGGGCAGGAGAAGATGAGATGGGTCAGCTCAAGAAGTGAGGCAGAAAAATGGGGCAAACTCCCCTTCCTGTGCCTTTTATTTTATTTAGGCCCTCAGTGGATTGAATGGTGCTTATTCCCCTTGAGGAGGACAATCTCCTTTTTGAGTCTACCAATTCAAAAGGCAATCACATCTAGAGACACTCCCATAGACACTCCCAGAATTAGTGTTCAATCTGGGCATCCCATGTCCCACCAATGTGACACATAAAATTAATGTATCACATAGTGTCATCATCAAAAGGAGCTGCTTTGGGAGTCATTTGCCACATTTTGGGGAGAAGAATATTACCTTTTCATATAAGTTATTTGGATACAGCAGCTTTTGAATTCATGTATGATGCAGTCTTTGAAATATTATCTCAAGACCCAAATATCATTTACATAAGACAAGACGGTTAAACAAATCTTGTTTTGCAGGGGTGCCTGGGTGGCTCAGTCCGTTTGGCATCTGACTTTGGCTCAGGTCATGATCTCATGGCTAGTGAGTTGAAGGCCCGCATCGGGTTCTGTGCTGACAGCTCAGAGCCTGGAGCCTGTTTCAGATTCTGTGTCTCCCTTTCTCTTTGCCCCTCCCCTGCTCATGCTCTGTCTTTCTCTGTCTTTCAAAAATAAATAAACATTAAAAAAAACTTTTCAAAAATTTGTTTTGGGTCACCTGGTTGGCTCAGTCAGTTGAGCGTCCAACTTCAGTTCAGGTCTCGTGGTTCACGAGTTTGAGCCCCGCATCGGGTCCTGGGCTGACAGCTCAGAGCCTGGAGCCTGCTTCAGATTCTGTGTTTCTGTCTCTCTCCCTGTCTCTCCCCTGTTCATGCTCTGTCTCTCTGTTTGTCAAAAATAAAAAATAAATAAAAAATTAAAACAATAAAAAAAAAATTTGTTTTGTAGATGTATGTAATGGGTTGAATCATGTCCTCCAAGAAGACATGTTGAGGTCCTAACTGCTAGGGCCTCAGGGTATGGCCTTATTTGGAAATAGTGTCCTTGTAGGTGTATTTAGTTACAATGAGGTCATACTGGAATAGGATGGGCCTCTAATCTGATACCCAGCAACAGGAGAGGAGAGACACACAGGGGAAAGATGGACGTGTGATGGATAACTCAGGCAGAGATCAGAATGAGGCACCCACTGGTCAAGAGATGCCAAAGATTGCCAACAAACACCAGACACCAGGTGAGGCAAGGAAGGATTTTCCCCTGCAGGTTTCAGGAGGAACGTGTGCCTGCTGTCGCCTTAATTTTAGATTTGCAGCCTCCAGAATTGTGAGACAATAAATTCCTGTTGATCTAAGCTATCCAGTTTGTGACACACTGCTGCAACAGTCCTAGCACACAAACGCACTATATATTTGTGATCTTTCCAACACAGTGACTTATCTCAACGCCTTTTAAAAAATGACCTGTATGTAGATAAATAAGTCCTGGAGACTGAATACATAGTACAGTGATTAGAGACAACAGAACTGTATTATGAAGATTAAACTTGCTGAGTGACTAGGTCTTAATTGTTCCCCAAACTAGAAGGAATGATAATTATGTGACACAGTAGAGGTATTAGCTAATGCTTCAGTGGCAATCATATTGCAATATAAATGTATCAAATCAATATGTTGTACACCTTAAAAGTACACACAATATTGTATGTCAAATATATCTTAATTTTAAAACTTTGCTCATATCTGTTGGTAATACCTTCCCCCTTCCCACCCCCCACACAAAATCTTTAAAAGACTTGTTTTGGTGGCATCCAGAAACTTTCATTTGTAAGATCAGACCGCCAGAAATAGCCACTTAAATCTGTGTTACATTTCTCTGCCTTCTTTTAAAGAATTTAAGACTAACTTTGACTGCGATGGTACCAGGCTGTCTTTCTTAAATAATACTTTGTGGTAAAAAATAATTGATTTGGTCCCTTGTAATATGAGAAAGTTTTTAACAGCTCAAGTATAAGAGGAATTCCTCTTCTCTGAAGGTTAATTCTGGAGAGGGGTGAAACAGCAGGTTCTCATACAGAACAAGTAAAAGTAGATGCCCCTGGTATGGGGGTTTGGCCCCTCAAGCCCCTCCATGGCTCTTGCAACCCAATGCAAACACTACTGCTCTGAAGGGATTTTTATCAGGAGAGTCACTACAGAGCACTATTACATAGCATAAAAATAACATCTGTAGCAAAGGGGTTCTAGAAAAGGGGTTCTTCATATGACCATTTCATTTTAAACCCAGATAGAAGCCAAGTGTGTAACACTATGGACAAGTCAGCAAAGGCGTTTCTGTGGAGTGCTAATTTAATGAGGTCTAATGCAAAGCTCATGATCTCATTCGTGTGGACTAGTACCGGACTAAGCCACCTAAGGAGGGTGGGCGGTAAGCCCCTTAGACTAGCTTCTTTAAATCTCACTTCCCTTGGATGGGCATTTGTCAAGCATTGAACAGCAATATTTTCCAGTTAAATTCCCTGGTGGGAGCCCAAGACCTGTGTCTACTCTGTGTTGTTGATTGAAAGACATTCTTATGCTCCAGTATCGGACACCCATGTGACAAGCCTCACATTCCACTATCAAAGTGGTAAAGCCCAAAGGGTGCTCTTGCCGAGTTGGAGGACTGTCCCGACTTTGACTCAGAGGTTGTTTTCACTTTACCGTTATAGGGAGAAAGAGAGAAATTTATTTATTTTTCCTTAAAAGTAAATGCTTTGCATCTGACTTCAGCTCAGGTCATGATCTCATGATTTGTGAGTTCGAGCCCTATGTGGGGTTCCGTGCTGACAGTGTGGAGCCTGCTTGGGATTCTCTCTCCCTCTCTCTGCCCCTTCCCCACTCATGCTTTTTTTTTTTTTCTCTCTCTCTCTCAAAAATAAATAAACTTAAAAAAAGTAAATGCTTTGTTTTTCTTTATTATTCATATCGTACTTATTAGTTGAAGATAAATGAGAAAATACAGATGTTGGTGGACATCCAGGTCAGTTTCCATTCTATTGATGTTTTTGACTCTTCTTCTATCCAAAGTAAATAGCACTACTGGGTCAAAGATGTACACATTTTAAGGCTATTGATAAGTGATTCCCAATCATTTCTTATAGGTTTGCTCCACTTGGCACAACCAGATGGCAAACTCCATTTTGTTTTTATTGTTTGGCCAAAGTAAAATCTGATATCTCTTTGCTGTTTCCTTTCATATCTTTAGTCACTAGTGAAGGTGAAACTCCCCACCCCTGTACACGAAGTCAGCAGTTTTCTGATTAATACGCTCCAAACTTTAAGAAATCTGCCTGGACTTTCTGGATTTTATTCACTGCCTTTTTGTTTTCTGAATCATCACTGGATTCCCAGGTACATAGCATAGGATTTCTAGCATTTTCCAGGGTGCCAAGGAGATCACCCATCACTGGTTAGGAAACCCCTATACACCACCCTCCTTCCAGGCGTCTAACTGGGAATGGCTAGGGCACACGTTCATGGGTTTACAGCTTGTTTTTTAACCCCCCTTCTCAGAGGCAGAGAGTTTTCTTCAACCCCTTTCATGGGGAAAGAGGATGGCTGTCATTGAACCTGAGCCCTTCCCGAAGCAAAGAAACTTCCATGGGGCCAGGTTTTGCCCCTGATAGATCGTGAACCCCTCCAGCCTCTTCCATCCGGTCTTCTCCATTTGCCCTGGGGTGTGACCTGGAAAGTGGCATGCTCTCTCCAAAGGAGACCATTGAGATGGAAAACGTAGATGGTTTTCTGCTGGCGAATGCCAGTGCAGGTTATAGAATAGTTCTGTATCAGTGACAGGTGCGGCTTAGTGGTGAAGCAGGCTCATTCTGGAAGGCTGGTTCCACGTGGGGTGCCCCAGGGCCAGTTTGTGCCTCAGTTTCCTCGCCTGCAGAATGCACCTACCTCACAGGGTTGTGATGATCATGAGATCACTCACTCCCTGTAAGGTTCTCAGAACAGAGCCTGGAACATTCAAAGTGCTACCTGAACCAAGAGAATGGAAAAGGAGATGGGAACAGAGGGCAGAGGGTTTAAAAAGTGGGGTGAACCCCAGGCAGAGCGGAAGAACTGGTTTGAGGGAAAAGGTCAGCTGGCCTGATCTTGCTTTTCCCCTTCTGCAAATTCTGGGCGAGGGGCGGCTCCCACATGTGGAGGCATAGTTGAGTGAGGCCCAGCCAGGAGGCTGGAGCCAGGGGCCCGGCTGGGGCCAGGGCTGGGAATGCAGGGAGCTGAGAGTCCTGGGTTGGGAACCTGGGGCGGGGGGCTGGAGACTGGGACCCAGGACCAGGGGCTGGGGGTCTGGGGGTCAGGGGCCAGGAGTGGGGACTGGAGGCTGGGGCCCAGAACCAGGGGCCAGGATCAGGGGCTGGGGGCTGGAGGCCGGAGGCCAGGACCTGGGACTGGAGGGGAGATCTGGAGCTGGAGGCTGGAGGCTGGGGCCGGGATGGGAGGGGATGGTGGGGGCTGAGAGCTGGAGGCTAGGGGCCAGGGATTGCAGGCTGAGGGCCAGGGCCAGGGCAGCCCGGGGTTGGGGGCTGGGGGCCAGGGGGGACCAGGGGCTGGGAGCTAGGGGCCTGGGATGGTGTGTGTGTGTGGGGTGGCTGGGGGGCTGAGGGCTGGAGCCTGGGGACCGGGGACTGGAGGCCAGACTGGGAGCTGGAGGCTGGGGCCGGTAGGCTGGGGGGGGGGGGGGGGGGTTGCTGGAGGCTGGGGCCTGGGACCAGGGGCTGGGAGCCAGGGGCCCGGGATTGGGGGCTTGGGGCTGGAGGCTGGGGGCGGGGGGCCGGGGGCAGGGGGCCCGAGCTGGGCGAGGAACAGGCGCCCGGGCCCCACGCGGGGAGCCAGCCAGCGCTTTGTGCGACGCTGCTGAATGGAGCTGGTCTGTGTGCGCGCGGGCTTGCACGGATTAGTCGTGCTTTCCCATGAACTACAAAAGAACGCCCGAATCTGGGACATTTGTCATCAAGGGGCAGGCTGCTCAGGATGCAAGGTAACCGGAGCTTTTCCCGGACTGCTTCAGTCTTTTGGGACGTGGGGTCACTCTAATCCTTCCTGTTTATATTGTGAGCGCGTATGCAGCGGGGCTTAAGCTCTGCAGCGGTAAATAAGAATCGCGACGCAGGCATTCCTAAACAGCTACGTCCTCCGGCTGCTTTTTACATTTGGCTTGGAAGGGGCCACTGTTCCCTCCCGTTTATTCAGTCCGGTCACAGACGGCAGCGCGGCTGAGGCGCGACCGACTCGATTTAGCTCTTGGATAGTTTAATGCTCTTGTTTGCACATATATTTCTGTTTTATGTCTTTTCTGCATGCCACCACTCTGTCTTCCTATTATAGTGAGGGTTTTTCGGGAGACTGCAGTAGATAACTGTCCGCACACATCTCATTTCACAGTTAATTCTCAGAAAATGGAAGCCAGCGGATAAACTGTAATGGTAGGACCCTCTACAAGTGACTCAGAGTTCTCCCCCAAATGACACGTGTTTCTCTTTCATTCAAATTTGATATGTTTCCGTCTCTGGAATCTCAAGCTTTCATGCACTTACACATCCGTTTCTGGTGAAGTTTAAATCTTGCAACCCCACTCCTGCTCAAGAGGAAAGAAAATATGGCAGTGAAGCCTGAAGTCAGGGCTTCCAGAAGAAGGGACCACCCCCCTTCCTCCTTGTTACCTCTCCCCACCCCTAGCTGAGCACAGAGGGTCTCAGCAGACACCACTGAGGACCCAAGGACCAGACCCCATGCTAACCTTTCCATCTTCAAAGATACTGAGCCATTTTTCCTGATTCCTTCATTTATTGATTCATTCCACAAAGATGGAGAGGGATTACTGTATTCCGAGCCTTGTGCTAACACTAGCAAGAGTAATATGGTTGAGATCCTGCTTTATATATCACATCTTATTATATTATGATATATTTATATTTATATATTGCTGGGGAGAATAGTGGGGAATTGAGAGGATTAGCAAGGCTTCCAAGAGAAAGGGGTACTTGAAGAGGGTGTTAGCAGTGGTTCCCCAGTTTGCCCGTTCTTTGGAGTGACTTAGGGAGGTGACCAAAATTCATATTCCCAGGCTTCATCCCCCATCAACTGAGTTAGGATTTCTGAGGACAGGGTGGGGAACCTGCATTTACCAGATGGATGAACTGACTGTATGGCAGGTGACAGAGCCCTGGGTCCCACTGAAAGCAGAGTGGCAGTGGGCTGGAGGGAGACGGACTGGGGCTAACAGAGCAACAGAGGCGACAAGGACCTGATACAGTCCATGGTGAGTAGCTACACCATTTGTTCCAGAAGGCACATAGTTGGTATTTCTGCAACAACTGTGTAGGAAGCCTTTACTTCTAAAATTTATTTGCTTCTTTAGCTTGGCATTTTTATTACACTAGTAGAAATCAGTGGGGGGAAAACACATAGAGTCCTTGATTTAGGGCTCCTCTCTCTAACATACGCACGTGCACACGTGCACACACACACACACACACACACACACACACACACTGCTGGAATGTATCTAGTTAATATCATGAGAGATACTGGGGTGCCTGGGCGGCTCAGGCCATTGAGCATCTGATTCTTGATTTTGGCTCAGCTCATAATCTCACGGTTGGTAAGATCAAGCCCCACATCAGGCTCTGGGCTAACAGCATGGAACCCTCTTGGGATTCTCTCTCTCCCTCTCTCTCTTTCTGCCCCTCCCCTGCTCTCGCTCTCTCTCTGTCTCTCAAAATAAATAAATAAATAAACATTGAAAAATATATATAATGAGAGATACCTAATATCCGAGGCCAAGTCTTAGATGAAAGGTAAGTTCTTATTTTTTAAAAAAACTAGATTAATACATGAATGCTTATTTTATGAGTAAAGATATTTGTTTTGCAGACACATTATAAATATATATAACCATAAAGGCTTTTCATATAATAAGCAGTGACATAAAAAGTCTTCAGGATGCTTATGGGGAAAAGTTACTGTACAGAGTTAACTGTAAGCAACTGACCCTCTCTATTTTAAGCCTGGTAACTAGCCAATGATATTGAAGCATAAGAATGGAGAGCTTTCTTAATTTTTTCAATTAAGGAGATACTCAAGCTTGATTTTTTTTTTTTTAATAATTAGAGCTTCAAGCCTTCTGACAAATACTCCACAAGACCTGTCTCCTCTGGTTATTTTCTCTTCTCCTTAATTCATCACTGAACGTTTTAAAGAAGCCATTTCTTCTGTCTGCATTAACTTTAACTGCACACCTGCATACCAAGATTTCCTTAAACCTATCCTTCTAGGGGTGCCTGGGTGGCTCAGTCGGTTAAGCATCTGACTTTGGCTCAGGTCATGATCTCGTGGTCCGTGAGTTTGAGCCCCGCGTCAGGCTCTGTGCTGACAGCTCAGAGCCTGGAACCTGTTTCAGATTCTGTGTCTCCCTCTCTCTCTGACTCTCCCCCGTTCATGCTGTCTCCCCCTATCTCAAAAATAAATAAACGTTAAAAAAAATTAAAAAAAAAAAAACAAAAAAAACCTATCCTTCTAGTGGAACTTTTTCTAATTAGATTAAGGGAAATTATTCTCCCTCTTCAGTCTCTAGGTTAAGTAGCCCTCCCTTAGGAGAGCCTTTTTGGACCCCTGGATCAGATGGGTTCCCTCATCCCGGCCGCCATTAGCTTGAAAGTCTTCTCTTGTTTTGCTTTGTTTTGTTTCAAATTTTTAACGTTTATTTATTTTTGAGAGACAGAGGGAGGGAGCGGGAGGAGCAGAGAGAGAGGGACAGAGGATCTGAAGCAGGCTCTAAGCTGACAGCAACGAGCCCGAATTGGGGCTCAAACTCAAACTTACAAACTGTGAGATCATGACCTGAGCTGAAGTCGGATGCTCAACCAACTGAGCCACCCAGGTGTCCCATAAGTCTTCTCTTACATTTCCCATCAAAATAGTTTTTTCTGCTTAATGTCTGTCTTTGTCACTCCCTTATTCTCCTTGAGGACAGAGACCATACACATCAAATTCAAGAATGCCAGAATCTCGAACAAAGTAACTGTTCAGTAATATTTGTCAAATTTGTGACTGAATATGAATTTTAATAAATTAAAAATACCATCTTTTAATTGACCTGTAACTTTCAACATTAAAATTTCTAGATTTTTTTTATGTGAGTGATACAGAAAGTGATCTAATCATCTTATTATTTCCTGTGATGGATCATCTCCTTTCAAGATGCCAGCGGACATGCTTTTGTCTGTTCTTCCAAAGAGTGTCAGGAAGCTTAGTGGCCATTTCCTAACTGTGATTAGCAAACAGAGATATATCTTTGCATTTTAGATCTTTTAACGAGGGTCTGTTGCTTTTGTTTTATTCTGCACATGGCTGTTTCCACTGAGCAGTTATCTATTGAGTGTATATTAAAAGCTTGGTGCTCTGCCAAATGTGTGTGTGTGTGTGTGTGTGTGTGTGTGTAACCATTAGACTTGGTTCCTGCCCACAAGGAACTTTTGACTTACTTGAAGAAATGATACATAAACATACAAAACAAGCAGTAGAAGATTGAAAAATAAAGTGAATGATAAAGTGCATAGGAGCTGGTTAGTCTGACAGAAAGGAATGGTATGAAAAAGTTTAGACTGAGGAATGACCTCTGTGGCTGGACATCAGCAAAGCCGCCATTTGCACAGCTGGAGATCCAGGAAGAGAGTATGAAGTCTGGGTGGAAGGAATTGCCTTTGGACCCTTAGCTTCAAGAAGGCCAGAAGGAAGAAGGCAAGGGAATCTTGTTCAAAGCAGCTGGCTCAGAATTATGGTTACTGAAAAGAGGGCAAATATCACAAAACTTGATAAAAATAATATCACCAGTAGAAATTTGGGAGTAGACATGGGAGGGGACCAGTGGCCTCACCTATGGATCCTTACTATCTAAAATTAAACCTGTATTAATTAATTAATTAATTAATTAATTAAAGGGAGAGTGAGAGCAAGCGGGGAAGAAGGGCAGAGAGAGAGAGAGAGAGGGAGACAGAGAGAATCTTAAACAATCTCCATGAGGAGCTCAGAGTCACTCAGGGCTTGATCCCACAATTGTGAGATCATGACATGAGCCAAAATCAAGAGTTGGACGCTTCATCAACTTAGCCACCCAGGTGCCCCTAAACCTATATTTAAAAAATAAAAACAACTTCTTGAGCATTGTATTTTCTTTTTTAAAAGAGACTTAAGATATTTTAAGAAAATAATATATCTTATGGCCAAGAAATACAAGTCTAAAAATTCCACGATAATTTTTAGTTTCACGTCAATTTATTTTTCCTACCAATTAAAAATCAAGTCAAATTAAAGCTAATATTTTTAATTAATAGGAGAATACAGAGCATGCCATTCTTATTAATTTATTTCTCTCTTTATCTCTCTTCATATCTGTTTCACTTGCAGAGTGAGGTCTGCAATTATGCTCATCATTGTTAACATTAGTTTGTTCTCAGCAGTGAGATTTGGTAATCTGTTGCTTTTCTTCCTTTGTACTTTCTGTATTGCTCATTAAAAAAAAGTAAGGAGTGTATATATACCATTTTGATAAAAACAATGAAGTCATTTTAAAAAATGTACATTAAAAAAAATGTATATATGCCCAAAGGAGACAGAAACTTAGGGAGAAGGGCTACCCGAAAAAAAAGACGAAGGAGACTAACTTTCCTAATGGCCAGTTTGCTGGTAGAAACTCCAAGGTCATGTGTTTCCACTTCATTGGTATATATCATTATGCTAGATTTTCATTTACCAAGCACGGGGAATAGAATTGATGGGGCTCTCACAATGTCTCAGCCTGGAGATAACAACCACAATTGTTTGTCTCTTCATTGTTCATTATCCTTGTACTCAGGGAGGAGATCCCAGTCACTCCTGGGGTGATTCTCGATTGGTCCAAGCTATTCCTAGTGGTCTCAGTTCCTATCTCCAGTGATTGATTAAACAGGAGCATATGATACAATTCTAGCCAAATAGATGTGAGAGGAAGATTCTTGGGTAGGAATTTTCTGTGAAAGGGTTGGGAATGTCCTCATTTTCCTACCTCTTTCCATTACTGTGTAAGGATAAAATGCTTGGAGCTATAGCAGCCATCTTAAGGCTTTGAGGCAATAAGCCTGAGGACAAAGGCCACAACACTGAAAGTAGGAGAATGGAAAGAAAGATTGTTGATTACGTAGATTTGGTTGCCAATTAACCCAAAACCATTCCACTTACAGTCTTGTTATGTGAGATAATAAATGCTCTATAGTTTAAGGTACATTGAGTTTGGTTTTCTGTTCTTCTAACTGAAAGCATCCCAGCAGATACATGTAGTCCTGCGAGGCACTGTGACACAGACATTAGTCTGGCAACAGAAGCAGAAAGAGTCTCATAATTTTTTTCTACAATAGAAGTCCAGGCAGAATTGGAGTAAGGTCCCATGTTGCAATTAAATGGGTTCCAACTTAGGGCACGCCCACACGCACAGAAGGCTACCATTTATTGAAATCTTACTGTGTGCTAAGGCATTATCTTATGAATCTGCAAGCCTGCTTTACAGATGAAAAATCTTGAAGCACTGGGGCAAGGCTCTGCCAGTAAGTGACAGAGCCAGGATCTGAATCCAGGTCAAAACTCTCTTTCGATGACTGGCATTAATTCTCAATCGTCAGATTGTTAATATTTGGGCTATCCCTACGGAAAGCACTGTCATGAGCTTATATTCTAGTGCGTTCATTTTCTGTTTGGGGAGAGAAGAATGGTGGCATTCTCTTCAGCCCCCAGGGAGTTGTGCCCATCTTATCTCTGTCATATCCCCTGGGGTTCTAGCAGTCCATCCCTGTGCTGGGGTGTGTCTGTTCCTCCACAGGATCCCTGTAGATAGGGCCTTTTTTTTAAAGTTTATTTATTTATTTTGAGGGAGAGAGAGAGAGAGCATGAGCGAGAGCAGGGGAGAGGGAGAGAATCCCAAGCAGGCTCCACAGTGTCAGCACAGAGCCTGATGCCAGGCTTGAACTCACAAACATTGAGATCATGACCTGAGCTGAAACTGAGTCAGAGGTTTAACCGATTGAGCCACCCAAGTGCCCCATCCCTTTCTTCAAGACCATTTCAGGCCAGCCCTTTTCCGCTGCTGGTAGAGGTATAGCTTGTGCCAATACAGCTCTTCTCTTAGCTCTGCCAGCTCTAGAAAGCCTCTTATGTCTAGATTTTTACTTCAGAAAAGCCAGATGCCCAGTCTTATTTTTTCTAAATTCAAGAGGAACTATGTCAAGCTAGTGGGGTAGATTTCTTGGAGTTTCCTTTTACTCAGACTTAAAGTGAGGGGGAAGCACTCCCTTCCCCTCCCACGAACCACAGAGATACCAATAATGGCCAATTAGAAAATACACAGTCTTCAGGCGCCTGGATGGCTCAGTCAGTTGGGCATCCAACCTCGGCTCAGGTCATGATCTCGCGGTCCATGAAGTTGAGCCCCGTGTTGGGCTCTGTGATGACAGCTCAGGGCCTAGAGCCTGCTTTGGATTATGTGTCTCCCTCTCTCTCTGCCCCTCTCCTGCTTGTGCTCTGTCTCTTTCAAAAATAAATAAACAGGAGCACCTGAGTGGCTCAGTCAGTTGAGCGTCCGACTTCGGCTCAGGTCATGATCTCACGGATTGTGGTTCGAGCCCCACGTCGGGCTCTGTGCTGACAGCTTGGAGCCTGGAGCCTGCTTCGGATTCTGTGTCTCCTTCTCTCTGTACCCCTCCCTTAATGATGCTCTGTCTCTCTCTCTCAAAAATAAATAAGCATTAAAAAAAGAAGAAAATACATGGTCTTTTTTGCCCCTCCTCACCTCTTTTATAAGCCTCCACGTAAGTGCTGGGCGCTGTGGCAGAACCAGGGCCATGGCCTCGTTTTTCCTGTCAAGGTTGGCTGGAGCACAAAGACAAGGGTAGGTTTTCTTAATCACAGCACTGTTGACATCTTGGACAAGATGAGTCTTTTCTGGGGGGCCTCTCCTGTGTAATATAGGTTATTCAGCTGTTCCCTGGCTCATTACATATCAGTAGCATCACCCAAGTTGTGACAATGAAAAACGTCTCCAGACTTTGCCAACTGTCCCTCAGGGGCAAAATCACCCCCGGTTGAGAGTCTTTAGGGTCTTGTGTTGCTGTCAGCCTTTGGCCTTCCAGAGAGCCCCCATTTTGTCATTCTGTTGCATTTGGCCTCTTTTTATTTTTTAAAGTGTATTTATTTTGAGAGAGAGAGAGAGAGAGCACGCAGATGGAGGGGCAAAGAGAGAAGGAGAAAGAGAATCCCAAGCAGGCTCCACACTGTCAGCACAGAGCCCGATGCGCAGCTCCAGCTCATGAACTGAGACATCGTGACCTGAGCCGAAGTCAAGAGTTAGATTGACTTAACTGACTGAGCAACCTGATATAAGAAGGCGAACCTAGAGGCACGCTGGAATTAGACCCCGAGAAGACAATTACTAGACCACATTTGTAGTAAGCTAAATCATCTAGCTGCAATCATTTCTGTTTATTTCCTTTCTCTTGCCTCTTTAGAAAAGCTTTCTCTATGTGTTGCAAGCTCACCTCAACGGTAGCACGGGCATAAAGAGGAAATTGGAGGTGGTGACACCCGGGTTTTGGAGAGTGGGTGCAGCTCTCTGCCCCCATCGTGCCCCCAGCAAGGCCAGCTCGGGTGTGGTGTGGCTGATAAGCAGAGAGCGTTCACAGAGAGCCACACTCTGGGCTTCAAGATGGGAAAACCGTTGCCACCAACCCATCCAAGCAGATCTAGATGCCTTTCTTTCTTCCTCCCTTCCTCTCCTTCTTTCTTTCTTTATCAGAAAACCAACAGTTTTCTGATAATGCTCTTTTAGGATTGGACAAGCAGTAAGAGCCACAGAATGTGGGAGTGGCAATAATTGAGTGCATCCCCTCCTTAGGTGGGGCTTGATCTGGAAGCCTGGTGTGGAGCTGAGCCCCACCTGGGTGGGAGGAGGGGCAGCAAGCCACAGCCAGGGACTGGACAGTCTGACAGGAACCCTTCTTTCAAAGATTTCTTTTTCCAACCAAATACATGTAATAGATGCTCACAGAAGGTAAATGAGCGAGAAACGCTCATGGCCAAGTGGGTTACACACTGTAGGCGGCAGTAACAAGAGGCCTCGGGGAGACCCCAGCCCTGCCCCCTGCCCTCATGTCTGTGGCCACTGAGGGGCCCTGCCTTGCTCTGATCCCAGAGGCTGAAGTCACCGCTTTAACACACCTGCATTTTTTTTTTAATTATTCTTGGTGAACTAGAAGGGGGGTGATAGATGCAGAAGGCTAAGTTTGCTCTGACACAGGAGGCAGCAAGCGTGGAAGCCCAGCAAATGTGAGGAAGAGCGCCAGAAGGAAGTCATGTGGCTGGACCAAAGGCAGAAAGGAAAGCAGTAGGAAAATACCTGGAAATACAGAAAGGAGAGAGTTTGAATATTATATCCTATCTGGTGGGCAGCTGTTTTACATGGGCTATTCTTGGAAAGGCCCAAGGACACTGCATAGGACGGTAGAGTTTTTGGAGAATGGGGAGGAGGCCGGGACCTGGCCCCTTGGGGTGGACTGTGTTCCTTGCCCTCCCAACCGCCATTTGCCTATATCTTCCCCTTCGTATCAGGCAGACATTTATTCTGGGAGTGACTCATGCCAGAGTTAAGCCCGTTTTTGTTTTCACTAGTGATTGGCCTACAGAAAGGCTAGAGATCCAGTTTTGCCAATAAGATCCAGGGGGACATCTACAGAGGGTGGCCCTTCCTGAATAAAGAAGGAGCCCAGCAAAGATCAAACCTGTGCCTCAGCCCTTTCTTCGTTGCTGGGATGCCAGTGAGAGAATATGACACCTCAAGCTTTGTTAGCCAACTTTAGACTGGGAGCAGACAGATACTAGAATGAAAAGCCTATGCACAAATGATGGCAGGACCCAATAATGGGGAGGTGGGGCCCTGGAGGGTACCTTTGAGCTGCTGGTCTACCCGAAGCCATCCATCCTTCCAGTCTTGTGAGGACGACAATAAATGATCCTTATAGCTTGAGTCATGGCCCATCGTCTTGTCCTTATGCCCTAACTCATGCTAAGGGATCCACCAGAAACTCTTATGTGTTTCCCATTTCTTTAAATGATCTATTAAAACAAGTCCTTAGGAAATGACTTAACATTTGTTTTTAAACTTTATATATTTTTTAATCCCAACAGCTAAGTAAAAGGTTATGGAAAAATGGAATTCTTTACAAAAATAACACAGTGCGTACATATTTGCTTGATATTGTGAGAACCACTCAGGCTTAAAGAAACATTTTATAATGTCTGGTTTTGTTGATCTTGGACATGGTTATTTTACTCTCTGTCAAATGATGGATTCCCACTGAGAAGCAGGCACTTACTATTTCCCTCCCCTCCCTTCCCGTTTTGTTCTGATGATGCTAACAGTCCGTTGTATGACAGACACAGAAAAGAATGCAGCAGAAAAACGGGGGAATGCATTCAATTCACATGAGGATTCAACGAGTCCACCTAGATTACAACCCCCTCACTGGCAAGGTTATATCTTAGCAGTGATTTGTTCTCACCTTCTCTGTCATTGTTTACTTTATGCCAACAACACGAGTCAAGGAGTTTAGAGTGACTTGTTATTTGTCAATAGAGATTTAGTGGCCTGAGGTTTTGAGCTGTGCCTTTCGTTCTGGCTAGATGTTTTCATGTAGTTTAGATTAATAAAACATGAAGGAATTTCTGGTATAATGCATGAGCTCTGTGTGCTCTTTGATTGCATATTAATTATATGCGTACATCTTCCTTCCAAGAAAATAGAATCACACATCTCTAAGCTGTAACTTGCTACCCAGGTTCTGGTTGATTCTTCCTCTATGTTTTTGTTTGTTTGTTTGTTTTGTTTTTAGGAGAAAACATGTAATAAAAACAGAGACAAGAGCTTTGGGTTTTGTCATTGCTAATAACAGAAAATGACTGGAGTAGCTCTTTCTCTCATCCTTCAGCACAGGCAAGAGCCACGCAAGCAACACCTGGGACTGAAGGTCACGCTGCCTGGCTTTGTGGGGACAGATGGCCATCGCTCATGATGTTAGCAAGAAGCTTGACGCTGACTTCTGGACATCAGCTGCTCACTGTGTATATTAAGTGATAATTTAGCTTCAGGTGGCCTCAGCCCTTGTGCTCTCTGATCTCCCGCCACCTTAATAGAAAACATTTGGATGGCAGTACCTTGCTTCAGGAAAGTGCAGGCACTCCACAAGGAGACAAAAGCAGACTCATTAATGCACCTAAGAATGATCATAATAAACACTATGGCCTCTGATCTTTGGGTTCTGCGCTCCCAGCTGTGTATTTTGAATTTAGGATGCCAAGGGGCAATTTTGTAAGTTGCGGGGTGGGGGTGGGGAACAAACCCCCAGAAAACCAGAGTGAAAATCATGTGGCAGAGCACTGGGGCTGGGGTGAGGGAGGGGCGGAGAGGGGCAGGTTTGGGAGGAGGCATCAGGAGTGGCAAATGTTACTCGGTTTCAGAATATTAACTTCCTTGCCAGTTGCGGCTTTATTGACCAACTCTGCTTCTGAAGTAGCTTAAAGTTCTCCAGAGCATCTATATCATTAATTCTCATTGAATTCCTATAAGTCACTGTCTTCACAGGTAAATGGAAAAGCCAGGCACAGGCAACTCTTCCTCAGGTGCTATTATTGGTGCTGCTTAAGAGGGTTGTAGAATTTATTTTCTTCATTTATATTCCTTACCATGTTCCACAATGGGTTGGACGCTGCATCCAGAATATATATTGTATCATGATAGAGAAGGTATAAATATAGAATCAGGGCTCGGGAAAATATGGATAAGATTGGAAGACCATAATCCAATAAGGTATGGAGATACACAGGCCATAAATTTTCACATTGCTACCAAGACTTAGTGCCAAGTTTGGATCTAAGTTTCCTGGTTACAGGAGCAACAGGCAAGGGGCGCCTGGGTGGCTCAGTCAGTTAAGCGTCCGACTTCGGCTCAGGTCGTGATCTCACGGTTCGTGAGTTCGAGCCCCACATTGGGCTCTGGGCTGACAGAGAGGAACCTGCTTGGGATTCTCTCTCTCTGCCCCTCCCCCCCCTCCCCCCAAATAAATAAATACACCTTTAAAAAAGTGCTGTTGCTTAAGCTACTCAAGTCTCTGGTACATTGTTGTGCCAGCTCTAGCAAGCTAATCCACCAGCCACCTGTCAGCACCTTACATGTTCCTTTTTCCTCTCCTGGAGGCTCTCGCTGAGTTTTCCTGATTTTCCCAGACGCTCCCCTCCACCCGCAGCATTTGAGAAGCAGGGGGTGGGCCTGAGAACAATCCCTGCCCTCCACTGGAGGCATGGCCTAGGCAGTGAATGAAGAGGTGGTTGGTGGTTTCCCAAGCTCAGCAACCGCCCCCCGCCTCGCCGTCTGAAAAAAGAAACTGTACCTTATCCCCGCCCCCCCCCCCCCCAACCAGGACATTAACCATAGAACCAACATGATGTCTAGTAATTTGTTTCTAAGTTACAAGGAAATACCTGTGGGAGGCAACCTGAATTCAGTCCTATATTCGACATACTAAACAAAGAATTCTGGTAAAGGGTAAGGAGGCCTACTTGGAACAGGGGCTTTTCAATGTCTAACAAATAGCAGAAACGAAAGGGGAATGTTCTCTGAAGGCTAATGAGTCTACATGAGTGCCCTGCTCATGAGTTATTTTCAAGGGTCCCACTTCAGGGATGGACTAGGACAGGATGACATTATTTCATGTTCAATGTCTTCTCCTTTGCAGACTACGTGCAAATACGTCATTGTGTTTGATTTTCACAGCATTCCTGAAAAGTCAACCGTGATCACCCTCATTCCTGAGAAAGAAAATGGGACTCAGAGATTAAGTGACTTGGTCCAAACAGCCGAGCTAGAATCTACCTAAAACCAGGTAAGTTCCCAAAGGCCTGCCACCTAGCCTGGTTTTACAAGCTGGAAAAGGAGCAGGACCCAGGGGAGCCCCTCCCAGTTCCCACCTCCATTCAGTGGCAGGTTGGGTTAGTAGCACTGTGGTTCCCTGTCCTCATCTGCAAAATGGGTAGAACGGCTTTGTCTACCTCAGACTCCTAGAATTGCCCCGAGATTAAGTGATAACATTACATTTGAGCAGTTTAGAACATTCCCTGGCAGATTGTGGCGTCCAGCGACAATTTATCATTTTTTACTGACTTGGCTGCTTTTCTCACCCTCCTCGGAACGTCCTTCCCCTTCTCTCGTACAGAACAGACCCTTCTTCTACATCCTACCCTGCAGCGCCCTATAGAACATTACAGACCTGCAGTCATCTCGGGGTACGAAGTTCAATCCCAGCTCCCCTGTTCCACTCCTACCCCTGGAATTTTGGCCAATTCTTGGCATCCTGAGCAGTAAGTAAGTCTGAAAGAGCAGCTAACTGGAATCCTTTCCCTGGGGACCTCTTAGCCTGGATTCGTTGTTTTGTTTTGTTTTGTTTTGAGTACAGCCACTTTCCCTTTCAAGGAGCCCAAAGCGTTTTCCTGGAAGGGGTCCGGTGGCAGGCGACAGGCCCCCTGGGCCCCAGGAGCCCTTCAGGTCAGGAGAGTGTGGGAGAGCGGCCCGGGGCTGGGGGTGGGGGTGGGGGACTCGCTGGGATCTGTGCCCCACCCCCACCCTCCATAGCGCCTCGTGCACACGGGGGAGGTCTCCGAGCAGAGTCGCTGGACCTGGAAAAAGGAGGGTCATTATGCAGGACTGGGTGCCCTCCCTGGGGCACAAAGAGGGGACTATGGCCCTGGCGGTGAAAGCGGGGTGCGGGGGTGGGGGGCGCTGAGAATGCGCTGATGCAGCCTCGCTCATTCCTCTCGTTCCTTCGAAGATTCCCGAGGTGCGCGCAGCGCGGGGGCGCGGCCGGATCTGGGGCACCTGCCGCCGCCCCCGCCGCCCTCGCAGCGCTCCCCCGGGTCCAGACGAGGCCAGCAATGCGCTCTTCCTGGTTTCCTTTTGAGTTCTCACTGCGCCCCGGGGAAGCCAGGCCAAGCCACTGGGTGTTTAAGGAGAGACCTTATCTGGAGAAGGGTAGACACAGACGTGCGAAAGAGAAAGCTCCAGGCAGATGTTTGAATTTTCTGAAAATACAGATTCAGACCTGACGGGACAGCGGCTTCGGGCTCCTGCAGACCTTTTGATGACTCATCCTGGCAGGGGAGCAACATTTGGCGCCAGGCACTGTGTGTACCTTGTCGTTTCGCAGATAAGGGCACCGAGCGGGAGAGAATAGTCGAAAGCAGGGCTGGGCTCAGAGCGGGGGCTCTGGCTTTCTAGTGCACCTACTGAAACCCTGAATGAGTGTGGGCTGCTGGGAGCCGCAGGAGCTCAGGTCGCTGGCGGCTTCTGCCAATGTCGCCTTTGGCTATTCGGCATGTTGGAGCAAGCTGCTGTCCCTGGGTGGGTGGGAGAGAGAGGAGGTGGGCGAGGGTGTGTGTAAGGAATGAGGTGTTAGCTTAACATTTGCGGTGTCTAGGGGTGGCATGAGCAGAGAGAAGTTGGCAATTTCCAACTATTGCTACACTCCAGTGAAAATCCTCTAAGTTTCGAGTTCCCTTGGGCTAGAAAGAGGGTAACACTGGGAAGTGTAGGCTGTGGGCAGTAGGGAGTGGCTGCAGGCCCCCCCCCCCCACGTCCCACCTGGCCCTCCTCACCCAGCCATCTCTGTTCCCAGCAGAAGGTAAGGCATAAAGCAGTCTTGCTAAAAGGTGGGGGGCCGGAGGTGGGATTCTGTGATTTGACCTCTAACAAATCAGCTGGATGAGAATCTGCACAGTTACTTAGTGTAGCTGCACAGGACTTACCAAAGTAAGTGGGGAGGCCAATCAGCTAAGCTGGTTGTTAATATTTAGTTCTTCCCCCCCCCCAAAAAAAATAATGCATGGATTACCTGCAATGTGTCAGGCAATTTCTCCTTTTAGCCCCTTCATGGAAGGCTCTTTTGGAGGAGTCGGACTTTGTGCTTGGAGATTAGAGGGCACAACTCCAAAATGCTGGTCGATTTCCTAGTTCCATCCTGGCTATAATCTCTTGCTTTATTTACTGAAGGTCGTTTTAGGGTTGTCCCTGGTTAGGAATGAGTTGAGAACATCTCAGTCTTTGGTGCCGCTGGAGGAAAGGGGTATTTTTGGCTTAAGCTAAGGTGAGTGTGTAAAAACATTCAGCCCCCCAGGCAGAAGACTTCTGGGCCACTTACCATCTCGCGCCATACTGCAGAACGAGAAGGGGGAGGTGGATGTCCCAGAGCAGGAGAGTAGGGCTGCCTTTTCTCATGTGCTTCTTCTGTTTCGTGAGACGTCTCTCTTAGCATGTGTTTTACATTTTACAATAACATTATCGTCACCTGTGTCCATTCCTTACCATAACTTTGATAGTTTGCTTCCCTCTTTCTAGAAATTTTTGCTGCAGTTTCATTTTTGTTGTGCTAGAGTACCTCCTTGAGTGAGTTTTCCAGAAAGAACAAAGTGGGATACATTTAGAATCCTTGCATAGCAAAAAATATTTTTAATTTGCTCTTACATATGAATAACTTATTGTTGGGTACAGAGATCTTGGATCAGACAGCTTTCTTCTGGAAAAGTCTGAAGACATTGTTCGTTGTCTTCCGATGTTAGGGTTGACTATGAGATAGTTCCAGAATGATTTTATTTGCTTTAAAAGAAATTAAAGCAAAGAGAGTTGCTTTAGTTTCTGAGAGAGTTGGAAGATTTTCATTAGAAAGGAAAAATTGTCCCAGACCTGGTCTGGATGGAACTCTTTGCATGATGTATTTTCCTACTTCCTTCTGGGAAGAAATTAATATTCCTGATAAAATGCTTAAGTAATTTTAAAATAAACTTTAATGAGCTTAAAGAGAGCCTGCCTCCGGGAGATTAGCTTCCCCCTCAGTGGACTGTCAGTCAAGAATTTAATGATCTTTAACCAGAGTTTCCTACAAATGTGTCCACCAAGAGAGAAATTTTTATGTTGGTCTGTTTCTTGACTCTTCCTTTGAAGCGAGGGCTCATAACTCTCTTTTCTGAAGATTTTTAAAAAAATCTTTATTTAGAGTTCAAAAATCGCTCGGTATCCATGTCTAAATGTGACAATGACACCGCTCTTGATGAATCACAAGAAAGGAAGGCACAAGAAAGCCATGACCTTGGTTCAGTCAGTTAAGCATCTATTCTTGATTTCAGCTCAGGTCATGATCTCACAGTTTGTGGGTTTGAGCCCCACATTGGGTTCCATGCTGACAGCATAGAGCCTGCCTGCGATTCTCTCTCACTCCCGCCCTCTCTGCCCCTCTCCACTCACTCGCGCTCTCAAAATAAACTTAAAAAATAAAAATAAAAAAAAAAAGAAAGCCATGAACTTGTTCCAGGATTTTTAACCTGCCGATAATGGAGAGTCATTGGGGTTACAGAGGAGAGAGCTTTGGGAAGACAGTTCTGATGGTGGTGGTGCGCAGAGATAAAAACATAGACCTGCTCCTACCATGAAACTTACCACACACAGTGGAGTCAGAGAACCAGTAGTTGGAGCTGATCAGAGCTCTGCTTCCCTCCCTGCAACCCCGCCCAGTGGTCTCAAACTTTAACCCTGCTCCAGACCAGCCAAATCACAATTTCTTGGGGGTGGGGCTTAAGCCTCAGGACTTATTTTTAATCTCTCTGAGTGATCTAAGTGCAATTAAGGGTGAAAGCCACTAATATAAATATTCTTCTGCTGCACTGGGTCTCTATCCATTTTTTTTTTCCAGTCAGAGTCCCCAGAAACTCCTACTTTTGTCCAATTTCCCTGATACCTTGGTACCATAAAGCATCTTCATTGACTTAGATGTGTTTTTCCCCACCTTGGTCATCAATGCAATGACTATTTGTAGAACTGCCTTTTATGCCAGGATGATGCTAAAAGTTGGGAACCCAGAGAGTGTAGGTAAGCACCCTCTTCCCTTCCTGACCCGGGTCCCTAAGGCATCTCTCTATGCTCTCACTGGCGTTGCTACCTGGGACATAGAAGGCCTTGTTTTTCCCTGCATCCTTAAGTATAGTACTCTCTTGCTCTCTCCCCCAGATCGTCTGCCACCCAGTCACATGTGTTCCTGATTCCTTCACTGCATCCTTGTCTTGTTGGAGGGGCACCAGAACAGTCCTTTATGGGGGCAAAACTACTCTGAGCTGAGACCATCTTTGGTCCTTCTTTGGACCGTCTTTGGACCGTCTTTGATCCAGTCCACTGGAGACTCAGTAGGAACAAAATGCCCATAAGAATGTAGAAGGAGAAAAAAATGCCAGCAAGATGGACTCTCAGAACCTCTTGCCTCATACAACATTCCTTCTTTCTCCAGTCATTCTGGTGCCTTCTGCTATTTTCTCATGAATAAGGGATTGGGTCCTTTTTCCTTATCTTTGCGTAGTGGGAGCCAAGAGGCACAACAGAGTGACTGGGAAGAGTGTCTATTTGGCTGAGTGTAAAAGGGAACATACGATTTTGTGGTCAATTTATTTTCACCTCATTCATTCTCAGGGGTACATGGTTTTCGCCTCATTGATTTTCTGTGTTCATTGACTTGAAGCCTGCTGTGTATGGGAGTTTGCTTCGTGTCTTCTCAAACCTTCTTTTTTTTATTGCCTTGGCAACTCTGTGCCTGAAGCTTGAACTAGTTTGAACTAATCTCAGTGGTTTACCTACTGAATATGACACTTGTCTTTTTAGTAGAAGCATTATACCATTTAATCTTTGAACCACAAATGTTACAGTTTGAAGGCTTCTTACAAGTCATTCTAGTCCAACTCCTCCATTAAATATGAAGACACTGGGGGTGGCTGGGTGGCCCAGTCAGTTCAGTGTCCAACTCTTGATTTCCGCTCTGGTCATGATCCCAGCGTCATGGCATCGAGCCCTGTGTCGGGCTCTGTGCTGGGCATGGAGGATGCTTGGAATTCTTCTCTCTCTCTCTCTCTCTCTCTCTCTCAAATTAAAAAAAAAAAAAGATGAAGACACTGAAGAGCGGGGAGGTTGAAAGATTTGCCTAAGTTCACACAGCAAGAAAAGCTACAGAGTGGCCTCCTTAGGGAGGGAAAGGAAATAATGGAGAGAGAGAGAGAGAGAGAGAGAGAGAGAGAGAGATAAAGAGCTTTACTTCCAGGTATATCCATGAAGGTACTTCTGGCTATAAGTAACAGAACATTGGAGTGGCTTAATTAAGAAATAAGGGCATTTGTCATCTCTCATATCAAGAAATCTGAGGTGGGCCCCAGATGTAGTATGATTAGGGCTCGGGCTCCACTTCTCAGTGATTGTATACGTGTCCAATCTCTGCATCAGCTTTGTTCAGAGAATGGCTTCCCTCTTGGGATCTCGGTAACTACTAGCAGCAGCACCAGCAGCAGCAGCAGCAGGGACCCTGTGTTTCCTTGTTCACACCCAGAAGAGGAGAGACAGAGGGAGAGGGAGCGAGGGAGGCAGGGAGAGAGAAAGCATGGATCAGAAGTCCTTCCCTTCAAGGCCGATTGGCCAACTGAGGCCACACGCCCACCCCTCAACAGATGCTGGAGGAAAGCCATGAAGTTGTGTGCATTCCTGGGCCAAATCTCTGGCAGGGAGAATGAGCTCACTATGATTCATTTAGACCCCTTAGCATCTACCTATGGGGTTGATTCGTCATGTGTTGCTTGGGCTTCACAGGAGAGATGTTGATCGGGGACGAGTGGAGGGGCTGGGTGGGCACCAGAGGAATCTCCTACACCAGCAACCATTCGTCAGTGACTTTTATTTAAATAGCATGTGGCAGAGAGCCCACATTTGGTAGGCAGTAGGTGACCAGCTCCTAGTGCTGTTCTCATCATTGTGTACTTGAGCCTGGTGACTTGGGGGATGAACTGTAAATTTTGAACTTCACCTGTGTGGGCAAGGCGGGGGTGGGGGGGCGGTGATAAAGTCAGAAGAGGACTGGCCATGATTCCTTCTGTGGAAACTCTGTCCTGGATTTGAATGGCTTTGTGCTTTAGAAGGCTACCCCATCTCGTCTGTAGAGGCTGTGCCTGAATCCGGGCTCTGCAAGGTGACTTCCTTATTGCATGGGCCATGGGGAGAGCTCAGTCTGGGTAAGGATCCTACTTCCTCAGAACGACCTGAGCTGGCACAGAACAGAAAGAAGATTGGGCTGCACCTGACCATTTCCTCTTGAATGAACTACAGTCCTCTCTTGCCAAAATGCCATCCTGTTCAGGCGAGGTTGGAAGCATGTGACACCAATCAGAGTCATAATGAGGGTCCCAAGCAGGCATGTGCTTGCCCCATTCCTGGCTCACGATTTTTCCTTCTCTCTGAAGTTTTTATTTATTACCATCCGTGAATGCGAGTCTCAGGGCAGCACGCCCTCCCCTGTCCGAGGCATTGTTTCGACTTTTGGCCATTCCTGGAACTTTTTACTATTCTGAACACTATCCATTCTCAATTTATTGTCCTGGCCTTTTGCGGCTGCTCCCTTGGGTGTATTTGATGAAGAGTGCTTTGAGGTTTGTGGAAGGCATTTTTTGAGACACTTGCAGTTAGATAACATCCCTGGGTCTCAGAGATCCCTTTTTAAGCATCAGCACCGTCGACATTAATCATCCTGTTTTTGATGCAGAGACAAAGGATGTGGAACTGTTTCTGTAGGGCTGGGATGGGGGGGGGGGCTGGTGTTGCTGTTTCTAGGAGCCGTTTCTTCCAGTCTGGAGAGGTAGCTTCAGCCTGAGTCGTGGGGGCGGTGTAGAAGAGCTTTTGGCTCCTGAATTACAATAAGGATCTGAATCAAGGGAACCCACAAAGATTCTGCCCATAAAACTGTTCCACTCTTATTTTCTGTTTTGGAAGCAAGGCCCTAAGTATTCATGTTTTCCCACTGAATGCAATTATGCAGGAAGAGTGCAAAAAGAGGGGAGGCTCGGGAATTATTCCAGGTCTCTCTGTCGTTCTTTCCTAAATAACGTGCTAGAGTCCTGATAATCTTGGGGAGTGTGTGCTTGTGGGTTCCCTGGCTGGGTGCAGTGGTTCCATGCGGGCTGGGCTGTTCTGTCCGTCTCCCAGGCTGCTGCCTTCAGTTCCTCTCACAGAATGTTCTGACGCCCCCACTGGCGGGCTCAGTCTGGCCCCAGGTCCCGAATCAATCCCGACAATAGAAAGATGTAGGCAATCTCAGCCCTGTCCGCCCCCTGCAGCTCTGAGAATTAAACTGAATGCCCTGCAGACTCCACATGTACATGGCTGTGCCACGTCTGTTAAGTTTCCATGCCCGCTAGTGCCCTTTGCAGTCAACCAGCCCTAGGGGTTTGTGCCCACCTCCTATGTGCCCTTAGAGTATTGCGTTTCACCATGCCCTGTGCTGCTCTATCCACCCTGTGCCTGCCTTGTTCTAGCACTCTGACCTCTAACAGCCTCTACAAGGCAGAATCCTGCTTTGAGCCCTAGCCTGCTGGGTGGACTTCTTTATACCATATGCGGCTTTTTAAAAAAGGCTTATTTGTTTTGGGGGGGGGTGGGCAAAACGGGGCAGAGACAGAAGGAGACAGAGAATCCCAAGCAGGCTCCATGCTGTCGGCACAGAGCCCGACGCAGGGCTTGATCTAATGAACTCAGATCAGGACCTGAGCTGAAATCAAGAGTTGGACTCTTGACCAACAGAGCCACCCAGGCGCCCCGACCATGTGTGGCTTGTGCTAGCCCTCCTTTCTGGAGCTGACCCTTGCTCTGCTCCTCTCCCCACCTGGGACTACTGACCAAGGTTCTGATTCCCGAGGGCATCCTGGGTTTGTCACCCCATTGAGCAAACCCTGTTGATGCCTGTCTGTGTCATGCCTGAAGGGCTAGTCCCTTTGACATTGTATCTGATGGTTAGAATGTGAGGACTAGGATGCCTGGATGGTGCTCAGACATTCCGAAGGGTCCAGGCACCCGTATGTCCATCAGAGGCTGAAGGTAGACTGGGTGAAGAATCTCTTAGATAAATATATGCATTCTCCTTTGAAAATGTGTGTGGATGCTTCTCTATCTAATTAGATATAAATCCACTTAAAGGCATTGAACTCATAGCATCTTTTTGTCATTATGTATCTTCTCAGTCAGTGGGGGTATCAACAATACCAGTACAGCACAGTACAATGTCAACGTCCCAAAAAGCCTTTTTTTTTTTTTTAAAGCTTATCTATTTGTTTTTGAGAGAGAGAGACAGAATGTACAACCAGGGCAGGGACAGAGAAGGAGGGAGAGAGAGAGAATCCCAAGCCGGCTCCACACTACCAGTGCAGAGCCCAACGCGGGGCTTGAAGCCATGAACTGTGAGATCACAACCTGAGCCGAAATCAAGAGTTGGATGCTCACCTGACTGAGCCCCCAGGAGCCCCACCCCAAGGCCTCTTTCGCAGTCACTTTCGGAACTAACCTGCTGTCACTGATCTGCCAATTCCCTTGGGCTGTGCTATCCTGACTGCCATGCAAAACTCCCCAGAAGCAATTCATTCTGCGTCAGCTGTGAACCTTTGCTGGTGGTTTTCCCTGCCAGCTACTATGGGTGGCCGGCCTCTGAGCCATCTCCACACACGTCTCCAGGCACTTCGGCTGCAGAGTTGTGCCGGCCTCAGCACCACTACGCGTGTCGTGTCTGCTCCAGGGTGAATGCTTTGGGGAACATGTTTTGGAGGCTTATCTGGACTCCAGGTCTCTAAGGATGTCCATATCCTTTAAGGTTAGTGGAAGACTAGAGTCCTAGAAATTCCCAATCCATTTGAAGACCCAACTTTGTTCCCATTAATCATAGGGACAAGCTCCAACTTCTAAGATCTTCGAAGCTGTCGTCCATATAAACATTCTATTCTGTAGGAATTAACAGAAGGAAAAGGCAACCAGAATCGATAACTTCCAAGTTAGTATTTTGCCAAGACTAACTCAGACTTGACCAGACAGTAAATTCCTGGTGGAAGGAGCTGGGATTCTGAACATACTCCCCACTCCTAGCCCTGCCACATTTCCAATACAGCTGGGTGTAGGTCTGAGATACTAGATTCCAAAGTAAAGTCTCTGAGCTAGGCGGCAGAGTGAAGCCTGACCTTGAGCCCAACATACCCTTCTAATGGCTCTCTGAATGTCTGAAGTTAGTACAGAGGGAGAGTGGCTCAAAGCTGTAACAGAGGAGAAGGCCCCTGCCTCCCTCAGGCCCAGGGAAGCTGTCCCTGGTCTTGAAACGGACCACTGCCCCCTCTGCTCTGGGGGAGAGCTATGTAAATAATGCCTTTGTCTCTTGAAACTCTCTTGTCCCAAGTGAACTTGGCAAGACCAGTGAGTCCCATGTGGTGTCCATTGCCCTTGGTCCACCCTTTCTGAGTCAGTAAGCGAGCACAGGAGAGCCAGCCTGTTGGGGAAATCATGGGCAGGGAGAAGGTAGAGGCCCTGGAGAAGCCACATTATTACCAGTAACACCTCAAAGGAAAACTCCTGAACTCTGAAGGAGAGGATGTTAATAACAAGGTTCCCTCATTCCTGCCCAACTAGGAAGAGCCCTCCCAGGGGCTTGGGACAATGTTCTATGTCTCTTTTGTCAGGACTGTGAGAAAATCCAAGGCAAGTAAGGTGATTTGGCCAGTTGTCATGGCAATGACAATCCTTCCTCAGACCACACTTCCTGCTGTGAGTAGAATGCAGAAAAATATGGGCGTGGCCCTGACCTTCATGGAGCTTGTAGTTTGAAGGAAGGCACAGGAAAATAAAAGGTTAAAAATATATCTATTCATATATATTTGCATATTATGATATGGGAACAAACCAAGCAAAGAAAGAATGACAATGGACTTCCTTGAGATAGTCAGGGAAGATCTCTTAAAAAATGATACTGGGTTATGAAGGGTGAGAAGGAGTTGGCCAGCTCTGGAGTTAAGGTAAGAGTGCTGAGGGAAAAGTGAGTTTAAATGTCCTGGGGCAGGAAAGAGCCCGCTCCTTTGATGAGCTTAAAGAAGGCTTCTATGAGAGGAGGTCATACAGGCTGCTTCCCTGACACCACCTAAGGGCAGGGAGAAATGCCCAAGTGAAGATGAAGTAACTGAATAACAAGTTAACTAGTAATCCAGAATTTAATTCAAGTTATTTCTTTTTTTTTAATTTTTTTTAATGTTTATTTATTTTTGAGAGACAGACAGATCATGAGCGGGGGAGGGGCAGAGAGAGAGGGAGACACAGAATCCGAAGCAGGCTCCAGGCTCTGAGCTGTCAGCACAGAGCCCGACGCCGGGCTCGAACTCACAAACCGCGAGATCACGACCTGAGCCGAAGCCGGACGCTTGACTGAGCCACCCAGGCGCCCCAAATTCAAGTTATTTCAAAGGAAGGTAAAAATGCTTGGAATCCACCTTATCAGACTGACCTTGAATTCTGCTGCCTAGCTCTACATTAAGACTTCAACAGTGCTATGAGATTCCCCACCAAATAGAATTCTGTTTTGTACCATGACATGTGCCTTTAAAAGCAGGAGAGAACTGTATTCTCAGTGGGGGGGGGGGGGGGGGGGGAGGGGGGAGGGGAGGGGAGAATGACTAGAAAGAGGAAATCTTAGAGAAAACAAAGAAGCAAGCCAAGGCAGAGACAAAGCTCTTATCTGCACAACCCCAGGTTCTGGTCAAGAAACGCTCGGAGAGATCAGAGACCAGTTTATCTGTGATAAACAGATGGGGAGACATGGAGGGCCTTTGTTGGTGGAGGGGCCTGGGAAGACCCTACGGGATGGGATTTGGGGAATGGGGTTTTCCAGGCCAGGTCAGGCTGCCCGACAGCATAGCTAGTCTGAGAAGGACAGTGATATGCAGAGCTCTATGTGAGGACGGGGATGGGTCTGGGTGCACGGGCCAGAGTTTACAGAATAGAAGTCTACGCATATGCGTGTGTAGGTGTAGGTGTGCACCCACGGGAAGAACCTTCCACAGGGACAAATGCAAGAGTACCAGGGACCCTCCCCGAGTCTCAGAAGAATCCTGGGCCAGAGAAGGGCCTGCATCTCAAACTTCATTCACTGCGTGGCACCTCTGAGTGTGTGCAAGTCCCTCATGCGAGTTATGATGCAACATGGGAAAGAGGCACCTACTTGGACCACCAGCTGAGTCCCTGCTGTCATGGAGGGAGAGCAGGGAGAAAGAATCAGGCAGGTCAGGGCTGGTCACCAGAGAGGCCACCAGGGCAACCTGGAGTAAGGTCGCAGCCATGGCGGGAAAGGGTGAAGAAAACACAAAGCCAGACCAGTGTGAGAGGAGGTTGTCCTCACTGTTGGTAATTAGCCTGTGACAGGTAAACCTTAGGTGACACAGAGCCTGGTGTGCTTTAGATTCCTTCAGGCTGGAGCCAGCCTCACCTGCTAAGAGGAGCAGTGAGCAGAAATGCTTGTCTCCAGGCTCCTCACCATCTTCACTTTGAAGTTCCTGCCCACCTTTCCAGGCCCCCAGAGCCGTGACCGGCCCTTCATGGCCAGCCACCCGTAGCCCACCTTTTCATTATGCCCTGTTGTTGATTGGGAGCTGCAGAGAAACCTATACGTTTCCTAAATAGATCCCTCCTTCTAATCTCCATTCTTCCTGCTGTCCCTATGGAAACAAACACACCCACATCACACCTCACTCCCCGAGTAGCTTGTGACATCAACTCTGTAGGATGAATTTATACTTAGGCCTTAGGTACTGTTGCCTGGAGAAGTATTTTTTCATTGAGCAAAACCTCTGGGCATTTGATGCTGTGCATCAGATGCTGAGTTAGGGTCTGGGGGGAGGGGTCCATCAGCCAAGTGGGAAAAGCAGGCACACAGTGTGTCTTGGGCCATGCAGAGCCCAGTCAGGGCTTTTGGAAAGAGGATCTGGCAGAAAGCAAGCAGTGACTGTCCAACATTGAGAGTCTCAAATGCTGGTTGCAACTGACAAAGGAAACGCAGCAGGACAGAGGGATCTTGCCATGTCCTGCACATGACAGCCCGGGAAATCTCCCATGCACCTGACCAGTCAAGGTGATTACCCGTACTTGGGAGGCTTGGCTCACGGGTCCTGAGTATTTTCTGCCCGGGACCGGGTGATCTCCGAAGTGTCGACCTGCTCTCAGTTGGGTACAGCCTGGATTGGAACTATTTTGCACGAGCCCAGACGGATGGCAGAAAAAGTGACTGCTGATTGGTTCTTGAGTCCTGCCTTGGTGGAGAGCAGTGGATGGTGAGGGTGACTTTGGGAAAAGCCGAAGATGGAGTGACTTAATATCACCCAAGTTTCACCCTCTGACAATCCTGTTGCCCTCTGTATTTGTGGTGATTTGTACGTATTAGCTGGAGTGCTAGCATGTCTCTGCAATGTGAGAGTGGCTATAAATCTGTTCGTTCAAGATTCTAGCATCCTGGGGCTAATCCTTACCCTTTTATCTCCATGAGAAGAAGATGATTGTACCGTCCAGGCAGGGTGTGGTCCTGAGAAGCAAAATGCTGCAAATTGCTTTCGGAAAACATTTGGCTATGATGACCCGAATTGAAAGGTGATAGAGCAATTTGGTTTCACAGAAAGAGATGATTGTGTAAAAGCATAACACCGATGGCAGTTCTTTTTGAATCGGTGTGGAGTGCTGCCCTTGCTAATGGAGAGCACAAGTCTGGGCTGGGCATCTGTGCCTGGTGTTAGATTTCTGCATTTCGTATGCTTCACACGGGGATGGGTTACTGGATTGCAAGTAGGTATATACTCTCCATTTCCTTTTCCTTTTCTTTTTTCTTTTCTTTTTTCTAAGTTTTGTTTGTTTACTTAGAGTGAGCTGGGGAGGGGCAGAGAGAGAGAGAAGGAATCCCAAGCAGACTCCACACTGCCAGCACAGAGCCTGATGCAGGGCTTAAACTAACGAATCACAAGATTGTGACCTGAGCCGAAATCCAGAGTTGGATGCTTAACCAACTGAGCCCCCCAGGTGCCCCTAGTCTTGGTTTTCTGACTCTATGTGCCATGTTTCTGCAATGGGAATCTTAAATGTTGCGAATGGCTGAGCACCTCTCTGGAGGTGCTAAAAGCATCTATTGAATCTTTGGAGTGCCAAAGAATTGTTTTCATTTCCGCTTTCCTTTTACCCACCCAGCTGCTACCATACACTGCTCCTGTCTCTATAATTGTCCATGAGTCCTATTAGTGTGTTTGACTCACATGTTAAAAGCTCAAAATAAATCAAATCATGCTAATAACATTTTCAGATTTTTATGTCTTTTAATTTTTAAGATATATATATGTTTTTTTATTTTTTTTAATGTTTATTTTTGAGAGAGAGAGAGAGAGAGAGCGCACATGCAGGGGAGAGGAAGAGAGAGAGGGAGACACAGAATCCGAAGCAGGCTCCAGACTCTGAGCTGTCCGCACGGAACCCAATGTGGGGCTCAAACTCATGAACTGTGGGATCATGACCTGAGCCAAAGTCAGACACCCAACTGACTGAGCCACCCAGGTGCCCCTAGGATATATTTTAAAATTATAATGCAAATCTATTTCATATAACTTTAAAACTTTTTTTTAGAAAAACTGTAGCATCTTGACTTTAGTAAAAATGATTTTATTTCTCCTCTTGTTACAAAGAGCAAAGGCCAAAAGCCTGCAGGGTTTTTTTTCTTGTCATGGGTGGAATTGCATCCTCCAAAAAGATGTGTTCAAGCCCTAATCCCCCCTACTTATGGATGTGACCTTAATTAGAAATTGGGTCTTTGCAAATGTAATCAAGTTTATGCTAGATCAGGGTAGGCTCTAATGCAGTGATGGTGTCTTTATAAGAAGACAGAAGTTTGGACACAGACACAGACACACAAGACAACACTATCTGATCTTGGAGATTGGTGTTATGCTGCTATAAGCCTATGGGTGTGGAGGATTGCTTGCAACCACCAGAAGCTAGAAAGGCAAGGGAGGATCCTTCCCTAGAGCCTTAGGAGGGCACGTGGCTCTGTAGACACCTGGAATTGGTACTCAGAGCTTCTAGAACTGTGAGAGAATACATTTCTGTGGTCTTCAGCAATGCATTCTAAGGTGTTTTATTGAGGCATCTCTGGGAAACGAACACGGCTTCCTTTCCCTAAGCTTGGATCATTAGATGTTGTGTCTCTAATACAGTGTTTTCCCTGTGAAGGCTTTATGAATACCTCTGCTTACATCTGAGACATGTGAGTTGGATCATACGAATGAATCTTCATCTCATGGGATGCACAGAATTCCAGAAGAATGTCAGCAGCCAAAACCAAGGCCCCAGTTTGCTAGGTCTTATTGCAACAGCCTTGGGGACAGGCCAGAGGGTCTTGTGCTGTTGTTTGCTACCACAGGTGGGAACTCGGTCTCCCCACGTTGTGTTGCATGGTGGTAATAACTTGGGAATCCCATTACCAGGGATCGGAACGTCTTGAGGGTACCCGTCAAGGACGTGAGATCAATTAAGTGACATCAACAAAGTAGCCTGCTGTATCTTCCCTAAATGTAGCTCTTTGGTTTGACCATTGGTTTGATAAGTTCTATCAAGGAGACAGAGACATCTGATATCATTTCATTGTGTGATGATTTGTGATTTGCAAGTTTTACCAGGCAGGAAGTGAGGAAGCTCTAATGAGAGGGCAGGTGGTACCTGGTCTCACAGATGAAATCATGAGCCATGAGTTCTGTCTAGATTACAAATACTATTTTATTTTATTTTATTTTATTTTATTTTATCTTATTTTGTTTATTTATTTACTTTTTATTTTATTTTTTTATTTTTGCAAAATTAGCCATTATTAAAACTGAGGAACATACTGGCCATAACAAGGCAGAGTGGATAATCTTCTAGCAGGAGATAAGAAAATATACTCCTTTGTAGAGTTTGATCTTTTTGTTGGAAAGATTCATAAGCATTGTACATTTATTGAAGTCTCAGTCTCATATCCAGACTTTATTTTGGTTTTGTTTTTTACCTGTGATGAACTACTGGCTTGGAGACTACAGACTGGGATAGTAGGAAACCTTTAGAACTCAGAACATAGTTCAATCAACCATAATAGAAAGATGTAGGATTTCGCCCAGCCCAGGGAATGGGGCAGCTAGACAATTACTAAGTATGCTAGATAAATATAGTGTAACCCAGCAAAAGAGCTAACATGTCCACAGGAAGGATATAGTCAAAAGGAAGTAGGCTTCCAAGAAGCAGAATCATCCCGGAGAGGATGATTTCTGAGGGGAGATGTCTGCCCTCAGTGATCTTCTGAGCTTCATTCATGTTTAAACTTAGTTAAATTAACATTCCCTCTGGGTAGTTTAATGGCGCCTCAAAATCAGTACATCCCAAACCAGTGCAGTTCCCAGTATACAGTAGGTACTAAAGAAGGTATTTTTTTTATAGATAAATGAATAAATGGCTCATCTCTGCCCACCCACCCCCAAACCTAGTCTCTCAGAATTTCTTTTATTAGGGAATGGCACTGACATTCAGATTAAATTGTCAAGCTAGAAACTTCTGACAATCGGTTCTTTCCTCTGACTCTGCCCTATCTCACTGATCACCTGCTGAAACTGCCTAAATTCCCTGAAAAAAAACCCATGGCCTCTGTTCTACCTCAAGCGGGGAGGCTCCGGGGTTCCTACCTGCATGGCCTGACCACCGACTGCAGGCAGCTTGAATCCCTCCCTCCAGCGAGATTCTCACAACCTTTCCTGTCGCTGTATTTAGATTTCTCTCCGCAGACTGATAATCTCCCCCATCTGAAGCCCTTCCTTGCTCCTGTCTGCACACTGCTGCTCATGTTCTGTCTGTTGAGATCCAGCAGAGATGAGACCATGGTGACCGAATGAATGGAAGGAGACCTTGTGGGGTGTGTGTGTGTGTGGGGGGGGGGCGGTTGCTGTGGACACACAATGTGCCATCTCCACCGTCTCTGGCTGAACTTGGTTTGGGAAGCATCCCCCTGAGGCTGAGGAGAAGCAGTGAGTTCAAGAATGGTCCAGAACAGACACCAGAGCGGTTGGCTGGCAGTGGAGTAATAGAGGTGAGAAGTGTCTGTCATTGTAAGCCTCGGGCAGATACTTTTTCAGAAGCAGAGGAGTGTCCATTTAAAATAAATTGGCACCTACATTGTGACACTTGGGTGTGCACTGCCCTGTGTTGTGCACCCCGTCACCAGGGTGAGGGGTGCATTCAGGAGTGGGGTGGACCAACAAACCATTCAGAGGGGGGCTACTACAGCTCTCTCTTCTTCCCTCGCCACAAATGTGCCTTGTAGGTGGAGAGAAAGCACCTGATGGACTGAAGGTCTCCCTCTACCCTCACCCCGAGGGCTATAGACCTACCCATGGGAGGAGAACTTTTGGCACCCCACAAAGACTGCTGGGTGGAGCTGGAGACCCTCTGCCCCAGAGAGGAAACAATGGTCCTGCCTGGAGTCTGTCTCTGGCCTGGATCCTGTGTACCGCATTACAATCCTAATCAGCATAACTAAGGAAGTCCCTTGGTGAAAGCCATAGTACCATGCCATAAGTGGGGCATGTGGTAATTAGGACATTCCTGGCACCGAGCAAGTTCTGGAAGCAGGCAGGTGGGTCATGTGTAAGCACCGTGAACCTCTCCACCCAGCTTTACCTGTGCACCCTGCTCCAGTCCTCCAGGCTATCATGGGTGCTCCCAACAGCCGTAGGCATGGGGCTCTCGGCAAGTCAGCAGGTGCCAAATTCTAGTTTCCTTTTGTCAACTCTGAGTAGACCTTTGGCCCTACCACATTTGACTTTGATCCTAGGCAATATCCAGGGTCAGATAAGGCTGAGTTGGCTCAACACATTGATTGAAATGAGTAACTGCCCTAAAACCTGTTAAGTGAACCCTGGTGGGAACTTAGGTCAGTCTTCTGAAGACCTGGCATCTTTTACCAGTGATACCATTTGTTGATAGACAGTCTGTGGTAGAATCACTTTTATTCTCTAGAATGGTGGTTACCTAATCCTCGCCTGTGGAAGAGGGCCATTCTGTGGCTAAGTTATTGACACTCCATAAGGAGTAAAATAGAAGCTATGGAGAGAGTCTCTCCATTAACTTCGGCGTACTCACTTTGTCTGGATTATGTCTTTCCTATATATTCTGGAGTTTGAAAATGCCCTTTCTACCTCAATTCAAGCATGAACAACAGACGATTTCAGAATGTAGGACATTCTACAAGACAGCTTGCCTAGATTATTCAAAAGAGTCAATGTCATGAAAAACAAATGATTTTTTTAAAACACATGGATCAGAATATACTGAAAAGATATAGCAACCAAATACAGTATATGGAATTGGATTAAATCTCAAATGGGGAAAAAAACTGTATTTTTGAAAGAATTGGTGAAATTTAAATATGAACTGTTTATTAGGTGACATTGAATTCTTGTTAACTTTCATGGGACAACAGTACTGTTGTTGTTTTGGAGAATTAAAAAAAATTTATGTTTATTTATTTTGAAAGAGAGAGAACACTCGCATGCAAGCAAGGGAGGGGCAGAGAGAGAGGGAGAGAGAGAGAATCCCAAGCAAGCTTCACACGGTCAGCGCAGAGCTGATGCAGAGCTCGAACTCAAAAACCACGAGATCATGACCTGAGTTGAAATCAAGAGTCAGACGCTTAACAGACTTAGCCATCCAGAGCCTCAGAGAATTTTTTTTCTTATGGATTCAGGACAAAGTACTCAGGAGCGAAGCAGCATGACGTCGTAACTTTCAAATGGTTCTGCAGAAAGAAAAGGTGGAGATAAAGCAAATGTGGATAATTTAAAGAATTTAGGGGATGGATATTCATTGCGATGTTATTTCAGCTTTTCAATAGGACCGAAAACTTAAAAAATAAAAAGCAGTCAGAGAAGACTCAATTACTCTTGATAAAGCGTTTTATTAGCACTACATGTGTGAACTGTGCTCTCTTGCATGATGTGAGCTACTTTAAAATGTGAACGTTTCGGAAACAAACAGCTCAACACTCCCTTTTCCTTTATAAAATTATAGCCAAGGGTAATACTTGTGCTGTATTAACATCCAAAATAAAAATATGGGAACTCCACATTGTTTCTCCTATGTTTTTTTCTTCTTAATGTTACTGGCCCATGGAATCTAGATGTCTAGCGAGTGCTGCCCCAGCACTTGGCTTGTGCTGTTTGGTTCTACAACATTCTTTGTGTCATGGCACGTATGGAAAATGGTAATATATGTATGGCCAATGGGGTGAGGCTGCTAATGTCTGAAGGCGACTAGCTCAAAAGCTCTGGCTGCCCCAAGATGAAGGTATCGCCATCTTGGCATCCATGAGCCATCTGGGCCACACAAGTGTACCATTGTCACAGGTTGGGAAACTCTGCTTCCGTGCATAAAAATGTGTTTTACATACAATTTGAAGTGTTTGCTTGAAAAAAGCTATCTAGGGGTGCCTGGGTGGCTCAGTCAGTTGAGCGTCCAGCTCTTGATTTTGGCTCAGGTTATGATCCCAGGTTCATGGGATCAAGCCCCACATTGGGCTATGAACTGAGTGTGGAGCCTGCTTGAGATTCTCTCTCTCTCTCTCTCTCTCTCTCTCTCTCTCTCTCTCTCTCTCTCCCCCTCTCACTCAGTTCCTCTCTCCTGCTTGTGCATGCACACTGTCTCTCTAAAACAAACAAAAAAAGCCACAAAAAGCTACCTAGTATATGTCCAACCCACTGTGGATTCATACTTAGGATACAATGAACAGGGTTTAGGTATCATCATGTATCTGCAGTCGCCCTAAATGCCAGCACAGTGACTTATCTCTAACATGTTTCTGTCTGCATCAGGCATCCCGGCACTTGTTATGATGGATCTTGAGTTGCAACGAGGTTAACTACAAGGCAAACTCCTACAGGAGCATATGGAGCAAACTCAGGAGCTAATGTTCTATCTCTGGCTTTTGTGATTCAGTCCAACTTGAACGTATTGCCGTGAGGCAAGAGATGAGTCTGAAAGCAGAAGCCAAGAAAGGACAAGTTAACCCAGTTTGATCCAAACCTTTTTCATGAAGTAACATTTTGCATTTAAAGCTCAGCATTCTGAAGTTCTAAATAATTAATTTAAATGTATTTAAATGTCTCTGTTATGAGGCTGCTTTAATGAAGAGAAAAGAGCACTACTGGGCTTACAAAGTGGTTTCTTAACTCTCCTGGTGCATCTGGATAGCCTGGTGAGCCTCTTCAAAACACACACTCCTGGGTCTTTATTCCTAAGAGGTTCTGATTCAGTTGGTCTAGCATTGCCCACCCTGGTGATTGATAGTAAAAAATGGAAGTCTAAAGTGCTTTACAAATATGAGACACTCATTTTATTATGTAACTACTATAACTTCCTTCCTGTCTTCTCCTCCTAATTTCTGGACATGGTTAACTGGTTCCATTTGGAATGGCGTTTTTCTTCTGGAATCCCTGCGGTCTTATTCCTTCTATTGGTCAGCAAGGACCCGGGTCCTGTATTAGAGACACATCTAATGATCCACATTTAGGGAAAGGAAGCTGTGTTAGTTTCTCAGAGCTTCAGCAATAAAACACCCTAGAATGCATTTCTGAAGACCACAGAAATGTATTCTTTCACAGTTCTAGAAGCTCCAAGTCCCAATTCCAGGTGCCTACAGAGCCATGTGCCTTCTTAAGGCGCTAGGGAAGATCCTCCCTTGCCTTTCTAGCTTCTGGTGGTTGCAAGCAATCCTCCACACCCATTACCTGTGGTTAGCTCCAAAGAGATAACTGGGAAGTATCTGCATGAGAATGTGTCAACACACTACCGACTGAGAGTGTGTTTTCTTCCTGAAGCCAAATATTGCTGTTGCTGTGGCCTCTCTTAGTCTAGATTAATCATGCCTTTGCTTCCTTCCATTCATATGGGCACCTCCGTGTTCTCTGCATTGACTACATATCTACATTGTGTGCCAGGTAGGATACAGAAAACGGTTGGGTCATTGCTTAACTTCAGAGTCTCATTCCAACTTCCTTTTTTGTAATACAAATTTGATGGTCCAGCTAAACACCTGGAAATAAGATGATTTATTTATTTTTTTACATGTTTATTTTTTAAAATTTATTTTGAGAGAGAGAGCGCACGCTCGTGAGTGGGGAGGGGCAGAGAGAAGGAGGGAGAGAATCCCAAGGGCTTCTGTGCTGTCAGCGTAGAGCCCGACCATGGGGCTTGAACCCAGGAACCATGAGATCATGACCTGATTCAAAATCAAGAGCCAGACATTTAACTGACTGAACCACCCAGGCTACCCAAAAGTGTGACTTTAAATTGATGCTGAAGTCTCAGCATCAGAGCTGATACAGCCGCCGTATCCTAGATACAGCTTGTATGATATAAGAGAATAAAAATCCCACAGATCCAAGTATCCTAATCATGAGGAGGAGGAGGGCTAACCCACAGTGTTTACTGTTTGTCAGACCCTGTTGTCAATTCTTTCTGCCAATTGACGCACTTAATCTTCAAGACTCTTTGGGTTCCATACAATTACTATCATCTGTATTTTACAGTTTACACATGACGAACCTGAAGATAGGTTTTCTCTGCACTTGATTTTGCCATTATAAGTTGTGTGAGCTCGGATATGCTCTGAGCACCAGCTTTCTGATTGGATTAGTGGGTCTGTACTAATGATCTCTGTTCTCCTTGTTTCCAACCAAGACAACCCACTTCTATCTGTTTATCTTATTGGCTTGGTGCAGTGATTTATTCTTTTCTGTCCTTGCCTTGCTTTGTTTTCTATTACCCTCTTGCCCTACTTCCTCAAACTGTTCGACATTTTGACAGTCTTCACTTCTAGGTGTGGATAGCTCACCTACGTGTATTAGCCCTGGAGTTCGGGGACTATTTAGGAACTGAATATAAGGCTTGGAACATTAGTGAGTCAAACAATGTCATTTTCCTGAAAATAAGTAATCAGGTGGTGAAAATGACAGCAATAGTGCTGATGGAGCCATGGCCCCTCAGTGTGGTTATTGCCATCTTTGATAACATTTTCCTAAATATTGCTGTTATAACTGCTAGTGTACTTGTGATTTAAAGAGTCAGAGTGTACTGATGCCCCTACTGATGAAGGAACTACATTAGGATTTGTGTTCTTCCAAAATTGAAAGTGTGGACAGTGGGATTGAGGAAGTAGTAGAAACGTAGTCAAGAAATTTAAGAGGCCCAAGGTGCTCTGTTTACTCCAAGTAGCTAGGAGATCAATGCACAGTAAGTCCATGGTGACTTACTCGTTCCAGAGAAACAACTATTTAAAGGGGAAGCTAACTGTCATGAGAGCAAATTTCAAAGTCATTTGGATCTTTTTATCTGCATGTCATTGAAATGTGTGGTTTTCTATTCTTTACCAGCAGATCTGAATGTTCTCATGGTCACCATATTAAAAACTTATGTAAAACAAAAGGCCTGATAGGCGATGAAAAATATTCTCAGCTGTGTATGCCTCCATGGCACTCGTGACACTCGATTCTGTATTTTACATGAAACCTTGAAGTTTATGGATTTCTCCAAGTATTCAAATGACTCACATCAATGAAGGCGGTAAATATGTTGGGCCAAAACACCATCGGAAACATCTTTGTCAGCAGGGAGCAGAAGTTATATTAATTAAAATGTTCTGGAAAGATACAGGGTACACTCCCAACGAATCATAAAACTATTTTCATCCTAATTACGGATGTTCCCTCTTGGCATCTTGGAACATAGGGAATTAGAATAAAAAAGTCTGTGGCATTTCTAGAAGTAGGGTCAGCAGACTCAGACTTGATCTCTCAAGTTAGGAACTTAGGCATATTTTGATAGAAGGCCACCATTTTACTTAATCAATGTTTATTCAGTCTCCTCTCTATGTTCAGGGAAGATTATAAGAAGGTATGGAGTGAAAAGATCAGAAACAAATGGAATTTGGGTAAGAGAGTGAAGGACTCGGGATACTGAGAAATGATCACTGACCCCATAAGGGAAAAGTATGATTGAATCGAGGGTATTCTACCCATACAGGAATACTGGCATGTCCTGAAACCATTGCCCATGTGTGTCTGGACTCTCAGCCTACAGACCCTTGTCTGGGAAGAAATGAGGTCACTAGGATTTTTAGCCTAAGACCTAGACAGATTCATTTGTTTTAGGGTAATTTGGTAATTCCCTGTGGAAGCTTAGTGTTTACCGCGTGGAGTTTGAAACCTCATAAAGCTGTTGAGACATCTCCTCACCGTACCTTGCCACATGCATAGACTGAGTACAAATGTTTGGACGTAATCGTGAGCCATTTTATCTGTTGTCAAGAACGTCGCCATTAATGCTTTGAAGCACTGGTGAATGGTTACAACTTTCATCATTGGAAACAGCAGGTTAAATAATCCAAGTTGAATAAACAGGAGGTAGTGTGATGTCCTCTGGACCTCACATTCCTTAGTAAAGCATCAATTTTCATATGACAGACTCTGGGTTCATCCTCCATATCTGAAAATGATTTGAGAGGAAAGAATCTGGTGTAAAGTTTGGAGATTAAGTGTTAGTGCTCCTTAAGAAAGGCCTTCCTAAATGAGAACAGAAAAGAAAAAAGAGAAGAGAAGAGGAAAACACTACTTTTGGGTTTGCAATGATACAGAATACTGAGCTTTTGAGTATGAAAATACTTTTTTTGTTGTTTTTCAACCTTACAGATGAAAGCGCATTCTTATCCAAAGAATGGTTTGTGTTGGCACTGGTAGAATTGACATTTGAGAGAAGAGAGAGAGTTAGCTTCTGGCCAGAGCATAAGCTCCTGACCTTGCTTCCTTCCATCAGTAAGTGGCCAGTGCAACAGCCTGGCCCTACCCCTGCATGCATCCTTGGTTAATACTAACCCTAACCCAGAGAAGGGGAATGGATGACACACACATCAATCCACACATGTAACTCTGTCAATTAAAGACCAATAAACAGACAGCCTAATAGAACATTATGCCATAGATTACTCTAATCGGCTAGACATATTGATTTTTGCATATTCTCAATTTGTTTATCTGAACGAAGTTATTCTTTTTTAATTAGCTCGCCAATTTATTGTTGTGTCCCACAGCTTCTGCAATATTTTCTCCTATACAGGAAAGGCCCTGCCACAATGAACGCTGAACTGGTTACTGAGAATGAGTTTAATATGATCAAGAGGACATTGACCAACTTTACGTTGCTAGATAAAGTTGCAGTGGCAAAAAAGACTGGAGAGCGCGATGTGAAATGGTTGTAAGGGGGATTTTTGCCTGGATTCCATCTAAATACGTCTCAAAAAATTGTAAAATAGAATCTACCAGCTAAAACTAATGAGCACAGAACTGCATTGATTTGGCCCAGGGTGGACAAATAGAACATCTGGCATATTTGGCACCAAGGACACAGCTGGCATTGTTGGAAACGTCTCTGCAGAAGGTACAGATGCAGAAATGGGAGAATTGGTACAAACAGTGCAGATGGAGCAGTTGGAGCAGATGACAGTGGGCAGAGCTGGCGACGCTGGCACAGGTGTCATAACCTCAACAGCTGGCACGGGTTGTGACAATCCTGGGATTTCTTAGTACGAGGCACATGTTCATTTTGGCTTTGGCCGCAAAGAGATAAGAGCATTTTATAATTAGTAAATGTGCCATTTGAAAAAGAACGTCCCCCCCCCCTCCCCATCCTTAAGGACATCTACCTCCAACTGTTAAAGCTTGGGATATAGAGCATTTTTGCAAATTAGAATTTCCTGGAGAAAGCCATAATTGATAAATGCAGATTTCAGAGAGGAGGCGATTCGATATTTTTGTTCTGACAAAGATGAAATCCACGAATGGGATTTCTTCGCTGTAGTTTTGCGGGAAAGAAAGGTCAGATTTGGGGAAATGAATGTACACTTTACATTTCCGCCATGATTTGTTATCAAATTAGCTGCTATTTGTTTCCGAAATAGAGAGAATATTTCCCAATTGTATGAAATTTCCTGGAGAATCATGCTTGAAGACGTGGTTCAGAATTGGAAACCGGTCGGCAGAACAGGTTGGGAAAACAGAAAAAAATGCTGGAATACATAATATGGAGAAATCATGAATTGCCACTTTCAAATACCAGTGGGACTTGGCTCTAATTTCATTTAAAATGCTATAATTTGGGCTTGAATTAAAAATACAATATAGTATAATCTTTTGGGCAACGACATTTAATGCCAGATGAAAAGTTGTGAGAACAAAGCAACTTGTTTGTCAGTGGCTAGAAATATCACTGTAACAAAAGTCCGTTCAAAAAGTCTAACAAAAGTATGGGAAAGCCAAAAAGTATTACCTAATTATAAAATAGTAAAAGCATAAGAAAGGATTCAACAATGGGTTCTTAAATTTCTATGTATGTTCTCTTGAACATAGTAGGTGCTTCCTAATTTCTGATGAATAAATGAACCTATGGCCTAAGAAGCACCAATATCCAGAACTTGAAAAAATCAATCATTACCTTCTATATCAATGACAAATCTTCCATTAGGAAGAAATAAAGTGAATTAGGTCTCAGTCCTCCTTAAAGTCTTGAACTTGGCATGTACATTTTAGCCAGCTTCCTTCCCCGAAGCAAAATCATACTGTGAAAGATTAGTGGGATGTTATGTACTCTCTGTCCTCAAGTAAACCCGAAATTCTTTAGGTTTTCCAGTTCATATTGAACTAAAATCAGCATAATAAATCATCTTCTGGTCGTAATCAGTGCAACACGGTGAGAATGTTTTATGTGTGTTTTGAGACTTTAGGGAAACTCCTACCATAAGGGTTAATTATTTCAAACTGGATGGCAAATTCTTGACCATTAAAAACATACTGTCTTTGTTTCCAGATGACCTTTGCATATTGTTACTTATAGTTAATTAAAAAAACAAACAAAAAACCCAACAACTGTGGAAAGTCATTTAAACATATTCAGTTTCAATTTCCCCATTACTTCAACTTTGTTATAACCTCATGTTGAACCCAACTAAACTGTTCTTATTATTCAGAACTTTCCATCACTTAACATTAGTTCATTTCTTGACTGAGATGACAAAAGTGTTTCTGCTTAACACAGATGAAATACCTTAATTTGTTAACTGTACTTCTGTGACATAGAGCAAGTAAGAGAGGAGGAGGGAAGAGGGCTTACTGTTCTCTCCGGGCACGAAGATGACGACAGTTGAATCAGTTCAGATGAACAGGCTGGAAATGTCCACCTTGTACCTCTTTGCCTGGTTTGAAACACCGCTTCGTGGCTGAATCCCAGATGAGCATTGCTTCTGATCAATAAACACCCTGTGAAAGATGATCAACTCAGGAAAGTAAAAAATAAAGGTATTTCCAGGATTTGGCGTCCGAGGGGTCGGCAAGAGTGTTTCTGAAGGATGAGCGTGAGGGTGAGTCATTCCTTTGAGCCTCTGCCTTCCTCAGGAATTAAACGAAAATTAAACATGAGAGATGCAGTCTGCTGCAGCAATGTGATTCCTTCATCATTGTCCCAGCCACTGTCTATTTCTAAGCACATTGAACTTTCCGATTTATTGGCGTCTCATCTTATGTAAATATCCTTTTCCTTCTCTTAGCGCCAAGACATCAGGATGTGCCTTCATTCCGCCCTTCAAACAGTTGCTGCGCATTATGTCTCTCCACCATCACTGGGACAGCTTCTCTTCTCTGCACGTGGCAACCTGGGATATGGTTTTTGCTTAGACTTAAAAAAAAAATCTATCTGTTAGTAAATTAAGCATATCCGTTTTATATAAAGCCACTTAGAAATGCGAACAAAAACCCAAGGGAAATCTACATATTAATTTCAAGAACTGAGAGACATTGTCTCCTGCCACCTTTCCTGCATTGTCCCGATGGTCCCCAAGTCTTCTTTGGGGTCATGAGCGTCCACCCACCCACTGGGTCTGGCACCAAGCTTGTTTGTGAGAAGGCAATGCTTTCCCGCCTGGGGCCTGCTGCAGAAGGCTGGTTGTCGAGATTCAACAATGCAACACTAAAGTGACGCAGTCTTGATAGCCTGTTGGAAGTGGGGAAAGAGGGGAGGACAGACAGGTAAGGATTAGGTGGAGTCATTTATTTCTTTCTTATGGAAACCAGAGTAGACCCGTACAGAGATTAGTGGGTTATTGTCTCACTGCAGTCAGAACTGAGATGATTATTAGTGATTTGTAGTGTAGAGCTTGCAACATTTATTTAAGCTATGATCCATTCCCCAAAACGATTATGCTGGCAACTGTCATTGTGTGCTCTGAATAAACAAGTCACTGAAGTGTAGATACATTTACTCATATTTTAAAATGTTTTAGTACAAAAAAAAAATTAGCAACTTACAAAAGAAGTAGATAGACTAGAATAATGAGCTCTCAGGTGTCCATCACCTGGACTTAACAATTATTACTATTTTGTCAATTTTGCTTCATCTCTCTCCCTGGTCTCCACACACACTTTCCTCCTCCCTTTCCTGGAGTATTTTAAAGCAAATTCAGAATGTCACTTCATCTTGAAACACTTTGCTATTCATCCCTAACAGACCAGGGAAACTTCTTGAAACACAATGGCCAGAAATAACAATATTTCTTGATATCATCTCATTCCTGGTCCATCTTTAGAGTCCCCTACTCTGAGGCCCTTATGTGTTTTTATGGTTAACATGTTTGAAGCAGATCCCAAACAGGGTCCTAATAATGTCTCTTAAGTTTATCTTAGTCCCTCTCTTTTTGTTCCATTGATAGTTGGATAAACCAGGTTATTTGTCCTTACTATGTCCTAAACACTGAATTTGATTAGTTGCATCCCTGTAAAGATATTTAACCTGGCCCCCTATCCCTGTATTTCCTGTACACTGGTATGTGCAGCTGTAGGCTTACTTAGATTCAGGGTCAAGCTTTAGGCAGGAACATTTCATCATTGGCGCTGTGTCATTACTTCCTATTGTATCATGGAGCATACAGTATCTGGTTGTCCACTTTCCGTGATGCTAAGACTGGTTGGCGAGTTCAGGTGTATATACTCTTGATCCTTCAGACTATATTCATCAGTTCTCAAGCTTCTTTCCTGACACAGATTTCTCAATATCGTTGTATAATCACCAGGGAGTCCTTCAATTGTTAACAAAAAATCTTTGATATTCTTTTTAAAGACTTTTTTTTTAATGCTTATTTATTTTTGAGAGAGAGCCAGTGGGGAAGGGGCAGAGAGGGGAGACAGAGAATCCCAGGCAGGTTCAGTGCTAACAGCGCAGAGCCCAACGTGGGGCTCGAACTCATGAACTATGAGATCACGATCTGAGCCAAAGTCAAGAGTCGGACACTTAACTGACTGAGGCGCCTTGGTGTTCATTGTATTAGAGAAATGCCACTGGGCAGCGTCAAGTTTCCACAGACACACACACACCCCTGGAACTTTTCCATCAAATGCATATACACTGTTGGAGGCTAAAGCTAAATTATAACATGCTTTGTATGTCTAAATGCACAGGCCATTTGCAGGTTGACCAATAAATAATAGTAGAACAGATTCCTGATTAGTTAGCAACTATAGTAATTAAGTATTTGTAGTCTGGTTAATTTCAGCCACATTTCTCTTCATGGACATGTGACCAGTCTACAAATGATATGTCCAGTAGTTTCAGGAATGCTGATGGCTAAAGAACTTAACTATTCTATTCCATTATTCATTATTTGGAAATTCATCATTGTGACTGTCAAATATTTGATAATTTAAATATGGTACGACTTGTTTTTTATGGCACATCATTGATAAAGAAATAGAATAAATGGAAATATAGAAAAATATGTAGATACATGATTCCAAAATATAAACATTCAGATTAAAAGCTTCTGATAAACTGCATAGTAAATTTGATTGGTTGCCACAGAGTAAATGCAATTAGAAGTATATGCAATTACGTATTTCTAATGTTTTAATATCTTTAGTTCTTATGTTTCCTATCTGCTTGAAAATGGAAGTGTTGGTATCACTGGTCTAGTGTTAATAAATATAAAATCCAGTGTTTTTCCAGTGCTGACTAAAAGGAACTGTAAACGCTGTTGGTAACAATGAACCATTTCAAGTTTTTGCGAAGCCTTAATTATGAAAAATGTCTTATTTCTGCAGGAAGTCTGAGGCTTTGCTGCCATTATTTCATTTGATCGTGGCTCCTACCCTGTGGGGGAGGGCATTTGAACAGACAGAGCTGTGACAGAAGGTCACATGTGGTAGGCGAGGCCACAGAAGCAATAAAGGACAAAGACTTCCATCAGGATCACTGCTAAATCCAGTTTGAATTTACTGCATTCTGTTCTAGAAAGAAAGTATTTAACTTCCTGCTGCCCGCAGAGCTTCAGTTATTCTGAAGCCTAGACCTGTCCAGAAGTGCTGAAGAAGCTTCCGGTTTGAACGTGCTCCCGGAAGTTCCAGGGAGCTTCCGTCAACAGCTTTACACAAGCTTCTCTCTGCGCACCTGGCAGAGGACATTTGATTGCCTCGTAATTCTCTTCTGTCTCTCAGGGCATCTCCCAGCTAAAAACCTTTCCGTCCTTTGAATGCTCACTAGGAAGCTGGATTTTTATGTGGTTTTCCCTTCCTTTCTTTTATGAGAACAGAAAAAAGCTGGAGAGAGATAAGGCATTTTTGTAGAATATTCGTAAGAACTTTGATTTTTCGATCTAAGATTTTTCTCCTCCCTCAAACATGAAAAAGTTTTCCCTGGCAACCATCTATTTAGTTTCTTTCCCTCTCCTTCTTGGGAAATGCCCAGTCTGTGTTGGGAAGAATTTCTTTATTAAGCTCCACTAGTCTTCAGCATGACTTCTCATGTTGACCCAAATTTTTAGAAGAATTGCCAATCTTCTCTTGTTTCCATGTTAAAAAACAAATACACGGAATTAGAAAACCATCTTAATTAAATACGTGTGTAAATAGAGATACATATGACTTTTCTTGGGGTGTTTTTCTAATCTTCTAATAAGACTGTGGCCAGTGAAATTGAGAAATAATGTTTTCTCCCTGCTTAGGACCCCATGTTTCAGTGTTTTCATTGGATATGGAGAAAAGCATATAGTGCTTTCGAGACAATTGCTTAAGTGAATTTAGGGAAAAATCAAGACCTTGAAATTACCGAGCCCAAAGGAGAAACAGTCATAGAGCATCTCTTCAAATCTCTATGATTTATAACCTTTGTAAAAAAAAAAAAAAGTTCTTGCCTGTTATGGTATTCATTTAAAAAAACAAAGAGAAATATATTGAAATTATAACCAAAAAAAGAATCAGAATGAAATTACTCTGAATACTCTTAAGAGTAATTGTGTTAGGGGTACATGGGTGGCTCAGTCGGTAGGCGTAGACTTTGACTCAGGTCATGGTCTCGTGGTTCATGGGTTTGAACCCCATGTCGGGTTCTGTGCTGACAGCTCAGAGCCTGGAGCCTGCTTTGGATTCTGTGTCTCCCTCTCCCTCTCTCTGCCCTTCCCCTGCTCTCTGTCCCTCCCCACCTACGCTCTGTCTCTCTCCCTCAAAAGTGAATAAACTTAAAAAAAATTTAAAAAGTAATTGTGTTAATATCAGAGCATGATTCCTTTTTTATTTTAATGTTCATTTATTTATTTTTGAGAGAGAGAGAGGAAGACAGAGAATCCCAAGCAGGCTCTGTGGTGTCAGTACAGGGCCCAACTCGGAGCTTGAACTCAGGA